>NC_135345.1:53457119-54690619 GCF_023851605.1 Tamandua tetradactyla
AGTGAGCTCAAAGGAGTAGCAGCTAACTTCTCAATAACAGCAATGAAAGCCAGAAGGCAGTAGAATATTTTCAAGGTGCTGAAAGAAAATAACTAACAAACTAAAATTCTATTCTCCCTCTATCAGAATCTTAAATCCCACTATACAACTCAAATAACAATAGCTTAGGTGACGGGTATTCGCTACCTTCTGAGGCAACACATATCCTTTCCAGACATTTATAATTGTTAGAAAGTTCCCTAAGTAAAATTAAAGAATTAACATTTCTACAGGGCTTTATGAAAATCAACATAACACAGTGATTGAGAGCATGGATTTTGGAGCCTGACAACCTGGAAAAACGCTCCAGCACTTACTTGTGTATCCTTGCACAAGTCACATAAACTTTCATTACCTCAATTTCCTAATCTGTACGTCATGGTTGCTGTGAGGATTAAAGGAGTTAATCTATGTAAAGCACTTAAAATCGCGCATAGTACACGGTAGGTGCATAGATAGAGTTGTTTACAGATAAAGTGATATTATAGATATTACCTTATTTTTGCCACAAACAACTGTATGAAAAAGGCAAAACAATTCCCTCTTTCCAAATTTAAAAAAGGCTTCAATGAGATTAAAGTAACTTGTCCAAAAGAAAACAACAACAAAATAGTGAAAAATATATTAACCCAGGTTCTGAGATTTCACAATTCTTGTGCTTTCACGTCATTTGTCTTTCTATAATTTTCACCCATTGTTTCCTAATCTACTCTCTCTGCAACTCTTACACTCTATGAAGCTAAATTTAAAAATCCAGAAAACTTCTAATATAAAATAAAGCATTAATGTTTCCAAAAAAGATAGAAACCAAGACTGTTAATTGTGGTGGTTTGAACCTATGTACCCCAGAGAAACAAGTTCTTAAACTTAATTCATTCCTGTGTGTGTGAATTCTTGTGAATAGATCCTTCTGATGAGGTTACTTCAGTCCAGCTCAATCAGGAAGTCTTAATCTTATTAGTGAGGGCCTTACGCAGAAGGTCACAGCAAGGGAAGAAGCCAGAGAGAGTAGCTAGAAACTGAATGTCAATGGAAGCCAGAAGAGAAGGAAGAAGCCAGGAGAGGCTGCCATGTATACACATGTGACAGAAAAGCCAAGGTTCACCAGTAGCCAGCCCAAAAATGACACAGTCTTCTGGGACAAAGCATTGCCTTGATAACACCTTGATTTTGGACTTCTAGCCTCAAAACTGTGAGTCAATAAATTCCCACCATTTAAACCAACCCATTGCCTTGTATTTGCTTGGGCTGTGAGGAAACTAAAACACCCATGAATGCCAAGTGCCTAGCACAATACCTGGCAAAACCTAGGGACTTGATACATATTTGCTAAATATATGTATTTGACATTTTTGAAAAATTGATATGTCAATGACTGACATTGAAAACAATTCATTTCTTATCAGTGCAATAACAACTGGGTACTGTGGATATTTCAACAGATTCTACAAATGTTTACTGAATAATCTGGTATATGTCATACAATTTCCTGCAAATCACTTCTCTTAATATTCAGAACAATCCTATGACATTGCTATTATAATTGTCCCCACTTTATAGAAAAGGAACCAGTGAATCAGCCAGGTTCAATAGCATGTACAAGGTACCACAGCTTGATTTGTGATGTAGCCTTTATGGAATCCCAGTTTTCTAATGCTCAATTCCTGTGTTCTACACTGTATGGCAGCTTCCAGAGTTCCTGCAGCTGTCTGAGTTCCCAAGAAAAACCACATCGACCTGCTCCAATTCTGAAGAAAGAGATGACATTAGGAAGTACCTTCAGAATTAGGTATAGGAAAAACTAGAAAAATCTTTAAAAATTAAAATATCTAATCAAAAGTGTGCCTCAAGTAAATGATGAATTGAGTGGGTAATGCTCCTGGGATTTTTTTATAAAACAATTCCAGTGGAATAGGCCTGACCCTAAGATACTTGGCCCTTTCAGAGGTCTGTCTGCCTGCTTGCCTTAGGCAACCAAGGGACTCTTAGAAAGAGTTTACTAAATATGTGTTCTTTTGAAACAATTCCAACTGGCCACAGGGCTGTATCCAACGTCTGAATTCCTAACAAATCCTAATTTGAATTCCTGCTCCTTTGCACAGAGTTAGGGTGAAGAATTAGTATGACCAACCTTCTCAGTTTGCCTAGAATTGAGAAAGTTCCCAGGACTCAGTATTGAGTGTCAAAATGGGGAAAGCCACAGGCAAACAGGGATGAATTTGTCATCCTATGGAGGTTGTACAATAACAACATCAGAGAACACACACATCCTTCTTACTATCTGTGCTGGTTTGAAAGGAAGTATGCCCCCTAAGAAAAGCCATGTTTTGATATAAATCCCATTTCTTAAAGGTAGAATAATCCCTATTCAATATTGTATATTTGAAACTGTAATGAGATCATCTCCCTAGGTGATGTGATTTAGTCAAGAATGGTTGTTTAACTGGATTAGGGGATGACATGTCTCCACCCATTTGAGTGGGTCTTGATTGGTTTATTGGAGTCCTATAAAAGAGGAAACATTTTGGAGAGAGAGACTCAGAGAGAGCAGAGAATGCTGCAGCACCACGATGCAGAGTCCACGAGCCAGCAACCTTTGGAGTTGAAGAAGGAAAGTGCCTCCCGGGGAGCTTCATGAAATAGGAAGCCAGGAGAGAAAGCTAGCAGATGATGCTGTATTTGCCATGTGCCCTTCCAGCTGAGAGAGGAGCCCTGACCGTGTTCACCATGTGCCTTTCCAGATGAGAGAGAAACCCTGAACTTCATCAGCCTTCTTGAACCAAGGTATCTTTCCCTGGATGCCTTTGATTGGACATTACTATGGACTTGTTGTAATGGGGACATTTTCTCGGCCTTAGAACTGTAAACTAGCAACTCATTAAATCACCCCTTTTAAAAGCCATTCCATTTCTGGTATATTGCATTCCAGCAGCTAGCAAACTAGAACACTATCTCTCTCCAAGGTCTAAGTCTACCCAGATACTAACATAATACCAGTCCAAAAGCTTACTTCTTCATGCATTCTACCACATCCTTAATAATAGTAGATAAATAGATACTCTAGATGAAGGGGTATCAGTCAACAAGGCTTCCTCTTTAGGTAATGGTTAGGCTTTTGGTTAATATCTATGCCCAGTGTACCCTTAGGTAACTGGAAACTGAGATGGGAAAATGTGATGGTTCCCTTATAGAACCATAGAAAGGCAGCAGACCATGTTTCAGATCCCTTATATTGTTTTGCAAGTGACTTTAAGTTCTTACTCCATTTTAAAGAATACAAAATTGGAAATAGTAGATGATGCATTTTGAGTGTAGTTTATGCAAGTAAGAGGATAGATGGAGGAAGAAAACTCCAATCAGAACAGCTTTACTCAAAGAAAAGACCTGGTACTACATCAAAAAAAGAAAAACAAACAGTGAACATATGAATATATTTTATATAAGTTTAAAGATGTTCAATAAGTTTATATTAGTTTGCTAAAGCTGCCAAAATGCAACATACCAGAAATGAAATGGCTTTTAAAAAGGCAGTTTATTATGTTACAAGTTTACAGTTCTTAGACTGTGAAATTGTTCAAAGTAAGACATCAATAAAAGGTTATCTTCACTCAGCATGCCATCCAGAGCACCTCTGTCAGCTGAGAAGGCAAATTGGCTGGCATCTGCTGGTCCCTTGCTCCTGGGCTTTTTTGCTCTCAGCCTCTGTTTCCTGTTGGGGGGAGGGTCCTCACTTGGTGTGCTGGTTTGAAAGGATTTATGTACCCTAGAAAATCCATGTTTGAATCCGAATCAATCTTTTGGGAGCAACTGTTTCTTTTAATCCTGATTCAGCACTGTATGTTGGAACCTTGATTAGATTATCTCCATAGAGAAGTGACTCACTCAATAGTGGGTGTTAACTTTTGAATAGAGGGAGATGTGACCCTACCTATTCCAGGTGGGTCTTGATTACTTTACTCTACTGGAATACTTTAAAAGAGGAAGCATTTTGGAAAAGGCTGGTGATTCTGAGAGCAGAGAATGACAACAGAATGACAACAGCCACAAAGCAGAGAGTCCACACGGCCAGAGACCTTAGGAGATGAAGAAGGAACACGTCCCCCTGGGGGAGAGGCCTGGAGAGGAAGCTAGCAGATGTCACCATGTTAGCCATGTATCCGTCCAGTTGAGAGAGAAACCCTGAACTTCATGAGCCCTTCTTGAGTGAAGATGACCTCTTATTGTTGCCTTAATTTGGACATTTTTATAGACTTGCTTTAATTGGGACATTTTCTTGGCCTTGGAACTGTAAACTAGAAACTTATTAAATCCCCCTTTTTAAAAGGCCAGTCCATTTCTGGTATATTGTATTCCGGGAGCTAGCAAACTAGAACACTTGGCTTCTGTGGGCCTTCTCTTAGTTCCTCCAGGACACAACTCTGGGTTTTGGCTTGCTTAGCATATTATGGGAAGCACATGGCAACATCTGCTGGGCTCTGTCCTTATCTAGGCATCTGCTCCCTCTGTCAGCACTCCAAGCATCTCCAAACATCTATCCATGCTCTGTCAGCTAGCTCTGAAGCAACTGTTCTACATGTATCTGCATCAGCATCTCAGATTTCTTCAAAATGTCTCCCCTTTTAAAGGACTCCAGTAAATTAATCAAGACCTGCTTTGAATGGGTGGAGTCACATCTCCATCTAATCAAAAGGCCACACCCAAAATTCAGCATGTCACATTTTCATGGAGATAATCTAATCAGAGGGTTTCCACCCTTCAATATTGAATCAGGTTAAAGGACATGGCTTTTCTGGAGTATACAACACTAGGGTAACACTAAGTACATGTATCTTTTTTTTATGTTTTTAAATATTTTCTCCTTTGAACCACTCTTTCAATTAACCAATCATTTTCTGATTCTAATCACCATGGATAAGAAAATTTAAACTATAGTTCTAATTTCACAGAATGAATTCATTAATTCTTAACTTTTTTATATCCACAATATCTTGAATTAAAGAACTCCCCACAATTAATATCTGTACTGGATACTTAAGATTGACTCTAATACTTGAGATTCTAGTCTCTAAAATGTGCGTATCTAGGAGAATAGGGATAGGTGGAAGAATAGAAATGTTACTATTAAAGGCTGCATAGGGTTGACTTAAGAGTGTGTTAGGAAAGTATGTTTAGGCCAATAGTTCTCAAAGTGTGGTCAGGGGACCCCTAGGGGGCACTTACAGAGGGTCCACAAGGCCAAAATTATTTTCATAATAGTAGTAAGATATTATTTGCCTCTTTCACTGTCATTTCCTCATGAGAATACAGTGAAGTTTTCCAGAAGCTACATTACACATGACATGACAACAGATTGAATGCAGAAGCAGATAGGAGCATCCAGCTGTCTTCTTTTAAGTTAGACATTAAAGAGACATGCAAAATATAAAACAATGCTACCTTTCTCACTAAATGCTTCTGTTTTGAAAAATATAGTTTGTCATGAAAAATATATTTAATGTCAATATGTAATGCATTTTATTGACACTTTACATGAATTAACACTTTAGAAATTTCTCAGTTTTAATTTCTAATATGGTATATACTAAAAGATATTATTGCTATAAACAAAGCTCTTTGGGGTTCACAGAAATGTTCAAGAATGTAAACTGGTCCTATGACCAAAAAAGTTTGAGATCCAGTGATTTAGATCATATTCTGAAAGACCTAAAAAGCCAATTAAGGTATATTGGAGAGGATTTCCAGGGAAACAGAATTGACAGGAGTTATATATATTAAATATTATGAGATTTTTTTATAGGAATTGGCTCATGTGATTGTGTGGATGGGCAAGTCTGAATTTGGTAGGAGAGGCCACAAACTGGAAACTCTAATGAAGGTGTCAACAAATTCCCCAGGAGAAGAGGGCTGTCTGGAGTAGAGATAGAATTTCTTCTTTTTGACTGCTGAAATCATCAGTCCTTCTTAAAAGGCCTTCAACTGATTAGATGAGGAGGCAGAATGCCTTCTGCCATTGTTGAAGGCAATCTCCGTAGTTATTATAGATGTAATCAGCCACAGATGCAATCAATTTAGTGATTATTTAAATCCATGAAGTAGCCACACAGTAACAATCAGGCCAGTACTTGCTTGACCAAACAATTGGACACCATAACCTAGCCAAGCTGACACATAAACTTAGCCATCACATAAGGAGTTGGAATAAGGCTAATTTCTACCTAGGATTTTACTACCTCACCTTCATTACCCTTTTCCTTCCTAGATCAACTTATAATATTGTTGGGTGGTATCTTCCAAAACAAATTTCTTTCAGCAGAATTTTAAAAGACTCAGGCATGCCATCTCTCTTTCTTCTGCGGGGGAGAAAACCTCCAGAATTTGATAGAATTTGCTGTTGGAAAACATTCTCCTCTCCTCAAAACCAAATGTTCCTCTCCTTCCTTATAGTTAGTCAAGTTAATCACATATTATAGTTTAAAAAAAGATCAGGACTTGCAAGAATCAAAACAATACAAAATGTGGGAAGTGCATTGTTTTGGTTTGCTAAAGCTGCTAGAATGCAATATATTGGAAATGGTTTTGTTTTTACAATAGGGATTTATTAGTTTACACATTTACAGTTCTAAGGCCATGAAAATGTCACAATCAAAGCATCAACAGGGTGATACCTTCTCTTAAGAAAGGCTGCTGGCATCCAGAGTTGTCACTTGAGAAAGCACATGGCCCATGTCTGCCTTCTCTCCCAGATTTCATTCCTTTCAGGTTCTGGCTTCAGTGGCTCTTTCAGTTTCTGTGGGTCCTTGTTTGCTACCCTCAGTGTCTCTGAGTGTTTCTCTCTGAGTTCTCTGGGCTTTTAGTGTCTTTTATCATCATAAAGGACTCCAATAAAGGATTAAGACCCACTTTGATGGGGTGGGGTCACATCTCAGTTAAAATAACCTACTCAAAAGATCCCATCCCAACAGGTCTGCATCTACAGGAACAGATTAAAAAGAACATGGTCTTTTCTGGGGTACATAACAACTTCAGACCAGCACATGCATTTAAGTTGGTGCAAGCTTCATTGTGCCCAAGCTGACATGACTGCTATGAAAAGCAATTACCTTGTCAGCAGGTATTTGCTCATTTCACTTTCCAAACCAACAACACAGTCTAGGGTGGGCTGAAAAGAGTATCCAAATCAAAAGAAAGCAAAAAGCTATTTCCACATGAATAGAAGACAGTAAAATAAAATATTAAGGAGGGAGTAAATACATGAGTGTGAATGTGTGCGTGTGTGTTGGGGGGAGGGGAAGGAAATAAAGAATTATGAAGAAATGACTAATATGCATTAAGATATGTTCATGTTAGAAATAGAATTTTAGTGTAGCTATTTATAAACAACTGCTACAAGGGACCATTTGTTCTCTTGAAATGATGGCAGTTTTTAAAAAGAAACCAACTGAACCATTACAATTCTTCTTCATAAGTGAACCCTAACTCATTCACAATGATGCATTGCTAATTTTTTTTAACGGTCACCTTCTTTTTTTTCTATCCTCTTATAAAATATTGTTGTTTTTTTAAAACATTCAAAACATGGGAGAGTAAACCAAACAGTTAACTAGGAGGATGGACTGTCAGCCAAGGAAAGTATTCAGCCTATATGAAACAGTGCGATGGTTCCTGTTGTTAAAATATTGAAATACTTCTGTAACAATGATAAATGAAGTATATGTAGACACATATGGTACGCATACTGAATTTTTAGCCATGATGATCAAAATTATTTAGTAGCCTTAGTCTACTACATTTTTACAAATTTTATTGTCTTAAGACAACCTAATTGCATATAAGACATTAAATACAATTGTCTGTTGCATAAGCATAAACAGATGAGTTAAGATAGAACTCAAGATCACTATCTTTTAATGTATCGCTGCAGGAATACAGAATAAAAAAACCACTCCTCGAGATGCATAGCACCAAAAGAAAACCCACAAACTTCTTTGAAATAGAGCAAGAAAAAAATGCTCTTGCTTAATACTACGCTTCATTTCTCTTCAGAGACCTGCCTTTTGATACAAATAGGAGGCTGAAATTAAAACCAGAGTGAGTGTAACCTCCCAAGTCTACCTACTTTTTAGTCAAGTCATTTAAAAAAGTTCTTTTGTTAAAACTCTTAAGTGTTCATATGCAAAAACTTCATGCTGGTTCAGGTGAAAAGTAAATTTAAGCATTAAAGCACAGGAGCAAATAACAGCATAAAAATGAACTATTGGAATTTGTCTCAAACAGTTTTTCAAATGTTCCCATTTACCCAACTAATAATGCCATATGTTTTCCTCTATGTTTTTCAATTCTAACACTATTTTAGGACATATTAAGATCAAAACACTAAATGATAAGAATAATGACTACTACCACTACTGCTACTACTCCTACTATCAGAGCCTACAAGTCCTCAAAACCCCCCCAGCCATCCTCCTCACCACAGGTCTCTGAGCTCATCTCCTTGCAGTACCCACCCCCACAGCAGCAGTGGCTTCCACTGCTAATCGCCCAGCAACTGCATCAAGGATTTTACCTTCCTGCTGCCTCTGCCTAGAACACTTTCTCCCAGCTAGCTTCATTCCCTCTTTTCATTCAGGTCTCCATTCCAATGTCACTACTTTGGAAATGTCCAGCCTTGACCACACTTCCCCCAATCACCACTACTTATTATCTCCATGGCCCAGCTTTGTTTTTGATCATAGCACTTATGACCAACAGTGGTACTCAAATTATTTAAGAGCTAGTAGAGCAGGGCACCTGCCAATGGAACAGACACTATAGAGGTCACTACCAGCTTATGAACTTATTACCACACATGCTTATTATGGCCTGACGTGATTCATATATTTGTTTGCTTACCATCTGCTTTTTTATTTTACTAGAATATAACTTCCTTTGAAGGCAAGGAATCTGTAATATTCACTGTTCTATCCCTAGTACTGTAACAATGACTACTAGCCATCTAGTTAGCTCTCAATAATTATTTGTTCAAGTAATTGTGTACTTTTCTGTGTGTCTGTGCATTTGATATATTTTAACACTTTACCAGAAATGCAAAGAACCTTCATACATGAAACGTAGTCAGGTATTGAACTATTCAAAGATCATATAAATGTACACACACAATTTTATAGCATTAGATACAATAAAGCAGTTAATAATAATACCTTACTAACAATAATTCAATGTCTTTGATGATTCAGAGGTCATTGAAAAGGTCCATACCTAACAAGAGCCCCAAAGACTCTGTCCAGTTCTGATTGACTCTGGCAGTGATTATCTCAGGGAGGGGAACCCCTTTAAGGAAATAAATACACTTTAGTGAACAAAAAAAAATGAAGTCCTAATGTAAATTATAAGTAGGGTGTCTGAAATACTCTCTTCTCTTTTGTTTTAACAAAGCAAGACCAACTTCGTGTGCAGGACGTAGTAGAAATGAAGCTTCTTTGTGTCATTATGTTTATTTTAACATTAGAAAGGTAATAGTATTAATAGAGTACTTGCAAATAAAGAGGTCATCACAGTACTAATAATAGCAGAGGAGTAATAGTAATAACTGCAATGGTCAGATCTGTACCTAGTGCTATATATATATACATAAATAACCTCTAATGCCCGGAATCACTCAAAAGCCACCCCCATTAAAGAAACGAGGAAAACAGGGTTCAGAAACTTCAAGTAACTCTCCTTGGCAATCTGACAGTGAGGTAAGGTTGGTCATTACAGAATCTCTACAAGGAAAGAAGAAAAGAAATTAATATCCTCATTTCACTGATGAAGAAACTAAGGAGCAAGGAATTTAAGGTAAACCAGGTCTCTTGGCTCCCACTCGTAGCAGTCTTTGTCTATTTGAGGATATGTTTTCCCATGCCTTAATTTCATAAAAATCTTGCCTCATAATAAAAATTGTAAAATTAAAACCCCACCCAATCCAACTGCTATGAATTAAAAAGACCTTTCTAGTTACAATCTATTCTTCACAATACTACCACTGGGCAATGCTTATGAGTCCCATCTCTAAATTCCTCTCTAGTAGTGATCTATTATGTAAATTCCAATCTCATGGATATTGCCCAGATTTGGGATAAAATATTTAAAATATTAATATTAATAATAAAATATTAAAGAATAAAATTAAATTAATGAAACTGATTACTTGCTTGCCTTTTTACTTATTACCCAAAGAACTTCAAATAAAAGCTGTTGTATTAGAAAAGAACTATTAAGTTCAAATTAAAATGGCACTGCCAGAAGAGAAATTGGAAGAAACTGAAACAAGATGAATATTTCTGGAAGACAGTGATGAGAAGCTAAAGAACAGGGAAAACCAGCAATTCCACTACAACCGATGACATTTCCAATCCCTGAACACCAACAAGCACCATGGGAAACTATTAGAAGGGGCTGCACTGAGACCTGTCTTGTAACTACATGTTGAAGACTGCTTTAAAACTATTGCTTTTTTCTTTCTTTGCTTTGTATATATGTTATATTATAAAATTAAAAAAAAATTATAAAAAGAAGAGGATGCAGCAAAGCACAACAATGAAAAAAATGATATTTCACAACACATGGGACTGATTCTGTTAACTGTGTCCCTTTGTTCCTGGTGTACCTGACATTACTTTGTAAGAGTCACATTTCAGTATCACTGAGTTTCCTGACCACATTGTTTTCCCATTAAGCTTATTACTAAAACAGCTTTTCACAACATCAGTTAACACTTCGAAAATCTGTTCCTATACAACCATCTCATCTGGATTATGTCTTTTCCTTTTCTTACCCCTTTGTTTCTTTAGCACAGGAAAACAGTATGAATTTTAATCAGCTTCTAAAGCAGTCAGAGAAGCAACAATGATTCAATGAGTTAAGAAGATAATAGAAATCTCAGCGTTGAAACATAGATTCCTGGTTGTGTCACCAACACACAATTTAGTCTGGTTAGAATATATGTGCTTCAACATTCTTCTCAGAGCTTTGATGGAAGAAATTATTTTTAAATGACTGAAAAGCATTCCAATATGAGTGGTTGCCATTGTCATTTTTATCCAGAGAATAGTAGATTTTTCTCGATGATGAATTTAAAAACTATTATGTGATAAAAAGCACTTGCTAATAATATCTTGAACTTACTTTCTATTTGAAGCTTTTATTTGGTTTTAATAACATAGTGATATTTATTTTAATGACAGTTCAGAAGGAAAAAAAAGACTTCAAACTTCAGCACAATTTCATTAAAAATGGAAAAGCTAATTCAAATAGCTTTTTTCCCCTATAAAATTGATTCCAAATGATTTGCCCAGTACGGTAAGTCTGTATAAGTTCTGGTTACCATATTTGATCATGACTTCAGAGCTATGTCAAACATCAAAGGCATATCATCACAACTAATATGTTGGAAGGAAAAAGAATTGGTGCCAAAAGTTTAAAGCCCAAATTTGTATGGTGTCTTATCTAGTTACTATTATCTTCGAAAACTATTATAATTTCAGCTTTATGCATTTAATTTGAGACCCAGATATTTACAGACATGGGCAGTAGCAGCTTCTACAGAGATATATTTAGGTAGTCCCTCAAAGGAATTTTTGTTTTTTTCCCCCCAAAAGAGCACGGACTGGTCACCAGATGTGGAGTCCATCTGGCGCATGAACATGAGAGCCCTGGGACAAGAAGAATGGAGGAGCTAATAAGCACAACAGGCAGAACAACCACTCAGAGATGATGGACAAATGTTTGATTTTGTTGAAAAAAATATAGAGAGAGATAGATATACAGATAGATAGATAAATCACTTTATGTTTAAACCTAGGAAATACGGCTCAGCCAGTCATTTTCTCCAACTCTTTTTATATTTCTTTGGTTGAAAAGAGATTTTCCATATGTGGCTTACTATTTGGTCTGAATTCTGCCATTTTCACATACGGTTAATACTGCAGTTAAAAGAAAGAAAATGGAATCAGGACGAGATAGTAAGATTGCTTTAACTGGTGAACAGATAAGTTTTGCTTACTGTATCTCTCAAGGAACTGTCACAGTTCATTGGTTACTTACACCTGTATATTCTGTTTCTGAATTACCTCTTGAATTTAATCCTTTCTTACCAAGTTTTCAGCATTTCACAAACATGCACCATATCTGCGCGTCCTGCCACACCAAAAGATCCCACTATACGCCATGGACTACTGGAAATCGATGCTTCTGCTGACGCAGTTCCTACCACCTTGAGTGGCTTTCTTACCGTTCCCACGCTAACAGATCCCCCTTCGGCCTTTCAAACAGAGTTTATATATCAACTACCTGTGAAAATTGTTTTTGGCCTTGCCTTGGTAAAATTATGTCTTTTTAATGCCTTGTGAAAGAGCCACTGCAAATAAATACCCCAGTACATTTCTGTCCTATAGAGAAAGGAATAAATATAATACTGATTTGATTGTGCCAGCTGACATTCCTAGAGGCTCTATTTAGGCCAGACATAATGTTAAGCACCTTGTGTGAATTATCTTATTAAAGGTTATGAACTTCATATATAAAAAGCTCCTACATATGCACAGCATTTGCATTATATATTCTGAAGAAACACAGAGAAAACTAAAATCACTAAATTTAATTGAGGTAGATGAAAGATGGATGGCTTCTTCTTCCCTTGGGAAGTGGAGTCTAGTTTCTTCGCCTTGATTCTGGACTGAGCAGTAGAAGTGACGTTTTAGGACTTCCGAGGTTAGGTCATAAGAAGTCTTGCAGCATCTACTGGTTCCTTTGAAAGACTCTCTGGGAGACCTAAGCCGCCACATAAGAAGTCTGATCATCCCGAGGCTGCCATGCTGGAGAGGCCACAGGTAGGTACTCCATCTGAGCACTGGAGGCCAAAGAACTGCTCAGCCGAGTTCAGCCTGAATTCCTGACTCACGAAATTGTGAGATGTAATAAAATGCTTGCTTTAAGCCATAAAATTTGGGGGCAATTTGTTATACTGGGATAGTTAAGTGGGAAACCAACACTATTCACAGATAACTAAGATAGTGATTTTGATATATATTTCAGTATTTCTTTTCATTTCTTCTATGTGCTTAACCTCCATTGATTTTCTTCTTTTTATTTTTTATACAAGAGAGTTTGGTTTATATTATACATGCAGTTCTGTTTTTCACATCTATATGAATAAATTTTTTCCACTTAACATATATGATTAACATTTCCCCACCCCATTAAAAATATCCTTCATTAATTTGATTTTTTATAACTACATACAGCATTCCATCATTCTATTATGGAACATTTAGGTTGCTCCTAATTTTTCGATTATTGTAAATAAGATTGTAATGAATATCCTAAACTTAAATCACATCACATATATGATTATATACTTAAGATTAATTGCTGGAAGTAAAATTACCAGGTACAGTATACAGCTTTTTAAGGGTCTATTTATATATTGCCAAATTGCTTTGACAACATTCACTCTCCCAATAATAATTTCTAGCTGACTATGCCATTGAACTCCATGCAACGCTAAATTATCCTTTGTTAAACTTTTGGTAGTTTGAAGTGATAAACTACATCTCAGTGAAGGTTTGTTTACATTTTTATTACTTGGAAAGGTTAACATTTTTCATATGCTTATTAGCCACAGTTATTTCTTAACTGTCAATTGGCTGGCCACATTTTTTTTTTTTACCATTTCTGTAAATGATTATGATTTCTTATCCTTATGAATAAATTCTTTACATATCACGTATATCAATCTTCATCTCATGTTTATGGCAAATATTTTTCCTTCCTTTTATTGGGATTTTGGTTTGCTGATATGCTTTAAAGGTTTTTAAAGGCAATAATAATGACTAATATTTATCACGGTTTTCTAACTGCTTGGCACAGGGTAATTACTTTACAGAAGTTTTTATATTCCCAAGATTTAATGAGTCTAATATCACTATTATCTCCTCTAATTTCTAGATGAGGAAAGTGAGGTTTAATGAAGTTAAATAGCTTCCCCCAAGATCACTGAATGTTTTCGATTTCTAAAGCTGCTGAAATGCTATATACCAGAAATGGATGGGCTTTTAACAATAGGGACTCTTTAACTTATAAGCTTATAGTTCTAAGGCTGTGAAAATATCCAAATCAAGGCATCATCAGACAAATATCTGAACTCCTCTGTCAGATGGCAAGGTACATAGCATCTGCTGGTCTCTCTCTTCTCTTCTAGGTTTTACTGCTTCCAGTTTCTGGTTTCAGTGGCTCCCTGTTTCTGTGGCATTCTCTCTCAGCTTCTATTTGTGTGCTTCCCTCTCAGCTTCTGTCTCTGAATTTCACCCTCTTATTAAGGACTCTAATAAGAGGGTTAAGATACACCTGGGACACCTGAAATAACCTAATCAAGAGGTCCAACCCACTATACGGCTACATCCACAAGAATGGATTAGCATTAAGAACACGATTTTCTAGGAGTACATATAGCTTCAAACCATCACAATTCAGTAAGTGTTGAGGACAGAACTCGGATCCAGACCTTAAAAATCCCTTCCTCTTAACCATTAAGCTATAATGTTATTATATCTGGTAGTTTTCCCTCTGTGTGATTAACTACATGGATTTCATGTTTGAATAAAACATAAGAATGAGCTCTTCCTTATTCTCATATAAACAACATGCTTATAAATATTTTCTAGTAGTGTTCTCCTGTTTTTGTTTATTTTTTTGCATATTTACCCTTTGAATCCTGCAATAATTCCCCCTATCAACTGTACTTGAACCATTTATTAAATATTCTTTCTTTCCCACTGGCTTACAATACAGCCTTTATCTAATACAAAAAAAAATGCTAAAATACTCCTGAATCTGATTCTGAACTATCTTGTAGCAGTACCAAACTAATAGTAATTATTACAATGTTATAATGTAGGTTAAGTGGACAAGGCTTACTACCAAAATTATTGTTTCTCAGGTTTGTATTGGTTATTTTATACTGTTTATCATTTCATATAATTATTAGAATAACAATAAATTCTAAAAAAAAATTGTTTGTGGAAATTTTTATTGACATTGTATTAAACTCACAAAATAAGTTGAGGGCCCCATTAGTAGACAAAGGTTTAGAAGAACTGAAAGCAGGGACATGAATAGGCATTTGCACACTGGTGTTCATGGCAGTGTTTTTAACGATTTTCAATGGATGAAGGTGGCCTAAGGGTATACTGACTGATGAAGAGAAGGGTGAAATGTGATGTACACATATGACAGAATGAGTGGCTAAAGGAAGGAAGGAAGTCATGTGGTATGCAACTAGGAGAGTGAACCTTGAGGACATTATGTTGAGTGCAAAAAGTGAGAATAAAATATACAAATAATGTATGGAGTCAATAACTAACTATAATAAGCAATCTATGAGAATTGAATTTGAGTGCATAGGTTGTCTGAGGAAAGAAAGTGGGTAGAGATTGGGCAAACAATGATTAAGGAGCATGACTATTCAAATAAGGCTCACTGTAATAATTCCTAGATTGCAAGCTCCTACAGCAGTCACATCTGTTCCTGAGTTTAAACTGTTATTTCTAAATTCTGAGGTGCTGCACTCTTCGTGTATAACTTGGGATTTCCCTGGAGCATTGGGTATCTGTATGACACTTGAGACTCAGAATTAGAGTTCTGCAGTTCCAAAAGTCAGCATTACTCCATACAACAACTGTTAAAGAAGCTGAAAAAGAGCTCAGACTCCAATAGACATGTTTGTAACAGACCTGGTTAGAACTAAGGTAAATCAGAATACAGGGTAAAGGATGATATTGCTTGTATTCCAAAAGTTCAACCTCTGTAGGAGACCAAAAGAAGAGATATTTATTTGGTCCAAAATTTAAATTTCTGGTCAATTTATTTAAACAACCTAATCATGGAGTTTAGAATAGAGAGCATAAAGGAAAATAAAGTAAGAAAATTTGGATATCATATCTTCAACAAGATAGAAGAAAACTTCTCCATATTTTAGTGAAAGTTATCGATAACCAGGACTGTGAAATCCAAACTTTCCAATTTAATTTATACATTTATTTATATTTCAAAACTATGAATACAAAAATGTTGCAAGAAAACAAACTTCAAACATTAATATAGCAAACAAATAGCAATATAAATAAAACAAATTACTTTTTTAAAAAAGGACAAAAAGATTACACTATCCCTATATGGGGTAACTACAAAAGGAAGCCTTTGTGCTCTGTTATAACCACAATGTGTGTTATATAACCACAATAAAGATTTTTTTTTAACTACATGGGAATAAATTAATAGAAATAGTTCCACGTGGAAGGGTGGTTCACCGTCAATTTTAAACTCACATCTTTCCCCCTGCAATAGGCTTTTTGAATTGTGTTTCAATCATTTGATACTTTTTTTTAAGAATGTAAAATCATGAGATTAAAAAAATAGTGTTCCTATATACTCTATTTGAGAAGATTCCTATTAAAAACAAATGGTAAAAGCAATATGTAATTGCCCAGCTGTGGATTTTTTTTTCTGCACAGATATAAAAGGACATAAGTTACTTTAGAAGAAGTACATATTTCCATAACATTTTGTAAAATTACACTATAACATTATCCTGGAAGTTATACGGTAGAACTGCTTCCTCTGGAAAACCTGAGTAAAAAGAATTCTGGGTGGGCCACGGTGACTCAGCAGGCAAGAATGCTCGCCTGCCATGCCAGAGGACCCGGGTTCAATTCCCGGTGCCTGCCCATGTTAAAAAAAAAAAAAAAAAAGGAATTCTGGGGAGTGCCACATATAGTACTCCTAAAGAATGTCTTTCTTCAGGAGATTTGAATCATTCTTCACTTCAAGCACCAACACATTCTGGAGAAAAAAAAGGCAGGCAGGCAGACAGACTACCTGACCAACTTCCATTCAGCAGGCTTCCATTTCTGCTGTGAGTCCCTTAATTCAGAAGTTAAGAACGAGAGTAACAGAGGTACCTAAGCAGAAACATTTCAGTCAAGGTACGCAATTGAACCAGGCTTGCCCAAATCCCCACAGTAACTTAAGACCCTGTACAAATAATTCTACTACTTTTGAGGATTAACAGCCCTTGGCAAAAAAAACAAACAAACAAAAAAAAAAAAAACAACCTCAATGAATAATTCACCCTATGTTGCCTTTTGAGAAGGAAAAAAAAAAATAGAAAATGGAAGAGAAACCCACCTATGCCCAACCCCTATGTCTTGTCTCAGGTGCCTGAGAAATCCCCTAGCACCATCAGAATCTATAAATCAGAAGCAAAGCAGTAAGATCCTCCAGATATTCAGCTGACCTAGACACAGGCTTCCTTCAGAAAGTTACACCCAAGAGGTCTTGTGAAAGGGCATAAGCAAGACTTGGTTTCTCCAAGATTGACTAAAATTTAAAACAAAAGAAAAAAAACAGGCAATGACATTTCTCCTCATCCTCAGGAACCTAGATACTTAAAAATGAAAAAGAAAATCCCAGCAACCATTGGGGTGGTCAGCATAATATAAATATTTAGAAGGAATTGCACAGAATTGAAGATTCAGCTAAGATAAGGAAACCACTATCATTTCCCTTTTGGTCAAACAAGCAAGAACGGTTGTACCTTTCTTGTTTTTCTCAAAATGAAGACCCTCCTAGATGTGCCCTTGGCCAATGGCATTAAGTCTAGGAATCAATGAGGGTTCTTCAGAGAAACAGATCTGACAGGATATATATGTATGTAAATATTAGGAGATTTATTATAGAAATTGGCTCATACAACCATGGGATGGGCAAGTCTGAATTCCACAGGGTAGGCTGCAAGTTGGGAATTCCTATGAATGTGGTGATGAATTCCCCAGGAGAAACAGGCTGGCTGAAATAGAGATAGAAATTCTTCTTTCCAACTGCTGAAATCATCAGTTCTTCTTTAAAGGTATTTCAACTGATTAGATGAACTGACTCGTTGATTGTAAATATAATCAAGCCATAGATACAATCAATTGACAAATTATTTAAATCCATGAAATACCCTCAAAGTAAAAATCAGGCCAGTGCTTGCATGACCAAACTGATAACCATAACCTACCCAAGTTGACACATGTAGTTAACCATCACAATCTATCTTTGAAACTTTTCTGGTAGATCCACAAAATGCTGAGAACCAAAATTGTTAGCCTTGAAACTACTTTGCATGATTGATTACTAACTCTGGCTCCAGCTGGACTAACATATGATATCATTGCTTCTAAGACAAGCCCAATTTAAAAGCAATGGTTTACACAGCTTATATGCTCGACTTTCACTTTGCAATCAGATGCTTGGCACAAACTCACCTAACTCCAAATCTGGCAGTTTGCTCTCCCTGGGCAAAGAGAACAAGAAGTTCATGGATATTTTTTCCTGCCCATTTGTCTTTTTATTTTATTATTCAAAACTACAATACCTTAATGTGATAGGAGAAAAGAACCACATTAAAATAAAACTTTCTGCAAGAGAAAAGTGAAATTGGGATGATATATCCTTACAGAAAAATGTGTAAGCCTCATAAGCTTTCAAGCTGAGAAGTAAAATTCAAGATGAAAATCTAATCTGAATGTGAAATTTACAGATATATCAAAGAAAAATAAATAAATTAGTGGAAAATATTGTGTTTTAGTGATCCCAATACCTACAGAGAAAAATGTCAACTTAAAAGTATAGAAACTGAACATTTTATTAATAGATTGTGTAGATCCTATAGTGTTTGAAAACTTTTTATCCTAGTACTTGAGAATGTATATTAGAAGAAGGAGCCTCTCTCTATATATAAAAAAAGAAAGGAGCCAATAGTCATTTTGATGCCTAGTCACAAGATAAATATTCCAATAACAGTTATTTAGTTATTTATCAAGCCTCTGCTATACAGTCCTCAAGTTGAATTAGCAGTGCAAGAAATTTCTTTATTTCCAAGATCCCTAGAAAATTCTACTTGGCTCTATATCCCTGAAAATGGCACAGATAGTACTATTGTACCGCAATTTAATCCATATGACAAAATAAACCATATGATTATCAAAGAAGCCATATAGGTTTAATTTTTATAATTTCACCATCCAGCAGACAGTATGTGCTCAATTGATCTCTATTACATGGAATGGGATGGAATATTTTCCTTTAGAAAAAGCTTTTTTCTACCACCATTTGGAAGTAGCATCTTTCTTGGCAAAGAACGGAATAAAGGACAGGGTCTTTTCTGGAGGAGAGAGAAAATGTTAGAGAGAAGATTTTTATTTCTGAGAATTTGAAGTATATTAATTCTCTATCTGTAGATGAGGGAGTGTCTCCCCAGGTATTTTGAATAGTTGGGGAAGAAAAAGTAGATGTCTTGTCAACTAATAAGAGTTTAATCATGGGAGACCCTGAGGACCCAACAGTTAGGCCACTCAGATCTCTTTAATTCCAAAATGCCCTTTATTTGGGACTTTTGTCAAGAAATTTCATTTAAAAAATAAAAAAATAAATGTCTAACAACTTAGTGTTGCACTGCATTGGTTTGAATAATCCTTATTCAATACTGTATGTTTGAATCTGTAATCAGATCATCTCCCTGGAGATATAACCCAATTAAGAGTGGTTGTTAAACTGGATTAGGGGAGATGTGTCTCCATTCATTTGGGTGGGTCTTGATAAGTTTCTGAAGTCCTATAAAAGAGGAAACATTTTGGAGAATGAGATTCAGAGAGAGCAGAATGACAGGCATGAGAAGCAGAGGGTCCATCAGCCAGTGATCTTTGGAAATGAAGAAGGAAAACACCTCCCTGGGAGCTTCAGGAAGGGAAGCCAGCAGAGAAGCTAGTAGATGATGCCGTGTTCACCACATGCCTTTCCAGATGAGAGAGAAACCCTGACCCTGTTCGCCATGTGCCGTCTCACTTGACAGAGAAACCTTGAACTTCATTGGCCTTCTTGAACCAAGGTATCATTCCCTGGATGCCTTAGATTGGACATTTCTATAGACTCGTTTTAATTGGGACATTTTCTTGGCCTTAGAACTGTAAACTAGCAACTTATTAAATTCCCCCTTTTTAAAAGCTGTTCTGTTTCTGGTATATTGCATTCTAGCAGCTAGCAAACTAGAACATGCACTAAAACAGGTTAAATCTTTATACACTGTTTTCAAATATCTTAGAATCTGGTGATATTTAAAAGCACAAGCATCAAGATGACTCATTATATACATCAGTTTCCCATAAGATCAATAAAATGACCAGAATTGCAAAGCTGACAGCACAAACTACTGTGGTGAATATTACAACAAAAGATGAGCATGTTAATTGGAATGTAGTTTGGCTGCTATTATAAAGACCCAAAATTATAGCAGCTTAAATAAGATAGGAATTTAGTTCTTGCTCTTAGAAAGTCCAGGTAAGTGGTCCAGGGCTAGTATGGTGTTTCCACCAATGTCTAGGTCCCAAAGAAGACTGGGAGAACATTCATTTTCGCTTAAATAATTACAATGTATTTGCAACATATATCACTAGGTTCCAAAGTTCCTGACAAAAGACCACCTCCTTAAATTACAAGAGGTGCTACAGTGAGCTGAATACCCCAAATGACCAACCCTTTGCAACACCCACTGCTGTGAAGACAAACTGTCATTCAAATGCCCCATTACCCTACTGCTTTATTTTAAACCAAGTCTGGACCAAGTTATCCACCTCCTACCTTAGAAACCCCATTTCATTGACTCTAAGAAATCAGTAACTATAACTCACATCATTATCTTATGTGCTCCCAAGCAAATAAAAAGTACAGCAATTAACTAAAATATGTTATCCATTTTAGGACACATCTCATTTTCAGAAATATTAATGTGAAAAAAAAATGTTTATCTTAGAGTCAATGAGAAATGTTAATATTCTTCTGACCAAATCTGCCTCTTTTGTTTTCCAAATGGAAAATGACCTTCACTATTTTTAGTTCAATTCTCAACAAAGAAAGGCTGCCAGTACTATATCACCATTTCCCTGGCTCCAAACTCTCCTTGCATCCAGTGTTAACTACAAAAGTCCTAAGAGCTAACTGAGCTAACTGATAAATCCCCAATTAACTCTCCTCCAAAAATATTCAAGACATTTCATTCATAAGAACTGATGATTTACCTTTCCAAGGGAGCTACCAAAGAAACAGTAGGCCTCTTCCCACCCTTGGCTATGAACAAGTTGAGAAATAAAGCACAACTTAATATTTATCACCTTTATGATTAATAGAGGGCAAACTGGCTTGCTAATATGGAGCTCCAGAATCAAGCAAACTTTTCCTCCAGGTCAAGGGAAGTCTGGACCAGGGCAAGCCTCCAGTGAAGCAGGAAGGCATGGTTCCTGCTCCCTGGCAGTGATGGGCTGAGTGCCTGCTCCCTATAGCCCACTTTGCTCTAAAGAGCAAGAAGAGTGGGGAAAGAACAAGGAGCTGCCCCATAACAAGGTCAGATTTTGACTGTATTAATTTCCTAGGGCTGCTATTTAAAAAGTACCATAAACTTGGTGGCTTAAACAGCAGAAATTTATTCTCTCACAGTTCTGGAGCATAGAAGTCTGAAATCAATGTGTTTGGAGAGTATTTTCTCCCTTCAAAGGTTCTAGGGAATAATCCTTCCCTGCCTCTTCTAGCTTGTGGTGTTTGCTGACAATCCTTGGTGTTACTTGGCTTGTGGTAGAAGAATTTAAATCTCTGACTCTATCTTAACTTGGCTGTCTTCCCTTTGTCTCTGTGTCTGTTTTCTCCCTTATATTAGGGTCCATCCTAAGATCACCTCTTCTCAATATAACTAACTACCTCTGTAAAGACCCTTTTCCATATAAGAACACATTTGGAAGTTCCAGGTCGACATGAATTTGGGGAAGTGAGGGACACTAACTCAGAAAACTGACCCTGGAGGAGCTGAGCACCACAGCACTCACTTCAGGCAGGGCCCATCCTAAAGGACAAAAAGCAGAGTTGGGCTGATTCAATCTTCCCAAATTTACCATCCAGATAAAAGACTCCTCTCCTAGGAGAGGAAGGAGTAAAAGTTCAGAGAGAGGCCAAGAGTGTGCCAAGCAAAACCCCTCCTCATGGAAATCAGGAATGGAAAAAAGTTGTCTAATACTTGCCTCTGATGTAAGATTGTAAAAAAGCAAGCTCTGCAGTTTTCCTTCTTCAGAAAAATCTTATCAAAATTTTTACCTGATTCCTGGAGCCTGCCCATGCCAAAAACAAAACAAAAGAAAACAAAAACTTTCCCAAGTCTTTAAACAGCTCTCAGGTCTATCCTTGGAGACCATCTTTTTGTGCCTTTTCCCTTGCTCTTTACCCAGCTGATATCACTGGGCTTAACATATTATGTGGGTGATGCCTTTTGTATATTCTCATCTAGATTTTATTGTCCTAAATTAAACTTATTAAGGAAGAATGAGAGCATCACTTTAGGAAAAGTGACAACACACCTTTGTTCTCAATCCTTGCCTGCAGAGAAACATAGTGGTAGAAGTTTCTTCTTCCCAGAAAAGTTTAATCCTAATTATTATAAATGGCTCAGACCAAGTCATTATAAAACAGGACCTCCCAGGGTGTTAGTGAAGTCAGGAATGGCTCTAAAGTGAGCCATTATATTTCCAAGACAAGTCATATGGCTTGGGAACTAAGGGAGGCACAAAAACACTGAGAAAGTAAAACCCACTTCTGTTTATAAGACTGGCAGACATAATGTTATTTAGCTTATAAACTTGGTTCATTGTGGAGATATTCTGAAATTTAGCATATCATTAAAAAAAAATAATTCTACCTATTAAAAAATTTACTTTAGTAATTAACAAAATTACCTAATAAAATAGGTAACACCCATTTTTCACTGTAATGACTAATGACATCTAAAACTAAAGCAATATTTTACCTGGATTATGTTAGGGGGCTTTAAAACACAATTATATTTTACTTAAAAATCATTTTCCGAGTCGGATTTTTTCAAACTTTAGAAATGTAAATTCTGCCTAAAGAAATAACTGAAGATGGATAACAGATATATATTTATAAAGTATTTTGAGGAATTCTAAACACAGCTGTTTCCTTCACTACATGGTTTGCTATTGTTTTACAAACCCCAATAAATTATGTTCAGTAAAAGTTTGTGACAATTAGCCAAAAAAAAAAAATCAGCTATATATTATAGAAACATTGGGATTTAAATCTAGATTTAAAGGAAAATACGGTTAAACATTATTGTTATGGGCTCAATTGTATTCCCCAAAAAGACACATCTAAGTTCTAATTTTAAGTACTGTGAATGTGACCTTATTTGGAAATAGGGTCTTTTAAGATGCTGTTAAGTTCAGGTCAAACTGGATTAGGGTGGGCCCTAGTCCAAAAAGACTGGTGTCCTTAGAGCAGACAGTTCTGTAAGTGTAATTAACAACGCTGGGTGTGAGCATTGTTGAAAGGGTAAGTCTAGGGCCGTGTATATCACTAGAAGGAAAGGTAGAAGATCAAACATGGGACTGTATAACATTGTGAAACCTATTGTGGATGATGACTGTGGTTACTCATACAAATATAAGAAAGTTCTTATATAAACTAGAAAAAATGTACATCATTATTACAAGGTGTTAATAATAAGGTGATATATGGGAAATAATACCATTATTGCAAACTGAGGACTATAGTTAACAGTAACATTGTAATTCTCTTTCATCAATTGTAACAAAGGCACCATACTAAATCTAAAACTCGATAACAGGGAGCAATAAGGGGTTTGGGATTTTTTTCCAGATCAATGAGAAAATTCTCGAATTGATTATGGTGGTGAATGTATAACTATGTGATTAAAGCAAGAGCCATTGTTTGTGTACTTTGGATAGAGTGTATGGTGTGTAAATAAAGCTATTAAAAGTTATATTCAATGATAAGGTAGTAAAGATTTGTTGTGTCAAAATTGGAATAGAGAAAAAAATTGTAGTAAATAGTAAAAAAAAAAAAAAAGGAGAAGGGGAGAAGAGGAATAGAAGGAGAAAATGCCATCTGAAAAGGTACAGGGGAGAAATGAAGATGTTGAAATTTAAGAATTGCCGGCAAGGCAAGTGACCAGAAGCTAGGAAGAGGGAAGAAAGGATTCTCCCCTACAGATTTTGAACTTCAGTTGCCAGAATTGTGAGACACCAGTTTTAAGTCATCAGTTTATGGTACTTTGTTATAGCAGCTCTAAGAAACTAAGATAATTATCAAACAGCATAAGATAAAGGAAATTTTCCTAAATTACAGTCTTAATCTTCCTTAATACATTTTAATTTAGGAAAATAAAATCTAGGTGAGAATATACAAAAGGCATCCTTTACATAAATTGGCATTTGTAATATTTGGGGATCAGCCAAAAGAATAAACAGCAACACTATTTATTGAGCCAAGCAATATACTAAGGGATGTAGATATATAATCTCATTTAATCTTAACAATAACAGTAGGCAGTGTTTAGATGAAGAAATTAAATCAAACTTTCTCACTAAACCATAAAAAGAACTCTTCATACTTTACCATTAAATTAAGTAAATTTGTATATTATTAGAAGGAAGTGCCTGCTTTTACAAGAGAACACATTTATTAATAGAACTGTAAATATATCCATGTTCAGATTAAGCTTGTACTTTTCTAAATTTTAAATTTAAAATAGAAGCAGAATTACTTGTTAATTGGTATACATATGCTGAATGCCTAAAATACCAGACTGTGATATTGGACCTTGGAGATAAGGGAAAGAAAAAGATTCATAAAGGTACTTTTATCTACTTTGGCTTTTGAAAATGTAGTCAGTGCTAATGAATACTAGACTTTCCTCAAAAACCTAAATGTTATTCTTTTGAGTATATAGCCCATTATCTCTCTAATCTGAATTCTTAAATTTGCCATTTTCAGGAGACTGAGAAAAACATAACTCTTAACTCAGATCTGTTGTTTGCCAATAGTTAGATCACAAAAATTACTGAGCCAAGAGATAGCAGAAGTAGAAGAAATTCAGTAGCCTATTTGTTTAAATTGATTTTACTTACAAACACTCCATATCCACTGTACACTCCTGCTACTTCTCTCTTTCCCCAATAATCTATTTTGAATTGCAGGAGATTTCCAAGTCCAATCTCTTTTTCTTAAGCAAGGTTGTCTATAATGTTACTTAGGCCATAAAGTCAACATTGCGGTTTCACTGATGGAGAGCCACTACAGAGTGTTGGAAATGAGTCTCCAAAGAAATAAACTATTCTCAATACTGGCTGACATTTGCTTTTTGGTGGCTTTCAAGCCCTTTGAAAAAAGTTAGAAGTTGTCCTCAGGCTCAAAATAGACTCAAATGCTCGGCTTTCCAACCAAACTCTGCAGAAGGGACTGCTGACCATATAATATGACTTGTTACACTAATGGATGAGTGTATACTCTATAAAATAAGCATGTTCATAAACAAAGAGCAATTATGATGGCCAGTTTATAAGTTTTCCTATGCTAAAATGCTAACATGTAAGGACAGCTACAACTGAGAAAACAGTTTTGGCCAGGGTGATGTACAATTATGATAAAAGTAGGGTTTTAGTATTTTAGATGTTCACTTGTTTTTCCCAGTCTTTTCATTTCTTTTCTACTTGCTGAAAGAACCACACTAAGTACCATAGTCACATCTGAGGTTTAATGTGGAACAATGTTTTCCAAAACTCAGTTATAAATATA
Organism: Tamandua tetradactyla; assembly: GCF_023851605.1. NCBI lineage: Eukaryota > Metazoa > Chordata > Mammalia > Pilosa > Myrmecophagidae > Tamandua > Tamandua tetradactyla. The sequence goes on from NC_135345.1 coordinate 53,482,887, forward strand.
AGATGGCTTAGAATTAATACTTGTCAAGTTTCCTCACACACCTCTAGTGAGTTTGAAAGATCATCGTCCTTGGGAGGAAAGCACTGTATAGGCTTGTTTCAAAACACTTTTGTTAGATTTTGGAATTAGAGGTTCACCTTAGAGAATATCCAGCAGTGAGTAACAGCAAGGTGAGAAGTTTGTCCACAAGGTGGGTGGCAGGTGAGAAAGATGTCTGTAAACAGTGGTCTAGATCAGGTTATCCAAGCCCAAGTAGATGAAGGGAGTGTCCATGGGGGAGACAGTGGCATTCCAGGGCAGAGTGTCTGAAACAAGAGGGGAGTCTTCACATAGGCAGTGGCAGGGCCTAGCAAGCATTATTGCCATCCAAAGGGATGGAGAAGAAATCTCATGCAGAGCATCAGAAACTGAACAAGGTGAGGAGGGTGTCCATATGGCCACCAGGGCCCAAGTTGGGTGAAGAAGGCATCTGCATATGGGGACCACAGCTGCAACCCTGAATAGGTTTTCACAAAAGCATCCACGTGGAAGCTGGGAGCAGCAACAGTCAAGTTCAGAGTGTTAGGCCTGAGCAGGATGGTGAGGGTGTCAAAACAGTAGAGTGGCAATGGCAGTGGCCTCTTATGGGGTGTTGGGAGCCTGAGCAGAATGAGGAAGACATCTGTGCCATGGGTGAGGCAATGAGAGGTTGGCATAGAGTGCCTGATCCTGAGAGAGGTGACAAAAGTCCCAATGTAGGAGGAAGAGGCAAGGACACCTTAGTGCAAGATGTCAGAGCTCCATGCGAGGGAGTTTCAGCAAGGGCACCTTTGTGTGAAGTGAAAGAGACCATCTATGTGGGGGTAGTGCAGAAAGACAGAGTTGTAGTGATGTGAGCAGAATATCCATGAAAGGATACAACAGCTATAAAGCAAGAAGGATTACATACACAGGGAGTTAATCAAATACAAGTTTTCTCACTGTTAGAGAAGGGAGTTACATATACGGGAAGTGAGAAAACTAGACTGAACCTTGTGGTATTAGATAAAATTGTGATATCAATACACACTTATGATTTAGATAGATAGGTAGGTGGCTTGGTTGATACATACATGCATACCTATATATAGTTGGATGGTAGTTAGATGATAGATGATAATATAGATAGCTGACATAGGTAGGGAAGTAGGAACATGATAAATACATGTAGATATAGAAATAAATATTCAGAATAACTGATAAAAACACCTCTGTCAGAAGCTAATATCTAGAAGAAAATACTTGAAACTGCTGAACTGTAATCCAGTAGCCTTGATTCTTGAAGATGATTGCATAAATATATAGCTTTCACCGTGTGACTGTGTGATTGTGAAAACCTTGTGAATAATATTCCCTTTATCCAGTGTATGGATGGATGAGTAAGAAAATAATGACAAAAAATAAATAAAGAGTGGTGGGGGATAAGCATATGGGATGTTTGGGTGCTCTTTTTTATTTTTCTTCTTTTTATTTTTTTTTGGAGTATTGAAAATGTTCAAAAATTGATCATGATGATGAATGTACAAATATAGGATGATGTTGTGAACCACTGATTGTATACGTTAGATGATTATAAAGTATGTGAATATATCTCAAGAAAATTGCATAAAAACAATCACACAATGCACACAGCCAACAACCTAACAATCTTCTCCAAGGTATATACCTTAGTGAAACTCACATGTTCCAGAATACTCAATGAAATTAATTAAAAAGAAAAACTTTCTAATCACATTCAACATGAGATACTAAGAGAACTGCCAACCCAGGCATCAATATGGATTGTATTATTTACAGAAAAATAATTATTTAATAAAAATATAAAAACAAGGAATCAAGTTTTTTATTACCTCTGGGAGGAAAAAAAAACAGAAAATCAGATCAGGGAAGGGTAGAGTATTGAGGATGCTTCAACTATATCTCCAGACTTATTTCTTTACTGAAAACGTATCTAAAATAAATATTTAAAATGTTGAATTACAATGAGTCTATTAGCCATATTATTTTATGTAAGTTTGAAACACTTTATTATTCCCCCCTACCCCGGGTTTTTCTTTTTTATTATTTACTGTGGTAACATTTATCACATAAAATTTGCCATTTGAACTACAACACTTTTTAAAGTACATTTTTTAATAGCTTCCCACAAACAGTTATCTCATCAATCATGAAAGGATCCTACTCCACATACAAATTTCTTCATAAAAACCACAACTGGAGTTCACATCCCCTCATCTTTTCTTTTAAGTCCCCTGCTATTTGTTGTTTAAAGAATAGCAACTAGGTAGTATGGGAAGAAATGTAAATAGTTGAAGTATTATACAGGAAAAAAAGTTGCAAAGATGAAACAGACAAAGATGGCATAAAATTGAAAGGAAGTTTCCAAAGGTTAGACAAATGCTCAAAAATATCCTTAGTATTGACTGAGAAGCCAAAGCTGTCACTGTCACAACAAAACAAACAAAAAAAGTATTAAAAAAGTCTCCTACCTGAATTTTAACTTTAGGCACTTAAAGAATATGACTCAGGGCACACGCCAATAATACAATTTATTACTACAATATTTACCAAAATTCTTCCATGGGAGTTAAAATTTTAATCATTAATAGCTCAACATACCTGGAGAAGGAGCCTTTCAAAAGCCAGAAAGTTGTCCCATTTGGCAGTCTGTGGGTGTTTCAGAGTTTGAACTGTGGCCAGCCCAAGCTGTAGGAGACCACAGTGATTCACTAGAGCTTTGAAATTGTTCTTGAAGAGCTGAATATAGGACATGAGTTGCCCTGGCGTGACTCTCCCTGAAAAACAGAATAATTTATCAGTGTACCCTCTTCTGAGAATGGTAAAAATAATGAGAAGGGTGCCATTAATAATATCCACTGACTTGACATTTGTACAGAACTTGAGAATTGATGGCAAGTTTTTCTAAGCTATGAGTCTTACCACAATCTGATGAGAATAGCAACGTTGATAATAGTACTTACAGTGTATAAGTAAGGAAACAGATGTTAAGTGATATGGCCAAGGTCATAGAATTAATTTTATAATTTTGTAATATTCTGTAAATAAATTTTCAGATAAGTCACACAAATAAATAATAACTGCTGAGCTCAATATGGAGTATCTCTCCATGATACATAACATAGCAATCTAAGAGGCTAAAAGGCAAAATTTCTAATCACACTTGTGTGTTTAGATAAAAGAAGAAGATAAACCTGTTACGTCTGTAGCTAAAATTTTAGCATTGGTATCAGTGGATTCAGGTCAATGTTCATGAGAAAAAAAAGTTGGCTGCTCCATGGAACAAAAATGTCTGGAGAACCGGGGTGACAAAAATACTGGAAGATAAGATATCAGAAGAAAAGGTTTTGTAAGGGTGACAGAACACATTTATTACAATGGTCACCTAGATTTAGAATAAGAGAATCTATCCCATAAAAGACTAGAGGTTGTACAAAAAAAAAAACCTGTTAAAGATTTGTTCCTTAAGAGCCCCGAAGTTCAACTTTTTGCCTTGGATGAATCACCTCCCACTCTCCAATTTGTCAAATGTCATTTCTGCATTCACCAGTGCTGTGCACAAAGCTCCTGGGCATGACAGATTCTTCCAGTTGGGCAAAAGGAAGGCAATGGAGTCAAACCCAGATGTATGTTAAGTGCAAGTTAAGTACATCTTTCCCATACATCTCAATCATGCATGCATGTGCCATGTTTGCAGGTTGATTTCCTATACTTGACATCCAAGTTTGTTTGTTATATCCATGTGTGTTAATTATTGGCAATGAAACCACCTTCATTTGTTTAACACTTCATAGTTTACATAGTGTTTTACCAAACATGACCCTTTTCTGATTCTCATTGCAACTCACAAGGCATGTGTTGCATCTATTACCCCCACTCAAGATACTGGGAAACACTAATGTCTTAAGGCAGATATTACTTATTAAATGTTTTTTGTTAAATATCATAATATATAAAAATTAAAGACCTTGACACAAGAAAATGATAAGCCTGCAACATATCCTTTATTCTGTTATCAGAGTTTTTGGAGAAAGTAAAAATTTCAAACTTCCTTATTACCTGGTGATCAGGGTGAGCATCTAAAGAAGGAACAGTAAAAATAATGAGGGAGTTACGTCTCATTATTTTCTTTGGTTCCTTGGTAAAGGTTGGGTTCAATCCTGATATTCAAGCAGCAAGCTAACAATTTGCTTGTACAAGTACTAATAAAGAAGAGCCTCATTAGATGCTTTATTTGTTTGGTTAAAGTCAGATTTGTTAAGGTATAATTTATATACAGTAAAATCACCATTTTTTTGGCAAACAGGTCTATGAATTTTGACAAATGCACATAGTTGGGTAATCACAATCATAATCAAAATATACAATGCTTCTATCACTCAAAATTTCCCTCGATTCTCTTTGTGGTCAATCCTTTCACCCCACACCCATCCCTTGGCAAATGCTTTTCTGCTTTTCTATTTTATCTGATTTCTGTCCCCATGGATTGGCCTTTATCATATAAATGCAATCATACAGTATGTACTCTTTTGAGTCTGACTTCTTTCACGTAGCATAATGCATTTGATCTTCATCGATGTTGTTGCTTGTTTCCATAGTTTGTTCCTTTTTTATAGTTGAGCAATATTCCATTATATGGCTGCATCATAGTTTATTTAGCTATTTGCTTCTCCATTTACCAATTAATGATCACTTTTTTCTCTCAATTTTTAGAAATTATTAATAAAGCCTCTACAAATATTCAAGTACAGGGGAATGTGTCTATGTACATTTTTCATTTTTCTAGGGTAAATTCCTAGCAGTGGTATTGTATGCTAACTATATATTTAATTTTATAATAAACTGCCAAATTGATTTCTGGAGTGCCTGTACCATTTTGCATTCCCACCAGCAACATTTCAGAGTCTCAGCTGCCTCACACTCCCATCAGCAGTTAGTATTGTCAGTTATCTTGATTTTAACCATCTTAATAGGTGGGTAATGTTATCTTATTGTGGTTTCAATGTGCATTTTTCTAGTGATTAATGATGTTGAGCATCTTTTCATGTGCTTATTTACCAACTCTGTATCTTTTTTTTGGTGAAGCATTTTTCAAATCTTTTGTTCATTTTTAATTGGGTTGAGTTTTTCTTATTATTATTGAGTTGTGGTTCTTATTAACATTTATTAACCCATTGATTCAACATATATTTCTGAGCTAAGCACTCTTCTTGTTGCTAGCATTAAATCTGTAAACAAAACAGACAAAAATTCCTATCTTCATGGCAAACAAACAAAAAAGACAAAAGACTTCTTGATGCTTTTCTAACTAATTCAAGCTCCTTCATATCAAAAGGGAGTCACTTAGAGGGTGGGGGCTTGTGCAAATGATTGACATTTTTACACAATTACATCTTTTGATACTTATAACATTAAATATAGGAAAATATACTTTCACATAACATGGGTTCAAATCTAAAATTGCCATGCGCTTCATTCATTTATTTATACACTCTAATATAGGAGATGTCAGTGTGGTTCCTGCATACATAGAGTTTAATCATCAAGGGAGACATTCATTAAACAGTTACACAAATAATTACTTCATCATAATTATAAGTACTGCTAAGTAAAAATACAGTGTCTTGAGAGCAAGAAAACACAATATGATTTGAAGATTGCCTACTTCTCCAACCTCACCTTCTCACCTAAAGGAAGAGGAATTGGGCTCAAGAAACACAATTCATTCATAATATAGGAAATGGAAAATATCAGAGAAAGTCATCAGAGGGTCTGTTTAGATTTCTATTGTAAAAGATAATATGGTGTTCATTTCAAAGATAACAGCGTCTTAAATTTCAAATTCAAAAACATAGTTGAATTTTATTCAGTTCGCATTTCCTAGTTAAGACTCAGATCCAGTCAACCTATTTACATAATTTACATAATAATATATACCTTCCTTTATAAAGCATATGCTCTAAAGGAATGACTGTGTATATTTCAAAACAGAAATGTAAATAGAACACTAAATTGTGAATATAGCATTCACCCACCATTGCTACTCTATTATGGTCCATCATTGGATATAAGTCATGAAAGCAGGTTTATTTTCCAAAAAGTTAACGGGATTTAGAGTTTAAGTAAAAGAGTAATTAACATGGATGCTTTAAAATAAAGTATTTTCAAAATTTTAACTTAATCACAGCCTTACAGAAAACAAATGGAAATTCACTAAGTAACTACCAAGGTGCTGTAGAGATTCTAACAACTTGAGTAATTCTTTTTTATTCACATCAACTAAAACAGCAAGCAAGGAGAGCCAGGTGTTGAAAACTAAAGGACAGAACATTTATTCATACCTAACCTTACCAAAGCAAAACAAAAAACTAGTCAGGTAGATCTACATGGTGATTAATATCAACCCAGAAGGCTTTAAACATATTTCTTAAAACAATAAAAACAGAGGTTATAATAGCAAGACTGCATAATATATAGCAACTTTTTGAAATATGGAAAATAGTTTTTCAAGAAAGAAAAGCTATTAGGCTTTCTTGTTCTTTTATTTGGTTTTTACGAGAAAAAAAGCAGCCTTCTGATTTCAGGTGAACTAAGAGAAAAACTCAAAACCATTAATTTTTATACATTTTCTGAAACTCTTTTTAAAGTGTAATTTCCTAGGGTAGGGGAAAGATTTAGAAGGCAAATGTTTTAATATCATATTTTAATATTCTGTGATTAATTCATTAGAATTCAAATGCATTATGGAGCATATTCTTCCATTTACATATGCTAGATAAAATATAACTCTGTCAACCTGTTTTATGGCATGCTAAAATACATATAAAATCTCTATACATGTATATGAATGAAAGAGAGCAACCACAATTAGAAATTTTGTTTAAAATAGCATATTTAGCTAGAAACGATCTTTCTAAAAAAACCTCTTGATGTAATCATTGCATAGTTTTCATTCATCATATCCCTGAAAACATGAATTAAAATCCAGTAAATGAAATTTGAATCAACAGACTTATTTATATGGTTCCCAGGAATCAAATATCAGCATTTAATTTTTCTCTTTTTAAATAGTTCTCTAAAATAGTAAAGGTAGGTTATACTAAAATATTAAAATATAATGCATTCTGCTAAAACTCTGGTTTCTATAGCATGAATTAGCTCATATGCAATTAGCATTACAGAGAAGTTGTATCAGTTCTTTTGTGAGTTTTCCCATTATTTTTTGCCACTAAATAACAACAGTTGAATACAAAGGAACATAGCTGAATGCTGTAAATTACAAGAACTTGAGTATTGTATACAGCACCACTCATCCCCAGTTCTTACTCTTGTCTCTGGCCATGTGCTATGTTTGTTCAATTCCCCCTAATAGGAGATAGTGCCTTCTCTCCATAACTAAACAAACTAAACCCCTTTTTCTACCCCACTTCTGGAAAGCTACCTTAAATTTTTTCATTCTCATAAAACGCTACATTTGCTGTAACATTTATTTATAGGAATATAGAGTATGTTTTAACTGTGATAGTATTTTTATTAAGATTCTTATTGTTTTTGTGTTTTTGAATGGTTATCTTCTAGTGTTTTTTTTTTTTAACCATGAACCCTGATATCTAATATGTGATGTGGAAAAACAAAAGCTCCCAGGAATGCATAAATGTAGAAAAAAACACCCGTACTAATATATACACAAAGATGGCAACTCTACTGAAATTAAGCTTTCGTTTGCCAGGCAGCATCATAAGAGAAAACTTCTAATGATAATCCAACAGCTGATATAAGAGAACCAGAATCTTGTATATAAAAGACGGTTTACTAATTTTATAAATACTGTATAAAAGGCTCAAGAGGGTAGACTGATCACATATGTTTATAGCCTCGCCTGAGGAAAGTCCATCAGAATGATAGGAAGAAATAAAAGGAGTAGGAACAAACAAATAGAATGTGAGATAGTCCATAAGCAGACAAGAGATTTCAACACTTTCCTCCCAACTTTTGGTTACTTTTGCATGTATATTATACATTTAAAACTCTTTTATTTGCTCCATCAACTGTAAATGGTATCTTTTAGCTATTCATGTTCTAAGAAGATAGTAGCACCATTACACTCGCCTTTACCTCTTTCCCCCTTTCATCTTTCAAATCAGCTGCACTTCTATATTTACCTGGTCAAGATAGGGAACACTTACATTTTGTTCTGTAACCATAAATTAATTTTATGTGCTTTTCTAAATTTGATTCTAAAAGTCAAAAAATCAATCAAGTGTTTACATCATAAAGAACTATGTAACTATTCACAATAGATCCAATGATGTGCTGTAATTATATTTTTTCCATTATCTGTCTTAACCAAAAGTTACACTATTCTAATCTCAAATACACTATCTTTGGAATCCATGCTTTCTTTGTTTTCCTCCCTAGATACTTCACACCTAAATCTCTTCATTCTCTTGTTCCATCAAGGGCAAATTGTTCCCTTTTCTGTACAGCAATCAGCCCCAAATTCCCTTAATTCCCTTTTACTGATCTCTTCCTTTCTGTAAAGCAATCAGCCCCCAATTTCCTTTAATTCCCTTTTACTGATCTCTTCCATTGGATCACAGTTCCTTGAATCCCTGATTTTACCCTTTCTTGATATATTGCGGTTTTGCTAGACAATCTCAAATAATTTCCTTAGAAAAGTGTGTGGAAATTAAAATTCTCTTATGTCTAAAAACAAATTTTTACTTTGGACAGTTTTGTTTTGTTTTAGAATAAGCAGGAAGAAAATTTATTGGCGAAAACATGTGAAAGGACATGCAGGCACTCTCACAAAGACAGAAGTGAGAAAGGCAAGAGGCAAGAGGCAATGTGGGGCCATTTGCTTTTATGAATTAGCGTTACTCACTTTCCCCTCCATGTATCACCCCCCCCTTCCTTGTTCTGGGGCTTCTCTGCCATCCCTTCTCTCCAGGGAGGCGTCTGGTGGCGGACCGTGCAGCTGGATGGGCTGGTTGCCTTCAGCCTTCTTCCTAGATGACGCACTCAGGGGGAGGTATTTAGCACAGTTTAATGGCAGTACAGAATTCGAAGCTGAAAATAATTGTTGCATTTTCTTCTGGAGGTGTGCTAGCTAGTTAGTCCCTTTTGTGCTCCTTTGTAGATTCACTTTCTGTTTTTTTTATCTTAAGGCCCTTAGGATCGTCTCATAATCTCCTGTGCTTAGAATTCACAGTGATTTTATCTACTCAAGACATTTATTATTCATTCTGCTTGCTTCTCAGTAAGGTTATTTAATTTAAATACATCTTTCCTTTCTTCTGGGAAAGTCTCACATTATTTTCTTTGATAATTTCCTATTACTGCTTTCTTTCCTTCTGAAACCTCTAATCATTCTTGGACCTCCTGCATTGGTTCTGAATAGCTTATCTTTTCTCTCAACTTTTCTATGTCTTATTCTTTTTTCCTATATTTTAGGGGATTTTCAATTATTTTTACATATGTATATTCATATAACTACCACCTGGATCCAGTTATAAAATATATCCAGTATGTAGCAGTTTCACTCATACACTTATCCAGTCATAATCCCCCAAAGGTAAACTATTTTTACCTCTTTCTCCACAGATCCCTTTTGTCTGCTTTTGAGTTTATATAAATGAAATAACACATACGTATTCTTTGGTGTCTCACTTCTTTGTTCAATATGATAAAGGAAAAAAACAGGCTTTTTTTTTTTACGGTATATTATTGCTCTATATGACTATACCAATTTTTTTATTCATTCTACTGTTGAAGAACATTTCAGTTTTACAGTTTGGAGTCATTATAAATAATGACACTATGACCATTTCAATGTATGTCTTTTAGTGGACATAAGCATATATTTCTGTTGGATATATATCCAGGTGTGGAACTTCTAGCTAGTACATGCCTCCCATTACTAGATAACTGTCAAACAGCTTTCCATGCTTATATGAAAATCCTTACAAATTTTAAGTTTGACTTAATTTGACAGAATTTTAAAGTATACATGTAATGTTTAAAATGAGGCACAAATTGCTTGTGCTGATAAATGCACAACTATGTGATGATATTGTGAGCCACTAATTGTATACTTTGGGTGGATTCTATGGTATGTGAATATCTATCAATAAAATCGCATTAAAATGAAAAAGCAAAATGAAGCCCAACAGTATAATTAAGTTTTCTTGATGTAATTTATGCTACGTAGGCAAAATTCTAAGAGTAAATGAAAAAAAAATCACAGTGGAAACCACATTGCCATACTATTGGTATGAGCCTTTATTATACTTTTTCATTCTTTGTTTACTTGTTTATATACTTATTTACATAGAAAAATAGGCCTGGAAAGATAAGATACTAATTTATTAACAATAGCTACTTTGAAGAGGATTGTGGAGGTTGAGGGCAGAGTGAGAGGAAGGTGGGACACTTTTTATTTTACCTATGCTGTCATTTGAATTTTCTACAAGCATGTGCTTATATTACTTTTTAAATATTTTCTTCACTCTGAAATAAAATAATTTCTGTCTCATGAGGGATGACAGGCATGTATTTTTCTCTGGGAAATTTGGCTTTATTACTATCACTATTTTTTTCTATGGGTGATGCATTATTTTTCAATACATAAAGAAATAGAAGGATAAACACAACTGCCTGCCCCCTCCCTCTACTGAGGTCAAAAGGCAAAGAAATATGGTTTGCATGCAGGTGGAGAGATTTACGTCAGACATGAGAAAAAAATGATCTGATCGTGTTTAATATTAGACTTTGAAATAAGTTATTAAAGGGGGAGAAGGGAAGACATTACAAAATTTGTCTCACAGGGATTTAAGGCAATATATATACAACACTCTGTACAGTGAAACTTGGATGAGGCCCAGCTGGGAATTGATGTCTGTTTTTAAAACACCATAAATACTAAAGAAGGTTTGGGGGGGAATATCCTTTAAACAGAATGTGTTTCTTGTCACACACATTTTTGAGTACCACAGCATCATTAAGGTAGAATAAGAAACCAATGTTTAAAGAGCATTTTAATTAAATTATTCAATTAAAGAAAAAATTCAGATATCTGCAAGATATGTTTTCAGGTGAGCAGAAAGAAGGGTCAAAAATCGAAAATAAACAGTTCTTCCTGAAAGCTGTACAAGACAGTGAAATATAAAACCATTAGAAATGGTTTGAATTTCATTGGAAATTCATCCTTCCAGAGGCTTATTTAAATACTGTATCAATGTTTATAAACTGAAGCAGAAAGCATGGAAGAGAATAGATAAATTGCCACTGTTATCCTGCAGTGGATTACCAGGCTGCCAGAAAAAAGGATATTTCCTTGGTGTGCCCATTCTGTCTTGGAAATGAGCTTTCCCTCCTTCTATTTTTTGTCATATTGATTTATTAGTGTATATTTATTTCATTTCCAATTACATTATTGTCAGAAAACATACTAGTACAATTTCAATTATTTTAAATTTGATGAGGCTTGTTTTATGATCCAATATATGGTATATCTTGGTGAAAGTTCCATTGACACTTAAAAAATGCGTACGCTGTCATTTTTTTTGCTTTTTTTTGTGAACAATAGCATATATACAAAAATGCTATACATTTCAAAGCACAGCACCACAATTAGTTGTATAACATATTTCAGACTTTGGCAGGGGTTACAATTCCACAATTTTAGATTTTACTTCTAGCTGCTCTAAAATACTGGAGATTAAAAGAGAGATCAATTTAATGATTCAGAATTCACATTCATTTGTTAAGTCCTATCTTCTATGTATAATTCCATCATCACCTTTGATCTTTCCATAACTCTCTTTGGGATTGTTTGAGCTACGGCAATTCTAAATTTTTCATATTGGAAGGGTCTGTCACTAATACGGGGTTGGGAGATGAAACTATCTGATGTTCTGGAGAGGCTGGACTAGGTGTCAGGAGTTATCTGGACTAGGGACCCATCCGGAGGTTGTAGATTCCTGGAAAGTTACTCTAGTGGGAACCCTTGTGCCATCTTATATATTGCCCTAGGTGTTCTTTAGGATTGGCTGGAATGGTCCTGGTTGGGGGTTGGCAGGTTATGATAGGTAGCAAGGTCCACGTGAAGCTTGCATAAGAGCAATCTCCAGAGTAGCCTCTTGACTCTATTTGAACTCTCTCTGCCACTGACACTTTATTAATTACACATCTTTTCCCCATTTTGGTCAGGATGACCAATGTTGATCCCACAGTGCCAGGTCTGATTTCATCCCTGGGAGTCATCTCCCATGTCACTAGGGAGACTTTCACCCCTGGATGTCATGTCCCATGTAGAGTGAAGGGCAATGATTTTACTTGCAGAGTTGGGCTTAGAGAGACTGAGGCTACATCTGAGCAACAACAAAGGTCCTCCAGAGTAACTCTTTGGCATGCCTATAGGTAGTCTAAGCTCTCTGCTACCTATGTAAGCTTCACAAGAGTAAGCCTTATACACAGGGCATGGCCTATTGACTTGAGTGTCCCTAAAGTTTGATGCAGTATCAGGGGATTCCCTCACAGTAAGGTTTAATAGTTCCATATTCTTACTCCCCTCCCTCAGGGGACTTGCCAATATTTTTTTATTATCTGCTTAATATACTCTAGGATGTTTCCAGGCACTACAATAATCTATACAGGATTAAAAGATCTCTTGCTTATTCTGTGCTTCCTGTGTTTCAATTGTTCAAATGAGCTATACAAATAGGTTGAATTAGATTATGCACTACAAAAAATTTCAGTCCCAGATAAAATAAACCTTTCTTCTATTGGTCTCAAAGAGTATGTGTGGTTCTAAAATAAAGACACCGTCTTCCTTACCCCTATGTTCTGAATTACTTTGACCCCAACATGTTCAGCTTCGTTCTTATCTCTAAATATCAGGTTATATATTTAAACAGCCTCTCAAAATCCAGAAATAATAATTACCATCTGGACTTAATGTGTCTTCTCTAAAAGCTTACAATCTAGGCTTCTGTTTTTTTATTAGTATTTTCTAAAGATGACCATACCATTATTGTTTTTTTGTTTCTGGCTTTTTTTGTCTCACCAAATGTCCCACATGTTTATTCACATTGTTACATGCCTCATGACATTGTGCCTTCCTTCTATTTTTCAAATGTCTTTTTTTTTTTATTATTGTAAAGTAATAACTGGATATATCCTAGACTATGGTGGGCTGATAATTAAAGAGTATTGGTAGAGTCCCTTGCGGGTCCAAATATATATATATATATTTTATATATATATATATATATATATATATTTTTTTAATAGTTTAACTCTTAAACTTTCTCATATGGGAAACCCTAGGCATCATCTCAACCACTGGGAACTCTCAAGAAAAGAGGCCAAGCCCTTGAGTTTGAGGCTTGCCCTTATGAAACTTACTGTGTAGTGGAGAAGCTAAGACTACCTATAATGAGGACCGAGAGGTGTTTCCAGGGACCTCTTTCATTGCTCAGATTGCGGCCATTCTCTAAGCCCAACTCTCCAAGGAAAATCATTACCCTCCCTCGCTATGTGGGACATGACATCCAGGGGTGAAAGTCTCTCTGACAGCATGGGGCGTGACTCTCCAGGATAAGTCTGGTGGTGGCACCATGGGATTGACAACACCTTCTATACCAAAGGAGGAAAGAGATGTATAATGAAATAAGGCATCAGTGGCCAAGAGATCAAATAGTCAAGAAGCTATTCTGGAGGCTACTCTTATACAAGCATCAGTTAGATGGTGCTAATTTCCAAGCCCCAACCAACATCACTCCTGTTCACTCTTAAGAATGCCTAAGGCTCAAACTGAGACTCTCTAAAGTCTTCATACAAGAAACTGGGTTTGCCTTCCAGGAGCATGTAATTCCCAGGAGGTTTCTAGGTCAGATAAATCCCGAAACTCAGAGGGACCAGCCTCTCCAAGATTATCAATGAATTTCATCCCCCTTTCTTTTAGCATGGACACCCCTTCTCAACATGAAAAAATCAGAATGGGCATTGCCCGAAGATCCCTCTTTCTATTTTTGACATCCAGCTGTGATGCCAATGATCTCTAGGAAATTGTGCCAATCTAGCACCTCAGGAAATGTTGCACTTTATTAAATATGGTTCTCAACTATGTACCCCAAGTCCCTAGGTCCCTAAGACACTTTTACATAGCCAATAAAGTCAAAACTATTTTACATTCCCAATACTTAAAAATTTTCTAGTAATATCAGTGGTGATATTAACAAATATGGTTTTGTTACACTGTATAATGTGTCAAATTTGGAAGATTTGCATAGCTCAGAGAACCAATATTTTCCAAATGATTAATGCACAATGTTATAAAATCATATGTGTATAAAGGAGCCAATGAAAATGCAGTGGAGACTACGGTGGATTATGTTGTATTCTAGTTCGGACATGTTCTTGGTCTTCATCTGCATTCTGGTGGATGTGGACCCAATGTAAATAAAATGTCTTCAAGATGTTACTTCAGTTAAGGTGCAGTTCTACTGAATAAGGTTGGGCTTTAATCCAGATTAAAGTCCTTTATAAGCAGAGTGAAAATCAGATAGAAAGGGAAGTCATGGGGAATAACCAGAAGCCAGAAATCAACAAAACTCAGAACAGAAAGAAGAAAAGCCCACCATGTACACTGCTGTGTGATGGAAAAGCCAAGGAATCCCAAAGATTTCCAGCTATTCAGAAGATATAACCCAGGGAGGAAGTAAGCCTTCTACTCTCTGTAATTGAGAACTAATAAATTTCTGTTGTTAAAAGTCAACCCACTATATGATATTCATTTTAGCAACCAGGAAACTAAAACAGAGAACAATGGAGTTTAATATAACAGAGTATGAAAAATTCAATGATACAGTTTCATATTCCATGTTGCAACTGACCTTTAAGATACTACCTCTTATAAAGTTGGTATCATATCAAAGAACAATAGCTGGAATTTTTTGGAAAAGCTATAAAACACTCCTCCCTTTTCTAACAACATGTATTTATGAGGTCAAATTTTCTTCATATACTTCATTTAAAACAACATATCACAACAGATCAAATGGAGAAGCAGATATGATAATATAGTGTTATCTATTAAGCCAGGCATATAAGCAAAAATGTAAAACAATGCCACTCTTCTCATTATATTATTTTGTTTTAGAAAATAAAATTTTCTCTTTAACTATAGAGACATCAAGAGGACCAAAAATCAAAATACAAAGTTATAAGTAGAAATATTAATACTAATAATTGAAAATAGAAATACTCATAGTCCTTATTTTAATTATCCATATTCATCAGGCAATCAATTCATTCACCCAAATAGACACTCACTATGTACCACGTCAAACAGTCAATGAAGAATATGGCATGGACATTGTCAAGTGAGGTTTTGGATCCATACACAGTTAATAATATTGCACCATGTTAAGTGTTAAGAAAGCAACAAGAAAAAGAGCTGTGGGTTCTCAGAAGGCAGAAAAATCCATCCAGCCCCATGAAGAAGAGGTAGGAAGCAGAATAGAAGGAAATTAGATATTATTCCACATAGAAAGTAACACCTATATTAGGTCATGAAAGTCAAGATCAATTTTGACAGGAAAGATGCATGTTTATTTGTGTGTGTGTATAGCATGTGTGTTAGGAGGTGAGTACTTATATTAGTTAAGGCCCTGGCAAGAAAGAGATGATATACTCAAACAGGGAAAAAGAGGAAAGTTCAATGAAAGGACTTTTTACAAGGGAACAGTCTAAGGGAAATTAGGAACATTAAGTAAACCAAGAAGGGTTGGGTAGAAGAATGTAATCAGTTGCATCCTGGCAGGTAAGAAGTCAAGCCAATTGTGGTAAATTGAATCATATCCCCCCAAAGACAAATTTAGGTTCTAAACCTCCATCCTGTGGGTGTGAACTCATTTGTAAATGGGATCTTATCCTGTTAAGATGAGGCCAATCTGAAGCAGAATGGGCCCTAATCTAATGTTACCAGAGTCCTTAGAATCAAAGGAAATCTGGAAGCAGAAGTAGAAGTCACAGGAGGAGACTGAAAGAAACAGGTTGCCACATGACAGAGGCAGAGACTTAATGCCAGCAAGTCACCACCAGAACATCAGACTTCAGAAGAGAGCACGGTCCACTGATATCTTGATTTTAAACCACAGCCTTCAAAACTATGAGACAGTAAATTCCTGTTGTTTAAGCCAACAAGTTTGTGGTATTTGTCATAACAGCCCTGACAAACCAAGAAGCGATCAATGACCTTACCATATTTTCCTCCCATTCTCCAAATCTGCCCATGCCCATTGACTAAACCCACCTGAAAGTCAGAGGACAGGAAAGCCTTGAGACAGTCCATAAAGGTCAGCTTCCTGGGTGAAGGGTGGAGAAGAGTGGAGGGACAATCAAATACTAAAATTTTAGGCAAAGACAACAAAGACCTGGAGCTAGAAAAGTATACTCCAGGTTATGCGGAGGAGAGAGAAAAGGAAGTAAGAGCGGGCAAGTAGAGTGTGGTGGTAGAAGGTGAAACCAAAAACCAGAAAGACTTTTATAGGAACTATGCTAAGAAGTTTGGACACTATCCTGACACCATGGGAAACCACCAAACAGTCTTAAGCAAAGAAATGGCACTATGTTTGAGGCTTTGCAGTCTGTGTTTGCAATATATGTGTTTGTACTCTGTTATCTCTATTCCTCAAATAGTTTGATTGCTTTATCTAGATAGAGGATTGATATAAGAGTCAAAGAGACCCTTTTATATCAGGTTTATATCCTGGTTTATTTACTTTGTGACTGTATCAGTTAGGGTCCAGTCAGAGGGCAGAAAACACACCAGTTATTTAAACAGAGAAAAATGAATATACAGAATTGTTAATTCAGTAACGAAAGGGTAAAAAGAGAATCTTTTAGATATTGCGGAGGTAGCAGGAAGCAGCTACCACCACTGGGATAGAGGAAACAAAGGGAAAAGGTTAGAATTATTCAGACTTAGAAATTTAGGGACCATGAAGAGGGGGTACAATAAAGTTGGTTCTACAAGTGCTTTGAAGAATAACAAACTAGTTTCAAGCTCCTACCACAGGAAGAAGTTGCCATGTCTGGGTGAAAAAGCATTGTTGGCATGATGCTCATAAGCAGAAAGAAAGTCCATCGAAGCAGACAGGAAGAAACAAGTCCCTTCTTTCTCCTCCAGTCCTGGAGTCTCCCTTTAGGGCCCTTTGTTAGCACCCCTTATTAGCAGAGAATAAGGGGACCAGCTGGAAAAGCAGGAATGTTGTCTGAGAATCCTAGCCCCAACATCACAGAGCAGAAGGGTGGATTTAAATCCAAGAAACAGCAACTTTAATAGCTGACACGATAATCCTGGAAAAAAGTGTGTAAAACTTCTGATATACTATTTGAAACTAGATAGCTATTCAAAAAAGTGAATTATCTTCCCCACTCTGCAAATTGTGGTAACAGCTAATACATGAGACAAGAATGTATGAGAATTAATAATCAGTATACATGTCCCACAAGGCATTCAGATTTTCTCATCTTTTATAAATTTCCGTAAATCACAAGTTATGCTAGTCTTATTAGGTTTGAACTTAGAGTTTTTAAAAGTTTGACAATCTCCCCCCACCTAGTGCATATACACACACATGCATGTACACACATGAATACATGCATGAACACATGCTCACCTTAATACCAGAAAAGTTCTCCTTAGCAAAGGCAAAAAAGAGCAGGTGGGATCAAAATGCAGCTATTATCCACCCAGAATGGGATGAAGTCAAGTATTAGAAACAGGAAGCAGAGTACTCTCAATGACTATTGACAAAAAACATATTATCAAATAAAATTTTAGAGTGATTTCATTGATTGCTTCTTGCTTTCAAAGCTAGTGTTGCTAAATGGAAAAAGCAGGAAATGATAGTAGATGTTGCCTTGGTGAGAAACAAAAGTCACTAACCTCATCTAGCACTTCATTAAGAGAAATATAGTGTCCAAAAGAGGGGAAGAATGAGACACCTGTGTTCAGCCCTGGACATTACACTTTAAAGCAAGGTTAATAAAATAAGGTTTTGTCAGTGGATCAAAAATATAGGCAAATGTAATAGTGAAGGGTGGAAAAAGCTTATCATTTTAGAAATGGTTGAAATAATGCATCATGTTTAATTTGTAATTTAGAAAAGGATAATGCGTACATGGGGCTGGCATTCAACTAACTGTCCCAGAAGTAGGGGAGTAATTTAAGAAGTATCATAATGTAATGGAACAAATAATCATCTGAAAATGTGGCTCAAGAGATTTTCTGTAAAAGTGTGACCACAGAGACTTGGGAACTACAAATAGAGTCAAGGTGATTTGGGAAGGTGAACAGAGTCAGGAAAGCAGTAATGGAATCTGACCATAACTAAGATGAAATGGGAAAATGTATTTAGAATTCTGGATAAAGTAAGAATGTATTATCAGAAGGGAGATAGATATTCTTCAACAAGCCCCCCCTCAAAGACAAGTGAAGTGGAAAGAATGAATTGGTGCATCCCCCCAAAAGAAAGGAAGAAATCATCTAACTTGATCAGATTGCTTTGATTTCATACTCATAAATAATCTTCTGATAATCTGGCTTCCCATCTAGATTTTTCC
Source organism: Tamandua tetradactyla (assembly GCF_023851605.1). Classification (NCBI taxonomy): domain Eukaryota; kingdom Metazoa; phylum Chordata; class Mammalia; order Pilosa; family Myrmecophagidae; genus Tamandua; species Tamandua tetradactyla. The sequence continues at coordinate 53,501,556 of NC_135345.1, forward strand.
ATAGACAGAATATAAACACAGCACAGCTATTTCAGCTTGCCTGAAAGTCATAATCTTCACTCTGCTAGGAGCTTTTATTCCTTTTTCATTCCTCCCCAAAATTGTAAAAAATAGATTACAGTCTTCATTTTAATGGATAAAGAAATTGAAATTTGGCAATAAGTGGCAGAACTGTGATTTACGCCAGCTATAATTGATTCTGTGCTCAATCACAGTCAGTAGTGCCAAAAGTCAAGAAAACATAATCAGACCTCCAAGAAAGTGGCCATAATTTAGTAGCGAATGCTGTAAAGAAGTCAAGAAGAATGAAGACTGATAATTCAAGGTGTTAATAATAGGAAAGTATACGGAAACAATATAGTTTATACACGATTCCTCTGTAAGCTTACAAGTTCTCTAAAAAAATGAAAAATAAAAAAACATGCATCACAAACCAAAGGAAAAAAAAAAAAGAATGAAGAATGACAAAATGTCTTTTGATGCAATGGTCTGGGAGATTTTTTAGTAAATAAAAAAATGCCAGAATCAAGACCACACTAAATTAATAAACAAGAAAATAATGAAAAAAAACCCAAAAGTATCAAGTATAAAACACTCATTCAAAAAATAGTGAAAGAAAATCATGTGTTTTATTTCAACTCTAATAAGGATCTTTTGCTACCCATTAAACAGTGGGGAAGATGTTCATTCCATGGAGAGCTATGGGACAAAACAGTCGGTGACAATCCTCCATCAATGGTATTCCCTGGAAAGAGACTCTCTGGAAAATGTAACCGAGTTTGATATGGGCCATTTCTACTCATTTCTTCTGTAAGTAGCCATTTTGGATATAAACAAATGGATTCCTTAAAGTCTATTTGTTTTATATTTTCAGAATACATTATCATTTTGAAAGCCAGTGGGGAGGGTGAAGAATACAATTCAGTTTAAAATGTTTTCAAAATCACTTTTCTGGAACACATCTATTTCACTAACCAACAATTTAATAACAAACCCTAGGAAAGATGGCATATATTTATCTGTAAAATGATCAAATGATTTTTTTCTTTGTTTTAGCAAAGCAATTTTTTTCTCTTAAGAGAATGATGTTTATTTCTCCTGGTGCTCATAATTTTTTTTTTTAAGCAGTTTTACTGAGATATATTCACACACCATACAATCCATTCAAAGTGTACAATCAATGGCTTTTAGTATATTCACAGAGTTGTGCATTCATTGCAACAATCAAATTTAGAACATTTTCATTACTCCACAAGGTACAAGCACAAGCCACTTACTAGTCAACTTTCATTCCCTCTATCCTTCCCCAGACCTACATATTTATTCATCTATTTTTGTCTCTACAGATTTATATATATGTGTGTGTGTGTGTGTGTGTTACACAACATGTAGTACTTTGTGTCTGGTTTCTTTCACTTAGCATATTTTTCAAATTATCAGGCTTTTTAAGTAGAGAAAATACAGGTTTACAGAAAAGTAATTTCAAAAATACAACATTCCCATATCCCTCTATTGGTGACACTTTGAATTTAGTGTGGTGCTTTTGTTACAACTGATAAAAGAATATTAAGCTCTTTGTCCGCCGGTCCGGCGCGCGGCGCCCTCGCCCCGCAGCAGCCGGCCCGCCCGCCCTCCTCTCCCCTCTTTGTCCGCCGGCCCGGCGTGCGGCGCCCTCGCCCCACAGCAGCCGGTCCGCCCGCCCTCCTCTCCCCTCTTTGTCCGCCGGCCCGGCGAGCAGCGCCCTCGCCCCGCAGCAGCCGGCCCGCCCGCCCTCCTCTCCCCTCTTCCCCCTCCTGCTCCGGCGGCTCTCCAACCACCACCGTGCCCTCTTCCACCTTCACCGGCTCCTCCGCCACCGGCCTCGACAGCCTTGCCACCCTCACCTTTCCTCCTGCAGAACAGCTACTGGGGGAGTGGAGACAATACAGAGCAGCTCCCGGAGCCACGACGGAGATCAAAGGGACGGCATACCCCATCCTGGAATGGCTGACTGTCTGGGAGAACCAGCTCCGGTGAGATCGCCGAGGGGCGCGGGCTTTCCCGGGTGGGATGGCAAGCAGCCGGAGTCCCTCCCTTCCTCCTTCCCAGGCCAGCTGGCAGAATTGGGCAGGCGGTCCCCGTGGGCCGCGGTGGCTGGTGCCCCCACCACACGAGGCCCCTCGGACTAACTGAGAGAGTTGGGTCGGAAATCCCCAGACTGCGGAGAACGGTGACTGGGGGGTCGCTTCCAAACATGTGACTCCCCGGTCTGGCTGGGAACAGTGCACTCTCCCGGGCTGCGACAGCTGGTGCCTTCCCGCCAGGCTTGGCGCCACAGGCCGACTAGGAAATTCTGTCGGGTGATCTCCTGTGCTGCGGTGGCCGGTGACCCTCCCCGCGTTAAGACCCCCGGGCCGGCTGGCACTCTTCCAAGACGCTTCGGCTGCCAAACCTCCCCTACGGCGAGAGTTTTCCAAAGTTAAAGGACCCACAGCAACTTTCACTGGTGGAACCCGTAGACAAACGTGTGCCACGAGCGCCACCTACTGGGCAGGATGAGAAAAACAGAACCCAGAAATTTCACAGAAAAATCTTTCAACCTGTGGGGTCCAACACCCAGGGAAATCTGACTAAATGCCCAGACGCCAGCAGAAGATAACGGATCATGCTCAGAAAATTGAAAATATGGCCCAGTCAAAGGAACAAACCAATAGTTCAAATGAGATACAGGAGTTGAAACAACTAATGCTGAATATACGAACAGAAATGGAAAACCTCTTCAAAAACGAAATCGATAAATTGAGGGAGGACATGAAGAAGACATGGGCTGATCAAAAAGAAGAAATAGAAAAACTGAAAAAACAAATCACAGAGCTTATGGAAGTGAAGGATAAAGTAGAAAAGATGGAAAAAACAATGGATACCTACAATGATAGATTTAAAGAGACAGAAGATAGAATTAGTGATTTGGAGGATGGAACATCTGAATTCCAAAAACAAACAGAAACTATCCGGAAAAGAATGGAAAAATTTGAACAGGGTATCAGGGAACTCAAAGACAATGTGAACCGCACAAATATACGTGTTGTGAGTTTCCCAGAAGGAGAAGAGAAGGGAAAAGGAGGAGAAAAACTAATGGAAGAAATTTTTACTGGAAATTTTCCAACTCTTATGAAAGACCTAAAATTACAGATCCAAGAAGTGCAGTGCACCCCAAAGAGATTAGACCCAAATAGGCGTTCCCCAAGACACTTAATAGTTAGAATGTCAGAGGTCAAAGAGAAAGAGAGAATCTTGAAAGCAGCAAGAGAGAAGCAATCCATCACATACAAGGGAAACCCAATAAGACTATGTGTAGATTTCTCAGCAGAAACCATGGAAGCTAGAAGACAGTGGGATGATATATTTAAGTTACTAAAAGAGAAAAACTGCCAACCAAGACTCCTATATCCAGCAAAATTGTCCTTCAAAAATGAGGGAGAAATTAAAACATTCTCAGACAAAAAGTCACTGAAAGAATTTGTGACCAAGAGACCAGCTCTGCAAGAAATACTAAAGGGAGCACTAGAGTCAGATACAAAAAGACAGAAGAGAGAGGCATGGAGAAGAGTGTAGAAAGAAGGAAAGTCAGATATGATATATATAATACAAAAGGCAAAATGGTAGAGGAAAATATTATCCAAACAGTAATAACTCTAAATGTTAATGGACTGAATTCCCCAATCAAAAGACATAGACTGGCAGAATGGATTAAAAAACAGGATCCTTCTATATGCTGTCTACAGGAAACACATCTTAGACCCAAAGATAAACATAGGTTGAAAGTGAAAGGTTGGGAAAAGATATTTCATGCAAATAACAACCAGAAAAGAGCAGGAGTGGCTATACTAATATCCAACAAATTAGACTTCAAATGTAAAACAGTTAAAAGAGACAAAGGACACTATATACTAATAAAAGGAACAATTAAACAAGAAGACATAACAATCATAACTATTTATGCACCGAACCAGAATGCCCCAAAATACGTGAGGAATACACTGCAAACACTGAAAAGGGAAATAGACACATATACCATAATAGTTGGAGACTTCAATTCACCACTCTCATCAATGGACAGAACATCTAGACAGAGGATCAATAAAGGAATAGAGAATCTGAATATTACAATAAATGAGCTAGACTTAACAGACATTTATAGGACATTACATCCCACACCAGCAGGATACACCTTTTTCTCAAGTGCTCATGGATCGTTCTCAAAGATAGACCATATGCTGGGTCACAAAGCAAGTCTTAACAAATTTAAAAAGATTGAACTCATACACAACACTTTCTCGGATCATAAAGGAATGAAGTTGGAAATCAATAATAGGCGGAGTGCCAGAAAATTCACAAATACATGGAGGCTCAACAACACACTCTTAAACAACAAGTGGGTCAAAGAAGAAATTGCAAGAAAAATTAGTAAATACCTAGAGGCGAATGAAAATGAAAACACAACATATCAAAACTTATGGGACGCAGCAAAGGCAGTGCTAAGAGGGAAATTTATTGCCCTAAATGCCTTTATCAGAAAAGAAGAAAAGGAAAAAATGCAGGAATTAACTGTCCACTTGGAAGAACTGGAGAAAGAACAGCAAACTAATCCCAAAGCAAGCAAAAGGAAAGAAATAACAAAGATTAGAGCAGAAATAAATGAAATTGAAAACATGAAAACAATAGAGAAAATCAATAAGACCAGAAGTTGGTTCTATGAGAAAATCAATAAGATTGATGGGCCCTCAGCAAGATTGACAAAAATAAGAAGAGAGAGGATGCAAATAAATAAGATCAGAGATGGAAGAGGAGACATAACTACTGACCTCAGAGTAATAAAGGAGGTAATAACAGGATACTATGAACAACTTTACGCTAATAAATACAACAATTTAGAAGAAATGGACAGGTTCCTGGAAAGACATGAACAACCAACTTTGACTCAAGAAGAAATAGATGACCTCAACAAACCAATCACAAGTAAAGAGATTGAATTAGTCATTCAAAAGCTCCCTAAAAAGAAAAGTCCAGGACCAGACGGCTTCACATGTGAATTCTTTCAAACATTACAGAAAGAATTAGTACCAACTCTCCTCAAACTCTTCAAAATAATCGAAGTAGAGGGAAAACTACCTAATTCATTCTATGAAGCCAACATCACCCTCATACCAAAACCAGGCAAAGATATTACAAAAAAAGAAAACTACAGACCAATCTCTCTAATGAATATAGATGCAAAAATCCTCAATAAAATTCTAGCAAATCGTATCCAACAACACATTAAAAAATTATACATCATGACCAAGTAGGATTCATCCCAGGTATGCAAGGATGGTTCAACATAAGAAAATCAATTAATGTAATACACCATATCAACAAATCAAAGCAGAAAAATCACATGATCATCTCAATTGAGGCAGAGAAGGCATCTGACAAGATTCAACATCCTTTCCTGTTGAAAACACTTCAAAAGATAGGAATACAAGGGAACTTCCTTAAAATGATAGAGGGAATACATGAAAAACCCATAGCTAATATCATCCTCAATGGGGAAAAATTGAAAACTTTCCCCCTAAGATCAGGAACAAGACAAGGATGTCCACTATCACCACTATTATTCAACATTGTGTTGTAAGTTCTAGCCAAAGCAATTAGACAAGAAAAAGAAATACAAGGCATCAAAATTGGAAAGGAAGAAGTAATACTATCACTGTTTGCAGATGATATGATACTATACGTCGAAAACCCGGAAAAATCCACAACAAAACTACTAGAGCTAATAAATGAGTACAGCAAAGTAGCAGGCTACAAGATCAACATTCAAAAATCTGTAGCTTTTCTATACACTAGTAATCAACAAGCTGAAGGGGAAATCAAGAAACGAATCCCATTTACAATCGCAACTAAAAGAATAAAATACCTAGGAATAAATTTAACCAAAGAGACAAAAAACCTATATAAAGAAAACTACAAAAAACTGTTAAAAGAAATCACAGAAGACCTAAATAGATGGAAGGGCATACCATGTTCATGGATTGGAAGACTAAATATAATTAAGATGTCAATCCTACCTAAACTGATCTACAGATTCAATGCAATACCAATCAAAATCCCAACAACTTATTTTTCAGAATTAGAAAAACCAATAAGCAAATTTATCTGGAAGGGCAGGGTGCCCCGAATTGCTAAAAACATCTTGAGGAAAAAAAACAAAGCTGGAGGTCTCGCGATGCCGGACTTTAAGGCATATTATGAAGCCACAGTAGTCAAAACAGCATGGTATTGGCATAAAGATAGATATATCGACCAATGGAATCGAATAGAGTGCTCAGATATAGACCTCTCATCTATGGACATTTGATCTTTGATAAGACAGTCAAGCCAACTCACCTGGGACAGAACAGTCTCTTCAATAAATGGTGCCTAGAGAACTGGATATCCATATGTAAAAGAATGAAAGAAGACCCACATCTCACACCTTATACAAAAGTTAACTCAAAATGGATCAAAGATCTAAACATTAGGTCTAAGACCATAAAACAGTTAGAGGAAAATGTAGGGAGATATCTTATGAATCTTACAACTGGAGGCAGTTTTATGGACCTTAAACCTAAAGCAAGAGCACTGAAGAAAGAAAGAAATAAATGGGAGCTCCTCAAAATTAAACACTTTTGTGCATCAAAGAACTTCATCAAGAAAGTAGAAAGACAGCTTACACAATGGGAGATAATATTTGGAAATGACATATCAGATAAAGGTCTAGTATTCAGAATTTATAAAGAGATTGTCCAACTCAACAACAAAAAGACAGCCAACCCAATTACAAAATGGGAAAAAGACTTGAACAGACACCTACCAGAAGAGGAAATACGGATGGCCAAGAGGCACATGAAGAGATGCTCAGTGTCCCTGGCCATTAGAGAAATGCAAATCAAAACCACAATGAGATATCATCTCACACCCACCAGAATGGCCATTATCTACAAAACAGAAAATGACAAGTGCTGGAGAGGATGCGGAGAAAGAGGCACACTTATCCACTGTTGGTGGGAATGTCAAATGGTGCAACCACTGTGGAAGGCAGTTTGGCAGTTCCTCAAAAAGCTAAATATAGAATTGCCATACGACCCAGCAATACCATTGCTAGGTATCTACTCAAAGGACTTAAGGGCATAGACACAAACGGACATTTGCACACCAATGTTTATAGCAGCGTTATTTACAATTGCAAAGAGATGGAAACAGCCAAAATGTCCATCAACAGAAGAATGGCTAAACAAACTGTGGTATATACATACGATGGAATATTATGCAGCTTTAAGACAAGATAAACTTATGAAGCATGTAATAACATGGATGGACCTAGAGAATATTATGCTGAGTGAGTCCAGCCAAAAGTAAAGGACAAATACTGTATGGTCCCACTGATGTGAACAGACATTCGAGAATAAACTTGGAATATGTCATTGGTAACAGAGTCCAGCAGGAGTTAGAAACAGGGTAAAATAATGGGTAATTGAAGCTGAAGGGATACAGACTGTGCAACAGGACTAGATACAAAAACTCAAAAATGGACAGCACAATAATACCTAATTGTAATCATGTTAAAACACTGAATGAAGCTGCATCTGAGCTATAGGGTTTTTTTGTTGTTGTTTTTTACTATCATTACTACTTTTATTTCTTTTCTCTATATTAACATTTTATATCTTTTTCTGTTGTGTTGCTAGTTCCTCTAAACCGATGCAAATGTACTAAGAAACGATGATCATGCATCTATGTGATGATGTTAAGAATTACTGAGTGCATATGTAGAATGGTATGATTTCTAAATGTTGTGTTAATTTCTTTTTTTTTTCCGTTAATAAAAAAAAAGAATATTAAAATAGTACTATTAACTATTAGTCCATAGTTTATATTAGGTATTTTTTCCCCATATATCACCCTTATATTAATGTGCCAGTTTGAAAGTATTATGTACCCCAGAAAGCCATGTTTTAATCCTGATCTAATCTTGTGAGAGCAGCCATTTCTTTTAATCCTGATTCAACAATATAAATTGGAAACTTTTGATTAGATTATCTCCATGGAGATCTGGCACGCCCAATGTGGGTGTGAATTTTATTTAGATGGAGATGCGACTCCACTCATTCCAAGTGGGTCTTGATTAGTTTACTGGAATCCGAAAAGTGGAAACATTTTGGAGAGAGAGCCAGAAATATCAGAAATCTCAGAGCCAACAGAGAGAGTTGACAGAAATTTCAGAGCAGAGCTGACATATGAAGAACAGAGACACAGATGTTTGCAGATATTTGGAGCCTAGGAGACATCTCCATGAGATGTTAAGCAAGTCAGAAACTGGTGAGAGCCCAGGGAAGCCAAGAGATGAAAGCTAGCCTGGAGAAGCACAGAAACAGAGGCTGAAAGCCTGGGGTCCAGGAACAAGGAACCAGCAGGGGACCAGGATGCCTTCCCAGATGATAGAGGCATTCCAGATGTATACGCTTTTCTTGAATTAAGGCATTTTTACCTGGGTGCCTTAGTTTGGACATTTCCATAGGCTTAGAACTGTAAACTTGCAACTTAATAAATTCTCCTTTTAAAAGCCATTCCAGTTTTGGTATATTGCATCCCAGCAGCTTGCAAACTAACACACTTAGTATCGTACATTTGTTACAACTCATGAAAGAACATTCTTATACTTGTACTGTTAATCCCAGTCCATCATCCACAACAGGGTTCACTGTTATATAGGCCCATGTTTATCTTCTAACTTTCATTCTAGTGATATACATGACCCAACCACTTTCACATACATAACTCAGCACTGCTAATTACACTCACAATAATGTGTGACCATCACCACCATCCGTTTCCAAACCATTAAAGTTCATCTAAAAAGAAGTTCTGTACAAATTAAGCATCAGCTCCCCATTCTCTACCCCCAGTCTATCCCCTGGTAACCTATGTTCTGGATTCTAACCCTACGAATTTGCTTATTATAATTAGCATATCAGTGAGATCATACAATATTTATCCTTTTGTTTATGATTCATTTCACTCAACATAATGTCAAGGTTCATCCATTTTTTTTGTATGCATCGAGATTTCATTTCTTTTTACAGCTGCGTAATATCCCATCATATGTGTATGACATATTTTGTTTATCCATTCATTGCTTGATGCACATTTGGGTTGCTTCTGTATCTGGCAATTGTGAATAATGCCACTATGAACATCAGTGTGAAAATATCTACTGAGCACATGGCACCCCTCAGCAAACTGTTCCCTGCAGCCCTAAAGAGGCACAGTGTCTACAGACCTCCACAACCTCTGCTCCTGTCTGGCTTGGGGTTGAAACAGTAGCTGCCACCACTTTTGACTGGGGCAGGTTGAAGTAGTAGCTCAGAATTGGGGTCCAATAATCTAAATTCACTAATCAAAAGCTGTGATCAGTGCTTGGCCATGCCCACCCCTGTTCTTGAGGAAGTGGAATTTTATGTCCCTTTCTGAGAACAGCAGCCAGACAGGGACTGGATCTGAAGGTGATTTGCCCAGACAGTGGGAGATGGGCACCAGCAACCTCCACACCGAGAGAGCTACTCACATTTCTTCATGGCAGTTTGTCTGCCTCTTCCTTCTGCTCGTCCCTGGATGCTATGTAGTGTTCTTCTAGCCTCTAGAGCTCCAGAACAGTTGTTTCAAACAGTTCCTGCCTGCTTACTTGCTATTTTAGAGGAAACAGTGAGTCGTGGAGCTCCCCACTCTGCTATCTTCCCTGGAAGTTCCTCCACTCATAATGTCTTAATATGAACATATATTGTACTGAGAAATGCTATATTAAGATCTGAGGTTTCAATTATCAGCCTACAATTAAAATTTCTGTTTAATGCTTCAAATATACCAGAAACCTTATGACAGTCATAAAAAGTTATTCTTCAGTAGAATTTACAGCAGAGTTTGGGAAAAATGTATACCTTAAAGTACGTTTCATAGTCTAAATACTGCTACAAAAAGTACTCAGTCATCTAGTTTACCAGGGCATTTTTTATGATAAGCTGTAAAATAGGCAGCTTTCAGATATCAGTGTTTTATTATGTTTATGTTCTGCTCTCTTCCTTACTGTTCATGCTCATGTATCTGTTGATATATGGAAACGAGACACACCAGAAATCTTGGCTAGTGACATGAAGCAGAAATGGGCAGCCATATGGCATTATCTTTTACTAAACTGTAATTGGCACATGGATAGAATGTGTTTGGGGTCAATTTTTGTTGTTGTTGTTCTTTCCTACCAACAAAGTTTGCTAATAATCATTTGTTTCTGTGTCTTTCTTGCTTGCTTGCTTTTTTGCCCTCAATGTCTGGAGTTTTTGGATAAAGCAAAGCATTTTATCTCAATTTTTCCTTTTGTTGACAGAAAACCCAAACATTTAAATTTGAATTCCTTATGGAATTATCTGTCCTTGTAAAAATTTCTGGCTCTGATTATTTTCTAAAGATATAGGCTTTTTGAAACTTGAAGTGTGTTGATTTTTCAAGAGTCCTGCATTGAGCTATTGCTCAACTGATTGATGCTCTGTGACAGCATCACAAGTTTACATTACTGAGACACAATATAAATTAACCTCATCATCAAGACCCTTTGTGCATTCCTACTTTTCTTGATTCTCAATATGAATTAGTTCTTCTTCAACCTACTTAAGGACAAGGAATTCTGTAAGGTAAACACACTTGTTATTGATGTATACCTAGAACTGTGGAAATAAAAACTAGAATTAACAGTCAAATGTCAGGATGGCCTCAAAGATGCCACTTCGTTTCTACCCCAAGATAACACAAAGACCTTCTGACACTGGTTTTATGGAACTGATGATTTTATAAATAATTAGAAGCATATTTTTTAGCATCAGAATGCCTGGATTTGAATTCCAGTCCTATCCTTTATCAGATGAACAGCTTCAGGCGACTTATTTAATTTTTCTCTGCTTCAGTTTCCTTATCTGAAAAGTGGAATACTAATGGTGTACCCTAAGATTAAATAATATAACACATGTAAAGAATTTGAAGAACTATGCCATGTTGTAAGCACTCGATAAATGTTATTTTCATTTTTCTTAAAATCATTATGTACCTTATAGCCTAACACTAGAAATTATGATTTTTTTCATTTTATGAACCTGTAACTTTTCCATGTAGGTTCTCCCACATTCTCCTACTTTCAAAATTGTGTTCTTTCCATTTCAACTGCATTGATTTTTGCCCTCATAAGTAATCAATAACGTGGGCTACAAATTTCAGCAAACAAAAGTTCCCCCAATCAATAAAATGTACTAATATCTACCAAATACCTAAGTGAAGATTATAAGCAAGAAATATTATTTAAATAATAGAGAAATAATCTTTCACAAGTTTCCAAATCCTATCAACCAGATTCAATGTCATGATTAAATGTTTTTAATTAATAAAATTATTTAATTTAAAAGTCAAGCAAGTGAAAAATCAGATTCCTTTTCTAAAATAAAATATTGATTCTGTGGTTCTCTGACTTTTATCAAAACTAAAAGAATCATTTAAACCTTATATTCCATTGCAGTCATACTCTTCAAAATATTGAAGGCAAAGCTAAATGCTAAAAAATAAAAAAGTGAGTAATGAGAAAAATGAGGTGAAAAAGTAATAACTATTATGCGACTGAACAAATAGCAGGCCACTCTCAGGGTGAAAGGCCAGGTCACAGCATATCTAATTGTTTAATCATTTTTCCAGTGCAGTACTTCATTCATTAATTCAAAATCAATGAAAGAGCTTTCTCTTAGGACCAAAATGGGGGAGGGAAGGCAGTAAAAACAGAGGGGGAAAGGGGTAAAATAGAACGATGGAGAGGTGGCCCAGACTGATTCTGTTAGTTCTAGATAAAATAAAGAGATTAAAAGAACTATTCTTTGTAAACAAGAACTCTCCTAGAATTCCCAAAGTTGAGTGTAAGAAAAGCAGTCATCACTGAGCCTCGAGGGCAGTGTCCACGTATTCCTTTCTACTCTTTCAACAGTTTACAAATTTCTTCAATACTTTGAACTACATTTCCTGTTGGCTGGGTTGGCCATAGAGTTCAGAGACTAAAATAAATTTCCTCAGTACCAGTGAACACAGTCTGCCCTAGCTGAAGTAGACAAGCTTACCCATGCTCATTTTGATTGGCAGGTTTTCTCGGCTTGCAGCTTCCACTAGATGTCTCCGAACTTCCATCACTGCCTCTTTGTGTTTGGTGTTCATTAAGGCTTCCCAGAGGGCTTTGGCTGTGGTGTCACTGCAATAAAACCAGGAAAACATCTTTAGAATAAGTTTCTACTGGACAATGAAAAGGGCTTGAAAGGCAAGATAATTTGCTAAATATCTTTTTTGAGCACTTAGTATAATCTTTCCCACTGATAGACTCAAAGAATTAAGTTTAAATAAAGAACATGTAATCCATTTTAATTGGTATAAAATATTGAGAAATTAAAGTGACAATAAAATGAACACCCCCCCACAAAAAAAATGCGCTATGAGAGCTGTAGGAAAAGGAGGACTAATCACATATACATTAAAGATTTTGCATTAATAATTACTTAAGAGTGCAATTCAAACAATACATTGCTAGAGTAACACATAAATGTTATGTACAAGGTTAAATACATGCCTAAAAATGTTTTATCAATGGTTGTATGTCAATTGGATAACATATTTGTCTAAGAAGCACAAAACAATCAGCGAGAATCCCTGTTTAAAAATTATTCAATGGGCTTCCGTATTTGGACGTTTCCCATTGCATGAAAATCAGAAATTATGCTAAGTGACCAAGGCTTTAAGTATTCTACTTTGGACCTTAGACTGGAAGGATGGCACTTATTGAAGTCTCTACAATTAAGTGTTGATAACAGCTCAAAGCACTGCATTATGCACATCCTATCTGAGCTCACTTCCCCCACAGCCCTCTGTCTCACTCAGTGTGCCATATGCAAATTATGAATGAGTATACTGTTCTTTCCGGAAGATCTCTGCCATGTAGCCAAGTATACACATTTGTAGTAACGTTTTAAAAACTGAATATAAAGGAACAAAGATGACTTCTCTCCTCTTCTAAGGACTTTTTCATCCATTTACAGCCCTGCCAACATTTCCAGTTGTCCTATTCCTATTAGCAACAGTTTGAATATTAATGCATTTTAAAATTCAGCTTAAAAACTTATATCTAATAAAATAAGTCACGTTTGAATTTGTTTCAGAATAATGGATGCTCGTGTTAGCAATGTGTTTAAAATCTAGCACATAATAATCTTTCATAAAATAGTAATTTTTATTATCAGCTACTTTTTCATGGCAAACTAACGTCGCTGCTCAGCATTTTCCACTTGTTTTCATCTGTTCAAAACTGTCATCATTATAACTCTGTATCTAGTATTCTAAGTCTAATTTAAATGAACAGATATATGCCAGGCCTTATCCTATATGGTAGGTTATAGATGAAAACAAGGCTCAGACTTTCTATGACTTATAGTCTGGAAGAAGAGGCAGGCATGTATAAGTGAAGAAATCACACACAAAAAGTGTGATAAGAACCGTGACCAGTGTTTGCACAGACTTCTCTGGGAACACAGAGGCCAGGCTTGAAGCCTGGGTTAGAGAAGAACATTTCAGAATGTGCAAAGTCCTAGGCACATGACACTCTCCCTAGGACTGCTTTGTTAATGTGCAAGGGAAGGAGCACTAGAAGGAAGGCAAAGAGAAGGAAACCCCTGCTTTTGTTGCCAGGATTTATCTACCTGTTTCTGTGGGTAACTAGGGAATCAGAAAAGCATGAGATTGATTTCACAGTCTGAGAGCAGCAGTTATGAACTCAGTCATTATTATCATTCAACACTGGGTCTAAACCCTAGTTTTGCCATGCATTTGCTATGGAGACTTTGGGAAAATTACTTAATTTCTCTAGAGATCTGAAAGCAATGGAGTACCATTGAAGAATTCTGAGTGTAATTTCCATTTTCCCAAAGCTATGATCCATACTTATTTCCTACTTTAAGTTTCCAAAGCACCCTTATGCAAACCACCGGGAATTCTCATGTACCCTTAATTCTACACATAGAACTTCCAGAGGAGAACTTTGCTACCTTCCTCTTTCCATGAGGATATTCATATTGCTAGGATTACAGTGGGCTAGTTAATGCTTTGATTGCCCCACTAGATTACTGTTGTAGTTAAAATATGGGCTCTTGGCTCAGAGAAATCTGAGTTCATATTCCAATCGCTTTTCCCTTCACCCACTCTACTCTAGCTACATAGCCTTCTTAATCTTACTCTAGCACGACACGCATAGTCCTAGTCAGGACGCTCTTCCCCTACATTCTTCCTACAAATATCTTCCCTCCCTTCAGGACTCTGCTAAATGTCACCTTATCAGAGAAGTCTCACTTTACCATCCTGTATGAAAGAGTGACAACAGCTCGTGTGGGTGCCTTTTCTCAACACTCCCTTCCCCTCTTACTGAGTTTTACTGTTCTGCATAATCCTTATCACCATCTGTCTTCTTATATGTTTCCACTTTGCACGTTTGTTGTCTATCTCCCTCCTAGAAGTTAAGGCTGTTTTGTGAAGGCAAGACCTTCTTTTACTCATTGTGAATGCCCTACTAACTAGTGCAGTGCTAAACCAGGGGTAGGCACATTCAATAAAGATTTATTAAATGAATTAATTACCAGTACTTCCTAGTTGTGTGACTTTGTATATGTACCTAATCCTCTCTTTTCCTTAATTTTCTCATTTGTAAAATGGAGGAAATAATAGTATCTACCTTACAGGATTGTTGCAGGTATTAAATAAGATAATGCACACAAACGATTTCCTGATTCAAACTAAATGTGAGTAGTTGTGTGGTTGTTGTGGTGGTTGTTACTATTTCTACTACCATAAATGGTACTGTCTTAGAGCCATGGCCTTTAATTCAATATTTTCAAGGGTTTGAAATACATTAGATGAAATCATTAACTTAATCACATTGAGTATTTTTATTCGTAGACTTCTGATTTGGTCACATAAACTAAAGTCATAGGGGCTTGAACTCCTCTGGCTCTTGTCTATTATGATGATATTTTAGAAGATATATATAGTTTCCTTAATCTCAAACACTGATACATAGTTAATTCTGAATGCTTAGATATGGGCTAAAGTTTTTTAATGTCTACTTTCTGTCTTAAGCAATTTCCTAAGCATATGATACTAACTCCCTCATCACACATTGTCATTTTAGAACTTAGTAAATGTTAATTGTTTGTTAATTAAACACTCATGAGCCAATTCCAGGTCTCTGAATAATTGGTACTGAAAAAGGTCAAAGGCAGGGTTACTGAAATCTTGGCAGTCTCCTATACTTAATTCTTCACCAAAACACATTTTATTTTGCTACACAGTGATTCACACATGTACTTTAGCATCTGAGCTGAGTGTTGACGTTCAGTTACTGCCTTTTCTCTAATATGCTCATAAAAGTTGATCAAATAGGTCACATTTCACACTATTGAAGTTTCACATTAAATCTGTTCCTGATGTTTTATAAGCCAAGAAAAATTAATTCAAATTCACACTGTAATCATGATAGATTTTACTTAATTCTTTATCCTATCCAACTGTGCAAAACTCTCTATTTTCCTGAATAAACAATACACAAAAGACTGTTAAAACAGGGCCAGTGTAGGGTATAGGCAGTACTGCAGAGAAGGTAGGAGTATGGGTTCTGGAAACAGATAACAAAGGATTCTGACTCTGCCACATACTAGGAGAGTTATTTTGTCTCTAGGAGAGTCACGTAAGATCTCTGTACATGTCTTCTCCTCCGTTAGATGGGATAGCGTGTAGCCAAGGAGTGGTGGTGAGAATTGAGAGAACCAATATATCTAAAGCACCTGAAGAACAATGTCTGGCATGTTAGAACTATAGGAAATTAGTATCTATTATGAAGGTTTCAATGCAAAGGCTTCTGCTTCAACTCTTTGCCTCATCAGTTCAATTATACTGAAATTCTATAGACTGCACAAACAGGACATTTTAAAACTACAATTGTTACTTTTACAAGTTCAGATTCAATAAATACTTCCAGCTGAATTATCAAATGGATGTGTAGTTCTTGAAAAGTGAACAGGAGCGTTAACATTAAATTAATCACTACATCTTCAGCAGGACTCTAGCTAACACAGGACAGACAGGTGAAAATCTATTTTTAGTTTTTAAAGGTATATAAAGAAAATTTTATGATATGCACAAGAAAAATACTATCACTTAAAACAAATCAAACTGTTATTAGATCCTCTTTATATCTAATCTAAATCCTGTATGCTTTCCTGTATACCTACTTCATCTTGCTTAGTCTTTTCTCTTAGGTTCAGAAACAGCTGGTCAACATACTTTTAATAATCAGGAACACCACCCATTTTTTAATGCTAAATTAATGATTTTTCAAAGGTAAAAAAATACATATATCATATTAAAGTATAATTTTAACTACCACCATTATATCCTATTTTAAAAGCATTTGAGAAATTGCAGAACAACTTCTTATATATTATCTCTTTGACCCTCACCTCTTGAACTAAGCCATTACCACCGCCCTGATTTAAAGAGCCTGAGATGCTAACTAACTGGTTTAAGTACATTCCACTTGCAAATGTTAAAACCAGGGCTCATACCAAAGGAAGTGGCTCCTAAACCCAGTGGTCTTTCTATCATGCCATGATCTGTTTGTATTACACAAATCATTACAACGTGACTTAATTATGTAGAATTCCAATTATTTTCAGCTTTCATGTTGAAATAGGCGTTATTTCCTATTCCTTAATATATTTTCTACTTTCCACTTAAAATTCACATATGGGCCCCACATAGAATAGAGTGGAATAGAATAAAGAGTGAATTAGACCCACACTAACTCATGAATTAGTAAAACTTTTTCTCAGGATTTTGCACACTTATTGTTTTAGACAGTAATATATTACTCACCTTAGATGGTCCCATTAGCCATTCACAGTCATTTCACTACCCAATGCCACTCATACTCCACTTTTATTCAACTTTCTTCATTAAATGTTTCCCTCCTTCAAGATGACCTTGCTGAATTTGTAATCATTCTACATATATATCATTTATATAACTGAAGAGGCAAAAAACTAAAATCCAAATTGCCCAGTACTATTTCAACTCTAATTCTTATTTGATGTTCATTATATCCTTGGGAAAGACAGAAGGGGAAATGGTCTCTTGTTATACTTCCTGCTAATAAATTGAGATAAAATAAAGTCATTACCTAACACCCTGTTGTTAATAATAAAGAAGGCAATGTTTAGGGTTCAGGTCTGCCATTCAAAGTGCCATAAGCTGCTTCTGTAACCTGGGAAAATTCAGTTAATTTTTCTGGAATTTTATGTCCCCTTTCAGGTATTATTAATGTCATTATTTACATTTATTAAATTACCCACCCAGTCACAGGCAATATGACTGAATTATCTTATTGAATATCAACACCATAAGTATCATTGACCCCATTATATATGTAATGCTGATTCTTTTTTTTTTTATTTTTTTTTATTAACAGAAAGAAAGAAAAAAAGAAAAATAAATAAAAATAAAAAAAAGAAATTAACACAACTTTTAGAAATCATACCGTTCTACATATGCACTCAGTAATTCTTAACATCATCACATAGATGCATGATCATCGTTTCTTAGTACATTTGCATAGGTTTAGAGGAACTAGCAACACAACAGAAAAAGATATAAAATGTTAATATAGAGAAAAGAAATAAAAGTAGTAATGATAGTAAAAAACAACAACAAAAAAACCCTATAGCTCAGATGCAGCTTCATTCAGTGTTTTAACATGATTACTTTACAATTAGGTATTATTGTGCTGTCCATTTTTGAGTTTTTGTATCTAGTCCTGTTGCACAGTCTGTATCCCTTCAGCTCCAATTACCCATTATTTTACCCTGTTTCTAACTCCTGCTGGACTCTGTTACCAATGACATATTTCAAGTTCATTCTCGAATGTCGGTTCACATCAGTGGGACCATACAGTATTTGTCCTTTAGTTTTTGGCTGGACTCACTCAGCATAATATTCTCTAGGTCCATCCATGTTATTACATGCCTCATAAGTTTATCTTGTCTTAAAGCTGCATAATATTCCATCGTACGTATATACCACAGTTTATTTAGCCATTCTTCTGTTGATGGACATTTTGGCTGTTTCCATCTCTTTGCAATTGTAAATAACGCTGCTATAAACATTGGTGTGCAAATGTCCGTTTGTGTCTTTGCCCTTAAGTCCTTTGAGTAGATACCTAGCAATAGTATTGCTGGGTCATATGGCAATTCTATATTCAGCTTTTTGAGGAACCGCCAAACTGCCTTCCACAGTGGTTGCACCATTTGACATTCCCACCAACAGTGGATAAGTGTGCCTCTTTCTCTGCATCCTCTCCAGCACTTGTCATTTTCTGTTTTGTTGATAATGGCCATTCTGGTGGGTGTGAGATGATATCTCATTGTGGTTTTGATTTGCATTTCTCTAATGGCCAGGGACATTGAGCATTTCTTCATGTGCCTTTTGGCCATTTCTATTTCCTCCTCTGAGACGTGTCTATTCAAGTCTTTTTCCCATTTTGTAATTGGGTTGGTTGTCTTTTTGTTGTTGAGTTGAACAATCTCTTTATATATTCTGGATACTAGACCTTTATCTGATATGTCATTTCCAAATATTATCTCCCATTGTGTAGGCTGTCTTTCTACTTTCTTGATGAAGTTCTTTGATGCACAAAAGTGTTTAATTTTGAGGAGCTCCCATTTATTTATTTCTTTCTTCAGTGCTCTTGCTTTAGGTTTAAGGTCCATAAAACCACCTCCAGTTGTAAGATTCATAAGATATCTCCCTACATTTTCCTCTAACTGTTTTATGGTCTTAGACCTAATGTTTAGATCTTTGATCCATTTTGAGTTAACTTTTGTATAAGGTGTGAGATGCGGGTCTTCTTTCATTCTTTTACATATGGATATCCAGTTCTCTAGGCACCATTTATTGAAGAGACTGTTCTGTCCCTGTAATGCTGATTCTTGAAGCAACTACATTGCCCAAATTACATGGCCAATAAATGAAGATTTGAACCCAAGTCCCTGTGAACTCCAAAATCCAGCTATTAACCACAACAATACACTATTCTTTAAAATAAAAGGCTTGAACTTTTCATGTCTGAGCTTCTTTAGCTCCCTAACAAGCCATATTCATATGGTTTCCATTATGCCCTCATGCTTCATGTTCACATGCATGAATTTGATTAACTTTCCAACACTGGGCAAAGAATGGATGAATATTCTATGCTGGTTTGTTTTTTTTTATTAATTAAAACCGTTGTGATGATTAGGTTCTGGTGTCAACTTGGCCAATGATTATTTAGTCAGGCAAGCACTGGCCTGACTGTAGCTGAAAGGATATTTCATGGCTGGTTGATAAACTGGAAGACTGGTGTGCTGGTTTGAATCTGTTGTGGACCCCAGAAAAGCCATGTCCTTTAATCCTCATTCAATATTGCTGGGTGGGAGCATTTTGATTGTTCCCACGGAGGTGTGACCCACCCAATTGTGGGTGGTAACTTTTGATTAGATGATTTCCATCTGGGACATTTCCAATGTCTCCAACCATTGAAGGTAGAGTTGCTTGCTGGAATCCTTTCAAAGAGGAAACATTTTGGAGAGTCCTTTTTTTAGAGCCACAAGAAAACCAGCAGATGCTGCCATGTTCACCATGTGCCTTCCAGCTGAGAGAGAAACGTTGAATGTCACTGGCCTTCTTGGGAACCAAGGTATCTTTCCCTGGATGCCTTAAGTTGGACATTTCTATAGACTTGTTTTAATTGGGACATTTTCTCAGCCTTAGAACTGTAAACTTGTAACATTAAATTCCCCTTTTTAAAAGCCATTCTGTTCCTGGTATATAGCATTCTGGCAGCTAGCAAACTAGAACAACTGGTGTATTAAATTATCAGTCAGCTGATTGCATCTGTGGCTGATTACATCTACAATTAACTAAGTGTTTCCCAAAATGAGATAATCCAATCAGCTGTGGGCTTTTTAGGGAGAAGAGAGACTCTTTCACTGCTTCTTTAGCCAGTGAGACTCTCCTGGGGAGTTCACCCAGACCCTTCATCGGAGCTGCCAGCTTCACAGCCTGCCCTGCAGATTTTGGACTCTTCCATTCCCACAGTTGCCTGAGACACCTTTATAAATACTTACAGATCTCTCCTGTTGGTTCTGTTTTGCTAGAGAACCCTGACTAATACAATTCTTCTTTCTTTTCACAAGGCCAGTGATAGTAATAAAGGGTTAACTAAAGAATATTCCCTATAACCTGTAAAATATAAATTAAACAATGTTTTGCCTTTTTACCTGTTTTCAAAGTCATATTTTCCAAGGAGATAAACTTTAATTCATTTTAACTATTAGAACACAATATTATTTGTTACAATAGTTTTATTTTATTATATAATATAAAAGAGCATATTTGTTCTATAAAAAGATCCACTGTGAATTACTTTGAAATGTAATTAGTTTCTATATTGTTAGTAACTACATAAAATGTGAAATACATATCATGTATTCTTAAAAATCAGACTATTCTGAGCCTCCCCCTTACGTGGGACATGTTTCCCAAGGGTGTAAATCTCTAATATGAGACAGCACATTTACACCAGAGTGTAAATCTCCAACATGGAACAGGACACCTGGGATGAGCTGGGACCTGGCATCAAGGAATTGAGAAATCCTCTTGACCAAAAGGGGAAAGAGAGAAATGAGACAAAATAAAGTCTCAGTGGCTGAGAGATTTCAAACAGAGTTGAGAGGTTATCCTGGAGGTATTCTCATGCATTATGTAGATAATACATATGCATTTTTAGTTTATGGTATACTGCAGTGGCTGAAGGTACCTGAAACTGTTGAGCTATGTTCCAGTAACCTTGTTTCTTGAAGATGATTGTATAACTATATAGCTTTTATAATGAGAACATTTGATTGTGAAAAACTTGCGTCTGATGCTCCTTTTATCCACGGTATGGACAGACAAATAAAAAACAAATAAATGATGGGGAGATGAGGGTAAAAAATTGGGTAGATTGAAATACTCAGGGTCAATGAGAGGGGGGTATGGAGTATGGTATGAATGGGTTTTTTCTTTTTTCTTTTCATTTCTTTTTCTGGAGTGATGCAAATGTTCTAAAAAGGATCATGGTGATGAACGCACAACTATGTGATGATATTGTGAGCCACTGATTGTATACTACATATGGAGTGTGTGTATGTGAAGATTTCTCAATACAAATATTAAAAAATATATATTATGGCTAATTGTCATTTTTGAAGATGACTACAGGCCAATGATACAAACATAATAATAATGTTCTAGAAAGAGCTTTTTGACATCTTTCAGGGAGACTTCTGTACATGAAAATATTGTCCTTTCAGTTAATTCCTAGCTCTTACTCAACCCTGCAAGATTAGAATTACTCAACTCTGAAACATTAGAAGCTGCCTTGTTTTGGTATGCATGAAATGTCAAATGTAATCTGCAAGCAAGGAACAGGAAATATTCATCACCAAATAAAATAAAAAGAAGACAATATTAATTTTTAAAAGGTAAGCTGAATGTTGAGTCATGGTGTTACTGCAATCAAGCTGAAAGCATAAAACTAAGAAACTGAGGGGAAAATGTGAATGCACACCATTATCTTATGACTAAACTCTGAGAAATAAATTTCTTCAAGGCATGCCGTGAAGTTAAGCTTACTCATAGGATTTGCAATAACAGTCACATTATGCCAACTGATAATACAATGACAACTAAAAAACAAACATTTTCAACTAATTTTAAACATGGAGCAATATGAGTCATAGTTGCACATCAAGGAATAATGACTTCCATCAGTGGTAAGCTTAATGAGCTCTTTTGAAAGTAGGTTTGTTAATTAAATTATTCACAGAGGCTTCAACAGCTATCTTTCCTCTCTACCACTTTCTAAAACAATGACCTTTTCATTAAGAAAATTGTACATTTTCAATAGAAGTGAAAGTAGCTAAAGGTAGAAGGAGATGTGAATCAGATCCTTGGCACTGGAAAGGAGCCTTTCATTCATTCTTTTTTTCTAAATATAAGGACTTTCAGTGTGCTGGGCATTCAGGGAGGAGCTAGAACTACAGCAGTGAGCAGCTGCAGTGGCCTGCTCTCATGGAGCCACCAATCCAGCAGGAAGCCATAACTGAATAAGTTTCTACAGGGATATTAAACCAAAGGCTGGGAGCTCTGGGAGAATAATACCTAACTTGGTCTTGGTTTGGGGGTGGAGGGCAGGGGGTGACTGATGACCTGATACCTAGTGAGACCTGAAAAATGGGTAGTAGCTGGCCACGTGAAGAATAGAAAGGCACAGTCTAGGCAATAGTAGCATTGTGGGCAGGGGTCCTGACAAGAGAACTTAGGAATTTTTTGACATGATATCCCGGGGTGAAAGTCTCCCTGGCGACATGAGACATGACTCCCAGGGATGAATCCAGACCTGGCACTGTGGGATCAACAATTACATCCTGACCAAAATGGGGGAAAGACGTGTAATTAATGAAGTATCAGTGGCAGAGAGAGCTCAAATAGAGTCGAGAGGCTACTCTGGAGGTTGCTCTTACACAAGCTTCAGTTAGACCTTGCTACCATATCATAACCTGCCAACATCCAATCAGGACCATTCCAGCCAAATTAAGGAACACCCAGGGCAATAATAAGATTCCACAAGTGTTCCATGCACTAGAGAAGCTTTCCAGAAACCTACAACCTCCAGATGGGTCCTTAGTCTAGATAAGTCCTGAAACCTAGCCTAGTCTCTACAGAACATCAGATAGTTCCATCTCCCTACCCCATATTAATGACAGACCCTTCCAATATGAAAAATTTAGAATTGCCATAGCTGAAACACCCCTAAAGAGAGGGATGGGAAGATCAAAGGTAATGGTGGAGTTATACAGAGAAGACAGGATTTAACAAATGAATATGCATGCTGAATCATTAAATTGATACCTCTTTTAGTCTCCAGTATTTTAGAGCAGCTAGAAGTGAAAACCTAAAATTGTGAAATTGTAACCCATGTCAAAGCCTGAAATATGTAAATATGTTCTCCCACTAATTGTGGTTCCTGGATTTGAAATCTATGTCTTTTTTTTTGTATATGTGTTATTTTTCACACAACAAAAGGAAAAAATGAAAAGAGAACTTAAGAACTTTTCAAGGAAATGAAAAGAAGTATGAATGGAGAATAAAATCTAGTTTGACACTGCCCTCAACATATATCAGATCATTAGGTATTGTAGATTTTTTCCCCAAGGGTTATGGAATACACTGAAGGGTCTTCAGCAACAGATCAAGCTGATCAGATTGCATTATTAAACGAGCACTCTGACCTCATCGTAGAGGATGGATCTGAGAACTAGATGGGAAGGTATTGCAGTCATCCAAGCAAGAAATAATAATAGCCTAGACAGGAGACTAACTTATCAAAGCTATGGGATCACACAATTCATCTGCTCAAAACCCTTCCATGGCTCCTAATACAATGAGATGAAAATCTTTGTCCTTTACTTAGACCTCCCACCTTCTCAGCTTCATCTATCAGACCTTAGCCACCATGGACTAGTATCAGCCTGTTGAGTGGGTGAAGCATGTTCCCAATCCAAGGCCTTTGTATTTGCTATTTCCTTTGTATAGAACCCTCCTTCTCCAGATATTCATTGATTAAGCCTCATTCATTCAACAAATATTCATTGAGTGGCTACTATAGGCCAATACTAATCTAAGTACAGCTCAAGGGTTCCCCTTCTAACCATCATAACAAATGTGACACTCTCATTCCAAACTCTATTTGCCCAATTTTATTTTACTTAATTTATACCTGTCACTCACTGAAGTTAGGTATTATTAAATAGAATCAATTATTTTTAAATGAGTTTGGAGTGGAAGTGGCCACAGAACATTAACAACAGAGGCAGTAACACTCAGGCCATGAGTACCCACGGGCCATGGGCTTTACCAGGCACTGGGGGTAACAAGATGAACAAGGGTGAACATGTCAGGCAGATACCCTCTCTCAGAGCATTTACAAGTCCAGTGAGAGAGAACAACATTAAACTAAATTACAGCATAGTACACTGTGTGCTGATGCAGGAAATAAAGGGTGCTAACTATGGAATCGAAGATTGAGGTAGAGGTAGGGAGGAGGAAAAGCAGCATGTAGCAGGGCCAGAAGGTGGGATAGCAGGAGTCTGAGGAACTGCAAAAATTTCCATGTAGCTGCAGCCTAAAAGGGTGAGCATGTGGGAGGAAAGGATAGGAGAGGGCAAGGGTGGAGAAGATGAAGGCTACAAAAGTAAGCCAGGAACAAATGTGGAAAGGTTTTAAAGCTTTAGTCTTTACCCAGAGGAATAGAGAGGCCCTAAAGAATTTTACCTGGGGTCTGTTAAAATCAGATTTACTGTGACTTGCATTTCTGAATAAATGCCTTTTCTGGTGGATCTTAGGAAATCACCCTCAAACTGGACTTTTAAAAAGGTAGTGCCTTCCAAACACATGGATAAAATTTAACCTTTAAATATTAGCAAACTATGTGCATATAATCTATCCATTTCTTCTCATTGGAGGTTCTTGTGTTAAATTTTTGTTCGTTTATCTAAAAAATATTATATTGAGTGCCTTCTGTGGCTCATGCGCTGTTCTTGGAGCTGGGGACACAACAGTGAACAAAACAGACTTAAGCCATTGCTCTCATGTAATTCACGTTCTAAAGTTTATTTTTGGAATTCAGCACATGTAAACCATAAAGTAGGAGGAGTTCAAATCTTACACAGCTCCATAGAAATCATCTAGTCTACTTTTCTTTTGTAGAGAAGAAAACTGTAACCATGAAAGATTAAAAACCTTGTTGTAGGTCATAAAGTTTTGGTGGAAAAGCCACTGTACCATAGTAAAGATGAGAAAGCAAAACTGTATAAAAGCAACTGAAGAAAACCAAAAAAAACCCCACCTCAACAAAAACAGCTTCAGTGGTTCAACAACTGAAGAAAAGAGATGGTTTAAGTGAATTTTTGTATCCACCGTCATATTTGTTAAAGAATTCTCTCCAAACAATCAAATACATTGTTGAAAAAGACAAGATTAAAAACTTTAAAAAAGTTAAACTCAAATATCACATTGGAGACATTTCAGAGAAGAAGTGGAACAGAATGGAAAAGCACTGATTTGAAGGCCCTAAAACCTAGCTTTTGAAGCAGATCGTACTTAAGGGAAGTCACTTTTCTCTAAACCTCGGTCGCATCTATATCATATATCCTTTATATTATAGGAAAGTAATTTTCATTGATTCATTCAATAAAAAAGCACCATACAAATGTAAGTGACCATTTTTATTGTTCTAGCTGGGGGAAAAGCTTAAATTTGTTGCTTAAAAATGAGTACATTATCTGCTATAAACTTTTAATTATTATGATGATCTTGTTGTGAATTGTATATTTTTGGCTTGGTATCCAAAAAATTAAAAAATGCAAGCTCCTTCTGCAGCACTCTATAGCTAATGGAACATTTATCTGTGTGATTGTTTCCAGATTGTAAATGTACTGGAATGCCTTTAACCATGCAGAAATCACATCCACGTGTTAAGAAAACTAAATAAAACCCAGGAGAAAACAATGTCTAATTCCAGGATAAACAATTGCAGCAAAGATTTATATTATTGAGCACAATAAAAGAACAACCTCAAATTGATACATAATTAAAATTTCATCTCTTGCCAAGGAATAGTGTAGTCCATTATTTTTTCCTTAAATATGATGCCTTCTTTCAACACTGTAATAGGTCTGTGAAACCTCTTAAAATTGAACCAGAACATAGCAACATATAAACTATTTAACCATCACAAAGAACACTTGGGGCATAATTGGACTTTACCTCAGTTCAGATAAACATTTTTTATTCCTACTCTCTACTAGTTCATTAATGATAATAATACAATCAACACAAACTTATTAATACTTTCCTTCAAACAAACAGTACAACATAGGAAAGACTGTTTTCATATGGATTCCTAACGCATAAACAATACAGGGATTTTTATGTTACTAAAACAATTAGATATTTAAAAACTAAACACACATTCCCTCGACGCATATTTTTTTCTGACTCTAAAGAATATACTATGAGTTCCTGTAGGGCACGCCAATGACCCATTCCAAAGGCCAGTACTTGCTCCACTGGGGAACTCTACTCTAGGCTGGATAACATCTGTGTCTTTTGGCTCGAACTCAAGACTCAGAAAACTAGAGATTAATTTATCTGTCAAGAAACTCTAAGATTAAAAGTTAATGACTGTTTTATAGAGGTTCTTAGAACCAAACTCCCCAGCTTGCCTTCTCTCTCTGTCACTCTACTCTATGAAGAAATGTCATTTCCAGATGAGCATAGCCTATTATTCTATTATCGTAAAATGATTCCAGAATCTATCAATCCATTCAGTATGACTGACACCATTGCATCTATACACACATCTGTGTAAAGTTTCAATACCACTAAATGGGAAACATTTGATTGTTAAAATTACTACTGTCTTGGTTTGTTCTTTGTTTGGGTTTAGGTGGAATATGCATTTATACTGCTCCTATAATTTACTATCTTAACTCCCATAAATTTTGTTAAGGTATTGTACCATCTCCTTCAGCATCTTAGAAATACAGAACAGTGTTGAGGCATTACTAAGGATACAACTCTGAGGATAAAGACAACATTATAGTTCCTTCTATAAGAGGGGCCTACAGGTTGCAATTTATATAGCGGATAGAAAAGAAAACTTATTCTGAAGCTGCATTTGCATAGCAAGCGTCCTATTTTACTTATAATAAGGAGAAGAGAGAGTTTTCCATAAAGTCATGATTCAATTTAAAGTTTTTTCAATCTGTAAGATAAATACTCTTCTGTATGTGTGTTGTGTGGCAACCACAGATGGGCTTACTTGATTAAACAAAAATTAATCAAGCGTGCTCTATGTTGTTATTTAATTTCCCTGCTCCATAAAATCCAAAAATCTGCTAAACACTTTTCAAGTCTCCAGATCCAAGGAAAAGGGAATCTTTAAATTGTCCTTCTAGGTTTCTCCAGCCAAAATTGCCCTGTTAGTAAAAGAGAGAGCAATTCAGCATAAAAACCCTAAAAGAAGAGACAACAAGTACATCTTCGGAACACCCCCCATAAGGAGCAGCAAAGTACAGAAGGCCCTGAACAACTACCACTCACTTAGACTCACCCTCCTGGCCCAGCTGCACAGCATTCCCCAATAAATGCCTTCACTTATGTCTAGTAAATACAGCCTGGGAAAACAGCCTAAAATGATGGAAGATGGGAAAGGTTTCTGTGGCTCACTTCATCTCTCTAACCAGCAATCAGGCTGTCTACCCCTAGCCTCACACCTCACCACTATCCTCTTCTCAGAGAATCTCTAAGTTTCCTTCTTAGTATTAGTCTTTAGTATTCATTTTCCCTCTCTACCCAATACAGCTGGGGGAAGATGCATGTGTGTTGTGTGTGTGTGTATGAGTGTGCAGCTAGGGGAAATAGACGAGTTTTTTAAATGTAAATTAGAAAAATATAACTAGCACATCATACCCATGAATATACAACCATACAAGTGATATTTCTTGAAGCTAAAAGCGCTTAGTGCTCATTTAAGATTAAGAAAAAACAAACATTATGCTAATAAACTTGACAATGTAGATGAAATGGACAACTCCCTAGAAAGGCATGAACAACCAACATCGACTCGAGAAGAAATGGACAACCTCAACATACCAATCACAAGTAAAGAAATTGAATCAATCATTACATTAAGAAGCTCCCCAAAAAGAAAAGTCCAGGATCAGATGGATTCACATTTGAATTCTACCAAACATTCCAGAAAGAATTAGTACCAACCCTGCTCAAACTCTTCAAAAAAATTGAAGAGGAGGGAAAGCTATCTAACTCATTCTACAAAGCCAACATCACCAACATACCAAAGCCAGAAAAAGATATTACAAAAAAAAAAAGAAAACTACAGACCAATCTCTCTTATGAATATAGATGCAAAAATCCTCAACAAAATTCTTACAAATTGAATCCAGCAGCATAGTAAAAGAATTATACACCATGACCAAGTAGGATTCATCCCAGGTATGCAAGGATGGTTCGACATAAGAAAATCAATTAACATAATACACCATATCAACAAATCAAAGCAGAAAAACCACATGATCATCTTGATTGATGCAGAAAAGGCATATGACAAAATTCAACATCCTTTCCTGTTGAAAACACTTCAAAGGATAGGAATACAAGGGAACTTCCTCAACACGATAAAGGGAATACATGAAAAACCCACAGCTAATATCATCATCAATGGGGAAAAACTGAAAACCTTCCCCCTAAGATCAGGAACAAGACAAGGATGCCCACTATCACCACTGTTACTAAACATTGTGTTGGAAGTTCTACCAGAGAAATTAGACAAGAAAAAGAAACACAAGGCATCAAAATTGGAAAGGAAGAAGTAAAACTCTCACTGTTTGCAGATGATATGATACTATATGTCGAAAACCCAAAAAAATCCACAGCAAAACTACTAGAGCTAACAAATGAGTACAGCAAAGTGGCAGGTTACAAGGTCAACACTTAAAAATCTGTAGTGTTTCTATACACTGCTAATGAACAATCTGAGGGGAAATCATGAAAAAATAATCCATTTACAATTGCAATGAAAAGAATAAAATATTTAGGAATAAATTAACTAAAGAGACAAAAGACCTATTCAAAGAAAACTACAAGAAATTCTTAAAAGAAATCACAGAAGACCTAAATAAATGAAAGGGCATATCGTGTTCATGGATTGGAAGACTAAATATAGGTAAAATATCAATTCTACCTAAATTGATTTACAGAATCAATGCAATAGGAATTAAAATCCCAAAAACTTACTTTTCATAAATAGAAAAACCAATAACCAAATTTATCTGGAAGGGTAGATTTAGCTGCCCTGAATAGCTAAAAGTATCCTGAGAAAGAAAAATGAAGTTGGAGGTCTCACGCTACCTGACTTTTAGGCGTATTATGAAGCTACAGTGGTCAAAACAGCATGGTACTGGCATAAAGATACATATACTGACTCTACTCAATAACAGAGTGTTCAGATATAGACCCTCTCATCTATGGAAAATTGATCTTTGATCAGGCAGTCAAGCCAACTCACCTGGGACAGAAGAGTCTCTTCAATAAATGGTGCCTAGGGAACTGGATATCCACATGCAAAAGAATGAAAAAGGATCCATATCTCACACCCTATTCAAAAATTAACTCAAAATGTATCAAAGACCTAAACATTAGATCTAAGACCATAAAACTGTCAAAAGAAAATGTAGGGAAATACCGTATCAATCTTATAATAGGAGGCAGTTTCCTAGACCTTACACCCAAAGCATGAGCATTGAAGAAAGAAAGAAAGAAATGGGACCTTCTCAAATGTAAACACTTATGTGCATCAAAGACCTTTGTCAAGAAAGTAAAAAGACAGCCTACACAATGGGAGACAATATTTGGAAATGATATATCAGATAAAGGTCTAGTATCCAGAATATATAAAGAGATTGTTCAACTGAACAACAAAAAGACAAATAATCCAATTACAAAATGGGCAAAAGACTTGAACAGACACTTCTCAGAAGAGAAAATACAAAAGGTCAAAAAACACATGAAAAGATGCTCAACTTCCCTGGCTATTAGGGAAATGCAAATCAAAACCACAATGGGATATCACCTCACACCCACCAGAATGGCCATTATCAATAAAACAGAAAATGACAAGGGCTGGAGAGGATGTGGAGAAAGAAGTACACTTATCTATTGTTGGTGGGAATGTCAAATGGTACAACCACTATGGAAGGCAGTTTGGTGGTTCCTCAGGAAGCTAAGTATAGAATTGCCATATGACCCAGCAATACCATTGCTAGGTACTACTCAGAGGACATGAGGGCAAAGACACAAACAGACATTTGCATACCAATGTTTATAGCAGCATTATTTACAATTGCCAAGAGATGGAAACAACCCAAATGTCCATCAAAAGATGAGTGGCTGAACAAGCTTAGGTATATACATACAATGGAATACTATGCAGCAAGACAGAATAAACTTATGAAGTATGTAACAACATGGATGAACCTTAAGGACATTATGCTGAGTGAGATTAGCCAGAAACAAAAGAACAAATACTGTATGGTCTCACTTATATGAACTAACATTAACGAATGAACTTGGATAATTTCAGTTAAGAACAGTTAAGATCATCAGGAGATAGAAATAGGGTAGATATTGGGTAATCGGAACTGAAGAGATACAATAGTGACTAAATGTACAAATTTAAAAATGTTTTGCAAGAGGAAGAACAAAGGAATGTCAATAACTCAGGGTGCTGAAAACAGATGGTAATTAATATTTAAAAACTTTAACTTATGTGTGAGTCTAAAGCAAAAAATGTTTATGTGATGCAAAATTTATATTTTGATCAGTGCATTTCCTATTTTAACTTATGTGGACAGCTTAACTGAACACCATAAGTACATGGAATCTTGAGTAGGGCATGAGATTTTGTAGGTTTGTCTACAGTGATGCCTCGATAAATCCCAGAAGGATTTGAACAGTGAATAAAACAGTATCTGCAAACTCCCCTTGGAGGAATGGTGAGAAAGGTGGAAAATTCAACTTTCCCAAGCAGAGAATTCTCGATATTCTCACAAGCAGTGGGGACAACCAAAGCAATAGGCTGAACCCCCAATCTTGAGGTTTGTTCATATGAAATTTAACTCTGTAAAGGATAGGCTAAGCCTACTTAAAATCAGGCCTAAGAGTCATCCTCAAGAGAACCTCTTTTATTGCTCGATGTGGCCCCTCCCTCTTAACCAAAATGACAAGCAAACTCACTGCCCTCCCCCTCTCTATGTGGGATATAACTCCCAGGGATGCGGGCCTTCCTGGCAACATGGGACAGAAATCCTAGAATGGGCTGAGACTCAGCACCAAGGGATTGAGAAAACCTTCTCGACCAAAAGGGGGAAGAGAGAAATGAGTCAAAATAAAGTGTCAATGGCTGAGAGATTCCAAACAGAGACAAGAGGTTATCCTGGAGGTTATTCTTACGCATTAAATAGATATCACCTTGTTAGTCAAGATGTAATGGAGAGGCGGGAGAGAACTGCCTAGAAATGTAGGGTGTGTTCCAGTAGCCATGTTTCTTGAAGATGATTGTATAATGATACAGCTTTCGCAGTGTGACTGTGTGATTGTGAAAACCTTGTGTCTGATGCTTCTTTTTATCTACCTTATCGGCAGATGAGTAAAACATATGGATTAAAAATAAATAAATAATAGGCAGCACAAATGTCAAAATAAATAAATTTAGTAGATTGAAAAAAAAAAAGAAAAAACAAAGAAACAAAACCTTCTTTCCTTCATAATTTAGTCCAAACAAGCAAAACTTTTCTAGCGTCATAATTTAGCCTAGGTGGTGCTATTAGGTGGTGCCTAGCAAGGGAAGCATCTTCATGGAGCAGTGGCGCCAAAGTGGATAAGAAGGTACCCATGAAAAAAAAAGAAGGTACCCATGCAAGGGTGTGGTGAGTGGGGAGACAACATCTTTTTCTAGAAGGTTGGAGACTAAGAGTGAGTATGGAATCTCACTGGAGAGTAGAGGGATCAGTGGCCTGGTGCACAGCATTGGGATCTAAGCAAGAAGAGGAGAGACTCTGCATGATAGAATCAAGGGGAATTAAAGGGCTTTCAGAACCCAACCTGGGTTGGAGACTCCAACTGAGATGAGAAACTTATTCATGTAGGATGGGCAGCAGCACCCAAAACCAGAGTGTAATGAAGTAAGCCAAGTGGAGCGAAGAAGGAATCTGTGTCAGGGGTACAGGCACTGTGGTAGTAGCAGCCCAGAGCAGTGTCCCACTGAGAGGGATAAAGAGGGCTTCATGCAGAGGCAGGCCAACCCAAAGGATCAGAGACTGAATGGTATGAAGGGTTCTCCATGGAGAGGGTTGGGATGGGCACTGTGGGTTTTGGAGACCAGAAAGGATGGAGAAGCCAGAAGAAGAGGGGGAGGAAGAGGTGGCAGTGGTGGTAACAGTAAATTGGTTCAATACAGGAGATCAAGCAAATAAGTAAATACATTTAAGGATAATAGGAGCCAGGCTGGACAAGGGAGTTACAAATATGGAAAGAGAAAAAAGTATTATGATAGTGGGTTGGAATTGGAAATATGTGTTCTCTAGAGAAACAGAACCAACAGGAGATATCTGTAAATGAGACTTATAAAAGTGTCTCATAACTTTTGGAATGCAAGAGTCCAAAATCCATAGGGCAGGCTGTGAAGCTGGCAGCTCTGAGGAAGGGTCTCAAGGTACTCCACAGGAGAGGCTCACTGGCTAAAGAAGTAAAAACTCTTTTCTCCCTTTAAAGTTTTCAATTGATTGGATCAAATCCAACCGATTGGATTCTCTCATTTGTGCAAGATGCACCCTTGGTTGATCGCAGATATAATCAGTCACAGATGCAATCAACTGACTGTTGATTTATAGAAATGTAAGCTTTCTAGTGTAAAACCCGCCCTCTAGTGTATCAATCAGCCATGAAATATCCCTGCAGAAATGGTTAGGCCAGTGCTTGTCTACCCAGAAAACTGGACACCATCACTTGGCCAAGTTGACACCTGAACCCAACCATCACAGGTGAATTCAATACACAGAGAGCTCTATATAGAAATAAATATCAGTGTTAATGTGTGTATTTGTATCTATATACAAATATTAATTCCTTAACCATGTCCACTAAGAGGGCCTGGGAACAGTAACATCTCAATGGCACCAAGCATACTGAGCACCTAGATTTTGGCTTCTAAATGCTTTTCTTCACTAAAAAGCCACTAATATTTCTTGGCAGGATTAACTATTTCTATAATGGCTAAAAATAGTGATTTTTCTAATTTGATCAGTATTTCTTCAATTATTGCCTAGCATTTCATGGTGAAGTAAAGCTATCTCTTCTCCACATTTATTCATTTCTTTCTTAGAAAAATGACTGGTTCCAGGACTGGAATAGGAAAAGTATAAGATAAGTCTGAAAAATCTTGTGTCAGAAAGTAAGAAAGTGCTCAAAGAATGATGGTAATATACAAAAAAGACATAGAAGCCAAGGGCACTCACTGACTGGCCAAATATGGGACAATTTCAACATTGAAATAAAAATGATAAAAAAAAAAGAAATTATAACTCATTGAATAAAATATGAATCCCTGAGACCATGCTGACACACATAAATAAATACACAAGTGAATAAATGTGCAGAAGAGATAGCTTTACTTCACCATGAAATGCTAGACAGTAAGTGAAGAAATACTGATCAAATTAGAAAAATCACTATTTTTAATCATTATAGAAATAGTTAATTCTACCAAGAAATATTAGTGGGTGCTAAACTTGTAGGTAAAAGTTTAATGAAGAAAAGGATATTCACCTAGTCTCAAAATGCCTCCTTTAATCAAGTGATCAAAGTTAACATTACTATAAGTTGACAAATTTAAATTATATATCATCTGATAGGTTATAATGAGAAGAATCACAGCATCACTTCTGTGACATTATTGCCAAAAATGTATAACCTGAATCTAATCATGAGAAAACATCAGCAAACCCAAACTGATGTACATTCTACAAAATAATTGGCCTGTATTCTTCAAAAATGTCAAGGTTATGAATATCAGGGAAAATCTAAGGAACTGTCACAGATTAAATGAGACTAAAAAGACATGACAACTAAATGCATCACGTGTTTCTGACATTTTTATAAAGGACATCACTGGGACAGGTAGTGAAACTTGTGGATTAGATAGTAGTGTAATGATGTCAATTTTCTAATTGTAATTATGTTCAAAAATATTCCCTTGAGAGAAATATACACTAAAGTACTGGGAGTGAAAGTCATTATCTTGGCAAACTGTTCTCAAATGGTCTAGGAGGAAAAATAAGTTTCTTATACTATTCTTGCAACTTGACTCCTCTCCTAAATTAAAAATTATGCTATGTGCCCCTGAAACAATTTAAATTCAGAATGCTCAGGGTGATCTATATTTTATAAAATATGGATTCTGAGGGGCTGTGGTTTCTTCCTTATGGAAACATGGAAAGTTCCCTGAAACAAAGAGAATCCTAAATTATGAGTAAAGCCAAACTACAGATTGTTTAAAGCCCTTAGAGGATTTTACACTGTGCTCCTTGCAGAAAAGTGGAAATACAATCACTGACCAGTAATAGCAGATTTTGGCTGTATTCTGAAACACTATTTCCCATGCCACCATTAATATGGTCCACAAAGCAGTTATCAAAATTGAATTCTACCCTTAGAGAATCCATAACTGAAATAGTTCTGCTGTGTAGTATCCAGTTGTAAAGTCCCAGGAAAATGTACGGTAAGGATAATTCTGGCAGAAAATGAAAGTGATATTTTTCCATATATAAAATAATGATCTTCTATAAATAAAATATAAATATGGAGATAAATTTTAATATAAAAAGGAAAAAACTGAGTTATATACTCAGAACCTAGATTCAAAATCCAGGACACCATTTTAATAGCTCTGTAAACTTTGGCAGTTAACTAACTTCTATAAACCCCAGTTTTCTCATTTCTAAAATAAAAATAACAATAACTACTTTTAAAATGATTTGGGTGATTAAATTAAGTGACACAAGTAAAGTAGCTAGTCCCTGATGCACACATCTTTATGGAGTACTCTTTTTAATCCCAAACAAGTAGAATAAAATATCTAAGTAAAAATATAGAGAGATCTAAATTCTTGAGTAATACTGTTGCTAGAGAGTGTAATTTCATTAGTCATTTATGAAAATTGCAAAATACCAGTTAAGAAAAATTTCTTGTCCAGGGCATATCCTTAGAAAATAGCTGGTGAACTAAGGCAGTACTTAAACTCTGATTATTTAAAGCGATATTATAGTGGGGAAAACAATTTGAAATTATAAATGAAAATAATCATTGCTTATTAAAAATTCAGAAGTGGTAAGAGTGATGAATTCTACCCATAAGGTAAAGGTTCTACCCTCTATGAGTTTATATTTTTACAGTAAGAACAGTCATTAACAATTTAGGGAAAATTACTAGTAACAACTGTTGCTCCTAATTAGTGTTCAATTTAAAAAAAATTTTTTCCACAATGAAAATAATTTTTTTCTGTATATACAAAAAATCTGTGCTGTTTTTAAACAATTCAAACAGTGCATTAAAATAAAAAGAAATAAAAGTCAACTGAAATTCCACCATCCTGCTAGCTTGATTACCGTTGTACCAATTAAGATAGGATAGGTTATGTTTCAGAAATAAATGACTCCGAAAACCTCAGCGGCCTACTAAAATGAAGGTATATCCTGTGCTTGTTCCTGCTTTAGGCCCACTGAGAGCTGGCTTCTTTCTGTCTCACCTTTGCTTCAGGATCCAGGCTGAAAATTGTCAATTGTTGGGGCAAAGAGAAAGAAGACATGGACCATGTGTTACCTCTTTTTTTGTTTTTTCAGCTTCTATAAAGGGGATTTATTAAATTGCAAGTTTATATTTCTAAGGACTTAAAAATGCCCAAATTAAGGCATTCAGAGAAAGATGCATTGACTCTGAAGAAAGGTACAGATGGTGTCCGTGTTTCCTCCGTCAAATTGGAAGGCACATGGCCAGCACATGCTGGGCCTTTCTTAGCTTCTCTGAGCAAATGCTGGATTTCTTCTCTTGGCCTCCCTTGGCTTTCTCCAGGTCTGGCTTGCCTAGCATCTCATGGAAAAATACATGAAGCACCAGATGTTAGCCTCTGGTTCCTGTCTAGCTTCTGTCGGCTCTCTCAACTCCTGGGGCTTCTGAATCTCCAAACGTCTCCATCCACCTTTCTCCCAAAATACCCCCAGGCCTCAGCCTTTTTAAGAACTTCAGCAAACTAATCATAACACACCCTGAGTTGGCAGAACCATACCTTCTTCTAATCAAGAGGACACACCCACAATTGGGTGTGTCACATTCCCACAGAAATAACCCAACCAAAAGATTCCACCCCACAACATTGAATCAGGATTAAAAGAAACAGGACTGCCCCCACAAGATGGAAACATGGCCTCTCGGGGGCACACAAGAGACCCAAACCAGCACATTCCACCCTCTGGACCCCCAAAAAAAGACATGTTTCTTCCATATGCAAAATATATTAACTCCATTACAACAGCAAGTAATAAGAAACAGGTTCTGAGATAAAGTATCTGTGTGTCTTTCCCTTCTTGTTCATTTGCATGTTCAAAGAATAGAAGATAGTTTTCAAAGAGTATATGACTGAAGCCCATAGAAATTTATTCTTGTGAAATAAATCTTGAAAATCACTGTCATTTCATGTGTTTTTACCCCCTTAGATAAAACTTTTTGGTGCTGAGGATGAGAAAGGAATGATGATGGAATCCTCATCCCTTAATTTATCACTTCAGCCTATATTTCATTTGCCTAAACAAGTAACATGGCTAGTCCTGAGTTCAACAGAATGTGTATATCGTCCTCCCAGAGGAAAGGCACTTCAGGAGAGAAACTGAAATACATGTACAACAATGATAGGCTTTACCATATCTGAATTTGTGTTAAAGAACTGAATGGTGAGATTATTTAAAGATATGTCTCACAGTGGTTCATTTTTTAGCTAATCAAGAAGCAGGAAGATTACACTTCTTTTCATTTGAAAGAAACGCAACAACTAATAAATCATTCACCAACAGCATTTATTACTAAAAGAATCTAAAGGAAATTTTATTTGTCAGTTTACACTTTATTTAAAAATCTGAGCATACTTCTTGACCAAAAAGGGGAAGAGAGAAATGAGACAAAGTTTCAGTGGTTGAGTAATTTCAAAGAGAATCAAGAGGTTATCCTAGAGGTTATTCTTACTCATTATATAGATATCCCTTTTTAGTTTATGGTGTATTGGAGTGGCTGGAGGAAAGTACCTGAAATAGTCGAGCTGTGTTTCTAGAATCTAGCCTTGATTCTAGAAAACAATTGTATAATGATTTAGCTTTTACACTGTGACTGTGTGATTATGAAAACCTTGTGTCCGATGCTCCTTTTTTCCAGGGTATAGACAGGTGAGTAAAAAAAATAAATAAATCATAGTGAGGATAAAGGGTAAAAAATTGGGTAGATTGAAATACTAGTAGTCCATGAGAGGGAGGGGTGAGAGGGAGGGGTAAGGGGTACGGGATTATGAGATTTTTGCTTTTTCTTTTTATTTCTTTTTTTTTAGATGCAAATGTCCCCAAAATGATCATGGAGATAAATACACAACTATGTGATCATATTGTATACTATGTATGGATTGCATATTTGTGAAAGATTTCTCAACAAAAATTTAATTTTTAAAAAAGTTAAAAAAAAAAAAAAAAACCCTGAACATAGGAATAGATACTTAACGATTGAATGGGAAAAAGTCATATTGGTTGATCTGATAATGTTATCATATAGGATATCATGCCATTAGAATAGCTTTTGGCTATAAGTAGCAGAAAAAACTATAGTGGGTTCAACAAGTAGGAGTTTTATTTTTCTTACATAATAACAAGTCGAAGTAAGCAATCTAGGGTCGGTGTAGGTGATCAATGATGTCATAAAAAATCCAAGCTTCCTTCACTATGCTTGCCCTGCTAATCTTAGCATATGCTCTTACAGTCAAGGTTGTAAGATAATTAATATATTTTAAGGAATTGATTTCATTGTCCAGCTGGGAAGAGGAGGGCAGATTAAAAAGCCCCTTCTTGGAAGTATCTGTCATTTTATTTGGGAAGCGAAGCCCTCACCAAGGATTTCTGCAAATGTTATAAATTAGAACTGTACAGCAGTATGCTAGTTAATATTTGTCAACTGGTTCTTTGGGGGAGGGAGATGGTAAAACCAGGATTTGTAGTGTTTACCAATTTGCTGGGTGTAAATACTCCCACAAGGCCCATTTCAAACTACCAACATGATATCAACTGGCTCACAAAATTGATGGAAATTTAGCAATCAGCTGTTGCCATTGGTTTGAGCTGACTCCAACACACCCTTGGAACTATGTCTCCCTGTTATTCTTAGCTGAATGGGTATCTGAGAAGGCAAGG
This sequence comes from Tamandua tetradactyla, assembly GCF_023851605.1. NCBI lineage: Eukaryota > Metazoa > Chordata > Mammalia > Pilosa > Myrmecophagidae > Tamandua > Tamandua tetradactyla. The sequence goes on from NC_135345.1 coordinate 53,539,937, forward strand.
TATCTAATGGGCACAATCAGATGGGTACATTGCTACCATAAAGAAAACCAGTATTCTGTGAGCAAGGAAGAAAGGGAAAAGGGATATTGGATAGACAAAGAGCATTGTCTGACATAAATATTAATAATAGGTAAAGAGAAACAGAGCTTAATATTACAAGTGTTGAGAAAGTTAAAAAGGGAATAGATGGAGAAAATTCTTCATCTAATTCTGCTGTTTCTGTCAGTGGGAAACAAGGGAAATTTGAAGAGAAACTATTTAACCAAGAATTCCTTTAATGTTTCATTTGATTTGATGAACCTGGGTTCTAAACCACAGATAACATGTGGTTTACCATTAAACAAAAGACAGTCTTTTAATCATGAATTTAGCAAACATTTGAGAGCAATTATTTTGTAAAAACCTACAGTTAAAATGGTTCTTCTTATATAAAAACATTTACCCACTTACATTACTAAATGTTTTATGAGTACTTTAATTCCTAAAGTTTGACTGTGCCAAACATATGCAATAGCACTTATTTTGGGAATCTTGAAACAAGTAGAAAAACAGAGAGAAGAATCATATCCTATGACTAAACTCATATTAAGACGACAATTTAAGAAAAAAGTTTCTAGAAGAAAATATAAGAGAATATCTTCATAATGTGGGGGTAGGCAAAGATTTATTAGACAGCACACAAAAAGCCATAACCATTAAAGAAAAAAGCGGGTAAAACAGACCATCAAAATTAAAAACTTCTGCTGATCAAAAGATACAGTTAGAAAATGAATGGGCAAGCCACATATTGGGAGAAAATGGGCATAAAATGTAAATCTGACAAAGGGCTTGTAGCCAGATATATAAAGAACCCCTATAATTCAATAATAAAAAAGTAACCTGGTTTTTTAAAACAAGGGCAAACAATTTAAACAGACACTTCACAAAGGAAGATACCCAAATGACTAGTAGGCACATGAAAAAGTACTCAGTACCACTAGTCATAAGGGAAATGCAAATTAAAACCACAAAATATAATAATTCATACCCACAAACATGAGTAAAGTTAAAAGGATTGACAATACCAAACACTGGTGAAAATGTGGATCCACTGGAATGCTCATATATTGTTGATGAGGATAAAATAATACAGCCACTTTGGAGAAACACCTGGCAGTTTCTTATATAACCAAACATGAGCTATGACCAGCAATTCCACTGAAATGAAAGGATAACTCAGCAATTCCCCTGAAAGGAAAGAGAAATGACAGCATATCTTCCCTAGAACACTTATTCAAGAATGTTCATAGAAACTGTATTCATAACAGTAAAAAACTGGAGACAGGGCAGGTTTCCATCAACAGGAAACAGTTAACAAATGGTGGTTATATTCATACAATAAAATCCAATTCAGGAATAAAATAGAATAAAAAGACATGAATTACTGACACACACAAAAACATGGATAAATCTCACAAACATTATGACTGGTGAAAGAAGACTTAAACAAAAAAGTACTACCATCTGATTCCATTTGTGCTTCTCACTGTGCATAAGTTGTGCTTTAATAAAAAAAATCCATAAACAAATATTGAATGAAAAAAAGAGATAGACATCCATTTTATAAAACATACATAGCAAAATATTAGCACTTTTACATGTGCTTAAATATTTCTTAATAAAATATTGGAGGAAAAATATGGGGATGAGAATAATACTCCCAGGATTCCCATCTGCTCATCTTCCCAAGATGCTTTATCATCACCATGAAAGCTAACATTTATTGAGTGCTTAATGGGTAAAGGTATTGCTCTATAAGCTCTACATGTTATCTCATTTCATTTAAACCTAGCAATAATCCTATGAGATATGCACCATTACTAGTAGTATTTTACAGATGAAGAAACTCAGAGAAGTTGAGCAACGTGCCCAAGATGAGCTAGTATACGGCAAGGCTGGGATTTAAATCTGCCTTTAGAACACTGTAAACCACTATATTATTTAGTCTTCCTGTGATAGGTGGAATTCTAAAAATGGATCCCCAAGATTCTACACCCTAACCCTCAGAACCTGTGAATATGATGAAATATCATGCCTGTGAATACGTTACATTATATGGCAAAAGGGACTCTGTAGAGGTAATTAAGTTTACAAATCAGTTGACCTTAGGATAGAGAGATTATCCAATATTATCTCAATGTGATAGCCCAGTGCTATTACATGAACTCTTAAAAGCAGATAATCTTCAACTGGCAAAAGAGGAACGTAAATTCCTTTTCAACATATACACAAGCAAAGAAAAAAAGAAGAAGATTCTTGATTCTAAGTCTCACACTGTAAAAAATTAACTCAAAATGGATTACAGAATTAAATATAAAACATAAAATTATAAAATGCATAGAAAAAAGTTTTCAAGATCTAGGAAAAGGTAAAGAGTTCTTTGACTTGATTCAAAAGCACAATCAAAAAAGGAAAAAATTGATAAATTAAACTTCATCAAAATTAAAAATTTTTACTCTGCATAAGACTGCTTAGAGGATGAAAAGACAAGCTACAGACTGGAAGAAAATATTTGCAAACCACATACCCAACAAAGATTTAGTAACTAGATTGTATTAAGAACACTCAAAACTCAACAGTTAAAAAAAACAATTCAACTGTGATGGTTTGAAGTGGTATGTATCCCAGAAAATCATATTCTTAGAGCTAATCCATTCCTATGGGTGGCAACCTATTGTGGGTGGCAACCTATTACCTGGGGCATGGCTCAAATGTGGGACAATCCTGACAAACTTTTGAATATACTCTGGTCTATATAGCATAAGATTTAGATGCACCCCCAAAAAGAATGTGGGTGGTTTACATATCAAGAGTTTGTACTTGACAGTGAACATTAACCTAATGAGGAACTGCAATCACTGACTTGTCATTCAAATGCAATGAGTCTTTCCCTTGCCCCTTTGTCATTTTAGTTAACTTCAGAGGGTTCTTGACTTACTTTAAAGGAGCCATAGTTTTCATTTAAATTATGGATTAAAAAGCCACAATGACCCAGAGTTCAGGTTTTTCACAACATAGAGAACACAAGTCATTTTAAATTTTTCAATATGGAAAAGACCCTGGGAGCTACATACACATTCCTTAACTAACAAATACCATGACAGAGTTGCAACATGCCAGCGATTTTTGAACTACAAATTTCTACCTTCAATCTTTTTCTTTCTATGCATTAAAAAAAGAATGCTGAGAAATGAAACTAGTAGACATAATTCTTTATCAAGATATACAACTTAAAATATCTCTGAACTATTACATTATTTGAATTTTTCCTAGCAGACATTTTTATCCCTTTATTTTCTGAAAGTAACCCTGCTTTATTTCACCACACCATCTGTAAATTATTCATTAATTCTGTTTCTAAACCCAGAAGATTTTTATGAGAAGGATTCCTCAAAAGGGTTAAATATTGCCAGCTGTGTGCCAAAAAAGTGGAAGCCTTTCCCCTACCCATTTTGCAATGTTTATTGGTAAGAATAAAATAATGCCGATTCTGCAGGGTCTGATGGTATTTCAGTTTGCTAAAGCTGCTGGAAGGCAATATACCACAAATAGGTTGGCTCTTTCAAAGAGGGTTTATTCGGTTACAAGTTTACAGTTCTAAGGCCATAAAAAATGTCCAAACTAAGGCATCAACAAGGGATTCACTGAAGAAAGGCCTGTGGCGTCTGGGGTTCCTCTGTCACATGAGAAAGTGTATGGAGAGGTCTACTGGCCCTTCTCTCCTGGGTTTGTTCCAAAATGGCTCTCTCAGTTTCTGTGGGTCTTTCTGGCTTCTCCTGGGGAGAGTTCTACTCTTTCTGAGCACTCTCTCCCTGAGCTCTCTTAAAGGACTCCAGTAAAGGAGTAAGATATACCTTGAATGTACTCCAGTAAAGGATTAAAATGTGGGTCACATTTTCCATAGAAACAATTTAATCAAAGGTCCCACCCAACAATATATCTGCATCCACAAGAATGGATTAGAAGAACATGACTTTTCTGAGGTACATACAGATTCAAACCAGCACAGATGGGGAAGAATAGATACCCACAGCCTAAACTAACAGCAAGATTGGAACACCACTACATGAGGGCACATTCCGCCATTCACGCTGGAACTTCGCCAATTAATACTGACAGCACAGTTGCTAATTGGATACATACAAGTTCAGTGATTCTATCTGTAGGTAAATTTTAAATCAAAGCAGTACTTGGGATTCAACTCTTAAAAAAACCATCACCTTTCTTCCCTCTGAAAATGTTGTCTCTTTCATGGTAACAATTAATTGGTGTTTGGAAACCAAGGAACAAGGAGAAAAAAATCACCATTTAGAGTTGATTTAACAAGCTTTGATTTTGAGGGTTGAGTTAGTGACTTAGTATGCCCCATTATCAGGTGAGAAAGTTAACAAAAAATAGACACATCATCATTTAGGTTGAAATCACTTCTACATTTCTGTTTTCTATAAGATCTACTCTATTCCATTTTTCTATAGTGTAGGTAAAAAAAGATTCCCACATCCAAATAAAAATGAACAAGAAAACTGGACTTAAAATACTCCTTCTTATAAACTAGAATATCCACAATTTCTGAATTCATTTGTTTATTTAGGTATGCATTCGAATAATAATGTGCCAGTCAGCCAGTGGAATATGGTAAGGAAAATGTACTTTAAAATAAAAAAAAAAAGCTGGAGGGAACTGCCTGAAAATGTAGAGCTGTGTTCCAGTAGCCATGTTTCTTGATGATGATTGAACAATGATATAGCTTTCACAATGAGACTCTGCAAATGTGAAAACCTTGTGTCTGATGCTCCTTTTAGTACAGACATAGATGCAGCCCAGTACGTGCTGGGCTTTATTATGTCCCTCCTTAAACTGGGACCAGGGATCCACACTGGGAGTGCGGGCCAGTGTGAAGAAGAGTAGAACATATGGAATAAAAATAAATAATAGGGGGAACAAATGTTAAAATAAATTTAGTTTGAAATGCTAGTGGTAAATGAAAGCGAGGGGTAAGGGGGATGGTATGTATAATCTTTTTTTTCTCTGTTATCGTTTTATTTCTTTTTCTGTTGTCTTTTTATTTCTTTTTCTAAATTGATGCAATGTTCTAAGAAATGATGAATATGCAACTATGTGATGATATTAAGAATTACTGATTGTATATGTAGAATGGAATGATCTCTTAATGTTTTGTTTGTTAATTTTTTTAATTAATAAAAAAAGTTAAAAAAAAGAGTTGTAATAAAACCTAATTCAATCACTTAGGCAAAGAATCACTTATGGCAAGTTATTTAAGTTTCTTTCTCTTAACTTCTATAAAAACATTCAAAACAAGAAAGAACACTAACCACCTTGTAAAGCTACTTTGAGAATTAAGTGAAATAATATATTTGAAAACATCGGCATAATTCCTACCAAAATTCAGGCACTCAGTGTTACCTTTCTTCCTTCTTCATGATTTAGCCAATAGGAGCATTTAGAGGAAAAGTACAATATGAAAAGTCTTATTCTTCATGAGCTTAATGGAAGAAATAAGATAAACATACAATAAATCAACCATGCTAGAAAGTAATTTAAGTGGTAAATTGAGGAGATTAGACTTTTCAGGGATTCATATCATCTTTATACATGGCCTCTATCTAAGATTAAGATTTATTTGATTGGAGAGTACATCAGCTAGATGGTAGACTGAGATACTCCAGTGTTCTGTCCCCCCAGAATCTTTAAACAAAAAGCAAAAATGTCAGAGACATCTTTCTCAGAGCTTGGAAAGCAATTAAAGGATTGCAATAACTAGGTGAGCCACAAATCAAGAAAAAGGCAACTCAAAATGGTTGGAAAACCTCATGACACTTTTGGTGGCCCTTCCCCCACCCACTCCCAGATTCGGTGCAGAGCTGGCCCGCACTCCCAGTGTGGATCCCTGGTCCCAGTTTAAGGAGGGACATAATAAAGCCCAGCACGTACTGGGCTGCATCTATGTCTGTACTAATTTGTCCAGTGACAACATGAAGAACTTAACCAGGAGACTTGTCTATGGCTTACTGCCCCAGGAATTACCCTGCACATGGAAGTGGCTTGCAGCGTGAGAAAGCAATGAAATCACAGCTGACTGGGGCAAAGGACTGTTGGCTTTAAAATACACAACATCCAAACAGAGTTGAGAGGTTATCCTGGAGGTTATTCTTACGCATTAAGTAGATATTACCTTGTTATCCAAGACGTCATGGAGAGGCTGGAGGGAACTGCCTGAAAATGTAGAGCTGTGTTCCAGTAGCCATGTTTCTTGATGATGATTGTATAATGATATAGCTTTCACAATGTGACTGTGTGATTGTGAAAACCTTGTGTCTGATGTTCCTTTTATCTACCTTGTCAACAGATGAGTAGAAGATATGGAATAAAAATAAATAATAGGGGGAACAAATGTTAAAATAAATTTAGTTTGAAATGCTAGTGATCAATGAAAGGGAGGGGTAAGGGGTATGGTATGTATAATTTTCTTTTTCTGTTTTTGTTTTATTTTTCTGTTGTCTTTTTATTTCTTTTTCTGAATTGATGCAAATGTCCTAAGAAATGATCATGATGATGAATATGCAACTATGTGATGATATTGTGAATTACTGATTATATATGTAGAACGGAATGAGCATATGTTAAGAATGTTTGTGTTTCTTTCTTGTAATATTTTTTAAATTAATTAAAAAATAAAATAAAATAAAATACACAATATGTTTTTCAATTGGGAAAAAAGGTCTTTCCTGGAGGAAGATGGGCATTTGAATCTCTGTAAATGGGGGAATCCGTAAGGCCATGTCCACTTGCCCAGGTCAAGTCACATATTCAGAAAATAAACAGGAGGACCCTACACTTTTCCTCAGGTGGTTCAGTCAGATCATTGTAAGACTTTCTAAACACCCACACAGGTCAATTTGTATGCAAACTCTGGGAAAGGTGTTTACTTTTTTTCTTTTCCTTTTTGTGTTAGCTTCTGGCATTCAAGAAAGTCTGTCATAATAAAAACTGGATACACACGTAAAGAACTGATGTTTCAGTGACCAAACTCTAGAAATAGCAAATTAAAATATTAAAAGCCAAGTGTTGAACAAATGATTACAAGGCATTTTAGTTTGTTAAAGCTGCCAGAATGCAATATATCAGAATGGAACTGCTTTTAAAAAGGGATTTTATTAAATTGCAAGTTTACAGTTTCCAGGCCACAGAAATGCCCAAACTAAGGAATCCAGAGAAAGATACCTTAACTCAAAAGAGAGGGCCGATGAAATTCTGAGTTTCTCTCTCAGGCATAAAGCACCTAGTGATATGTTAGCTTTCTCTCATCATTTCATAAGGTTTCCATAGGGGTGTTTTCCTTCTACATCTCCAAAGGTCTCTGGCTGTGTGGGCTCTGTCAGCACTAAAGGTTTTTTCCAAAATATTCCCTCTTAAAGGACTCCAGTAAGCAACCTCACCTTGAATGAGTGAAGATACATCTCCATGTAAACTATGTAATCAAAAGTTACTACCCACAATTGGGTGGCTCACATCTCCATGAAAACAATCAAAAAGATCCCGCCCAGCAATACTGAACGGTTTTCTGGGGTACTAGACAGTTTCAAAGCAGCACACAAGGCATAACAAAGCAACAGGGAATGATGGACCACTGAAAGGAAGAAGATACAGCCTTCAATGAGAAAGATCAGACTTTGGACATACCAGAGAGACTTTTCTTCTTTCGTATGCTGTATGTGTTTACTCCATCTGGGGTAACTCATATGGGGTATCTCCAAGTATAGAGATATTCACATGTCATTATTTTTATAAGTATCCCCTTATTGCAGCACCATTTGCTGAATTTCCGTTTGTTTGGTTTTTCATTTTGTTTGTTTGAGACGTGCACAGGCTGGGAATTGAATCTGGGTCTCCAGCATGGCAGGGGAGAATTCTACCACTGAACTACCCTTGCACCTCCCAGATAGAATTTAAAAAGAACTGTCTTAAATTACTGATTGCATATGTAGAATGGTATGATTTCTAAAAAAAAAATGGTCAGCACAATACTGCCTAATTGTAATGTAATTATGTTGGAACGCTGAATGAAGCTGCATCTGAGCTATAGTTTTTTTTTGTTTTTTTTTCTTATATATTTTTGTACTTTTTATTTTTATTTTTGTTTTCTCTCTGTGCTATCATTTTATTTCTTTTTCTGTTGTCTTGCTATTTCTTTTTCTAAATCGATGCATATGTACTGAGAAATGATGACCATACACCTATGTGATGATATTAAGAATTACTGATTGTATATGTAGAATGGAATGATTTCTAAAAAAAAACTGTCTTAAATGTCCTCAAAGAGCTAAAGGAAAACACAGATACAGAACAAAGGAAATCAGGAAAATTATATATGTACAAATGAGAATTTCAATAAAGAGACTGAAACCTTAAAAATCAACCAAATGACTACAGAAACAGAAATTTCAACAAGCCCTAGAGGGGTTCAGCAGATATATTGGGACTGGCAGAAGAAAGAATCAGTGAACTTGAAGAGAAGACCACTGAAATGATTCTGTTTGAGGGGTGATAGGCAAAAAAAAAGAAGAAGAAGAAAAGTAAACAGAGCCTGAGCTATCTGCGGGACATCATCAAGAGTTGTACAAATACAAACTTTATGGGAGGCCAGTAGAAGGAAGAGAGAAAGGGGCAGAGAGAATATTCAAAGAAATAATGGCTGAAAACTTCTCAAATTTAACAAAAGACATGAATATATACAATTTAGAAACATATCAATATTACTTTACCTAGAAAGCAGCTGTAGGAATTGGATAATAATGATGTTACTTAACTAGCAACAGGACTAAAATCTCTAAAAGGCAGCTAACTTTCATCTCAGGTTCTCTGCTACATGGGAAGGTACATGGCAATGTCTACTGGCCTTGTCTCCTGGCTTCTGGATTCCAATGACCTTTCCCAGGGCAATTCCTTTCTATATCTCCAAACATCTGGTTCAGCTGCAAGTGCTGAGATGAGGTATGCTGAGTTGCTAGGGCTGTGCTGTTTTGAGCTCTCTCTTTTAAGCCTCCAGCTATTCAAAGTAAACAACACACATTGCAAGAGCAGTTCCCTTAGCCGACTGCAGATGTAATCAGCCATATGAATTTCATATGCTAATGATTCAAGGCCACAGCAACAGAACTATGGGGCATTGACACCTGAACCTAACTACCATGCAGATCAATCTCTTTAATGAATATAGATGCAAAAATCTTCAACAAAATACTTGGAAATCTAATTCAGCAGCACATTAAAAGAATTATACACCATGACCAAGTGGAATTTATTCCAGGCATGCAAGGCTGGTTCAACACAAGAAAATCAATTAATGTAAAACATCATATCAATAAGTCAAAGCAGAAAAAAACACATCATCTTAATTGATGTAGAAAAGCATTTGATAAAATTCAACATCCTTCTTGATGAAAACACTTCAAAGGGTAGGAATAGAAGGGAACGTCTTCAACATGGTAAAGGGAATATATGGAAAGCCGACAGCTGACATCATACTCAATGGGGAAAGACTGAAAGTTTTCCTGTAGGATCAAGAACAAGACAAGGATGATCAGTGCCACTATTGCTATTCAACATTGTGCTGGAAGTTCTAGCTAAGCAATTAGATAAGAAAAAGAAATAAAAGTCATCCAAATTGGAAAGAAAGACATGAAACTCTCACTGTTTACAGATGATATGATACCATATGTTGAAAATCCCAAAGAATCAATAGTAAAGATACTAGACCTAATAAATGAGTACAGCAAAGTGGCAGGGCTCAAGATCAAAACCCCAAAATTGGTAGTGTTTCTATAAACTAGCAATGAGCAATCTGAGGAGGAAATCAAGAAAAAAAACTTCATTTACAATAGCAGCAAAAAGAATAAAATATTTAGGAATAAATTAACTAAGGACACAAAAACCTACACTGAAAACCACAAAACATTGCTAAAAGAAATCATGGAGGCCCTAAATAAATGGAAGGGCACACTGTGTTCACGGATTAGAAGATTAAATATAGTTAAGATGTCAAGTCTACCCAAATTTATCTATAGTTTCAAGCAATACCAATTAAATCCCAACAATTTATTTTGCAGATATAGGAAAACAAGTGACCAAATTTATTTGAAGAGTAGCATGCCCCAAATAGCTACAAATATCTTAAGAAAGAAAACTGAAGTGAGAGGTCTCACACTGTCTGACTTTAAAGCATATTACACAGCTACAGTGGTCAAAACAGCATGGTACTGACATAAAGATAGATATATTGACCAATGGAATTGAACTATGTGTTCAAAAATAGTCTCCATCTATGTTCAGTTGGTCTTTGATAAAGTGGTCAAATTAACTCAACTGGGTCAGAGCCATCTCTTCAATAAATGGTGCTTGGAGAACTGGATATCTGTATGCAAAAAAAATAAAAGAGGTTCCATCTCACACCCTACACAAAAGTGATCTCAAAATGGATCAAAGTCCTAAATATTAGAGTTAAGACCATGAAATTTTCAGAGGAAAATGTAGGGAAATATCTTATAAATCTTGTGATAGGAGGTGGTTTCATAGATCTTACACCCAAAGCACAAGCAATGTAGAAAGAAATAGATAAATGGGAACTCCTCAAAATTAAACAGTTTTGTACATTAAAGAACTTTTTCAGGAAAGTAAAAAAGATAGCCTATGCAATGGGAGACAATATTTGAGAACCACATATTAGATAAGGGTTTAATATCCAGAATATATAAAGAGATTCTACAACTCAACAACAAAAAGACAAACAACTCAATTAAAAAATGGACAAAAGACATAAACAGACACTTTTTAGAAGAGGAAATACAAATGGCTAAAAGGTGCATGAAAAGATGTTCAACTTCACTGGCTATTAGGGAAATGCAAATCAAAACTACAATGAGATATATCTCACACCTACTAGAATGGCAATTATCAAAAAAGAAAACGACAAGTGTTGAAAAGATCGTGGAGCAAGAGGCCCACTTATCTATTGTTGGTGGAAATGTAAAATGGTGCAACTGCCTCCTCTGGGGAATTCCTGATATTCTCGCAAGCAGTGGGGATAACCAATTCAATAAGCTGAGCCATTGATCTTGGGGTTTGCCCCTATGAAACTAATTCCTGCAAAGGAGAAGCTAAGCCTACTTATAATTATGTCTAAGAGTCACCCCCAGAGAACCTCTTTTGTTGCTCAGATGTAGCCTCTCAATATAAGTCAGCTTGGCAGGTGAACTCACTGCCCACCCCCAACCCCATGTGGGACATGACTCCCAAAAGTGTAAATCTCCCTGGCAATGTGGGACAGGACCCCTGGAAGGAGCCAGGACCTGGCATCATGGGATTGAGAAAGCCTTCTTGACCAAAAGGGGGAAGAGAGAAATGAGACAAAATAAACTCTCAGTGACTGAGAAATTTCAAATAGAGTTGAGAGGTTTTCCTGGAGGTTATTCTTATACAATTTGTAGATACCCCTTTTTAGTTTATGGTGTATTGGAGTAGCTAGAGGGAAGTACCTGAAACTGTTGAAATTTGTTCCAGTAGTCTTGATTCTTGAAGACAATTGTATCACTATATAGCTTTTACAATGTGACTGTGTGATTGTGAAAATTTTGTGTCTGATGCTCCTTTTATCCAGGGTATGGTCAGATGAGTGAAAAATAAAAAATAAAAATAAGGATAATAAATAAATAAATAACGGGAGTAAGGGGTAAAAATATTTGGGTAGATTGAAATACTAGTGGTCAGAGGGGGGGGGGGTAAGGGGTAAGGAAAATGAATTTATTCTTTTTTTCTTTTTTCTTTTTCTGAAATGGTGCAAATGTCCTGAAAATGAGCATGGTGATGAATACACCATGGTGACGATAATGTGAGCCACTGATTGTGTATTTTGGATGGACTGTGTGGTACCTGAGGATATCTCAATAAAGATATTTTTTAACTTTTTTTTATTGTATAGTATAACATATATACAAAGCAAAGAAGTAAAAATGCAATTGTTTTCAAAGCACTCTTCAACAAGTAGTTACAGGACAGATCCCAGAGTTTGTCATGGGCTACTATACGATCCTCTCATATTTTTCCTTCTAGCTGCTCCAGAATATAGGAGGCTAGAGGACTTAAATATTTTTCCTTCATCACAATTGACTTCTTTTCCTTCTTTTTTTTTTTGTGAAAAATAACATATATACAGAAAGCTATAAATTTTAAAGCATAACACCACAATTAGTTGTAGAACATATTTCAGAGTTTGACATGGGTTACAATTTCACAATTTTAAGTTTTTACTTCCAGCTGCTCTAAAATACTGGATACTAAAAAAGAATAAATTTTTTTTTTTAAAAAGAAGGAAGCAAGAATTGAAAGAAGAAAGGAATTGGGGGCCAAATATATATCTTAGGAAGAATGATCTAGGTGAAGGGAACAAGAGTAAAAGCCTTGAGGCAAGATGATACCTGGCCTATTAGAGGAATAGAATAGCAAGTAAAGTCAGACGGTATAGTGTCTCATGGGCCATTGTAAAGCATTTGTCTGCTGTGACTCACAAGGTTAATGTTGACCATGAAATTGTTAGAGTGCGGAGAGTGGAGCTGGGACATCGAATAGAAAGCCGCTTTGGCAGGAGGAACTCATAAGAAAAAATCTTCTGCTTCCTTCTTGTCCAAAATATTCTGCATAATCTAGGGACCCGTTAGCAGGGACTGGAAAACCATGTTATTATATATTTTATCTCTCAATTTTTCATTTGCATTGGCAGTAACTTCAAGTGCTATGATTACAAACAGCCCTTTATAAAAACTATATGAAGTAAGTTTTTATTATCAATACCTATATCATAGCGACATGTTTTTTGAAGATTATTCTACTGTCAGGCACCTCATTTATTGCCAACCACCCATCTGTTTTGCATCATAGTTCTATTTTGTCCTCATACTTCATTGAGATGCTTCTGAGGGTCACAGACATAGCAGTGATTGTTTTTGCTATTTTGATGAATGTACAGAATATGCTAGGATAGCTCTGACATTTCAATTTCTCTTCTGCAATGGAATTTAATCAGCACAGCTTCCTCAAACTGCCAAGCAATTGTAAAGAATCTACCACTTTCTTCCCAATTATTGCTTTAGGCCTTTATTTTCTTATAATTTTTCTCACCACATATCTCTTTACCTTCTACAACCTGACTTATCATCTCAATATTTCAGCAACCGAGTTCTTATTAAAGCTTTCTTCTTAACTCAAATCCTTCTAGAACTCATCACAGACTTTGAAATTTTTTACCTCATCCTTGGACCGCATGCAAAGCTCATGTTCCATGATAACACTCCCCTATAGTCTAATGAAAGGAAAGGATGCTCACATAGGACAGACACCATATAAATGGATTTAAAGCAGAGCTGAACTCACAGCAGGGTCTCAGTTCAGAAGGATTTTTATTTCAAGCCCAAGAAGAGCCTTAGAAGTCATTTAGGCTAATGTCCTCATTTTACAAATGAAATAATGAGGCCAGAATATGTAACAGAACACTTGTGGCTGCAAGTAATAGAAAACAGCAATCAATCTGGTTCAAACAATAAGGAAATATAACCTCCCACATAATTTGAGGCCCAGACAGTGCATGAGGGCATGCACAGCTGCTTTTCTCTGCAGTTCCCTTGGCCAGTTCATCTCCCGTGTTAGCATCAAATTCTGTGTGTGTGTAAGATGGCTGAAAGAGTTTCAGGATTTAAATCAGAGTCCTGGGAGTCAGTGGATAGGAGCCAGGGGTTGGGAGAAGAGGTATCTCTTTCTTGAGTCAATTTCAGAAGTGGGGAAACTTGACCAAGAAGCCTAAGAAGACTCCCTCTTGCCACCTGCTCAATCCTAAAGCAATTACTGGCAAGGAAAAGAGGATTCCAAACCCAAGATGGTTTAAGCCTTGTACTAACTGTTTGGGGTAGAAGAAGTGCAGGGAAGTTAAGGTTAAATAAGTTGGCCATAATCAAAGTATGAGTTGTAGATCTAAGAGATAACGATACTTCCCACTACACTTCTCAGAGTGCCTATACTTTTCCTTCTCATTAATAATGTATTCAGCTCTTCTGTCTTTGCAAACTTCACTGGGATGCTCATTTGTTTTTCCCTGTGCAATCACCTAAGGCTTTTGTGGAAGCATCATAGAGTAACAGTAAGCATTGACTTTAGATTTAGATTGCCTGGGTTCAAGCATAAGCTCTGCCACTTCTAACTGCATGTTACCTTAAGCATGCTATTAAACCTCCTTCCTCATCTATAAAAAGGGCTGATAATAGAATCCACCTCACAGAGTTTTTATGAGAATTAAATAATTTACTGCAGGTGAAATATTCAGAACAGTCCCTGTCACATAGAAAGTGTCTATAACTGCATTATTAAGTCGTGTCTGTTGTCTTCCCAGTATCCCTTCACTTTTCGTTTGGTAAATATTCCAGTTTCTCTTCGAAGAACTAACCCTTGGCCATGCCATATGGTCTTGGTAAAACTCTGTCAGTATGGACTTCTCCTGATACCCACTGGGCAAACAGTGGGCACATGGACCAAGTTAAGACAATCTTATTCTCTTTCCCTGGAATTTGAATCTTACATAGAATGATTCAAGACAGAAAACAGAATCCAGTCTCTAACACCAAGGCCTTGAAGAGTTCTTGGATCCTAGATACCTGGAACTGCCTTGTTTCTTGTCCTTTTCAAAACCTTATTTAATAATTCTTCCTTTGATTCTGTTAGCTACCTAGTATCCTTCTAATAAATTCTTTTTTTACTGAAATTGAGTTCTGTTTGAGTCACCATGATGTTGAACAGATAGGACTCCCCACATTAAACCATAAAATAACTTTCTCTTTCTTTTTTTTTTTTTTTTTTTTAAAGGAAAGACAGAGAGAAGGAAGGAAGGATAGAAGGAAGGAAGGAAGGAAGAAAGGGAAACATCTTTAAACATTTTCTTGTTTTATTGTATTTTGTTTTTTTGTTTTTGTTACATGGGCTGGGGCCGGGAATCGAACCGAGGTCCTCCGGCATAGCAGGCAAGCACTTTGCCCGCTGAGCCACCGCGGCCCGCCCTCTCTTTCTTTTTTTTAATGTACTCATAACTCTAGCTCTTTATTGACCCCTGTATAAACAACAGAGTAGCTAAGGCAGTAGCTCTGAAGTCAAACACTCTGGGCTCAAATTCTAGCTTCACCTCCTACTAACATACTAACAGTGTTACTTAAATTCTCTTTGCCTCAGTTCCCTTAACTGTAAAATGGGGGAATAACAATACCTGTCTCACTGAGTTACTGTGAAAAGTAAGTGTCATCCCAAATGTAAAATGTCTGGAGGTGTGCCTAGTACATAGTATGTCCTGAAAAATGAAAACAGTACTTATAGCAGTGGTGGGGGAGTTACTGGTGGCCCAGTGAGATTGTCTCTCTTCCTCTCAACCAATCATATCAGGCCTTGACTGTTTTTGCTTCCTTATCTTTGTTCACACCAGCTGTCTTCCCCAATGATAAATCCTTCAAGACATAATAAATTCAAGCACCACCATATCTACAGGGCCTACACTGATCCACAAAGATCACATAAACCTGATACTTGACTCGCAGGAGTTATAATCAATAGGAGTCATGTTAGTCTTGATTTCGTATCATTTCTATTGTTGTCTAGTGGTGCCTGTGTGTGAACTGTGACTCTCCCAACAAGAAAAGAGTTAGTTGAAGCCAGGAATGATATTTCACATTTCTTTTATGCACTTCACATTGCTTAGCCCAGAATAAGGCTCACAATAAGCCCTTAGTAAACAATGCTTGAATCTCTCCAGAGATTACTTCTGGGTTCGTATCGCTGCAAACCTATAGGCATATGTGCCGGGTTGCAACTGCTGTATACCCCAGAAAAGCCATATTCTTCATCTGAGTCAATATTATTATGTGGGATTTTTTAATTAAGTTATTTCCATGGAGATATGACCCACGCAATTGTGGGTGGGAACTTCTGATTAGATGGTTTGTATGGGGATGTGTCTCCACCTGTTTAAGGTAGTATGCTTTAAGACAGAACCATTTTGGAAAAAGCTTCAGAGCCAACACAGACAGAGACATCTAAAGATACAGAAAGAAAACACCCTGGGGAAGCTGTTCAAAACCAGAAGCCAAAGGACCAGCAGATACCAGCTAAGTGCCTTCCCAGCTGACAAAGGTGTTCTGGACCCATCAGCCTTTCCTGAGTCAGGTATCTTTCTCTGGATGCCTTAGTTTGGAAATTTTTATGGCCTTAGAACTGTAAACTTGTAATTTAATAAATTCCCTTTACAAAAGCCAACCATTTCTGGGTTTATTGCATTTCTAGCAGCATTAAACTAAAACACCAATTTTCTTTTTTTTAAAAAAGCAGCATATGTTTTTAATGTATGTACAAGCATACAAAAGAAAAAAAAAAATACATGGTCCAAAAGTTTTCTTTTTCTGTCTCTTCCCATTCTGACTCATACACACTGGGAATCCAGTAAATGTTATCAACTATCTATAAAATAGATGAAAATGTCAGCATCTAAAAATTAATTTCATATATAATAAGAAATTACAAGCATATCTGTTATCGTTAAGGTTTGAAGCTAAAATGTTGAAAGTTTCTATTTTTAAAAAAATAAACCACCAGATATAAGGGAAACAGATACTCTTAGACACTTTTTTCCCCTTTTAATATGATTTTTTTCATGTAAAAATTGTCGATAAAGGATACAATAGAGAAGATGACAACTATATCTTTTTATTGTCATGTTTCTGGAGAGGTTCTTTTATTTTTGACACTCTACATAACTTAAAGAATACCATTTCTTTCTCTGACTTCTCTGAGCATGTGAACAAATATATTTAGAAATAAAAACTTTTCCACTGATTCCCAAGAACATATCATTTTCACATAATATGACGGCACTGTTTCATACCTATGTGAGCTGCTTTACAGTAATATGAAAAAGTCAGTTAGGAAAAATAAGCTGTACAAGCTTATATTCAATTCCATGTGAAATTATCTGTAAAATCGAAATGCATGACTGTATCTTTTAACCAATACTGAAAACATGCTTCTATAACATTTAAATACCACTTCTATAAGAGTCCATATTTAGGCTTATTATTATGTTCACTGGATATGGTTATTATAAATTAAGGAAAAAATGCCTTTTTTTCCTAAATACTATCCACTATGCATTTTTCAACTATAGCAACTCTTCAGCGTTTTCTTTCTATAAGAATACTCAATCCAGAAGAGAAAGAAAGAGAAAGAGGGAGAAGGATAAGAGAAAAACAAACAAACAAACAAAAAAACTGTATCTCTTACTTAGATTGTGCAAGACAGCCTGGTGCAACCATACTATGATTCTCCTCCTTAGCCTGGAGTGCAGTGAGTTCCACCATGTTAATCATCACATCATTTGTGTGGCCTGGAAGCTGGGGAAGCACTGAAATTATTTTCTCTACCAAGTTGTCTCCATGATGTCCAACTGCTCCTGTTGAAGCAGATAAGAAAATATAAGCTTACAAAATGGGAGGAAAAAAGCAAGCTGGATAAATATTTTATAATGACTCTTTATCCAAAAAATAACACGTTTTTACTTCTGTTACACAGATAAATAGCTCAAACCTTTGCAACAATACTCACACAATTATCTACTCAACAACTGCCTTGTATGTGGGCTTCAATGATCCATGATGGCAGGCACCATGTCTGCTCTCATTACTACTAATATCCCCAGTAGTATGGTGCCTACATATGGTAGCGTTAATTTATTGCTGAATAAATTCATAAATGGTGAACTTATAGTTGGCAGGTAAATAGTGTCACAGAATGATATTATCCCAAAACTTTAAAGCTGAAAACAGTTTCTTCATTTTACTAATTAAGACACTATGACCCAGAAGGGCATAAAGATCTGACCGGGGGTGCGACAGTAGTTCAGTGGTAGAATTCTTGCCTGCCATGTGGGAGACTCAGGTTCAATTCTCAGCCCATGCACTTCCCAAAACAAAGAAACCAAGAAAAGCAAACAAGCAAACAAAAAATTCAACAAATGGTGCTGCAATAACATGATATCACATGGAAAAAGAATGAAATGTGACCCCACCATACAGCATACAAAAAAAAAAAATCTGACCAAGAAGGTTAGGCTTATTAATAGCAGAGCCCCCTCAACTAGAACCTATTATTCATTATGATGAAGACCCTTTTCATCTAGTTCACTTTGTACCCACAATGTCTAGCATTGAACAAGTTAGAAGGCTCTCACTAAGTATTTATTAAATGAAGGAAAGAAAGAACAAATGAATAAATGGTAATATCTTCCAATGACAGACAGCATTTATTGAGTGCTTTCTGTATGCCAGATACGTTCTAGGTGCTTTACATGTATTAACTCTTTTTTCTTTGGGGGGATGCATAGTCCGGGAATCAAACCCAGGTCTCCCGCATGGAAGACGGGCATTCTAACCACTGAACTAACCGTGCACCCTCATGTATTAACTCTTTTAATAGCAAATGAATTAATGAACTCAAATTAGAACTCAAGACCAACGATACAGTTCAATGCTTTTTCCATGAAACCAAGTTATCTCCTGAAAAGCCATCATTGCTTGGAAGACATAATTCCAACAACGGGTGGGATTCGCTACATTTACTTGTTTTGAGTCCATCCACTTCAAATCAATTAAGGTTTTTCTTCTCTCTTTATCACAGCAATGAGACAGAAGAACTAGTCACCCCAGGAACCCAAGGAATCATCCTCTTCATCATAATCACCCTCTTCTTCATCACAGTAGCTAATATTTATTGAAGGCTTATTATATCAGGTTCTAAGTTCCATACCGTTCTAGTTTGAAAGCTGCCAGAATGCGATATACCAGAAATGGAACGGCTATTTAAAAGGGGAATTTAATAAGTTGCAAGTTTACAGTTCTAAGGCTGTGAAAACGTCCAAATTAAGGCAAGGCTATGAAAATGTCCAAAGTAAGATATCAGGGAAAGATATCTTGGTTCAAAAAGGCCAATGATCTTCAGGGATTCTCTCTCAGCTGGAAAGACATATGGTAAGATCTGCTAGCTTTCTTTTCGATGGCTTCCTTGGGGCTCCGTCCATTCTGCTGGATCTGTCAGTTCTGGTGGCTCTCATGGCTCTAAAACTTTTTCCAAAATAGTTCCCTCTTAAAGGGCCCCAGTAAGCAACCCCACCTTGAATGGGTGGGGATACATCTCCATGGAAACCATCTAATCAAAAGTTACCACCCACAATTGGATGGGTCACACCTCCATGGTAACAATCAAAAAGCTCCCACCCAGCAATACTGAATGAGAATTAAAGAACTTGGCTTTTCTGAGGTTCACAACAGATTCAAACCGGCACACATACTGTGCATTATTATTCACTTACATCTAATAACAATTCTGATAGGTAGGTATTATTATGCTCATTTATAAACTAGGAGATTTAGATTGAATAATTTGCTCAAGATCACATGACTTATAATTACCGAGCAAGGATTTAAACCTGGGAGATAGACAACTCCAAAAAGCCATTCTTGATTTAAAAAAATAAGAAAATAAATTTTAAGAGGCCCATACAAGTGATTTAAGAGAGAACGAGCATGAGTGCTTCTGGGTAACAATCGACATTAAAAAAAGGCTCCTTGTTCCACCAATAGAGTATTCATTTAATTAGACCTGTAAGGGATCATGTCTTACTTAGTTGTCTGTGGTTTATGGTTACCTCCTCAACACTTAGCTAAGAATCTGCTCTTTAAATATCCGCTAAACGAATGAGTACTGACTATTAGTGGCCCTGGGATTCAGCAGGGAAAAATAAGGCTTTAAGTGAATTATATCTTTAAACTAAGCCTAGAATGGAGATACTAGAATTACTTCATAGAATGATGCAGTTCTCTCCCTCATTATCTCTACCACCACCACCACCCCCTTACAGGTTCCTTCCTCCTTTCCTAAAAAGCTTACAAATCTCTACTTACTTTCAAAATAACTTTTCTTTGACCTTGGTGGTCAGTTTCTCACCACCAACTAATTGTGGTGCTGTGCTTTGAAATATATTGCTTTTTTGTTTATATGTTATTTTTCACAAAATAGAAAGAAAAAAAGTCAATTGTGGTGTTACAAAAATATGTAAGCCTTCTAGCCTCCTATATTATGGAGCAGTTAGAAGGAAAAAACTGAGAGGATCATATCGTAGCCCTTGACAAACTCTGGGATCTGTCCTGTAACTACTTGTTGAAGAGGGCTTTGAAAACTATTGCTTTTTATTTCTTTGCTTTATATATATGCTGTACTATCCAATAAAAACATTAAAAAATTTTTTTCTTGTCCCGCCCCAGACTACTCTTGTTTTTCTTATGCCGTTCATGGCCCAGGACACAAGCTAGTAGTCTCTATCTGCTGCCTTTCTTTTTCTAACTTTGCTAGCCCCGACAACTAGCTACTGCTCACTCCCCTTTCCTTCTCATACTCAGGGGTCTCCAGTAAGTCTCAGTTCATTAACCTCTGCAAATTGAAACCAGTAACTAACCCAGCTCTCTTAAAATTCCCCAAATAGGAGAAGTAATACATAACATGATACTTACTGTGATTTTTATTTTCTTTTATTTATCTCTATCTTCTAAAATTTCTATGGCATTTTCTGTTATAGTAAGAATAAAACATATATAATATACACACATGTACACAATCCATAATTTTAACAAGGATTATTTTGGGACATAGAATCATGGTTGATGTAAGCCACACAAAAACTTCATTTTTTTCCCAAGGTTTTCTATAAGGAGCACATGAGGCTTAACTAATTAGAAAGATAAATTATACTCCATCAGAAACTGTTTAACTTATTATATCAGAAAATTAACAAAATGCCAATTTTGCATGAGCACAGTTTCTTACAGTTAGTCAAAAGATATGTGTATCTAACATGTTTGATAACAAAGGATAACACAGGAATGGGCATTCAACTAATTGTTCTACTTTTCTCTGAGTAGAGTTTCTTACATCTCCAAACTTTAATAAGTCTTATTCATTTCAAAAATGTAGTTAGTTCCATTCACATGACTCAAACAGACTACGTATTCGGAGTTTCTCAATGTTACAATAACTTCAGATTCTCATTTTATAAAATGAATACAATGTTGAAAGCTGTATCACATTTAAATTTTCAGAATTTAAATTTTCCTTTAATCCAGAAATTTAAAAATAAGAAGCTCTACGGGGTGCAAAGATAGTTCAGTGGTAGAATTCTTGCCTGCCATGCGGGAGACCCAGGTTTGATTCCCGGTCCATGCACTTCCAAAAATTCAAACAAACAAAATTCAACAAATGGTGCTACAATAACAGGATACTCCCATGGAAAAGTAACCAAATGTGATCCCACCATACAGCATACAGAAAAAAAAAAAAAAGAAGAAGAAGAAGAAGAAGAAGAAGAAGAAGAAGAAGCAGCTCTGGAGTGGAAATCAACTAGATTCCAGTATTTCTTCCCTATCCAGCATTTGATCTGACCAACAGCAATGTGGCCTCTAATCTAGGCAGAGGATGGTTTATTTCCCAATGTTATCTTTTCCAAGGCAGTGTCAGAAAAATAAATAGGAGCCTGAGACTCTAGGAGTCCCTTTGTCCTCCAGACCCTTGAGTGATCTAAGGAACTTCCATAAATTGGCATTATTTAACCAATCTAAAAACTTAGAATTGGCCCAACTTATACCAAAATATCTTCCAACTGCAGGATCTGAAATCCCAAGTTAAGCCAATTGTTTGGAGGCTATACTTTTTAGTTAACAGGAAGAGAAAATTGCCATTCTTGTATGATTCTGCAGATTATACATTGTTATGGTTGGGTTCATGTGTCAACTTGGCCAGGTGATGGTGTCCAGTTGTCTGATCAGGCAAACACTGGCCTAACATTTACTGCAAGGACATTTCATGACTGGTTAATAACCCAGAAGGATGGCTTATTAAATCATCAGCACATTGATTGCATCCATGGCTGATTATATCTGCAACAGGCCAAGAGAATTGCCTTTTGCAATTAGTGATGTTTAGTCTAATCAGCTGAAGGATCTAAAGGAGAAGTCAGAAGACAGAATCATGCTCTCTACTTCAGCCAGCCAGCCTCTCTTGGAGAGTTCATTGATGAACTTCATTGGAGCTCTCAGTTCGCAGCCTACCCTACAGAATTTGGACCTGTGCATCCCCAGAGTTGTGTGACACACTTTTATAAAATCTCATATTTACAGGTATGTCCTGTGATTCTGTTTCTCTAGAGAACCCTGACTAATACACAATCACACCATAGAAATGCTCCACAGATAATAATGCAATAAAATCCTCGTCTACATTTCACAAAAGCTCACTTCTTTCTGATTTCCTATCATTCCTTCCCAATGATGTTTTTCATCACTTTTACATGTTCCACTCTGACTACATTTCTCCTATTTTTATGACTCCTGATGTTTTGTTCCATGGAGAGGGGCAACAATTAGCATAAAACTGCTGAACTTGCTTTACTCTTTTTTTTTTAATTTTTTGTTTTTTATATATTTTTAAATTTTGATCATTCTGTTCTACATATATAATCAGTAATTCATAATGTCATCACATAGTTGCATATTCATCATCATGATCATTTCTCAGAACATCTGCATCAATTCAGAAAAAGAAATAAAAAGACAACAGAAAGAAATTCATGCATACCTTACCCCTTACCCCTCCCTTTCATTGACCACTAGCATTTCCATTTAAATTTATTTTAACATTTGTTCTCCCTATTATTTATTTTTATTCCATATGTTTTACTCATCTGTTGAAAAGGTAGATAAAAGGAACATCAGACACAAGGTTTTCACAACCACACAGTCACACTGTGAAAGCTATATCATTATACAATCATCTTCAAGAAACATGGCTACTGGGACATAGCTCTACATTTTCAGGCAGTTTCCTCCAGCCTCGCCATTACATCTTGACTAACAAGGTGATATCTATTTAATGCGTAAGAATAACCTCCAGGATAACCTCTCGACTCTGTTTGGACTCTCTCAGCCATTGATACTTTATTTTGTCTCATTTCTCTCTTCCCCCTTTTGGTCGAGAAGGTTTTCTCAATCCCTTGATGCTCTGTCTCAGCTCATTCTAGGATTTCTGTCCCACGTTGCTAGGAAGGTCTACACCCCTGGGGGTCATGTCGCACATAGACAGTGAGAGGGCATGCTTTACTCTTTTTAATTAAACACTTCTTCCCCAAGATTTCAGAATCCACTCTACTCTGTAACTCTTAGGATAGGTTCTGCCTTTGGGAAGAGGGAGAAAGAGTTGCTCTCATCCAGACCTGTTGAATGAGTGAAACTTACAACTTTGGGAGTATTAGAAAGCTCATTTGCCCATAGATATAAGCTACATTCTTTAACATTCACTGTATCTATAATAAAACTATTTTGATGTCCTTCTGTGAACTCTTTATCTTATATTCAATCAATTCAGAATTTGGGTGAGGAAAGGAGTGCTAGTTATTAGAGCCTCTCTACTGCTATTTCTAACGTACTTTCTGGCCTATAGTTGCTTCATATCAGTCAAATCTAGGACACAGGGCATTGGTTAAAGTGAATACTGGATACTAGTCAAAAGCCTGCTTAAGCTTGATCCACACCATGTGGGAAATTGGGGTGGGGTTGGGGATAGTGTGAGACCATAAC
This sequence comes from Tamandua tetradactyla, assembly GCF_023851605.1. Lineage (NCBI taxonomy): Eukaryota > Metazoa > Chordata > Mammalia > Pilosa > Myrmecophagidae > Tamandua > Tamandua tetradactyla. The sequence continues at coordinate 53,563,747 of NC_135345.1, forward strand.
ACAGGACATATACAAGTCAATTCAATAAGCCTCAGTTCCCACATAGAAATTTTAGATAAGATAATCAGATGGTAGACATTATGTTGTCACCAACTTGAATCTTCTCCTGTATTCCCTATTTCAGTAAATAGATTCAAAGAATTGCCCAAGCTAGAAAACTTTGCATGTCTTCATCTCCCTCTCCCAATCCTTTACCATTATATCAGTCACCAATTCTATTGATTTTCTAACTTAAATATTCAACTCCGCCTCTCTTTATCCTTCCTATAATTTACATAATTTAAACTAACATCATTCCTTACCTGGATTTTACAACTGCTTCTACTCAATCTCCCAGTGTCCAGAATGTCTTGCTTTAACCCAAGGGTTCATACACTGGAGTCCTGACCATGGATGGATGGGAAGGTTAAATTTTATGAGAACTATTATAAGTTTATGCTTTTTATCTAGATAGTCCATAGTTTGATCAGTTGTTCAAGAAGTTCCTTAATTTCAGGAGAGTTATATATCATGGCACACAACAGATCTCCATGTTATTCCTCTTCACATACTTTCAAGATACAGCCCAATAGGTGAGCGAATTAACAAATTGTGCTACATCTATACAATTGAATATATTTGGCAATAAATAGGAATGAACTACGGATACACACAACAACATGGATGAATTTCCAAAGTATTATGCTAAGTGAAAAAAGACAATTAAAAGCTACATAATGTATGACTGCATTTATATGACATTCTAAAAAGGCAAAACTCAAAGGACACAAAACAGATACGTGGTGCCAGAGCAGGAGGGGGAGTTGGGAGGATGGGGGAAAGAAGGATTGACTTCAAGGAGCATGAGGTGATTTGGGGGAGTGATGAAACTGTTTTTTATCTTGATTGTGACAGTGGTTATACTGCTATATGCTGTTTGACAAAACTATACACTATGAAGGATGAATTGCATTACACGTAAGTTCTATATCAATAAACTAAATTAAAAAACAAACAACAACAAAAATAAAAGTACCCCATCTGAGTCTGACTAACCCCTTAGTTCCCACCTGAGAATAAGCAGATCAATCCATTACATTGTACAGGAAGAAGTTTCAACAGGAAATCGGCACGTGTTCTTTGTATGCCTAAAACCCTGTTATTGCTCCTCACTAAGCATATTAGGTCTTTTGAGTGTGGTCCCAGCACACCTTCCTTCTTCATCACCTACCATTCCCTAAGCCGCACATCTCAATGCCATGCACTCGAAGGTCTACTGAAAATTGATCTAAAAAGAACTCCCAGGACAACCTATACTTTCAGGATCTTTATACATGTGGCACTTTGAAAATAAAAATACTGATATCAGCCCCTTCCCAGACCAATTTTTAAAATTAATTCTCTGAGATGGTTCTAATGTGAAACCAGGTTGAGAACAACTGGCCTAAAAACAATCACCCATAAGAGGGTACTTCACACTAACCCTAATATAGCACATCACTTCATTCTCTAATTTGCCTATCTTTGTACTTCTTCATTAGATACTGAGGATTAGATCCTTAAGGAGCCCTGTCTGATCTTCATCTCAGCATTTCTCAAACTTTGCACATTCAAATCATCTGGGGGTCTTATGAAAATGAAGATTCTGATTCATAAATATGGGGTAAGGCTTATCATTCTGCACTTCTAATTAGCTTCCAGGGAAGCCTGAGGCTGCCACTGCCCAGGATCCAGTGATTATTGAGGCTTCACATAATCACCCTGCACAGAGCCTGCCATATAAAAGATGTTTAAACACTTATGAAATACATAGAGAACATCCATACAATTCTTTACACTGACGTGAGTAACCAGAATTGTCATGATTTTGCAGGATCACACAAGGAGGAATCCTTCACTTACTCTGCTTCATTTTTTCTCTAGATTTGAGAGAATACAGTTCCTGACAAGTGGTTAATTCTAACCAACTCTCATTTCCTTTGTAGTGAGGGGTGAGAAGTTAAATAATAGAATTCTTCAGGCCTTTTTGTATGGCAGTCATTCTTGAGCTTATGTTTTTATACTTTTGCGGAAAAATATTTTGAAAGAAAATATTTAACTGCATATCATTAGTTAATAAAAATAAAATATAACTGCATATCATTGTTAATAAAAATAACAATACAATATAATTGAAAAACATATTTTTTCCAGTGCTCATTATGTGCCAGGCACTATTTTAAGAGCTTGACATGTGTCAACTTATTTTATCCTCTCAGCAACACTCAGAGGTGGATACTAGTGTCCTTATTTTATAGATGAGGAAACTGAGGCCCAAAAATTAGGTAACTAGTCCAAGGTCTCATAACTAGGAAGGGCAGAGTCAAGACTACTGTAACTAATGACTCATGCCTGTTACACAGCCAAGATAATATTAATAGCAGCTACATTTATTGAGGATCTACTTCAATCCCTACACTCCTTGCATACATCATCATTTATAACATAAATCTCATTATGTCCTGTCACATCACAGCTCAGAATTCTCCAACTAGTTTCCCATCATATACTGGCTTTTGTTCTAAGTCTTTAGGTTTCCCTATAAAGCCTTACTTTTGTCTACCTCTCCAACTTCATCTTCTATCACTCTACCCTTTGCTCACTATACTTCAGTCATATTGGCCTCTTCATGTTCCTCAACATGTCATATATGTTCCCATTTCAGGCCTTCTGCACTTGCCAATCCCTAGATCTTATATGCTCTATCTCTGGATAGCTGCATTGCCTGCTTCCTCTCTTTTTAAACCTCTGCTCAAATGTCATTCTCAGTGAGGCCTTCCCCAACTACACTAAAATGGAAACACCATCACTCTTTAACTTCTTACCTCGTGTATTAGCTTTATGCTACTACATAACAAATTACCCCAAAACTTAGAAGGCTAAAACAAAATTTATTGATGTCACAATTTCTACGGGTCCAGGGATTCAGGAGTAGCTTAACTTGATGGTTCTGATTCAGAGTCTCTTATGAAATTGTATTCACTATGTACGCTGGGGTTGCTGTCATCTGAAGCTTGACTGGGGCAAGAGGATTCACCAAGGCAGCTCACTCACATGGCTGTTGGCAGGAGGCCTCAGTTTCTTACCACATGGGCTTCTCCATAGGCTCTCTGAGTAGTCCAGAGCAGCTGGCTTCCCCCAGGGCAAGTGACCCAAGAGAACAAAACAAGAAGAAAGATGAACTACACACTATCATTTTTTTCACATGCTACTTTTTTTATTTTTGAAAGAGAATCACTAAGTCCAGCCCACATTCAAGGAGAGGGGAATTTCCATTTCATCTCTTAAAGGAAGAAACAGCAAAGAATTTGTAGACATATTTTCAAATCACCACCCCAGCTTCATTTTTCTTCATAGGCTTTATCACTACCTGACATTATATAGCTATATTTCATATAGTATTGTTTACTGTCTCCATTCCCAATCAAATTCAAGCTGCTAAGAATAAAGACTTTGATATCTTTAGCACTGCTATTTCCTCAGTTCCTCAAGCCATGTCTAGAGTAATGGATGCTCAATAAGTCATTTGGAATGAATGCATAAATCATTTTTTCCTTGCAACAGCAATTAAATGTTGATGTTTTCCCCTCATCACAAGTGAGAAAACCACCAAAAGGTCAAACAGCAAATGAGTCACTGAACCAAGATTGGAGGTTAGTTTGGTCTGTCTCTAACACCAGCAATTTGGTCATGGATTTATATGACTTCCCAGTTGAACCTCATACTTATGTTTATTTAAAACAGTATCCTCTGAACTCTAAAAAGAAGAATTAAGTTGGTTAGTTTGTATTTATAGAAAATCAGATGGGGGTGGGGATGGAAATAAGTCACTTTACTGAACACTAGAGCAGTACAGGAATCCAACATCTGTGTTTCAGCTGGCCTTATTCTCTGAAGCTGATAATTTCTGGACACAGCCAATCTTTACATCATATCAGCATCATCTGTATTATTCAGGTCAAGGGTTCTCAAGGTTTGTCCACTGTCACACGAATGGCACAGAATTGTTATGAGCGCAATCTCTGGAACGAATTGCTTAGGTTAAAAACCTAGCTCTTCCACTTACTAGCTGTGTGACCTTGAGCAAGTTACTTAACTTCTCTATGCATCTACTTCCTCATCTGTAAAATGGAGATAGTTATAATACTTCAAAGGATTAGTGTGAAAATCAAAGTTTATATTGTAGTTTATATATGTAGAGTGTTGAAAAAAGTAGTATGCCCTCAAATGTAAGTCAATACTAATAATCTCATATTTCAGTAATTTAACAAAAACATAAAAAACATACCTTACATCAAATATAAACACACCACTGTATCATAATCCCAGGATTAAAGATCATTCACTGGATTGGGAGTTAGTCTCCAATCTAATGAATTTAATTTAAACAATTACATGAAGCTAAAGTGTAGAAGAACTGCCCACAAGAGAAAATTTGATTACCAGCATTATTACCACCCCCAAACTTTTCACTTTGAATTTGAAGACTATTAGCAAAGGACTCTAGCTGATCTCAAGGGATGGAGAAGAAGGGACAGAAAACCAAAGTCAAACCTTGTAGGGATTCATTAATCAAATCTATCTTTTTAATAATAGTCCCTGGAAACAAATCAGAAATCGGAGCAACCCACAGAAGGCTGTATATAAATCTTCTATGTGCAAAGCACCCTGTAGAGACCAAAGCTTCTGGGTGGTCTAGACATGGTAAAATAAACTAAAGTAATCAGATTAGAAGGACAGAAACTAATTTACTTCTCAAACAATTACAACAAACTTTCTACGTTTTGTTAAGTACCGAGAGCTTATCAACTGCTTCAGAAGAGAAAGGGCCTAATCTATCTTGTATACCTGGAACAGTGCTTGGTACACAGTAGGCACTCAATAAATATTTACTGAAAAAAAAATAAAAGCCTCACCCAAGAACCTGCACATGAATACTTATAGCAACTTTATTCATAACTGCCAAAAATTGGGAGCAACTGTCCTTCAGTAAGTGAATGGATAAGAAATCTGCGGTATATTCATACAATGGAATATTATTCTGAAATAAAAATAAATGAGTTATGATATTATCAACGTAAACATGTACTGAAAACGTCTCTCTAGAGAGTCAAGGAAAAAAGGACAATTTTGAATTGTTCAGAACTCTGGAGGAAGATATAGACTAAAGAAGGAAACTAGAAAGGCTAAAGTGAAGAAAGAAAAATATCAGGTAGGAAATTTCCACCCCCAGACTGGCCGGTCCTCACCCCTACCACTCACTCAGTTTTATACAGCAAGGGATGAGCACAGAAACAGCAGCCAGGATCCCTCCCACCAGGGGCACAAACTATCTCTCACAGCAGTAAGAGAGATTCCCACTATTTGGAGACCAAGGAGACAGTGGAGGACATTTCAAAGTCCAGCTCAGTGAAGGACAAAGAGTGTGAAAAAATGTGGACAGAGACTGTGCTTCCAGCCCTGGATAACCCTGAGGAAAACAGCAGTGGGCAGGCTGATCCTTGCCTGGGGATAGAGTTGAAAGCTTGGACAGCTAGGGGACTCCTCTGCCAAAGTAAAGTGAGGGACTCAGCCCCACATCAGGGCAGATTTGGGCCAACAGAGTGAAGGCACAGGAACCCTGCAGTCTCAGCCCTGCCTGGTCAGACACAGTCCAGACTCAGAGGTAAATAGCATCTAAGGATGTTTATGTCACCAAACAGCACCATCTGCTGGACAGACCAGAAAGTGCAAGGAAATTGAAGGGCTTTTCATACTCTCTAGACCCTATCTCAGGCCCACTAGAGCTGTTCTATACCCACTGCCTGGGAATGCAGCCCTGTTTTGGCTGAGGAATATGAACGACCCAACTGTTAAACAATGCCCTAAAACAAGTTCAAGTTTTGCTGGCTGGTGAAAAACAGAGCACCACTGGAGAAGCCAGTAGAATTATTTTCCTCATACACAAGGACCTTGCTGTACCCAGTGCCTATCACCCCTCCCTGAGGCATGTTGATGTGGACACCTGGTTTTGGGGGAAGACTGGGGGACAGAGCCAATCTGACAGCTGGATGATGAGAGAGACAAACAGAACAAAGCACCAACCAACAAGAAAAACCTAGGCAAAAGAGAGTAAATGACTTCCAGAATAATCTAAACAAGAAAATCAGATGCCTAGACATCAGCAAAAAAAATCCTGACTCATATCAGGAAGCATGAAGATATGACCCAGTAAAAGGAACAAACTAACATCTTAACTGAGATACAAGAGTTGAAACAACTAAGTAAACATGTTCAAATAAATCTTCTAAATAAAATCAACGAGTCAAGAGAAAATTGGCAAAAGAGATACAGCATATAAAGAAGACCCAAGGGGTCCATACAGAAGAACTAGAAAGTTTGAAAAAACAAATGGCAGAACTTATGGGGATGATGGGCACAACAGAAGAGATGAAAAACACAATGAAGACATAAAACAGCAGATTTGAAGAAGCAGAAGAAAGGGATTAGTCAACTAGAGGACACCCGAAATCACAAAAGAACAGATAGGGAAACAAATGGAAAAATATGAGCAGGGTCTCAGGGAATTAAATGACAATATGAAGCACACAAATATATGTTTTATGGGTGCTCCAGAAGGAAAAGAGAAGGCAGAAGGGGAAGAAAGAATAATGGAGGAAATAATCACTGAAAATTTCCCAACTCTTATGAAGAGTCTAGAGTATGAAAAGCCCTTCAGTTCCCTTGCACATAAAATTACAGGTTCAGGAAGTACAGTATACTCCAAACAGCGTAGACTGAAATAGACCTGTTCGAGACACTTATTAATCAGATTGTCAAATGTCGAAGACAAAAAAGAGAACTCTGAAAGTAGCAAGAGAAAAGTGATCCATCACATACAAAGGAAGCTCTATAAGACTAAGTCCAGATCTCTCAGCAGAAACCATGGAGGTGAGAAGGCACTGGTTTGATATATTTAAGATACTGAAAGAGAAAAAATGCTAAGAATTATACATCCAGGATATTTCTTGGAGGGGCCAAGATGGCGGCTTAGTAATGTGCACGTTTTAGTTCGTCCTCCAGAACAACTACTAAATAACCAGAAACAGTACAGAACAGCTCCCGGAGCCACGATAGTAGCTGGACACACAGCGTACCCCAGTCTGGACCAGCTGAACCAGCTGCAAGTCTCCAGAACAGTGAGTTCCCCAAGCCGCGTGCAGTTCCCCAAGCTGTGGCAGCCAGTGCCCGGCGCCCCTCCCCCACAGGCGGCTTCCCGGAGGGAAAGGAAAGAGACTCTAAAAGTAGGAGGGACTGAGTCCAACCAAACACCAATTGTGGCATTAATAAACAAATTCTGGCTACTAAAAATAGGCCCCCAGCTCAGGCGAAACTGGTCAAGGCGGAGGTAGCCTATTGGGCTAACCGAAAAAGAGGAAAGGGGACGAAACAGAGTCTTCTGCGGCTGTTTCTATGGAGACTTGGCTGCCTCTGGATTCAGCGGCGGGATTACACAGGCTGCAACTGCCCCAGGAATACGCAGAAACAGGCTGCTTTCAGGGCTGTCTCCCACCTGAACCTTCCCCAGGGCAGGGGTGAAACGCAACTCAGGTGGAATCCCTCTCTCAAGGAATTCAGACCCCAGGGCTTGGCAATTTGAAGCCATTAAAACCAGCCTACAACCTTTCCTCTGTCTCCACCATGCCCCCAGCAGGGAGAGCCTTCCAAAGTTAAAGGAGCCACAACATATTTTGCTGGTGGGACCCGCAGACAGACAAGCGCCACATACTGGGCAGGATAAGAAAAACAGAGCCCAGAGACGTCACAGGGAAGTCTTTCAACCTGCTGGGTCTCATCCTCAGGGAAAACTGATGCAGGTGACTCCCTCCCCCCGAAAGGAGGCCAATTTAGTCCGGGAAAACCGGCTAGAGTCTGTAATACCTATGTAGACCCTCCTAAGGGTGGGGAGGGAAAAGGCACCTTACAAGCAGGACAAGAAACAAGAAAACAAGAATTGAAAAATTACCCTCTGTTAAACAAAACTTAAACTGGAGGCCCAGAAAAAGCTGAACTGAAGGTCAAAGGACAGATAGACAACAAACTCATCTAGCAAGAAAACCCTAGGTGAGATAAGTGAAAGCAATCTCCAGAATAAACTAATCAAGGTAATTAAATGTCCAGATGCCAGCAAAAAATAACAAATCACACCAGGAAAATTGAAGATATGGCCCAGTCAAAGGAACAAACCAATAGTTCACATGAGATACAGGAGCTGAAACAACTAATTCTGAATATACGAACAGATATGGAAAACCTCATCAAAAACCAAATCAATGAATTGAGGGAGGACATGAAGAAGGCAAGGAATGAACAAAAAGAAGAAATGGAAAGTTTGAAAAAACAAATCACAGAACTTATGGGAATGAAAGATACAGTAGAAGAGATGAAAAAAACAATGGAAACCTACAATGGTAGATTTCAAGAGACAGAGGTTAGAATCAGTGAACTGGAGGATGGAACATCTGAAATCCAAAAAGAAACAGAAACTATAGGGAAAAGAATGGAAAAATATGAGCAGGGGCTCAGGGAATTCAATGATAGTAGGAAACGCACAAATATACATGTTGTGGGTGTCCCAAAAGGAGAAGAGAAGGGAAAATGAGGAGAAAAACTAATGGAAGAAATTATCACTGAAAATTTCCCAACTCTTATGAAAAACCTAAAATTACAGATCCAAGAAATGCAGTGCATCCCAAAGAGAACAGATCCAAATAGATGTTCTCCAAGACACTTACTAGTCAGAATGTCAGAGGTCAAAGAGAAAGAGAGGATCTTGAAAGCAGTAAGAGAAAAGCAATCCATCACATACAAGGGAAACCCAATAAGACTATGTGTAGATTTCTCAGCAGAAACCATCGAAGCTAGAAGAGAGTGGGATGATATATTTAAATTACTAAAAGAGAAAAACTGCCAGCCAAGAATTCTATACCCAGCAAAACTGTCCTTCAAAAATGAGGGAGAAATTAAAACATTCTCAGACAAAAAGTCACTGAGAGAATTTGTGACCAAGAGACCAGCTCTGCAAGAAATACTAAAGGGAGCATTAGAGACAGATATGAAAAGACAGAAGAGAGAGGTGTGGAGAAGAGTGTAGAAAGAAGGAAAATTAGATATGATATATAAAATACAAAAGGCAAAATTGTAGAGGAAAGTACTACCCAAACAGTAATAACACTAACTGTTAATGGACTGAACTCCCCAATCAAACGACACAGACTGGCAGAATGGATTAAAACACAGGATCCTTCTATATGCTGTCTACAGGAAACACATCTTAGACCCAAAGATAAACATAGGTTGAAAGTGAAAGGTTGGGAAAAGATATTTCATGCAAATAACAACCAGAAAAGAGCAGGAGCAGCTATACTAATATCCAACAAATTAGACTTCAAATGTAAAACAGTTAAAAGAGACAAAAAAGGATACTATCTACTAATAAAAGGAACAATTCAACAAGAAGACATAACAATCATAAATATTTATGCACCGAACCAGAATGCCCCAAAATATGTGAGGAATACACTGCAAATAGTGAAAAGGGAAATAGACACATCTACCATAATAGTTGGAGACTTCAATTCTCCACTCTCATCAATAGACAGAACATCTACACAAGGATCAATAAAGAAACAGAGAATTTGAATACTGCAATAAATGAGCTAGACTTAACAGACATTTATAGGACATTACACCCCACAACAGCAGGATACACCTTTTTCTCAAGTGCTCATGGATCATTCTCAAAGATAGACCATATGCTGGGTCACAAAACAAGTCTCAACAAATTTAAAAAGATTGAAATCATGCAAAACACTTTCTCAGATCATAAAGGAATGAAGTTGGAAATCAATAATAGGCAGAATGCCAGAAAATTCACAAATACATGGAGGTTCAACAATACACTCTTAAACAACCAGTGGGTCAAGGAAGAAATTACAAAAGAAATGAGTAAATATCTCGAGGTGAATGAAAATGAAAACACAATATAACAAAACTTATGGGATGTAGCAAAGGCAGTGTAAAGAGGGAAATTTATTGCCCTAAATGCCCATGGCAAAAAAGAAGAAAGGGCAAAAATTCGGGAATTAACTGTCCACTTGGAAGAACTGGAAAAAGAACAGCAAACTAACCCCAAAGCAAGCAAAAGGAAAGAAATAACAAAGATTAGAGCAGAAATAAATCAAATTGAGAACATGAAAACAATAGAGAAAATCAATAAGACCAGAAGTTGGTTCTATGAGAAAATCAATAAGATTGATGGGCCCTTAGCAAGACTGACAAAAAGAAGAGAGAAGATGCAAATAAATAAGATCAGAAATGGAAGAGGAGACATAATCACTGACCTCACAGAAATAAAGGAGGTAATAACAGGATACTATGAACAACGTTATGCAAATAAATACAACAATGTAGATGAAATGGGCAAGTTCCTAGAAAGGCATGAACAACCAACTTTGACTCAAGAAGAAATAAATGACCTCAACAAACCAATCACAAGTAAAGAAATTGAATCAGTCATTCAAAAGCTTCCCAAAAAGAAAAGTCCAGGACCAGATGGCTTCACATGTGAATTCTACCAAACATTTGAGAAAGAATTAGTACCAACCCTGCTCAAACTCTTCAAAAAAATTGAAGTGGAGGGAAAGCTACCTAATTCATTCTATGGAGCCAACATCACCCTCATACCAAAACCAGGCAAAGATATTACAAAAAAAGAAAACTACAGACCAATCTCTCTAATGAATATAGATGCAAAAATCCTCAACAAAATTCTAGCAAATTGAATCCAACAACACATTAAAAGAATTATACATCATGACCAAATAGGATTCATCCCAGGTATGCAAGGATGGTTCGACATAAGGAAATCAATTAATGTAATACGCCATATCAACAAATCAAAGCAGAAAAATCACATGATCATCTCAATTGATGCAGAGAAGGCATTTGACAAGATTCAACAACCTTTCCTGTTGAAAACACTTCAAAGGACAGGAATACAAGGAAACTTCCTTAAAATGATAAAGGGAATATATGAAAAACCCACAGCTAATATCATCCTCAATGGGGAAAAATTGAAAACTTGCCCCTAAGATCAGGAACAAGACAAGGATGTCCATTATCACCAATATTATTCAACATCGTGTTGGAAGTTCTAGCCAGAGCAATTAGGCAAGAAAAAGAAATACAAGGCATCAAAATTGGAAAGGAAGAAGTAAAACTATCACTGTTTGCAGATGATATGATACTATACATCGAAAACCCTGAAAAATCCACAGCAAAACTACTAGAGCTAATAAACGAGTACAGCAAAGTGGCAGGTTACAAGATCAACATTCAAAAATCTGTAGTGTTTCTATACACTAGCAAGGAACAAGCTGAGGGGGAAATCAAGAAACAAATTGCATTTACAATTGCAACTAAAAGAATAAAATACTTAGGAATAAACTTAACTAAAGAGGCAAAAGACCTATGCAAAGAAAACTACAAGAAACTGTTAAAAGAAATCACAGAAGACCTAAATAGATGGAAGGGCATACCATGTTCATGGATTGGAAGATTAAATATAGTTAAGATGTCAATTCTACCTAAACTGATTTACAGATTCAGCGCAATACCAATCAAAATCCCAACAACTTACTTTTCAGAAATAGAAAAACCAATAAGCAACTTTATCTGGAAGGGCAGGGTGTCCCAAATTGCTAAAAGTATCTTGAGGAAAAAAAACGAAGCTGGAGGTTTCATGCTGCCTGACTTTAAGGCATATTATGAAGCCACAGTGGTCAAAACAGCATGGTACTGGCATAAAGATAGATATATCGACCAATGGAATCGAATAGAGTGCTCAGATATAGACCCTCTCATCTATGGACATTTGATCTTTGATAAGGCAGTTAAGCCAACTCACCTGGGACAGAACAGTCTCTTCAATAAATGGTGCCTAGAGAACTGGATATTCATATGCGAAAGAATGAAAGAAGACCCGTATCTCACACCCTATACAAAAGTTAACTCAAAATGGATCAAAGATCTAAACATTAGGTCTAAGACCATAAAACAGTTAGAGGAAAATGTAGGGAGATATCTTATGAATCTTATAATTGGAGGCGGTTTTATGGACCTTACACCTAAAGCAAGAGCACTGAATAAAGAAATAAATAAATGAGAGCACCTCAAAATTAAACACTTTTGTGCATCAAAGAACTTCATCAAGAAAGTAAAAAGACAGCCTACACAATGGGAGACAATATTTGGAAACGACATATCAGATAAAGGTCTAGTATCCAGAATTTATAAAGAGATTGTTCAACTCAACAACAAAAAGACAGCCAATCCAATTACAAAATAGGAAAAAGACTTGAACAGACACTTCTCAGAAGAGGAAATACAAATGGCCAAAAGGCACATGAAGAGATGCTGAACGTTCCTGGTCATTAGAGAAATGCAAATCAAAAGCACCATGAGATATCATCTCACACCCACCAGAATGGCCATTATCAACAAAACAGAAAATGACAAGTGCTGGAGAGGATGCAGAGAAAGAGGCACACTATTCACTGTTGGTGGGAATGTCAAAGGGTGAAGGCAGTTTGGCGGTTCGTCAAAAAGCTGAATATAGAATTGCCATATGACCCAGCAATACCATTGCTAGGTATCTACCCAGAAGACTTAAGGGCAAAGACACAAACGGACACTTGCACACCAATGTTTATAGCAGCATTATTTACAATTGCAAGGAGATGGAAACAGCCAAAATGTCCATCAACAGACGAGTGGCTAAACAAACTGTGGTATATACATACGATGGAATATTATGCAGCTCTAAGACAGAATAAACTTATGAAGTATGTAACAACATGGATGGACCTAGAGAACATTATGCTGAGTGAGACTTGCCAAAAACTAAAGGACAAATACTGTATGGTCTCACTGATATGAACCGACATTAGTGAATAAACTTGGAATATGTCGTTGGTAACAGAGACCATCAGGAGATAGAAATAGGGTAAGATAGTGGGTAATTGGAGCTGAAGGGATACAGACTGTGCAACAGGACTGGATACAAAAACTCAGAAATGGACAGCACAATACTACCTAACTGTAATGTAATTATGTTAAAACACTGAATGAAGCTGCATGTGAGAATGATAGAGGGAGGAGGGCTGGGGACATAAATGAAATCAGAAAGAAAGATAGAGTTAAAGATCGAGATGGTATAATCTAGGAATGCCTAGAGTGTATAATAACAGTGAAATGTACAATGTGCAAATTTTAAAAATGTTTTGGCATGAAGAAGAACAAAGGAATGTCATTATTGCAGGGTGCTGAAAATAGATGATAATTAATACTTTAAAATGTCACCTTATGTGTGAGACTAAAGCAAAAAAATGTTTATTTGTAACAAAATTTAGATTTTGACTAGAGAATTTCCTAATATAACTCATGTAGATAGTTTGATTGAATGTCATAAGTACTTGGAATCTCAGTTAGCACATGAGATTTTGTTGGTTTGTCCAGAGTGATCCCCCGATGAATACCAGAATGATTTGATCAGTGACTGGAAAAGTATTTGCAAGCCCCCTTCGGGGAATGGTGAGAGCGGGGAGAAATTCCACTTCCCCAAGTTGAATTCTTGATATTCTCACAAGCAGTGTGGACAACTAAAGCTATAGGCTGAGCCCCCAGTCTTGGGGTTTGTTCACATGAAACTTAACCCCACAAAGGATAGGTCAAGTCTACTTAAAATTTAGGCCTAAGAGTCACCCCCAAGAGAACCTCTTTTGTTGCTCAGATGTGGCCTCTCTCTCCAGCCAATATGATGAGCATTCTCACCACCCTCCCCCTCTCTGCGTGGGACATGACTCCCAGGGGTGTGGACCTTTCTGGCAACGTGGGACAAAGATCCTGGAATGAGCTGAGACTCAGCATCAAAGGACTGAGAAAAACCCTAGAATGAGCTGAGAATTAACATCAAGGGATTGAGAGAAACTTCTCGACCAAAAGGGGAAAGAGTAAAATGAGACAAAGTGTCAATGGCTGAGAGATTCCAAACAGAGTCGAGAGGTTATCCTGGAGGTTATTCTTATGCATTAAGTACATATCACCTTGTTGTTCAAGATGTAGTGGAGAGGCTGGAGGGAATTGCCTGAAAATGTAGTGCTGTGTTCCAGTAGCCATGTTTCTTGATGATGATTGAACAATGATATAGGTTTCACAATGAGACTCTGTGAATGTGAAAACCTTATGTCTGATGCTCCTTTTAGCTACTATATCAACAGAAGAGTAGAGCATATGGAATAAAAATAAATAATAGGGGGAACAAATGTTAAAATAAATTCAGTTTGAAATAGTGGTAAATGAAAGCAAGGGGTAAGGGGTATGGTACGTATAGTTTTTTTTTCTTTATTATCATTTTATTTCTTTTTCTGTTGTCTTTTTATTTCTTTTTCTAAATCGATGCAAATGCACTAAGAAATGATGAATATGCAACTATGTGATGATATTAAGAATCACTGATTGTATATGTAGAATGGAAAGATATTTAAATGTTTTGTTTGTTAATTTTTTTTAATTAATAAAAAAAGTTAAAAAAAAAAAAAAGAATTATACATCCAGCAAAATTTTCCTCCAAGATAGACCACATGTTGCATCACAAAGAAGATCTCAATAAATTTAGAAAGATCAAAAGTATACAAAACACTTTCTCAGATAATAATGGAATCCAGTTGGAAATCAATAACAGGTAGAAGGCTGGAAAATTCACTAATATATGGAGGCTAAACAACACAATTAGTGTTAACAATTAGTGGGTCAAGGAAGAAATTACAAGAGGAATCAGTAAATAGCTCAAGGCAAATGAAAATGAGAACGCAACATAGAAAAATGTATGGAATATAGCAAAGGCACTGCTGAGAGGGAAATTTATTGCTCTAAATGCCTATATTAAAAAAGAAGGAAGAGCAAAATCAAGGGCTTAACTGCTCACCAGGAGGAACTAGTGAAAGAACAGCAATATAGCCCCAAAGCAAACTGAGGGAAAGAAATAACAAAGATTAGAGGAGGAATCAATGAAACTGAGGATATGAAAATAATAGAGAAAATCAACAAAACCTGAAGTTGGTTCTTTGAGAAAATCAATAAAAATGATGGACCCTTAGCTAGGCTGACAGAGAAAAGAAAAAGAGAGGATGCAAATAAATAAAATCAGAAATAGGAGAGGAGACATTACTGACCCTGCAGAAATAAAGGAGATAATGAGAGAATATTATGAACAACTGTGAGCCAACAAACTAGACAACGTAGATGAAATGGAAAACTTCCTGGAAAAACATGAAAAACCAATACTGACCTGAAAAGAAACAGAAGACCACCTCAACAAATGAATCACAAGTAAAGAGATTGAATCAAGCATAAAAAACTTCCCCAAAGAGAAAAATCCAGAACCAGATGGCCTCACATGCGAATTCTTCCAAGCATTCAAGAAAGAATTAGTACCAATCCTGCTCAAACTCTTCAAAAAAAAAATTGAAAAGGAGAGAAATCTACCTAATTCATTCTATGAAGTCAATGTCATCCTAATACCAAAGCCAGATAAAGATACTACAAGAAAAGAAAATTACAGAACAATCTTATTGATGAATATGGATACAAAATGCTCAACAAAATACTTCCAAATCAAATCCAGCAGCACATTAAAAGAATTCTATACCATGACCAAATGGGTCTTATTCTAGGTATGCAAGGGTGTTTCAACACAAGAAAATCAATTAATGCAATATACCACATCAGTGAATTAAAGAGGAAAGACCACGTGATCATCTTGATTGACACAGAAAAGGCATTTGTAAAAATCCAGCATCCTTCCTTAACAAAAATACTTTGAATGATAGAAATAGAAGGAAATGTCTATAACATGATAAAGGGACTACTGAAAAGCCCACAGCTAACATCATATTCAACGAGAAAGTCTGAAAGACTCTAAGATCAGGAAAAAAGACAAGGAAGGCCACCATGACCATTATTATTCAACGTTGTGCTAAAAGTTCTAACCAGAGCAATTAGGCAAGAAAAATAAATAAAAGGCATCCAATTTGGGAAGGAAGAAGTAAACGTCTCACTTTTGCAGATGACATCATCCAAAATTAGAAAATTCAAAAGAATCTACAGTAAAGTTACTAAAGCTAATAATGCAGCTGGCAGTATACAATATCAACATGCAAAAATCAGTAGTGTTTCTAAACACTAGTAATAAGCAATCTGAGGAGGAAATTAAGAAAAAAATTCATTTACAATAGCAAACAAAAGAATAAAATATTTAGGAATAAATTTAATCAAGGACATAAAAGACCTTGCACAGAAAACTACAAAACATTGCTAAAAGAAATCAAAGAAGACATGGAAAGACATAAGCCATGTTCATGGATTGGAAGACTATATATAGCTAAAATGTCAATTCTACCCAAACTGATTTATAGATTCAATGTAGTAACAAGTAAAATCCTAACAACCTATTTTGCAAAAATAAAATAAATAATAATCAAATTTACTTGGAAAGGCAGGATGCCCTGAATAGCTAAAAATACCTTGAGAAAGAAAAATGAAGTGGCATTCTCACAGTACCTGACTTTAAAGCATATTACAAAGCTACAGTGGTCAAAACTGCATGATACTGGCCTAAAAACAGATACACTGATCAGTGGAATCTATTTGAATATTCAGAAGTAGACTCTCTCATCTATGGACAATTGGTCTTTGATAAGGCAGTCTGGTCAACTCAACTGGGACAGAACAGTTTCTTCAACAAATGATGCTTGAAGAAATGAATAGTCATATGCAAAAGAATGAAAAAGTACACCTATCTCACACCCTATACTCAATTAACTCAAAACGGATCAAAGACCTAAACATTTGAGCTAAGACCAAAAAACTTTTAGAAGAAAATGTAGGGAAATATCTTAAAGATCTTATGATAGGAGATGGTTTCCTAGACCTTACACCCAAAGTACAAACAATGAAAGAAGAAATAGATAAATGGGTTCACCTCAAAATTGAATATTTTTGCATATCAAAGGACTTTGTCAGGAAAGTAAAAAAGCAGACTATGCAAATGAGGGACAATATTTGGAAAACAAATATTAGATAAGGGTTTAATATCCAGAATTCTTAATATTCTCACAGGCATTGGGGACTACCAATTTAATAGGCTGAACCCTCAATCTTGGGACTTGCCCATATGAAATCTATTCCTGCAAATGAGAAGCTAACCTTACTTATAATTATGCCTAAGAGTCACCTCCAGAGAACCTTTTTTGTTACTCAGTTGTGGCCTCTCGATATAAGCCAAATGCTTTCTTGGCCAAAAGGGGGAAAGGTATGGAACAAAATAAAGTTTCAATGGCTAAGAGATTTCAAATAGAGTCGAGAATTCATTCTGGAGGTTATTCTTGTGCAAGCTTTGGCTAGATCTTGCCAACTACCACAATATGTCAAGTGTCAGCAAAAAGTATTCCTGAAAACCCTAGGGGGTCCCCTAGCTCTATCTAAGTCTCTATAAAAATTTTTCATAGTAAGTTTATTTTTTCAAAAACCTAGTGCCTCCAGATTGATCCTATACCAGATAAGTCCTGAAATCCAGAGGTTTCAGTCTCTCCAAAAACATCAACCAGTTTCATTCCTCTACCCCATTAAGGTCAGCACCCCTTGCAAGCTCAAAGAAGTTAAAATGGTCATTGTCCAGATATCCCTGAAGATTGAGAGAATGATCAAAGGAGAAGGAGGAGGTGTAACTGAGAAATTAGGATTTAACAAATGATTGAGATTTCTGACTCACTATATAGATACTTTTTTTAGTGCCTGGTGTTTTCAAGAATAACCAGAAGGAAATACTGAACTTGTTGAACTGTAATACAGTAGTCCTGATCTTTGATGGTGATAGTATAACTATAAAGCAAAAAATAAAAATTAAAAAATGAGTTATCTAGCTATGAAGAGACTTGGAGGAAACTTATGTGCATATTGATAAGTGAAAAAAGCCATTCTGAATAAAAATATTCTAAAACTGATCATGGTGATGAATGCACAACTATGTGATGATACTGTGAGCTATTGATTGTATACTTTGGATGGATTGTATGACATATATCTCAATAAAATTGCATTTAAAAAGCCACTCTGAAAAGGTTATATACTGTATGATTCCAAATATTTTATATTCTGGAAAAGGCAAAAATATAGAGACAGTTAAAGATCAGTGGTTGCCAGGGTTTGGGGGAAGGGTAAAGAGATGAATAGGTGGAGTACAGGGTATTTTGGGAGCAGGGAAGCTATTCTGCATGACATCATACTGGTGGATATATGCCATCATGCATTTGCAAACCCATAGAACTGTATAACACAAAGTGGGAACCCTAACAGTTTTTTTGTTTGTTTCTTTCTTTCTTTTTAAATGTATTTATTTATTAATTTAAAAAATTAACAACGAACTAAAACATTAACATGTGATCATTCCATTCTACATATATAATCAGTAATTCACAATATCATCACATAGTTGCATATTCATCATTTCTTAGAACATTTGCATCAATTCAGAAAAAGAAATAAAAAGACAACAGAAAAAGAAATAAAATGAAAACAGAAAAAAAAGATTATACATACCATACCCCTTACCCCTTGCTTTCATTGATCACTAGTATTTCAAACTAAATTTATTTTAACATTTGTTCCCCCTATTGTTTATTTTTATTCCATATGTTCTACTCATCTGTTGACAAGGTAGATAAAAGGAGCATCAGACACAAGGTTTTCACAATCACACAGTCACATTGTGAAAGCTATATCATTATTCAATTATCCTCAAGAAACATGGCTACTGGAACACAGCTTGACATTTTCAGGCAGTTCCCTCCAGCCTCGCCATGACATCTTGAATAACAAGGTGATAACTACTTAATGTGTAAGAATAACCTCCAGGATAATCTCTTGATTCTGTTTAGAATCTCTCAGCCATTGACACTTTGTCTCATTTCACTCTTCCCCCCTTTTGGTCGAGAAGGTTTTCTCAATCCCTTGATGCTGAGTCTCAGCCCATTCTAGGGTTTTTCTCAATTCCTTGATGCTGAGTCTCAATTCATTCTAGGATTTCTGTTCCACCTTGCCAGGAAGGTCCACACCCCTGGGAGTCATGTCCCACATAGACAGGGGGAGGGTGGTGTGTTTGTTCATTGTGTTGGCTGGAGAGAGAGGCCACATCTGAGCAACAAAAGAGGCTCTCTTGGGGGTGACTCTTAGGCCTAAATTTTAAGTAGGCTTGACCTAGCCTTTGTGGGGTTAAGTTTCATATGAACGAACCCCAAGACTGGGGGCTCAGCCTATAGCTCTGGTTGTCCACACTGCTTGTGAGAATATCAAGAATTCAACTTGGTGAAGTTGAATTTCTCCCTGTTCTCACCATTCCCCAAAGGGGACTTTGAAAATACCTTTCCACTCACTGATCAAATCACTCTGGGATTCATCAGGGCATCACTCTGGACAAACCAACAAAATCTCATGCCCTACCTGAGATTCCAAGTACTTATGGTATTCAATCAAGCTATCTACATAAGTTATATTAGGAAATGCACTAGTGAAAATATAAATTTTGTACCAAATAAATATTTTTTGCTTTAGTCTCACACATAAGATGAAATTTTAAAATATTAATTATCATCTATTTTCAGCACCCTACAGTAATAGCATTCCTTTGTTCTTCCTCATGCAAAAACATTTTTATAATTTGTACATTTAGTCACTATTATTATACACTCTAGGCATTCCTAGATTATACCATCTCAATCTTTAACGTCTATCTTTCTTTCTGATTTCATTTATGCCCCCAGCCCTCCTCCCTCTATCATTCTCACATGCAGCTTCATTCAGTGTTTTAACATAATTGTATTACAGTTAGGTAGTATTGCCTAACAGAGTTTTATGCACTTTATTTAATAATAGAATATCAACCTCAGTTCCCTCAGTGCCTCTGGAGTGCCAGCTACAATCCACACCAGGATGTTCCTAGGCTCTATCACTTGCCTTCCTTGGGCAACGGTATCAAAAAGATTGTACTCTAAATAAGTAGAGGAGTTCTCTTTCCTAACCAGTAAAGAAGTATCTCAATATTTAGACAACAGGTTTGACTATAGAACTACTGCCAACTGAAAATCAGCCTTATATATTACTAATAAGGAATCATAACATTATTTTGAAACAAACGAACCATCAAGTTGATCATTTGGAAGAAAATTTGGATGATTAAATCCAAAATGTGTCCATTAAAAAGACTTCAATTTAGGGGGTGCTAGGGTAGTTGAGTGGTAGAATTCTTGCCTGCCACATGGGAGATCTGGGTTCAATTCCAGACCCATGCACTTCCCAACAAAACAAAGAAACCAAAAAAAAAAAAAAAAAAACAAAATTCAACAAAGGGTGCTGCAATAATGGGCTACTCACATGGAAAAAGAATGAAATGTGACCCCGTCACACAACATACAAAAAAAAAAAAGACTTTAATTTATAAATTATTAGGACCACAGAAACAAACTAGTCCCAATTACAATCCATCTTTCAAAATCTACTCTCCATCAGTCAGCAATAATTTTGGTTCCTACTGAAGGAGAATGTTTTAGTTTGTTAAATGCTGCCGGAATGTAATGTATCAGAAATGGAACAGCTTTTAAAAGGGAATATATTAAGTTACAAGTTTATACCTCTAAGGCCATAAAATTGCCCAAACTAAAGCATTCAGAGAAAGATGTCTTAACTTAAGAAAGGTCAATGTCTGTCACATGGGAAGGCACATGCCTGGTGTCCACTGGTCCTTGTCCCATTTCCTTTACTTCCAGCTTCTGATGTCAGTGGTTTCCTCTCTAAGCAACTGTTGACCTTAACTTAGCTCCTTCAGGACACAACTCTTATCTTGCTTAGCATCTCATGGGACAGAACATGGCATATCCAATGTTCATGTCTAGGCATCATCTCTCACTGTTGGCACTCCAAGCATATCCAAGCGTCTGTATCTCTCTTGGCTCTGAAGAAACGTTTTTTTTTTTTTTCAAAATATCTTCCTTTTTAAGGACTTCAGTAAACTAGTCAAGACCCACCTTGAATGGGCAGAGTTACATCTCTATCTAATCAAAAGTTCATACCCACAATTAAGTGAGTCAGTCTCCATGGAAACAAGCTAATCAAAGCTTTCCACTGTAAATGATAAGTTTGGCCCCACAAGATTGAATTAGGAAAGAAAACATGGCTTTTCTATGTACATAACAATTTCAAACCAGCACAGAGAGCATGTCATAATTTTAAAGTGGGAAGCAGATCAAAGGCCATTTCTGTGTACACTGTTCAAAAGGTGGTTGGTTTCAGAAAGGACCACAAATCAAACGTAGCTTCACACAAGTGGACAGGCAAACATAGTGGTCTAACTTGAAAGAACTTAATGCTTCTATCTAGAAATATTCAGTTCAAGTAGGAAATACGAAGTGATTAAAATAGGAACTGGTTGTCACTTCTAATATTAAACTCTGTTCTACAAGCTTACCTTTAAAACTTAAGATATCTCCACCTCTTCCCATAAGAACAAAATAGCAGTCCCATTCTCCACATTTACTGCAAAACTAATTGGAACATTGATTTCTTCTCTTAGAACTGCAGCTGATAGAGAAACTTTGAAATAGGGTTTATTATAATAGTTATTTTATTTCAGCAAAAATAACATACTTATGAAGGTAGAAAATAAAAGTCCCTGACACCTCTTTTTACTGCTTAGTTTTCCTATCCTAGTGTGCTGGTTTGAAAGGATCATGTACCCTAGAAAAGCCATGTTTTAATTCTGATCCAATCTTGCAGGAGCAATTGTTTCTTTTAATCCCTATTCAATCATGTATGTTGGAATCTTTTGATTAGGTTATCTCCATAGAGTTGTGACACACCCTTTGATTAGAGGGAGATGTGACTCCACCCATTCCAGGTGGATCTTGATTAGTTTACTGGGATCCTTTAAAAGAGGAAACATTTTGAAGAGAGTCATTTTTAGAGCAACAGAGCTCTAAACAGAACCACAAGAACCCACGCAGCTACAGGCCTTGGAGATGAAGGAAAACGCCCCTGGGGGAGCTTCTAGAAACAAGAAGCCTGGAGAGAAGGCTAGCAAATGTTGCCATGTTTGCCATGTGCCTTTCCAGTTGAGAGAGAAACCCTGAACTTCATCAGCCTTTCTTGAGTGAAGGTAACTTCTTGCTGTTACCTTAATTTGGACATTTCTATAGACTTGCATTAATTGGAACATTTTCAGCCTTAGAACTGTAAACTTGCAACATAATAAATCCCCCCTTTCAAAAGTCATTCCATTTCTGATATACTGCATTCTGGCAGCTAGCAAGCTAGGACACCTAGTATCCTACAAACCAAGTTCCATGAATTCTTCCCCATAGCTTCTGAGGAACCAGCCTCCTTAGTTATGCACCCTGTTCCTTCTGTCTTTCTCCTCTGGAGATACTACTTTGCCTTGAATACCTCGGCCTGAAAGGAGCTGGATGTGCAGAATTCAGGTACCACGTATGCCCAAGGGGAACATCTCAATTCTACTATTTTCCCATTCTTAAATTCTCTTTAAAAAAAAATACTTTCATCAATTTGTAAGCTACAAATCAACCTGATTTTCACATCAGTAACTAAAACCCAGCAAAGCTTGGATCAACAATGTCTTCCCTATTTCTTGCTATTGCCAAATTCTTCTTATATTTCAATTTCCTGAAAATAACCTTTCCTTACATTAACCAAGACTGCCATGAATCCACACAGCTCACTGTAGAACCTTGCTTTGTCCCCTACAGTCTTCTCTACCACAGGATGCTCTTCCTGTGCAAAGCATTCCTGTCTAAAACTGTAAAAAAAAATTATATTTTATTTTCATTTTAAATCATTTCAAACATAGCAAAGTTGCAAGAAATCTCAGAAAACAACTGAGCACCATCACCTGGCCAAGGTGACACCAGACCCAAACCACCACAGCTGGCATTCTACTACAAGGAACACCTTTTCTCTTCTTCCCCATTTATTATTTATAACAGCATATACTTATGGGTTCTCATTTTATTCAGTGGACTATAATCCATTACCTTATTATTATTGATTTTGATGACCAAATGGTCCCAGCTTTGGTCACAGGGAGTCCCTTCATTTTGGGGCTCCTGGACTCATTTGACATATTCCCATCATTGTCTGAGCACTTCGTTTCTTTCCAACAAAGGGTGCTCCGGGCTCATCTTGTGCTTTTCTACCCTCGCCCTAGAATCCTCCTATTCTCCAAACCCAAGATCCATAGTTCCTTTTGGGGAAGAATGGTATATGAAAAACAAGATCTGGGTACCAGGTATATTTATGGCTACTGAGCTGTGCTGCTCTCAGCCCCTCTCAGTGGAAAGAGCTAAAAAGTACAAATACACATACACATTTACATTTATAATTATTTCTGAAAACAACAGTTTACAAATCCAATCCAACATCACATGGCTCATTCTAGTTTTCTCCATTCCTTACTCCCGCATTGAGGAACCTGCCTCTCCCATCACCCACAGCACATTTACTAACTGGCTCGGTTTCCCCTCTAGGGAGGCCACCAGCCCCTCCCTTCCACTGACACCTTCTGTTGTCTGCTGAGGCCCCTGACCCTGAGTTTAGTGTTCACTGCCTCATGCCTCTGTGTCCCTGTGTCAAAGCCCTCCACATGCTGCTAGGCTCTGGCACCCCACTCCACGCATGCAGGGACGTCCTTCCCACCCCACCAGGCTTCAGCACCCTATGCCAGGCCGCTTCCTACAAACACTCCCATTATTCCGCTTGGGCATGGGCTCTGCATGCTGAACTCCAGGGAGAAGCCTCTTATAACATTGGCTCCATCACCTCACACAAGCAATCTCACCTCACTGGGGCTTCGACAGTCTAGGCCCAGCGAGCACCTTCCTCTCTGTGTCCATCTACCTTGTTAGCCCCACCAAAATGCTTCTGAATAGAGTAATTCAGGAAGGTAGAAGGAAGCCAAGAAGGAAGCAGAGTCCTTAGGATTTTAAGTATGTTTCAATCACGGAAAATTCATCAAGTAACTTTTGAGGGTACAATCTCAATGCTTATCATCACACCTTGTTTGATGGACTCTCAATATTTTCTCTATTGAAATAAATATTTTCATGCTTTGACAGAGAGCCTGAAATTATCTTTCTCTTTTACCAGTTGCTTTAACTCTACCCAGGGAAACCCTGTATTTGTTCCCATTAAACACCACCCTTTTCAACATTAAATATTTTTTCACAAGATCTTATGTCCCTAATATGTCTCTTTCTATACCAATCTGCCTGGTATATTCACTACTGCAGAGAAATCCTTAACAAATGTAAAGGAAGTGAAGACTTTACACTAACAACTCAACACTAACAATTCTTACTTTGATGAAAAAAAAATTAAAAGATGCTGAACCTGGATATATATAAATACTGGCTCAATCTTGCCTACTACTTAATGTGTGCTTCTTGAGAAGAATGACTTCTAAGCCTCAATTCTTTATTCTTAAAGTTATAAATACTAAACTCACCTACCTTGTTGAGAAGGTCAATTAAGATAATAATGGAAGTGATTTTCAAATCATAAAAAGAAAAAACATAAATATGGCTAGCCAATATCACTATTTCCTTTCTTAAGTTTGACTATGGATTCAAAAGGACAAGTCTTAGACGATCTACAAAAATAGTGTCTTTATTCATTCCTACTAAATTTGTGAATGATGGTGCAACCTAAGAATCTCAGAAGTATTTTCAATTAGAAAAAAGAACTGCATTAATCTCCATGAATGTCTTGATGGCAACAACCTTTAATTTACTCATTTATTCATACATTCAATAAATATTTCCTGAATATTTGCTATTTGTGAGGCCCACTTCTGAGTGCTGGGAAATAAATAAGGAATAAAACAGAGTGTCTCCCACAATAAGCTTCCACTCAAGTGAGAGGAGATAGGCATTAAATCAATTAGTAGCATCAGCTAGCGATTAAGCCAAAGAAGAAAAATTAAGCAACTTAAGAGTGAAAGACTGTCATGGAAAAGAATCAGGGAAGGCCTGTCTGAGGGGCACACATTTGAACAGAGACTTAAAGGAATGAGAGAGAAAGCCATGTGGCTACTTGAAGAAAAAAACATTCCCAGTAGAGCCACAAGACTTCAAAGACCTTGAGACTGGGACATGTTTGGCATGATTGAGCAACAGTAGGGAAGCCAGTGTTCCCAGAGAAGAGTGAATGAGGAAGAAACAGTGGGAGAGATGAACACAGGCAGGTAGGTATGATCTATCAAGTCCATTCTAACCATAGTAAAGAATATGGATTTGATAGTAGGTATAATAGGACACCACAAGAGAATTTTGAGCAGGCAAATGATATCATATTTATGTTATAAATAGATCACACATGAAACTGGTTTAAGTAGTTGCTTTTCCATATTCCTTTTGTACTTTTTTTCTTTCTTTTTTTTTTTTTTTTTACAACTTTCACACTTTACTCTGCTATGTCAAATGCTGCTCAGAGTTCAAGTAAAATAAGTGTTTAAAACTGAACATTGGATCTGGCAATGTGGAGGCTATTTGTAACCTTGACAAAGGAAGTTTCCAGGGAGTACTGGAAGATGAAAGGCCAACTGAAATGGAGTCAAGAGAGAATGGGAGGGTAGAATGCCCACCTTTCATGTGGGAGACCCGGGTTGGATTTCCGGACCATGTACCGCCAACCCCCTACCCCCGCCCAAATAAGAGAGAGAGAATGGGATGAGATGATTATAGAGAAAGCAAGTGTACACAACTCTTTCAACTTTGCACTGAAGTTGGAGAAGCATGACATTGTAGAAGCATGAAGTTGGAGAAGCAGGTCAAGAAGACAGATGTTTGTATGCTAATGGGAAAAATCCAGTAGAAAAGGAAAAAAATATGATCTAGGAGAGAGAGGTTATTTGAAAGAGAGAACTCAATGAAGAAAGTAAAAAGGGAGAGGATCTAGTCTACAGAGGTGAAAAAGGTTGCCCTTGGATTGGAGCAGGGATAGTACATTTCTTTTCAATATGAAGGAAGAAAAGAAAAATATGTGGCTACAAATATAGAATAGAATGGTTGGTAGATTTGATGATGGGAAGATATGGAAGTTATTTTCTGATTGTTTCTTATTTTCTCAGTAACATAAGTAGCAAGAAAGTTAAGGATAAGCATAGGGAAGGAGGTCTGAAGGCCTGAGGAGAAAATATGAAATAATCGATGCTAAACGGCAATTTTGTTTTTCCTCTGTGTCCATATTTTCTACATCTTATTTTTGTAGTTATATAACTAAGTTTACATCTCAGTACTACCATTTAGCTTACTCTCTATTTGATGATCTTCAAATTAAAGGGCAAAACCCCAAACATACCTAATATGTTTTATAATTTCATCCAACTTTTTTTTTTTAACTACTAAAGAGGATGCTTATCAATGTTGGTTTCTTGATAATTCTCTCTGAATCTGGGTGTGGCCAACCTACACTAATAGCAGCATTATATCTACCTGTCTTATTAGATAACAATAAAGCTGACCTTTGAAAATAAATGTACATGTCAAGTATTAGAAGTTTTTTCCCTCACATGTTTTAAGGGTTCCATTTATTTCTTGTATGCGTAAATCATTAATGTATTATTATAATTTAATTGGTAGTATCAACCCCATCTTCAATACATAGAGAGGTAAGAAAAACCAGTAAACATTTGAAAATATTTTCTACAATTCTATTTAATCTCATTTATTCGTGATGTTTAACTTATGCTTTACTTTTTTTTTTTTTAACGTTTTTATTGTGTAACATATATACAAAACAAAGAAAGGAAAGACCAACAATTTTCAGAGCACTCTTCAACAAGTAGTTACTGGACAGACCCCATAGTTTGTCATGGGCTACCATACCTTCCTCTCAAATTTTTCCTTCTAGCAGCTCCAGAATATAGAAGTCTAGAAGGAATAAATATTTTTTATCATCACAATCAACTTTTTTTCTTTTTTGTGAAAAATAAGATACATATAAAAAAGTAAAAATTTTTAAAGCACAGCACAATTAGTTGTAGAACAGATTTCAGAGTTTGGTATGGGTTACAATTCCACAATTTTAGGTCTTTCCTTCTAGTTGCCCTAGGATACTGGAGACTAAAAGAAATATCAATTTAATGATTCAGCAACCATACTCATTTAAACCCTACCTTCTCTGTATAACTCAACCGTCACCTTTGATCTTTCTATCCCATGTTTTAGGGGTTTTTGAGCTATGACCATTCTAACTTTTTCATGTTGGAAGGGGCTGTCAATAATATGGGGTAGGGAGATGGAACTAACTGATGTTCTGGAGAGGATGAGCCCTCTAGATTTCAGGACTCATCTGGTCCAGGAACCCATCTGGAGGTTGTAGGTTTCTGGAAAGTTACCCTACTATATGGAATCTTTGTAGAATCATATATTGCCCGAGGTGTTCTTTAGGATTGGCTGGAATGGTTTTGGTTGGGGTTTGGCAAATTATGCTAGGTAGCAATGTCTAACTGCAGCTTGTGTAAGAGTGACCTCCAGAATAGCCTTTCCACTCTACTTGAACTCTTTCAGCCACTGAGAGAGTTTTTTTGTTTTAATTATTTTTTACACTTCTTTTCCCCCTTTTGGTCAGGATGGAATTGTTGAGCCCACGGTGCCAGGGCTGGACTGACTCATCCCAGAGAGTCATCTCCCACCCTTTACTTTTTTGGGGGGGTAGGGTGGGGGGGTGGGGGGGTGCACAGTCCAGGAATCGAATGCTTTATTTTTTAACACTTTGAGTGTCTATGATAATTTCCTGGGTTTTTTTTTTTTTTTTTTGGTACAGTTTTCCTTCCACTTGATCACCTGATAACACCTCTCCAAGAAATTACAGCCCTCTTATGAAGGATTGTTGGAAATACTAGCATCCTTTTTACATTTCTAGGGTTCCAGGTGGACAGTTCTCCTGGATGTTTGTAAAATTACACTTTTCTAATCTTTTGGGCTAGATGCAGTTGTTATTTAACAAGACAGTACACAATGAGGAAGTATTTATGCATGACAGCATTTAATAAATTGCATTGTAATTGCTAAATTGATTGTATCCTCCTTTAGGCTATAAGCTCTGTGAAATCAGGGACTATGCCCACCTGATTCATCTTTGTATCCTCAATTTACCATATAGTAAAAACCCAGTAAAATATATGCTGAATCAAAAAGCCCCAGCACCTTGGGGAGTAGTTACGAAATCCTTCACAACAATGACACTTACCTGTGAGATCCAGAGTTCTGTCCACAAAGACCACTGATGCCCTGCCTGATGCCGTTTTCCTTCTGTTTTTGACAGGGGTATAATTTGCTAGATCTGCCGCGATGATCCTACTGAGGGAACCCACAGCAAAACACTCCTCCCTTACTCCTAAGTGCTCACACAAAGAACTGAGACCTGACACTAGGCACCTGATCTGTAGCAGCAGTTCAGGAGTCAGGGCAGCGGCATCCACCTCACCCAGGCTTCCCAGCCTCCTCCTGTCTGGTCGGGTGCTATTAAGTAAATGCACATCCTGGGGTAGCAGTGGAAAGAGAGAAGCAAAGGCTGGAGTCAAGGCAAGATGGGGGGCAACAGGGGCGAGCAGCAATGGGACATTCAGCACTTCTGCGGTGTAGTTCATATTGCCCATCCATTCACACAGTTTCTCTTCCAGCTGCTCGAATACAGGCTGCTGACCCTCCATCTCTGCCACTGCCGATGCCGGCACATGGTTGGCCGTGAGGTGGACAGCGTGGCTCACGGCCGTGACCACCACACAATACTGGAAGTGACTGCGGCAGACAATGTCCCGTAAAGTCTCCACGGTCCTGCCTTTCAGCAGGCAGCTCAGTACAAACACCGCCTTGGGCTGGTCGGTTCCGCCGCCAGCAGCATTGGGTTCGAACTCCCGCAGGTGACATGCAGGTCCCCCCACAGCTTCCAGGAGGCGCGTGGATCCGCAGCCCCAGTGCAGGCTCTCGGCGCAGGGGGAGTCCAGATAGACAACAGCCCGTTTCACTTTAGCGAACACCTGCTCCCAGCCTTGGTGAGTAAAGGACAGCACGCCCGGGACGCTCATTGTTAGGATTCGAGGCTTCGGTGGGAATCGGGTGCAGGAACTTCTCAGGACTCACCGCTTCCGGAATTGGTCTCCCAGAGACTTTGACAGTCAACACAGTACACGTGGTCCCCTACCTGACGCGTCCACTGCCGGCGCACGGTGATGACGTCAGGAACGATGATTGGTTAGTGCACAGGCCCGCTCCAGAAAGCAGGGGCTGGGCTGGGAAG
Organism: Tamandua tetradactyla; assembly: GCF_023851605.1. Taxonomy (NCBI): domain Eukaryota; kingdom Metazoa; phylum Chordata; class Mammalia; order Pilosa; family Myrmecophagidae; genus Tamandua; species Tamandua tetradactyla. Next base: position 53,593,225 of record NC_135345.1, read on the forward strand.
CAAGGGCAAGGGTCTGTGGCTCCAAAGTACTTATAAGGCTCCGGAAAACAAGGAGTTATAAAGAACTAGGTGAATTGCGTTCTTTTTGTCGCCATGTATGCTCGGATTACCTTTCCCTGGTATCTATGATACCTCAGAAAAATAAAACCTAATCTAAACTTTGGTATCTTCCTTGGATATGAATACACGTCTTTAAAAGTACAGCCAGTAGACATGACTCTGAGGGGTGTAAATCTTCCTGGCAACGTGGGACAGAACTTCAGACATGAGCTGACACTCAGCATCAAGGGATTGAGAAAGACGTCTTGACCAAAAGGGGGAAGAGAAAAATGAAACAAAATGAAGTTTCAGTGGCCTAGAAATTTCAAAGAGCAGCGAGAGGTTATCCTGGGGGTTATTCTTATGCATTATAGAAATACCCCTTTTTAGTTTATGGTGTATTGCAGTGGTGGGAGTGATGTACCTGAAACTGTTGAGCTGTGTTCCAGTAACCTTGATTCTTGAAGACGATTGTATAAAGATACAACTTTTACACTATGACTGTGTGATTATGAAAACCTTGTGTCTGTTGCTCCTTTTATTCAAGGTATGGACAGATGAGTTTAAAAAATGACTAAAGAATAAAAAAAATAACAGGGAGACAGGATAAAATAAATAGATGGAAATATTAGTGGTCAATAGGAGGGAGGGGTAAGGGGCATGGTATGTATGATTTTTTTTCCCCTTTTTATTTCTTTTTCTGGAGTGATGCAAATATTCTAAAAAATGATCATGGTGATGATCTCATGATATTGTGAGCCTTTCGTTGTACACCATGTATGGACTTATGTGTGTGAAGATTTATCAATAAAAACATTTTTTTAAAAAGTCAGCCATTTTACACATCAAAACTCAGAGCACCCAGAGAAGATAAAAACAGCAAACAGTTGTGCAGTGTTTTGTAGTTTATAGGTAATTGTCACATATGTTATCACACACAAGCTTCATAACTAAGCTATTGGTCTCATTCTCCATCTTCTCTCTCTCCATCTCCGAATGTCATAAAACTGCTCCAAAATTCCTAGAATCTAGCCCCACACCACCTTCTGTTGCTGTCACTGCTATAATTTAGCCCACTATCATCATTCACCTGGACATTTGCAATAATTCCCCATTGATTTCTCTTCTTTCCTTCTCTTTCCGTCTAATTCAGTTATTTTCCTAATAGTAAAACTAAACTAGTCCCGTAAGTCTCTCCTGGCCCCATTGCCTATGAAATACAGCCAGATTCATAAAGATGACCCAAAAGTTTTTCAGATTTCTTTCCAGCCTGGAACATTATGTACCTGAACAATGAATTCTACAGCCTCAGCCTAAAGAATGCTTCATGGATTCTAAGTGCAATCACTGTGCAAGGCTCCAAAGATAAAACACTTAGTAAAATGCATTCCTTTATTCACAAAGAATTTGCACCTGGAAAACTCTTGCTCACTCAAAAAATAATAATTCTAATAATACCTTCCATGTGAGGGATTTCCTACCTACCCCAACCCACTACCATAACCACGCCTACCCTCCACATACAAACACGTGGCAGGCACCCCATTCGTACCTCTTCTAGGTACTTGTCTTACTGTGTTGGGCACTGAGGATATAAAGAGAAATAAGTGAAAGCCCTGCCTTAAAGGGATTAATGAAGTAGGAGGACCCACACATGTAAAGCTAATAAATGCAATAAAATGTTACAAAGCAATAATTGAAAAAAAAAGTATAATAGTTACAAAGGAAGGCTAATAAATTCTGACTGGCTGATGGAAAAAGGGAAGTGATCAGAATCAGTTTCATAGAAGAGATGCTTTTTTGAGTTGTCATTAAAGAAAACCAGGTGTTCACCAGGTGAACAGGAAGGGTGAGCCATTTCAGGCAGTCCAGGCAGAAAGCATAGCATGAACAAAGGTGCAGAGGAATGAAACGGGACAATATGCTGTCTGAAACAAGGAGCAGTTTAGTATAGCTGGAGTGAATTATAGGAAGAGAAGCCTGGAAGGAAGTAGGGACAAAGAAATAGGAAAGAAAGGAAGAGAATAGACAAGGGAAAGCTCCATTTTCCATGCCAAGCAGGAGGAGCCAATGGAGGAAACTATTAATGGATATTTAGGAATGGGAAATAATTTGTTCACATCTAAATTTGAGAATAAAGATTCTATAGAAACATGGAAAATAATTTGAAGTGCAGAAAGATTTCTGGCAGGGAGACCAATTAGGAAGCAGTATCAGCAACAACTCTGGTAGTAGATAAGCACAAGATAGGCCATATTAAAAAGGATGTTAAGAAGACGGAACCTAAAGGGCTTGGTGACTGGTTTGATACAGAGTGAGGCAGAGGGAGAATTTCAAGTTAGCGTCCAGCTTTCTGCCTTTGTGACTAGTAAATGGCAGTCACTGAGATTTGAAGAGCCACAAAAGATGCAGATTGGAAGATAAATATAGAGTTCGGTTAGGACATGTTTTGAAAGTACTTGTGGCACATCTTGGTGGAGACGTCTAATAGGCAGTTGGATGTATACTTCTAGGTTGCAGGAGAGAAGTCAGGTATTGTGGAAATCACTAGTAAATTGGCATGACTGAGATTGCTCAAGGAGATCATGAAAAAGAGAGAAGACAATGATGTGATGGAAGAGGTCTGAAGAAGAGCAGCATTTCTGGGTGGGCAGAAGAAGTGAAGCCACTGAGTGAAGTCATGGGAGAAACAAGTTTCAGGAAGAATGGAGTGGTCAACAGTAGCAAATACCAGAGGGGAAAAGTTAGATGGAATCTGAAAAGAATTCAAAGGATTTGAATACTACAAGTTATTAGTATTCTTTGCCAAACAGTTTCAGTGTAGTGGCACAGGAGGATACCTGAGAGGATTAGGCTGAACACTGCATGGGAAGGGAAATGACATTGCATTTTTAAAGTATCTTTTTCATGATACTGGTTGTAAAAGAAAGGAGAGAATTGGGAATTTGCTGGAGAACTTTTATAGATTAAAGATGCTTAATCATATTTATATTATGTGCAAAGGCAGGCATTTGGGAGACTTATGATAAAAGCAGAAAAAAGAACAGCAATGGTTGGAAGGAGGCAGGTGTAGGTTCAAATTAAGAGCACAGACGGAGAAATCAGCATGGTATTGGAAAAGGAAAAAGAGGAGATGAGAGAAAATACAGAAACATTTGAGGGTATAGTGACAGAATACCCTAGGAAGGTATTCTAGTCTAATAACTCGTCTAATAACCTTCATTTTCTTTGTGAACGAGAGACAAAAAGAGAGCTATAGGTAGTGTTTTCAGGCATTTGGCTTAAGGAGAGGAGACAGCCAGCAGTAAGCCGCTAGAAAGAATTAGAGAAGGAAGTGGTCAAGACACTTAAAAGACTTGCCAGACCATGCTATGGGCAGAACTGATTTTGGAGACCATGGCTTTGTAGTGGAATCATCTACCCAACTGCATGTTTCCTTCAGCAGCACCACCAGGAGGATATAGATGAAGCTAAGACAGGAAGTTAAGTTGCTCTGAGATTGTTATTGTAAAGAAAAGGGATTGGGATCAGTGAATAGGTAAAATGATACACTGGCTCCAGGCTGAACCTGGGGTAGGAAGAACATGCAGACAAAAGGGCTGTGCACAGTGTATACACAGTATACAGCTTGTCCTCGGTTCAGGGTAAAATAAAGACTGCAGATAGAAATTTGGGAGTCATTGGTTCTCAATGACATATTTCACATAGGCGGTAGTAAAAGGTGTGAAAGTAAATGAAATGGCCTTGGGAGACAGAGAAGAAAAAAGAACCCTAGGAAAAGCTGGGGTTTTTTTGCTCTCAGATGTAATGGTAGAGCAAAATAAATTTTTGCTAAAATTACACATTTATCAATGATCACATTTATCTTATTCTCAATTCAAAATTATTCATCAATTATTTCCAATTGCCATCAAAGCAAGCTTATCTCCCTTTACTTCATTTCAAAGGTGCTCCATATGCATGATCAACAGTTATCTTAAGGATTGAGTGCTTTCTATGAGTTTGACATTGTGAGGGAAGCCATAGTGAATACAGAAATAAAAAGATTTCATTTACTTCCTGTGCCCATTTGAAAATATTATATATCCCAGAAAAGCCAGGTTTTAACCCTGTGTCAACATTGCACAGCCAGACCCATTGTTTAGGGTTTGAAGTTTGATTGAATTATTTCATGGAGATATGACACACCCAGGTGTGGGTGGATTACTTCCATGGAGATGTGACACAGCCAATTGCGGGCATGCCTTTTGATTAGATAGAGATGTGACTCCACCCATTCAAGGTGGATCTTGATTAGTTTTCTACAGTCCTTTAAAAGGGGAAATATTTTGGAGAAACCTCAGATGCAGACTCTTGGAGAACAGTTGCTTCACAGCTGACAGAGACACGGATGTTTGGTAGTTGCTTGGAGTGCAGACAGAAAGAGCAGATGTCTAGATACAGGCAGAGTTCAACAGACATCGCCATGTGCCTTTCCACGAGATGCTAAGCAAGCCAGAACCCAGTGTCCGGGAGGAACTAAGTGAAGACCCACAGATGCTTAAAGAGGAAACCACTGGCATCAGAAGTTGGAAGCAACAAACCAGGAACAAGGACCAGCAGATGCCAGGTATGTCCCTTTCCAATTGACAGAAGTGTTCTGGACTCCATCAGCTTTTCTTGAGTGAAGGTAACCTCTTTTTGTTACCTTAATTTGGACATTTTCCCAGCCTTAGAACTAAAAATTTGTAACTTATTAAATTCCCTTTTAAAAAGCCGTTCCATTTCTGGTATATTGCATCAAACTAAAACACATCATTAAAAAGTGCGCAAAGTTTACCTAACAGTATAGGCATGAATAGATGGTACACCTTGCCAGAAACAACTAGCAATATAAAATATAGTGTTAAAGGTTGTCAGAATGCAGAGGATGGATAACTGGGACTTAATTCTGATCACTCAAGAATCTACAGCGGGAAGAAAGCTCTACACACATGCAATTATTCAGGTTACTCAAAGGAGAAAGGGCCTAACCCACAAGGCACAACCTGCTTGCCTATAATAGGTCAAATGCTTTGACATTTGAAATCTCAGTTAATTTTTGTTACTCTTCCAAGAAATGGGTGCAAAATGTCATTTAACATACCAATAGTACTTAGGCAAGTGACATTTAAAGTTGGCAGCAAGAGATAAAGTCAGGATGAATGTCTGATCTGCTTTATTTTTCCTTTTCTTAGTTTTTTTTTCCACCACCTTCATTAATTTATATTCATTCAAAAATCATTTACAAGTACTTGTACATACCAAGTACTGAGCAAGGCATTTGTTCTAGTTTGCTAGCTGCTAGAATTCAATATATCAGAAATGGAATGGCTTTTAAAAGGGGGAAATTTATTAAGTTGTGAGTTTACAGTTCTAAGGCCATGAAAATGTCCCAATTAAAGCAAGTCTATAAAAATGTCCAAATTAAGGCACCAACAAGAGGTTAGCTTCACTCAAGAATGGCCGATGAAATTCAAGGTTTCTCTCTCAACTGAAAAGGCATGTGGCAAACATGGTGACGTCTGTTAGCTTCCTCTCCAGGCCTTTTGTTTCATGAAGCTCCCCAGAGGGCATTCTCCTTCTTCATTTTCAAAGGCTGCTGGCTGGTGGGCTCTCTGCTTCTTGTGGCTATGCCATTTGTGTGATTCTGGCAGATCTCTCAGATCTTAAACCTTTTCCAAAATGCTTCCTCTTTTAAAGAATTCCAGTAAAGTAATCAAGACCCACCCGGAATGGGAGGAGACACATCTCCATCTAATCAAGCTTAATATCCACAAGTGATCAAGTTACATCTCCGTGGTGATAACCTAATCAAGTTTCCAACCTATAGTACTGGATAGGAATTAGAAAAAATGGCTGTCTTTACAAAATGGGATTAGAATTAAAACATGGCTTTTCTAGGGCACATAAATCCTTTCAAACCAGCACAGCATTTGTGATGGTTAGGCTCATGTCTCACCTTGGCCAGGTAATGGTGCCCAGTTGTCTAGTCAAGCAAACACTGGCCTGTTACTGTGAGGACATTTTGTGGATTTAAATTATCAGTAAATTGATTGCATTTATGATGGATTAGATCTATAATCAATTAAGGAGAGTATCTTCAGTAATGAGAAATGTTTAATCCAATTAGTTGAAGACTTTAAAAGGAGAAGTGATGATTTCCGCAGTTAGAAGATAAAATTTTCATCTCTACTTCAGCTGGCCAGTTTCTCCTGGGGAATTCATCAAAAATTTTCATTGGCGTTCCCAGATTACAGCCTGCCCTATGGAACTTGGACTCGTGCATCTCCACTGTTGTATGGGATAATTTTTTTTTTAATTATCACCTGTAGGTTCTGTTTCCCTAGAAAACCCCATTATACAGCATTTTTATTTGATCAACTATTGTCACCATTTTAATCATATACTGAGTACCTTCTTTCAGTACTTCTCAGAAAGACATATTACGAGAGATTTTTTTTTTTGCCAAGAACCAACAGACCACAATAATAAAATGGACAACACATATAAACATAATATATGGAGTACTGTACTTTTATAAGGTCATAACGCAAGAGAAATGCTAACCCTTGGAAGTGGGAGGATCTGTACACAATATCTTCAAGCTATTTTGGAAGAGTGTTCCCTGATGAGTAGGGAGGTAATGATGTCTTTAAACTAAGGAAGACTCTAAAGGCAATTAACTAAATTAGGAAGCTAAGGAAGGAAGAGGGCTATAGGAGTGGTTATTAGTGATTTATGGGCTTCTCTGCCTGTTGGAAATCTTCATTTGCAAAGCTTACTTCAAATGCCACCTCTACCACAAAGTCAATTCTATTGCATTAATTACTATTCATCAATTCCTTGGTTTGGTTTCAACAATGCCTTGATTTCAAGGTAGCTAAAAGGAGAAAGATGCTCTTCAGCAAAAAGTAATTGGTTTTCCCATGAAACCACCAAAGTTTATTACAGATTCATAGCATGAAAAGAAGAATGATGAACAGATGGAACTATGAGCCATTGCCTTATGATATTCCCAAAGTGGTATGTAAAACCTTCATTCCATTACTTCATTCCATCAAAGACCAAGAAGTCTACTACATGTTGGGCATCACACCAGCAGCAGGAACCACAAATAAATGGCTTGTTTGAGGGAGGAATTGGTCTAGTGAGGATGCTTAGAAAAACAAATATGTAGTCAAATAATCACTATATGATGAGATAGATATAAGCCACAGAAACAGCATAGGATGTAGAAAATTATTAGCTTTGCCCTACTCACTTCCCAATACCTCTGACCTTGTCTATAACTCTCTCTCTCATGCTCACTCCTCTCCTGCTACATTTTTGGGTTCCTAGAATCCCTTAAGCACGCTTCTACCTCAGGCCTTCGCACTTCCTATTTCTACTGTCTCACAGTCTATTCACCCAGAAATCCATGGGGCTTACTTCCTCAATCCATTCAGGTATCTAGTCTTGCATCACCATATCATAGTGGCCCTTACTGACCACCTGATATAAAATTGCACCCCATCTCTCTTTATCCCTCAGCTCTAGTTCCCCTTATGCTGCCACTCTTCTTTATAAGCTTAATTACCACTGACATATTATACATTGATATGTTTATGTCTGTCTTTCTCATTAGAATGGAAGCTCCATGAGACAAAGGACTTTTTTTTACTCAGTGTTTTGGATCTACAGAGCCCAGAAGAGTGCCTGGCACTGTTAGGTGCCCACATAAAATTTTTTTAATAAATGGAAAGGGATGAAGTGGGATTCAAGAAAGATTTCACAAATGGAATTATATTTCAACAGAGTTTAGAAGGCTGCAAGGGATTACCGTAAGATAGCAGAGACTGGAAAAAGCAGCTAAAGGAGTGTCCAAAGATAAGGGGTATTAAAAACACAGGCTTAAGTAACTTGAGATGGTGTGTTATTGGTTGGGTGCAAGCACTTATGCTTCTCTTGCGGCAGTCTGCCTTTTTCCTTGTAGGAGAATTAATTACTAACCACCTTTTTGTCTTTCTCAGTAAATTGAGAGCTCTTTAAGGGAAGGGACTCTTTTCATTCATGCCTCTATATTTAAACATATCAGATACTCAATCGTTTTTAAATAAATTAATGAAAACAATTTGTATTGATGAAAGAGAAAGAAAATTCATTATTTGTAAAACTAAAAAGGATTTCTTTCTGTTTCTTCCCTTTTCTGAAAAGGGAGTGTCCTATTTGAAAACCTTAGAACTGAAAGTAAAGTTAAAAATCATTTAATTCAGCTTTCCCATTTTACAGATGAGAAACTGAAGCATAGAATGACTGACCTGAGGTCATGTAACTATCTAGTTATAGTTAAGAACTACAATTCTGGTTTTGACCCATCATACATCATCTTCGCTTTGGAAAACACGTTCTCAAAAGATGCCTGAAAATTTACCTTTATCTATTTAAAACTGCACATACTTTATGACCTATCTTGGAGAAACATTTGTAAAAGTCTGCAAGTTATTTACAAAGATTTTCATCACAGTTTTTTGTTGTTGTTGTTTGTTTTTTTGCTTGTTTTGGTAAAAGTGAAATAGCAAATGCTTAATTGATACAGAGTTTCAGTTTGGGGTAATAGGAAAGTTTTGGTAATGGATGGTGATGATATAGCACAACATTATCAGTGTTAATTAACAGCACTGCATTATATATTTTAAAGTGAATAGAGGGGAAATATATGCTACTAGAATAAAAATTGAAATAAAAACACATAGCTCTCTACAATACAGTGAACCCTAATATAAACTGTGGTCTAGATTTAATAGTATAGTAATATTATTTCATTAATTGTAACATAGGTACCTCACGAATGCAAAGTGTTAATAATAGGGTAAACTGTATGTGTGTGAAGGGAGGATATGAGAACTCCATTTTCAGTACGATTTTTCTATAAACCTGAACTTCCCTAATTTAAAAAACAAGAGAAAAGTTGAAAACAATCCTGTCAGTAGGGAAATCAATAGGGAAATAACCGTGTTGACTTTATGACAGCCACGCTATGGAATGTTATGCAACACTTAAAAAATGGAAATAGTTCGATATATGCCAACATGGAAAAGATCTCCAAGACACTGCTGAGTTAAAAAGAAAAAAAGCCGCAGGGTGATATGCATTGTATTTACCTTTTAAGACTAGTCAACCTTAGATTCCTCCACTAAAACAATACCATACACGAGAAATAAGTACATAGAATATTTCAGAATTCTGCACACCAGATTCAATGGTTACTTCTGGAGAGGTAGGCAGTGGATAAAGGGTTCTTTGGCTTTAATTGTAATATTTTCCTGTGTTTTTTCTTTTTAACAAGAAGGATGTATTATTCCTATATTACTTTGCTTTTGTTTCCTATAAAAAAAAGGTGGGCATGATTTTTTCGCGGGGAAGGGCAAGAACTATTTCTTCTCTAATGAGAAACAGAGACCTAGAGGTAACGATTCTGTACCAAGGCTGATACAACCTGTAATGAAGAAAACAATGCCCTTCCGAAGACAAAAAAAAAAAAAAAAAAAAAAAAAAAAAGGTTGAGAAGAGCAACCATCCGGGCTAAAGAGAACAATGGCGCACTTCCCGGAAAAGGCAACACGAGTTGTGGAGGCAAAGTCGGGGGAGGGGAATTCTAGCAGACGCAGGACGCCGCCGCGAAGAGCCCTACAGAAAGGCAAAGCGGCATTCCACAGGGGCGGGGCCAACTGCGGCGCACACGCGCAGTTAGGTCCAGGTGGCCGCCGCCGCGGAAGCAAAGCCACCGAGAGCAGCCGCGCAGCTTGCGTGCTGCTGCGCGTGCGCAAGCTGACCTGCTCTTGAGTCTTCATCTTTGCCGCCTCCGCCGCCGGCGGCCGCCCACCCTGGATTTAAGTCGCGCGCTTTCTTGGTTCGCTCGCTGGCGGGTTCGTGCCCCCCTCGCGCCCCTGGGCAGCGAGTCTGGGGAAAGGGTTTGAGGGGCTGTTGATCGCCGCCTTTAAGTTGTGCTCGGGGCGGCCATGTCGGCCGGCGAGGTCGAGCGCCTAGTGTCGGACCTGAGCGGCGGGACCGGAGGGGATGAGGAGGAAGAGTGGCTCTATGGCGGTACGGAACTTCCTTTCTCTCCCTCCCAGGTTTTCGCAGACTTCCTTTCTCCGTCCCCAAACGGCTGGCGTCATGGGCCCATCAAGCCTCGGCCTTGGGCCTGTTGTGCGGAGCTATGCTCGGCCTGACTAGGCCAAGCGCGGCATGCACGCTCTCCCTCGGCTCCCCTCGGCCTCCTCCTGCCCAGCCCACTCCCCCAGCACGCACCGCCCCGCAGCGGCGGAGGACGCGGCCTCGCCGGAGCTGGGGGTTTCGGGGTCGGAGGCATGGGGGCAGTACGGTGGAGTTTCTTCCTCCTATCTGTCGGGACTTCTTGGCTTCCTTGTCTTCGCGTTCTTTACACTTGTTTCTTGTATCGATTTTGGATGTTTTTGGTGTTTCTCTTTTTGCTTCTTGGCTGTAGGATGCCATTCCCGTTCGTTTCTGTCAGAAAGTCGTCCTGTAATAATAGCTAAATAAAGTTAATGCTGTAAAACTAATGTTTTGTTTCCTGCTGGTCAGTTTGTATGGAATGCACCTGCAAGTGTACCTCCTTGTCTCAAAGTCGTGCTTTAAAAAAATAATTAGTGAAAGAGAGAAAGGAGAGAGATGGAATGTATTTTACGACCCATAAAGAAAATCTTGAAATTTTCATGCTTTAAGGTGAAGTTTCTTTTTAGGGACTACTCTGAGTCAGTTACACAGGTTATCTCAAGATTGTGTGTGTTTGTGTCATCCCCTGTATTTTTCTCAAAATAAATTTAATGCATCTTGTGCCTCCCTCTTGAAAGGGGCTTGTTTGACATGTGGTTTTTAACTTTAAATCACAATCCCTTCATGTCTGTTGCTGACACCAGCTTTAAAAGATTATATTTAATACTTGCCTAAATTCTTGATTATCTTTAGAATTGTGTAGTAAAGGTGTCTGTTTCTAACACCACATAGCTTCTTGATGGTGTGACGTTGATAAAGCTGTGAAGTAAATTCCTTGTCTTTGGTGGCAAGCTTTAACATTAGTAAAACTCTCCGAAATATCAATGTGTAGGTTTTCTTATACAAAAGATGTGGAAATCTACAATACGTTTAAAATTAAGCTATTTTTATAGAAGTAAGATGTGAAGATTTTTTCCGTAAATTTTATTTTGTTAATTATAAGGTGATCTAACTTTGGATGTGCTTATAGGCCCATGGGACGTGCATGTGCACAGTGATTTGGCAAAGGACCTAGGTTAGTGCTTGTGATTTGATGATCACTTCAGATTTTCATAAAACCTGTTTCATTAAGAGTGGTTTGTTTACTTACTTACTTATTTTTTTGTTAGATGAAAATGAAGTTGAAAGGCCAGAAGAGGAAAATGCCAGGTTAGTGAAATCTGTTGGTATTTACTATATAGATTGTGTGATGCAACTGTTCTATCAACAAATAGACTTCTTTCATTTAAATCAATGGCTTAATTGCAAAATTTTGAAGAAAGTCGGACCCTTTAGTGTGCATTCTTATTTCAGGACCTAATCTTCTCTTATAACTGTGCTCAATAATGTAATAACAAAAACTACTAACAGACATTTTAAAACTTAAACATTTTTTTAAGAAGGGAGCCAAGATATTACTGCTTTTACAGTTTAACATTTTTGATGTTGTATGCTCTTTAGTTATAATTTCAGTATGTTCCATATGTTTAAATTCACAGGAGAATTAATTTATTAGAAGAATGATTCCCATTGTTAGACTACTAGAAAGTTTTGAGTGCCATGTGTAAACGTAAAAGAGCCAAGAATTTTGTATTTCGAAATAACTCATGTACATGGATGTGCTGTCTTTATTCTGACCAGATTGTCTTAGTGTCCTATTATGTGGTTGGGGGTGGTGTAGAAAGAGTTTTAAAGAATATTTGAGCTTAAAAGTGGAAACTTCACACCCACTAATATGGCTGTAATAAAAAGGACAGATAGCAGGTGTTGATGATATGGAAAAATTAGAACCCTCATACATAAAATGCTGCAACCACTTTGGAAAAGTCTGAAAGTTTCTCAAAAGGTTAAGCAGTTACCATATGGCCCAGCAGTTCCACTCCTAGGTGTTATACACTGGAGAAATAAAAACACAAAATTTGTGCATGAATGTTTATAGCATCATATGTCATTATAGCCCCAAATTGGAAACAACTCAAATGTCCATCAGCTGATGGAAAAATAAAATATGGTATAACCGTACACTGAAATACTATTTAGCAATAAAAAATGAAGTACTGATACATGTCTCCATCATTGATGAACCTTGAGGACATGCTAAGTGAAAGAAGCCAGTCGCAAAGGGTTGTGTATGTTATGATTCCATTTATATGGAATGTTGAGGATAGGCAGCGTATAGCAGATTAGTTCTGGCCAATGATGTGGGAGGGAAAATGGGAGTGAGCATGAAATTTCTTTTTGGGGTGATGAAAATGCTCTGAAATGAGTGTTGATGGTTGCATTACTTTGTGAACAATGAATTGTACACTTTAAATTCGTGAATTGTGTTATATAAATTATATTTCTAAAGCTGTTATTTAAAAAAGTGAGTGATGAAGGGAAGAAGTGGAAGAAGAAATAGCTGAGGAGAAACTGAAATAAGAGTGTTCTTCCTCCTCCAAAATATTGTCTCCTGTTTTGCAAGAAATTTTTTTCATTCATTGTTGTATCATGAAATTTTATCATTTAGTTTTTGTTGTTTTTATCATTCATTTATTTATTTATTTTGGGTGGGGGGGCATGGGCAGGGTTCGGAAATCGAACCCAGGTCTCTGGCATGGCAGGCAAGAATTATGCCACTGAGCCACCGTTGCACCACCCTATCATTTCGTTTTTTTATTTTTTACATTGGCAGGCACCTGGAATTGAACCCGGGTCTCCAGCATGGCAGGTGAGAACTCTGCCTGCTGAGCCACCATGGCCAACCCTATTATTTAGTTTTGGGTCTAATTCCTAACCCTGATCCCATTACCATGAAGTTGGGATTAGTATGATATACAGAAATGAAAGACTTCCTTCCCTAGTTTTAATTTTGACATGTTACTTTAATCACTTGAATTCTTACATTTTTAATATTGTCTTGTCAAATATTTCTTTAAAAATCTTGTTATTAAGTTCTTCTGAGACTTAAAGCACTGCGTCCCATGTATGAAAGCAATTAAATGTTTTGTCATATCCCATTTTCCAATTGGTCAAGAAATTAATTCATTACAGAGTATAAATTTATAGTCGAATGTACATTTTTATGAGATAACCTGTTTCATTGCTTTTTATTACTCAGTTATTTGCTACATTACTAGAAGTTTACTTTCTGCATTGAAAATTCTGTAACCTTAATTCTCTAGTACTCAAAAGGCCATCTACCTTCTTGAACATCATTGTCAAAATTTCTTCACATAATTTTTAAATTTTAGTTGGAGAGCCATTACGTTTATTTCATCTCATGTAAAAGGTCTCCCCTTAGAAACTTGTTTATAAAGAAAGCATATAGTTTTATCATGTTTTTAATACTTAAAACATGATAGAGAAAATTAAAATTTCTAAAGGAGTGGGTCTATGGGGCTAGGAGCTCTGCCAAACCTGTTCTAATATATGGCTTGATACATCGTTGTGCTGCCTGAGTACATGCAATTACAATTTGCCCCAGTTTCTTTCTGACTAAAGCCTATATTCTTCTTGACCATTACATCACACTGTCTCCAGTTCTGTCCCGTTTTATTTGTAAACACAGCATAGCTACATTACTGCTTTGTGCCATGTAAAAAGCAAGCTGAGCTTGTTTCTGGCTACCTTGAAGCTTATTTATATAGGAAGTAAATGCACTAAAGAATTATAGTTGTGTTTGTGTTGTTTGGTTAAGAAGTACAACAATTAAAATTAACAGGACATAAGTTTTCTGTTTTTATCCTTCATCATTTTATTCTGCTTGGGAACTATGTTATAAAATAGCACTGTAGAAATTAAATTAATTTATATGAATACTGCTTGACATTAAGTTTAGAGGTGACAAGCAAAAATCTGATGAAAAGTGTTCTGGACTATGTCAAGATCTGTACATTTTTCTTAGAAATGGTAATTAAGAATTGTGAGACTGAGCAAGCCTGTTTGTTGATTTTTACTTCAATTTCTTTGATCTGTATAATGAGATGACGATTAATGACTGTATCTAAATTATTAATTATTAAAAATATGAGACCAAAAAAATAGGGGGAACAAAGGCTCAAGTATATTGGGTAGGTAGAAATATTAGTGGTTGGTGAGAGGGAAGGGTAATGAGTGTGGTGTGTATGAGTTTTTTCTTTTTTTTTTCTTTTTCTTGAATGATGTGTATGGTCTAGGAAATGATCATGGTGATGAATATACAACTGTGTGATGATATTGTGAGCCACTGGTTCTACGCCAAGTATGGAATGTTCATATATGTTAAGAATGTTCGTGTTTGTATGTTGTTTTGTTTTGTCAATAAAAATATTAAAAAAAAATAAGACCAATTATACTATAGTACTGGAAGTATTATTTGATGGCTAATGGCCATATTTTGTACCTCATGTGTAATGGCAGTATTTTATTGTTATATAATGCTTTAATTGTGAAAAGGGCAAATTCAAGTGTTTTCTGATCTTAAAAAAAGTAATTAGGTTTTAAATTCATCAGAATTGGGTCTGGAGCTACTTATTAGAATCACATCAGAGGATAGTCTCATAAGATACATTTTCTTAAATCATAAAAATATTTTAAAAAATTTTATACAACAAAAGACATATATTGGGTGGTGCAGCAGTGGCTCAGTGGCAGAATTCTAGCCTGCTGTGCTGGAGACCCGATGCCTGCCTATGCAGAAAAAAAAAAGCATGTATCCAATCAGGTTTGTGAACCAGAAGACCAAAAAGAAGCACATTTTGCTAACTGAATGCTAAAGGAGTTGTGATCAAACCACAAATATAAGTTCTCCAGACACCACTAACTAAAGAGGAAACATAGCCTTTGTTTTTTGTTTTTTGTTTTTAATTTTTATTTTGGGGGTTGGGGAGGAGGGTGCATGGGTCAGAAATTGGACCCGAGTCTCCCACATGGCAGGGGAGTATTCTCCCACTGAACCACCCATGCACCCTTGCTACATAGCCTTTAACATTGGCAAAAATTACCTGGCACATAGTGTATGGTCAGTAAAGATTTTGTAGATAAGTAGCATTGAATAATTGTGCTGCATCTTTAAAATATGTCTTGAACAGTGTATCTACAGCCTGCTGTCAAATTCCAAGTCATTAATAGATTGTTGAGAAAATTCCATTCTACTTCTAATGTTGTGTGCTTGTTTTATGGGAGCCACTAGGAATAGCAGGATAGAAGAAAGACTTTTTTTTTTTTTTTTAAACATCCTTGTTCTTACCATCTAGTGGAAACCTTATCAGGCATAGTTTCAAAATACTAGCATAATCTAGTTGTACTTTTGAAAATATTACCTGAAATGTGTATTTATTTTTTGTTCTTTGTAGTGCTAATCCTCCATCTGGAATTGAAGATGAAACTGCTGAAAATGGCATACCAAAACCGGTAACATAAGGCTTTGAAATCTGGTTACTTTCCTCTTTAAAGTCTTTATCATTAGTTTCCCAGTTGAGGAAGAAAGCCAAAATTCAACATGATCCTCAGTATCCTGTATGCTCTAGCCCCACTTTTATCTCCAACCTAATCTGTTGTCATCAAAAGCATGCAGATGAATTAGCAAGAAGTAGCCAAATAGTGGGAAGAGACTTCGCAAATATAGCACGTGTGAGGGCTTGATGTTTTTTTGGAACCGAATGGTCAGTATAGTTAGATCATAGTGACCCTGATTTTCAAAGCAAACATTGAGTTCCATACCTAATTTGAATGTTGTAGTTTTTTTTAGCAAATGCTTTTATTTAAGTGACAATCCCTGACCGCATGCCTGTTAAAAAAAGTTACATTTGTGGGGATGAAGGTATCATTGGTCCTATGAGTATTTTAACATTTTAACCCTGGAAAAAGAAGGAACCAGTGATTCTGCAATAACTTGCATAGGAAAAAGTTTATAGCCAAAATATAGTCTTCGTAAATGACCCCACTTTCACTCAGATAGAAAAGGTATTCTCTCAACCATTTGCACTCAGGTCCACTTGGAGGTGTGAATGAATACTAGGTGCAAATGAATGCTGGAAATGGTTGAGCTGCTGCTTAACTTCATAGCTTTTTAATCATAGCACTTAATCATGAATCTTAAAATTAATTATTTTCCTCTTACCTTCATACTGTTTTTGCTAAGAATTACTTATTGTTTAGAGCTTTATCTTGTAGATATCTTAGTAAATTGACTTACACCCTTTTTCGCAGAAGGAACAATTATACATAAAAAATATATGAGGTGATATTTCCAAAAAGATTATGCTGAAAAAAGGTTTTATGTCTTTATTCATAGTCTTATCCCCTTTTATCATATAGACTATCAAAGTTAAAAATTAGTTAAAATGTACAGTAACCTTAGGAGCTATAAGTTTTTTCTCTGAAAGTTTATCTTACAAACACGGAATGGTTGCATCTTTGAGTTATTAATATTAGGTGTTGAAATGAATTGTTGAGGGTATTTTATAATTGTTTATGTTGATGTAGAAAGTGACTGAGACTGAAGATGATAGTGATAGTGACAGTGATGATGATGAGGATGATGTTCATGTCACTATAGGAGACATTAAAACTGGCGCACCACAGTATGGGTAAGTTATTTTTAAATAAGAAAGAATGTATGAAAGTTCTATCAAAGATAATTTTCCTGTAGCAGACCATCAGTAGTTATTCTGTTATTTTTATATTTTTCCATTTTAATGAGATAAAATGAATTATTTTATAAACTTCATCATGGAGAGTATTTCCTAAAGATAATTAATTAGGTAAGTTACATCGAAGCAGCAGTTTTTGATTTTGAAATTAAAGTGTTTTTATAAAGCAATTGAGTACCACACACTCTTTAGTTAGAATTAGAAAACCTTACATTGCAGTTTGCATCCATATTTATCATTTTTCATTTTAGTGCTTATCCAAATTTGAGTTTAGGTTTTTATTTTTTATTGCCAATGAAGAAATATTTCTTTTTGTTTTTCATTGTTTATTTTTAAAATTTTTAATTATCCTGTAGGGTTTCTAGGGCAATATGTTGGTTTGGTTTTATATAGTCCATAAAATGGACCATCTAACTGAACTGTCATTGACTCATTAAACACAGAAGTAATCGTGCCAGAAAGTCGAGAAGGGAATTCATTAAATTATGGATTGTGATTTTGTTATTGTGGTAGAATAAGGGTAAATGTTTTCCCATTTTTCAAATTGACTATATAATGTTCTTAAAGCTTGTACATTGAAAACATAAAATAACTTTTCATTAATTTTATTATAGTTCATTATAAGCATCCTTATCTGAAATCCGCCCATATAGATGTAAATAATTTTGAATATTTTCTTTTTTTCAGTAAAGCCATTTTTCAAAAGTCATTTATTTCATGGTAGTTAAATTTCAAGGAGCTTAACACAATTATAGTCACTTCTGCATTATAATAATGACTGCCTGTATAATTCTAAAATGTTACCAACTTTTTAAGGAACAAGGGCTGAGAAAAGACTAAATTACTCATGTTAGGGGTGGATTAGTGTTAATATGCTCCTTGTTCCCAAGTAAGAGTAAATAGTATCAGGAATAAGACACTTCCATACTACTTTATCGGAATTTTTCTTATGTTAGTTTTAACATTTTCATGACTTGTCATTGTATTTGTACATGTTTATCACCTTCAAACTTGAAACTCTTCCAGTGTTTAAACCATTGGTTCTTGAATTTTCCTACTCCTTACTTTGCCTTACATATGAGAAGTATTCAATAAATGTTTATTGAATAAATAGACTGCACATAAAAGGTACAGTTTGCTTTGAAGGTTTATTTTCTCCTAACAATTGATTATAAAAATATTCAAATATTTAGAAAAGATGAAGGGACCATAAACATTCATTTACCCATCAGCTGGAGTATGTGAGTTCATTTTGCTATGATTGCTTTACTACATATGTATTTATTCATGCTTCTATCCATTTATCAGTCTATCTTATTTTTTAATGCATTTCAAAGCAAGTTGCAGACATCTCAGAGTGGAAAGCCTGTCTAACCTTGATCTCAGTATATATCCCTTGAAATCTGAGAAGTGAGGAGATAAAATTTCAATATTTACTTTGTGCACAGCATTTTCAGAAGCAAATTTAAAGAGCAAAATATGTTCAGGGAGCATATTAAATTGGTTTATGGTAAACTGTTAGAAAATACAAAATAGCATTTTTTTAAAGCTAATATGCTTTTGTTAGAAAGTTTATTTTATTTTTAAGTAAGATATGGAGAAAAGCTTATCTTAGAGTAGGAATAATTATCTTACAGAGAGTAGTAGTTTATTAGCTCTATCTTTAAGAGTGTCATCCATCCATTCGTTCATTCAATAAATGCTTTTTAAAAACATACTTAAATTTGTCTAGCATTGTATTCAATGATGATGAGAATATAAAAAATATAAAATAATCCTTATTTGCTAATAGTAGTGAGGAAGACAAATGTGTGAGCAGATTTTTCAGTGCAACTTAAGTTCTAGAATAAAAACCGTACAAAGTAACTTGGAAGCTTTGAGAGGAGAGCTGCTAAAAGCCCACAGGTGTTGAGAAAGGTATCATTTGAATTAGTTTGAGTAATTGTTCAGACAGAGGAAGACTGATCTAGGCAGGGGTTACTACTGTAACTGTACTGCTTGACAGTAACAGTTTAGTTTGAACTAATTTATACTTTTTATATTTATAGCAGTGGAGGTCTGTGCAATTATTTGAGTATTTTATTGCATTAAGGAGAAAACAGAAAAGTAACAGTGCTAATACAAGTGAATAACAGTTCTCATAAATTTAGTACATTAGAGACAAAAGATGGAAATTATTAGGCTTACCAAAAGCAGTGAATCTTTACAGGTCCAGTTGGCTGAACTTGTGAGGGAAAAGAACCAAATTAAATAACATGTACATACGTTATTGAAAATATTGTCTGTAACTTGGTGTTTTGGTAATATCCTTTTTTTGCTCAGGGATAATCAATTCTTCTTTCTCACCCACTCCCTCTTGTCTTCCCTAGTCTTCTCAATAACTTTTACTTAGTACATTTGATTTTTTCCTGTTTACAAGAATGCATTATATAGAAAAGAAGAGAACTATTTCTCACCTACATCTCAGTTTCACAGCATTAAAATGGCTTGGCCAAGTCTACAACCCAGTAACTGACAAAACTTGTATTGAGGCTGGGTGTGTCTCAGTGCTAATTTTATATATTGTTTTCTAAACTTTATAAGAATGTTTTGTTATACTACACTAACAAAAAAGTACAGCTCAATATATTTTTTAAATGTAACCACCACCTGGATCAAGATTTGGAATAACACTAGCATCTTAGAAGCTTTCCTCTTCCTCCTCTCAGTCATTAATCACCAAAACACTGCTCTGCTTTCACCCTAGATTAATTTTTTTATTTTATTTTTAAAAATTTTATTAATAAAACCAATCAGCATACGATATGAACATTCTATTTTTTCATCACGTAGTTGTATATTCATCATCATGATCTTTTCTTAGGACATTTACATCAATTCAGAAAAAGAAATAAAGAGAAAACAGAAAAGAATTCATACAAACCATATCCCTTTCATTGGTCACTAGCATTTCAATCTACTAAATTTATTTTAACATTTATTCTCCTTATTATTTATTTATTTTTAATCCATATGTTTTACTCATCTGTCCATAAGGTAAGATTTATTTTTGAATTTTATAAAAATGTATTAGTATACACAGAGTACTCCATGGGTAGTCAAAAGAATTTATCAACATCAAATTCAGGCTACTAAAAAGACGCCATTAAATTTGGCTATATAGTAAAGAAATTTCACTTGCAGGATGGCTGTAATTGAATAATTAGGAGGCGAGAAAATTAAGACAGTGCGTAAACTCCATTTCCCATTTGTTGTGAAGTTTGTTATTGAGTTAGTAGCATGAAGAATTATGATACGTGAAACAAGTCAGACGTTAAAAGAATGTTTTGTTTTTTTGTTGAGTCAGTGGTCGACTTTTAAAATTAGTTTGCAGTATTTTCTAAAATAAATGTCAACCTATCCAGTTACTATGTGAATGTATAATTTTTCTGTGCACAGTGAATATATTGCTGTTTTGTTTACTTTAAGTTTCTTGGGATAATTTTTGCTTTTAGGAGTTATGGTACAGCACCTGTAAATCTTAACATCAAGACAGGAGGAAGAGTCTATGGAACTACAGGTAAAATTTATATTTGCAGTTGCATCAATGCTAAAATAAGGTACATATCTGAATAGGTCATAAATAGATTGTAATAACATTTACTGCTCAATTAAGAAGAGCAGGTTTTGACCATATATTACAGAGATCAGCAAACTTTTTCTGTAATGGGCCAGATAAATATTTTAGGCTTTGTGGACCACATGTGGTTCCTGTCATATGTTTGTTTGTTTGCTTTACAGTCCTTTTAAAATTTAAAAGCTTTTCTTAGTTCATATGCTGTATTGATACAGTGAGTTAAAGCATGGAAGTTAGTAACTTCCTATTGATATAGACATCCCTATTCTAAGCAGTAAATTTTTTATTTTTTTATCTAGTTCATCTTAAGGCTACATCATAAAGATTGACCTACCTACTTTTATTTATAGTAAACATTAATGTTTTGTTTTGAACCCTTGCCATTTTTGGTGAATCTGTGGTATCTCTCACCTTCTTGCTAATGTAGCCGCATCACCTTTTTTTAATTTTATAAAATAGGAACAAAAGTCAAAGGAGTAGACCTTGATGCACCTGGAAGCATTAATGGAGTTCCACTTTTGGAGGTAGATTTGGATTCTTTTGAAGATAAACCATGGCGTAAACCTGGTAAGATAATAGTGGGTTATATCTGTTTTAAAAGGTTTTTAGTATAAATGCTTATCAGAAAAGTATTTTTTGAACATCGGTTTAGAATAGAATGTTTTCTAAGGACATTTTTGTTGTCTTAAGCAAATGAGTAGTGATTTGAATTATTAAATTTTACTAGTGGCCTACATTACTATAAACAGAGACTTGCATATTGGTTTAATATAATGCCATTTATAATGGCAGTAATTTTGATAAAAAATTTTTGTAGTCCTTTTGCATCTTGTGATTTGGAGATCAAGTAAAATTAGAAGGGGTCATGTGAATGACAGATTCTAAGTTTATATATTTATAATTTGTTGTGTTTTAAATGCTGCATAGAAATAAAGTTGAAATATTTGTATACTAAAAGAGTGGTTTATCTTTAGGTGCTGATCTTTCAGATTATTTTAATTATGGGTTTAATGAAGATACCTGGAAAGCTTACTGTGAAAAGCAAAAGAGAATACGAATGGGACTTGAAGTTATACCAGTTACCTCTACTACAAATAAAATTACGGTAATTAGTAGATATTCCAAAATATCCCTGCCTTTTCCATTGTCCCACATTTAACCCCCTAAAATAAATCTCTTTTTCCCTATAAAGGTGGTTAAATGCTATGTGATAGTTTAAAAATTCCATTCTCTTTACCATGTTTGTTTTTTTTCCCTTCCTTCCCTTTCAGAGTTTTATATTAATTATTTTCTGATGTTCTTAGTTTGAAGTCACAGACTAGCCACAGCTAGTTTGTCTTTATATGGCCTATTAATTAAAAATTATGTGGTATCTTAATGGGGAATATGTTATTTAACTTAGGCCGAAGACTGTACTATGGAAGTTACACCAGGTGCAGAGATCCAAGATGGCAGATTCAATCTTTTTAAGGTGAATTTTAGTAAATTATCCTTGGTTGCTCTCATATTTTGTTCTTGAGTCTGCTCCCATACCACTATTCAAGAGACAAGATTAAAGTGGAAATAGCTACTTTTTTCCAAACCTTCAGCTTCCTGGTGACTTACAAATTTGCTGATTGTTGTTTTATCTCCACTTTTGCAAGCATGTGAATTTATAGCTTATTATACTAACAATGCCAAGTAAAACTACTCTTGCTATATGTTGTGATTTTATTTTGAATCATGGTATATGTTATAGGATGTATGATTCCATGGCAATAGACTAAGCTTTCATTGTAGATCATGTTATAATCTTTATCAGCAGAATTATAGGCTTATTTTTCCTAATTTTCTTTAAAAAAAAAATGGTAAGGAAGATGGCATACTGCTTACTATTTGTTACACTGCAGTTATTGGTCTTGTAGTTTAAGATATTTAAAAAATCTTAGGTATTCTTTGTAAGTCTCTTTCAGAACTCATCAGAATGAGATAAAGCTGTTGATTTTTTAAAAGTAAATACTTAAAAAGAGTAGAGTTGTGTGAGAGCCTGGAAGGTTGATACTACCACTCAAGTATCAAGTCTGACTTCTGGCATTTCCCTTACATGACATGAGCAGAGACCCAATCCAGAAAACAATGTTTTATTTTCATACTGTTCTAATTAATAGAAACCCACAAACTTGTCTTAAAGTCTAATTTGGTTGCCATTTTTGATTGTATGTTCTTCTTTCTTTGCTTTAATATTTGATTCTTGTATTGATCATCACTGGGATGAAGACTGGGAGTAGCTTTTAGATTAGATCACATATTCAGGGAACTTTTGTAGACTGGATATGGAACTCTGCCCCTTTTGGGACTATAGCCCTGTCCACCAAAATACTGCCTTATGCAATGCATGTGCTATATCCGCAGATGTAGCTGCTCTGCTGGACACAGTTTTGTATAGAGAAATTAATTTTAATTTACATCCTACTTTAGGTAAGTATTTGGTTCTTGTTCTGCTGTAAATATTTTGAAAAGGCATGATGCTCTCTATCCTGTTTTAAATTGTTATGAGGTTCATTTTGGTGATACCATGTTATCTACTTTAGGCTTTACATATATTACACATGATTACAATAAATAGAAAAATTGTCTTGGGGGTGAAAGAGTTCTTTTGCAGTAGTGCTTCTCTCCCCACGCTTTAATAGAGATGAGGACTGCCTTTGTTAACTAACTACCTGCTTCTGTATACTTTGTCTTTTGGCAGTAAGTTTTTACAACCTAAAAATCAAAAGAAATTCCTAAGAACTAGTCTCTTACTGAAAGTAGTCATAGTGAATGAGTTTTTAATATATATTCTGTCTGTTGCAAAATTATTGTGAAATTGTTTTTGGTCATATGAGAGGTACTTACTATTTCATTCTGATTTGTTTGATTCTGTGTAAAAAAGAAAGGACTTAAATTTGATAGGTGAGGGTTTAATGGCTCTTCTTGCCTTGATAATGTGCCTAAATATTTATTAATATTTCAGCTAAAAATACTGGTTTGGAATAGGGTGTGCATTTTAATTATTTGGCACTCAATTTTTCTTATCCTAGATTGTGGTCTGTAGGATGCCATTTTATTGATAATGCTCAATATTTACAATTAATGCTGCGTGGAAGCATTTGGTGCATTTGGCATTTTCAGACTGTAGTTGAATTTACGTTTGAATTTCAGAAAACCGTTTCTGTCACCTTGTTAAAATTTCTATGAAATTATTTTTCTTTCAAAATGTATTAGTTGTGGGTGCATAGGTGGTTCAGTGGTAGTATGCTCGCCTTCCATGTGGAAGACCAGGGTTCAATTCCTGGACCATGCACCCAAAAAAAAAACATGCATTAGTTGCGTTTTACTATATTATTTTGCAGCTTTGAAGCAAACAGCTATAAGAATTCAGAGAAATGAGAGTGAATTAATTATTAGTTTGGAATTAAAAATAATATTGGAAACATATTTCTGTTTTTTTAAATTCTGAAGTGGAATGTAATAATAACAGAAGCATGTGCCAGTTAGCTCAGTTTTGAGAATATGAACAAAAGAAGGAAAAAAAGATTATATGTTGAGGAATCAGTTTAGGAGAAGAAATATGTGGATGGAAGGATTATTCACAGAATTAGCCCTATTGGCTCAGAGGGTTCCTTTTTGGAAAGGAGTAGAGAAAGATGGTTTTGTAGGTTGATATTCAACCTATAGAAAGCCTAGAAAACCAGGAAGATGAGCTTGAGGGGCTATTGTTTATTTATGGCCAGGTCAATATTGCATATTGTGACTTAAAAGTAACATTGTTCTGGCAGCAGTGTATGACATGGACAACGAAAGTTCAAATTCTTATATACTTATCTAACCTTTATAAAGCTAAGAAGCCCCTCATAGGTATAGACTGTTGAGAGTTTGAAGTAGAATTGTTAAGGTTAGTGATAAAGAAAAGAAAAAAATCTTCCCCAGTTTTTTTGGTATCTCTGTTACACCTCTAATGTGTCCGGCACTGTGCTAGATAATACAGTATATCAAAGCTTTCATATTCAGGGAGCTCATGAACTAAGTGGGTAAATTGATAAGTACAGATAAACTAACCACAGTAGATTGTTAGGAATATTATGTTGGTCTTGAGGACATGTAGTGGGGAGTTCAGAGGAGAGCGCAAGTTATTTCATTTTGCAGAGTCTAGAATTCAAAGGGTGTTGATATTTGACATGTAAAGCAAATATTTTCTCCAGTAGGAGAGGATAGAATATTGTAAACAGAGAGCACTGTGAGCAAAAACC
Organism: Tamandua tetradactyla; assembly: GCF_023851605.1. Classification (NCBI taxonomy): domain Eukaryota; kingdom Metazoa; phylum Chordata; class Mammalia; order Pilosa; family Myrmecophagidae; genus Tamandua; species Tamandua tetradactyla. The sequence continues at coordinate 53,618,037 of NC_135345.1, forward strand.
CCATTCAGTTGGGGTGAATGATGATGTAGCAGGAGAGAGAAGCCTGGCCCATGGTGAGAATGACCTTAACCTTAAACTAGCCTGCAGACATTTATGTAGTCAGTGGAAGCTGTTGGAAAGTTCTTGATCAGGAGTATCTTGAGCAGATCTGTTGTTGTTTTTTTTTAAGAAAAGGAATTGGCAGCAGAGTGGACTATAAAATGCAAGGAAAGAGAGCAGAGTCAGAGACCAGATTAGAGAGCTGTTAAAGTACCGAAGGAATGAAATGAGGGCCTGAACTCATAATGGTGCATTCAGTTTTAAAAATCATGATTTAAATTCTCTTTGCAGTAGAGAATTTCATCTTTAGTCATGTGATAAGCTTAGCTTCTTGAAGATAACTTTACTTGTCATTATGTAAATTTTTAAACATACTAACAAGTAGAGAGAATAGTACATATGAATCCCTATGTTTTATATGCTTTAATATAATTAAGCTTTCTTTAGCAAAATAAGCAATTTGATAGATATAAAATCACCCAATTGGATACAAAAACAATTGTGTAATTATTCAAATGGGGTGAGCTGCAGAAGAGGAGTGAAGAGTGATGTTGGGTAACATGTATGTGTAAGAAAAAAATGACCACAACATTTTCTTAAAATATGTTTATATCCATATGTGTGCACGTGTCCACATGTATAGATGTGTTTTTCCCCCTCTGAAAGTAGTATGAGCTTTGTAACTAACTAGTTTTCTAAGATTTCAAAATTGTGTGTCTTGGTCTAATTTTATCTGTTGTACTAGGCACTGTGTTGTACCGTCTTAATCTGAAAACATATATCCTCCACTTTGGGGAAATTTTTTTCTATTTTGCACTTTTTCTCTTCTCTCTTCTCGTTCTCCTGTTCAGATATTGGGCCTCTTGGACTGGTCCTCTAATTTTCTTACCTTTTCTCATCTGTTTCACATCTCTTCATCTTTTGTCATTGGGGAGTTTTTTCCAACCGTACGACTGTTTTATTCAAATTGTACAGCCGTTCTATTCAACTTTTCATTTGTGTGTTTTTTTTTTTTAATTTTGACATCCCATTCTTGTTTCATACATGCTCATGTATGCAGTAATGCAGCATCTTTTTTTTTTCCTTTCTCAAAGGATATTATTGATAGCTTGGTTTGTTTCTTTTAGATTTACTTCTCTCTGTGTAGCCTGTTTTCTCCAAGTTGATTTTTAAAGTTTATTTTTGACTTCTATTTTCGAATGTGTGTGGATCTTTGGCCATTCACTCAGTGTAAGAGTTGGTCACTAAAAAGTTCATTGGGAGCTCTGTTCATGTATATGGGACAGAATGACTGTAGCTTCACTGTGGGGGTTAAGTTGTTTTAGAATCCCTGTATGACATTTTTTATTTTTTTTGTTAGAGAAGTGGTAGATTCATACATGTAATACGAAATTCCCATATGCCACCCTATCATTAAGACCTCCTATTGGTGTGGTACATTTGTTGCAATTGATGAAAGCACATTTTTATGATTGAACTATTGACTGTCATCCATGATTTAACTTAGGGTTCATGGTTTGTGTAGTGCAGATTACCAGGGGACAGGGTGGGGATAGGAAATGGGAAGTTAAGGCTTAAAATGTACAGAGTTTCTATATGGAAAGATGGAAATGTTTTGGTAATGGATGTGGTAGTGGTAGCACAGCATTGTGAATGTAATTAACAGCACTGAAGTATGTATCTGAATGTGGTTAAAAGGGGAAATGTTAGGTTGTATATATGATAAAAGAATTAAAGTTTTATAAAGAAATGTGTTGAACTGATTGATGTCAGTATTTTTAGATTTTGTTTTGATTGTTTATTTTTTCTTTTGAGATAATCTGATTTTCCAGAGGAGGCATTTCAGTCACCTGCCAAGAGAATATGTGCCTGGCTGATTCAAATATTTTGAGAGCTGAATTTGTAAATTATTGAATCTTTTGAGATCATACCTTAAGAGTTAATAATGTCTTTGCTTTCCCACTGCTGACTTAGGATTCATCAGTCTTTTCAGTTACCATCTCTTTTGACTGCTTTCAAAGTCCTAAGTTTTACTGCTTTTCCATTCTTTTTGTTCTTATGGGTTTAAACACAATTGTGATAATTGATTTATACAGTTCTCTACTGTTCCTTATTTCACCCTAACAGTGTGTGGTAAATGTTTTCCTAGGTTATTAAAATTTTCTGATATACCATTTTGAATAGTTCACAATCTATTTTTGGGTACATCACAATGTACTTAATAGGTTTCCTTTTCAGATATTGTTCTGTTAAACTTTTGTAGATAATGCTAAAAGGGCAGCTCAATGGAAATCTCAAGAATTAAAAAAAAATTTTGGTACAGAAGACTTTAGGCAAGGCATTGGATATGTCCAGTATGTACATGGATATGTAAGGTCTGAAATGAATTACTTTTAGGAAATCAGCCATGTTGTCGTATAGTCATTTCTTTAAATATTAGATCATGTGGAATAGTATTCTCATTATGCTCTAGTTGGACAAATTTTGAGTTTATATAATCCTGAGTGCAATATTTGAAGATGAATATTGACAAGAATGATGATAATGCAAATTAATAAAGAGTGTAGTTAGAATGGTGAGGATTTACAGAATTGTTTAGTATTAGAAGTAGTTAAAATATTAAGGAAAAAGGAAAGCTAAGTTAGGAAAAAAGCAATTTTCACACCTTTAAAAATTTACCCTGTATTCCTGATAACTTTTCTTACCATTCCCATAAGGCATATGCTCTTTTTCTCTATTTTGCTCTTCCTCTTTCTCTCTTATCTCTTCTAATTTTCTTCCCCCAGTCTTCTCTCTTCCTCCTTCCCAGTTTCTAATTGAGCACTGACTATGCCAGGAAGTATGGTAGGCTTGAAGGGTGACGGTTAGCATAACAGGTACAGTCCCTGTGGTCTTGTAGTTTATCTTTCCTAATGGGAAAGATAGGTACTAATTAAATAATCATGCCCTAAATTATATGGTTATAAGCTCTAGGGCCTATGCAGGGCTTTGAAGAAGTATCATACCAGCTGAAACCCAAAGGCAATCAAATAAATACTTACTATATGCCAGGCACTGCTTTCTAGGTACTTGGGTTACAGATTTGAACTGGAAGCAGCTCATTCCTACAAAGGTCTTATGTTACACTGGCAGTAGACAGTTAACATATAACAAATTAAATAAGTTTAAGTCAGATAATGATTTAGTGAGAGATTCTATGAAGAAACACTTTAACAAATTCTTGAATAATGATTAGAAGGATGAATCCATGAGGAAACCTAGGTATTCCAAGTAGAAGGAGAATCTAGTATAAAAGTCCTTAGAAAGGAGGAGCTTATATATTAAAAGGAAGAGAAAAAAAAAAAAAAAAGCTGTTCTGACCAGAATGTAGTAAAAATGAGTTGGAGAGATTAGGGGAAAACAAGGTAGGAGAAGTAGCTATACCATGCAAGTCCTTGTAAACTATGTTAAGAAGTTTGGATTTTATTCCATTTGTAATAGGAAGTTATTGAGGAGTTTTGAACAGGGGAGAGACATGAATTGATTTACATATTTAATAAGGTTGCTTTGGCTGTTTATAGAGAATGGATTTTTGAGAGGTAACAACGAAAGCAGAAATAAGTTAATTTAACATGACAGGTAAGGTGTGGGTGGTGGGTTAGACTTGAGGAAGGGACATATTGATAAGTGGATTTGATATATGTTGTAGAAGTAAAGTTGACCTGTTGGGTGTAACATATATTGGATAATTCCTAGGCTGTTTTTTTTTTTTTTTTTTTTTTTCTTGAGCAGCTTGGTAAATGATGGTGCCACTTACTTACGGGGGAAAGCTTGGAGAGGATGGGGAGTCAGGAATTTTGTTTTGGCAATGAAGAGATTGAGATGCCTGTTAGACACAATATATGTAGCTGGATATCTATTACTGGAGTATAGGGGAGCAATTGGGATCATGGTATCAACTCTGTGAGTATTCTTTTTTAGGTAGTTTTTCTTCCATAGAGTTTATTGTGTTGCTCTGATTGTTTACGTGTCTGTCTTAAGCTCTGGGATTCTGCTTTCTCTCTGTAGTCTTAGCTTCTGGTGCATAATAATAGATATTTGATGAATGTTTTGTGAATAAATCATGTTTGTTTTCCATTACCAGATCCTGTCAAGTGTTTGTCAAATCCATTTATTTCTTTCTCACCATTATCTTAGTGCTGATCCTCATATCTCATTAGGACTGACACATTTTAAATGAACATTTTTTAAGCAGCAGCATACATTTTCAAGTGAAATCTCATTGTGGAGATTGATAACTAATTATGTGAATTGATAACTAATTACGTGAAGTTATCAGTTAGGGACTGGGATCAGCACTGTTGGTGAGAGATCTAACTGTAAAGGCTTAACTATATAAGGGTTCTTTTTTCTCATATAATGATTAGTTGGGAGGTGGTATTGAATCACTCGTTCAAGTTTATCAGAATCAAGGTATCTGAGATTCTTTTGACCTTTGCCTCACAGAGAAAGGAAGTGATGCTAAATTAGGACCTAGCAGGGCAGTACAATTTAAGTAGCATATAAAATATGGTATGATATTATTCAAGTGTAGGACAACTTGAACTTAAATTAGTTTGAGCTTAATTAATTGGTGGTGTTTTAAGATAGGAAGTTGAGTATAAAAACAAAAGAAATAAGAAATTTCACCAGTCTAAAGTTGTACTACTGGACCACTGTCAAAAGATCTAGTAGAAGCAGAAGAGATGGACAAATCTGGGAGAAATTATGGAGTAAGTAGATAATTGATTTAAAAGTTAATATATAAAGAGGGAGAAGGAGAGGTATTAAGAAGACAGAGATTTCTGACTTCAAGCTTCTAGTTCTGCTGAATAGACAGGATAGTGGTAAGTGTTGATGGTGATAGGAAAATGTAGAGGAGAAATGATATGTAAGCAGCAGATTATTTATATTTAAGTTATAGCAAATCACAGTCTAAATAGAAAATGGTCAGAATGACTAAAGTGGCTACGAGTTTTTTAGATAAAGGTAATGAACACAAAAATAGGAAGTTCTTCATGGCGCTGAACTCTGACATATGCAGTCATAACCAAGTACCTTGGATTTATTTATGGTGCTCTGGGGGAATATATAAAAGTACCAAAGAGTAATTAAAGGTTTTTTGGACTTTTAAGTGGTATCAGTGTGAACTTTTTAATAGTTGGGAGCATTTTGATCCCAGCATCCACCTTTGATTCCTTTCACCCAATGTAATTCTGAAATTGGGTAATTTATGAGATATTTAACAAAACATTCTTCATTATTTATCTTTACATCATGTTATAAGTTTATTATATTTGAGTGTTCTATTAAACAAGCTAATAACCCTTTTTTTTAAGGTACAGCAGGGAAGAACTGGAAATTCAGAAAAGGAAACAGCGCTTCCATCTACAAAAGCTGAGTTTACTTCTCCTCCTTCTCTATTCAAGACTGGACTCCCACCCAGCAGGTTAGTTAGGCAGTTTAAGTGAAATTATTGTAAAACGTTGGTATCTTTGCATTATATTAATGCTGTGTGAAGTATAAAGGTTTGAATGATCTATCAAAAAACTGGCACGTTTTGCCTTGTTTTAGTACAAAACTAATTCTTTGTGGAAAAACTTTTAAGGTGCTGCTCTTAGAAGAAGAAGAAATGAACTATGGTATATAGTTACATGTATGTAAAAGGGGAGAATAAGCTTATATTCAGGAGAGGCATGGACGACAATGGTGTTAATGTTTTTGGTGCTTATTTTTATTACATAATTATTGGACTTCATAAGTCTAGATCTTTTGGCCTAAAGGTATCTTAACTAATTTTAATAACGACAGACTGTTGAAATTTCAGCCTGGGAAATCTTTCAAATTAAAATCATTTTCTTTAAGTTGAGATGATAATAAAAAACTTGGCATTCACAAGGTACCAGTTGTAAGAGGCAAATATCCTGGCAAATATTCTTGTAACTTAAAAGTGCAAGTGGTCATCCTGTTACCCCCATTAGCAGGAAAATGGTAAAGAATAACTTAAGAATAGGGAAATTTGATGTCAGCAATTTAATTTCAGGTTAGATAAGGATGACTTAATTCACTTATTTCTCTGGGCTTGAAACAGGTCAAATTTATGATTTTGGTTTTACCAGTTATAAGAGATTATATCATTTACTAATGTGGGAAGAAACCTTACGGAAACATCTCATTGGCTCTAAGATACAGATTCTTGAAGCTTTGGGTCCAAATTAAACGTCTTAAAACTGACTAAGATCTTGATTGTCTTTTCTTATCTTAACAATCAGTAGTCATGAGCATGCCTAAATTTGTTTATTTAAACCAATTGCAATCTCATAAAATGTTTGGCTAAAGAAGTGTTTATAGCTGAGGAATAGAAATCCTGTATAGCATCCTTTTGGTATTTCTTTTTTTTAAAGGGGTCAGTTTTTTTCATTGCACTTGTTTTGTTCGGTGTTATAGAGTGATGTTAAGAGCTTGGACTTTGGAGCCAGACTTCTGTGATTCACATTCCAGCTGTACTATTTATGAACTGAGTGTCCTTGGACAAAGTCTTTAATCTCATGGTGCCTCTGTGTCCTAATGCATATAATGTATTAATAGTATTTTCCTTACCAAGATGGTTGTATATAGATTATCTTACTTAAAATGTTTTAGACTAGTGCCTGGTACATAGTTAATATATATGTTTATTATTATCATCATCATAATACATTAATTAAAAATCAATAGCTTTTTTTTCCAGTTTTTTCTGTACTTTGTCTTCTTTTATTTATTTTTTTTTAAATTTGGGCCAGATTATTTGGGCTACTGGATTTTGAGCAGAAGAATGATATAATGTGTTTTCAGGTTTTAAAAGTCTCAATTTAGCTGCTTTAGTATGAGCAGACTCTGAATGGATTCAGTTTGGAAACAGGGAGTCCTTTTAGGAGGTTGAAGCAGTTATCAAGGCAAATGATAATATGATTTTGGACTACAGTAGTAGTGGTGGAGATAGTGAGTAGTAGTCAGATTCTGAATGTATTTTAAAAAATGAGCCAATAAGATATCCTGTTGGACTAGACAAGAATTATGGAGAAAGGGAAGACAAGAATTATGGAGAAAGGGCGGTCAAGAATAATGAATTCAAAGTTTTAGTTCTAAGTACCTGAAAGAATGGATTTATTATTTATTGACATGGAAAAGACAGTAGGAGGACTGGTTATTGGAAGGGAAAGACCAAGAATTCAGTTTAGGACATAATGAATTTGAAATACCTATTAGATGTACAAATGGAAAATTTGAGTAGGCATTGAACCTGGAGTAGAGGGGAGAGGTGTGGGCTATAGACAGAAATTTGGGAATTATCAGTGTTTGAATGGTATATGAAACTGTTGAGACTGGATAAGATTGCAGAAGGAGTAAGTGCTGATAGAGACGTAGCATGAAGACAGAGCCTTAGGGCACTCCCTTGCAGGTCAGAAAAGTAAGAATGAACCAGTAAGGGAGACCAATAATGAAGAAGGACTAGTGAAATAGAAATAAAACCTAGTGTGGGTCTTGAAGTATTTCAAAGAAGGAGGAATGATCAACTATTAAATGCCAGTGATTGATTGGTCAAGTATGATGAAGAATTTAAAATGTGGAGTTCATTTGCAGTCCTGACGAGAATCATTTTCAGCATTTTGGTGAATTAAAGACTTATTAGAATGGTTACAGGAGAGAATGAGAGGGAAATAAGTAGAAATGGCATGGGCATTGTTTTTGTGTTTTTTGCTATGCAAGGATGCAGAGAAATGGAGCAGTAGCTGGAGGGAAATGGGGGATTCAGGATGTTTTTCTCCAGAAGAAGATTACAGCAAATTTTTATATACTGATAGGAATGAGTTACTAGCAGGGATCATTGATGCAAGCATTGAGAAGAGACAGTTGAGAGAGTAATGTTCTTAAGGCCAGAGGAAATGTAGCGCAATGTGCAAGTGAAGGGTTAGTCTAGGTAGAGGCACAGGCAATACACACTGTAATAGCAGGAGAGAAGGCAGGATACAGAGCATCAGTGTAGGTGGGCAGGTGTATTAGTTGTTCCCATCAGTGGGAACAACTGAAAGTTCTTTCCTGATTACTTCGGTTTTTCTTAACAAAATCAGATGCAGACTTAGTAAGAATAAGGATAGTGAGACGTGGGTACTGGACGTTTGAGAAAAGAAGAGGTCTGATAGTAATTTGTCAATATGTGCATAAACTGTGAGAAAAGAATAGGATTGCTAGCATAGCTACGGAGAAATGTGGGGTCGAGAAATGGCTTTTTTTCAAGAAGTGAGGAATTGCAGCATTTTTCGGTGCTGCTGGAAATGAATTATTAGAGAGAAAAACTGATGACATAGAAATAGTGTGTGTTTTCTTGATGTTAATGGATTTAAGTTGAAACGTCATCTGGCTCGTGTGTTTCTCTTACCATTATCAGGTATTCATGTGTTCATGAAGAGTAGCTTGAGTTGGATTTAACAATGATTGAGGTTATACCAGGTGACAAAGGGATAGAGGAGCAAGGAAAATGAGAATGTACTTGATGGACCTTCATAAGAGATGGCGTCAGTCAGGAGAGATGGATGAGGAAAAATGGGAGAACAGAGGTGGGTAAGGGACCGTAAAAAATAGATAGAAAATGATAGAAAAAATAAGTTCATCATTACTACTGGAAAAAAAAAGGATAATTACCACCACAACCTATAGTAACATAGCCAGCACATCAGAGCTGTCAGTTTCAGAAATAAGGGACAGTATCCATTGCTCGTTAGGATACTTTTCTGGAATCATCTTTGATCAAAAGAATATTTTCCTAAATAAATAATGTACTTTTTTTTCTATTTTACTCATTTTATATTATGGAGATTGGAGAGAGATCTTTGAAAATAAACTTGTATTAACTTTAGGGAGAATACAGTTAATATAATTTATTATATTTATTATAGAAGCTGCACAGCAAATATATAAGAGTAATGAGCTGTATTATGACCTAAGCACTGTATTTCTGTTGTTGATAATCTTAGATTGCCTTATTATTATATAGATGCCTGCTCATAGTGTTTGTACAAAAGACTTTTTAATGTTCTTTTTAATTTATCAGTAGAAATGCTGGGTTTCTGGCTTTCTGTACTGTCTAGCAATTTGACATTTTTAAGTAAAATGTTATATTTAAGATTTGTACATATCAGTGTTTTTTTTAATCTTTAAGAATGTTTATATTATTTAACTTTTTGACATGTAAAAAAGTGAATAAAAAGCTTGATAAATGTTCACAGACTGATCATATTCATGTCATCAGCACACAGATCAATAAACAAAACAATACCATTACCCCCAGAAAATTCTCTTGTGCCCTTTTTGTTTTTGTTTTTTAAAGATTTATTTTGAAAAAAAATTAAACTTAGAAAGAATTGCAAGAAAGTACAAAGAACTTCTATATCCTGTTCACCCATATTTACCACTTAACATTTTGCCACATTGCTTATAATTTCACTAAAATATTTTTCTTTCTGAACCATTTGAATGTGAATTGTAGATATCCTGCCCCTTTACCAAATACTTCAGCATTTATTGGTTAAGGACAAGGACATTCTGTTATATAATCACAGTACTGGGATCAAATTCAGGAAATCTAATAATGAGTCAATTCTTTTATCTAATATACGATCTATATTCAAGTTTTTCTGGTTATCCCAATAAGGCAATTCTGTTCTTTCCCCCTTGATCTAGGATCCAATCCAGGATCATTCATTTCATTAAATTATTATTATCTCCTTAGCTTTCCTTAATGTGTAACAGCTTCTCTTTCTTTGTATTTCTTGATAGTCAATTTTGGAAGAATACAGTCCATTTGTTTTGTAGATTGTCCTCAATTTGGATTTGCCTTATGTGTCCTGGCTATTAGATTTAGGTTTTGCATTTAGGCAGGAATATGACATAAGTGGTGGTATGTCCTCCTCCATGCATCATGCTGGAGATATATGCTTGCAGTTTGTCATTTTATTAGTGATAATTTTTATTATTTAGTTGTGGTGTATTCTTCAGGTTTTCTCCACTTGCAAAGTTATTGCTTTCCCCATTGTACTTAATAAGTTATCTGTGGGGAGACTGTATGTAAATATTCTGTTCTTCAAACTTTCCAATAATTTTAGCATTCATGGATGATTTTTGCCATAATTATTACTATAATGGCTGCAGAATAGTGATGATCTGTTATTCCTTTTACATTTATTAGCTGGCATTCTACTGTTAAAATGTGCTTTATCACCTCCCCGTTTATTTATTATCAGTTTAGATGCATTGATTCTTAATGTGTGAATGTTGGTGTATGCATATGCGTGTGTATATGGCTTAAATATGTCGTATATAAACCATATATATCTATATGGTTTATCTCTGGCATTCATTTTGATACTTAAATTGCCCCAAATTTGGCCAGTGAAAGCCTCTTCAAACTGGTTTTTAGTCCTTTTGACATATCCCTACCATTTTTTGAGGATTTCTTTACTTTCTGGCACTACTAAAATATTACATGGTCTTCTTGTACTTTCCCTGCCCCATTCCTAGAAGTTGCCATTCCTTGAAGTCTCCCTGATTCCTTTTAGTGGGAACTGAAAGGTGGCAATTAGAAACCACAATCTGGGCACTAGCTGTACTGTTAATTGCTCCTGGAGTGTCATTATTTCCAGGCCTTTTAGTGGCCAGAGCTAGGAAAAAATCTAGCAGTTTTTCTATTTCATATTGTATCCACCTTTTTCCCCACAATGAAAAGCTGTTTCCTCAAAACTTGAATATATATATTCATTTACTCTATGCTAAAATACTAAATAGATTTAGAGCTTCTGCAGCTACCTTCACAGGAAACAAACCTATTAAGTTTGATTTCAGGATTTGTTGAACTTTACAGTTTTCTTTTTTTGCACTAAGGATATGTAGTAAGATTGTTTTCAGAAGTTTCCTTCAGAGTGGTAAATATGTTAATCATTTAAAATGTGATTTGGTTCATTGTATCTGTTTGTTTCCAATTTTACATTTTTTTCATCCATGCTTGTTGATTTAATTTTATTTTTTGATATATGAAACATTTAACATAGTTCCAAAGGCAAGGCTCTCTAGAAATATACTCTTAGAATTATCAGTGTTGCTTATTCTGTTTCCACCCTGTTCATAACCAGTTTCATATCATTTAGTTTCTGGTTTATTCTTCCTGTGTTTCTTTTTACATAAACAAGCAGATGCATCTTTTTTTTCCCCTAGTGCCTTAAAAGAATGTCTTAGTCCTATAAAGAATTAGCAAGAATATAAATAGCTGAACTTTTTATAGAGTATTTTATGGGGGATGAAATTAGCTTTATCTGGATTTTATTTTGAGTTAAATTATCTTATAGAATTTTTATAAAATACGTATTTAGTGTAGGTTTTAAAAAACATGTCAGAGTGTTACTGTTAACTGGTTGCACTAATAATACCTATATCTGTTGAAGAATATAGGGAATGAAATGGGAAAACTTCTAATGAAATTTTATGAAACTGCAGGTGTTAATGTTATTAATTCATAAAAGCACAGAAATACATTCCTTGATAATACATTGCAACTGAAGTAAACCTTTGGTTCTTTTCTGATTTCTTCATTTTGACATACTGCCTAGGCTAAAGAATACTTTTAAAAATATTCTAGAGTTAACAAAATGTTGATAATACTATTTTTAATTATGAGTAGCAAAGTTAGTTTCAAAACAAGTATTTTATATGACTTCAAGGAAATGAAACTATAGGAACATATTAAAGGACTTTGGAAAAAGCATGTCAGGGAAAAAAAAAGGAGGACAGGGGGGATCAGAGACAACAGTAATGTAAGAAAAAACATAGAAAATTTATCTCACCAGAAACAGCACCTCTTCTCAGTCTCAGACAAGTACTGCCTCCAGAAAAGCCAATTCAAGCGTTGGGAAGTGGCAGGATCGATATGGGAGGGCCGAATCACCTGATCTAAGGTAAGGCTATTTTAAAAATTGGATGCTCCCTGATGTTTAGATCATCAGTGTTGTTTTGTCATAGTGGGATAATAAATTTTGATTAGTCTGCACCACATTTTTACCCCTTCACCCCTCAAATTATGGTTTTTCCATGTAGTTTAGGGTTTTTTTAAGTTACCTTATGAATCAGGCCCTATCACCCTGTCTTGCCTTTTCACCTTTAGCCTTTTATCATGTAAAATAAATTGCATGAAGCTACTACCCTAATGGGTACTCAGTAATTTTTTTTTCTCTTCCCCTTGCTGCAGGTTTAATTCTTCTTTCTCATATTACACCCTGTTCAGATTTCCCAGGAGCTTTTTACTACTCATTCAATAACATCTAATCTTTTGAACAAGTAATTAGAACCTGTAACATGTGACACTACTGAATTTTTCCAATAATTTTATCCAACTATTTCATTCCATAAATATGCCACTCCATTAAGTGGGTCAGTCTACCAGCTCTCCTAGGATACCCCATTTTCCTTGTTGTTAAGCTTTTACTCATGATGCACTCCGATTAGAATTTTGGTTTGTGTTTTAAATCTTGTATTTACAAAGGATACAGCCTTAGATGGGTAATGTAATCTCTTTGAGCCTGAAAAATTGGAATAATAACTTCTACTCTGAGGGATATAGGGAGAAGCAAATAGGTTATGAAAGTGCTTTACCAACAGTAATCAATCTCAGAGATTATACTTTGATTCTTGACAAAGAAGTACAGACCAAGACTACCTTACTAAATTTACTATTCTGAAGTTTTAAACAGTTATAGTATACAGGGAATAATTTTTTTTTATTTTGCTTTTACTTTTGTTAACCAGTTTTGAGATTTCTTCTCAGGCAACTTGGTGCTGTATTAATGCGCTATTTTTTTTTTCTGGTTTCTTTCACTTAGCATAATGTTCTTTTTTAATTATTATTTTTGATTAGACCATAGGTTTACATAAAAGTCATGTGAAAAATACAGTGTTCCCATATATTCCCTGTTGTGGACACTTTTGCATTGGTGTGGTACCTTTGTTACAGTTGTTTAGAGAATATTAAATTTTTACTGTTAATATTACTGTCCATTGTTTACATTAAGGTGTACTTTTCTCATATACTACCTTATTATTAACGACTTGTAATAGTGTCGTACATTTGTCACAATTTATGAAAGAACGTTCTGATATTTGTACTATTAACCACAGTCCGTTGTCCACAACATGGGTTTCACTATGTAATATAATATCATGTTTTATTTTCTAATTTTCCTTCTAATAACATATGCCACCCAAAATTCCTCTCTTTCAACTACATTCACCAATGTAATTCACTGAATTTAATTATACTCACAATAATGTACTAATATCAACCCTATCCATTTCTAAACATTTACAAGTAACATTACTACACATTTACAGTTAATAGAAATTCTACACAAATTAAGCATCAGCTCCCCTTTTTCAACCCCCATTATAACCCCATTGTATTCTGATTCTGTTAATTTGCTTATTATAATTAGTTCATATCCGTGAGATTAAACTATGTTTGTCCTTCAGTATCTGGCTTATTTCATGCCACATAATGTGCTCTGGGTCCATCCATGTTGTTGCATGCATCAGAATGTCATTCCTTCTTACAGCTGTTCCATTGTATTATATATACCACATTTTTTTATCCACTCATCTGTTGACACTTGGGTTGCTTCTTTTGTTGGTAATTGTGAATAATACTACTATGAACATCAGCGTGAATATGTCTGTTTGAGTCCCTGCTTTCAGTTGTTTTGGGTATATACCTAGTAGTGGGATTGTCAGCTTATTTAGCAGTTCTATACTTAGCTTCCTGAGGAATTACCTGTCTTCCATGATGGATGCACCATTTTACATTGCTATCAGCAATGAGTAAGTGTTATTTCTTCACTTTAAATATTTTTTTTTCAACAGTAGCCATTCTAGTTTGTGTGAAAGATCTGATTGTGGTTTTGATTTGTATTGTCCTAATAGTTAGTGATATTGAGCGTCTTTTCACGTGCTTTTTAGCCATTTGTATTTCCTCTTTGGAGAAATATCTATTCAAATCTTTAGCCCATTTTTAAACTGGTTTGTCTTTTTAATTTTTGACTTGTAGTATTTCTTTATATAATTTGGGTATTTAGCCCTTAGCAGATAAGTGTTTCTAATATTTTCTCCCATTTGTGGGTAGCCTTTTCACTTTGTTGACAAAGTCCTTTGAGGCAGTAAAGTTTTAAATTTTGAGGCAGTCCCATTTATCTACTTCTCTCATCCCTTATGCTTATGGGTATAAAGTTTAAGAAACCATTGCCTACCACGAGATCTTTTTTTTTTTTTTACATGAGCAGGCACCAGGAATCGAACCCAGGTCTCTGGGATGGAGGGGGAAACTTTGCCTCCTGAGCCACCCTGGCCTGCCCCTACTATGAAATCTTGAAGATGCTTCTCAGCATTTTCTTCCAGGAATTTCATGGTCTTAATACTTATATTTAGATCTTTGTTCCACTTTGAGTTAATTTTTGTATAAGGGGTGAGATGGGTATCTTCTTTCATTCTTTTCATATGGTCATCCATTTCTCCGAGCATAATTTGTAGAACAAATTATTCACTTGGGTGGACTTAGTAGCCTTGTCAAGTAGCAGTTGGCTGTAGATGTGAAGGTCTGTTTCTGAACTTTTGGTTTAATTTGCTTAGTCAGTATATCTGTTTTTATGCCAGTGCTGTGCTGTTTTGACCATTGTAGTTTTGTAATATCCTCAGGAACCGAGTCCAACTTTATTCTTCTTTCTCAAGATATTTTGGCTATTCAGGCCCCTCACCCTTCCAAGTAAAAAAAAAATTCTGTATGCTATATGGCAGGAATCACATTTCATTCTTTTTCCATGTGAGTATCCCGTTATTGCAGCACGATTTGTTGAATTTTGTTTGTTTATTCTTTTTTTTTGCTTGCTTTTTTGTTTGTTTTTGGGAAGTCCATGGTGTTGGGAATCAAACCTGGGTCTCCCACAAGGCAGGTGAGAATTCTACCACTGAACTACCCTTGCAAGCTCCCTTTCCAAGTAAATTTCATAATTGGCCTTTCCTTTACTGCAGTGTAGTGTGTTGTAATTTTGATTGGGTTGCATTGAATCTGTAAATCAGTTTGGATAGAATTGACATCTTAATACTTACTCTTCCAATCTATGAGCATAGACTACCTACCCTTCCATTTATTTATTTTTTTGATTTCATTTAGTGGTGTTTTGTAGTTTTCTGTGTACAGTTCCTTTACATCCTTGGTTAAATTTATTCCTAGGTATTTGATTCTTTTAGTTTGCTATTGTAAATAGAATTTTCTTCTTGATTTCTGCCTCAGATTGCTCATTACTAATGTATAGACGCACTACTGATTTTTTTATTAATTTTTAAATTTTTAAAAAAAAATAACAGGCACAAACATTCTTAACTTATGATCATTCCTTTCTACATATATAATCAGTAATTCACAATATCATCACATAGTTGCATGTTCATCATCATGATAATTTCTTAGAATATTTGCATCAATTCAGAAAAAGTAAAAGATTCATACATACCATACCCCTTACCACTCTCTTTCATTGATCACTAGCATTTCAATCTGAATTTATTTAGCATTTGTTCCCCCTATATTTATTTTTGTTACATATGTTTTACTTGTCTGTTGATAAGGTAGATAAAAGGAGCATCAGACACAAGGTTTTCACAATCATACAGTCACACTGTGAAAGCTATATCATTATACAGTCATCTTCAAGAAGCATGGCTACTGGAACACAGCTCTACATTTTCAGGCAGTTCCCTCCAGTCTCTCCATTACATCTTGACTAACAAGGTGATACCTGTTTACTGTGTAAGAATAACCTCCAGGATAACGTCTCGACTCTGTTTGGAATCTCTCAGCTATTGACACTTTATTTTGTCTCACTTCACTCTTCCCCCTTTTGGTCAAGAAAGTTTTCTCAATCCCTTGATGCTGAGTCTCAGTTCATTCTAGGATTTCTGTCCCACATTGCCAGGAATGTCCACACCCCTGGGAGTCATGTCCCACATAGACAGGGGGAGGGCAGTGAGTTTTCTTGTTGTGTTGGCTGGAGAGAGAGTCCACATCTGAGCAACAAAAGAGGTTCTCTGGGGGGTGACTGTTAGGCCTGATTTTAAGTAGGCTTGACCTATCCTTTGTGGGGTTAAGTTTCATATGAACAAACCCCAAGATTGGGGGCTCAGCCTATTGCTTTGGTTGTCTGCACTACTTGTAGAAACACTGCTGATTTTTGCACATTGATCTTGTATCCCACCACTTTGCTGAACTCATTTATTGGTTCTGTTAACTTTCTTGTAGATTTTTCAAGACTTTGTATAGGATCATGTTATCTGCAAATAGTGAAAGTTTTGTTTCTTCCTTTTCAGTGTGGATGCCTTTTATTTCTTTTTCTTGTCTAATTGCTCTAGTTAGAACTTCTAGCACAATGTTCAGTAACAGTGGGCATCCTTGTCTTGTTACAGATCTTTGAGGGAAAGTTTTCAGTCTTTCATCAATTACTGCGGTTAGTGGTGCATTTTTCTTGTATACCCTTTATCATGATAAGGAAGTTTCTGTTTTTGTATACCCTTTATCATGTTAAGGAACTTTCTGTTTTCAAAAAGAAAAAATATGAATTTTGTCAAATGTTTTTTCTGCATATATTAAGATGATATGGTTTTTCCCCTTGATTTGTTAATGTGGTATATTACATTAATTGATTTTCTTGTGTTGAACCTTGCGTGCCAGGGATACAACCCGCTTAATCATGGTGTATAATTCTTTAATGTGCTGTTGGATTTTTTTTGCAAGTATTTTGTTGAGGATTTTGGCACCTGTATTCATTAAAGAAGTTGGTCTGTAATTTTCTTTTCTTGTAGTGCCTTTATCTGGCCTTCGTATTAGTGTGATGTTGGCTTATAGAATGAGTTAGATAGTGTTCTTTCTCAAATTTTTGGAAGATTTTGAGCAGGATTGGTATTAATTCTTCTTGGAATAATTGTTAGAATTCACCTGTGAAGCCATCTGGTCCTGGGCTTTTCTTTATTGGGCGGTTTTTGATGACTGATTCAGTCTCTTTACTTGTAATTCGTCTATTGATGACCTCTACTGGTCCTGGGCTTTCTTTGTTGGGAGGTTTTTGATCAGTCTCTACTTGCAATTAGTCTGTTGAAGTCTTCTATTTCTTCTAGCGGTAGTATAGGTTGTTTGTCTGTTTTTAGGAACTTTTCCGTTACCTCTGAGTTGCCTAGTTTGTTGGCATTCAGTTGTTCATAAACCCCTCTTATGATCCTTTTTATTTCTGTGGGGTCAGTAGTTTTTTCCCCCCTCTCAGTTCTGATTTTATTTATTTATGTCTTTTCTCTTTTTTCCTTTTCCTGTCTAACTTTGCCTGGAGGGCAAAGTCTGCAAGGAGGATCACCCAGACAGGACTTTCCAAGTCAGTATTTCCCAGCCAAAACAGGACCAGGGATCCATGGAAGGGGTGTAGACCAATACCAAAAAGTTGTGGGGAGAGGGTCAAGAAAGATGCTAAAAAGCCTTTTTGGTGTTTCCCCAAAGCTGTGTTTTCCTGGCCTGCTCAGCAGATGGTGCTCTTCAGCATACTTTTCCTCACAGATATACATATGTCATGCTTCTTTTAATTGTCAGTGCCTTTGTCCTTGTTGAGGGCAGGATTGAAGCAGTGGCACAACCTACCTGGCCTTGGATGGGCTGAAAGAGCTGAGACCTAGCAGTCTATAAACGCACCAGTCAAGAGTTGTGATCAGTACTTAACTTTGATTCCCTGTGTTTGGGGAAGAGTTCTTCCACATCCCTTTCTGTCTTCAGGAGCCAGCTAAGTACTGGACTCCAGATGGCTAGCCTCAAGAATGGGGGATGGGCGCCAGCACTTACTGCTGAGCAATTTTCAGTTTTTTACTGCAATATCTCAGCCTCTTTGTCCTGCGTTCCTTGGATGTTGTATCGTGCACCTCTGGGCTCTGTAGTCCCAGGATAGTTTTTTCACAGTTTCTGCCCATCCACTAGCTGCTTTTTGAAAGAGAAGTAAGCATTGCAGCCCTCCACTCTGCCATGCTTCCTAGAAGTGTTAATGTACTTTTAGTTAGTATAATTTTGTTACTTTTTAGTATGTAAATTATGATCCGATGATCTTTGATCATAACACCTAGGAGAAAAGCAGAGGGAGAAAAATGTAAAGGGAAAAACTATCAAAACTTGATTTTCTTAGATTTCTTTTTCTGTGGAATCTTAATTATGTATTTCTCATGAGGTATAAGAATATCTTGTCAACTTGTTTTGGTAGAATTTCCTATTAGGAGAGAGTAAGCTTAGTCATTATGATAAGCCAATAAACATTTTTCTAAGTTATTTTAAGTAAAGAAAAATTAGGTCTAACAAGTGTGCAGTGGAGTGTATCAGCCTTTTCAATTTGACATATCTGTGGAACCCAGAAGTTGAATATAATAGTTGAAAAGTTGAGTATAATGTCTATTAACTTGATTTAAATAACCTGGCGAGAATCTTGAACAGCCTGTTTACTGATGCCAAAAGGATCACACCATAAGATCTTTTTTTATAAGTCCATCATCGCTACTGTTACTAGTAAGGGTTCAATAGCTCTCTTTGTAATTGAAGAATAACTGATTTTCTTAAACTGAATGCTTTTTCATGGCATAACTTTTGGATTTGGATTTTAGATTTGGTTTTGTCACTAACTGTTATGTGAATTTAGGCAAGTTCCCTAGTCTCTAGTTTTCTATTTCTCTGTTTGTAAAATATGCCACTAGGGTATATATCATATAGAGGGTCCCTTCAGTTTGAAAGTTCTTTATTTTCTAGCTAGTCCCTGGTTTATACTGAAAAGATCTAAGAAATTAGGGAATTTGCCCACATTCATAGCTAGTTAGGCAAAACCAGGATTGATATCCCTAGTTTTCCTTTATTACTTATATTTCAGGCAAGTTGACTTTCATAGGCAAAGGCATGGAAACACAAGATGAGTTATTTTTATTGTGATTTATAGCTTCATATGTTTCCTTTTTATTTTTTTCTTTTGTTTTCTTTTATTGTGTTTTAACATCTGAAATTCCTTTTACATCGATTACTTGACTTAGAATTGCTTTTTTGTGTGTTTTGTTTTTTTACTTTAAGTAGTCATGCTTTTCTTATAATACTTCTTGAAATATGATGATTAATATATAAGGAACAATATCAGTTCTGATCTCTGAAAGTGATACATCTCAATATTTATACTGTACAGTTATTCTCACACACTTCTTTACCCACCATGTCCCTCCTCTCTGCAAAAAAAGCTCCTTTGAAAATACAGAAAATTCCCCATTCTGACATTGTGATTAGTCTCAGGGAATATATGTAGTAGGAAGTTTGACACTTTTTTCATATGCATTTTGTGCTTTTGACAGTTCTAAGAATAAATAAAAACCTCAGATAAAACCTATTTCTCTGTAAATATTTTATGTATATGGGTGCACATTCTTGTAGCATATGATAGAAAACTGACATCCAGCTCTCACATTAATGTAATGGGAATGTGGAGGGGTTTTTTTTGAGATATTTTAAAGATCAGTTAAATAATGGTTGAGATCCTTTTGATAAGCTCTGTTATATTTGAAAATTTAGACTTCACATCTCACTACTCAATCTGCATAAGTGTTTTTCCAACTCTGTGTGTATAGTGCAATAGCTTTTTATTGTTTGTAAGTTTTCTTTATAAATTCAGATTTGTACAGCCAGTTAGTAAGAGTGAATCAACAGAATGTTGATATTGCAATATGAATGACTAATCTTATCCTTAAATATCCAGTTTATTTCAGTATTTCCTTCCATTTTATGACATTAAATTCTCCTCTTGGAAGAAGCAGATACTAGGTTGTAGTTTTTTTGTTATTAAGTTTGTTTTCCAGAATCAAAGTACTTTTTAACTTTCAGACTCTTGAAAAATGAATAATAAAAGTTACTTTCCAGTGTTGAATCACTAAGATATGTAAACCTACTTACATTTCTAATTGTAAACAAACATACAAGATTTATAATAAACTTAAAATGATGTAAAATCAACGTATCTAAGTTTACCTCTTCATTTGTTCTTGCTCTGCTTACTTTTATGTCTTAGGATAATGTACTGAAAAGATATACGTGGTGTTTAATTGAGCACTCTGAATGCTTGTGGCTGTGGTTTGTAGCTTGTAAAAGTTTATGTAACTAAATATATGAAGACCTTTAATTTTTAAGTTCCCTGTTGAACCATATCTTATTTCTGTCAATGATACTTTTGAAAGTGCAAAATTAAGCATAAAGGTGGAAGTTAAAACTTTATTCCAAGCTATGCACCAAAGTGATTTAACGTACATTAATGTTAATGTGCATTAATGAATGCGTATATGTCCACCAGTGAGTCATTTTAGCATATTACACGTTTTAGCATTAAGGGTTTTTTGTATGTTTTTAATACAGCATAAAAAATAATACATTTTTTGCATTCAGGCCCCAGAAAATTAGTGTAAACACATACTGTTGGTGTGAATATGTGTAAAGATTTTGTAGTTGTTTATATCTAAGTGTGAATCTTGATGCTGCCACTTTACTGCTCAAAAGAGCCTCTTTCCGCATATTTAAAAATGAAGCTAATTGAACTTAGACCTTTTTAGTTTTTCTCAAGTATTAAAATAATTTATAAGCTTGTGAGAGTATATGTGGTGCAGGTCCTGAAAGTTAAGATCAGGCACCAGTAAATGTTCCGTTTCAACTTCTGTGCCAATTAATAGGTGTTATTGGTCTCTTTAACTGCAGTACTGTACAATTATAATGTATGTCGTAAAGACTGAGTTTTAAATTCTGTGATTTAATTTGGACATATATTGTTTTTCTAGACAGACATTTTGATATCTTTACCTAAAAATAGCATGCATTAAATTTTCTTTATAAGCCATGTTTTGTAGAGGAAATTATTCTTGTGCTTATGAAAGTAAAGCACACACAGAAAGCAAGCTTTTGTAAAGAAACTGTAACATTTCAGTCCACAAAATTTAAAAGGTGAATTTAAAACTATGTAAAGAATGATGTCCTTACCTTAATTATTAGAACTTAAGGGTGTGAATTTTTATTTATTGAGTAATGAAGATTTAAATATTAATTTTTATCAGCCACTTTTTAATTCTTTCTTGAAAAAAAGCAAAATATCATGAATCTCTTTCTTGAGCAGGCCTTTAGAGTTGCAGCCCTGAGCTTTAGCTAAACATTGGAAATATTTGGGGCACTTCAAAAAATTATTAATGCTTCAGACCAAAGATTTTGATTTAAATAGCCTGATTTGCAACCCACAGGCATCAAGATTTTTAAAAGCTCCCCACATGATCCTGATGTGCAGTCAAGATTGAGACCCACAAACTTAAGAGACTTGATTCTGGTTTGACATAAAGATTAAAAAGATGAAAGTACCTTGGTTTTTGAAGCAAAATAAATTTAGCTATAATGAAAGCTGACATTCGTATAACATTTTATAGCCTTACAGATCCTTTCCAGTATGTAATCCTCGTTTAATTTAGATTTGCTGCCTCTTTGAGTCTTTTAAGAGGTTGGTAACTTCTGTCATAGGTGAATTGTGCTGCTTCTGTTGCAAGCAAATCGATAGTTCATTAGCTGAATTGGAATCCTACACATAATATTTTCCCCACATCTTTCAATTCAGGACTGTTAACAGCAATCTGTTTAGATGTATATGAACTGAGTTAAACATCATACCAAATGTATTGTCATTAACCTAACAATATGGAATAGCCACATTCTAGGTTTCTTGAACTACCTGCTGCCAATCCTAGTAAAAACTCTGTTGTGAAAAAACATTCATAGAAGATTTCTGCAAGGATATGTGATATATCCATTCCTTTAAAATAGTGGTTTTGAATTTTCTTTGAATCATTAATTACTTTGAAAATTTTCTCCAAAATGTGGACTCTTTTTCCCCCAAATTATATTTGTACACATGTATTTAGTTAGCTTCAGGGACCTCTTGATCCCTCTCTGTAGAACATATATGAGCTAGTAAAGAACTCTCTCGTTAAATATGATTAAATCCTTAGATCAAGACTGACATTTAAAAATTTTAAATACCAGGTCACATTGTCTTCCTTTCCCTGATTAATTTGCTTTTATTACATTGTGCATTGTGGTTCTCTTTCATGCAGCATTGAGAGACATTATGAGAAACAGCTCTGTGAAGTACACTTTGGTTTTCATTGTAGTAAAATTGAAGACTTTGTCCATATTTTACTGTTTTTCAGAAGCATGAGATTGCAATTCATACAGTGGGTTGTGTAATCAATTTAGTGGCCCTGACTAGCATTTTTATTGTTTCTTGTGTTCTTCAATGTTATATTTAAATGTAATTTATAGTCATATTTAATATTAATGCTCCCCTTTTTCCTTTATAGTAAGTATAAGTACTGTTTCACAAAACATTTTTTAATAGTTTTTTTTATTAATGTGTGTGTACTGGATTGGTATGCAAAATGTATCTTATTGTGTTTTGTGGTTTAAAAAAAAGTTTTAAAAATACCATAGTCTGTCATACCTTCTCTTTTTTTTTTTTTTTTTTTTGCATGGGCAGGCACTGGAATTCAAACCCAGGTCTCCAGCATGGCAGGCGAGAACTCTGCCTACTGAGCAACCATGGCCCGCCCTGTCATTCCATCTTTTAAGACAGACTCAAAGGAGAATTTTTTTTTCTTTATTCACATTTGTGAAATAGCGATAATCGTAGGAGTGTTATACAGAATAAATATACTTAAAGTGCTTAGAATGGTGCTTACTTAGCATATAATAGGTGCTCAGTAAATACTAATTACTATTATTACCAGGAAAAGTGGTGTTTGGAGCTGATGGTCTGTTTTTATCTTATACACACAAAAGACTAGTTATTAATAACGTGTGTGCTTTGGCTGCTAAGAATGAGAAGTTCAGAGATAAATTTGTGACACAGTATTTAGCAGTTATCCTTCTTTCTTTCTTCCCTTGACCCTGATTTTGTCATTTTAGAAGTTTCTGTTGTACCGCTCAACAGGGCTTAAACCCTTTCTGAAACATTGGAATCATCAAAATATGTCATTTTAATTTAATTCCATTACAATTTCAGAGGTGTTTTCATAGTCATCTGTGTCAGAAGAAAAAATAGAGGTTCTTCTGGACATTCACGTGTGTTAAACTGTAATTAGCTCAATTACACATAGTAGTTTTTGTCTCTTGTAGCTTTTATTGAGTCTAATATAGGGAAGAGAATTGTGGTAGCAGCTTTAGCTAGCTACCACATTAGACAAATTTGTAGACCCAGTTAGATTTGTGCTATGTGGAAACTGAATTTATAATAAAGTTCCTCACAGCAAAGCTGTACTATACATTTTTATGCAGTGTAATAGCATACATCAAGAACTTTCATGGAGTGATATGCTTCAGGAGTTTATTGTTTTTCGTAGTATAGTATCAGAATAACTTTGGATCATTTCGTCATTCTTCCATGTTAAGTACATTATTTTTATATATATCTGTCATTAACTATTTTCAAACAAAAGGGTAAAACCTCAGTTAACATTTCTGATAACTAAGGTAAATCCATTTGTGTGGTTTTATAAAACCTGTGCAAGTGTTGATTTGAAAATGTAAGGAGTTACAGTTTCCTGGATTCCTTTAAGGGACTTATAAGTCTGGTTTCTCAGTTGTATTATTATAGAAATATGGCACTTTGCCTTATGACTCTTAAGTGATTAAAGAATCCATTAAAATTTTTAAAAGCCGTAAAAGTACTTAAACTTCTGTGATCATATTTAAGACAGACTTAAGGATTGAATATGTTCCCACATATCCCAGAATTCCTTAGAAATGTATGGTAATAGGTTATAGAAATCTTTCCTCTTAACACACAGTATTATACCTAGATTTAATTTTTGCTAATTTTAATCATTTGTGAGTATTTACAGTCCAAATTGTAATTGTAATCCGTACAACTTTGTGAGAATGTGTTCTTGATAAGAATACACTTTAAAAGGTTGTGGGAGAGAACCCAGTGATTGGGACTAGAACAGTATGAAAGGGAGTAGTAGAATAGAAGTAAAGATTTTTACCTGAAGTCTAGGTAGCAATAAATAGTAAAATCTTGGCTTCAGTATATACCTGTATCTGACAGAATGTTGGGATCTGAGATATATGTATCTAAGAGGATCGATGGCACATGCTTTGGTATAAAATTACTATGTGCATAGCTTTAAACTTATTCTAAATTTTAGGGAAGAAATTGGAGCAGTAGTTTTTGTAAATGAGAGGTATTATCAGCTATATAGGAGAGCTTAAGTTAAATAAAATCACTCTTGGTCTTTGGAATCATGCTGGAATCTGGGAACTCAGTGACCAAGACAAAATCAGAAAGACGTTGAATGTCTTTTATCATATTAAAATTATAGAGAAGAGAAATCTCAAGTGGGAAGAGATGGTAGATGAGAATTGATTATGTTCTTGAAGACATTTCAGATGTCAGTATAGACTTTTTACAAGAGTGTATTTTTGTGTACATAAAGTTACAGAGTTTTCTGAGTCTTTCTTGTGATGAACTGTCACCATCTCTTGATTTCCAGAAAAGTCTGAAATTTTTTGAAGGTGAATTCTCTTGCCAGAAAGCAGCGTGACTCAAGGGAAGGATTCTATAGGCTTTGGAGTCAGAACGACTAAGTTTGAAACTTAGTTTTTCCATTTTATTATTATTTGGGTATGTGACTTCACTCTCAACCCCCAGTTCTATATCCCTAAAAAAAATATACAATAATTTTAAAATTAAGCATTTATTATGAGCCTTAATTCGACAAATGGTAGCCACTGTGATCATTAGTTATTTTAGGAATCTAACCTTGGTAGCTGTGGAAGGAAGTAAAATACTGTATTTTACTTGTTATATTTCTCCTGTAAAGTTTCTTTTTATTCTTTTATTTTTTCATCCTGTAAAGTTTTAAAAGCAGAATCATTCAATACTGAAATACAGACGAAGATAAATTCATCTAATTTGCATCCATTTTCATTGCCCATTTCTATAAGTGACTTGTATCTTGTTAAGTATATGTGCTTTTATAAAGGTCATAATAAGTACATGATGATTTTAGCATTAAAGTTTTTAAAATTTAACTTATTAGGTTTTCCTATTAAAGTTGCAGCATTATTTTATGCTGTATGATTTTCCCATATCATACATTCTAAACTTCAAAGAGATGGTAAATATAATCAGTTGGAGGTAGGGCAGCATTTAAATGTTTGAATTTTTCTCTCTAAGGACATCAGAAATGGAAAACTGGTTCTCTTTTCATGCTTTCTAATGCTCAGAATATGTCACTAAGGAAAATAGCCACTGTCTGTCAAAATGAGCATTATTTCTTTTCAAGTGTTTTAGAAACTATTTGTTTCTGTAATAGAACTCTGAAATATGTTACAATTGTTGTAACTAATTCATTTTGTTTCCATTTGTGTTGCATTTGCTACCTGATTCCATTCCACAAAAACAAATTAAAATAGTAAATGCAGAAGCAAATAAAAATAGTAAATGTAGAAGCAAAGCTATAAAATACTTACAATTTAATATTTTGATCATAGTTTGTTCAGTGGTTCTAGTTTCTTTATGACAGTACAAAATGAGTTCTAGCTACTTTGTGACAGTACTAATTCAGTGAAGTTTTTTAAGGTATGTTTTGATCTGATTTTAAGTACATTGCCAAGAGTTTTAGGTTTTTTCACTTAAATATTTTTATTGTATTTTAAACATCTAATTAAGTGAAATTGAATAGATTCAATTTTTATGTTACAGGAGATTACCGGGGGCAATCGATGTTATTGGTCAAACCATAACCATCAGCAGAGTAGAAGGAAGACGACGTGCAAATGAAAACAGCAACATACAGGTTTAGTAATTAAAAATCTACTTTTTTTTTTTTTCTAACTGAAGGATTATATCCATGCTCTAAAATTCTTTCAGTAAATATTCATGGTACTGTTCTATGTGGTAAGCCTCTAGGTGCTACAAAGAGCTTTAAAATGATGCGGACCCAGTCACTTTTATATTTGTTACAAATGCTTTTCCCCTTATATTTTTTCCCCATATTATGGGAATATTGTATATAGGCTCATTGGAAACTATAGAAAAAGTTTGGAGAAGAAAATAAAAATCCGTAATTCTACCATCTAAAGATACTTAACATTCTGTTGCATCTCTTTGTCACAAAGAAAGATTGGGATACTACTTTAATACATTATATTTTTATGTGTCTTTGTTTTCATCTAAAATTGTCATTTTACTTTCCCATTTTAGTCTTAAAATACAATTTAGAATCTCTTGATAGCTTTACTGTATGTATATACCATAATTTAAAGTTTTGCTTATGGGGGAAGTAGATTTTCCTTGTTTGCACTAAAAAACAGCATGAAAAGAGCTGAATCCTAAGCAACATGGAATAAATCAATCAGAAGTTGAGTTACTGAGACTTTCAGTTATTCACTGCTTGAGTTTGTTAAAGCTCCTGGAATGCAGTATATCAGAAACAAGTAGACTTTTATAAAGGGAGTTTATTAAGTTATAGGTTTACAGTTCTAAGGCTATAAAAATGTCTAAAACTAAGGCATCCAGGGAAAAATACCTTGATGGAGAAAGGCTGATGGGTCTGGAACACCTGTGTCATTTGGGAAGGCACATGACTGGATCTGCTCATCTTTGCTTCTCCTTTCAAAAGGCTTCCCTGGGGGCTTTTTTTCCTTTATGCATCTCCAAGCATCTGGGTCTTCTGTTGGTTCTTAAGCTTTTTCCAAAATGGTTCCCTCTTAAATCCAGTATGCACCCACTTGAATGGATGGAGACACATCTCCATGGAAACCCCCAAGCAGAAAGTCTCACCTACAATTAGGTGGGTCACATCTCCATGCAAACAGTCAATAAGATCCTACCTAACAATAAGTCTGCCCCCACAAGGTTGGACTAAGAAAAAGAACATGAATTTTTTGGGGTACACAACAGCTTCATATTGGTCACACTTTTTGTTATT
Organism: Tamandua tetradactyla; assembly: GCF_023851605.1. Classification (NCBI taxonomy): domain Eukaryota; kingdom Metazoa; phylum Chordata; class Mammalia; order Pilosa; family Myrmecophagidae; genus Tamandua; species Tamandua tetradactyla. The sequence continues at coordinate 53,645,226 of NC_135345.1, forward strand.
TTTTTTCCCTTTTCTAACTATAAAAAATATTCAAAATGTTTTGATTCTTGTTACTTTTAATAGACTGGTCATGTAAAAGTATTATTGTTAGCATCTAAAAATAAAAATCATTAAAATGCCATGATTTCTTAAAATAGTTCTGTGGTCTACCTTAAAAATAGTTTATCACCATAAACTTAAAAAAATTAATGTACTTAAGTATAGTAAAAGTTAATGAAAGGGGAAGTTGTTTGTTTAAATAATATGCTTTGGTAGCAAGGATTTAAGAAGTGTAAATCAAAATATACGACATTGTGTTGGCTCCCTTCCAAACCTGTTTGGCACATCAGAATCACTTAGGGAGCTTTTTGAAAGTCCAAATTCCTAGATACCAGTTTCCTTGCTGTTTAAAAATAATTTCAGTAAATTTGGATTGCAGATTATGCTGTTTACCCTTCTCACTGAAAAACACTGAACACTTATTTTTCAGTGTTGAAATACAACACTGAAAAACTTATTTATGTATCTTGCTGTTTGTTATTTGCAACCTCTTTATGCATGTCTTGCAGTCTTATAGATTGCAACCTGGTGATGAGAGGCTCTGGTACAGTGGAAGTCTGGCCCTTCTGCCATGTCTGTTTCTTAATGCTAGTATCTATAGTTAATGATTACATTGCTTTTGTTAGGTAGCAAAGGTAACATTCATTACATTGTATTCATAAAATACTTGTTTCTTGTTTAGAATGTTATTACATGATTCTTTCTTAAGCATATAAATATTACACCTCTCCCTAAATAAATGTGTAAGTGGATAAAACTACCTTTTACTTTTTTTCTTGGATTAAGTGAAATGAGTTTATTGAGTTTAATCATAAATAAAAACATTTATTTATCATTTTGAATTAATTAACTGTGTTCTTATTTTAGGTTCTTTCTGAAAGATCCGCTACTGAAGTAGACAACAATTTTAGCAAACCACCTCCATTTTTTCCTCCAGGAGCTCCTCCTACCCATCTTCCACCGCCTCCATTTCTTCCACCTCCTCCAACTGTCAGCACTGCTCCACCTCTGATTCCACCACCAGGTAAATAGTAGATAAAACATTTGATTTTTCAAAGAAAAACAATCCATGAGTGCTTCTTTCATTTTGGATTTTATAATTAAAATACATATCTGAAAATAAGATATTCAATTGCATCACATTAACAATAATAAATATGATAGTTATTGAGTCTTCAGCAGATTTACAATGAAACAGATAGGTGTTTTGCTATTTCAGCATAGTAAAGAAACACTCTTTGACAGAAGAATGTAAAGATAATAAAATTGTAATACAAAAACATAGTAGTGATCCCCCAGGCTAAAGTTGCTAATAGTTTACCTATAAATCCTTTTTGAATTGTAATTATATTTAACTTGTTTGGAAAAAAAGTTATACCCTGTGAAGAGACTGATACTAAAATTTCAGTCTGCTTCTTTCTCCTTTTTATATTGGTTTCCTTTTAAAAGACTACTACTGGATTTCAGGTACCTGGTATTTCCTTTTTTAAACAAGTTAGAAAGTTGATGTACATTTTTACCATATTTTTAGCTACCTTTTGATTATTTAAAAAATACTAAGTTGGTGCTAATAGAGAACAAAACTCAGAAATAATCCCAAATTTTCATTTTTATACTTTGAAGTTTTTATCCAGTAGCCTTTCTTATTCTTTGGTTCCCAATGAACTTTCAATATTTATCCCCTTTTAACCATATTTTAAATGAAATTAACAAGATTGATTGAGATCATAATTACTTTCTTCCAAGGGAAAATGCCAACAATAAATGATAACATATTTTTGTGAGATTGTTAATTTTAAAAAATTGGTTGCTGGTCTCACATCTATACGTGAGATGTGTTAGGATTTGCTTTCTATTAATAAAATTATTACTATATAGCCATGTACTCTCTCTCACTTTGTGTATGCGAGAGAGAGCTCTGTTTTAAAATGGCAGATGCCGGTTCTCAGAGAACAGAGCTAAATAAAAATATCTGTGTACTCCTTCCCTAATATACATCCTTAGCCTCTCAATATCAGCTATTGCCTCTGCCCCCATCCGCAATACCTTTGATTTCCTTATACTGCCAAACTTATCCTTAATGACAATCAAAAAAATTATTATGAAGAATTTCTTAGAGCTTTAACTGCAGGCAATATTGTTGCTAATATTCAGTAAATTTCTTGTTCAAACAATTGAATTGAGCACAAATCATTCATAAATTGGGATTGAACCCATGATTCTTGGCTCTTTAATATGCTGAGAATTAACTAGATGAAAGGGGAGAGTAATGAGGGCATATGTGATCACAAATGAGTCCTTTATCCTCTGTAATAGAGCTTAAATTGTAAATTTTTGTTGTAATGAGATTAAAAGATCACTATATGCTGTAATATGCCTTATGCTGAATTGCTTTGTAATCTCATTTAATTTTTTTTGGTTCTAAGGGGTGATTTTTAAGGAATTTTCTTACAGCTACTAGAATATACATCAATGTCTAACATTTTATATGTATTCAAAACTAGCTATTTACTAAAGTAAGTAGGAGAGAAGTGGTATGAAGTAATGGTGAACAAATTTCACTGGTTTAAAAATATTCACGAGCTCTGTGGGTTATTGCTGATACAATGGCATTATATAGAAGCTTGCTTTTTATAAAATGGTATAATTACTTCATGTCTTTGTCATGTAATCTCTGATTATAAAGATAACTTTTTAAATAATGTTAGGTTATTAGTGGCATTATTCTATAGAGTACCTCTGGTCCTTTTTCAGTTACTTAATCCGTTTACTCTCAAGTTAAATTTCACCTGCATGCTTTCCATATTTTAAATACCTGTCCATTTTGCCTTTGATTCTTATCTTGGATTACATTCTCATGTTGTCCTGTCAGCATTTAAAGAATCATATTAATTCTAAGTGATTTAAGCAGTATTTAACTGACATAATTGTTAAGAGAAGTAATTTCAAATGATATTTAAACCAAATATTTATAATTTGAGACTACTTGAGTTACTGCTTATTTGTGCTACATTGTGAGCTGTTGGACAGAATATAGGTTTGTGTGTCGTCCATTCTTGTTTCCACACAGTGCTTGTTACAGTGTCTTGTTTATACTTGGCAATCCCTGAATATGTTAGATGACTGAATTAACATATTTATGGTCCATAAAGCTAAAGATCATTTTGAGATTGACAGTTTATATAGGTAGTTCTGAATCAGAAAGGGCACTGGCTCTAAACGACTATAGACTGCATAGGAGTATAGCACCTGAATGACGGCCCCGCTTAATGTTTTCAGTTACCATTTACCCAGAATCACGTTTACGTATATTCTATAGAGTTTGCAGTAATTTAGAGCACCTTAAGAATCACAAGCAGATAATGAAAGATTTGACTCAGGATTCTTTTTGTAAGTATGCCTTTAAAAAGTACCCTGTTTTTCTTAGAGAAACTTGGGTTTTGTTTTTTCCTTTGTGAAATACTTAAGGGGAAATTTAAGAATGAGTTTAAATGTATTTAAATATTGCCTTTGTTAACAGCTTTCTAATGTATACTAAAGTCTTTCATATGATATGATGGGACAAACATAATAATAATATGTTATGCCTCTATTTTGGGGTTCTCTTAGTTTTTTCGTAAATATGATGACCATACATCCACATTTGCCTGGGACAGTCATTTATACTCTTATCCCAGCATAATTATTAAAAAGTGCCCCTCTCAAAAGTATCCCAGTTTGAAGGATAAAACTTATGGTCAACTCTACTTGAAGATTCACCATGAGGGCTCCTTGCATAAGTAGACAGTTACTCCCCAACAGTGGTAAGGTGATTTTGACACTTCTCATTGAAGAGACTTTTACTATTGAATAAATAGTTGATAGAAAAGGAGAGTTGCATTGCCTCCTCTCTCTACAAGCACACACGTACAAACATGTACGAAATGATGTTGGTAACACAGAAAAGACAAAGTATTTCTGAATCTGGCACTTTTTTTGTATGAAGAGTACAAGAGATTGTGAATTAGAGAGTATAACAAAGATGCTAAGGATATGTCATCCTAAATCAGTGTCTGACTGTTGAATTAGCTTTTAAAACACAGAAGTATTTAATGTGATTCCTTCTGGCCATATTGACAGTAACTTGAAAATAAATACCAGTTAACCAATGACTTCTATAATTTTCAGAGAATCTAATATTTTCGTTTTCTGTTTAAGAATTTCTATTTTAAGTCTTTTCAGGAAGATATTAATATGGTTTCATGCTTTTACTGAATAATAATAATAATAAAATAATAGTTTATAGTTATTGAATACCTATGTACCATGCACTGTTCTAGGTATATTCCATGTATTATTAACTTGATGATTCTAGAACAGCGTCTGAAGTAGATACTACTCTTTAGCTTTACAAATGAAGAACTAGTACTTAAGTAACTTAAGTAATAACTAGAAAGTAGCAGAACCAGGATTCTAACCCAAGCAGTCTGGCTACAAAGCCTATTATTAATTACATTGAAGTGAATGGTTGGTTACCTATGCCCAGAAAACTGAATCTTTGTACTACCCCCAAAAACTGGTGTTAGAAGCTTTTTAAAAAATAATTTTGTAGGTATTTCTCTGATACTGAAATCCACACATAAATGTTTGTGAGTAGGAATTTGAGGGAGGTTGTAAAGAACAGAATCAGATTATTTTAAAAATCCGGTTAAGTTTTTACTGTTTGCCTGATTTCTTTAAGAAGTCTTATATTTAACTGAATAAACTAGTTTTTAAATACTTGTTTATTGGAAGAAAAGTTGTAAAATTTCTGGGATTGATGTTATAGATGTTTTTGTTTCTTTTTTAAAATAAAGAACTTAATTGTGAATAGACTTTGTGAATTCACTTTTTTTTTTTAAACTATGCTCATCCTTGGAGTATTAGCTTTTATTTTAGACTTAAATTAGGCTTTTAAATGTTCACTTAATTTCCTTTGGTGTCATCATTTTTTTTTTTTTACAATCAGTAATTCTTTTTTTTTAATTTTTTAATTTTTTATTAATCAAAAAAAGAAAAGAAATTGACACAACATTTAGAAATCATTCCATTCTACACATGCACTCAGTAATTCTTAGTATCATCACATAGATGTATGATCATCATTTCTTAGTACATTTGCATCGATTTAGGAAAAGAACTAGCAAAACAGCAGAAAAAGATATAGAATGTTAATATAGAGAATTAAAATAATAATACTAATAAAAAAAATATATATATATAAAAAGGAAAAAGAAAAAAGACAAAAACAAAAGATACAAACAAACAAACAAACAAACAAAAAACTATATTTCAGGTGCAGCTTCATTCAGTGTTCCAGCATAGTTACATTACACTTAGGTATTATTGTGCTGTCCATTTTTGAGTTTTTGTATCTAGTCCTGTTGCACAGTCTATATCCCTTCAGCTCCAATTACCCATTATCTTACCCTGTTTCTAACTCCTGCTGGTCTCTGTTACCAATGATATATTCCAAGCTGATTCTCGAATATCGGTTCACATCAGTGGGACCATACAGTATTTGTCCTTTAGTTTTTGGCTAGACTCACTCAGCATAATGTTCTCTAGGTGCATCCATGTTATTACATGCTTCATAAGTTTAGTCTGTCTTAAAGCTGCATGATATTCCATCGTAGGTATACGCCACAGTTTGTTTAGCCACTTGTCTGTTGATGGACATTTTGGCTGTTTCCATCTCTTTGCAATTGTAGCTAATGCTGCTATAAACACTGGTGTGCAAATGTCCGTCTGTGTCTTTGCCCTTAAGTCCTTTGAGTAGATACCTAGCAGTGGTATTGCTGGGTCGTAATCCATTCTGCCAGTCTATGTCTTTTGATTGGGAAATTCAGTCCATTAACTTTTAGTGTTATTACTGTTTGGATAATATTTTCCTCTACCATTTTGGCTTTTGTATTATATATATCATATCTGATTTTCCTTCTTTCTACACTTTAGTCCATACCGCTCTCTTCTGTTTTTTCGTATCTGACTCTAGTGCTCCCTTTAGTATTTCTTGCAGAGCTGGTCTCTTGGTCACAAATTCTCTCAGTGACTTTTTGTCTGAGAATGTTTTAATTTCTCCCTCATTTTTGAAGGACAATTTTGCTGGATATAGGAGTCTTGGTTGGCAGTTTTTCTCTTTTAGTAATTTAAATATATCATCCCACTGTCTTCTAGCTTCCATGGTTTCTGCTGAGAAATCTACACATAGTCTTATTGGGTTTCCCTTGTATGTGACGGATTGTTTTCCTCTTGCTGCTTTCAAGATCCTCTCTTTCTCTTTGACCTCTGACATTCTAACTAGTAAGTGTCTTGGAGAACGCCTATTTGGATCTATTCTCTTTGGGGTGCGCTGCACTTCTTGGATCTGTAATTTTAGGTCTTTCATAAGAGTTGGGAAATTTTCAGTGATAATTTCTTCCATTAGTTTTTCTCCTCCTTTTCCCTTCTGTTCTCCTTCTGGGACACCCACAACACGTATATTTGTGCGCTTCATATTGTCATTCAGTTCCCTGATCCCCTGCTCAAGTTTTTCCATTCTTTTCCGTATAGTTTCTGTTTCTTTTTGGAATTCAGATGTTCCATCCTCCAATTCACTAATTCTATCTTCTGTCTCTTTAAATCTACCATTGTAGGTATCCATTGTTTTTTCCATGTTTTCTTCTTTGTCCTTCACTCCCATAGTTCTGTGATTTGTTTTTTCAGATTTTCTATTTCTTCTTTTTGTTCAGCCCATGTCTTCTTCATGTCTTCCCTCAATTTATTGATTTGGTTTTTGAAGAGTTTTTCCATTTCTGTTCGTATATTCAGCATTAGTTGTCTCAGCTCCTGTATCTCATTTGAACTATTGGTTTGTTCCTTTGACTGGGCCATATCTTCAATTTTCCGAGCGTCATCCATTATTTTCTGCTGGTGTCTGGGCATTTGATCAGATTTCCCTGGGTGTGGGACCCGGCTGGTTGAAAGGTTTTTCTGTGAAATCTCTGGGCTCTGTTTTTCTTTTCCTGCCCAGTAGGTGGCGCTCGTGGCGCTCGTCTGTCTGTGGGTCCCACCAGTAAAAGATGCTGTGGCTCCTTTAACTTGCCAATCCGAATCTCACAGTCGGCCCGGGAAACCGCGCGTGGAGCGGGGGTCGCCGGCCGCCGCGGCTTGGGGGAGTGCCGGTCCAAATTGCCCAGCTGGCCCGAGACGCCAAGCGTGGCGGGATGGCCCCGCTATCCAACGTTCCCAGTCAGACCGGGGAGCCACGTGCGTGCAGGGGACCCCAGTCGCCAGCTGCCCCGTCCGGGAAAACGTGCGCCCCTCGGGTATCTCACCGCAGCGGATTCTCCCTGCCCGTTCAGCCGTTCCAGAATGGGGTACGCTGTCTTTTTGGTCTCTGTCGTGGCTCCAGGAGCTGTTTCATATTGTTTCTGTTTCTTTAGTTGCTGTTCTGGAGGAGGAACTAAGACCCGCGTGTCTTACTAAGCCGCCATCTTTTCCCCCTACCGGTGTCATCATATTTTATCTTTACTTTTTACAATGAATTTTATTGAAGATGAGAAGACAGAGTTAGTTTAACTCATTTTTTGCTACATGAATCAGTGTTAAGGCTCATGCGATTATGGTTCTGTAGCATTTGGAAAGAATTCTGTTAAGTTGCAGAAGGCTCTTTGCTTTAGGGAGACATAGCACAAGTTGTCTAGACCACGGATGCACAAGGTGTCCCTGCTTTTAAAGTTGGATATAGGATTTAGTATTTATCTAGATTTCAAATGTGTAAGATTCTGCCATTTGGATCAGTATCTTACTAGTTGGCTAGTACTACTAACTGGATTTCAAATGTATGTGTTAGGTCGGGGGAACAGGGAAGGTCACCATGACTCGAGCTGTGTAAAATATGCCACCCCTTCTAGACGTCAGCTAACCCCGTTGCTTAAAAACCACCCGCACCAGGACGCAGCGACAAACTCACAATTCCCTACCTGGAGTTCTGTGAGCTCTGCCCAGGAGCGCAGGAATAAACTCTCTCACTCTAAGGTTTCTTGGTCTGCCTCTTCTCTCTTTCACCTCCAGAAGCTTTCAGTATGTATAAGATTATGCCATTTAGATCAGTATCTTACTAGGTATCTAATACTTATAATTATATTTAAAAATCTTGTTTATTCCTTAAATGACTTGATTTTGAGTTGATAATGGGGCATACAGCTCACTACTGAAATCTTTCAGATTTCCTTTAAGACCTTCATTTTCTTTAGGTATTTTTTTTGTAAGCAGTCTGGTTCTTCTAATACAACAGTTCTCAAACTTCTTGGTCACAGGACCCCTTTATACTCTTAAAAATTATCACAGACCACAAGGCCTTCAGTGTTTATGTGTGTTATATGTATCAATATTTTTTGTATTAAAAGTTAAAACTGAGAAATTTGAATATTTATTTTAAATACTCATAATAAATCCATTACGTGTTAATGTAAATACACTATTTATGAAAAATAACTATTTTTTCTTGAATAATAAAAAATATTTAGTGAGAAGAGTGGCCTTGTTTTACATCTTTGAAAGTCTCTTACTGTCTGCCCTAAAAGAAAATTTATTTCTGCATTATGTCAGTTGTGGTAGCCCATGCCATGAAACCTCTGGAAAAAACTCCTCTGTATACTTAATAAGACAATGACAGTGAAAAAAGCAAATAGCAACTTAGTGTTTTTATTTTTATGGAAATAATTTTGACCTTGCAGATTCCCTGAAAGAGTCTCAGGGACCCTAGGAATATTCAGATGATATTTTGAGAACTCCTGCTTTAGCAGAAGCATAGCCAGTATGGGATGACAATTAACAGCCCTCTGATTTTGACCATCTAATTGAAAAGCTTTCTTTTCAATATTTATATTATAATATAAATTGTATATAATATATATAAATATAAATAGAATATTTATTAAGTTAATTTTATTGTTCCACAAAGATTTTTAGTTTTAGCCAATAGATTAAAAGTAAATGTTAAAAAATGTTCATTAAAAATAGCTGTGGTTTTGACTCATGTTGGTCCATCTAATTGTGTTGCTGCCAATTCTATCATAAAAGCCATGTTAAAAATGAAATCTGCCATCCCTGGGTTTTTAAGTATTGGAAAATGTGATTGTTATCTCATACTAAACTGACACTATTTGCTAGAAAATGTAAGCATTTCAGAAATGCTTTTTAAAAGAATTCTTTGACGTTCTTGAGAAGTATACTTACTTTCTCTTTTATTTTGTTTTTCTGTATTAAAAAAAAGCCTATCAGTGTTTTCAGTAAACTCAAAATAGGGAATATTGCTAGTTGTGTGTAATAAATACCGTTTTTAGCACAACTAAAATTAATTGAAATGCAAATTTAATAGAAATCAGCAGTTTCTTGAAGATGTTGAATTTTTTTTTTTTTTTACTGGAAAGCTCTTTTTTTATTAATTAAAAAAATTAACTAACACAACATTTAGAAATCATTCCATTCTACATATACAATCAGTAATTCTTAATATCATCACATAGATGCATATTCATCATTTCTTAGTACATTTGCATCGATTTAGAAAAAGAAATAGAAAGACAACAGAAAAAGAAATAAAACGATAATAGAGAGAAAAAAATAAAATAAAAAAGGAAAAAAAAAACTATACCTCAGATGCAGCTTCATTCAGTGTTTTAACATAATTACATTACAATTAGGTCATATTGTGCTGTCCATTTCTGAGTTTTTGTATCCAGTCTTGTTGCACAGTCTGTATCCCTTCAGCTCCAATTACCCATTATCTTACCCTATTTCTATCTCCTGATGGTCTCTGTTACCAATAACATATTCCAAGTTTATTCTCTAATGTCGGTTCAGTTGAATTTTGAATTTCCTTCTGTCCCATGATGCTCCCCTTCTAAAAGTTATTATTTTCAATACTCTGTAGAACTACAGCTGCATTTTCTAGAGTCTAATTATGATTTAATATCTACCTTTTGTTTATATTATTGTTTTGCTTAAAGATGTTTTCATTTGTCTAAGATAGAATTTTTTGTTTTCAGTAGACCTTTGGTCATTTTATAAATTAGAGGATTCACATATCCAAATAAGGATGTGATAAATGGTTTGTCCATTTTATACTTAATTTAAAAATGGTCTTTTAGTTATGAAGTAAAAAGTAAAACTTCTCAGTTGTTTTAGGTTTTTTGACCGTAGTACATTTTAACACTTTTTTTAACTAAAATTACTCATTCTTTTTTCACCCTTTTGAAATGAAGAAAAATAATTGCTCATCTTATTAAGAAATAGGATTTTAATATTCTGCAGTCTATGTTTATTTTTTTAAGGGGTGGATGGTAGATGATAGATATTTTGTGTGTGTGTTATGTGTATAATTTTAAAAATACCAACATATGTAAAAGCATTTCTGGCAGAAGATGAAGAGTTTTTATAAACCTGTGTTTTTGTACTCCATTTCTTTATGTAAAACTTAACTCTGAGTTTGATGTCTTTAAAGTAGAAATCTGTGAGACTTAAGGAAAGTGATTGGGCCTGTCTATTCCTAACAGTAGTACTGATAAAATTCGGAAGTTAGTAGTGAAAAGTATGAAAACATAGTTTATATAACTTCTGCCATGTTTTTTCTTTCCTTTGAACTTAATAGAGAAAAAATAGTTGGTTATTGTGTGTCTTAGTTATCTACTGCTTTATAACAAATATAACTCCAAGATGTCATAGATTAAAGCATACTATTATTATCTAACAGTTTCTATAGATCAGGAATCTGAGCACCATTTATCTGGTTTCTCTGCTTCAAGGTCTTATAGAGCTCATAGCCATCTTAAACACTTGGCCTGAGGGAAGTATAACTTCCAAGCTTAGTCCCTGTTTGTTGGAAGGATTCAGTTCCTCCTAGCTTGTTGGACAGAGACTGTGCTCAGTTTCTTGCCACATGGGCCTCTTTCAACATGGCAGCAGGCTTCATAAAACTATCAAGTTGAAAGCAAGATAGGGTACCAGTAAGGTAGAAGTCTTTCATAATCTACAGAAATGACATCCCATCTTTTTTTTTTTTTTTTTAGGAATCCATATCTTTTATTTGAGATGGAAACTACTGATTTTTTTTTTTTTTTTTTTTTTTTAGCAAAGCAAAGAAATATATGTATATATACAAAGCAAAGAAAGAAAAAGGCAATAGTTTCCAAAGCACTCTTCAACAAGTAAGTTACAGGATAGATCCCAATGTTTGTCATGGGCTACAATACCATCATTTCAGATTTTCTTTTGTAATATAACTACAGAAATGACATCTCATCATTTTTGCTGTGTTTTGTTTGTTAAAAATAAGTCACTAGTCCAGCCTCCACACTCAAAGGGGGAGGATAAGAATATCAGAGATATACAAAGACAGAAATACCAGGAGACAAGGATCATTGGGAACCATGTCAGAAGTTGCTTGAGATATAACCTTTTTTTTTTTTTGCCATAGTTATAAAAATAATGATGGACTGAGAATAAATAAATTGACAATCTTAATTTTTTTTTTTATTTCACAACCCACTATTCATGAATTTTTTTAATACGGATAAATTTCTCTTAATACAACATTTTATTTTCCTTGCCTTTCTATTTCCTGAGTGTCACATATAGATACTTTTGTTTGACTTTTCGTATAAATTTGGATGGAGTTTATTTCATCTTTATTGAGTTGCTTAGCAGTGCAATTAGAAGGAAAATTTAGAATCTAATCCAGTGGTTCTCAAAGGTCCCCAGGTCAGCAACACAATTATCGACTAAGAATTAGGAGATGATAAGGCCCTGCCCCAGACCTGTAAATCAGAAGTTCTAGGGATGGCGCCCAGCAATCAATGTTTGAGGTGTTGAGGTATAAGGAAAAGGATTTTTGAGATGAATTTTTTTCTTTCCTTACTTCCATATTGTTGACAGAAGTGAAATACCCAGTGAGTGATTTTTAGGTGAGAATGTTGACCTTACATAATATAAACTTTTCAGTTGCAGGTTGAAAATACAAAATCAAAGAATGGATTCTATAGTGTTTCACCAACTTGCTTCAGTGAACATTTACCAATAAAGTTTTACACTGGAACAATGTCTTAGAAGTGGAGTCTCCATGCTATTTTTCTGATGTACAGCTATTGATTGAAAAGACATTTGTACAGCGTGATTTCTCTTTTCTTAAGTTTTTCAGTTCCTTTCAGTTGATTCTTTTTGGGGGGGGCGGGGTGCATGGTCTGGGAATCGAAACCGGGTCTCTCATATGAAGGTGAACATCTACCACTGAACCACCCGTGCACCCTCTGGTAGATTTTGTGTGTGTGTGTGTGTGTGTGTGTGTATGGTCTGGAAATCGAACCTGCGCCTCTGGCTTGGCAGATGAGAACTGTGTGTGTGTGTGTATGTGTGTGTGTATGGTCTGGAAATCGAACCTGCGCCTCTGGCTTGGCAGATGAGAACTGTGTGTGTGTGTGTGTGTGTGTGTGTATGTGTATGGTCTGGAAATCGAACCTGCGCCTCTGGCTTGGCAGATGAGAACTCTGCCTGCTGTGCCACCGTGGCCCACCCCCTCCAGTTGATTTTTAAATCGATCACGTGATGCTATTGTAGTAAGATTAAAATTAAAGGCAGACTAATTTTAGCTATCTTCTTAGCATACTTAATGTCATATATCTTTTATATTCATGTTTTAAGAGTTTAAACTTAAATGTTTTTGAGAACTAAATTTTGAGGGGGCTGAATGGTAATTTCTTAGTTATTTTGGATGAATTCACATTTTAGTAGGCTATACTGAAGCATTAACTGAAGTGATGCATACTGCTCATGTATTCATTTAGGCGAAGTTACTAGGATTAGTGGATACTTGATTTTGGTATAGTCCTTTATCATCTATGCCTAAGAAATAATAGTGTATTTAAATGTGAAAACTAGATCAAATAGTAAAACCCTATAGTGTTATCAAGAAAATCTATACTGTTCTAAATAAAATGATAGTAGATGACAGTTGAACATTTAATATACTCTGCCTTTCTTAGTTTTCCTGTTTAGTTTGATATCTGTGGGACTCTGCTCACTCGTATTGTTTCCTGGATTTTTTTTTTTAATCTAGTGATTTAGGAAGTAGCAATGTAATTTCAGGATGGATGAGAATGTGGTTTAGTAGACTCTTGTTGGGGCCTAATGATTTTTGATGGCTGCTTTATATATCTTTTTTCAATTTTGCTGTTTTTTTTAAGTTCAGCATATCATTTTATGACATGGATGGTTGAGTCAGGTTTTCCAGTCTCCGTTTTAAGGCCACTTGTTGACTTAAGATCTTTTTATATAAACCTTTCACTCTGGTAAAACAAGCACATTGGAAAAATTTTAAATAAGTTATTAGCAAATGTTACCATCAACAAGAAAGCAGTTGTAAGTGATTTGTTGTATTATTTTTTCCCATGCATACATACTTAATGAGTTAGATTATTTTTTCCTCTAGTTTTGGACTAATTTTAATGCATTTTTAAAGATAGTATTTAGTAAAACATTCTAATTATGTTGAAGTTCTTTATGGTGTAAAACTTTTCATGAAAAAGTTGTTTTATAATTTTTCTATTTTCCTACTTAGAAATCTGTTGTTTTACAGCCCTAAAAGTTGTTAGTTTGCATGCTACATAAATTGACTTTCATTTATCTCTTAAATTTAAAATGCTGAATTTAATTTTAGTGCTTACTAAACATTTATAAATAAACTTTACATTACAGTTACAGACACTTTTGAGCAATGTAAATTGACAATGTTTACACATAATTCATAAAGTTTATAATGTGTGCAGATAATTAATGAGAACCACTCAAATTAGTAGACACCTGTAGAAGTAAGTTTTCACATTTATCTTAATGTGCCTTGGGGTGTCTATATACATGAATTGGCTATATCTTCTTTCTCTTCTTCCCCCATAACAAAGGAAATATTTTAACTTTCTCCCACTTCTGTGGACCACAGTAAAACATCCAAATCTACATTTGAATGTCCCACAATGTATTTAGCTTTGCAAAAGTCAACATAGTCATCATCTTCAGGTTACCTTGTTCTACCTAAAGAAAGAGCCTATTGATCAATTCCTCTATTAAAATGTTAAAATGTAAGTGTATTTGTTGGAAATAAGATCAGACAGTGATTATTACATTTAGTTTGTTGATTTCAGGGGTTTGATATTTGTATCTCTATAAACGCACTTTCTAACTGATCTCTCACTTCATTTTTGATTATAAGTAGTGGGGTAAACCATATATGACCAAGTTCTTAGCTTGGGTTTTTATCAGGAAAATTGGATGCTATACATGAATTGTTGGTCCTCTGCAAGAAATCAGAATGATTCTCTTGAGTGATTATGCCAGGATAATGAGGCCAAGGGTTTTATTTCAAAGTTTGTTTTGGTGATGGCATAAATACATAACAGGTTATGAAATCCAATTACTATATTAAATTTCATCACTTGTTTTTTAGGTATTCCAATAACTGTACCACCTCCAGGTAAAACTTTTTTCATGTTTTCTCCATCATTGTTAATAAACATGAAATTTCAAGTTTACAGTTACAGGAGGGACAGTGTTGATGCGGATAGAATATGGAATAGGCTTTTGGGATTTCAAGGTCCTATTTTCAGCTCTGCCTTTGCTTCATTCTAGTTTTTATTAAGATATTTAGTTTTCTTAAACCTGTCTTACCCGTTTTTGTAGAAATAGAGATTCTGGGAAAATTCTCACCATACCAATTTGTGAAGAAAGCAGTATAGGAAATAAAATATAATTTTTATTAAAAATGTTCTTCAGACTAATAAATTTTTTATATGATAAAGTTACTAAAAGAGAAAAGAAAGATAATTTATGTTGACCTCATCATGACTTTTGTCTTCCGGCATAACTCCGTATCATGAGAAAATATATTCTGAACCAGTATAGATAGTATTCACAACTGGTCAGGTGGTTGTTCTTAGAGTAATGATTGATTGCTCATTGTTGTAAGGGTATGATCAGTAAGAGTTTATACCTAGCCTAGTGTTGTTAATCACATTTTTGTCAGTTACATTTTTACATTGTGATAGCAAGTATGTTTCCTGAGTTCAGTGCTAAATAATAAGGATATATGAAGAAAATAAGAGGTGTGATTGCTTAAGGGTGGGTCTAAATTCAAAATGATTTTGATAAACAGAAATAGTGAAATTCAGATAACATAGAATAGTATACATATTTAGATGTGGGATAGAGACACTGATTGTGTATGAATGTGGTTGAATAGGACTTCCCAGAAAACATCATAATGGAATTAATAGCATGGTTTTTATAGTTTAAAAAGCATTGTGGTTGTGAGGCTCTATAAAATAGGATTGTGGACTGTAGGACAAATGTGTTAATTGCTTAACTTTATACTTGTAATATGTTTAAAAGAGTAGTTAAAGATCCTGAACCTGGAAACAGTAAAGATAAGCGTGGTAAACGTAATGGTTTGAAGCAGGGCCCAAAATTTATTTAAATGGATCTTTGAGAAGGATTAAGAGAACTGTGATTCATTTTTTTACATAGTATGCTAAAAAGGCAGTTTTTAGTGGAGTGCTTTCAAATATATAAAGGTTACAGAGAATATGACAGTGGAATGCTTCTTGTCTTCATTCAGGATAGCATATGAATTACGGTATTATGAAAGATTTATCTTATATAAATATAGTACATTTCCTAATAGTGAGGGTTGTTAAAACTTGGAAGGAATTGGCATCTTAAGTTGTGGAATCTCCATATCTCGAGGTTTTTGGTGGGATACTTTATTGCCTATATGAAAGTGCAGAGTAGATTAATTGTTAAGGTCCCTTTTAGCCCTATTACTCTGTGGTGTTTTTATTTAGCTATTGTGAATTATTGGGTATTCCATCCTCATGATAAAAAGATGCAAATTCTCCTGCTGAACTAATCCAAAAACTACGTTATATGCTTTTCTTTGTAAAATAGTTCTTTGGGGTGGTGTTATTTAAAACATATTTTGTGATGGGTGTTCTCAGCCTTAAGCATTTATATATTTGCTGGTAAGATTTTATTTCATAAATTATACATTCTAAGGAAATTTCCATACATCTAAAACTCAGAATATTTTTCAAAGAGGTAATTGCTATTTTATTTGCTTTTCTCCTAAAATATTTCAAGTATAATATATCTGTTGGCAACACTACTGCTACTGTTTTATATATGGAAAAGGTAAGGCATTGAGATTAACTTTCTCATACTCAGAAAATGGGCTGTGTGTGGTGCTGAAAATAAGACCGGGTGTCCTGACTTTCAGTTTGTGCTCTGTGTGTTTATTAGACCAGACTGTTCATATAAAGTTTTAAAGCTCCAGAAATGTGTTTATAAGTTTAAGGTCCATGTTTTTCTGTCCATTATAACATAGAGAAGAAGCACATTTATGTCCCTAAAAAAGTTTAGTGAAGTGCAGCAACTTTGTTTCACTTTTGAGGTTAAATGTTTATAGTCTGTTAACTTTTTTTTTATCTTATGATTGAATGTTTCAGGTTTTCCTCCTCCACCAGGCGCTCCACCGCCATCTCTTATACCAACAATAGAAAGGTAAATCAGTATAGATACTGTAAATTTTTTATTATTGAAAAGTTTTTTTCTTTTTTAGTTCATACGTCGGGAATTAAACCTGGGTCTCCAGCATGGCAGATGAGAATTCTATCGCTGTATTGATAGGCTTTTGACAGAAGAATCATATATATACCTTGGCAGTATTTTCAGATATTTAATTTTGTAAGCATATGTAAATATATGGATATTGCTTTTATATAAAATGTTAGATACATATCCTCATCTCAAAACACAGGACAAAGAAAACTAAATGACAGTGTTGTGAAAAAATAGCTTGCTTTGGTTTATGACATGCTGATTAAAGGAACCCCTAGCTTGCTAAAACTTGGCTCTAGTCAGTTTTGTTTTGTAGGGAATATAAACATAGATTACTGGAAATCATGAATAATGCTTGTGTGTTTGGAGATTAGGTAAGGACAGCTAATATCAGGGGCCATGGTAGAGAAAAGCTGCCTTGTTCCTTGGCTGTCATGCTGCATTTCAGTTTCTAGATGAGGAATTGGCTTCATTCCTCATGGCAGGTCTTATTTTTTGGTACCCTGTACTTATGGTTTACGTTACTTAGAATGCTGCGCTTAAGATACTTCCCTCATGGTTGGCAGTGTGGTGTTTAAGAGGACAGGCTTTTGTTAACCCTTAAGAAAACACCCAGGGTTCTGTCTTAGATCCTACAAAAGTTTCTTGCACACACACTAAGTTTACTTTTCAAAAACCAGCCAGGTAAATCCTGAAACCCAGAGGTACCCATCTCTCCAAGAACTTCACCCAGTTCCATCTCTACATCCCATATTATCGACACCCCTTTACAAAATGGACATAGCCCAAATATCCCTAAAGATTGGGAGAAGAATCAAAGGAGAAGGAGAAGTTTTAGCAGTGCAATTAGGATTTAACAATGAGTATGACTGCTGAATCATTGTATTGATACTTTTTAGTCTCCAGTATCTTGGAGCAGCTAGAAGGAAAAAACCTGAATTGTGGAACTGTAATCCCTACCAAACTTTGAAATATGTTTTATAACTAATTGAAATCTACTTTGAAATTTACTGCTTTTTTGTATAAATGTTAATATTTCGTAATAAAAAGATGTTTACTGAAAAAAAATGTAGGACAGCCATGGTGTTCTGACATTCTTACTCTCTAAAATACTGTCAATATCCATCTATTTTTTTAATTTATTTATTAATTAAAAAAATAAGAAACAAAATAAAACAACATACATAATCAGTAATTCACAATATCATCACCTAGTTGCATATTCATCATTTCTTAGAACATTTGTCCATCTACTTTTTGTTTCCCCAATTTCACACTGTATTTTTATCGTTTCAAACTTATTCCATCAAGACCTTGACAATCACTAATAAATAATAAAGTGTGTGTTTATTCTAAAAAGAAAAAAAGAAGGCATGTTTTGGTACACAGACCTGGCTTGATGTCTGTCTTCAGAATTTGCTATTTTGGGTTTCTTGTTAAGTTTCATGATCTCTCTTAAACTCAGTCTTCTCAAAGTTTTCCAAATGAGGTTGATAGAGTTGTGCAGAGTGACTGTTTCCAAATTATGTGAAGAGGTACAGTTGTGAGAACTTCTACATCAATAGCATTAAAACATGAACACAACTTTCAAAGGAAATAAAATTTGGAAAAGTATGAATTGTAAAAACTAAGGTTTTTTTTTTTATTAAGTCCTTATTAAATACATATTGTCGCAGTCAAAATGTCTAAAAGCAACATTTGATGTCAGTGGGACTGAAATACTGATTTATAACCAATAAAACCAAATTTATCAGATCAAATTTCAACTAAGTTTTAAGTAATCTGTTAGTCTCAAATTTATTTTGCTATTTTACTTCTGAGTTAGGTTAAATTAAATGGGTTATTCAATTTAAATAGTATAGTAAGTTGCATTTTTATTTAAAACTAGGTGTTAGGTTTGTATTTTTGCTATTAAGGAGCCTTAGTGTGTTTGTATTAAAAATAAACTTATAGAACTAAAGGTTATCATTAAGTGTTAGTTAAATAAAAATCGCCATGGTTTTGCACCTGAACTACTGAAATTCAGAACTTTTCTATTTGCAACAATCATAAAACTACATTTTTTCTTTAACAGTGGGCATTCATCTGGTTATGATAGTCGTTCTGCCCGTGCATTTCCGTATGGCAATGGTAAGTACCATTAGTTGCCAAACTTTGAAATATGTTTTATAACTAATTGAAATCTACTTTGAAATTTACTGCTTTTTTGTATAAATGCTAATATTTCACAATAAAAAGATGTTTTAAAAAAAATGCCACTACTGAATTTGAATCAGTAAAGTACTTAAATATTTTTGAAGCAATAAAGACATTCTTCCATCATAAAAATAGTGTCTTACAGAGCAATTAGAAACATTAACTAAAGGAGTAACCAGGTCTACATACCTGCCAGGTTAATTAGAATAACTTTCATTTATTTATCAGCTGAACTTTTATAAATGAATACATGAGGATAATTGTACCTTGCTTCTCCCTAAAAGGATTTTTAAACCATTACTGAAAAGATAGTAGACCATATACAATGGCCTTGTGACAATAGTATCTTTTTTTAATGATCACTTGTATATGGACTTAATACTGAGAATTTTTTACAAAAAAAAAATATCGTAAGTGCTAATGTAGCATTAGCAAAGCTTGGGTGTTCAGGAGATAATGTTGATAAAACAATTAAAAAATGTTTTGACACTTAGACCTTGACCTTCAAAGAGAAATTTAAAGATGTCATATAGTCATTTAAAATTGTAGTAGTGAAAATTTGTCTTCCAGAGGGAGGAGTAAGGGAGAGAGTAACTGATGGGCTATTTTACACTGCATCTTTAAATTTCTCTCCTGTATCTTAAAAAGAAATTTAGATAACAGTTCTTATGTCTAGCTCTTCTACTGTCCATGGATGACAGACAAAATTTTTTCATTTCCTTCACTATTAAACCTCTCTAAAGAATGACTGTGGACTTTAAACTCCATGATAACTAGGTTCCAATCCATGCCCTATAATGCAACTAAAGCCTTTTTGTCACCAAATTCATTATCTTCATTAACCATAGTCTATTTCTTGACTCATGTGGCATCAGATTAACCTAGTTCTTGTCTTTTTCCGTCACTGGTTTATTTTTTCTTCTAGATCATTTGTCTTAGTCCTTTTTCTGGTGTTACTTCTTGACGAGTTTATCCTTTCCAAGCTTCTAATAACATTTTCTGCCCATCTCTTGACAATTCATTTATTCCTTCATTCAATTAAAAAATATTCTGAATTGTATCACCTCTGAGGTATACAGCAGGTAGACATAATACCCTTGTGTGCCCTCAGTGAGTTTATAGTCTAATGGAGAGGCAGGCAAATTGAAAAGAAAACGTAACATAGTGATAGAAGAGGGCGTCATGGTAGCACAAAGGAGGGATCTCCCACTCCATAGAAATTTGACTACCATGTTGTACAAAGACATGGAGAGAACATAGTAGACTTTATGAACTAATCAGATGTGGTAGGGCTGGAGTATAGAGTATGTGTACTGAATATATAGAAATGACATACATTTGTATCTTATACTGAGGGCTGAGAGGAATCATTTCAGAGTTTTATGCTGAGTAGTGAAATTGCTAGATTTACATTTGCAGAAGATACAGTTCAGCTACTTACTGTAGGGAAATTGGATTTATAAGGTAGGTAGAACGGTACCATTGTCAAAAATACCACTTAGATTGGGAGAACAGATAAGAAACTTGGAATAATCTAGAGGAAGTGGTGGCCTGTACTTGAAGTAGTACTAGTGGGGATGGAAGAAAGTAAAAAAATGCCAAAGGTATTTATACACTGTGGGAATATAAAAACCTTGGTGAGAGATCATATGCAAGTACCAATCATATTCTCCTGCCTGCCTTCTAGATATCTATATCAGGGTGTCATAGTAGTCTACCATCAATCTACACTGTAAGGTGAGGACATTAGTGTCTAATAGAACACTAGAATTTTGATCAGCTGTACTTTTACTTATAGCATTTATGTTCTATCCTGTAGTTCTTACCTGTGCTTTTATAGGTCTTTTAATCAAAAACCTAAACAATGATCCATATTTACATTATTATAACTGTAATATTGTCTGCTACAGAGATAATTAGAACGAACACTGAAACCTCTCAAGCTGAGAGAGTTCTGATGGCAGGTAAATTCAAATTACCATCTTAATTTATTCCCTTACACTTCATCAGTTGTGTAAAATCATGTTTTAGCTGATATTTAGACCATGACTTTCTCTACCTCAAGGACATAATGATATTTTTCAGTACTTAAATTTTTCTTCTAAAAATTTTCAAGTTGCTTTTCAACTCCTTAAGCTGTCTGGAATTCATTTTTGCCTATGGTATGAAGTGAGGACCACCAGTCCCAACGTCATTTATTGAATAGTCTTACCTTTCTCAAAGAATCTGCAGTATCATCACTGTAGTACATCAGGTTTCCATTTATGGGTGAATCAGCTTCTGGGCTTTCTAGACTGTTCATTTGATTAATTTGACTATCCTTGCGCTGTGTGCCATACTATATTAATTATGTATTTATATTAAATCTGTATCTTACTCGGTAAACACTAGCTTAATCACCTTCAGAGGTATTCTAGGGCCATCACTTTCCATATACATTTTGGAATCAACTTTGCAGAGTCAGGATTTGGACCCATTCAAAGTTCTTGCTCTTAATATACCATTTTTGAACTTCACTAACCCCCAAAATTAGTCTCTGTAGAATTCATACCTGTATTTATAGCAGTGAGTCTGTCTGTAAACAAGGAATAGCTTTCCATAGATGTTCTTTCATGTATTTCAGCACACTGTGAGACTTACCTTCGTATACTTCTTGCATATTTTTGGTTAGATTTAGTCTTGGGTAATACCTAATGTTTTTGTTATTGTTGTAAATGATAATCTTCACTTGAACTCTGTGTTTTGTTTTTTACATATATTTAAAAACAGTGTTGAATTTAAAAATATGTATTGATCTGGTAGCCAGTAACCTTGCTGAACTCTGTCACTGTAATTTGTTTGTACAGTCTGTTTAGGCAGTAATATTATCCGTAGGTAATGACAGATTTGTTTTCTCCTTTTTGAAATTATAACCACCCCCACCCTTTTCGTTTGTCTTATTGTTTTGTGTAGGACTTCCATATGGTGTTGAATTGAAGTACTGAAAGTGGCATTCTTGTCGTGTTCCTTCTTTTTTTTTGGTAAAGGAAATACTTCCAGATTTTACTATGAGGTTTTTTTTATAGATCCTACATTGATTAAGGAAGTCCCTTTTTCCTGTTTAGTTTCCCAAGGACTTTTTAAACTGTGAATACATATTCAGTTTTTTTTAATCAAATGGTGGATTTTTCAGTTTGTGTCTGTGCCTCTATCAGCTTTAAGGACTCTCTAAAAATGTAGGCTATTTTTTAGATATCTGGAAGTTTAATTCTTTTCTATCTTCCTGATGAGTTATATCTTCCACCTTCATGTAGTCGTCTTCTTTTTTCTCAGGTAATGCTTTGTACTACCCTGCTTTGTCATTCATATAATGACCTTACTTTGGAGGGGACAGGGAATGTATTAATATTTTTGTTATATTTTTAACCCCTTTCATTTTATTTTTAACTATTCTGTTTTTATTATTGTATTCAGAATATAGTTAGATATTTTTTAAAGTATGGGCTAACCATTTGTCTTTTAGCTAATGTATTCAGTCCCTCTTTTATTATTCTAGCCATTGACCTATTTGTACTGTCCCCTTCCTGCCTCACCATCCTTTCCAAAAAGCCTTAACTGACTAGGTTTTCGGTTGATTTTTTTAATTCTATTTTTCCCCATATTTGAAATTTTACAAAACTTTTTTTTAAGTGCTTAACTGTTGAAGTTTATTATACATACTTAACCATGTATAGTTAAGCGGTTTTCAGACTAGGTTTGCCGTTAATACTGTGACCCTGTTTTTATTTCTCCTATCCTAATTTACATTCTCTTGTGGCCCATTATTTTAATTTACCCTTCAAAAAAGAAAAATTACTATTGGATATTAGATTTGTTTGGATTTGGATATATGATTATCCCTTCTTTACATCTTAGATCTTTCTCAGGTTTTCCTGAGTATATGACAAAGCCTATTGGCTATGAATTTTCTTCATTTTTTATCTATTGAATGACTTTATTTTATTCTTGATCTTGAAATACAGTTTGTTGTATTCTAGTTTGGCAGATACTTTCTTTCAACACTTTGAAAATATTCTATTGTATTTTGGTTTGCATTTTTTATGTTAGGATATTACATTTAGTCTAATTCCTGTTGCCCTTGCAAAAAGAAGGATCTTTATGTTTAAGATTTGTTGTTGGATCTTCCCCCAAACTGTGGGTATTGAGCGTATGTTATTTTTCTCTTCTTTTTAAAATGTTACTGTTGTACTCTATGAACATTTTTGGTGGGAGTTTAGTCTTATTTTTCTGTACCTTACTGTTTTGTCATCTTCTTTTGTAAATACCATAACTTTTATTTCTTAATTATTCTGTTTTTTTTTTCTTTAGTTGCTTTTCCCCACCTTCCTGGTTCGGCTCCTTCTTGGCCTAGTCTGGTGGACACCAGCAAGCAGTGGGACTATTATGCAAGAAGAGAGAAAGACCGGGACAGAGAAAGAGACAGAGACAGAGAGCGAGATCGTGATCGTGACAGAGAAAGGGAACGCACCAGAGAGAGAGAGAGGGAACGTGATCACAGTCCTACACCAAGTGTTTTCAACAGGTGTGTTGAGTATACAGGAAGGTGTACACATGTATTTCATTTACATTTTAGAATTTATATGGTGTGTAGATGGCAAATCCAATTCAGTTGGAGAAAGATTTCTTGAAGAGCAATTGGGAAAATCATTTCTAAGTTATCAAGCCTATGTAATTTTTAGAGGATCCCCATTGTCTAAAGTAAGTCTTCAAACTTGTTTGTTCACTTACTTGTATCCACATATTTTTCTCTTGCCAAGTAACATTTTTCATCTTAAATTTAAATATTCACCAGATATATATAACTTCCAGTGTATTATAAACATTAACATTTTAAAAAGAAATTAAATACTCTTTTCAGTATATCCAGTGGCTTAAGAGCACTCTAATGATTTGTTGTATATCATCATCCATTAAAAACAAAACCATATAAAAAGGCTTTCCTTAACAGTTGGAAATTTTACATTACTTTTTATGATTGAATTCTTATATGCTTAGAAAAAGAGTTGGGAAAATCTAAACTAGTTAATTTTAATACATCTTGCTTATCTTATGTGTGTTAAATGTTTATTTTCATTCAAACTTGTAGCTGCGGATTTCCCTCATTCACTTATGAAAGATAGCTCCCGTGTAACTTAATTGGTAGGAGTTCTCATTGTCAAGCCGTAGATAACTGTTTCTATCAGAAAAATCTGAAGTCATTTTCTATTCAGAAAAATAGTTAATTCATGTTTCCCATCTAAGTGTAAGATCAACAGTCAGAGACTCCAAAATATGGTGCTACCTCTTTTTTTTTTTTTTTTTTTTTTTTTTTTAAAGGGAGGAAGGGAAGGAAAGACAGAGAGAAGGAAGGAAGGATGGAAGGAAGGAAGGAAGAAAGGGAAACATCTTTAAACATTTTCTTGTTTTATTGTATTTTGTTTGTTTGTTTGTTTTTTTTTTACATGGGCTGGGGCCGGGAATCGAACCGAGGTCCTCCGGCATGGCAGGCAAGCACTTTGCCCGCTGAGCCACCGCGGCCCGCCCGGTGCTACCTCTTAACCCTTTGTTTTTCTTGGCTCTCCTGGGACTTTCCTTCAAAAGGATGCTTTTATTTTTTAACACCAGTTAAGAGAAAGAAGAGGCATGGTCATTAATGCACCGTTGTTATAACTCCCATCACACTACTCTGGAATATATAGGAATTTAGAATATTTCAGGGGACAGACCAAATAAATACTCCTTTTTCATACTCCACACTTTGTCCATAACCAAAAGCAGCGTAATACAAGGGGGAAGACACAAAGAACTATGGAAATTTAATGGTTGCCTTGAATAAAATAGGGTTCACTAACATTATTATTTTAAATTAGATCTTTTTGTTGCCATGTTTTTTATACCTCAAGTCAATGTACTGTAGTAGGACTGGTGAAGAGCATGCCTTTCTTTTGTAAAGGGAGAGACAGGTGATTATGAGAAGAGAAATCGACTGGAGAACTGGCATTATGTTTTACCTGCAGGTGTATCATTAGGCAGTTCAGTTTTAGGAAAGAGTAAATATGGAAGTAGGGGATCTAGAAATCTGGAACTTGATTTCCTAAAATATTCTTTGACACTGGAAAAAATTCTTGATCTTTTGAAGCACTAACATGTACTGCTGTCCTAAAGAATAACTTCAAAATTATTCGTACAATACACAAGTTACTTTATAATCTGGCCTCAGGGCACCTTTCTATATTCTAACCTCAGTTCTCTCCAATCCAGTATACCTTATGTTCTACCTGAACCGAGGTACTTGCTATTCTGGGAATTCCTCATAGTTTCAAGCTTCCTTTGTTCTTTATTCCTCTCTTCTCTGCCTCACCAACATCTCTTCATCCTTCAAGGTTCATCTCACATCTTACCTTCTGTGAATTCCTCTAAACTTCAAAGTAATTGGTCTGTAAATAAATATTTTTATTTCTTTCACACGCTTCATAAACACTTCATATATTTTTTAAAGCATATGTTTTTTTATTAATTAAAGAAAAAAAAGAAATTAACACAACATTTACAAATCATTCCATTCTACATATGCAATCAGTAATTCTTAACATCATCACATAGATGCATGATCATCATTTCTTAGTACATTTGCATTGATTTAGGAAAAGAACTAGCAAAACAACAGAAAAAGATATAGAATGTTAATATAGAGAAAAAAGTAAAAATAATAATAATAGTAAAAAAAAAAAGACACAAAAAGACAAACAAAAAAAAACCCTATAGCTCAGATGCAGCTTCATTCAGTGTTTTAACATGATTACTTTACGATTAGGTATTATTGTGCTGTCCATTTTTTGAGTTTTTGTATCTAGTCCTGTTGCACAGTCTGTATCCCTTCAGCTCCAATTACCCATTATCTTACCCTGTTTCTAAGTCCTGTTGGTCTCTGTTACCAATGACATATTCCAAGTTTATTCTCGAATGTCGGTTCACATCAGTGGGACCATACAGTATTTGTCCTTTAGTTTTTGGCTAGACTCACTCAGCATAATGTTCTCTAGGTCCTTCCATGTTATTACATGCTTCACAAGTTTAGTCTGTCTTCAAGCTGCATAATATTCCATCATAGGTATACGCCACAGTTTGTTTAGCCACTCGTCTGTTGATGGACATTTTGGCTGTTTCCATCTCTTTGCAATTGTAAATAACGCTGCTATCAACATTGGTGTGCAAATGTCCATTTGTGTCTTTGCCCTTAAGTCCTTTGAGTAGATACCCAGCAATGGTATTGCTGGATCGTATGGCAATTCTATATTCAGTTTTTTGAGGAACTGCCAAACTGCCTTCCACAGTGGTTGCACCATTTGACATTCCCACCAACAGTGGATAAGTGTGCCTCTTTCTCCGCATCCTCTCCAGCACTTGTCATTTTCTGTTTTGTTGATAATGGCCATTCTGGTGGGTGTGAGATGATATCTCATGGTGCTTTTGATTTGCATTTCTCTAATGGCCAGGGACATTGAGAATCTCTTTATGTGCCTTTTGGCCATTTGTATTTCTTCTGAGAGGTGTCTGTTCAAGTCTTTTTCCCATTTTGTAATTGGGTTGGCTGTCTTTTTGTTGTTGAGTTGGACAATCTCTTTATAAATTCTGGATACTAGACCTTTATCTGATATGTCGTTTCCAAATATTGATTCCCATTGTGTAGGCTGTCTTTCTACTTTCTTGAAGAAGTTCTTTGATGCACAAAAGTGTTTAATTTTGAGGAGCTCCCATTTGTTTCTTTCTTTCTTCAGTGCTCTTGCTTTAGGTTTAAGGTCCATAAAACTGCCTCCAATTGTAAGATTCATAAGATATCTCCCTACATTTTCCTCTAACTGTTTTATGGTCTTAGACCTAATGTTTAGATCTTTGATCCATTTTGAGTTAACTTTTGTATAGGGTGTGAGATACGGGTCTCCTTTCATTCTTTTGCATATGGATATCCAGTTCTCTAGGCACCATTTATTGAAGAGACTGTTCTGTCCCAGGTGAGTTGGCTTGACTGCCTTATCAAAGATCAAATGTCCATAGATGAGAGGGTCTATATCTGAGCACTCTATTCGATTCCATTGGTCAATATATCTATCTTTATGCCAGTACCATGCTGTTTTGACCACTGTGGCTTCGTAATATGCCTTAAAGTCAGGCAGCGTGAGACCTCCAGCTTCGTTTTTTTCCCTCAAGATACTTTTAGCAATTCGGGGCACCCTGCCCTTCCTGATAAATTTGCTTATTGGCTTTTCTATTTCTGAAAAATAAGTTGTTGGGATTTTGAATGGTATTGCATTGAATCTGTAAATCAATTAGGTAGGATTGACATCTTAACTATATTTAGTCTTCCAATCCATGAACACGGTATGCCCTTCCATCTATTTAGGTCTTCTGTGATTTCTTTTAACAGTTTTTTGTAGTTTTCTTTGTATAGGTTTTTTGTCTCTTTAGTTAAATTTATTCCTAGGTATTTTATTCTTTTAGTTGCAATTGTAAATGGGATTCGTTTCTTGATATCCCCCTCAGCTTGTTCATTGCTAGTGTATAGAAATGCTACAGATTTTTGAATGTTGATCTTGTAACCTGCTACTTTGCTGTACTTATTTATTAGCTCTAGTAGTTTTGTTGTGGATTTTTCCGGGTTTTCGACGTATAGTATCATATCGTCTGCAAACAGTGATAGTTTTACTTCTTCCTTTCCAATTTTGATGCCTTGTATTTCTTTTTCTTGTCTAATTGCTCTGGCTAGAACCTCCAACACGATGTTGAATAATAGTGGTGATAATGGATATCCTTGTCTTGTTCCTGGTCTTAGGGGGAAAGTTTTCAGTTTTTCCCCATTGAGGATGATATTAGCTGTGGATTTTTCATATATTCCCTCTATCATTTTAAGGAAGTTCCCTTGTATTCCTATCTTTTGAAGTGTTTTCGACAGGAAAGGATGTTGAATCTTGTCAAATGCCTTCTCTGCATCAATTGAGATGATCATGTGATTTTTCTGCTTTGATTTGTTGATATGGTGCATTACATTAATTGATTTTCTTATGTTGAACCATCCTTGCATACCTGGGATGAATCCTACTTGGTCATGATGTATAATTCTTTTAATGTGTTGTTGGATTCGATTTGCTAGAATTTTGTTGAGGATTTTTGCATCTATATTCATTAGAGAGATTGGTCTGTAGTTTTCTTTTTTTGTAATATCTTTGCCTGGTTTTGGTATGAGGGTGATTTTGGCTTCATAGAATGAATTAGGTAGCTTTCCCTCCACTTCAATTTTTTTGAAGAGTTTGAGCAGGGTTGGTACTAATTCTTTCTCAAATGTTTGGTAGAATTCACATGTGAAGCTGTCTGGTCCTGGACTTTTCTTTTTAGGAAGCTTTTGAATGACTGATTCAATTTGTTTACTTGTGATTGGTTTGTTGAGGTCATCTATTTCTTCTTGAGTCAAAGTTGGTTGTTCATGTCTTTCCAGGAACCCGTCCATTTCATCTAAATTGTTTTATTTATTAGTGTAAAGTTGTTCATAGTATCCTGTTATGATTTTCTCTTTTGTTTTCATGTTTTCAATTTCATTTATTTCTGCTCTAATCTTTGTTATTTCTTTCCTTTTGCTTGCTTTGGGATTAGTTTGCTGTTCTTTCTCCAGTTCTTCCAAGTGGACAGTTAATTCATGAATTTTTGCCTTTTCTTCTTTTCTGATATAGGCATTTAGGGCAATAAATTTCCCTCTTAGCACTGCCTTTTCTGCGTCCCATAGTTTTTGATATGTTGTGTTTTCGTTTTCATTCGCCTCGAGGTATTTACTAATTTCTCTTGCAATTTCTTCTTTGACCCACTCGTTGTTTAAGAGTGTGTTGTTGAACCTCCACGTGTTTGTGAATTTTCTGGCACTCTGCCTATTATTGATTTCCAACTTCATTCCTTTATGATCTGAGAAAGTGTTGTGTATGATTTCAATCTTTTTAAATTTGTTGAGATTTGCTTTGTGACCCAGCATATGGTCTATCTTTGAGAATGATCCATGAGCACTTGAGAAAAAGGTGTATCCTACTGTTGTGGGATGTAATGTCCTATAAATGTCTGTTAAGTCTAGCTCATTTATAGTAATATTCAGATTCTCTATTTCTTTATTGATCCTCTGTAAAGATGTTCTGTCCGTTGATGAGAGTGGTGAATTGAAGTCTCCAACTATTATGGTATATGTGTCTATTTCCCTTTTCAGTGTTTGCAGTGTATATTCCTCACGTATTTTGAGGCGTTCTGGTTCGGTGCATAAATATTTATCATTGTTATGTCTTCTTGTTTAATTGTTCCTTTTATTAGTATATAGTGTCCTTCTTTGTCTTTTTTAACTGTTTTACATTTGAAGTCTAATTTGTTGAATATTAGTATAGCTACTCCTTCTCTTTTCTGGTTGTTATTTGCATGAAATATCTTTTCCCAACCTTTCACTTTCAATCTATGTTTATCTTTGGTTCTAAGATGTGTTTCCTGTTGACAGCATATAGAAGGATCCTGTTTTTTAATCCATTCTGCCAATCTATG
Organism: Tamandua tetradactyla; assembly: GCF_023851605.1. Lineage (NCBI taxonomy): Eukaryota > Metazoa > Chordata > Mammalia > Pilosa > Myrmecophagidae > Tamandua > Tamandua tetradactyla. The sequence goes on from NC_135345.1 coordinate 53,674,704, forward strand.
TATTTTGATTGGGTAATTCAGTCCATTAACATTTAGTGTTATTACTGTTTGGATAATATTTTCCTCTACCATTTTTCCTTTTGTATTATATATATCATACCTGACTTTCCTTCTTTCTACACTCTTCTCCATACCTCTCTCTTCTGTCTTTTTGTATCTGACTCTAGTGCTCCCTTTAGTATTTCTTGCAGAGCTGGTCTCTTGGTCACAAATTCTCTCAGTGACTTTTTGTCTGAGAATGTTTTAATTTCTCCCTCATTTTTGAAGGACAGTTTTGCTGGATATAGGAGTCTTGGTTGGCAGTTTTTCTCTTTTAGTAATTTAAATATTTCATCCCACTGTCTTCTAGCTTCCATGGTTTCTGCTGAGAAATATACACATAGTCTTATTGGGTTTCCCTTGTATGTGATGGATTGTTTTCCTCTTGCTGCTTTCAAGATCCTCTCTTTCTCTTTGACCTCTGACATTCTAACTAGTAAGTGTCTTGGAGAACGCCTATTTGGATCTATTCTCTTTGGGTGCGCTGCACTTCTTGGATCTATAATTTTAGGTCTTTCATAAGAGTTCAGAAATTTTCAGTGATAATTTCTTCCATTAGTTTTTCTCCTCCTTTTCCCTTCTCTTCTCCTTCTGGGACACCCACAACACGTATATTTGTGCGCTTCATTTTGTCATTCAGTTCCCTGATCCCCTGCTCAAGTTTTTCCATTCTTTTCCGTATAGTTTCTGTTTCTTTTTGGAATTCAGATGTTCCATCCTCCAATTCACTAATTCTATCTTCTGTCTCTTTAAATCTACCATTGTAAGTATCCATTGTTTTTTTCCAGCTTTTCTACTTTGTCCTTCACTCCCATAAGTTCTGTGATTTGTTTTTTCAGTTTTTCTATTTCTTCTTTTTGTTCAGCCCATGTCTTCTTCATGTCCTCCCTCAATTTATCGATTTGGTTTTTGAAGAGGTTTTCCATTTCTGTTTGTATATTCAGCATTAGTTGTCTCAGCTCCTGTATCTCATTTGAACTGTTGGTTTGTTCCTTTGACTGGGCCATATTTTCAATTTTCTGAGTGTAATCAGTTATCTTCTGCTGGCGTCTGGGCATTTAATCAGATTTCCCTGGGTGTAAGACCCCGCAGGTTGAAAGATTTTTTTGTGAAATCTCTGGTCTCTGTTTTTCTTATCCTACCCAGTAGGTGGCGCTCGTGGTGCTCATCTGTCTGTGGGTCCCACCAGTAAAAGATGTTGTGGCTCCTTTAACTTTGGAAAACTCTTGCTGTGGGGGGGGTCGCCAGCCGAAGCGGCTTGGGGGAGTGCCAATCCGAATCTCCCAGCTGGTCCGGGGGTCGCGCGTGGAGGCGGGGCGCAAGCCATCGCGGCTTGAGGGGACCGCCTGTCCAATTCTCCCAGCCGGCCGGGGAAGAAGGGAGGGCGGGACTCCGGCCGCCTGCCGCCCCGGCCCGGGGAAGCCCGCATCTCTCGGTGATCTCACCGGAGCGGGTTCTCCCAGCCAGTCAGCCGTTCCAGAATGGGGTACGCTGTCTTCTTGGTCTCTGTCATGGCTCCGGGAGCTCTAAAGCGTATGTTTTTTAGCATGCTTCTTTAAGGCCATTGACCACCCTTTTTAATTTTTGAATCCTGAGCATATAGCGAATGTGTAAATGATTAGTAGTCACTTAGACATTTCAGGGGAAGAGGTGAATAAAATAGAGAAAAAAAAATTTTTTTGAAGACCTGTAATTTTGTGTTACCTAGGCAAATTTTGGAACAAATAAAAATGAACCATTTTCACTATCAAAGCATTCGATTGGGCATCTTATTTAACATACCAGTGTGTAAGTACCATCACAATGTAGAATGAAGTGAATCCAAATAACTTTTTTGTGAGTGTCAGCTATTTTTATGGGGGAGATATTTAATTGTAAGATACATAGATGTTTTTTCTGATCTTGCTGATGAGATGAAGCATTATGTCAGTTCAAGATGGTAAGGCATGCTTTATCAGGCAGCATTTGTATCCTTATTTGATGTGGATTTCTGTGCTTAAAAAAAAGAAAGAAAAAAGAGACTTGAAGGATTGTTCCATGTGGTACCTAGTCTTATTAAAAGTTTAAGCCCAGAGAGACAGAAAAGTGGAGGAATTTTGTGGTATTCTGAATTATTCCAGGAATAGGACACACTCTAGAAAACCCAAATGAAGCATAAGAAATGGTACTATTTTCTGAAGACTGACATTTTATCAATATGGCATGTTGTATGTTGTGTTACAAATTACAGAGTCATTGTTTTGAAAATTGCAAACCAGTTTAAAAAACATCTGTGTTTTAGGCAGCTTAATTATGGACCAGTAAGAAGGCTGCTTATTCTAGGGTGTTTGAAGTGTACTCTAATGATTTCCAGGTCCAGAGAAACTTTTGTGTTGCTGTTACTTATCAAAAAAAGGGGGTCTTTATATTTTGTGGGGGGTACTAAATCATCCACTGTCTGTAGTAAGGTTATCACCATGTCACTGCTCTCAGAATCTAAAGGCCTTAAAGTTAATGAATTGGTTTTAGGGTGAGAGGGAATAAAGAAGGTTATAAATGACAATTTATAAGATAATTTACCTTATTTTTGTGTAAACTAGCTTGAGTAGTTACAAAAAGAGCCTCATTTTAATATTCATTTGCTATAGTGCTAGTTTATTCTGCTTCAGTTGTTCAGTAATGAAGTTTAGTCACATTTACACAAAAAAGTTCTGCTTCTGAAAAAGTCAGCATTGAATTAACTGAAGATGGTGAGTCCTCATAATAGCTACCCATTCATTGAGTAACTACTGTTGTACCAACTAATTTCTAAATGTTATCACCAAGTCTTACAGTGACCCTGAAAAGTCGTTGCACATTTTATAGATGAGAAAACTAAGATTTAGAGAGATTAGGTGATTTAGCTAGTTTACACATATTAAAAGTGACAAAAGCAGGAAGTGAGGGATTGTAGAACTATCCTACCTGTACTCTACTGCTCCACACTGCCTGTCATGGCATATTACTTTTCAGATAACCTGCTTTCCACCCTCCAAATATAGAGTACGTATTTGTGGTTAGGAAAAAATACACACACACACACACACATATACATGTATTCTCATATAAGCATATACTTTTTTAATAAAAAGTTTAGAAACTAAAGAATCATAGGCAATAATAACTGCTTGGTCAGCAATGACTTGGCACTAATTATGGCATAACTGAATCATTCCTTTTGCTAAGGGACCACAATTAGGCAGACTTTTCTTTTATGTGGGTTTAACTTTCACCTGATTCTGTGTCTTTTTTCTTCCACTCACATTCCTTAACATCTTGATGCTGCATAAAGTTACTAATTTAATAATTTATATTGAACATATTTCTGGGAACCATAAGTACACAGTGTTCTAAAAGATATTTTTGTTCATTCTAAGTGAGAAGGTTAATGATGTTGGGTTGTAGAAAGGGACAATTTCTATGTTTAATAAGAAAAGAAAGAAAAAAGAGACTTGAAGGATTAACAGAAAGATGGAGGGAGGAATGTTAAGTAAAGGGACGTAAAAGTAAGACAGGTCTAGAGAGGTCAAGAAAGACCACCCTCTTTTTCTGACTATTAGTCCTAGTTCTGTGAGTCCATGTAATTCTACCTCCACCTCATATAACACTCACAATGTCCATATGTCTAAAGGTAATTTTCTGTCTGTAGTTTGTAAGGATATTTTAGAAATTGTTGCGTTATTCCTCTGTTCCAGTTTCTGCCTCTGTACTAGGTGAATGCGCTCTTTCTGTAATTGACAAACTAAAAGTTTAAGAACTTTCATCTACTTTCTACGATGTACCTAGCAATTGTGAGCCAAATAATATATTTTTAGAATCTTAACTCTGTATGTAAGACTTGACTAATAATATAAGAAATTTGGTTGGAAATACAAGCTAGATATACAAACATGTTTTTAATTCTAAATTGAATAAAATAAAATGGTTGCTGTTGATTAAAATCATCATAGTTCCAGATCCCATTTTTTAAAGTAATAAAAGCAAAATATTATTATATGAAACCTCTTAATTACCCCATAACAACTGAGAAATAACAATGCAAATTGATCATTTAATGTAATATTTATAAATTTTGCAATCTTAGGTTAGATTTGTATATAAAAGACTTGTATACTGAAAGTCTTACTTGCATCATTCTATACTAAAAGTGTTTTATACAGTGCCACTTGGAACAACCTGAAGTTATCTTTTTTTTTCCTGTTCCTTCTTTTTGGCAAAAAAAAGGAAAACTTACCTAATTGATTTTATTTAATTAAATTTAGGGAAAGAAAAATAGGTTCAATCTGATCCCTGTGTTTCCACAGAAGTTTCAGTGAATTATTTTTTCTAAACATATGTTGATCTGTAACATCATGCTATCAATTTTTTTTATGTTATTGAATTGGATTGCTTGCACTACAAAAGCACAGTAGCCTTTTGCAGTTGTTTATTGGAAACCCATTATAATCTTTTGTTCAAGACATTGTAGGATAGTGTAAGGAATATGAAAGAATCAAAGAATGAGGTGTAATAGGGTAGTCAGGATTATGTTGCTTATAACTTTATTACTGGTTTAACTAATTTATTAGTAAGGTTAGATGACTGAGCAAAACTATAGACTGGGTGGTGCGATGGTGGCTCAGCAGGTAGAATTCTCGTCTGCCATGCCAGAGACCTGGTGCCTGCCCATGCAAAAAAAAAACAAAAAACCAAAAAACTATATGGACTGTACGTTACCTATGACATTTATTTCCTGATAGAGCTGAAGCCCTTAGCATGAGCACTAATTGCCTCTGTACTGCTACCAAAAAAACTAATTTTTTTTCCATTTTCAGTTTTAGTAACCAAGAGATTGTCTAAGGTAATGAATCAGTGATTGTATTGGAATCCTTTCTGAAGACTAGGAGGAGGAGGAGGTTCTTAGTGAGCATGACAGTCTTTGCTATATTTTGTGATAGAAGGACTGGAAAGTCTGATCAAATTGTATTAGATTTAAATATATTTAGCATTAAGAGAAGTCTGGAACCAAAGGCAAATAGTTGAATCCTTGGGTGTTAGAAATGAGTAGAAATTATGCTATCTGAAATGGTTTAATGCCTAATGTTGCCAAATGTTGTTTGTATTTACTTGTATTAAATAAAATGAAATAAATTGAGTTTTTATTAAAGCTTGAAGATACTAATTTTAATTTTTGAAATGTCTAAAAGTTTGTTAAAACAGTTCTTTCTATTGAAATGCTATTCTCTCAATGAAAATATCTATCATCTTTAGATACAAAATTTTGTTTAGGTTTTTATAATAAGGCAAGAAATATAGTTGCCTCTTGAAAATAGATAGTACCCTGTGAGCTCATGTACATACTTAGAACAGTGGTACACATCAAATGTTCAGTAAAGGTAGTTTTATGATTATTATTCTTTTATCACTTTATTTCAGGATCAAGTATGTTACAGAAAACAGTTAATCTTGTCAAGGTTCCAACTATCAAAATTTATAAAATCCTAAGTCATCTCTTAAGGAATTTTTCTTTAATTCTTTATCAAACAGAAACCCTCCCCTTAATTTACCTTGAATCAATCATCTGCCTTGTTCATAGTATCCTATGAACTATCTTCATATTAGATCTTCATTTTACCTTGGATTCTTACATCTTCAAATCAGAAAGGCTTTTGAAAAGTTTGATATGTCCTCACTCTGTTCTTTCTGTACTTTGTGTTTAGATTGTGCATTTCACATGGACTTGTTTGTATGTCTTTCTCTCTCCCATTAGATGTTATGTTTCTAATGGTAAGTGTTACGTTTTCATTGTTCTGTTTCAAGAGCTTAGCTCAGTACTTGGCACTTTGTTGTTATAAGTCAATAGTAGAAAGAACAGCTTGTGTTACTATTCACTACACACACTGCTGAACATGAATTATAACTCTTAAATAGTACTTCTCAGGTGGGACCTCAGTGTTAAGAAACCATACTGAGAAGTTAAGTAATAGTCCAGTTGTCAAAGTAAACTTGTTTCTGTTCTACATTCAGTGATGAAGAGAGATACAGGTACAGGGAATATGCAGAAAGAGGCTATGAGCGGCATAGAGCAAGTCGAGAGAAAGAAGAGCGGCATAGAGAAAGACGACACAGAGAGAAAGAAGAGACCAGGCACAAGTCATCTCGAAGGTTTGCTCTTTAATAAAATAGGCATCAATTTGAAGTTAAGAGAGAAATTGATTTTGACTTTATGAGATAACAGCAGCCAAACACCTCAAGATAATCAGTTGAATAATATGTGTTCCTACTTGGAAGATTCAGAGTAATTTCCTGAAATCACTAGTTCCTTATGAGGCTTCAACAGAAATTCATAAATCTAAATAACTAGATTATATTTAATACCCATAAACCAAAATTAGCATGGAATGAAAAATAATATATGAAGGAAGTTGACTTATTATATCATTGGGAGAGGAAGACTTCTGGCTTGTGAACCAATCTTTTTATTAACAAATATTAAAGAAGTCATGTTCAGTTTAACTTAAAGAAAACTCCATTCCATTTATTCATGTAAATATAATATCTGCATAAAAATCCATAAAAAATTGACTACTCCCCAAAGTGGGTTTGTGAGAAAAAGAAAGGATTAGATTATTTAAAGCCCAGTGTTGTGTTGAGGAGAATTTACCTAGAAGGAGTGGGTTAATTTTTGTCCACCTTTCTTTTTCTTTAGTAATAGTAGACGTCGCCATGAAAGTGAAGAAGGAGACAGTCACAGAAGACATAAGCACAAAAAATCTAAAAGAAGCAAAGAAGGAAAAGAAGCTGGTAGTGAGCCTGCTCCTGAACAGGAGAGCACCGAAGCTACACCGGCAGAATAGGCATGGTGTTTTGGCCTTTTGTGTTAATTAGTGCCAGAAATAGATCTATAAATCTTGTTATTTTTCTGGATAATGTTTAAGAAATTCACCTTTGTTCTGTCAGTATAAAAAGTTAATTCTTTTTCAAAATAAAATAGTGAATTTTTCATGTTAAGTTAAAAATCTTTTGTTTTGTAATATTTAAAAAATAAAAAGACAGCAATGACTTTATATTCAAGAAAGTAATGTGAATGAGTCAATTAGCAGGGAATTTTAAGAGTTACATGCAGCTCTTTAAAACTGAAAACAAATGACTTTTATCTATGTACATACACAGTATCTAATAAAGGTCAAGAGTCTACCTTGGCCATAGTTTTCTTGAATTGATCAAATACCAGTCTCTTAAGGGGTTGCACAGAAAAAGCGATAAGGCACCTCTGAATCTTGAGCTTAAAATCGTCATTGCTGTGGCACTATTGCTTAGCATATTAATGGACTTGTATACGTTTTTGATATCACAACTTTTTGATAGGTTTTTAGTGTTCACAATTAGGGTTCATGGTGAAACTAGATGGGGCACTTTTTATATCTAAATTAAACTCTATAAAGTGGGTGGCCTGTATGAAATACCCTATCTTTAGTTTCTTGCAGGCACATGTACAAACATTTGTCACTGTGACACAAATTTGAATCGCCTCGTGGCCATCTGTATGATCCAGGGTCAAGCTGGTGGGCCTTCCTGGATGCTCTTTCCAAGGCTCATTAGTTGAGCAGGAAGTGAAGTTTTTGTATAGTTACTAGCTATATCTTGAATAAAATAAACTTAATGACAAGATGAGTCATTTATTATTAAAATCAAGAAAATACAAGTATAATTCTGAGAGCATTTTTTGGGACAGCTCTAGGAGGTGTTTGTCAGTGTTTGTAACAAGTAGCATGGTATCTGAAAGAATGAACTACTAGGATCTTTTAAATAGTGACAATAGCAATGAACTTTAATTAGTATCACATACTAAAAACATTTGTAATTTTTGAAAAATATTTATTTCTCATTTGATGAACATTTTTCAGTAATGCACTTCTAAAATCCTCTGGCTTTAAAGTATTTTTTTAAATGCTCATAATGTGCCCATTGCAGATCTCAGCATATACCAAATTTTTGTATGATTTGATTCAGTGGGGTATACAAACCATTTTAGCTATTAAGGGCTTTTTATTCGATAGAAAAATATAAACTTAAAGCTGTGGAGTAATGAGAAATCCTCTATACTGAAAACAAACTATTAGTTATAATTTTTTGAGGATTTTTCTGAGGGTATAATTGGCTTTCATGAATTCATACTTTTCCTGGCATTGAATTTTACATTTTTTATAATGTATCCTTTAAATATAAACATAATTAGTCTATTTGTAATTTTCTGGTTTTCTATGACCTCATCACTGATTCTATAAAAAAGTGCCAGGCCAAGAAGCAATAGTGAGAGTAATTCTTCCTTTAAGTTCTTTCAGCATCCTTGCCAAAGAAGCATGTATCATTCCTGATGTACTTCTACCATTGACAGCAAGAAGAATATCACCACATCTAAAAAACAAAACAAGATAAAAGATTTATAATTTAATCCAGAGTTGAACTTAATGAAAGTTTATTTTGGTGGCCCTAGTTTTTGCTACATTTGTTCATTTTAATTATGTTACCTCTAATTAGTTTTTTCTGCTTCCTCACTTAAATTCTCCACACCCACTATCCATCTTTTTTTAGAAGGGATGTTAAAAGACAGAGGAAATCACAGTATGGGATGCAGAGTAAGTATAATTAATCACTATGGATTTCTTAGGAGTTGAATGCTACGTGAATGAGTCTCTTACGGGGGGGGATAAAAGAGATAGAAGCACATGATTTATTTCAGATAAGGCCAAGCTTTTATATGTGTAAAACAAAATATTTGGATACAAATTTTTTATTAAATATTCTATTGTTTATTTATTAAATATATCATTACCTAATTCTTCCATCGTAATATGCTGGCGTTCCTTCAACAATGGATTTGATAAAAAAAGGTTTGTTCCCATTGTATTCTTCATAACCTCCTACAATGCAGAAGCCCAGACTTCCAGCTGTGTTTCTTCGTAATATAACATCTTTACAGTTATACAAGTACCTGAAATAGAATATAACCAATGGGTAAGTTTAATTATTAGTGAATAATTATTGTGACTCATTTCCCATTCTCTTCATAGGTATTTTTAAGACTAATTGGCCTTGGGATCACACTCAAAATTGTGTCATAACTTGGTGACCTTTGTACTGTTAGCTGGCTTTTTTTTCTAATTGAACTTCTGTTTTCCATAACTGAACACACTTGAAAAAAACACCCTAATACTATGTTCTGTTTATACTTCTACCGGGAAAGATAATCCTATTTTGGACAGAAGAAAAACGTAATGCTTCAACCTATATTAGCAAAATGTTGAATATGCCTAAATCCTTAATGGTAAAACAAATTTAAACACATTTATGGATATCTTACTTTTATTTACTTGTGGATATCAGTTTTTAATAAAGGTAAAAATCCTGTAATAAATGCTTAACCTCAATGAAAAAATTTCAAATCTAAAACTAATGAGTTTGTAGAGATTTTTTTTTTTGACTTTTGAAAATTAGCAGTTTATATTTGTTTGCTAGTTATAGAAGAGCATGCCGATATAAAGTGAATGGAAATTTAGTACATTTAAGGATGATAAGAACAATTCATATTGGGAAAAAAACACAAGCTGCCAGTAAATAGCAAATTAGCAAAGGAATGGGAGAAAGACCACAGGTCTGTAAATGAATAAAATCCTCAGCTAATATAGAAAGTTAGATGGAAGAAATTTATTTTACTGTTTTGTGGCAGTTGGATGAGTGTTAACATAGATGCAGGCTAAGTGCAAATTCTGTTATTATGATAGAAGTGTGTGACTGGGATAGGCTGGATTGACATCTAAATTTGCTTGTCCATGTGAAGCTGTGGTGCAGAAACTTGTTTGAAAGAAAATTAGCATTTTCATGTTGGTAAAAATCAAGATATGGCTGTTTGTTTATAAATTGTACCTTTAAAATTAGCTTATTGCTTTTTGAAAAACCAATAAAAAGTCTCGTGAAATGTTTTTTTTAAGTGATGAAGTTAGTCATTACTTTTGTTACTGACTGCTAATCAGTCCATGCTGTAGAGTGGATCAAGAAGGCAATTACTGGGTCATATAGTAATTCTATGTTTTTAACTTTTGAGGACCTGTCAAATTTTCTGTCGGTTCCTACATTTTAAAATGTACACAATCTTAAATTTGTACAAAGGTTTCAGTTTCTCCACATCCTAGAAAACATTTTCCATGTTTTTAAATAATAGCCATCCTCTGTGAAATTTTTTATTTGATCTTAAGGTTTTGATTTGCAATTTTCTAATGACATGATGTTGAGCATCTTTTTATGGGCTTACTGGCCATTGCATATGTCTGTTCGGGTCCTTTGTCCATTTTTTTAATTGGACTGTTTCTTTTTGTAGCAGTTCTTTATATATCCTGGATATTAAACCCTTATCAGATATATGATTTTCCAATATTTTTTCCCATCTGTAGTTTTTCTTTTTCACTTCCTTGATAATTTCCTTTGCACAAAAGTTTTCAAATTGTCATGAATTCAATTTATCTTTTTTCTCTTGTTACTCCTGCTTTTGGTATACAGTCTAAGAATCTGTCCCAAATCCGAAGTATGGCAGTTTTTCTGTTATCATCTAAGATTTTTGTGGTTTTAGCTCTTAAATTTAGATCGGTCGTCCATTTAGAATTTTCTATATGATATGAGATATGGGTCCAACTTATTCTTTTGCCTAAGGAAATCCAGTTTTCCCAGTACCATTTATTGTAAAGACTATTTTCCTATCATACGGACTTGACACACCTGATGAAATTGGCCATAGGTAATTTAGTTCTGTACTCAATTCTTCCATTGATCTATATGCCTGTTCTTATTGCAATACCACACCATTTTGATCACTGTAGCTTTATAGTAAATTTTTAAAATGGGAGCATGGGTCCTTCATTTTGTCCTTTTTTTTCAAGGTTGTTTCTGTCATTCAGATTCCCAAGCATTTCCATATCAATTTAAGGACCGGCTCTTTTATTTCTGCAAAAAAATGCACTGGAATTTTGATAGGGATTGTACATTGCTTTGGGTTAGTGACTTCTTAATATTAAGTTCTCAAATACATGAACATGGACTGTCTTTCCATTTATTTAGGCCTTTATTTTCAGCAGTGTTTTATAGTTTTCAGCATACGAGTCTTTCACATACTTGGTTAAATTAATTCCTAAGTATTTTATTCTTTTGTTGTAAATGGAATTGTTTTCTTGATTTCCTTTTCTGATTCTTCATTGATGGTGCATATAGAAACACAACTGTTTTGTGTGTGAATCTTGTACCCCACAAAATCTGCTGAATTAATTTATTAGCGCTGTCAATAGCAATTCTTTATGATTAGCGTCCTTACGGTCACATACTAAAGAGAATAACAGATTTAATGCATTAGCTTTTACATACAATTTTTACCGTCACCACGCACACTGTTTTGTTCATGGAAAGCTGTATTGGGTTACATTAATTCTGGTGCTAGTTCATTAACCTAGCTAACTGTTGCAGAAAGTTTTCCAGTCAGTGCAGCTGTGCCAGCAAAACATACTCCTATATAAAACCTAAATTTGCTGACAATGCAAACTTTCATAGTTTTGTTTAGTTCATAGATGGTTGCGTTTGTTGGCAGAGAACTTTAGAAAAAGTATTCTCATATCACCATCACATTTAAATAGTATACATACTAAAAGATCTGCGAGGGTAGTAATATTTTTGTGTTCATTAAGCTAAAATGGAAAAGATTAACTTTATTTTTTTGAGTTGATTTTCCACATAATTAGTAAAGTGGTACCTTCTTTGCCATAGATAAACCAGATGTTTCCAAGCAAACAGTGATCACTTAGCATAACATTTTCAAGTTTTATCCATGTTGTAACATCTGTCAGGAGTGAAATTCCTACCCACTAAAAAAGCCTACAAAGTAGTATTGTTTGTATATGACAAGTTGGATATCTGCTTCTGGTGGCTTTTTAATTCAGTACTCTCAAAAAATTATTTTGTTTGAACTTTGGTGTACAAGTGGTACTTATTTTTTAATTAACCAACATCTCTCCAAAAGAAAAATAAAGTGGTTTTACCACTTCACCAACAATTTTGGCTATAAACTAAATTCAATAGAGGAATCAAAGCAGTATGAATTATTTTTTGTCTTTGAAATTACTGCCGTTATATGAAATTATTCTATTGTCCACTGTTTACAGAAAGATGTGTCTGGATAAAAATCCAGTATCAAATTACTAGAAAATTTACTAAGCAATCTTACTTTCTGAACTTCTTGCAGGCCAATAATACAAGTAGATTAGCACTTGTAGATTAACATCTGTTGGTCTAATTTTTAAAGATGTTAAATATGCAGAAGGAATATTACACATTTCAAAAAACTATTAAAGGAGTTTGGACTAAGGTCCAAAGGGTGGATTAAATTTAAAATTATCTCAGATAAAATTTTAAAATTTAATAGAAAATAGAATCTTAAGGGGCTTTAAATTTAAAATTATCTCAGATAAATTTTAGAATTTAATAGAAAATAGAATCTTAACTAAAGGGGATTTAATCACACAGGGAAACAAACCAGAAAGATGAAGTAAATTATGTTCCAGCCAATCAGTGACAAGGCTGGAACTAGAAATTGTACCTTAAGTTTCTCATCTAGTAGTTTTTCCATTATATGACCTACCTTCTGATTTTTAAAATAGTATTCAAGTTTTTCATGCTGTTTATAATAAAACTTTTCATATTAAAACTTTAAACATTTTTCTCCTTAAATAAATTGTTTCCTTTCTTCCTTCAGGAAGGTCTGCATAGTTTATCTTGTTCTCATCTTAGGACTTCGGTGTTAACTACTCTTTCTGGAATGTTCTACCATGGCTGGCTGCTTCTTGCTATTCAAGTCATGGGTTAAATGTCATCTCTTCATAAACTTTCCTAACCACCTAGCCAAAAGTAGGCAGCAGGTCTAGATGGAACCAAAGATCATGTTGGAATAGGGCACTAAGTAAATGATTTGGAAAGACAGGAGGTAGGGATTGGTGTAGAATGCTTGAAAAGGCTGAGAATGGGGGGGAAAAGCTATAAAGAATTAAAGCAAGGGAAAGACTGAAGTATGTCTAGTGGATTAATCTATAAACAAGTTTTTGGTGAGATTTTTTTGAGGGCTATTAGTGGCAAGAGTGGGGCAATTGAGGTATGAATGACAAAAACCGTGGATATAGCAAGGATAGTTAATTTTTTCAAGAGGTTTGCTTGTTCCAGGATAAAAGAAAGGTAGAGCAGAAGGATCGTGAGGAGTTTTAAAAGACAAGTGTGAACATACTTAGCTGGTGAGAAAATAAACCACAGGGAGAGGTGGGATGGAATCAAAGTATTTTTAGAGAAGAGGAGGGAATTAGGAAAGTCTGTATAAGGATTCAAGTAAATTGGGAGGTATTCCAGTGGACTTTGGTTTGTGACATAAAATGTATTTATCTTCTGAGGAAATAGTTAAGGTATAAGTTTAATGGCGTACACAGGAAAGACCTGCTGTAGAGCATGAGAGCGCTGACAAGAGGAATGTAATAAGCTGACAAGAGAAAAGGATACTTGGGCAACAACAAGGGCCTATGAATTTAAAGGATGTGAGTAATTTGATGTGCTCCAGCAGTGCTCTGAAACCTAGACATAAGCTTAGAGAAAATGTTCACAGTTGGATAAATCTGAAGTGATTTTTGCCAGGTAGATAGTTCAGAAAGCCAATAGAGTAAGAAAGTGGAAGACACTAATTGAAAAAAAAAAAGGTTCAAGAGATGGCCTATGGCTCATTAAGTGAGTTGGGATGTAAGTCAAGACAAAAGGGTTGAAGGGAGATGTAGAAGGATCTATGGACTAGACAGGCCTAGCAATTGGAAGGATAGAAGGCTATATTCAGAACAGTTTGATTTAAAAGAGGGAGCAGTTCTAGAAGATGACAAGTATGGGCTGAGGCCATGGAATAGGGTGACTAAAATACTGTTGTTGTTTTTTTAATTTAAAACAGCACCCTTCCTACCTTCTTTAGCACTGTGTTACCTTCTCCTAAGCAATTACTATCTCTCATTCTCTTAAAAGTGTAGTCTGCAACTCATTGTGTCCAGTCCCTTACCCCCACTGTCTGCCTGTAACTTCTCTTGCTTAAGGCCCCATAAGGTTCAGTTCAATGGATATTTCTCTGTTCTTTCACTGGCCATTCCTTCTAAGTCTCCTTGAAGGGTTCCTCTTTTCTCAGCCCTCCTCTCAGTGGACCTCACTATTTCACTGAGCCCCTAAATATTATTAAGCTCTCCTGCAACCATCCCTACATGTTAATCCTGTCCAAATCTATCTTTATCTTAGGCTTTTTTTTTCCCAGTGTGGTCCTCAAAGTGTGTGCCCTTTCAGGGGATCTGGAAGTCAAAGTATTTTCATGTTAATACTATAATGTTTGTGTTTTTTATGCTTATTTTCTTATAAGCACATGACTGAGTTTTTTAGCAGCCACACAATAGGTGATATAATAGATTGAATACAAAAGCATAAATGAGAATGCAGTTGTCTTCTATTAAGGCAGACAGCAAAGAAATTTGCAAAAATATTAGACAGTACCACTCTTTTCACTAACATTTTGTTTTTCCTCACAAAAGATATGTTAACATATAATGGGTTTATTATTTTAAATGAATTAATATTTATAAAATTTTCTCAAATTTATAATGTATCATTAGATATAATCTATATATAAACAAAAACTTTGGGAGTAATCAATTTTTAAGAGTATTATAGGGTTGTTGAGCTGCAAAACTTTGGGAATTGTTGCTCTAGAAATGTTTATCAAACTTGGATGTACCACAAGTATTTTAAACCCATTATGTCCAAAACACTAATATCTCCTCATTTTTCCATACTGTGGCAAAATAATTGCATTACTAGCCCTCATTCTTCTCTATTCCCTGGCATCCATATCCCTTGTGACATAACATCACAGTGCCCTCCTATTCTGATTCTGGAATCATTAATGGAATGTTGGCAATAACCAATCAGACACTAGCTATGTGAGCTAGTCCAGCCCAGCAGAGCCACCCAAACGACTTACACAGACTGCAAATGCATGAGTGGGCCAGCCAAGATCAGCCAAGTCTAGACCAGATCAGCTGATCCAGTAGATTTGTGAGCTAAATAAATTCTTACTGTTGCATGCTATTGGGATTTTGTGTTGTTAGCTGTGCAGCACTATTAGAAAATTAAAGTTGGTATTCCTACCTCCAATTTAATTGTATCCTCTAGCCAGACGAAAGGTACCGTAATTTACTCTAACATCTCTTCTATATTCTCAAAGCGCTGTCTGTTTCATATACACGAGTGCATTATCACAGCATTTCTAATATTTCAATCATAAGTTTTCTAATTGACAATTTATAATTATATTTTGTTGCCCACTAGATTATGAAGTCCATGAGGGCTTACCCCAATACCTTATATATTACTTCATTATTTCATTCAACAAATGTCTGCCCAGCAGGGCCATTTAAAAACTTTCTTTGGAGGATCCACCCCTTATTATAGCAAAAATATTGAAATACATTCATATCCTATTTTAAATATAAATAGATTTGGGATAGGCATAAAAGAAACTATTTCTAAAAAATTAATTTTTCTTTTGAAGTGAACTTGGCCAAGAGTAACACATTAGATTTTTTTATTGACTATGACTTACCACCAATCATACAGGGGAATGGCAAGAAATTTGAGGACTAGGAAATTAGCAGTGAAGAAACCTATTCATATTATGCTAATGGCTATATGAAACACTCATTGAATGAACAAAGTCTGAGTCTTACTTTAGGGAAGAAAGAAAATAAATGGCATAAATCAAATTAGAAAAGCTAAATATAGGCTTAGCAGTCTTTTTAAGAATGCTCACCAGACTTTTAATAGTGTAGTGGTTATAGATTCTAGACTGTGGATCATAGACTCCAGAACCAGAAAGCCCAGTTCAAATCTCAGCTCTGTTTACTAGACATATAACCTGGTGTAGTAGTTAGGTTCAGCTTCAACTTGGCCAGGTGATAGTGCCCAGTTCTGTTGCCATAGACATAAATCATCAGCATGTGAAATTCATCTATGGCTGATTACATCTGCAGTCAGCTAAGGGGAGTGCCTTCTGCAATGAGTGGTTTAATTTAATTAGCTGGAGGCTTAAAAGCAGTGTTCAGCACAGCTCTGAGGAGCTCAGGACAGCCCAACATAACACCGCTCAGAGCCAGCTCAAACCCAGACATTTGGAGATGCAGAAAGGAAACACCCTGGGGAAAGCTTTTGAACCCAGAAGCTGAGAAAGAAGCCCAGCAGACATCGCTGTGTCCTTCCCATGTGTCAGAGAAAGCCATAGGAAAGCCAGCTGCCTTTCCTCGAAGAACTGAAATTGTAACTAAATAAATCTCTATTAAACAAAACTAAGTTACACTATATAATGGAGAGCTGTTAAAGGCAATGAAAGTGTAAGAGGACTTTGGAAAAGAGACAATCACAGCTGAAGAGTAGCCGATTGAGCCCCAGAGTCCAGTGAATGACATACTCTAAAGGGCAAAAGGACCCATTCCACACAGGAACAAAAGAAGCAGGTGGGCTGGCTATTAAGAGACTAGCTGCCCAAGAGGGCAGAGAAGAAAGGCATGTTAACCCTATGTCTGTCAAAGTGACAGGATGGAGAAGTAGCCCTGCAAGACTGATCTTGTATAAAGAAAACATATACAACCCTATGTCATAAAGAGAAATCACTATTATCTGGAAATAAGACTTTGGTTCCCTCCCCAAATACATGGGCCAGGAAAAATTTACCTCATTCACAGATTTAAGAAAAATCAGCAGAGATGCTACAAAAGAAAGTAGGGAAAGTAACAGGTAAAACAGTGGCAGACAAAAAACATCAGAAAAATGTTGGCACAAATGAAATGCTGTTATAGAAAATGGCATTTATAACCAATTTATAAACATCACTATGAATTAAAAATACTTCTGAAGCAACTGCTGTATAAACAACAGTTCAATGCAGAGATATGACTTCAAGAAAGATACAATGAGTCAAGAGGAGAAAAAATCTACAAAACAGCAAAGAATTAGAAGAGAAAACTATAGAAATGACAGAGGATATTCAACTGAAATACTGTAAGGAGTAAAGGAGATTGAAATAAACAAGGAAAACAATGGAAATAAAGGATTCAAGAGAAAATGAAAAGTTAAAAAAGTTACAAAAGATAAAAATGATATCCAATAAACATATATTTGGAGTCCCTGAGGAAAAACCAAAATATCAGAAATTTTATTTAAAGGAATAATTCAAGATAATTTATCAGATAAACAAAAGTTTGAATCTACAGATTGAGGCACATTGTGTCACAACAAAAAATTGACTCAGCGTGATCTACACTAAGACATATCCTAGTAAAGTTAATGATTTAAAAGATAAAGAATATTTTGAGGCACACTCATTCACTGCTGGTGGAAATGTAAAATGATACAGTTGTTGTGGAAGACAGTTTGGCAGTTCCTCAGGAAGCTAAGAATTACCATATAACCCGGCAATCCCTCTGCCAGGTATATACCCAGAAGAACTGAAAATAGGGACCCAACAGACATTTGCACACTGATGTTCATAGTGACATTATTCACAACCCCCCAAAAATGGTAGCAACCCAAGTTGTCCATCAATTGATGAATGGATAAACAAAATGTGGTATATGCATACAATGGAATATTATTCAGCTGTTAAAATGAATGGAAGTCCTGATACCTGTGACAACATGGATGAACCTTTAGGACATTATTTTGAGTGAAATAAGCCAGCCATAAGGACAGATACTGTATGATTGTACTGATAGGAATTAACTAGAATAAGCAAATTCATCGAGTTAAAATCTAGAACATAGGTTACCCACAGATAGGTTGGAGGTAGAAAATAGGGAGTTGATGTTTAATTTGTACAGAATTTCTATTTAGGTTGATTTTAAAGGTTTAGAAGCAAATGGTGGTAATTGTAGCACATTACAGTGAGTATAATTAATAGCACTGAATTATTTATGTGAATATGGTTTAAAGGGGAAACTTTGGGTCTGTATGTTACTAGAATAAAAATTAAAAGATAAAACATAGAACTGTATAACACAGTGAACCCTATTGTATTTGATGGGCTCTTGTAAATAGTACAATTATAAGAACGTTCTTTCAAGAATTAAATGTATGACACTAGAACAAGGTGTTAATAATTGGGTGGTATATAAGGAAAATACACCTAATATAAACTGTGGATGACAGTTAATCGTACTACTGTAATAATCTTTCATCAATTGTAACAAAGGTTCAACATAATGCAAAGAGCCAACAATGGGGGGCTATTTGGGGAAGACTTTTTTTACATGATTTGTATGTAAAATCTACAATTCTCTAATTTAAAAAAATAAGTAATAATAATAATAGGACATATTTCAAAGACTTGCATATTAAGTATTTTAAGTGAGACCATTTATGTAAACTGCTTCATACAGTTCCTAGAACATAGACTCTCTTAATAAATGCAGGCTACTCCTGTTTTAAAAAATAGTACAATCATATAAATGTGCTATCATCAACTGTAACAAATGTTTCACATCAATGCAAGATGTTGGTGGGGTGGTGTACAAGAATCCTGTATTTTATGAATGGTTGTTCTTTAAACCCACAACTTCTTAATGAAAACTTTAGTAAAGAATATTTTGAACATTTTCGTGAAAAGACCAAGCCACAGACAGGAAAAAAAAATGAGACAGGCCTCACACTTCTCCACAGCCCCTTTCCATGATAGTTAACAGTGATGCAATTCCTACAAGGACCAAGAGGAAAGACATGTGGCCCAATAATTTTATATCCAGGGAACCTGTCACACAAACATAAGGACAGGTGATTCACATGTTTTTTAAATGCAAGAATTCAAGGAATGGTATATATAAGAACTTTCTGAACAAAGCACTAGATGACAAATTTTGACCAAGAAGTGAAGAGAAAAACTACAGCAAAAGGACTGGCATCAACCATTAACCAATTTTAACATAAGGCTAAGATGAAAACAAGAATGGTAATAATAATAATAATAATTACAAGTTAGAAAGTAAATGTTAAGAACTCTGGCAATGTGAAATTGACAAATAATTTAAGTTGAGAGAGGAAATAAGAGACAAAAAGGGAGGCAGTACGTGTACTTTAATTTCTTTTCCTTTCAAAGTTGAGTGCCAAAAGATAGCATTTATAACCAATATTTCAAGCAATCAAGGTTTTAGTACATTTAAAAGTAAACACTAAGAAAGAAATAAACCAAATAAAACTGGTAAAGTAGGGGGAAAAAGTAGAAATACAGTAATTTCATCACTGGTCATGGTAGAATATCTGAAAAAAATACATTGGATTATATATATAAATATATATATATATATATAATTCTAGTCTTAAAAGGAATCACAAAGAAAAATAAATTTTCAAAATTATCAGAATAACAGATCAAAGTAGAAGAGATACATAGCAAAAATTTTTTAAAAAATTAAATAGGAAATATTCAAATTATGGTAAATAAAAACCAAATATATCTGTCTTACAGATAAATGTAAATACATTAAACACACTTATTAAAAAAATGGTTCTCCAGGTTGGTGAAAAAGCCAAACATCAGGCATATGATGTAAAAAAGTGGCACACCTAAAATGAGGTGACAGGTTGAAAATAAAATTTTAAAATAATAAATAAATAATAAAATAAGATGCAAAAGCAAAATAAATAAATAATAAAATAGAAAATAAAATAAGATGCAAAGGCATAACAAGACATGTAAACTCACAGAAATCAGGGATCATGATCTTAAAATGAAAACACAAGTCATAGAGGATATATGACACAATTAGGATCTAAAAGTTACATGTCTGTGCACCAAATAGTGTATCATCAACATTCATATAGCATAACCTATAGAAAAGGTAAAGAACAATAGAAAAACATTCAGAGGTAGGAAATTTTAGTTTGTAGTTTACCCCCTCTGTCCTTGAGAAATCAAACTGACAAAAACTAAAGGAGATAGCAAACTTATATAATTAATAAGGTAAATCTGATAGATAAATGTCAAAGTGTTTACCCTGGAAAGAAAATGCATCTTTTCAAGTACCAATGCAATCATCATTGACCATAAGTTATACCCTAAAGAAAACTGCAAAAAACCTCCACAAAACCCAAATTAGAAATACATTGGCACATTCTCTGGGATGTATTCCAGGAATGTCAACATTGGACACCAATTAATATAATTCACTACACTAACAGTAAAAAATCAAATGATCATCTTCACATGTACTGAAAAAAAAGGATTTGATTAAATTCAAAATCTAGTCTTAAAAATCTCGAAATAGATCAATACTTCCCAAACCTCCAAATCTATATAATGCTTAATGGGAAAACATTTGAAGCATACCATTGGTACCAATATCAAGATAAGGGTGTCCTCTGTAACCATTTTAATATTGTTCCAGATATAATAACCAAAGAAAATAGAAAGTAAAAAGAAAGTAAAGTTATAAAACTGAAAGGAAGAGGTAAAACATCAATATTTGTAATTGACAAAACATTCACTTGGAATATGCAATAAAATAAACTAAAACATTAAAATAATAGAGAATTCTTGGAGGTAGCTATATAATATTAATATGCATGAATCAACTGTCATTGACATACATATACAAAATTTACATACTGTATACTCCATAAACAATAGCAATAAGTAAGACAAAATATCTAGGAAGGAATAAACTTAACAAGAAACGCATATGCTCTACATAACTTTAAAATGCTTCTGAAGATCTTTTAAAAAATGGTGCTGCTGTAAACACACAACTTCCCTAATAAAGGCAAAAAATTTTTGAATGGTACCAGGACAACTGGATATCCACATCAAAAAGAATGAATCTGAATCATTATTTCATACCTTATGTAAAATGAACTAAAAATGGATCAAAGACCTAAACGTAAGAGGAAAACCTAAAACTCTTACAAGAAAACAGAGGAATAAAGGAATAAATCTTCATGATCTTGTACTGCACAATGATTTCTTAGATATATCACTCAAAGCACAAGCAACAAAACAAAACAGATAAATTGGACTTCATGAAATTTAAAACTTTTATGCTTCAAAGACACTAGCAAAAAATTGAAAAGACAGCCAACAGACTAGGGGGAAATAATTGCAAATAATATATCTGATAAAGATCTAGTATCCAAAATAAAAAGAACTCTTAAAATTCAAAAAAAAAAAAAAATTTTATTTTGCCCAAATAAAAATGGGCAAAAGATTTGAATAGACATTTTTCCAAAGAGTATATGCAAATGGCCAAAAAGCACATGAAAAGATGCTCAACACCACTATCCCTTCAGAAAATTCAAATCCAAACATAATGAGATACCATTCCACACCCACTAGAATGGCTACTATTTAAAAAACCTAAAAATAAAAAAAAAAACTGAAAATTAAGTATTGGGGAGGATGTGGAGAAACAGGAACCTTCATTCATTGCTGCTGGGAATATTAAATGATGCAGCCAATATGGAAGACACTGGCAATTCCACAGAAAGTTAAGTATAGAATTGCCAAAATATGATCTGGCAATCCCACTTTTATGTATATACTCAGAAGAATAGAAAGCAGGGACTCTAAAAAATATTTGTACACCAATATTCTAAACAAATGCTGTTGAGACAACTGAAAAGCTAATGGGGGTATAGAAAATTAGGCTATATACCACACTAATTCCAGGTGGGCCCAAAATTCAGAAATTGTAAAATTAAACCATAGAAGTTCCAAAAATTACACAAGAGAATTTAACAATAATTTCTCAGAGGGAAGAACTTTAAAATATGGCACAAAAATTTAGAAGCCATAATGGAAACACAATGTGCCAATGTAAAAATAAAAATTTGCACACAAAAGCACCATAAAAAGTCAAAAGATGACTTAAAAATATTTATAACTCATTAACAGAAAGCAACTAGTGAAGGTTCAAAAAGGTATTTAGGTCAGTTTGTATTTGAGGCAGGGATTATTATTATTTTTACCACATTTAAAATTTAAAAGAAAAGACCTATCTCCACCTTCAAGAAAAAAATGAAAATCAAATATCCTGTGTTCATTCATTTAATTTCTTTTTTTTTTTTTTTTTTTTACATGGGCAGGCACCGGGAACTGAACCCGGGCCCTCTGGCATGGCAGGCAAGCATTCTTGCCTGCTGAGCTACCGTGGCCTGCCCTCATTTAATCTCTTGCTACCACATCATCTTCAATGACTCCAGTATTTAATAGTTAAATCACTCATTGGCAACTAGCAAGGGAATTCTTTGAAGGCAAACAGTTTATGTCTTGATGTAAAAGAAAAAAACCAATTTATCTGTCTTTTGAATATTTAATTGGTGTATAGAGCCATTTAGTAAAGCTGTCCCCCAAATCTCCCTTAAGTGTCTGTGTGAGACCATTAAATGTTTCACCATAAGGCTCTAGTTACATCTTACTAAAATTACAACCTCGCTGCTTCCTGAAGTTTTATACAAGATCTTGCAGGAGCAGGGAAAGATGATCTGAGAAGAGTCCCCAACCAGCACATGCTTAAACATCTGCATGGAAGACAAATATCCTGCTGCATTGCTGGTAAGTAACCAAAGCCACCTGAATAGTGGAGAGTAAAGCCACAGAAGGAAGCCCTCCTCATGCAACAGCAAAACAGTCAAGGCCCTTCCATCAATTCCCAGACTTAAGCCAGTTTATAGACGTAGGACCCCTTGAATAAAAGGAAGCCTGGGTCCCCTTGAGGAAGGACACTGCTAAACTACCAAAAACATGTTCACCTGCCCCCACCAGCCTTCCCTAAAGGGACCCTGGCCTTTACCAGCCTGACTGTGCAATGGGGAAAAGGAAATTATCAGACATTTGGGGGATTACTAGACACTGGCTCTGAACTTACAATAATTCCAGAAGACCCAAAACATCACTGGGGATGGATGGAGGTCAGGGCTCAAAAGAATTTTAGCTCAGGTCCATCCCATAGTAGGTCCAGTGGGTCCCCAAATCTACCCTGTGGTTATTTCTCCAGTTTTAGAATGCATAATCGGAACAGACACACTCTGCTAGGGCAGAATCCCCACATTAGGATGAAACTTTCTCTGCTTCTGAGTGCAGGAGCACAGGCTGGGTTTCAGCCCTCCTCTCTTTTCACATCAGCTGAGCTCTTTAGTGCGTGAACCACCTACACAGCTGTATATGGCTGCCTAGTTAGCTCCTCAATGCCAAGCCTAATAGTTTTGCACAGCCTGGCTTTCATCCCTGCCCTAGGATTTCCACATGCATTTTCAGTTACAGAAGGGAAGACATAATTATTTCAAACAGTCCCACAGCCAAACCTGGGTCTTATTAAAATGCCAGTGCCATGAATCAGTGCGAGTGGCCTAAGAAACGTAATCGTTTCCTCGCACGTCTCTACAGGGATGTTATGTTGGGACTCACCGTGGTAATTCCAGCCACATGACCCAAGATGGGGACCAGTCAGCAGGTGGAGCCATGTTGTGGTTGGAGTCCAGGGCTGCTGGGCTGCTGCCATCTTCTTGAGGCTCTTGTTCTTTCACTTCCAAGGCTTTGAGCACCACAGAAGAGGATGTGCTCTTCAATAATGCAACTGCCTCGCTCCGGCTGACCTCTGTTAATTCGATGCCATTCACATTCAACAAAATGTCACCTGATGGCCAGAGAAGCAGAATCCATCTTATTGAGAAGAAAAACAGTAACTTCTGCTTACTGTGCAAGGGGGCAAAGAGATTGGCTGGTAGTGGTGAGAGTGGGGGTCATATCTTTGGCTTCTCATGCGGACATGATGCTGGGCTCTCACAGAGCAAATGGTAAACAGTGTGCGCCTTCCAAGGCACAAGTAGGAAATTCAATGGAGTTCTTGCCTAGGGTTTTTGAAAGCATATCTATTGTTGTTTGGCTCTTGCCTTAAAAAAAAAAAAGAAAGAAAAAAACAAGGAAGGAAGAATAGAAAGGGGGGTGGGGGAAATCAAAGGAGGACAGAAGGAAGATAGACTAGGCTTACTCGTTATTTAATCAAAAAAAGCCTGCTTTTGGACTCCTTTTTGTTTACTGTTTTTGGCTTAGGAGGGGAGTACATGGAAGAGTTCTCAGCACCTTCACAGAGTTGGGCATGTAGTAGGCACTCAGCAAATATGGACTGAGTGAATGACCAAGATGCCACCTATGAAAATGTCTGTCACAACTGGCAGGGAGTCTATAGCAGTTAAGAAAAAAAAAATGAGTCGTAGAACTGTGCTCTTAAAGAAGTGGAAAAGAATTAACCCTTTTAATTGCAAAGGTAAGTATTTATTATTTTAATTAAAATAGTAACTTTAATTAAAAGTTACTATTGGCTCACAGTATTGGATTCCATACATCATCTCATATAATGTTCAAACTCATGTTCTCACCCCAACAGTCATTTCTTGGTTGACCTCATCATTATCCACTCAGAAGAACCTCTCCTTTGAATATCAACTTTTTCATATAAAATAACCATAGGAGGAGTAAAATGATAGCAGGGAAAAGATAGGAAAGGCCTTGAAGGTTGTCTGACCCAAATAGAAGTACCTTTAGAGTAGCAGAGTGAATCTTCTAAGAAACCACCCTCCTGTATCTCCTCAGTCTGAACAATCATACTTCAGAAACTTCACATTTCCTCTCTTGAATTTACCTTTACCTTTACATTAACTGGCATAATTGATCAACCATCTAAGCTATCCCTTTATGTGACCTGATGATATTATTAAGGATACATATTTATAGAGGCAAATATGACATCTCCCTCCTTCATACAATTTAGCCCTGGAAACCACAAGATTAAAGTAGTGAAATATTTTTCACTCCAGTGAAAGTACTTGGCATGGCACTTGCACTTAATAAATATTCATTGATTTGTAATTGAAATTTATTAAATGATTTCTCCTATTGAGGCAGTTCATGAATTTGTTTCATCAGGCAATCAATCCAGCAAAAAAACCGCTTAGAATGAATGGAGCCAAATTATGTCATTTAATCAAGGCAACTTGCTCATAACTGCAGCAGCTCCCTATTAATTGCTGGGACTAGCAGGAGGTTTTAGCTTTACTAGAAGACACAGTAGTCCACCTCAACCTACCTAAATGAAGAGGGGTGAAACCCAGTCTAGCAACCTGACTCGAGCCAGTCATGGACAAGACCACCCTCACATTCCCTCGTTAATTCTGGAAACACTTCCTTAACCCAGAAGGCTGCTAAATCCTCTGCCACCCCAGTTCCTTAAGTCTCTTGACGTTTTACCTGTTTTTATTCTTCCATCTCTGCTTATAACTCCTCCGGGCTCAACGCTGATGACGTAGATTGGCAAATCCCATTCCCTATGGGACGCGCCCCCTGCCACTGTCATGCCGAGGGACTCGCTGGGATCTTTTCGGACACTTACCACCTTCTCATGACAAGTGACCACAGGATGGAAGGGCTGATGGCACAGATAGAAAAACAGAGTGTACTTGTTCACTAGTGTGTTTGCGTTTACTACAAGTAAAACTACCAACGTTGCATACATATACGGTGGTCCTCCATGGGGTCACAGGGAAAGACCCATGCAGAAAACTCCCTCCCCTCCCCCACAGCTACATTATCCCAAATTCTATAGGCTGACTCAGAAAAAATTTACATTTCAAATGGGACGATAAAAACCCAGGAATAGTTTGTAGAGCACTGAATAAATATCAAGCACACAATGAGAGCTGTGCCCCCAATTTTTCAAGTGAGTCATTTATTCCTGAAGTCCATGAGTCAAACATTTAAAAAAATTCTTGTCAGCCATGAATATCAGGACTTTTTCTAGGTTAAAAAAAGTAATCATATTTTTATTAAATAGGCCCAGTTTAACTTATTTAGGTAACCAATTTATAGAAATCCTCGAAGAAAAATAATACATTTCACAGAAATTATATTCTGGAAAATCACCATTTCCTAGGTTTCCCTAGGAAAAAAAGTTAACATCTTTACTCTTATTCCAGCAATTTGATGTAATATGAAGCCCATCATATTATTCACTTTTATTACATAAAAATATAGTAGACACAATAAATATACTGTGGACCAAGTTCGGAAAAGCAGCTTAGGAGAACTGTGATTTCATTTCAACAACACTGAACTAAAAAAATTCAAAGTTACATGCTGTGTCGTCCTCCCAGAGGAATAAGATGGGATAGCTCAAGGGTGCTGTTCATCAATGAATACATTTCAATATATACTTCTCTAAAAAATTATTCTCCTCCATACTTCTGCAATGATGCAGGGGAATTCAGGCAGTGGATGTGTGCACTGTAAATAAATATGTCTAATACTCAATCAAACCTCAAAGAAGTCCATGGCTCTTTTGAGTCTAAAGAAAGAAACATTTAAAAATTCATTTGATGAAAAAAATCAAAGTGCAGAACTGTAACTGAGAAACCAGGATTTAAGGAATGATTTTGGTTACTGAATCATTATACAGATATTCCTTTTTGCTTTCTGGTATATTGGAGTAGACAGAAGGAAATACCTGAAATCTCTAAATTGTAACCCAGCTGCCTGATCTCTGATAATGATTATATAGCCTTTACCTTCTGCCCTTGTGATTGTAAAAACCTGTGACTAACCTTCATTTGTAACCAGTTATCCAGTTTTTCAACTTTAGAGTCTTGTAATCACTAACGACAACCTGTAATGTTTATTAATGGTCAGTCCAGAACTAACTCACCCCAAGTCCAAAGTCATCTCTTTTTTTTGCATGAGCAGGCACCGGGAATCGAACCCAGGTCTCTGGCATGGCAGGTGAGAATTCTGCCACTGTGCCACCATTGCCCGCCTCCAAAGTCATCTTGATAACTGAGACTGGAGCTAACCAAAGTGGGCCCACTGACATGCACAGTAGCTTAGACTTAAACATCAAGTCACCTATACCTCATTATATTACTAAAAATCACACCCATTATCAATTAAAGTTACCATTTTCTTACATATCTTCTATGACTAAGCATGTGATCAACCTGTGCATGCTCAATTAGATCACCTCTTTTTACATCATCTGTGGTCATTATCCTAAAAACTGTCCATTTTTTCTCTAATAAAACTATCAGAAGTATTGCAGTTTGGGGAGATAGATTTTGGGCCACTAGGCCATCTGCTCTCTTACTACACGCTAGAAATAAACTCTTTCTCTCTTTGAAACCTTGTTGTCTCAGAATTGGTCATTTGAGCTCATAGGACAAAAGAATTCACTGCCTTTGTCTGGTAACAAAGTAAAAGAGCACTACCATTTTTTGAAAAAAAAAAAAACAAAAAAGGATGAGAATCTGTACTAGTATTTGCTTGTATTTGTATGAAAAAACTCTGGAATAAAATATAAGTGTTTTCCATGGGGGTGGAGGTGGGCACTGGACAGGTTAGGAATGGGTGAGAAGGAGACTTTTTAATATATGCTTAATATTTTTACAAGATTTTTTGAACCCTTGTTCAAATAGAGAATATGTCGTCTACTTAACAAATTAAATAAATCATAATTAAAACAAACTTCTGTAAATTTGATGGATGATATCATTTAGAACTATTACCTGGATACACAAAGTCAATTTTCAATGTTTCAGTATGGACGAATATAAGCCTAGGCTTTTCATGTGTTCATTATTCCATGAGTTCCCCTTGATTTTGATTATCCATGTCTGTTTTAATGGTGTTCGCGTATAACAGCCTTCTGTTGTAACTTTTACACTGAACCTAGCATTTAATACATTGAAGGTGGTAGGAATGTGTTTGTTGAATAAATGGATGGGTGAAGTATAAATGGTTTCAAATCATTTTTAGTAGTAACAGACCATAAATCAGAATTTATGAATAATTTGGCAAGGTTATGCTACAGTAGCTACTCGTAAGGTCCACATTGTGTCTATAATAAGCCTCAGGACCAGAGAGTGCCAAAGAGCTAATCTAGTTATCAGATGAGGGTTATAAAGCTGAAATGGGACTTTCTTCAGACAAAAGTGACAAAATAAGACAAAGAAGCAGCAGTGTGAACACACTGGGCCTAACAGTCCAGCCGAAGCCAAGGGATTAGGTTCGGAGGGCCTCTCAAGGTCCCTTCCAGGAACATAATTCTTTCCCTTCTGAGAAACAGTGAAAAGCAGGAAGTCTCTTCCTTTAATCACATACATCTGAGCCTGACAGCAATGCAGGCAGTTGTGAAATACACCCAGCACAGGGCATAGCTCTAAACCCAAAGATTCCTCCTGTCTGCTCTGTTGCTTCAGCTCATTCCTGGGGATAGACATAAAACATTTGCTCCTGACGCTCAAAAATAAGGGCCTCTCCATTAACACAGATGGGGGGTGGGGGGGTGGGCAAAGAATATTGTTAGCGGTAACTAACGATATTTCTCAAACTTACATAATTTCTCAAGGTGATGGCTAAAATACAGTATAGAAAACTCTGTAAGACAGACATCTTTTTTCATTTATATATATATATATATATATATATATACATGTTTTACCTCATTCTTTAACAGCTGCTTGTTGCTTCATTGTATGAATATGTCATATTCCCCATTGGGCTGTTCATAGTCTTTTGCAAAATCAGTGCCACTAGAAACATCTTTATACACACATTTTGTGCACTTGCTTTAAGTAATATTTATTTAGGCTAATGTCCTAGAAATACAATTACTGATGCAAAGAGGTTGAGCATTTTATATTCGATAGACACCCAAAAGCCCTTGAAAAAGGTTACATACCATTTTTAATCTCACCAACATATCATAAACATGCAGATTTCCCCATAATTTTACAAATACTGGGTTTTAATCAATATTAATCATATTGCCCATGTAAAAAAAATTCTAATACTTTAACTGCATTTTTATGTAGTAAGTTTGTACATCTTTATATTGTTGTTTGGGTTTTTAATAGTATTAAATATGTGATCTGGCATCATTGTAATTCAAGCTCCTCTGACTTCAACTATGAACTGGGGCCAATAATACATATATCCTGGAAATCTCTGGCTAAAAAGAACAGGAATTATAAGGAAGATATGACTTCTACCTGAGAAAAATTTGCTAAAAAAAAAAAGTACATTACTAACTTCACCTGAAAGTAACAAAATTATATCTCTTACAAAATATTCCAGAATTAACACTGGTTTCTCTCCTGCTACTCCAGTTAATAAGAATAAGTGCTTTTTAAATTTTCTTGTAAATACATATTATCTAAGTAAAGTGCAGGTTGACCAGATACTTCTTTAGGGAAAGGAAAGAAATATTATTTGATATCTACTTAAATATGTCAGGCCAAGCAAGCTGAGGCTCAATATTTTAAAAAATATGATCAATGAGACAGCTGTCACAAGGAGGAGTCAGGACTACAAAGCAGAATATATGGGTCTAAATCTATGCTCTCCCTACTATACCATTCTGCCTTTAGAGGTAATATTTAAATGTGATCAAATGAATCTATCATATTTCAGGTAATTGTCAGAAGAACAGATGAAGGAATTACTTTCCAATTTTTTCCAGAAAGAGTTTAACTATCTCACGGACTGGAAAACTCAAATCCAAATCAATCCTACCAAATACACGACATATAAGATTTGAATGCTGAAACCTAAGTCTTTGAGGCTGAATAGATGCATTATTCATGTTTTTAGATATACTTTCCCAGAGAGCAGAGTCTCTCTCACACTTCCTCAGTTCTTACCAAGCAGATTTGCTTGCAGTGGGCATGCAGTAACCACCACTGAACAAAGATGTTTAATTGAGCACCTAGAGACTCAACACAAATGACTAAAATATACAAATAAGAAATGCATCCATGTGCCCTGTGGTTCTGAGGGCCATATGCTTTTCCCCACCAATGGGAGATACTCCAAATTGTCCTGTAACCTCTTCACCCAGGTGCCAAACTTAGGTTGGGGAGGTGGAGAGGTAAATATGATAGAGATGATCTGTCCCTATCTATTTTTTCTCCCCATTTCCCCTTCCCTACTCTGGGGACCTCAGAATGTTCCCCAATGTTTAATGACATAGTTTATTATGAAATAATTAAAGTTTATTACAAAATGCCATAGGCATCTGTGTATTTATCATTCAGCTATAACAAATATTTACATGATGGCATATTTGCTTTGGATTTTTTTAAATAAAATATTTTAGACACACAAAAGCAAATGTGATTGACCCTCCCAATGTACCTGGCAACCCAGCATCAGCAATAAGTGTCCCAAGCACAGTCAGAGTCCCGCTACATCTTCTCTCCAGTCTCACTTCCTTTCCTCTCCCACAGAGGTAACTCACTCCTAAACTGGGTGCTTATTATTCCTGAACTTTCCAAATGGCTAAAAACCTCTCTATCCCACAAATCCTGGTTTGCTTTCTTTGGTCATTTCTTTGAACCATTTAAGCTCCTACTTTTAAAAAGTCACATTGTTTCCTAAATAAAATAAAACTTTAGTAGAAACATAAAACACAAAGTCAGCAAAGAGCTATATAGGTTTTAGTTTCACTTAAAATATGCTACTTTATTGTGAGGGCATTTCAGAAGGCAGACAGAACTATAAATTAAAATGAAAGTAAGTACTATTTCCCATGAGGCCACTTTGTTATGTAAGTTTTCCCGGAATTTGGGCACATGACAGAGGGTTACAGCAAAAATGTGAGCAGGTCCTCCTGGCTCTTCCCATGACCCATGATGTTGGGTGAACGGAATTATAAACCCACAGTGTCAGTGGAGGCCCCATTCTTAGTTGTTTAATTAACTAGAATTCAACTTATTCAGCTTAATTAAGCTAGAATTAATTGTTAAAAAATTAACCAATTAGTTAATTAAACTAATAAAATAGTTTTCCATTGATTAATGCTGTTAGTTTAATTTAAACATGCTAATGGTATTTACTAGTGAAAAGATATCAGGGAGTCCTTATCTATGAAATGTTTTAGCAGGATGTACTGAGTCTATCTAGATTGGATACGGAATTTATGGATTTATGGGGCATGGCTGGCTGGAAAATGGAAGGGAAAGGAATGTGTGTGTAGCCTTGTAGGCTATATAATTAATAGAATATAAAGCAGAGATATTCCAAAATCAAAATTTGGAATATTGTTTCTGCATATATTATGCAAATTGAGTTTAAAAACTCAAATCATTAGTTATTGTACAACAAAACCTAGCTTGATACGGAAGAAAAGGGACATTCCAATTTATATTGCAAGTATAGTCTGCATTAAGTTTTTTTTTTAGCTACAAGCCATGCAATAAAAAGCTCAGAGTCCAGGATAAATGACTGATGGGAGATCTTTATCACAATGGGATGTCAAGCCAAAGGTATAAATATCTTAGTCAGGATAAGTAAGGTTTGCACTGCCTAGGCATTTGTCCAAATGGAGAGGTATTCTAATAGAAGCCACAGACAAAAGTACAAATTGGGCTGAATCACCCCATTTAAAGGGAGGCTGTAAACTGGTGGGCTTAGATGGATTTTGCTTTCTGCATTATGTTTTAAAAACTTTCTGGATTTGAATGTCGTAAGACAGGATGTATGCACTCTGTTTTGTCCCAATCCCCACTACTTCCACATAGCTCCAAGTGTTTAAATTACCTTCTTGGTCCCTCAACAGATTTGATTTTGTGACTTCTGCAAACACAAACAATGAAATTCACAGAGGAGCCATTACATTAATTTCCAACCAAACTTGGAAATTCTGAACCCAAAGTCCAAGCAAAAGTCTTGTTTCATTTCAAAATGAACGGCAAACAATCCTTAAGGAAAATGACTCTGAAATCCAGACATCTTTTTGGTTTATACTAGAAATCAGGACCCCATACAAGGTCTGTAAGATCAGGTTTCAAAACTCTCTGGCACCCACCTCTCTTCTGCCTAGATGGGAGACACCTGCTATCTCACTAGGTCATGAAGATGGGGTTTTACAAGACAAGTGAAATAGTGCTTCCTTAGGTAACAAAGTCTAGAGATGGTACTTGGAAATGTTCAAGTATGCACGCTTCCCAAAAAAAGAGCTCCCACAAGGAGCAGTGGACATAGCCAGCCCTGCTGAGGCCTTACCTTGTAGCTCCTCTCCCCAAGCCCCGGGCACTGGCTGCCATTGCTGTTCCAACCTGCTTCCTGAAAGATGTCAGGACTCTGCTGTCGAACTTGGCGGGACACGACGAGGTGTACACGCCTCTCACTGGCCTGGGTGATAAGACACAGATGTTAGCCACTGCCAGGACTTCCATTCACAGCACTTAGCACTGAGCGCAAGACGCGTTTGCTTATACCCTATTTATGGAAAACCATGGTTCCTAGTATTTTTTATGTCAGTACCCATTTAGTTATTCGGTAGCAGCATGAGAGGTGTTTCCTTTCTTCTTTTTTTTTTTTTTAACTTTTTAAATTGAGTGATATAATATATATACAAAGCCAAGAAAGAAAAAGCAATAGTTTTCAAAGCACTCCTCAACAAGTAGTTACAGATCTCAGAGTTTGTCATGAGCTACCATACCATCCTCTCAGATGTTTCCTCTTAGCTGCTTTAGAACATAGGAGGATAGAAGGAATATATATATATATTATCATCACTTTTTTTTCTTTTTTGTGAAAAATAACATTTATACAAAAAAGCAATAAATTTCAACACACAGTGCAACAATTAGTTGTAGAATAGATTTCAGAGTTTGGAAAGGGTTACAATTCCACAATTTTAGGTTTTTGCTTCCAGCTGCTCTAAGATACTGGAGACTAAAAGAAATATCAATATCAGAGATCATACTTATTTGTTAAACCCTACCCTCTCTGTATAACTCCACCATCACCTTGGATCTTTCTCCCACTCTTTGGGGTATTTGGGCTATGCCCATTCTAACTTTTTCATGTTGGAAGAGCTGTCAATAATAAGGGGTATAATGTCAGTGCCCTTTTCATAAT
The DNA here is from genome assembly GCF_023851605.1 of Tamandua tetradactyla. Lineage (NCBI taxonomy): Eukaryota > Metazoa > Chordata > Mammalia > Pilosa > Myrmecophagidae > Tamandua > Tamandua tetradactyla. The sequence continues at coordinate 53,707,789 of NC_135345.1, forward strand.
TTGGTAAGAGCATGAGAGGTGTTTCCTTTGTTCTTAAACCAAGAAGTGAACATTGCCCCAGGGGAAAAACTAGGGAAGGGTTGAATCATTAAATAGCTTTGAAAAGACACCATCAGACATTGCTAATTCACTTATACTTAATGACTCATTGCCCCATCTGAAGATTCTTCTGGATAGAACAGGGTTACAGGGGCCAAGTAGTAGCCCAGTCCAAGGACCAGGCCTCAATAGCAAAGAAAAAGAAATGTTGGGGTTAGTGGCAGCAGAATTAATGAATTTAGAAACATGATCTCTGGCCCCAACACATCACAGGACTTTTGAAACTGAAGACTCATAGATGAGAGCAAGAAACAGTGTCCTAGTTAGTGAATGAAGGTTATGGGACCCAAAGGAGAAATCCAAGGAAGCCCAGGAAGGTAATTCTGTGCACCTGAAACTAACACAAATATTTTTTAAATGACTATCAGATTACATTAATGTCCTGCTCTCAACCATCCAGTGACCTCCCAAAGCACTTAGGATGAAGTCCAACTTCCTTACCATGGCCTTCAAAGGCCCCATCCACCTCTCTGATCTGGCATTCTACTCCTCTTTCCTATCCCTACTCCGCCTTTGCCATTCTGGGCTTACGGTTATTCCCTGAATGTGTCTAAGAACCTCTGCACTTGCTATTTCCTCTATCTGAAATGTCCTTCCACTGGGATTCATAAGACTCACTCCCACTTACCACCCTGTATAAAGCTGTAGCCCCTCCCCAAGTGATTTCCATATTACTTATTTGCTTCCTTCATAGCCCTTATCATCACATGAATTGACTTTTCTTGTTTGTTTACTTGTTATTGTCTGTCTCTATCACTAGAAGGTGAGCTCCTTCCAGGCTGAGACCTCACTGGTAACTCCTGGAATGCAGTATGGCATGGACATAAGAACTCCTCAAATTCCTGCTGGACAAATGAGTGAAAAGTGTAGGTACCACAAATGAGACCAGTTGGCATTTCTGACGGGAGGTTGGAGACAACTTCCCCATGAACAGAAAGCTGCCCCTTCCATTTGTATTGTCAAGAAGGTGCCAATCTAAAATGCGATCTGGGAAAAATCACCCACAAACTTGGATCATGAGATGATGTACAAATACATTGGAATAAAGGAAAAATGGTTCAATTAATCTGAAACAGAGTAGTCCTCAAAATAGAGAAAATGGAGTGGAAAAGAATATAAAATAGTAGCCATCCTCAGATCAAAGACCAATAGTAAATAGTAAAGGAAAAGCAACGTTGGGGTTAGCAGTAGCAACCCTGCCAAAGCAAGAAGAGAAATCCTGCATCTGGCAGGCTCTACCATTTGGGCATTGGAAGGATGAGCTCTTTGGAAATATAGGGGTGGCTTATTAGGTTCTAATATAGCCTGATTAAGGTCCCTTGCCTTGATTCTTCTTTTTTTTTTTAATTTTTATTATGGCAACATATATACAACATAAAATTTCCCATTTTAATCACTTTTAAGTATAAAATTCAGCGACATTAATTATATTCACAATGTTGTGCTACCATCATTGCCATCCATTACCAAAACTTTTTCAACACTCCAAACTCAGTACTCATTAAGCAGTAGCTCCCCATCCCCCTTGACCCCCAGTCCATGGTAACCTCTAATCTACTTTCTGTCTCTATCACTTTGCGCATTCTAGGGATTTCATGTAAGTGGAATCATGCGGTATTTCTCCTTTTGTGTCTGGCTTATTTCATTTAGCTTAATGTTTTTAAGGTTCCTTCGTGTTGTAATATGTACCAGCACTTCATTTGCTTTAGTAAGTGAATAATATCCCATTGTGTGCATATATCACATTTGTTTATCCATTCATATGTTGATGGATATTTATGCTGCTTCCACCATCTGGCTATTGTGAATAATGCTATGGGCGAACACTGATGTACAAAGAACTATTTGAGTGTCCACTTTCAAATCCTTTGGGTATATACCTAGAAGTGGGATTACCAGGTCATACGGTAAATCTATGTTTAACTCTCTGAGGAAATGTCAAACTGTTTTCCACAGCAGCTGTACCATTTTACGTTCCTACCAACAATGTATGTGAGTTCCTATATCTCTGTGTCTTCACCGATACTTGTTATTTTCTGATTTAACTAGCGGGTGTGAAGCAGTATCTCATGGTTTTGCTTTGCATTTGGCTAATGATGTTGAGCATATTTGCCTTGATTATTTTTTATGTGACTACCATTAATTCTAACTACTAGTCCTCTCTTCCACATACATTGATGTTTGGACAGAACATCTGAATAGCAAATGTATAATTGGAAAGGTCCATTCCACACTGTAAATCTACAAATTGGCATTCTGTCCCAGGCAATTTCATGTGTGACCTACAGTGTGAGCCATTATTCCAAGAACTGCTGACCACTGAATTTCCAGATCTTCAGGACAGACAGAACAGACCTTAGGCCTGTGAAACTTAGAAAACTAGGGCCTGGGCTGAAGAGCTAACTGATACCAACCCACTGCTTTAGTAAAAGGTGATGATGGTCAAGGAATGGCTAGATTTGATCAGAATATCACTAAGAAAGACCAGGTTTGGAGGCAAGGAAGATGGATAAGAAAGGAGTAAGGTCTGGAGATTTCTCTCTTCTTTTTATCCCTTGATCACTCACCACTACACCAGAGATAGACACAGGCTTGCCTGTCTTCTTCCTTAACAGGTATGGTTATCAGGCCTAGGAGAAGTCAGGTCTTGAAGGAGGGCATGAGAAGTCCATGCTCTTCTCTACTGGCTCAGACAAGGGAAGCTGAGATGCTTGCTTCCTGCCCCCCCCAACACCTTTCTTCCCTGAACTCATAACTTGCTCCCATTCCCAGCAACTGGGATCTTATTTTTAAAACCTAAAGCAACAAGAACCCCACCAGTGAGATCACATCCCCAGGACTGTCCAACACCAAACAACCGAAACCTTTGTGACTTTGCGCTCTTGTATTAATAACCATCTCCACTCGGGGCTCTCCTGAAACTTAGGGATCATAAATCGAATGGCTGTAAATTAGAAGAATTTTTTATAAAACAACTGCTAAAGTTCAGTGAGTATCTATTGTAAACATCATATTGAGGGTAAGCCAGTCAAGTTGATTCATTTCACATAAATTTAGAAAATCCTACTCAACAGGGCCCTAAATTAAAGTTCAAGTTCCTTGCCCACTTTCTAGCGTGTAAGGTCCAGTCATAATTTCCACTGCTCTGCCCAGGCACTGCGCATGCGCCCTTCTTTTGGTTGTTTGCTGACCTTGAATTCCCTGATGTTTCTCATCACATATAAAGCCTGTGTCAGAACAGAACAAAAATAACAAGTCCAGGAAGCAATAATGGAGAAAGCTGACACAAAAAGCTATAGTATTAGCCAACTAAATTTAATGCTTGGAAGAGGGATTTTATAATAGATGCGTATCTTTCTTTGTACTACAAGCCTCACTTATTTTAAGGAGGTTTACCTTTGGGAACTCTCTAAAGCAAAAATTACTAAAAGATAGGAAGAAGTAAGCATTCAGGTCAAAACTTCTCATGCTGAGCCCAAATTTCTTCTTTACCTTTGCGCTTCGAAGCATCTCAATAGACGTTTTTCTCTAGGCCTGCATATTGTATCACACTCATTTTGAATGATGAGCAGACACATGAGCTAAGCACCTCATAGGACTTGAAAAAATGTTAGATTTATGCATTGAATCAGCTTGCCAGACAAACTCCAAACTGCCAAGGAGCAACTGGCAAGAGCTCTTTAATTCACATTTTCAAGCACAAATTTCTCACTGGATTTTCAAATACTGTCTTTGGTATTAAGTTGTTGGCAGGAACAAGACCACAATAAATAACTTGGGTATCAATTTACTTGGAAACAAATTCTCTGCAAAGCTGGATCCACGGCTCTTACTGGCTACCTCGTAAAAGGCTCATGTGGAGACTATTTGATGTGCTTTCTCTCCTAGTATTTGAAGACGTAAGGAAGAAGGTAGGTTAATGTGTCTGCCCTAGCTATAACACTCATGAGGGGCTTGAGGCCAGGCACTACACTAAGAGATGTGGGGACATGGCTCCTGCCCTCATGGACCATGTCTTTTGTCCTGCCTCAGAGACAGTCAGAAGTCGGTGCCATGAAAGAGATGTGGTGAACATATTTAGCATCTTCGGTGGTGGAACCATTTATTCTAGCTGAGGACACAGGAAAAATCTAACATTGAGAGAAATCTGGAGGATTATCACTGAAAGGCTTGCTTTGTTGTGTTGTTTAATAACTGTTTTCTACTCTGCTTTTTTGAGATTTGACTCAACATATCTAGTAATAGTTATATGATGGGAGGAAGTGAGGCTGAGCAAGGGAACCATAGTCCAGCAGACTTTAAAAAAATTTTTTTTCCATGGGCAGGCACCAGGAATCTAACCCCGGTCTCCGGCATGGCAGGTGAGAATTCTGCCACTGAGCCACCATTGCACCGCCCTAGCAGACCATTTTTAAACAATGGAATCCCGACTCTCATAACTGGAGGGAGGAGTCTGAAGCACTACACTGTGGCATCTTGCCAGGAGAGAGTGTCCCTCTGGTATGCTCAGCCTGGAAGTATCACTTTCCCTCCAAAATCCACTGGCTGATAAGAACTGCACATACTGTCAAGAGGAAGCACAGACCAGAAACTTCTCAATGCAGAGAAATGGAAATCAAAGACAGATGCCATTGCACAAGGAGCAAGGAGAGGCATTTTGTGGAGCTGTGTACTGCATCAGAGGGTATATTTCTATTGTTCCAGCATCATATGGATCCCCACAGTGGCTAAGAGGGCCAGCAATAACTAGAGACAGAGAAAAGCTGATAAAGTACTTGTACATCATAGTGTGAACTCCTTATCTAGCCAAAGGCTTTGCCTATTCATTAGTAAAGGAGAAGTGAAGTTAAACCACAAGCGTTATAGAATCTGTTCCTTTTGTTTTACATATTTATATGCTTTAATAAAATGTTTCATAAATTATACGTAATGTAAGCAGGTTCATTCATTTTGTTTCTTGTGTTAACTTTGTTCAAGAATTTTCCCTGCCCAACCTCGGGACATCGTTCTATAAAGACACCTGCTACACTCCAAACTTTCCACTGGGTGTCAAGACTGTTGTTTAGAGTCAGCAGAGTATGTCATAAGCACCCTGGTTAGCACAGTATAGGTCCATGAGACATATGCATGATGGGGTGGGTCCTGTTACAGAGAGTGGAGAGAACTGTACCAGGTTTTATAGTAATAGAAGCTACTCACAGAGGTTATCATTACTTACAATTCCATTAACTTACATCAGAAGTTTTAGGGACCACTTCCTTTAAAAAAATTCATCCTGAATTTGCCTTCTCAGTTGGTTTCTTTTCCAAGGATCCCAGAGTGAGACAATCTGGCTTTAACTGATTTTCAATATATATTGTGGTGAAGGATCTTTTTAACCTATTTGGGGATGTACTATTTTAGCTTCCCTTCCAGCAACTGCTCAAGTATTGTTCTCAGTTCATTCCTCTTGGGCTCACAAGGCCCTGGGAAATTGTGGAGTACTGATTCCATAAAATCAGAAAGTCTCAGGTTTGGAAGAGATGTCAGATATCATCTAATCTAACATTATCTCCAAACCAATGCTTCAATTCCCCTACAAAATCCAGCTCATGCCTCAGTGCTTCCAATAACAGGGAACTCACTGTGTCCCAAGGCAGTACTAGCCATTTTTAGATAGAACTAATTGGAAAGTTTGTCCTTAGGTTGTGCTAAAATTTGCCATTCTCTTGTCGGTTTTCCGGTTCTAGTTATACCCTCTAGTGCAACTCTAAACCAATTTCCATATGACAACCTTATTTGAAGATAACACTCATTTCCCCTTTAGCTCTTCTTTCCAGGTCAAATACTTCCAAATTTATCCAATATTTAATGTTTTCAAGTTCATCTCAAAATCTTGGTGAACTCTGGACTCACTGTAATAAAATTAGAGGTAATGGTACAGAATTGGACTAAGAAGACTGAACTGATCTAATCAGCACAGAGTAGGATCTTTTTACTCATGGATTGACTGCACCTGAGGATCTCATTGATGAGAACCCATTTTGCCATTTCAGATGAATATAGGAGGTTGTCTCTTTGCTCTGTGATGCCAGGAACTCCATGGCTGTCCGTCTCCTTGATGACTGATTGAAAGATGACAAGGAGATTCCCAGGACCCCTCTCCAGAACAAACTGCAGCAGTGCAGCCTAGTTCTGAGACCATGTGATGGCACACAGACCTTACATGGTACACCATTGCTGTGTGTTTGAGCAAAGCCATGTCCATTAATCCTGATTCAATATTTTAGGGTAGAATCATTTTAATTGTATTGTTGTAGCACTCCCAGTTGTGGGTGTGACATTTTCATGAAATTATCTCCACAAAGATGTGGCATGCCCAATTGTGGGTGTGGCATTTTTGTTAAATGGAGATATCACTCTGCCCTGGGTCTTGATTAGTTTACCGGAGCCCTTTAAAAGAGGAAACATTTAGAAGAAAGCTCAATGCTGATGCAAATGCTTGGAGAACAGTTACTTCAGAGTTTACAGACACAGATGTTTGGAGATGTTTGGAGTGCTGACCAGGGAGAATAGATGCCTAGACATGGGCAGAGCCCACCAGATGCCTTCCCATGAGATGCTAAGCAAGCCAGAAGCCAGAGTTTCTTCCTGAAGGAGCTAAGTGAAAGCTCACTGGCATCAGAAGCTGGAAGCAATGGAAGCAGGAACAAGGACCAGCAGACGCCAGCCACATGCCTTCCTAGCTGACAGGGACGTTCCAGATGGCATCAGCCTTTCTTGAGTAAAGGTAACCTCTTTTTGATGCCTTTAATTTGGACATTTTCATGGCCTTAGAATTATAACTTGCAATGTAATAAAATAAAAAGTCTGTTCCATTTCTGGTATATTGCAATCCAGCAGATTTATCACACTAAAACACATGGCAATGCAGACAATGGGAAATTGTTAACAGATTGGGGTTACCATTGATATGCTATAAAAGTACCAGTCATCAGTCATTCCTGTTGACTTCACAACATACTGCCCAGTGAGGTACTGAAACACAGTCCTTACCCTTAACCTCCTCTCAGTGAAATAAAGAAATTGTGAGAAATAAAAAATAATTCTCATTGAGCAAAAAGTTTGGGCTCCAGAAATATAACTCCAGAATGAGCTAACAGTACACTGTAAGTTGAAATTCCATACAAAATGAACTCTGTGGAAGAGGAGCCAGTGTGTTTCCCATTGTAACTTTAGCACCTAGTATGATGCCTGGAATATTACAAAAATAATTTGTGAATACCTGCTGCTGGAGAGATGGCAGCTCATTTAGTGAGCAAAGAGGGTCAATAGTCTGGCCAAGGAGAAAGGATATTAAAGGAGGCTCTTAGGAAAAATGGTGAAAGGACCTGAGGACTTTCGTTGGTCAGAATATTTGACCATGGTGGGAAAGGGTTTTGGGGCAGCACTTTGGTATATTTAGTCTATTTTTCCCACTAGACTGTGGTTCCTTGTTCAATTTTAGCTTTCCAGAAGCACATATCTTTCAGATGCTAAGAAGGCACAAATGGTCACTCACACAGGGTCATACAGATGTTGGTGATATGGTGAAAATACAAATTTTGAGCTCCTGAATCTGCTGATTGTTGAGTCAGAAGAGTGACTCTTCCTTGGCTTCATACACAATTTATTTTATGCTTCCTAGAAGTTACTCTCATGGCTTATTTTGTTCCATAGTAAAAATATGCATTTGGGAATATGCTGGCTACAGAAAGGGTATATATGCCAGTCTATAACAGTGTATAACAGTTGGAAAGCTGTATGGTACACCAAACATGCTTTATCATTAATGCTTGAAATTGGGAACCTATGAAAAACATTTGGAATTCAACAATGATATTAATATAAATTCTTTGTGAAAGTTTAAAGAGCCTGGTTATCAGCTGTTCTTAGATAAAACAGCTTCTCACTGAAATATGAATTCATGCGAGGAAAAAATAACCACGTCAGTATTAATGAAAACCTCTCATATAACCACCTCCACAAATGACTTGGAAGTTTTTCACTTCTGCATCAAATCTTGGAGATGTCTGGGGAAAAAAAGGGCACAGGAGAGATACTCAAATTTGAAATCCACAATTATCTCATTTATTAATTATTCTATATTTGAACTCCTAAGTAAATGTGAATTCTATGATTGAGAACTGCAGATAGATAAGAGCCTCTCAAAATAGGCATAATTCTTAGGATAAACAGTTCTCATTTTGATTATCAGGTAGATTTATACTGACAGTCCAAGGCTCTGGATGTTGAGATCTCTTTTTTTCCCCAGTATCTTCCATCTTTGGTCCACATTTCTTTTATTCTACTATTTTAGGCATGACATCAAACAGATCCACAAGCCTGTCTCTTTCATAGTTATTCCAGTCCTGGTGTTCAAAAAACTTGGGAAACCGACAGCAGAGAAAAATAAGGTTAAACTAAGATGCTAAATAAGTCAATTGTCCCCTATTTGAAGCTTCTGTCTCCCTAGAGTTTTTCTTTTCAAAGGAGCCTGACTTTTAATTTGTCAAACATTTGGGTCTGTGGAGCCCAGGGCTGCTACAGAGTAAGCTGAGGTTAGAGGCCAACATGTGTAACATGCAACAACTCTTTTCCAAAATAATGTAGGAAAAAAAGCAGAATGCATGGTACTGTGGGGGAAAACATGACCAAAAGGACACCTTGTCTGGGAATTTCTTTGTAAGGTAAATGTGATTCATGGAGTACACACACCAAAGCAACATGGCCAAGGATTGCTTAGAAATTGGTATCTCAACCTTCGAAGGGTATTTGGTTTAATCCCCTAGCCCAGTGTGTATTTTAAGTACCACATAAATAAAACCCACTCTTCAAGAAAAAGCAAGAGCCTGCTTAGCTGAGTTTTCCCAGCATTTTATTTATTTCCACTTCTTTTCTAAATTGCTTCGCCCTAGCTTTAAAAAAAATTAAGACTTTTCCTGCTTATAAAGCACACAGACTTTGTTTAGTAAGTAAAAGAAACTTCAGAAGTCCCGCTGTTAGGCAAGACTATATTTCATAAATTAACTTTCTCAGGGAACAAATTTTTGGTTGTTGTTCTGTTATTAATCTACAAAAATAAAATGTCTTATGTAATCAAGATTTTTATCAACTGTCATGAGTAAGAAAGTGTTTTTCTTTTGCCTTTTGTGAAGTACAGTTGACATGGATTATCTCTAAAATACAAGTTGCACTGATTGACCTGCAGAGGGAGTTAAATAGGGTGACAAACACCCAAAATACTGACCATTGCCTAAAAGTTAAAATTTTAAAGAGAAATAAAAACAGGCTGAGCATATAGTTTCTTCGTCAAGAAAAAAAAAGTGGACTCTTCATTTTCCATGTGTTTATGTTTTCTATTTTCTATCCTAACCCACTGGCACTTATAGCCCAGAACCATCTGCTCAATGCTGACTTGACTGTTTTAGATCAGACAAGGAAACACATTCCAAACTCTGTGAGGCCAGGACCTAGGTCAGCCCTGTTGTACTGCACATCTCCTGACACATTGAAGAAGTTCAGCCAACAATTACCAAACAAATTCAAGGTCCCCAGGAGGACAAAGAGAATGTAAAGTACATTTTGTGTTCGTTCTTTGGTAAATGTTTGGCAATGCCTCTGAGATAGAATTGATGTGTGAAATATACTTCATGTAAATTTATATTTTTATAATCTGATTTCATTTATTCTTTCAACAAATATTTCTTGAGTGCCTACTAAGGCAGGCATTGCTCTAACTGCTGGGGACACAATACTGTACTGTACTATATAACACTAGACTGCCAAGGAATAATAAAATAAGTAACAGGTGGAAAAATTTAGCAGATTAGAAGATATGTCTGTGTGTGTATGTGCAGGCATGCATGCACTATTTTAGGTAGGAGTAAGTGTAGTCCTGTCTGAGGAGGTAATATTTGAGCATAAACCTGAATGATGAGTGGGAATGAGTCATACAGATATTTTGGGAAAAATTCTTCCAGGTGGAGAGACAACAAGAATTTTGGCCTGGAAGTGAAAGAGATCTTGGAATGCTTGAGGAATTGCAGGAGGCAAAGTGACTGGACAGAGTTCGGCAAGGGGAGAATAACGGAAATTATCCCCTTTGCTTAGGAAATGAAGTTAGAGGGATACCCAAAGGCCAGATTACGTACAGCTCTGCAGGCCATAGTAGGGATTTGGAATTTTTTTTTTTATTATTAATTAAGAAAATAAAATTAACTAACACAACATTTAGAAATTATTACATTCTACATATGCAATCAGTAATTCTTAATATCATCACATAGATGTATGATCATCATTTCTTAGTACATTTGCATCAATTTAGAAAAAGAAATAGCAAGACAACAGAAAAAGAAATAAAATGATAATATAGAGAAAAAATAAAAATAAAAAATACAAAAAATATATTAAAAAACAAAAAAAAACAAAAAAAAATCTATAGCTCAGATGTAGCTTCATTCAGTGTTTTAACATAATTACATTACAATTAGGTAGTATTGTGCTGTCCGTTTTTGAGTTTTTGTATCCAGTCCTGTTGCACAGTCTATATCCCTTCAGGTCCAATTACCCATTATCTTACCCTATTTCCAACTCCTGCTGAACTCTGTTACCAATGACATATTCCAAGTTTATTCTCTAATGTCGCTTCACATCAGTGGGACCATACAGTATTTGTCCTTTAGTTTCTGGCTAGGCTCACTCAGCATAATGTTCTCTAGGTCCATCCATGTTATTACATGCTTCATAAGTTTATTCTGTCTTCAAGCTGCATAATATTCCATCGTATGTATATACCACAGTTTGTTTAGCCACTCGTCTGTTGATGGACATTTTGGCTGTTTCCATCTCTTTGCAATTGTAAATAATGCTGCTATAAACATTGGTGTGCAAATGTCTGTTTGTGTCTTAGCCCTTAAGTCCTTTGAGTAGATACCCAGCAATGGTATTGCTGGGTCGTATGGCAATTCTATATTCAGCTTTTTGAGGAACCGCCAAACTGCCTTCCACAGTGGTTGCACCATTTGACATTCCCACCAACAGTGGATAAGTGTGCCTCTTTCTCCGCATCCTCTCCAGCACTTGCCATTTTTTGTTTTGTTGATAATGGCCATTCTGGTGGGTGTGAGATGATATCTCATTGTGGTTTTGATTTGCATTTCTCTAATGGCCAGGGACATTGAGCATCTCTTCATGTGCCTTTTGGCCATTTGTATTTCCTCTTCTGATAGGTGTCTGTTCAAGTCTTTCTCCCATTTTGTAATTGGGTTGGCTGTCTTCTTGTTGTTGAGTTGAACCATCTCTTTATAAATTCTGAATACTAGACCTTTATCTGATATGTCGTTTCCAAGTATTGTCTCCCATTGTGTAGGCTGTCTTTCTACTTTCTTGATGAAGTTCTTTGATGCACAAAAGTGCTTAATTTTGAGGAGCTCCCATTTATTTATTTCTTTCTTCAGTGCTCTTGCTTTAGGTTTAAGGTCCATAAAACCACCTCCAATTGTAAGATTCATAAGATATCTCCCTACATTTTCCTCTAACTTTTTTATGGTCTTAGACCTAATGTTTAGATCTTTGATCCATTTTGAGTTAACTTTTGTATACGGTGTGAGATACGGGTCCTCTTTTGTTCTTTTGCATATGGATATCCAGTTCTCTAGGCACCATTTATTGAAGAGACTGTTCTGTTCCAGGTGAGTTGGCTTGACTGCCTTATCAAAGATCAAATGTCCATAGATGAGAGGGTCTATATCTGAGCACTCTATTCGATTCCATTGGTCAATATATCTATCTTTATGCCAGTACCATGCTGTTTTGACCACTGTGGCTTCATAATATGCCTTAAAGTCCGGCAGCGTGAGACCTCCAGCTTCGTTTTTTTCCCTCAAGATACTTTTAGCAATTCGGGGCACCCTGCCCTTCCTGATAAATTTGCTTATTGGTTTTTCTATTTCTGAAAAATAAGTTGTTGGGATTTTGATTGGTATTGCATTGAATCTGTAAATCAATTTAGGTAGGAATGACATCTTAACTATATTTAGTCTTCCAATCCATGAACACGGTATGCCCATCCATCTATTTAAGTCTTCTGTGATTTCTTTTAACAGTTTTTTGTAGTTTTCTTTGTATAGATCTTTTGTCTCTTTAGTTAAATTTATTCCTAAGTATTTTATTCTTTTGGTTGCAATTGTAAATGGAATTCGTTTCTTGATTTCCCCCTCAGCATGTTCATTGCTAGCGTAAAGAAATGCTACAGATTTTTGAATGTTGATCTTGTAACCTGCTACTTTGCTGTACTCATTTATTAGCTCTAGTAGTTTTGTTGTGGATTTTTCCGGGTTTTCGACGTATAGTATCATATCATCTGCAAACAGTGATAGCTTTACTTCTTCCTTTCCAATTTTGATGCCTTGTATTTCTTTTTCTTGTCTAATTGCTCTGGCTAGAACCTCCAACACGATGTTGAATAATAGTGGTGGTAATGGACATCCTTGTCTTGTTCCTGATCCTAGGGGGAAAGTTTTCAATTTTTCCCCATTGAGGATGATATTAGCTTGGGTTTTTCATATATTCCCTCTATCATTTTAAGGAAGTTCCCTTGTATTCCTATCCTTTGAAGTGTTTTCAACAGGAAAGGATGTTGAATCTTGTCAAATGCCTTCTCTGCATCAATTGAGATGATCATGTGATTTTTCTGCTTTGATTTGTTGATATGGTGCATTACATTAATTGATTTTCTTATGTTGAACCATCCTTGCATACCTGGGATTAATTCTACTTGGTCATGATGTATAATTCTTTTAATGTATTGCTGGATTCGATTTGCTAGAATTTTGTTGAGGATTTTTGCATCTATATTCATTAGAGAGATTGGTCTGTAGTTTTCTTTTTTTGTAATATCTTTGCCTGGTTTTGGTATGAGGGTGATGTTGGCTTCATAGAATGAATTAGGTAGCTTTCCCTCCACTTCAATTTTTTTGAAGAGTTTGAGCAGAGCTGGTACTAATTCTTTCTGGAATGTTTGGTAGAATTCACATGTGAAGCCGTCTGGTCCTGGACTTTTCTTTTTGGGAAGCTTTTGAATGACCGATTCAATTTCTTCACTTGTGATTGGTTTGTTGAGGTCATCTATTTCTTCTTGAGTCAAAATTGGTTGTTCATGCCTTTCTAGGAACTTGTCCATTTCATGTACATTGCTGTATTTATTAGCGTAAAGTTGTTCATAGTATCCTGTTATTATCTCCTTTATTTCTGTGAGGTCAGAGGTTATGTCTCCTCTTCCATTTCTGATCTTATTTATTTGTGTCCTCTCTCTTCTTCTTTTTGTCAATGTTCCTAAGGGCCCATCAATCTTGTTGATTTTCTCATAGAACCAACTTCTGGTCTTATTGATTTTCTCTATTGTTTTCATGTTCTCAATTTCATTTATTTCTGCTCTAATCTTTGTTATTTCTTTCCTTTTGGGGTTAGTTTGCTGTTCTTTCTCCAGTTCTTCCAAGTGGACAGTTAATTCCCGAATATTTGCCCTTTCTTCTTTTTTGATATAGGCATTTAGGGCAATAAATTTCCCTCTTAGCACTGCCTTTGCAGCGTCCCATAGGTTTTGATATGTTGTGCTTTCATTTTCATTCGCCTTGAGATATTTACTAATTTCTCTTGTAATTTCTTCCTTGACCCACTGGTTGTTTAAGAGTGTGTTGTTGAGCCTCCACGTATTTGTGAATTTTCTGGCACTCTGCCTATTATTGATTTCCAACTTCATTCCTTTATGATCCGAGAAGGTGTTGTGTATGATTTCAATCTTTTTAAATTTGTTGAGATTTGCTTTGTGACCCAGCATATGGTCTATGTTTGAGAATGATCCATGAGCACTTGAGAAAAAGATGTATCCTGCTGTTGTGGGGTGTAATGTCCTATAAATGTCTGTTAAGTCCAGCTCATTTATTGTAATATTCAAATTCTCAGTTTCTTTATTGATCCTCTGTATAGATGTTCTGTCCATTGATGAGAGTGGAGAATTGAAGTCTCCAATTATTATTGTAGATATGTCTATTTCCCTTTTCAGTGATTGCAGTGTATTCCTCACGTATTTTGGTGTATTCTGATTCGGTGCGTAAATATTTATGATTGTTATGTATTCTTGTTTAATTGTTCCTTTTATTAGTAGATAGTATCCTTCTTTGTCTCTTTTAACTGTTTTACATTTGAAGTCTAATTTGTTGGATATTAGTATAGCTACTCCTTCTCTTTTCTGGTTGTTATTTGCATGAAATATCTTTTTCCAACCTTTCACTTTCAGCCTATGTTTATCTTTGGGTCTAAGATGTGTTTCCTGTCGATAGCATATAGAAGGATCCTGTTTTTTAATCCATTCTGCCCGTCTATGTCTTTTGATTGGGGAATTCAGTCCATTAACATTTAGTGTTATTACTGTTTGGGTAATACTTTCCTCTACCATTATGCCTTTTGTATTATATATATCATATCTGATTTTCCTTCTTTCTACACTCTTCTCCATACCTCTCTCTTCTGTCTTTTTGTATCTGACCCTAGTGCTCCCTTTAGTATTTCTTGCAGAGCTGGTCTCTTGGTCACAAATTCTTTCAGTGACTTTTTGTCTGAAAATATTTTAATTTCTCCCTCATTTTTGAAGGACAGTTTTGCTGGATATAGGAGTCTTGGTTGGCAGTTTTTCTCTTTTAGTAATTTAAATATATCATCCCACTGTCTTCTTGCTTCCATGGTTTCTGATGAGAAATCAACACATAGTCTTATTGGGTTTCCCTTGTATGTGATGGATTGTTTTCTCTTGCTGCTTTCAAGATCCTCTCTTTCTCTTTGACCTCTGACATTCTAACTAGCAAGCGCCTTGGAGAACGCCTATTTGGATCTATTCTCTTTGGGGTGCGCTGCACTTCTTGGATCTGTAATTTTAGGTCTTTCATAAGAGTTGGGAAATTTTCAGTGATAATTTCTTCCATTAGTTTTTCTCCTCCTTTTCCCTTCTGTTCTCCTTCTGGGACACCCACAACACGTATATTTGTGCGCTTCATTTTGTCATTCAGTTCCCTGATCCCCTGTTCAAATTTTTCCATTCTTTTCCCTATAGTTTCTGTTTCTTTTTGGATTTCAGATGTTCCATCCTCCAGATCACTAATTCTAGCCTCTGTCTCTTTAAATCTACCATTGTAGATTTAAATGTAGGTTTCCATTGTTTTTTTCATCTCTTCTACTGTATCTTTCATTCCCATAAGTTCTGTGATTTGTTTTTTCAGACTTTCCATTTCTTCTTTTTGTTCATCCCATGCCTTCTTCATGTCCTCCCTCAATTTATTGATTTGGTTTTTGAAGAGGTTTTCCATTTCTGTTCGTATATTCAGAATTAGTTGTCTCAGCTCCTGTATCTCAGTTGAGCTATTGGTTTATTCCTTTGACTGGGCCATATCTTCAATTTTCCTGGTGTGATTTGTTATTTTTTGCTGGTGTCTGGGCATTTAATTGGATTTCCCTGAGTGTGGGACCCAGCAGGTTGAAAGAGTTTCCTGTGAAGTCTCTGGGCTCTGTTTTTCTTATCCTGCCCAGTATGTGGTGCTTGTCTGTCTGTGGGTCCCACCAGCAAAAGATGTTGTGGCTCCTTTAACTTTGGAAGACTCTCGCTGCTGGGTGTGTGGTGGAGACAGAGGAAATGTTGTAGGTTGGTTTTAATGGCTTCAAATTGTGAAGTCCTGGGATCTGAATTCCTTGAGAGAGGGATTCCACCTGTGTTGCATTTCACCCCTCCTGCGGGGAAGGTTCAGGTGGTAGAGAGACCTGAAAGCAGCTTATTTCTGGGGCAGTTGCAACCTGTGTAATCCCAGTGCTGAGCCCAGAGGCAACCAAGCCTCTGTAGAAACAGCCACAGAAGGCTCTGTTTTGCCCCCTTTCCTCTTTTTCAGTTAGCCCAATATAGGCGACTTCCGCCTTGATCAGTTTCACCTGAGCTGAGGGCCTATTTTTAGTAGTCAGAAGTTGTTCATTAATGCCACTATTGGTGCCAGGTTGGGCTCAGTCTCTACTACTGTTGGAGACTCTTTCCTTTCCCTCCAGGAAGTCGCCTGTGCGGGAGGGGCGCCGGCTGCCACAGCTTGGGGAACTGCTGATCCGAGGCTCCCAGGCGGCCCGGGAAGCCACGTGTGTGGGAGGGGCTCCAGTCACCAGTCGCTGTGGCTTGGGGAACCGCCGATCCGAGGTTCGCAGCCGGCCCGGGAAGCCGCATGTGTGGGAGGGGCTCCGGTTGCCGCGGCCCGGGGAACCGCTGATCCAAGGCTCCCAGCCGGCCCGGGAAGCCACGTGTCTGGGAGGGGCTCAGGTCGCCAGCCGCTGCGGCTTGGGGAACCGCTGATCCAAGGCTCCCAGCTGGCCAGGGAAGCCGCGTGTGTGGGAGGGGCTCCGGCCACCGGCTGCCACGGCCCGGGGAACTGCCGATCCGAGGCTCCTAGCCGGCCCGGGAAGCCACGCTTGGGGGAGGGGCACCGGCCGCCGCGGCTTGGGGAACCACCGATCCAAAGTTTCTAGCCGGCCCGGGAAGGAGGGAGGGAGGGGCTCCAGCCACCAGCCACCGCGGCCCGGGGAAGCGCGCGTCACTCGGGGACCTCACCGCAGTGGAGTCTCCCAGCCGGTCCAGCCGTCCCAGATTGGGGTACACTGTGTGTCTGGTCTCCGTCGCGGCTCCCGGAGCTGTTCTGTACTGATTCTAGTTATCTAGCAGTTGTTCTGGAGGAGGAACTAAGATGCGCGCACCCTACCAAGCCGCCATCTTCTCCCAAGGGATTTGGAATTTCAATCTAAGAGTGTTGGGAAGCAGCAGAGGGCTGACAGCAAGCAAGATTGACCATTTGTAAAATGGTCATTCTAACTGCTAAGTGGAGAGTAGATGGTCAAGCATCTAGTATGGGATCAAGGAGTCTAGGTAAGAGGCTCTAGCAATGGCCCAGATCAATGTGGATAGTGGCCTGGTTGATTGCTGCTGGGCGGAAGGTGGGTGGAGCAATGATGAAGAGAATTAAGATTCTTTTGGCCCAAGTAACTGGGTAAATAAATGGTGGTGCCATTTCTAGAAACTAGGAAAGACTGAGGGAAGAACAGGTCTGGCAAGAGATGGAGTGGGGAGAAGCCACAAGTTTCATTTGGGGCATTACATTTGAGATGCTTATTAGACATTTACATAGAAATCTCAAGTAGACAATTGGATATATCAGTGTGGTCTTAAGCAGAGAAGTTGGGGCTGGGCATATGAATTTAAGAAGAGATGGTATAAATTCCAGAAAGGAAAATGCCTCTGGTAATTGTTACTAGGCATGAGGTCAGGCCTTCCTGGCAGATGAATTTCTATGGGGACTGAGATCACTTTGAAATTGGGCCACCACCAAGAACCAGAACTCAGCGGCAAAGGAACCACAGGTGCCTCTTGCCTTAATGGAGAGAGGAATAAGAGTACTGCCAATTTCTGCTTTAATCTTCCCACATCTAAATGACAAAAACACCATCTACCATTCATTTTCCTTGAAGAAGAGAGATACAATACTACTCACACCATGGTAAAAAGAGCTGGCAACTCCTGAAAGAACCCTATGATTGGAATCCAAGGTTAGGGAGACTTATTTGCACTTAGATGATCATGTCCTTGAGGGCAGGCTCTTCTGCTTGTCATTTCTCAAAGAACTTGGTACAGTGTTCAGTCAGTAACTGCTGCCGACTATCTGTTCTTAAAATAGTAATACTTCAGTCACTAAATGGAAGCTGACATTGATGCCTAAGC
This sequence comes from Tamandua tetradactyla, assembly GCF_023851605.1. Classification (NCBI taxonomy): domain Eukaryota; kingdom Metazoa; phylum Chordata; class Mammalia; order Pilosa; family Myrmecophagidae; genus Tamandua; species Tamandua tetradactyla. Next base: position 53,725,706 of record NC_135345.1, read on the forward strand.
AATTGCCATTGCTTCTTAAGATGAGACCTCTAATCTTGCACCTCTCCTATCAGCGCTCCTCTGCTTCCAGACAGATCATCTTACTTCCTTTCCTAAACCCTTCCAGTGATACCTCGCAGCCTTGTGGATAAAGTCCAAAACCCTTAGCATGGCTCAAAATAATTGCCCAACCACCCTTGCCTTATCTCTTGCTGCTTTTTACATGCACCCCATGCTCCAGGTATCAACAAGACCCTGAACAGTATTTGTGCCTTTGTGTCACATCTCCTTAGACTGACCCTCTTTGCCTTGTCCACCTAGAGAATGTCTATTGATCCCTCAAATCCTCAGTTCAAGGCCTTCCTCTGCTGTGAAACATTGCTAGGCCTATCCAAGCAAAAATCTTTCCTTCTTTTGCACCAGCACTGTATTTAATTCTTCCACAATAGTACTATCATACCATATGGCAGTTATTTAGTTCATTTCCACTCTTAGTAGTGGACTCCTTGGTGAGAGCAGTGTAAGTGGTTGTCATCTCTCTGTTCTCTGTACCTAACCCAGACAGAGTCAGGCATGCAGCAGAAACTCGATATGTGTTTGCTAAATGAAATGAATAAATGGATTAGACTACAAGAACCTAGAACAAAGCCTGTCCCTTGGAGAATAAATCTGATGACTCAATAAACATTAGAAATTCTAATTATCATGGCAACCCAGTCAATGTCATGGCAACATTATTGAAGTCATCAAGACGTATGTTGGGCCTTGGTGACATCACACTAGTCAGGCTATTAAGAACTCTACTTGCATGAGTGATCAATAATTTATATGACTCTCTTATTAGGGAGCTTTCTTTCAGGTTCATACTTGAGTATCGAGGGGCCATCCAAGAGACCCGAGCTTTAGAAACTGACGGGCTAGTTTAAACTGATCCTAAAGTGGTTTTGGTTCACAGGATCCATGAAGGAAGCACAGCACAGTCTTCTATTGGAATTAGGACTATTGAGTACTTGGATATGTCCAGAATGTATCTGAATGACCCCTACATCTAGATCTAACAAACCAGGTACAGGGATGATACAACCCTGCTAATCTTGAATGATTTCACAGCACATAACCCAATGCATTTACCCGCAGTCAGGATGGATAACTGACAAAATTTAGGAAGTGTCCATGACCCTGAGACACATTATTTGCTTGAGTATGTTCTGACCTCGGCAGAAGCTTTGAAAAACGTTGGCCCTTCAATCTTGACTCTTTGAAAGGGAAGCATGGTATATGGTAAATGTGGAAGTAACAGGGCGGGTGGGTCAGGGTGAGGAGACTTCCAGCTCCTGTTGGGAATTTCCCACTGGGATCTTGGAACCATTTGCGACCAACCTGAATTAGATGAGCCGCACTCTCTGGGCTGCCATATCGAAGGTCATGTCCGTTGATGGCTAACACGCGATCATTCTCCTCCAGCTGACCATGTCGGTCTGCCACACCACCATCCAGTACATTGAAAATGAACACCCCAGGCTCATCCAGCTTGCGCACCAGTTTTATTCCAAGCTGTTCTTCAGGGCTGCTTTTATTGAGAACCACATCGAAGCTGTCATCCCGGAGGCCATAGATGTCCAGTGCCAGACCACTGTTTCTGCTTCGGAACTTCTGCTCCCTGAGCACTGTCAGCCGTAGCAACTGGCAGGGCTGTCGCAGCAGGTGCAGGGCATAGTTGTGGGGTACATTGCTGATGTCCATGCCATTGACCTGGGGGAGAGTGGACCTTAGAATCTGGAGCAATCATGCAGCCAGCTTCATCTGCCACAACACTTCCTAAAAAGGCCCAGACCCACAGAATAACCAGAACTCTTTTAAAGACCACTCATCTATGTCATCTAATCCCATACCCAAACATCCCCATCTTACAATATTACTTCTTCCAACATTACTTGCAATGTCTTCTTTGAGCGTGACCTGCCCCACTTTTTCAGTACTTTCTGAGTAGAAACTATTTTTCCTCAGCCTTGTCCTTACACAAGCCCACAAATTCATCTATGGAACCCTGACCTTCATTTCTGTTGCCTGCTGTAGTTACCTTTTTTTTTTTTTTTAGCTGAGGAAAACAAAAAAGGAAGAGTAAGTAGGAAAAGGAAAAGAAAGAAAAGAAATGATTCCATTCAGCTTGGTCAAATGATGACACAAAACTTGAAAAATCAAACCGAGTTGCATTGTCTTTCAAAAAATCTCCAATTGTGCTTTTCTCCCTGGGTCACCCATACAGAACTCCCAGTCCCCAGCCCTGTGTATGTGGGTGTGCATGAGTGTGTGGGTTTTCATATTTGGTGTGCATGAGTGTGTGGGTGTTCATATTGGGTCTCCAGGTAGCTGTCTGCAAGACTGTTGCCCATGTTCTCAGCAAAAGGAGAAATCTCTGCCTGGTTTCAAATAAACAAACATGAACGGAAGCCTTGGGCTCTCTTATTGGAAGGATGGATCACCTTATAATACTATTTAACTATCCCTAAGCTCAGCCCCTCTTGTTTATGCCTCAATCATATCTGCAGGGCTGATCTCATAATGGTTTTCTGGGGTTAATCACTCTGACTAGGCAGACTTAGTCTGGAGTCTACAGCACCCACCAGTCACCACTGGGAAGAAAACAGCTTCACAGCAGTCCTGCATTCAGCATGCTCAGTGATGGACATCCCACGGAGGAGAAACAATCTTCTCAAATTTCTATAGCTTGGTTATACTTGCAGCCAATTGTTAGAGGAACCTTGGAATGAACTTTTAAAAAGGACTTCATCAAATATATAATCTCAGTTGCATCTCCAGGGAAGAATGGAGGCTTACCCCGTGCAAAGGCAAAGCATACCTCCCGTGTCCAGGCACAGGTGAGCTGAGCACCAAAGGTGGCAGGACTTGGCTTTTCCCATCACACTCATGCCAAGGGAGCTCAAGGCTGCCTGAGAGAGTCTTGGCAGCCTCTTTGCCCCCAAGAGCCAGCTGGAGGCCACAAGAGTAAACATGTTTTATTATGCGGCCCTCCCAAGCAGCTTGTTCCACTAGAACTGGGACAGAAGCCATGGAGAGGGTCACAGCTGTGGTGACCGCCACCAGAGGATGAAGGACCCTGCCTATGACTACACCTTGGGGACCAGAGGGAATGTCAGCATTTCTGCAATTGTCACTTTAAATTCCTTCTCCTCTTGTTCCAACTAGTTTGCCAGAGAAACAGCTCATTACGAGATGGAGCTGGCCCCTCAGCGACCTTGGAGAGATTGAACGAGACTGTTATCTTAGTATCAGATAGGAAATATATGACTAGAGAGGGGTTTCTTGTCACTTTTGGCACATGTTTGACTTCTGTCTGATAAACAACTCTTCCTTTATCCTTTCTCTCCTGAAAGTTCCTCCTTAAAATCTTTCTCTTCAACCAAACCTCAGAGGAGAGTAATATCCAAGGCATCTATTCCACCACCTGTATTCCCCTGCAATGCCTGTGGGTTGGCAGGAATGGCTTAGGGATTACTTTATTTAAAATTGAGAGCCATTAAGCTACAGGAAATTTACTTTAGAAGGGTGTGTGAATGTGAGTGATTAGATAAAACACAAAATATTCCATTAATCTGCTCTAAAAAAATTTTCGTAATGTAATGAAAATATGTGCTTTACTTTAATATTATTTTATATTATTGCTGCTTAAAGTTGGAAGAAAGGGTAGAAAGAAGGAGAGATAAGAACATGAGAAGGAGAAAGAAGAGAAGACAGAAGAGATGGAAAAAGTGAAGAGGAAGGAGGACAGAAGAAGCTAGAGGGGAGAAGGGAGTAGGGAGGAGAGAAGACAGAGACAAAACTGATACAGAGACAGAAATATTTATATACAGAGGGAGGGAGGGACAGAAGGAAAGAGCTAGAAAGAGAGATATAAAGACTTATCTCAAATTATAAATCTCATATGAAGAGTCATCTCAACATAGTAGTTATGAAAAATGACTGTTCCTCATTTATTGAATATTTTTCCTCATTCATTCATGCATTTGCCTTGAAGACATTTTTATTAAGCCCCTCTGTGCTGCCCCTCAGCCACGGTCTCTACCTTTAGAATGATGTCTCCTGGCAGTAGCCGACCGTCTCTGGCGATCACCCCATCACGATAAATGTGTTGGATAATGATATGGACCAGAGGTGTTTCACTGCCTCCCACAAGCCTAATAGAGAGGCTTTCGTTGGGATCCACTCGATTGATCTTGATGCTGGTAATTTCACCATCTGGAATCAGGTGATACAACCTGGGAAAGACTGAAATGGATAAAGACAGTATTTATTTTAAGACTGCCCTTCGCAACCACCCTTCTTCTTGCCAAACTTTGGTTTCAGCCAAACTAAACTATTCATTGTTCCTCATACATGTTTTCCATTTGCCTGCCTCTGTGCCAGTTTAAGTTCTCTGCTTGGAATGTTTTTCATCCCAAGCCTAAACCCAATTTTCCTTTCAAAGCCGCCATGAAATGATCCCTTCCAATTTAACTTTACCCTGACCCTTCTCTCCCTCATTCCCTCCAAACATCACACCTCTCATAAAGCTTTTTCTCTCTTCCTCGTGGCACTCAAACTTGTATCATTATTATTTGTGTCCCTTTCTTAAATCCCCTCCAAGATCCTTGCAGGCATAAATTCTGGCTGTTGTGTGATTCTCAGCACAGGAGTCTTCTGCTGATGTTTATTGAGTGACTAGGAATGAATGAATGAATGACCCTCTTTATCGAATAGACTATAGTTTGATCACTTTGCTTATCGAGAGACAAAATAGTACAAACCTGTCCTTCTGTCCCTTGGATCATTTTGAAGGCCCTGCTTTTTAGCCTCTGGGAATCATTGGACCCCTATACCTAGGAAGTTAAATGGCCTGATTCATGGTCAAGAAAAGAGGTCTAAGACAAAGACGAGATGATGGCTTCCAAAGATCTGTCACTTGTGGCCCTGAATTACTGAACGCAGAGCTAAAATGACATACAGAGATCTAGACTGGTGTTTCTCAAACTTTATTTTTTTTATGGGGAAAAAACCTTCTTCCCAATGAAATCCTCCACAGTCCCTTCCCCCTCCTCAACCCCCAACTCTTGTAGCCATTAGAGCTGCTGTGGTTGCAAGGTAATATGAGCATTGTCTGAAAACGAGTCCTCAAAACTTTAATTTACTAGGGAGAGTGTTTAAACTCAAGAAGGGGAAGTGAAGTGAATGCCTAGAGGTTGGTGGCCCTCAGAGCTAGCTCCGAATCTGGGCTCCTGGTGACCAGCCTTCTTGTCGCCTCCCTCAGGTTTCCCTGCAGCCAGGCACTCACAGGCAGACAACAGACTCACAAGGAATTGCCCGTACACCAATAAGCCAGCAGCACTGATTGGCACTGCTCTTCCACCTCAGTTGGGCTAAGAGTCCTCAGAGGGGACACCACCAAGAGGTGGGATCAAGCCACCCCTAGGCCGTGGAAGAAGAGGTTCCTCTGAGCTACTGGAGGCCCAAGTGTGGATATGGAGCATAGGGTTGCCTCCGCCTCTCACAGCTGCTGCCAGCTGCCTTTGCCTTAGGATTCTCCCCTAAATAAGTCATCTGGAAAGATCAAGACCAAGGGCCTATTTCTGTGAACCTATTTTCAAAATTCATGACCTTGATCCATTTTCACGAATGAACTTTCTAGGAACAAAACAGAGAATTAAAATTATTTCTCACTATCGTAAGACATGATAAAGTACTGTAGTGGCCAGGGGAAGTGTGAGACATTATAAATGTGGGTGCTTAGCCTCCACGGAGACTTGATTGAACGTGAGTGAGCGGCTTGGCTACGAGTCTGTGAGTGGCAGTCTCGGTTCCTGTCAGTTCCTTCTGCTAACTGTACTTAGGTGACTGAGTTCAATTAATGTTTAAACTACTTTGATTATGTTAAGTAGCCTATACCACAGGCATTTGTCAGAGCATGTCTGGTGACAAGGGAATAGAGATTATTTTAAAAAATCATTTTAGCAAAGAAAGATTTGGAAATAACCACCAAAACTTGATTTCTCTCCTTTTCCCACCTCCCCTTCTAACCTCCCTCCCAACAGATTTACAAAACCACACTCCTGTGTCCTAAACCTGAACTGATCAAGTTAAATTTGATAGCACAAAAGGACACAGCTGGTATCGCATTTATAAATACCATTAAAAATGAGAGTCATACCATTGCAACTCTAATGACCTGGAAGAGTAAAAGGAAATTTTAAATTGCCAAACTTGTGTTGGCCTGGGAAGAAAAGAATTTGTTCAATATCATGTCCTCACTCAAGTACTCAAGGATATAATAATAATTATCAGGAGTTTACTCTATTTGAGGCACTGAGCTAAATGATTTACATGCATATTATTTTTGTTTAATCCTCAGAACAACCTTGTAAAGTACATTATCATTTCTGTTTTTTTTTTTTCTGTTTGCTTTTTCTCTTTAAAGATGCAAACATGCTAAAACTTAGCAGAGTTAAAAAAAATAATAAAAAAATAAAAAAACTTGGCCAGAGTCACATAACTGATAAATTGTTGGAGTCAGGCTCTAAACCCAGGAACACTGAGCCCACATGATGTCTCTTTACTGATGTAAATAAGAATGGATAAGCCATGCCAAGAGAACTCAGCAGACTGACCATAGGTTGCTGAAGCAATGAGACCGTAACGTGATTTTTGGAATCCTATAAATACATCACTACCAACATAGAAGGATCTTAACACCTCACACCATTCTAAAGGAATAGCTTCTGGCATGTCTGGGGAATCCCTTCTCTCCTACTATAACTGCCCTGCACACATAACAAGCTGCCATCTCCATCTTTCTGAGAGATGGCTCCAATCCTAGAGTAACTCAAAAGCTTTCAGGTACGTTCATTACCCTAAATCCAGTCTGGACTCCTAATGGGATCTTAAGCCCTCTCTAATTTGGCCTTAACTTCATTTCCCACTACTTCCCAACACATCCAACAACCCAACACTAATTCAGATCATAAACCATTACTTGAGCACTTCCCTGCTGGAAGTGATGTTCCTCTCCCTAGAGCTGCCATTGTCATTTATTAGGACCTCACTCTCCACGGTGTTTTATTTTCTTTTACTCTTAAATGAACCCCGCGAAGCCAGAAACTGGATTTTATAACCTTTATATCTATTCATAGAGCCTAGGGCAGTGCCCTACATGTAGTAATCTTACAAAATAGTTTCTGTAATAAGTGTGCAAATAAATCTTATCTGGGCAGTAGAAAAGTTTATATGGAGTGGAATTAAGGAACTTTTAATAAGAGGGAATGAGACGGGCAGAAAGGAAGTCATAATTCTTTCATTTATTAATCTCACAAACTTTTAGCAAATGCTATTACGTGCCAGAACTGGCCAGCCCTGAGATACAAAGATACACTGTCAGGTGCGGTCACAGTGAAATGATGGCGACACAGGGTGCTACAGAAAGACAAGTGCAGGGGGACTGAAGTAATCAGGGAGGGCTTCCAGGGTGGGAAAATGCCTTAGCTGACCATGGAAGGAGGAATTAGATGCTGGAAGACAGAAGAGGAGGAGTACAGGTTAGACAACAAAAGGGAAGTAAGAGAAAGAGATACAGCACTTACTGGGACTGTAATAAGTTCAGAGCAGTGAGAGCACAGTGTGTGTATGTGTGTGTGGGATGGTCATGAGAAAGTAAGAAAGGGTCTTATTTCTCTGCTTGAGAATTTTCCAAATTCTAACCCCAACCCCTAGAAGTGGAAAATAGTATAACTGAGAGGGTAAAGAGTGGGCTCTGGAGTCAGGTGGCTTGAGTCAAAATTCCAGTTCTGCCTTTTTTTTTTTTTCAGCTGGGTGGTTTTGGGCTATTTACTTGATCTCTCTGGGTGTCAGTTTCCTTATTCAAAAAACAGGAATGATAATACCTATCTCTTAGCATTGTGGTGACATTTAAATGGCATAGAATAATACCTGGTACACAGGGGGAGGTCAGTTTTTGTTAACTAATATTATGAGTGTTCTACCAGTCTAATATAAAATGAAAAGAAGTGGGACAGTATTTCCTCAGCTCCATTTCTACTCAGGAAAACTCATAGACTCTAAGCTCCAGTACTTTTTTTTTTCCCCAGGCAGACACTGGGAATCGAACCCAGGTCTCCAGCATGGCAGGTGAGAACTCTGCCCACTGAACCACTGTGGCCTGCCCTCCAACAGTTTTTTTTTGCATGGATTCTGGAGCTACATTACCTGGATTGAAATTTAGCAAAATAATCTGGGGCAAGCTAAAACCTCTCTACTTTTCAGCTTCTTCATCCGTAAAATGGTGATAATAATAGTAGTTGCTTCATAGGTTGTTGTGAGGGATAAACGAATTAAGACAAGTAAAACACTCAGAAGCACACTGTTATTATATAGTCACAATAGCAGGAAATACTTATGTGCATTTACTATGTCCCAGGTACCACACTAAATGTTTTTCCCTTATTATCTACAGTTACTATTCTGAATAGGACTTTCATTAGCACCTGAAGGTAAGGGTTCCAAAACCTTCCCCTTCAATCTATGTTTAAAAATATAATAATAATTCTGCCTGTAGTTACTCATATGGGAAGTAGATAAGGGAACAAATATTCTATGTCCTTGGGAAGAGGCATCGTAGAAAGTCTGAGGAAGGCAAGTTGCCATTTCCACTAAAGCCACTCTGGAAGCCCAGCCATGTCCAGCCTTGCAGGTAAGTTCATCTACCTTCAGGTTCAGTGGTGTTTTCAGAATTTTCCCTTCCCTGGTCCGCCTGGTTGGCAACTGCACTTCCACTCTTTGTCCTTCGAAGAACACTTAAAGCTCTATTTATTTTTTTAAAAGATCTGGTTCTGATAGTGGATCGCTCAAAGGGCCGTGCTGAGGAAAAGAAAGAAGAGAGGAACAGCAGTTATGCACAAATAAAGTCATCCTTTAGGTATACGTCTGATAAGAGAGACCCAGGAGAGGCTCACCAGTGTTTACTTCTAGTTAGTAGGATCACACAATGTGCCTACCTGTATCTTCTAAGTTGTTTACAATGAAATATGTATGCCTTGTGTAAGAATTTCTTTTTCATTTTTTTTGCTGGTCCAGTCTTAATACAGCAGCGTTTGTTTGAGCAGCATGGATACGAAAGTACTGACACCGCTGGAGGGCGGGTCATTATGTCCAGCTTCAACCTCTTTCACCAAGTCAGGTTACATACAGCTTTAATGATCTGAGGTTTGCATGATTTCATTTCACTTTGGAGGACTGGACATTAGGCTGCTGCCAAAACTAACAGAGCTATTTCCCCTTAAAAAAAAAAATCATTTCCAGAACTTTCCACAGTGACTATTCCACAGAGGGCAATCCCAAGGCAAGAAGCCCATTCGCGGACAACCACCCTTTTGACTCACTCCTGGTTCGGTTGCTCTGGCCAGGGTCCACCAGGCTGTTTGCTGGCTGGTCTTCCTCCACCGTGGACACGTAGGCAGGGTTGTCTAGGCCCGGCTCGTCGGCCATTAGGGGGCTGGTGGCAGCTGCGGAGACCTCAGGAGAGAGTGCCGTGGCTGTCAGGCTAGTGCAGCCCTCGGGACAGCCATCGTGCGCCCGCCTCTTCCTGTCTTTGGTCAGGCCGTAGTGGGATGCGCCTTTACAGCTGTAAGAAAACCAGTGGGGAAGAGATTCCTAACTATCAGCCAGCCAGGCCCACCCTTCACATACCCAGGCTTGCTGGCTGCTTAATTATACCCCCTTCCTTTTTGCCTAGAGGCACTCAATATTACACTTTGCTGACCAAATGAATTAATGAATTGAGATGATAGTTTTTAAAAGATGGTTATTTCATTCTCTCAAAGCACTGGCTCCCTGGAGTGCAAATTTATGAAATTTCTAGTGGTATCTATGGAAACAGAAATTGACCTGTCTGGACTTGGTAATTCCTTCTTGCTGACCTGAAAGCCTGGTACATAAACCACACTCTCAATCTTCTTTTTGGTTTAGCTCCCACTGAAATCCCCATAGAACCGAACATAAATATGACGCGTCTCCAAAGTTCCATATTTAACTATCTGTGGAAACAGAACCACCATGGCCACAAAGCCACAGGAGGTTACTCAGCATCACTTTCTCTAGAGGTGGGCTTGGTGGTTTCCATTCCCTACCCCTGGGCTAGTCTGAAAGAGCTCCCTTCATCCCTCTGACATGGAAAAATCTCACTCATTAACCTGTCGTTCGACATCTTCTATGGTGTTTGACAGAAGTATAATTTTCTTTTTTCATTCACTGTCAGTGTTTAAAAACCACCACTACAAACTGATGGAAAGGCTAACCATTGCTACAGTAGAGAGAAATGGAAAGCAGATCTAAGGAAATGGAAAGAGACCAAGGTTTGAGCTAATTGGCTCTACGATGTTTACCAGAACACACCTCTGTGTGTCACTGGGCAAGCTGTGTCGGCTCTTAGGTAGGTTTTGGTCAAGAAATAGTGATGATTTAACTATCTCATTCCACTGCCCTGAGGGAGCGGCCAAGGCAGTCAGCCAGCTTCCACGGTGGTTGTGAGGGCAGAGGTGATTGGCCCCTTTAAGAAGTGGCAATTTGCATATAGGAGATGTGCTCATTATAAATCATTTTTAAATCAGATTCTTATAGAACCTCTTCTACAGCTGGGCTATTTGAAAGTAAGCCAAATCAAAGGGCAGGCTACAGTTGATGCACACACATGATTCATATTGCCTACAGTGCCACAGAACCCGCAGGACAGAAGCACAAAGGGTCCCATTGTCTGGATCAGAAGGCTTGCTATGAAATCTACTTAGCTGTGTGCTCTGGGGCAATTTTATTAGCCTGCCTAAACTCTCTGATCGCTACCTACTTCTCCGGTTTGACTAACAAGAATTTAGTCTTGTCAAGAATTTAGTACTTTGCCAGATATATAGTAAGTTCTCAATAAATTATAGTACTTCTATTATTCATGGATTCTAAGATGCTCATTTTTTCACATTTTCATATTTTAGAGCTCAGAATGCATGTGTGATGACTGGTGTCTCATAATCGCTATACCAGAAGGTGGTCATGACCCAGATGCCACTGTCTATGCAAGGCAACCACCGCCATAGGTATCTATCTTATCATTCTCTAAGTATATACAGCTCTTGCTACTAAAGCTTTCATGTTCAATTGCCATTCAAATGCCTTAGAAAAGGGCCACGGTGGCTCAGCAGGCAGAGTTCTTATCTGCCATGCTGAAGATCCGGGTTTGATTCCCAGTGCCTGTCCATGTAAAAAAAAAAAAAAAAAAAAAAGCCTTAGAAAAGATTACATTACTAGTCAAGCATTGAAATGAAAAGTTACTGCATATGTATAAGGTCTTAAAAACAGAGCAGCCGGGTATAAATTTGATCTCAATGAAGCAAATATTCATCATTAGGACTGCAATTCCATATTTTCTTGCAAAAGGACAAGGAAGTGCTTTGTGGGATGTTAGAAAGGAAGGTACCTGAAAGGAGATGAAAAACAGTGTTTCATTTCTGAGGGCATTCAGAAGGATTGCCTATGGCATGCCAAGCAAGGCAGCTGAGAGCAAGAGAAGTTGCTCAGTTCCTCTGGATGGATTTCAAAGCCACATGAGGCCGGTGTGATCAATTCACGCATCGCAGGATATAAAGGTGTTTCAGGATAGTTTAACAAGCAGCAGGATTTTCTTTTCTTTTCTTACTGGTACATAAAATACGGTGCTTCTTACGATCAAAGGCATCTTAGGGTTGATGAAATGTGGTTTTAATATTAGTGCAAAAGAACACCACACATTATATAATGTGCACATCTTACAGAAGAGGAAGCGGGTCTCCAGCTCAGACTGGAAGTGTTCTTCCTTCTTCACTAGAAGAGTTCAAGCTCTCTGCAGAAACTGGTGCTGTACTGATTAGCAACTTAGTCTTGGACTTGTTCTGCTTAAAAAATAGTTAAGTGTTTGATATGGGAAACTCAAAAATTGGAGGAAATACTGTGATGGAAAAGATAAAAGTCAGCATGTATATGAGCAACTCCAAAAGTTATAAATATGTGATGGAACCCTTCTATGCAGGCCAGCAGTATTTGGTTAGCAATGCACGGGAAGGAACCTCCTAGACTATGCAGTTGGTCCAGAAATAGTTCTTCTTTTCTCAGAGCAGGAATGCCGTTAACCATGTGACCTGACAGGGCAGGAAATGAATTTTCGAGTTGGACAAATGACTGGCAAAAGCATGATGCAATGGCTTTCTGGAGGGAAGAGCATATGCAGAAGAAAGAAAGTGATATCTTATTCTGCTTTCTCATTCGTGAGGAAGGTTAAGGCATTTAAAAATATCTGAACTGGGTGGGCCACGGTGGCTCAGCAGGTAAGAGTCTTGCCTGCTATGCCTGAGGACCCGGGTTTGATTCCCGGTGCCTGCCCATGTAAAAAAAATATACATCTGAACTCCAAGATGGCCTCATAGGAAACCCTTGCTATTTCAAATCACTGGAGTTTCAAGACACGATTTTGAATGGGAAAGAAAACCACATAAAATGGGTTAGTAGCCTTCCCTTTGGCCTCATGTTGTGACTTTACTATAGCTAGGGAGGATGCAAAATCTAAATTTAAATGTTCAGACTCATAACCTTGTATAAAGTAGGTTCTACTTAAGCAAATCATATTTGTGTCACATTGGCTTTCTTCAACCTCTTGGCTTAGCTGGAATCTGAGGCACAGAGTGATCTATGAAGGTAGCTGCTTATACTTACTAATTACCTCTGTTGGGATGACTAATACTAGAGCTTCTTGATTTAGAAGCATAAATGAGGGAGGAGAGAGTGAGAGCTGATTAGCATTGGCCGGTATGGGAACATACGGTGAACCCTGGGTCGTGTTCAAAGCAAGCAGGATTTATTGTCCCTTTCAGTTATCCTGAGCACTAGGCACTCTCAGGTGGTGATGGGCCATAGCCATGAACTTGAAGGATGAATACAAAACACGGAGAACTATTTTTCAACCAGACCAGGCACTTCGGATGCGCCGTCCGTTAAACCAACTCTGAAAATCAGTTTTCTTGGTAAGAATGAGGTTGGAAATCCAGTGCTCCTGTATCAAAGTGAACAGAGGCAAATAAATCTCAATATAAGTATGCTGATAGAAGGTGTGCCATGAAATTTTTTATTTCTTTCTTTGGGGGAGGGGCAGATGCTGAAAGGGAAAACAAACCCCCTTCTTGCAAAATTTCAAGTCCATGAGTTCACTGTGAATGGGAGTTGGGGACTAGAAGCAAGATGGACCCCAGGTGTCATTCCACAGAGTTCTGCTGGGATGTCCTCAGCAGAGTTCAGCCCATGGGGCAAAGGGGGCTGGTTTGCATGGGAAGGCTCCCTTCTGCCTGTGAATTTATCCATTTATGTGAAGAATAAAAGTTGACTCCAAGAACACGAGCCGCCACACCCCCAGCATAACAGTCTGACCAACTATACACCCTCCTTTTGATCACTCTAATTCCCCCTACATTCTTCTCCCTGGGTTCACTCCTGGATCAGGGAAACATGGAGTGGGCTCCTCACATTGCATTCATTAATTGCCCAGTCTGACCTTACTCTCAGTGGGGCTTGCAGACTCATATACCAGTCAGGTGAGGAAAGGAGTGAAGGAAGGCCAGGTGGGGACCATGGGGAACAGAGATGCCCTGTTTTAAAGGCACAGGCAGCCACTCTGTGTCTTAAGAATGCCAGTCCATGTTGTCAGCAGGAGCAATTTAGAAGCTGAACTCCAGTTTTTAATGTGAGATCTCTTGATTTTTAAAAGTTGGCCACAAATTCGAAATTTTTGAAAACACTTTGTGGGGCCAAACAAAACACACATGCAGGCCAGATATATCTCAAGGGATGCCAATTTCCAACCTACAGTAACCAACAAAACTGCCAATATGAGTAGGTCAGACCCATTTCTCTGTTCAGTCCTCCAGGAGGCAATGCTACCCCTCTCTTTACTCTTCCCCAAACCTCCCTCTCTCCCCAGTGCTGTGAGAGTGTATGTGTGTGTAGGTGAGAATCCTCCCTAAAGGAGGCTTTCACTTTTAATTATTTGTCCTATCCCCATTTCTGATCCAACTTGGAGAATGAGACTGAATTTTCAACTGTTCATCTTTCACTCATGGGAGAGCTAATAGTCTGTCCAAAGCAATTATTTAGTGGGAAAGGGAGACATTTGACCCAAATGGATGTATCACTCTTTCAGGCAAAGAGAATCAAGGTTAGGGGATTGTGGAGGAAGGCAAGTTTCTCCTCCAGCAGCTGGGTCTTCTTTTGGCTTCTGCTGCTCCACTGGACAGGATAAGTGATTCGGAAACTTGGCCCACAGTGGGGGATGCAGGGCCAGGCTGGGAGACTTGGCTGCAGGAGATGAGATGGTCACGGTGAGATAGTGGCAGGGTTTCCTTTGTGTCCCTGGATAAGGCAGCTGGGAAATACGCCACTGGGAGACAATGGGACTTGCAGTGTTCTGGCCCAGAGAAGGTCTTTGTTAGGGAGCTAGCGGCCCAAGAGTCTGAGCATGGGCCTTGGGCACACGCCCTCAGCCCCCAACTCCATGTCCACTGCCACCTCCATGACCCTGGTCCTCCTGGTACCATACTGCACTGCTCTGCAGCACACCCTACTCCATTTCCTGCCGTTGTCTTCACCCCCATCCCATCCACCCAAACCACACTAACACAATCTTTTTTTACTCAGAAACTTTCCTTGAAAATTTTTCCCATTGCTTATAGGATTGAGTCCAGCTCGTGCTGACATTCCCTGACTCATATTATCATGGCCTCATCTACAGAGTCTGGCAACTCAGAAGGGAGTTGGGAGGAGGACAGTCGATTATTTATCCAGCTCTCCCATGATGGACTGCCTGTTATTTTCTGCATACATTGCCTCATTTAAACCTCCTTCCTGTCCTCAAAGAAGAACCTTACTACCTATTTTACAGATGAAGAAATGGAAGCTAGAAGTGGAGAAATGCCTTGTCCAAGTTCACCCAGTGGAGCTATTTGAATCCAGGCTGTGGGGTTCTATGCTTTCTCTCCTCCATGGGCTGGCCTCCTGCCCCAAGCTGTCCCCTGGATGCCAGACTCATTTATCAAACTGTGAACACCACATCTTCACTTAGATGTTAAATATGCATCTCAAATTTTACACCCTAAACTTCCCTGCCAAACTAGCTCTTCCTGTATCTTCTTTATTTTATTAAAATAGCACCTTCCATCCTTCCTGTTGTTAAGGCCAAAAGTCTCAGACTCATCCTCGAATCTTTTCTTTCTGTTGACACCCCAAATACAGTCCAGCAAAATATATTCAGAATCCAACTAGGAAAAATAGATACAAAATCCAACCACTTCCCGCCACCTCCACTTCCCCCTCATCTCTGCCTGGATTATTGTAACAGTCTCCTGGGTGGTTTCATTGCTTCCACTTTGTTCCTCTTTCCCATCTATTCTCAACCAAGCAGCCAGAACATTCCTTTTAAAAAGGCTCTCTATTTCACTAAATACGTAAGGTCTTTACTATGACCTACCAGGTCCTGTGTTTTCTGTCCTGTTATTTCTGACCTCATCTCTTTCCACTTTCTCCATTCTTCACCCATTCAGTCTCACACTCACACAGCCAACTTCTCCACCCTTCCCCCACTAGGCCTCAAACATTCCGAAGCGGGTCCTGCTTCAGGGTCTCCCCTGCCTGGAAAATTCTCCCCAAACAGCCACATGGCTTGTCCCCTTCTCTCCTTCAGATTTCTGATTACAATTCACCTTCCTTGACCACCCTACTTAAAATAGCAGGTTCTCTTTTGGCATATTCTATCCCTATCTCTCTTTCCCTGCTTATTTTTTCTCTATAGACTACAAGCACCAAAGAGCAGGGATTTGGGCCCTACTTTCTTTATTGTTGATTCCCAGTGCCTAAAACAATGACTGGAATATAGAGAGGATTATCAATATATAATGCTTGAATGAAAGAATGACTTGCACTGATGAAAGAAGTAATTCAAGTTCCTAGGCTGTGGAGTGAATGATCTAAATTGGCCATAAACACTAATCTTGGGACAATGCACTTGTTTTTCTACCCCAAAAGTCTCTCCTTGGCATTGTGCGGTGGCAGTCCGCAGACCACCTCATACCATCTCTTGTGACCCAGTCTCGCCAAGATAAGAGACCTGAAACATGAACAAACCACGAGGACTAGTTATTTAACAAGTGCTAAGATACTGACATTAACACAGAAATATTTATTCAGACAATTAGGCCAAACATCTTAATTTTAAAAATGGTTTAATTGATGGACAGTATTTTAAAATCTAAATATGCCATTCCAACAACATATTCTATAAATCCAAATTCCAAAGGGAGCTATATTTTTCACAGAAAGATTGGAATTAACTGCTTGAGGGAGTGAGGGTGAGTAGGCAGGGAGAGTCAGTCTCCAAAATTAAGTCAATAGAAGCAAACTCTGAAAACATTGGATTTCAACCCCTGGCATAAATACAGCATCTTCCACTTACCTGGGTACCTTTAGGAGGGCTTATATCCTACACATAGTTCCTAGAGTAGACATCCAGTAAATGTTTGTTGAATTGAACTGTATAACAGCCATCCTTTGGGTGTTCTTTTTATTGAAATTACCAGACTGTGAATTAAGGAATATGCTCACACAGTCCTTGAAATGGATAATTACTTTACATGTTAGTCTCCCTATTCCCTCAGCAAACTCATAGTTTTCCTTTTCATTTCCCTATACTCCAATTCAAGGTGCAAAATGAAGAGGAAAGTGGGAGAAAAAGTCTTTTATTTTTTATTAGTCTATCTTTTTCCACCTATATCCTTAATAACTTTGATAATCCCCCATCTCCCATGAACAGACAGCATATTGAGGAAATACCATGAATACAAGGCTATTCTAGGAAAAAATGAGGAAAACCCACTTAGTTCATATCCTCTTTAAAAAGCATAAAATCAAATCATGATCACAGACAAGTGGACGGAAGGACAGAAAGACAAAAAGAGGACTCTGAGAGCTCTGAGGTCAGCCAAAACTCAACAAGAGATAAACCAATGGATGGAGCCAAACATCCATTGTGTCCATGACAGGGCATGAGCCCTGGGTGTGCTAAAGCAGATGGAGAGATTTCTTTCATTAAAAGCCTCCAGTTTTTACTTTTAATCACGCTGGTTCAGATGTTTTAGTATTTGTAGGCTACTCTGACTCTTTTATTGAAAGAAGGTAGGCTATCTAATCCAAATACATGATAACCAATATTTCATAATTCTTTTAATGTTGGGCACTAGAAATCCTTCTTAGGTTTGGGATAGAAATAAATGCATCAGTCATCATCTTCCAAAACAGTCCCAGCTCGAGCCCAGCCTCGAGTGGGACCTACTCATGCTGATTCAGTCCTGATCATGTTACTTGGAAGAGATGCCAAGTCTCAAGTAACAATAATACGATTTCTATTAACGCAACTTGGGTTAGGCATCCCTGAGCCCAGGACTTCTTTCAGGGGCAATCTGAGTTCAGATTGGATAATAATTTTCTATATTTCACTCACCATACCTTTATCTTCTCAAACAATAACCATTTAGTTTAAGAACATTAGGTAAAATCATTCTTGATTTTGGATTACCATTTCTCCCTATCTATGCTACAACCCATGTTCCCTGGAATGGAATTATATGGCCTCTCACATAGCAACCAGAAATAAAACATGAAAAAAATTAGCATATGTATGTAATCATGGGTGAAGTAGCATCAATTAAATAAAAGGTTATCAGTTCATTATCCCTACAAAGGATAGGCTAAGCCTACTCAAAATTAGGCCTAAGAATCACCCCAGAGAACCTCTTTTGTTGTTCAGATGTGGCCTCTCTCTCTCTCTCTCTCAGCTGACACGTAAGCGAACACATTGCCCTCCCTGCCTCTACGTGGAACGTGACTCCCAGGGTGTAAACCTCCCTGGCAACGTGGGACAGAAATCCTAGAATGAGCTGGAACTTGTTATCGAGGGATTGAGAAAATCTTCTCGACCAAAAGGGGGAACAGAGAAATGAGACAAGATAAAGTGTCAATGGCTGAGAGATTCCAAACAGAATCGAGAGGTTATCCTGGAGGTCATTCCTACGCATTAAATAGATATTCCCTTTTTAGTTAAGACGTAACAGAGAGGCTGGAGGGAAGTGTCTGAAAATGTGGAGCTGTGTTCCAGTAGCCATGTTTCTTGAAGATCATTGTATAATGATGGAGCTTTCACAATGTGACTGGGTAATTGTGAAAACCTTGAGTCTGATGCTCCTTTTATTTACTTTATTGACAGACGAGTAAAACACATGGATTAAAAAGAAATAAATAATAGGAGGAACAAATGTTAAAATAAATTTAGTGGATTGAAATGCTAGTGATCAATGAAAGGGAGGGGTAAGTGGTATGGTATGTATGAATTTTTTTCTGTTTTCTCTTTATTTCTTTTTCTGAATTGATGCAAATGTTCTAAGAAATGATCATGATGATGAATATACAACTAGTGATGATATTGTGAATTGCTGATTATATATGTAGAATGGAATGATCACATGGTAAGAATGTTTGTGTTTGTATGTTTAATAAATAAAATAAATTAAAAAAAAAAAAAAAGATAAAGTGTCAGAGGCCGAGAGATTTCAAAGAGTCGAGAGGTTATCCTGGAGGTTAATACGTACACATTATATAGATATCCCCCTTTTTAGTTTAAGGTGTATTAGAGAAGCTAGAGGGAAGTACCTGAAACTGTAGAGCTGTGTTCCAGTAGCCATGCTTCCTGAAGATGATTGGATAATGACATAACTTTTACAATGTGACTGTGTGATTGTGAAAACCTTGTGTCTTCTGATGCTCCTTTTATCTACAGCATGGACAGATGAGTAAAACATATGGATAATAAAAAAATAATAGGGGGAACAAAAGTTAAGATAAATTGAGTAGATTGAAATACTAGTGGTCAATGAGAGGGAAGGGTAAGGGGTATGGCACGTATGAGTTTTTTCTTTTTTCTTTCTTTTGTTGGAGAGATTTAAATGTTCAAAAAAATGATCACGGTGATGAGTACACAGCTATGTGATGATACTGTGAGTCATTGATTGTAACGATGTCAAGAATGTTTGCATGTTTGTTTGTTGTTTACAATAAAAGTATATATATTAAAAAAAAGGTATCAGTTCAGCCAGCCCACCCTTTGGTAGTCAGTTTAGACCCTGAATACGAACTTGAGCCTGAACTGCCCTTACACTGGAGAACTCCACATCACTCCAACCACACACTCCTTCCCTTCATTAGCCCCTTTCTTCTGCTTCCAAACCACGGGGAAACATAGCCTCAGCTCTTCCAGCCACCTCTGCCTCACTTGTTAATGAACAGCAGAGAGTGGAGATTAAAAACAAACTTGAAAATGACTGTAAAATGCAGGCCAAGTTATGGGCAGTTCAAAACCGTCTCTTGGCAAGGGCAGGATGAGGTTGGGGGAGGCGTCGTGTGCCCTTACGTAGACTAGGCCCAGGAAACAAAGGGTCGGATGTCAACGTAAGCCAGCGCACATGACTCGGTTTACCAAAGATGCAGACCTGCTCCTGTGGGATAGATCACCCAGTGCTGTGCAGGCATGAGAAAGAGTTTGCCAGTTTC
Organism: Tamandua tetradactyla; assembly: GCF_023851605.1. Taxonomy (NCBI): domain Eukaryota; kingdom Metazoa; phylum Chordata; class Mammalia; order Pilosa; family Myrmecophagidae; genus Tamandua; species Tamandua tetradactyla. The sequence goes on from NC_135345.1 coordinate 53,745,386, forward strand.
TCTACCATGCCAACTTTTATTTTTTTGGTGGGGAGGGAAGGAAATTGATATTCGTCTTCCTAAAGTTAATGGTTCTCCTTTCCATCTATCTTTTCTGGGAAGTTTGCAGAAAATCTATAGAATCATCTTTTTATAGAATCTCAACTCACAAATTAAAAATAACTTAAAATTATAGCCAATACCTCACACACAGTTACTGCAGACCAGGTATTCTTCTACGCTCTTCACATATCTTAACCCATTTAATCCTCCCATCAACCTTTTGAAGAAGATACTATTATATCTACATTTTGCTCATGAAAAATTAAGACACAGAGAGATCAAGTAACTTTCCCAACATCACACAGCTGGTAAATAGAGGGGCTAGGATTTGCACCCAGATGTTTCAGTAAGGCAGGCAGCACCTTGGGGACTGTAAGAAGCCATGCACCCTGGTTGACTGAGAATTCGGAAGTGATTGTAACAACAGGAGGCAGCGAAGAAGCAAGGAAAATCAGAAGCAGGATATTTATAATCTTAGGTTCTTTACTACAGCTATTATTCCCTCCAGCTACTACATGGCTATCAGGAGGAATTCAAGCAGCCGGAGCTAGCAAAAATGCCAGTGCTTCAGCGAGGTCGGCTCTAATCCAGTAGGCTTCTCCAGGCATGCAGCCCACAGGCATGCACCGAGAGCTTCCTACTGCCCATGCTTTTGCCTCTGCCCTTTGTCAACAGGGCCATTTGTCAGTGGAGAGTACCTGGTGGTATGGATGGGTGGGGAAGAGGTTACACAGGTCCCTGCATGCCCTCGGGCTTACTGTTTCTCTGTCATTCTCTACCCCCTTCACTCCCCACTCTGAAGATAACCTAATCATCTTTGGGAATAGAGGTGGCCCCAAGCATTCTAGAGATAGAAGCTTAAAAGAATCCTATCTGAATGTGTGTGCATCTCCAGGTGATTTATTTATTTCTCCTCTAGGGGAAACCCTTAGCCCAGGCGTTCATATATTCAAATGCACAGTATAAAAACACAGCATGGTGGCTGAAAACAGGCTTCATCAGAGGAAGAAAAGAGGCAGACGTGTCACCCTATGCCTGCCAGACATATATCTACTTTTATCCTATTAATAACAGCCAAAAATAGTAATCACCAGAGCTGCCATTTGTTCAGTGCTTGTCCTTTATCACCAGGCATAGTACCAAGGCTTATCCTACTCCCAACTGCCCTGGAAGTGGGGTTATATTATCTGCATTTTACTGATGGGGAAAATGAGGCTCAGAGGGCTTAAGTAACTTATCCAAGATGACACGGCTTGAAAGCAGGAGAATTAAAAGACAAACTTGGCTCTGTCTGAGATTTTGTAGTTATTGATGTATTAAACCCTGTGTATATCTGTGAAATTGCCTTATAATAATATTAATAACTAACACAGGTAGTTCTTAGCAGGAGCCAGGCAGCTCTGAGCACTTTACTCTCTATTTACTTTATCCTTACAGCAACCTAGTGAGGTAGATGTGATTCTTATCCCCATTTTACAGACATAGAAAGTCAATGCAAAAGTTCACTTGCCCAGGGGCAGGCAGTTACTATCTAGGGAAACCAACCATCCAAATTTTCCCAGGACTGGGGACCTGGGATGTGGGATTTTCAATTTTAAAACCAGGGCAGTCCCAGGCAAACCAGGACAAGCTGGTCACCCTCTAAGTGGCAGAGAAAAACTAAAGTCTAAATTGTGGCTCCAAAGAATACGATCTCAACCACAACACTCTACTGCATCTTTCACCTTTCCTTGTTTTGCCCAAAGAATTAATAGAAACAGAAGAGAGTATGCTGAGGGCTTTCGTGGTTTCATGTCCCCCGCGTGACACTTTTATGGATGGGCATCCAAAATGCCACCCCCAGCCTCCGGCCCAAGGACAGCCCCTCACAGCAGTGCTTGCAGGTCTAAATATGAGGCAATTCCAGGGTTTTCCATCAACTACAAGAATTGACTTCATTGTTTAGTTAGGAAGGGCCAAGCTGATAGCCAGGAGAGCCTGATAAATACCAGGGCTTATTTACGCCCGGGAATTCCAAAGCTGAAACCAGATGTGGAGTTGACAGTGGTTAATGAGGGATGGTTGAGGACCTGGGCACAATCCACATGCCAGGTCCATTCCTCATAGAGCCGTCAGAATGGTTTATCCATTCTGTGAGTCTCCAGCATCTTCGGGGTCACTGAATTGTATTCCTGAATACGTCTGGGGGAAGGGAGAGCAGAGTGATGGGAGACAATTCCCGTGCTGCAGATGATTTGAGTTTTCCGTTAACTGTCCATGGATTAGGAGGTATGGGGGCGGGGAGGCAGAGCGAGTAGTCATCTCATTTTCAGTTAACATTTGGTCCCCGAAATTCTTGCTTCCTTTCAGAATTGTTCTATTTACTTTTAAAACACTTGGCAATGACCAAAGTCTAGCTTCTCATCTTCGGGAAACTGGGCTATGGATCAATGGTGCTTTGGTTTCTATTTTAGGATTAACTAGGAAGAGTTTTTAGGGCAACTGGGAAAGCGTAGATTTCATGGTGGTGAGGGTTTCTAAACCTCGGGACTGACTGCCCAGTGAGGTTTTCTGTCCGGCTCTGAAAGCAGTCTAGGTTTCCAGCCGTCGGCTATGAGTCTTTTTTGAGTGCCTTGCATTTTTGTGAAGTCTATTTTTTGTTGAAGACAACCCCAGTGGCTGTCCAGAGGTTGTCACAGCTCTGCATGGAGCTAGGGGGTGGGGGTGGGGGCAGGGAAATGGTATCGCACCCAAATGAAAATCAATCCCAGATGACATTTTAAAACATTTCCTTCATTCCTCAAAGTGCATTCCATTCCAGCTCTTAGGATAAATATGAAATACCAGAGTCTCTCCAAGCCCTTTCTGGGTTGGATGTCATGGGCCCTTCTGGATGTGGCACTCAGGTAGTAAGAAATCAATTGCATTCTATGGTAAAGACAAAACAAGAAGTTATAGGCGTTATAGTAATAGTAGATAAAATAAATTCCTGAAATAAAAAATTTGAAAATATTTAGTAACATAGCTCACTACTATAGCAAAGTTGATATTTGCAATAACTTTTTATTTGATATTTTGAGAACACACACAGTTTTGAAAGTTAATCAAGTGGTATTTAAGATAGTATTTAGTATTTAGAAGTTAAGACATTCTGATATCTGTATTATAGATTTTTTCCTTCCTTGCTTTAATTTTAAATTGGTTTATGAAACACATTGTACAACAAGTCTTTACAATGATTACCTACTTTTTAAAAATATGCCCATGGATAAGCTAACTAAGATGTCCATTTTAGGTGGTTAGGATTTTCATACGTTAATTATAAAATTATTTGTATCTTCATATTTTCCTGAAATCAGGAAAATATTTAGTAACATAGGTCATTACCATAGCAATGCAGATATTTGTAAGAACTTTCTACTCAATATTTTGAGTCAAACAGTTCACATTAACAGCCGATCAAATGGTATCTAAGCTAGTGTTTAATACTTGAATTTAAGAACTTTGCTATCTGAAATTGTAGATTATTTTCCTTGTTGCCTTAATTTTAAATTGGTTTATGAAACTTACTATGCAAACACAGGCTTTACAATGATTATATGGATACTTTATTTAAATACGCCTGTTGTGAAGCTAACTAAGATACCCATTTTTGGTGGTTCTAAGTGTATTGTTTGTTTTGTTTTTGTTTGTTTTTTTTAATATAAAAAGTTAAAAAAAAAAGAAATCAACTGTGTTCTTCCAAACTCTGTGCTTTAGAATGTGTTATGCGAAGGCATTGGATGCCTTTCGAGTATGCATGAAACAACTCAAAAGTTCTATTCCTCTAGCTAGTTTCTATAGTTGCTAAATGAGCTCCTTCTCTGTTTTAATATATGTAAAAGAAACAACCTTGACTCCTTTCTGAGAATTGTATTTTTAGATCCCTCAAATTGCAAATAGTTGCAGGGTAGAGCTAGGGAGCGGGAGCAGACGCTTTTCCTGTTTGTTAGAAAAACTGACTCTATTATTTATTTATTTGTTGGACAATTTGGCACAGTCACTGCACTAGACAAAGTTTTTAACCTTTGGGCACTTCCAAAAACTGTCCCTTTTCACATCAAAATCCTTTATTGCCTCCAGGTCTTTATCCAAGCCAACCCTGTACCTCGAGTGGCCACTATTACGCGAGCCCTATTTGTACTATGCAAGGAGTTTGAAACTCTTGGGCTAGGCGGAAGTTGGAGATGTGAAACACAGAGACACGACGATGGGGGAAGGAATATTTATTAGCAGCGGGACGGCATGGACAGTGGATTCAAGAAATCAACTCCAGCCCGCCTTGGTTCGAGTAGGAGTTTTAAAGGGAGTTGGGTTAGGGGTTAGGCAAGATTTCCATTGGTGGGTTTTTGGGAGCTGGCAGTTTAAACGCTGCCTTAGTTGTGCAAGATTTTAACTTCTGGAGGGCAGATATCCAGCAAGGGAGTTTATCCCAATAATACAACTGTGAAGGTTGAATAAGGAAGTTTATCACAAGAAGGCAGCTGCTGGAGGGGGAGAAATGTCAGTTTGGAAAGTTCCCAGAGGAATACCAAAAAGTCCCAAAATGTTGATTCTCTGTGGCGGCACCTTCCATCCTTGCCTGTTCCTCTGGCTTAGCTCTCATGGAGTTGACTTCTTACATTTTTACTTCTTTGCAAGATACAGGTGAGATACAGTCAGGTAAACAACCCATCAAGGGATGTCCAATATAATGACAAGCATTTTCCAAACTTATAGATAGCTCAAGGGGTAAGTTGAAAAGCCACCTCAATAAACATGGTAATGGATTTCTATGACTTAAAGTAAGCCACAATAAGGTTTTGTTAAAGTATTATCTTCAAGTGTTAAAACCTATAAATGAAACCTATTGGATTCTCTTTTAACCTTTACCATTAGCCTGAGATCCCTCTTCGGAGATACTAAGAGAGCCTGATATAGAGTAGGCTCTCAGTAAACACTTCTTGAATGAATGATGTAGGAATATTTCATGAATTATATTCTAGATTCCAACCTCCTATGTAGCAATTAGTTATCCTATTTCTGGTTCATTACCAGAAATAAGAACTGGAATATAAGAATTGGAATAACGTAAACAATACCCCTACATTTTCATCATCCCATTTCCACACCTGCTTCTCTAATACATACAGACAGACATACACAACATATACCATGTGCTTTAAGGTCATAAAATCTTAAACACCTTCTGTACCCTCACAGAACCTAAGGTACTACTTGCCCACCCACGTGTTCTCAATGAATGATTTTTAACAGAGTTTAGATTTTGCATCCGTGTTAAAGTCTCTGCTTTTCCTATTATCCCTGTGAGACTTCGGTGATTGATTTTGACTCCTATTATCCTAACCATGACCTTAGCTCCTATTTTCTATCATTTGTGAGCTCTGAAGTTTCCCTTCAGATTTTAATTCTTTTCATTTCTTTTTCTTTCACTTCTCTAGGAATTCAACCATCCCTAGGGAAAAGGTAGCAAAGAAAGGGAGCGAAAAAAGCTTAAGTGAAACCTAAATATTGGTCACTTGCCAAACATCCCCTTATTTATCACTCACCAAGTTCATGACTAAATTCCAATACCAGAGAATTGCACTGAAATCAATGGGGTCAAACATCTTAATCTGTGTAATTATTCTAAAGGGAATAAACAGGGACTCCAGATTTATAAGGGTTATATGGACTTCCAAGTTGTTCAAATCAAGCCTTTACCTATCTGGCAACAATGGAAATAGGGTATTGGGCAGTGAAGCTACAGGAGAATATCACAATGAGCAAGGATTCATGTCTCCATATGATGGGATTTGGTGCTAATATCCTTTGGAGATGAACTTTCCTAGACATTTTTATAGTTTTATTAAAATTTTAGGCATTTAATTTGTTATAAATTTTTTTATCACAACACAAATACAGATGAATAAATGTTCAGACCTCCAACTGGATTAAACCACAGTACCCTCCAGAAAACTTCTAGGGAGATGCAAACCTAGGCATGGAATTATGTTCCTGGCAAAGTACGAGTAAAGGATTATTATAAAGGGAGAAAATTATAGTTTGTACTTTGAAAATGATTATACCAAGCTGTGCAAAGAGTTTTCAAATATAAATATTCATGTCTCATGTAAACATCAGAAAGTGGTCTACCAGAAGGATATCATGGATTTCCTGCTCCTTAGGTGAACTTGGAAGAATATTTGTTAAACTTCAAATGAGGGTGAACCAGACACAACAGAAAGCACTCTGGATTCAGGTGGTTTCAGACACATGAAACAATTAACATTCCCCTTTACTTAATTGTACTAAAATAGCCTGTGAGGTCTCCATTCAGACGATTCAAACATAAGTCTTTTCCTACCTCCTTATTTCTATTTTTGCCATTCGATGCTTTCAGTCTATCCTAGCTTGTCTAGCTAACCACACTGACCAAAGACACTAGACTTCTCTGCAATTCCAGCTCTTTTTTGACCTCAGCAAATCTCAGAAATATTTCTGTTCCCAAATATTGCCCAGAGAGAACTCTCAGTCGGGCTGGAAATAGCTGTCAGGCGGGAATAGCTCAAGGGTTCAAAATTTCTTAAGGTTAGACTCAGTCACAGAAAAATCACATAAGATTTTTGATCTCCTTGGATCAAAAATATGGTAGGCACCACTATTATCCTGCGGCTGAAACAGCGTTTCCTTTTTAGGGAGAGTGCTCTGATAGCCAGAAAAAGGGATATGTCTGGAGAGAGACTTTGCTGATGGTAAAATAATGAAGCTCTTTGTTAGCTCAGTCACAGTTTTAGGAAATACCACCTGACCAGTGCCAGCCTCTACCCAGCCATTTAATAAAATGGGAAAAGGGGTAATTTGCAAATTGGACTCTGCAAATTGCCAGTGTCTATCTAATTGTTGTTTAATTAAAATAGTCTCTTGTTTATCAGCATTTGGTTGAAACTATTCAGGCCATTTTCTTGAAAGCATTAGAGCATTTTTAGAACTTTTTGGCAAAGAAAAAAAATTAATAAAGATTCCAGGATAATTTAAGTCATGTTCAACAAAAAAGAACTCTTCTAATAAATGGTGATATGAACAAACACAGTCACTAGACACAAAACCCACTGGGTGTATTTCTTAAGTGTTCATCTCCATTTTTACCTCAGAAATTCAACTAGGGAATTTATCAGTATTGATGTGAGATTATTTTTACTGGTTGCCTTTTAGGTGAGACAAACATCTACTTCTGAAGTATTCTCATAATCTTGAATTCCTGTATCTAAGTTATTATCAATCCACTAACCCATCCCTGGCAGTAAGTAGGAGAAACTATGTTTAACATGTACAACTTAATATTAGAATGACTACTTTTTGGAAAAAAAATCATATAGCCCATTAAAAACTGTTGGCCTAGCTGCTGGTAAAGATAAAGGACAACCTAATTCACAGCCTCTCATAAAGATAGTGATGTGCAACTCTTCCCTCCAGCCACAGCAGCCTCCCATCCCCTGCCCTGAATGTGATTGGGCACCTAGATGTGCCCTTACATCTGCTCTAGTCTCTCTGTGAAATGCCCTTTCTCCTTACATTAACCAATAAAACCCAATTCTACTTGCAACACCCAGCTTACACTCTTTCTTAATTCTCAGAGTAAAACCATTCTTTTGAACCTTTGTAAACTATGACAATTATCCGTTGTGAAATGTCCATTTCTCCAATTAAATTATGAGCATCTTAATGGTAGAGACTGTGTCTTCAAATTTTTATATCTTCAGCAGCTGGCTCCATGAAGGCTCAGAATATTTGTAGAATGAATTAATAAAAAACATACAGCAAATTCCTCTTTGTAAGGGATGCAATTATTCTAAAATAGAGAAAACTAAACCTAAATGAGGTAAGTGGAATGCATGTATTAGAGACCAAATATATGAGTGGCCATTTAAGGATTCAGGCTCATTTTTTTTTTTGCCAGAGGAAAACTGCTAGAACAAAACAAAGCAACAACAGCAAAAAAGAAATGATTGCAAGCTTATGTTTATACACTTCAGTTACAACTGAAGTATCTCAACAGGAATGTCATAATGCAGTTCTATATTCTCAAACCAAGGTCAACCTTTTCATTTCATTTCAGTAAACTGGGATAGAATTTCAGTGCATAGAATAATGGTTTATTTCTACATGTTCAATGAACTAGCTAATTCCTAGGTTCATGGTACAAATAAGTTATTTCCCCTAGTCAAGGGTTTTTTTTTAGTCTTTTTTTTCGTTTTCTTTCTTAGTTAATGGCTTTTAAATTGTATGATGCAATGAACATTCTTATATTTTAGGAATTCATCAACTTTAATGCTCTCTCTTAACTTGGCCTTGTGCTCAGTAGCTGATGGCCTCAAAATCCTTCTGAGAATGGGCCTGCATTAACATCCTGCACCCAGAATCAGTTAGCACAAGCCTGGTGATGAGTCTACTGCTAAAAAGGTCCTTAGCCCGAGGGCGTTCCCTGGTTCCATTTGTTCTTGTGGGCATGTGAAGGGTTAGCTCCAGCCCCCTTTCATATACTTTATTATGCATAGAAAACGCCTTTGACTCCTCTGAACACTTCCTGTGTCTCGTTGCATTCCTCAGCATGGTCACCTACCCTTAGGAAGCCTGGATTCGGTGTCTCACTGGATCCATGATAAACCCTATACTCATGTACAGTCTTCAGTGCAAAAGCCTCAGCAGCAAGGAGGAAGCACCATGAGCTGTCAGCTATTGAACTTTCTGAAGGTGAAGACTGAAATCTACCCTATCCATGCAGATTCAGTATCTTCTCCAATGTTCAAGGGAGAAAGTAGAGGAATTCTAATCCTGTTACAAGGGCAAAATGCCACTAGCAATTAATGTGATGCTTACGGTCCAATAGAGTTTACTCATTCCTTCATTCATTTGTCCAAGAAATATTAAATTTGATCCTACTATGTGCTGGGTCCTGGGAATAAGGTTTTATGTTTTCTAAGTTTATCTAATACCTGGGATTCAAGACTGCACATTTTCAGTTGTATTTCTTTCCAATCCATTTCCTAAAATTCCTTATAACAACAGAGAAATTGTCTAGTCCTTTGTGCCTTAAGCATATTATCCCTTTGGAAGCTGCCCGTACTCTATGCAGAGGAACTGTCAATCAGTCAGTCATGTGGACTCATCCTGGGAAGATATCCAAAATATTTAAAAACCAGGTACAGCCTTGACAGCAATCAGAGAGAACAGATAATTGAATAAGAAGAACCAATGTCGACCTAAAGGGACTGGCTGATATCTATCTTGTACCAACCCCCTTGGTGGGGTGGTAAGCTTATGATCAAACCTGGCCAATCAGGACATCCACAGGGCTTGGTACAGGGACCCACATCAGATCCATCAGAGTTGGACCAGGTATGCCTGGCTGGTGGGAAGAGGCTGCCTGTAAAAGAAGCCATCACAGAGGAAATAAGAGCTATGGAGTAGTGCAAGAGAGTCACAGCTCTGATGATATTGCTGGAGCCAAGATCCAGCGGTGCCTGGAGTTTCAGTTCGTGAGCCAGAACTGTTTTGCTTAAACTTTCTTGAAATAGTTTATTGATATCTGTTGCTAAAAAGAGTCCCAATCAGCATAGACAACCACAGGAACACAAGAAAAGAACAACAACACAAGGGAAAAAAAGAAAAAAACCCCACTTAAAACCCCAAAACTTAGGTTGATAGGTAATAAATCGACATAATCTGGGAAATAGTCTAATTACTATAAAACTACTGAAACTGGAATATGAAACCCAATAGCTACCTTCCCTCATGCATTGACTGGAAAAACAACAGAAGGTACTTTTTTTTTTATTAATTAAAAAAAAATTAACTAACACAACATTTAGAAATCATTCCATTCTACATATGCCATCAGTAATTCTTAATATCATCACATAGATGTATGATCATCATTTCTTAGTACATTTGCATCGATTTAGGAAAAGAACTAGCAAAACAACAGAAAAGGATATAGAATGATAATATACAGAAAAAAATAAAAATAATAATAAAAATAAAAAATAAAAAAATATATAAAAAGAAAAAAACAAAAAACACAAACAAACAAACAAAAAACTATAGCTCAGATGCAGCTTCATTCAGTGTTTTAACATAATTACATTACAATTAGGTAGTATTGTGCTGTCCATTTTTGAGTTTTTGTATCTAGTCCTGTTGCACAGTCTGTATCCCTTCAGCTTCAATTACCCATTATCTTACCCTGTTTCTAACTCCTGCTGGTCTCTGTTACCAATGACATATTCCAAGTTTATCAGAAGGTACTTTTTTAATGGCCCTGTCTGCTCCCTGGTCCAGAGACCTAGAGATGTGATTCAAAGTGAAAAAACAGGGTTATGTGAGTGCTGCTTTTGGAGGCAACAACACTATGGTTATCGCTTTTACTTAACTCTACATCCACATAGAGATTGCAAGTCCCAGGAAACAAGAGAGCAAGTCAAAGGGAAATGAGGCGAGAGTGGTACATTGACTCCTGAGAGATACAGTCCATCCAGTATTGCATGAAACTCTACTGGCAGGAAGACATGGGAGCAGAGTAAGAATAAGGTTTAACAATTTCATGAACATTGTGAGTTCTCAAGGGTAAGAGAACCAAAACGTGGCTATCCTAGATACTACCAATGTATGGCAGGACCTCCCTGGAGAAAATTTACTCTAAGTGAGGATGCTGCTAGACTTAACTTCCTTGGCATTGTAGTTCTGAGAATAAATCTGCTTGGTACCCAAAGACATAGCCAAGGGAATTGGGCACAACCACTTCCAGGGAAACACAGCTTCAGAAGAGCTCCCCTCATTCAAGGATGGGTGAAGAGAAATAAATTAATATGGGGACTCATGGAATGTGCTGGGAAGACTAGAAGAAAATCTCATGAATACTCTACAGACCTCAAGATGGGGCAGAACTTTCTACATCTCAAACATGGAAGAGGTAACGTTTGATATGTTTAAATCAAGTAAAGATTAAATACTTTCATCTCTTAAATAATGTTCAAAGCTGAGTGCCATTACGTAGAAACTTATTTGTATCCATACACAAAACTAGAAAATAAAAATAGTTGTGTTAGAGCAATGCTGTTATAGATAATGTCTGTGCTCTCTACTTTTCAAATAGGGAAGAAAAAATTGTGCAATTTCACTTGTTATTCAAGTGTGACATTTTAATTAAAGAAGTAATACTGAAAGAGTATTTCATGCATCAACTTGATGATGCTAATACTCAATGCTGGTGACAGTATTCATAAATGGCAGGAGTATACATTTTTAGACAGCAATTTGGCATATATATTTAGCATTTTAAAATCACATTCTACTTTGAGTGAGGAGTTCCATTTCTAGAATTTCTACATAAAAATAGAGGTTTATATTAAAGGATTTCATTGGAGGTTATTACTTAGGATAAACAAAATTTGAAATCAACTTAGGTATATGTCTAAGTAAATGCTCCTATTTTAATCAATTACAGCACACTGAAAGATGAAATACCATTTACCTATTTAAAACTTTTTTTTTCTGAAGTATTTCTGGATAAAACGATGTAATGTCTAGAATTCGTTTTAACGTATTTTAGAAATAAAAGAGGGGGGAGGGATGAAATAAAATTACAAAATGCTGATCATTGCTAAAACTAGATTATGTACACAGCAGTTCATTATTCCAGTCTTTCAACATTTGTGTATGCTTGAAAAATTCTAGCCTAGAAAGGTAAAGTCATATTTGAACAGAATAGCAAATACAGTGGAAACAGGATTATGAATTACTATTAAACAGGAAAGGCAAGATCCACAATTACATACATACATAAATTTATATATATACACACACACACATATATATAGTTCCTGTCCTTTGAAAACAGTAGGGTCCTAATCCTATTCATTCATTTTTTTCTATGCATATTCTAGAGTACTGATGTGTACAAGAGAAATTTAATGTAAGATGAGTAAGTAATTAAAAATTTACTAGCAGCCATATGAAAAAAAAGTAAACAGAAACAGGTAAAACTAATTTTAATGATTTATTTTATGTAACCCATGTTTCAACATGTAATCAATAAAAAAAGATATTATTGAAATATTTCACCATCTTCTTTTCAAACTGAGTCTTTGGCCCTACCATGTGTTATACATTTGCAGCACATCTCAGTTTGGAAGAGCAACAATTAAAGTACTCAAAAGCCACATGTAGCTTGTGGCTGCCATATTGGATAGTACAGGACTAGCCTTTTTGGGGGTGGGTGGGGGGAACAGAGGGGTGATACATGGTCCGGGAACCAGGACTGGCCTTTGGAATCTCTCTCCCTACATATTGGACTCTTGGCTAGTCTAGTGGCAAACCAGATAAACTAGCTAGAACAGTGATGCCCTATCTCCTAGACCACTGTCTCAGAAGACTGATGGCACCAAGCACAAGTACACGGGGCCCTGGGAGACAATGATATGGAGTACTGAGGGCCCAGGTATTTGACCAGGTAGAAGCCCCAGCTTCCCTTCACCTCCTTTCTTATCTCTTCTCTTTCTCCATCAATTTCCTGCCACTGACCTAGCCTGGCCATATCTTCCAGAAAGGCCCATGAGGCACCTCCCGTTTATGTTCTCAAATCTCTCCCTCTCCTCTCTCTCTCTGTGTCTCTCTCTCTTTTGCACGAAAACATGCACACGTCTTCAGCCTTCTTGTTCTCTTTTCTTCCTGGAAGTTAAACTCAACTGGCATTTGTTGAGAATTTTCTTCTCCCTTTCTATATCAAGGAAGTGCGGTAAATAGGACATTGGGAAAGAACACTTTACGGGCATCAGAAACCTGAGATGGATAGAAAATGGGTCAAAAATGAAAAAGATATGCTGCTATCCTTTCTATGCACCAGCTAGTTGTGTTCTCTTGTGCAACCACACAACTTTTTAGGGTCTCTGTCTCCTCACCTGCAAAGTGAAAGGCTTGGATTGAACATCTCGAATGCTCCTCATAATCTCAAAATTCTGTGGTTCAGCCAGGGTCAGACATGCTTCCATCTCTTAGTCTGCACACACAGCTCCCTGGCGGAGGCACACAGACATTGACAGTGGTCAGGGCAATATTTAGCTTTCTATAAATTATTTCAGCATGAAACTAGTTGTTTGGTTTTGCCCACTCTGATGTTTCCCCATCATATAAACATACAAGCCTGGAGAGAACGTAACGGGAGGTGAGTGAACTCATAATCATTGCGTAAACTGTGAACAAGGATTAAACGCGAGACTGAAATGCCCCATGTTTGTCATGTGTCTGAAACAAGCTGCTGGTAAGTCACAATTTCTGCACTTCATTTTTCTTGAAGTTGGACCATAATGAATGCTTAGAATTCTGAGGGACCTGAGGACAGGCTCTACCAAGCATGGGGCTGTTGCTCTTCTTTCAACATGTTGGTCATTTGTGCTTACATATTTCTCCTCATGAAAGTTTGGGAGACATACAGTGTGTTCTCCTTGAGAACTGGAAACCATTTTCCTCCTCAGATCTGCTTTTTGGTGGATGGAAAAGGGGTTTAAAGGCCCCTTGTGCTGTTATAAGATGTATAATAGCCACAAGCTGACACGCCAAGCATTCATTCAGTATTCTGAGTAACAAATAAAGGCAATACTGATTCTAAATATAACTGTACAATGTCTTAAATTCTTAAGAAAGGGGGAGTGGCTCGGACACAAATGCCATTGATTCATTCAGTGTCCCCTTGGTGAAGTACCTGTTGACACAAGGCTGTCAGCTGCAGTTGCTGAAAGTCCCAGCGGGTTCCTTGTGCTGACAGACTCAATCCAGGATGACTTTAAACAAAATGTTCACTTTCTGTAAAAATCCCCATGGAAGTCCTTTCCCTCTTAAATGGACCATCTCTTCCAGAGTACAACACTTTGACAGTCCCGAGAGGAAATTCTCCTCGTGCCAGTTTGAAAATAACATCCCCTGTATGGTCATTTAGATAGGAAGTTTCAACTACAGAAGACACACTAAACAACAGAATTCTTGAATGCATTCAAATCATTCATGCTAGAAGCAAAAGCATCAGATTATGCTTTGCTAGTGCCCAGGCTGTGTTAGACTGTAGGATAATGAGTCTCTGCTAGGCTGTCTCACCTGAGGCCAATTCAGGCCTCATCTTTGTGCAGGGAAAGCACCAGGCTGACCAGGAAGGTGTTGCCAGGCATCACGTGCTCCAAAGATTTCTTCCTCCAGGAATCTGCCACACTGAGGCCCTCTTACCCAGTTGGGTCTAAAGATCCCATTTGGGGAGCTTACACATTATTCTTCTGGCTTACACAACAACAGCAGGGACACTACCTCCAAAGGGACCCCATAATTAAGCACATATGCCCTTGGATGCAAAGAGGGTAAGCACATGGCATGGTTTTGTTTATCTGATTAGTTAATCAGCATGGCAGGCCTGCAGGCCTGGCCTGGGAGGAGGAGAACAGAGCTTCATTTTCAAAACTTCTGTAAGCTTCTGTAAGCTAAGATAGCAAGGGCTGAAGCAGGTAAGGTGTTGAAAGGGAAGAAGAGTCCCAGTAGATCATATAAAGGGGCTCTGGTTGGGTATGTAGTTCCTAGGAGCTGCAATCACCTGAGGAGCTTGTTAAAAGTAGACACTCCTAGGCCCTGTCTTCCCATAGCAATGAGAATCTTTAAGGCTGTGGCTTCTCAATCAAGCAATGATCATCATAACTAGGCAAAGGGTTGCTACCAGCACATAGGGGGAAAGAGAGAAAGGATGCTGCTAAACATCCCAAAATGCATAGGATAGCCCCTCCACCCCACCCCCCCCAAAGAATTATCTGGCCCCAAATGTCAATAGTACTAAAGTGGAGAATCTCATCCTATGTGGAAGACAAGTGTCAAGGCTTTATGTTTTCAGCAGTCTTGCCAGGGAGTTCTAATGCACACTGGGGGTGGAGAACTATTGCCATGCTGTGACAGCCAGCTGAAGACATCAGGTTGCCAAGAAAATGAGGGTGGGCTGGGGGTGGGCATGAGGGTGACCACACCAAAAGCATTAGTACAAATACAGCCATGGCCTACTTTACAAATTTATGCTGAGTAAGATCTCCAGAAGCCTTTCACAATTTGATTTATCATAATGAGACCACTCTCATGAGTAAGATAGGGTCCAGTTACCTACAAGCACAAAGGTAAGGGCATGCTGAGCATATACCTCAGAAATATCAGCCTTACTATTGATGATTCTATCATCACCTGTAGAGTTTCATTGACTTGGCTCTTGAAGAATGTTCAAGAGTCCTTGTCTCAATTGCATTATGCTTTTGCATAAGGCCCTATTTTCAACTTTAAGTGTCACAAGTTGATAATGGAGAGACTAGGAATTGATTCTAGATCCTGTATGTTGGTTACCTGGTACGTACTAGAAGGCTAAGAAAACCTATTTGTCTTTGGGCGAAAATATGCAGAGTTCAGAAGAAACATCTCAACTATCTTCTAGTGTCCATGACTGCACTATATTAAATGTCACATGATTTGTGTTCCACCTACCAGCCATGTAGCTTGGCCAGGCTGCTATCTCTGGGACCTTAGTGTCCTTGGCCTGTCTAGCTCAAAGCATTGTTGTAAGGATCATCAAGAGAATGTCAAAGAAAGGGTCGTAAAAAAAATTACAGTGGAATGAAGTGACTGTATTTGTAGATAGAAGAAAAGAAAACCAAAGCATTAATCTGATAGAAATGCAACTGTTCTTCTCTGAAGTCATAGAACTGATGGGAAGTGTTTGTTATTTTCCTGGAATAATTACGAATCCTCATGACTATAAGGAATTGGAAGAGAAATAGAAGCAGGATTTTCTTTCTGCATCATAATTTAAAGGTTTACACTTTTTAAAAAAAGTAACACAAAGGATATAATCAAAAGGATATGAAATCTACTAACACTGCTGTTTCCATTCCAAACTAAATCTATTTAATTAGATTAGGTAGACCCCATAAACAACAGAGACCAGGCTTTGTTATTTCATTGCTTGAGGCATGACTGTTTTTGTCCTTTTAGAACCATTGGCTTTCTCCTGAAATACTATTATCTCTGTGACATGAAACCTACAATTTTGATGTGGTTGCCAGTGGAACATCTCCTCTCCATCCAGAAGAGTAACCTTATTTCATTCTGATTCCCTTTGGGTGCATGAGAGATCAATCCAATAAAATAAATTGGCTCATTACATTGTAATGAAAAGGAACATTCATTTTGTGATAAGCTCTATTATTTTGTTCTATTAATGAACACTTTAAAACACCATGTTAATGTTCTCAGAGGTAAACATTGTTCTCACTCATACAAACCACCGAAATTCTTTGATATAGATTGGAATGTGATATGACTGACCAGAGCCAGGGAAATATGAGTCAGGTTTCCTTGACTCAATGGTCAGCTCCAGCCCCCTGCACTGCACCTATGTCAAGTGCTTCCCATGCCACACACATCGCTCCCCTTTCCTATATTGATTCGCATTTGTCTGTTAGCTCATTTCATGAGCACAGAAGGCTGGGACTATTTTAATTCTACATTTGGTACAGCAAAAAACCATTTTACTGATGGGGAAGTTAAAATATCAAACTACTAGACTTAGTCAAGGTCAGGACTTAAGATTTTCAGGAACTGCTCCAACTTAAGCCTTGTGGGTTAGCTGCTTGACCCTGACCCATTGTTTTTCCACCTGTTTTAATAAACACCTTTGAGCACTTTGTAGCTCCCTGCTCACCATTTTATTAGTTATTCCATGCCTGGTTTTCCATATTTACCCATGAGAAATGAGCACAGAATAATTTGAATCTCAAAACAAGACCCACCATCTGGAAATCTACCACCTATATTCCGATATGCAAGTCAAACCAATTCTCAGTGGGAATCTCACAGGAAACTCCCAATGGAAATTCTTCCCATGACTGGAGCCACCTCTCACCTAGCATGAAGGAATGAACGGCCCGCCTCTTTTGGAAGAGAATCCCTAACCCAAAGAACAGAAGGACACCGCCACCCGAGGTGATCCTTGAAATGCAATTTTATTTTGTGGGATAAGCAGAGAAATGGTCACAGCATCTGGACATGTTATTGAGTGGAATGGCAATGGTGTTTAGACTATAAGCAGTTGCTGCCATACTTGGTGACATAAAAAGGTTTCCCCTTTCTCCCCACCTTTATCCTAGAATAGAGTGTGAAGAACCCTTTATAAAAGCTTGTTTGGAAATCCTGATGTCCCAAATCTGGATTAGAGCTCAGGGCCACTAGGTTCCTAGCCTGCTACTTTTATTTCCATATGACCTCTTCTTCTTCTTCTTCTTTTTTTTTTTTTGCATGGGCAGGGACCAGAAATCGAACCCAGGTCTCCAGCATGTCAGGTGAGAATTCTGCCACTGAGCCACCATTACACTGCCCCCCCCACATGACTTCTCTATAAATAGTTTTACAAATATCAGTGTGATGCAGCTTCCTTGAATAAATATTCTAAATGCCTCGCAAGATCCCTTGATTACACTGAAGAAGCATAAAATGTTCATGAAGAGCCACTTCTTTGTTATTCTGTTATAACTGGAGCTCTTCCTTGTCTTAGTCTTAAGGATGCACTGACTGGTTAAATATCACTCCTACCACCACCAGAGAAGCTGTGAGAGATTGCATTTATTATACCATTGTTCTAGTTTTCTAGCTGCCAGAATGCAATATACCAGAAACAGAATGGCTTTTAAAAGGGGAATTTAATATGTTGCTAGTTTACAGTTCTAAGGCTAAGAAAATGTCCCAATTAAAACAAGTCTATAGAAATGTCCA
Source organism: Tamandua tetradactyla (assembly GCF_023851605.1). NCBI lineage: Eukaryota > Metazoa > Chordata > Mammalia > Pilosa > Myrmecophagidae > Tamandua > Tamandua tetradactyla. The sequence continues at coordinate 53,763,263 of NC_135345.1, forward strand.
ACCTAAGGCATCCAGGGAAAGATTTAAGAAGGGCAAATGAAATTCAGGGTTTCTCTCTCAAGTGAGAAGGCCACGTGGCGAACACAGTCAGAGTTTCTCTCTCATTTGGAAAGGTACATGGTGAACACAGTCAGGGTTCCTCTCTCAACTGGAAGAGCACATGGTGAACACAGCATCATCTGCTTGCCTCTTCTCCTGGCTTCCTGTTTCATGAAGCTTCCCAAGAGGCATTTTCCTTCTTCATCTCCAAAGGTCGCTGGCAGATAGACTCTGCATCTCATGGCTATGTCATTCTGCTCTGCTCTCTCTGAATCTCTCATTCTCCAAAGTGTTTCCTCTTTTATAGGACTTCAGAAACTAATCAAGACCCAGCCAAATGGCTGAAGACATGCCTCCACCTAATCCAGTTTAATAACCACTCTTGATTAAACCACATCAAGATCACATCAAGATGTGACTCCCTAAGTCACATCTCCAGGGAGATGATTTAATTACAGTTTCAAACATAGAGTATTGAATGGGGATTAGAAGAAATGGCTGCCTTTACAAAATGGGATTAGGATTAAAACATAGCTTTTCTAGGGTACATACATCCTTTCAAACCAGCACAACCATGATATGTCACTAATATCCATGTGAAATTTCTGCTCCAGCCCCAGGATCTTTCTTCCCTCTGTGGTAACAAAATCCAAATATCTCTAACATGGTTTTAGCAGTGATCGCTTATCATTTATTATTTGGGAGAATCTACCTTTTTGGTTTAATGCTTCCTTGTAGTTGTTAAATTGGAATGTCACGATGAAGAAATGCACATTGAGGTCTGGGTCTGCATTTTGGAAAGCAATGGGGAAGAAATACTGATTTTCCTGCTGAGGGTGATTTAGCCTAAAGCATATGATAAAGATGGATGTTAAAAAAAAAAGCAGGGAGGGCCGCGGTGGCTCAGCGGGCAAAGTGCTTGCCTGCTATGCCGGAGGACCTCGGTTCGATTCCCGGCCCCAGCCCATGTAACAAAAACGGAGAAACAGAATACAATAAAACAAGAAAATGTTTAAAAATGTTTCCCTTTCTTCCTTCCTTCCTTCCTTCTATCCTTCCTTCCTTCTCTCTGTCTTTCCTTTAAAAAAAAAAAAAAAAAAAAAAAAAAAAAAAAAAAAAAGCAGCCAACTTGCTTGAACACCTGGCATCTTTGATATGAGTCAAACATCCAACAAATTATAAAGGAATTATGAGTATGACTATAAATGTTTTGAACGGTAAACAACACCCTTGAAATTCTATGTGTATAATAGCCGTAGGTCCACCCTTTCTTGAGACTGAATCTTTTGTCTGAGAGCTGAGTTCTAGTTTTCCTTATGTCCAGCCACTTTAATGGATGGAAAAGGGGAAGGCTGGAGAGTTACTACCAAGGGGTGGCCAGATGTATGCTCTTTGGGAAATACTAATTAGCTGTATTCTTTTTACAGCATCAACCACAAAAATGTGAGTAGTGACAAAAGATAAGGCTGTACCACTTTTTTTTAAGTCCTATATTTTAAATACCACTAAAATAAAATACTCTTACACTTAGTTAATGGGAAAACACCAAATCAATACATTGAAAAGAGGGAAATAAAAGGAAAAAACACAAGTTTGACTTGCTTCATTTTGTTTCTTTTTCTATCTGAAGTCTTCCTCGGGAAAATTTAATCTCTGAATAAGGGTATCACATAATAAAGGAGCGGGGAGGACATGATAATTCTATCCATGCAACCACTCTGTATTCTATCTCCCAACTGAAATAATTACCATTTTGCAGGAAATATTAGGCATGCAGGATAACTATAAAATATATCTTATGTGGGGACAGTAGCTGGGGAAGCTTCTGGGGTGGCAGAATCACCTTTGAGATTAATTTTCTGGTGGGGCCGCACAAGGTGGTGGTGTGTGGGTGGGAAACATGCATAGGGCTTCTCTCTGGTGTGGGTTCTCTCGTGAACCTGCAAGCCAGTTTTTTGGCTGAAGGACGTTTCACATGTGCTGCACTTGAAGGGCTTATCAGCTACATGAATCTGCTGGTGCACATATAGGTCACTCAGCACAAATAAATGGTCTCTCATTCCTGTGTCTTCTCTGGTGGGCATTTAGTTGAGGGAAATATCTAAAGATCCTGGGACAATCTTCACATCTGTATGATTTGGGGGACTGTGAACTCTTTCTTGGTTTTCCCCACACTTGGGTTTTCCCTCATGGCTTTGGTCAGTAGGGACAAGTTCAGGGGTGTTGGAGAAAGATAGGCTCAGGGGTGGATTGGGAAAGGACAGGCTCAGGGATGGCTTGGTCTGGCCTGGGGAGAAACTGCGGTCCCACCTCCACAGGGACATCTTTATAAGAAGGTCCTCCTAGGGATTCTTTCCCGGATCTGGAGGTGCTAAGGCCTGCTCTTCTGGGGTTCTGCATATTCTCTCAAGAAACACTTCCCTCTTGAGGCTTATGGTTATAATCTTCCTGAGTAATAACTAGGGAAGGTACTCGATGGTTTTGACTAGCAATACTGTCATTTACTTGATTGGCATTCACGGAAATGTTGCTGCCATCTCCTTTCTAGTCATCTCCTTGCTGGTTTGAAGAGAAATATCTTGAGTACCTTGGAAGACTGTCCTCATGCTCTCTTCTTTTGGGGTTCCTGCAGGTATTTGTTCGATGAGATAAAAAACAACTTCTCTCAAGGGTGTATTTGCTGAGAAGAGGGCTCCCTGTCCCTGCATGCGGACATGGACAAGGCCAAGTGATTTCATGCAACCATCAGTGAGATCTTTCATGAGTTTCTACAGGTTTCTTCCACTTGAGTTCCATTTCTCTATCAAGGTGGACTTGTTTCTTCAGTGTCCATTCATCACAAACCATTCCAGGGCCAACCGAGAAATAATTTCTTCCTTGCTGTGTTTGTCAGGCTCTTCTGGGTTGATCCTCTGAGCTGAGTGATCCCAGGCTGAATGCTGGTCAGAGTGTGACTTCATTACTTCACTGGGTTCATCTCTGTACCATTTTTAATGTTCCTTTCATGTTCTCCTCCTCTCCATTTACCCTAACCCATCCTTGCATCAGATGCTGGCTCTACCACCAGAACCAGGATACTCAGAACTGCCTGGAGCCCCACATAGGTGGACAGTCCTAGGACCCTTTCCTTTCCACTATCTCTCTTTCTGTCATTAAGCTCTGCCCTGAATTCCACTGGAGTCTACCCCAGCCACAATCTATAACACAGTAAAGGAAGACAACATCTGTTTGCCACTGAAAACCCAAAGAACAGCTTTCAGAAGTCAACGAGTAGCACTCCTTTTTTCACCTAAAATAAAGGACTGTACTATCCAGTTATTTCTTTTCAGGAGATGGTATAGGGAAGTCAGTCACCTAGGTGAGCTGAGCCTGTGGACAGAGAATATCCTTAAGCTGGGTAGGGCTTGATACTGTGGATAATTTCTTCTCTAATTACGCTCATCCCAAATGGGAAATATGTAAAGAAATTTGAATAGTAATTAGTTTCAATCAGTATTGGCTAAATATAAATGTCTGTAAAAAAAAAAAAATCAATAACCACTAAAACCCCACTCCTAAGTCTAGTACCCAGAGGAAAGAAGCGTGTGTAACACATGAGGACCACAGATGGGTGTTTGGATGGCTCATGGGGATGGGACATCAGGGTGTCTGGATTTTCAGTCCCATTTGCACTCCCTTTCACTAGACTAGCTGCAGAATTAATGTGTTAGGCAGAACCTCTTCTTCAAGTCCAAAAGAAGGATCAGCAGGCACAGAAAAACACTTCTGGCAGCATCATTTTTGCTAGAACAGAACAAGAACAGCTTTTCTTGCAAAGCTCTGCAGCACTTGGTGCTTCCACTAATTTCGGGAGGGATAGAGGGAGTAGGTTCACACATAACATGAGGTCGGGTATTAGATCGGAACTGCTATGCTTCTTTTTCCTATAATTAGAGTTCATCTCTAAGAAAATGACAAAACTGAATTCAACTTCAATTAATCTGAGTTAGTCTTAAATTTTGGAAGTCAGGGTCAATTTGCTTGCTCCGTCAGATGGCTCAAGCCTAGGATAGTGACATGTGTCTGGTTAAATGCTCTTCCCCCTGTAGTCTGAGTCTCACTTGATTCATCTGTGATTCAAAGGCTGTGATTGAAAAAGCCTTCAAATTTGCAGGTGTTCAGTTCCCTGGGGACGCTACACAAAAATTCAAAATGCAGCAGCCATTAGTGTCCAGTCTTATTATTTTCATGGCCAGGAAAGGCTAAACATGAACACGTTGGAAAAAGAACCCTTTAGGGCTAGGGAGGGGACAAAAAAAAAAGGTAACTAAAGACCCTCAATAGGGACAACATGTTCCGCAACTTCTGGAAGTAATCAGAGGGAGCAATCCAAACAGCCGATTAACATTCGTGCACAGGCGGCCTTACACAGCCAAATTCAGGAGATCTGACTGGTTGAAGGCAATCCAGAAAGAGGATTAAATCAACTTGGTCCAACTGAAAGTGGGAGGTCAGTTCCAAGGGCTTAATCTGTTTTGAGTATGTTTTTTTCATTTTACTTTAAATAAGGTAGATTTCCTGACTAAAATCAGATCAGCCATGCAATCATCTAGTTACATCAAAGAAGCTCACAGAGCTCTACAACAGCTATATCAGTCAAGGGCTCTTACTGGCACCAACAGGGACACAGGAACCTTCTGCCAAGTGTTGCTGCCGGATGCCTGAGGCTACGGTCTGAGCTAAGCAATGCCCTTCCCCTTCCCAGAAGGTCCCCAGAAATATTCCCTATCTTTCTTGACCTCTAATCATGCAATCTTGAGAAATGGGGAAAGCATTTTACCTTTTCTCCAAATAACAGAGCTTTAGCGCATTTAGATTTTGACATTAGAATGCTCAGATGTTCCCTTGTTTCTACTTTTCAAATGACTTGAAATTTCTCCTCTAGTGGGATGAGCATATGATTCATACAAACATTCTTCCGCTCGCTGAATATGACTTTGTTCCAACTTGTTCGGTTTAACCCCTGCTCTTATATCTTTAGAGAACATATAAGCATAAATCGCCAAACGCTAGGGCTGCTGTTACCTAGAGTCAACACAATCAAAGACATTGATTACTGTGTGTTTAAGATAACGTAAGCTTTCAGAGGACAGGGACGATGTCTTCTTGTAAGCTGCAGGGAAAGTTCATCAGAGTGAGGATGCTCCCTCTTTGCAACCAGCTTCAATCAGTATTTACTTAACTTCTGCAATCCTTGAGTGGGACATCCAAGACCAAGATTGAGTCGGACACATGGTTTTAACTGGAAATTTAGCATTTTCAGTTACTCCAATTATTTTTGCTCTGGTTTCTCATCGATACTACATTTAATGCCTTCTGAATAAAATAAAATGGCAAAGTGACTACACTATTCTTGGAAACTGCTCCAAATGACAATGAGACTTCGCTCGAATGTATGCCAATGCCAATTCCAAAGTCAGGTACCACACCAGCTTGTAAAAGCTTGTAAAGAATAAGGATATTGCACCATAAAGGGAGCTTTCTGTTGAAGTAGTCCTTGGCATGCAGTGATTATAGATTTAAGTGTCCTCACTTATTGGGGTCAAACATTTGTCTTTAGTAAAATAAGGGCGTTGGATTAGATTCTAAAAATAAATGGCAGGACTGTATTCTGTGACTTCAGGATTCTCGAGTGGGTGGGTGGAGGTATCAACTAAACTAGGATACCGACAGCAACTGAATAAACTTGAGCTAATGCTTTCTAAAATCAAGTTGACTTGGCAAGGTCATGACAAGGAGGGATTGGGTTGAATAAAATTATTTCTCTGAGGAAAAGGGTAGCTAAATTAGTGCCAAATCTTTGCATAATGGAAATTTTTATATTTTGAGAAGAAGAAAGACTTGGTAGTTTTTGAGAAGCTGATGTAATAGAACATTCCATTGCAATTTTGTTCTGAAAGAAATTTATGTTCCATCTCCTTTTATTCCAATTTCTAACTACTCATATTAAATGGAAAATATGGACACCTATTCAGTGATGTGTCAGAAACTCTTAAGCTCAATGAACAATTCTGAATAGAGCAGAGACAAGGATAACAGGAGGCCCAGACAAAGGACTGTATCCATTAAACTCAGCAGAGAAAATTTAAACAGAATGACTTAACACTTACAGATGGCTTTAAAATCTGTAAACTCACCCTGAGTCATAAAATACAGGCCAAGAAGTTCGAAAGAGTACAGCTCTATTATGCAAAAGAGGTAAATGCTGAAATAAAAATTGCTTAAACTCTGAGATGCTAAGCTCCTTTTAAAAATTCATCTTTCTAAAAGGTATGAATAAGTGAAATCAGAGAATTATAACTTCTTGCAGATAAGTTTGGACACAAAATAGGTGCAGGACTATTTGGCAAATACGAACATACATAAATCAGCTGCTCCAGATGACACACATCCTCAGGGAATAAAAGAATTTGACTAATATGATTACTGAACAATGGTACAGTAAAAATGAATAATTATTCCTGAAAAATTACCTTGCACTCAGGGGGATGTCAGGAGACTGGAAAAAGACCAACAACATGTGATAATGATGTAGAAAGAAAATAAAAGGTACTGTGGTAAAAAATTAATGTACTATATATGCAATTTTCGTCAAAAAATGTGGAATAAATACTAGGTAAGTAAAATTTAAAAGGTTCAGAAAATGAAGGTTGAATAACCAAAAAACAATTTGCATTTGCTTATATTTCCACATACAAGTTTAGAAGATTATTTTGAAGGCTCTAATAGTGTTCTGTAGTTAAGAACATGAAAGGATTAAGGAGACGCTCAGAGGGTGAGCTGAACTCATGGTGCTCTTAGAAAATGATTTTATTTTCCCTATATGTCCAAACTTGCTAGATACAAAGGGGGATTGAAAATGGACAAAAATGACAAAGCGGCATTAAAGTCAGTTGTGGGAAGGTGCTGCACCTTAAGACTGTCTTAACATCCACCATCATAGCAATCTGTATCAACATCTGCCTGAAGACCAGAGAGAGAGAGTGTAACTTCATAGATGACTTCAGTGGGGGTTGTGCAGAAGACTGGAGATGGGAGGAAAAAGAAATAAATCAGAAGGCCAGACACAGACAAATCTGCAATTACAGAGAGACTACCTAAAGCACAGATACGAACAGGCTGGAGAACCTGAGAAAGCAAAGGTATTCAGGGATGACAAAATCAAGCGTGAATTTGCACTAGGCAAGAATTAGGGTGGGAGGCAGGAGGCCACTAATATGTTAGATTCCACTTGAACGTACATTCAGAACATGTAACCCAGAGTGACATTTATCCCTCCCCGCCCGCTCTTGCAGGGATAATCCAGCAGAGGTGGAAGTGGAAGTAGCAGGAGTTAATGGTCCCCGAGCATGCACAGGTGCCACACCTTTTATATGGAGGTCAGATGAGAGAACCAAGATGCAGAGAGGTTAAGCCACATAATGAGTCATATACTAGAGAGTGGCAGATCTGGGGTTTGCAAACAGGACAATCTGACTCCAAAGTCCATGCTCTTCCATTATCAGACACCTTCACAGCTCTGCCTAGCTTCCTTCTGGTCTCTGCTCAGATGCCATCCATGTTCTTAGAGAAGTCTTCTCTGACCACCTGATGTAAAATGGTGTGGCCTTACTCTGGTATATTTCATACCACTTACTGCCACCTGCTGAATATTCTTTTTGTTTTGTTTGCTTGTTTACTGCCCTTTCACTGAAATACGTTTACTTTTAAAGAAAACTAAAAACTTTCTTTTTTTGCTGTCTTTTTTCTACTTATGGTTAAACTCTTAATACATCTACCAGAAAATCTGCACAATTTGGAAAATGACACTCACAAAAAAAATCACTGAACAGAGGATAAGAACTTCCAAGAAATGGGAAATGTCTAGCTGGGCTTTTTTTTTCCAGAACATTAACTAATTTACTTCCACTGGATAAAGCACAGTCAGTCTGTTTCTGCATATTGTTTTTACTAATAGAAATTTCCTTGTCATTGTTAAATGTTAAATAAATGTTAAAGAATTTGAAGGGGAACCAAACCGCTAGACTACTTTGGGGTCCACACACCTCAGACCCACCCTGTCAACCACACCAAGAAAGTAAAAGACAGGGGGACATATATACAAAGAAACCAAATGAAAAGTGAAAACCAATTAATCACTCTGATGTTTCTTTTAAACGACATTAAGTAACTGAACGGGGGATTTAAAACATCAAATTGACCACATTCCCCACAGAATAATCTCAGTTGTCTGCTAAATTCTCATTGAAGAGACAACGCCTAAGTTATAGAGAACATTTTTGTTTTTCTTTGTCTTCTCTAACCTTCCCTGCCCTGTTTTTGACTCCCAGACATTACTCCCATCTAGTTACCACTTGGATTTTTTAATTTCCTGAAAGAGACTATAAGTGTTTGGGGCTCTTTATGGAGAATAAGGACCTCTTGGGAGCTTAATAATTCTCTTTTGGTGTTGAAAGAATGAAAATTCACTAATGAGGCAAGTAGCTGTCCTGAGTAGACCCAAGAGGCCAAAAGAGGGGTAGTCAGGGAAGGTCCTCAAATCATAAGACACCAGTGCCACTACCAATACCCCCAAGGGTATCCTTTCTAAAAAGAAAACATGCACTGTGCAAAGAAAAGAAATTGGCTTGTAAAGGAGCAATACAGCAACACCAAAAGCATTATATGGGGGCTGCATAAGCACGATCTTGTTTAAGTCTTCACAGTATCTCCGTGTGGCGGATTATCTAACTCAGAGCTATGTCAAGCAAATTGCCCAAAGACAGACACCTAGCCTGGGTCTGGAGTCCACACACATCCTTATAATGCTACACACAACCTGCAGGTCCCTGATGGCACCTTTAGACCTACACAGGGCTTGTACCTTGGGAGAGGAAGGGTTCCAGACTTCTGATGGTGCCCAGATGCTCTTTCTATTAAAAAAACAAATGCAAGCACATCAAGGAGGGAGGGGTCATTCCAGATGCATCTGAAACAAGATCCTTTGATCCTCTTTAATCTATCATCAGTTAGTTCATAAAGCCAGAAATGTGTTTGGCTGACCACTGTAAAGAATGTCTTTGGGACCACTTGTAGTCTGCACTCTTGTTCCTAGTTCAGTGCAAAAGTAATTGTACAAGCTGGAAAACTCCTAACTGCAGCATAAATTTAACTAGCCAGAAAAATTACCCAACTATTTTTATCCAGAAAAATTTCATCTATAAAGCAATTTACTTTCCTGTTTCAGAATCTCTGTCTCCCAACCTGGCTCCAAGGACCTGAAAAGGTCTGGAGCAACCCGGCCACACGCTCTAGCCACCCCATCTCCATGGCAACAAAGGAGGAGGCAGTGAGACAAAGCCCTGGTCCTGGGATCAGGATGCCCACACTCCAGTTCTGGCTGCATCATTGAGAGGAATCTCCTTAACCTCTCTCTGAACCTTAGTTTTCTCTTCAATAAGATGGGGATTCTCTGCCTTTGCAGTGAGGTTCAAATGAGGTTATCTATTTGTCATCACCACAGCTAATGTTTATAGCACACTTAGGATGTTCCAGGTACTGACTAAGTGCCTCATATATACTATATTTAATTTCCACCCCATGAGGTAGGTATGATCATTGAGAGCTCTGATTTCAGGCTGAGATTAAGTCATTAATCTAGCCAAGATTTCACACCTAGTAAGGAATGAACCAGGGTTTAAACTCAGATCTGAGTGGCTTCAGAAGCCATGTTTTTAATCATTATAAGCTATAGCTTTTAACTGCTTCCATTACAGGGCTCTGCCGTGACTCTTCACTGTCATCATTTCTCCCTGGGAATGCCATGTCCAAACATAAAGCTCTACTATTGTCAAATGGCCCCAAGGTTGTATGTGTACACAATCGTTCAAGAAAATTCCATGATACCACTCTCCAAGCATGCCCAAATGGCTAGACTCCATCAGAGGACATTTATTTCATAACGAGCAACTCACAAGCCCATATGCATTCTTGTATCACATCTATGCCATTGTTTTGCCTAAAGCTATTAGTTTATGGTTTTAACAACTAGCTTCAGTTTTATTGTTTCCTGAGGACACATTAAATAATGATAACACGTGCTTATTTAAGAAAAATGTCCTATGACTTGTTCAGGGTCACAGTTCGTTACCAATGGGGCTGAGTCATTTTGGTAAACTTTTATGCCTTCATTTTCTGCATTTCTCTATTCTATATCATGCCTTCACGTCCATAAAATGGGAGGATTTGGACTGGATCATCCCTAGAGTCTCCTTCAGCTCTAAAAAAGTATGGCTCTTTAGTCTTTACTAACTAAATAAAATGTCGGATTTGGTCTTCTTCCTAATGGGAGGAGATGGGTAAGAAAGAGGAAGGAAGTAGGAGCTGCAGTGTCAAGGCAACAAGAAAAGGCACCATGTACCTAAGAGGCTGAAGAATGACTCTGGGGAGGAAAATCCGGGACAGAAAGCCAGGAGAGAAGGGCAGGCATTGGTAAAGAAGGAACCCCTCATGGAAGCAGAGCTGCATGGGAGGTGTGGCCCTCACCCACTGAGAAGTGGCTCAGGCCTCTCTTCACAGACCTCATGCTGAGTCAACCCTTCCCAGCTCAGGTAAGTCACTCACCTGCCATTTCAGTAAGGGAGGGAGGAAAAATAGAGGAATTGTGTAGTTTCAGCAATTCTATTTTTCTTGATTTCAGCCCATATATTGTCACCATGGATGAAGTTTGGTTATTAGCATATTTCATCAAATCAAAGACTCCATCTATTATAAGATGCAGTATTATTTTATACTACCAAGAAAGAAAAACACTTCTCATGATCCTTGTATGGTGCCATCAATTCTAAAATGCACTCTACTTTCAGAGATACTAAAAAAGTATGTCTTAGAATTGATGCCTTATTAGGACTACTGGTATTACTAATGCAAAAATCCAGAATTTAAGGGTTTCCTGTATACCAGGCACTGTGTTAAGTTCTTTACATAAACTTAATCAATGTTTACGCAGTGTAAGGTATGTCTTATTATCCTCATTTAGGGATGAGGTAAAGCTCAGAGAGGTTAAGTAATTTGTCAGAGGTTGCCCAGCTGGCAGAGATCAAATATGAATCTGAGTCAGCCTGACTCCTGAGATTGTGCCTTTAATCACGAAGTTATCCCCGCTCCAACCTTCCAGCAATGGGCCACTGGATTACGGTCATCAGGACAGGTGGACTTACTCATTGTGTTTGGGCCCTGGCCTCCCCTTTCTTATTCTTCTGAGCAGAGGTGCTTATGCAGGAAGAGGGAGGGGAAGAAGTCACAGACACTTCCTTGGCTCAGGGGGGAATCAGAAAGAATGCTCTAACACTGGGTACGCACAAGCTAAAGTCAGGAAGTGGACTTGGATGGGCACCAGGATTCCTGGAGTTGTTTCTGCAGGGAAGCAAGAGAATAAGAGAAGGGGAGTCAGAAAGAAAGAAGGGTCAAGTTGGTACTTCAGCTGGCACAGGGGAAGGCTTACTGGAAGGCTGATGATTATGTTTCAAGGTTCCCAGGACGCACAGGTCCACCTAAAAACCTGAGAGGAGATCTAGTGGTTGTGCATTCATAATTTTGTCTTCTTCTTTTTCTTTTTGAGGAAAAAGCTTCACAAATTCTAAACACTTCAGGTTCCACAAACCTGGATCCCCACTTCCTTCCCCTCTTCAGCTGCCCCACTTTTGCTGTTTATGAAGGTTGGTGCAGTTGAGGGTGGAGGGGTTGTAGAGAAAGCTGGAAGCAAGTGGGGCCCACATGGGTGACAAGGGGGAAGGAGCGATGGTTAAAAAAAGGAAAATGACTAGGAGGAAAGGATGTTTGCTTCTTTGCCCACAAGTGTTATTTGTCCTGCAGAAATGGGTATTTTCTGCCCCGTTCCTTCCAAGACCAACTCCACAGACTGGCAGTGGGAAATTTTCTGTTTAATTTGAAGAGGTTATATTCTCAATATCAATGAGTCCTAAGAGCCTGTTCTCCAAGCAGGGATCTCCAAAGTAAAGACAATCCATGAGGAGCATGGGAAGACTGTAACAGAATTCTTAAATATAATTTTGTCTTATCCTTTAAAAATATCTGCATGTACCTTTTAGAATGGATGTAAAATATAAATACAGAATACGAGTTTACAATTTATAAACAGACAACTATGCATATGATGAGCATACGAACTAATTTCTTTGTTGATATAGTTCTGTGATACAAAAACTTGGGAGATTATTACCAAGTGGAGAAGATATTTCTCCATTCTTTCTAAGTACCTCACTACAAAGCTTCTGGTACGTAAGGTCATCAAAACTCATGAAACTTACATTTCCCTCAACTTGGATAGTGAAATTGAAATAATTGTTTTATTCTTCTTTCTTTTGCTGTTACTTGCCCAGTATCTAGAGATTGCCAAAGCACTATTTGTCAAAACTTACCTTAAGAACTCCTTTGCCTCAGTGGAGTGTGAGGAAGGAAGAAGAGGAAGAGAAGGAACAGGGGAAAAGAGACTCAAGAGGCAAGGCAACCAACTGTAATGCATAGACCTTACTTAGCTCATGATTCAAACAAACTGTAAACAGAAAACTCATGAGATGATTAAGGACAATTTGAACTGACTGGGTATTTGATAATAAGGACAATTTGAACTAACTGGATATTTGATATTAAGAAAATACGGTTTAGTTACTTCTGTTGTGACAATGGTTTTGTGGTTCTATTTTAAAGGGTTTTTATTCTTTAGAGATAGAACTGGAATATTGCCAGATTAAATGATATCATGTCTGAAATTTGCTTCAAAACAATCCGGGAGGATATAGATGAAACAAGATTGGGCAAGAGTTCATAATTGTTGAAAATGGGTATTGTGTACAGGTTTATTTTGCTACTCTCTCTATCCTTGTATTGTTTGAAAATCTCCATTATAAAAAAGTTGGAAAAGAAGAAGAAATAAATAAACCAGGCTTCTGGTTAAAGGAATCTCCACTTTGCCTCTCCTTTACCTGACACATCATCATGTGAGCTAAAGAAAAGCAGATGCATTTGCCAAGCATGGATATGGTATCTTGAAACTTCTGAGTTTGCATTTTAGACCAGACAGTGCACAATTTGAGACTAGAGTTGCTTTACTGCTGGCAAAAGAGAACTTGCTGATTCCCCAGGAGAAACATAAGACTAATGAAACAAGATCATAAGGCTCTTTGGGCATCAAAGAATCATTACAAAGCAACATCTTGATTAGTTAAGCGTAAATGAATTAGGAACATGCGGCTTCAATTTGCTTTGAAATACATTAAATTTAAAAACTTAAGGAAAATTGCCCTGTTAAACATGTCCTGAATGGAAATGCTTCAAAAGACACTGAGAAAGTCATTGACCCTAAATGGGCCCTGGTTTTGCTCCCTGGGACTGGACCTTGTCTCTTTCTGTTGGAAAACGATTTCCCCTCCTCACCCCATTTCATATGTAAACTCTACCTCCTTCCTCCCAGGCCCTAATCCAAACACTACTTCAGATTCTCAAAACATATGGAAAAAAAAATCCAGAGATCAGCCGCATTTTATTTTCCTTTTCAATTTTGATGCAAAAGAAACAAATTCTTTGAGACTCAATTTGTAAAATGTTTACTGGCAAATCCATAAAGCTCATCCTGCTGGTTTAAACTTTGAAAGTGTTGGAAGTAGTTAATACAGTGACAATGAAGTGCAGAGGAAATAGAATCTGAAGTAATCTCCCTGGGTAACTCTTATACATCACCACCACCCTCATTCACGCAGGAAAGGACTCAGCTGCAACTAACTGGACATGCCTTGTGTGGCTCTCCATTTACTACCAAGGTTTTAAAAAGACGCTTCCCCAGGTCATGTAGTTCATGGCTCAACACCTGCCTTGAGTCTGGCTCAAGTCAGTGGGGAAGGAAAAGGAGCTGTTCCGGCTAATGTTGTAGCACAGACTTGTCTTAGAGTAGAGGGAATTGAACTCCAGGGCCTAATGAGTGATGCACGCACTACAGCAAGTGGTCTGGTGGCAGGAGGGTGGAGTCCTTGGACTTAAGTTGCTTGGTGGGTATTCTGAGCCTCTGACTTGTGGAGGTTACCCCACTTCCCAGGGAGGATACAGTGATGGGGCTGCCTCATAACTCCTGCTGATATTGGCAGTTTCTCTGGAGGACCTTATCCTTCCATAGTCCTAAATGATTCAAATTGTGAAACTGGAATCACTCATTTAATTTCTTGACCATGAAACTCCAGTGGGAACAAACCTTCCTCACTTAGAACTACTACCTCTATTTAGAACTATGATCTCTGCAGGAGGCAGATAATAAAGTGTTATTTTTTCCCTTTCCTGATTCTGGCACAGATACTGTATTCCACGTACACACCAAAAATATTTATCTGATTATAAACCAGAAAGAGAGCCGACATTTCCTGACTTTTGAGAAACCACTCAGCTACAGCAGCAGCATTCATTTCAGGGTCTTGTCATCCTCCAGGCGCTGTCTTGTTGAAAACTGCATCTCTAATATGAAAAGCAGTCATTTACTCTAAACAGCAGGGACCCAATTTACTGTGTGCCCACTGAGAACTCAGACTTTACATCGCAAGTATGAATGGTCCACAGCACTTATCAGAATATGACACAAAAGTGAAGAGTATTTCCTAGGGTGATAGGAGGTAGAAAATTTATGGGTGGAGGAAAGGTGACAAAAACTTTTCAATTTTCTATAAATGGCTTTTGTGGATTGAATGTGGGGATGGTATAATGTATCACTGCTACTACCACCACCCGACCAAACTCCAAGATTTTCTCAGGGGGGTTTCGTTAAACCACTTATTTTAAGAAATGCTGCAATAGTCACAGGAGATCATGGGTCAGAGCAACGGCCATCTGAACTATTCAAGTACGGTGATGTTTTCCGCAACATCCAAGATGAGGCCAGCTCACATCATTATGAGCCGGACTCACCCTCTTCCAAAGAAACTAAACCGTGCTCCTATTTTCAAAGTTTGCCATACTTAGGAATTGGCCAAGACATGAGGCAAACTCAATTCAGTTCAACTTAATTCTGAACTGTGCAGAAGCTGGGCATACAATCAGTATCTCCCGAGCTCTCCTAAGAATGCAGCAGCTACAGGAGAGAGAAGTGAAAACTTTCGGTGACACACAGCATGGAGCAAGACACTGAGAGGGGAGTGATGATTTTCAACAGGGAAAGTCATGGTGAGTTGACAACCAAGATGGAGCTAAGAATTCTTAACATGTAGTGCCCATGAAAATCATTGGGGAAGCTTGTTAAGGGTGAAAATCTACGGGCCCACTTCCAGAGAATTCATACTAGGTTTTGGTTAGATAGAGCCCAGGAATCTGTATTTTAAAAAGCACCTAGCTCCAGTTCTGATGTGGCGGTCTTAGGACCCATGCAGCTCTAGGGATTTTCACCTACAAGTGCTGTCATCTGTAGGGCTTCATATAGGCCCAGAAAGATGTGGACGTTGTTGCCATCCTCGTGTCCATGGTACTGAAAATCTATTTCCTGGGCTCCCTTTGGGATCTAGGAAATTCAGAAAGAGAGCTTGTAGAGGGGGAAGAAAGCATTGCATCTAACCTTGCGGTATGCTCTTTGCAGACCCTGAGCGTAATCTTAGACTCCCTGTCCCCCTAATCTATAGATTGGTATTTCACACCTAAAACTCTGATTTCAGACTTCCTGTGTGCAAATCACACTGCTCTGTGTGTGGGTCAAGGATATGTCAATAGAAGGTGCTGCCCAGGGTCAAGAACTATTGGCCAAAGGCCAAACCAGGCAGGCGAAACCGGTCTGTTTGGTTGGGCACAGTATTTCTGTTTTGTCTTGGAATTGAAATGAATTTGAATTCTTTTAAGCATACCATATATATATTTTCTCTGCCATTGGCCATAGGTCTCATCACTTTCTTTTGTCTTATACCAGAATGATTCATATGTTTAAATAATTCTTGTCCAGCTCCCATAGGCATTTGAGTTTGAGACCCCTGAACCACGTGCTAAATTTGAGTCAGTTTACGGGATAAACTCCAGTTTTCTAGCTGGGCCAAAGGGAATGGATCTCAGATGGATAAAGCCTTGGTGTTAGTAAGGAAAATTCAGGAGGATCTCTGTGGCTGGAAGCATAGGATACAGAGCAAGCTTCAGCTAAGGCTGGATCTCTGAATGAAGCATGGGTAGAAAGAGGAGGCTTTGCTTCCTAGTAAATTTTGCCTGCATTCAAGATCCCAACGAGGCAACAGTATGTACAGAAATGTCTTTCCATCTCAGGTATTTGTGACTTGGGGGTAAAATGACCCCAGCAGTCCCACTGAATGTTCTAATTTGTTGTTTTTTCAATGCTTTGGTAAATTTTGGTGACAATCACAATCATATACCTTTTTGTCAATGCTATATAACCAACATGAAATATTTCTTCTCTTTAACCCCTGATTCTGCCAGCTCAAAGAGCCAATTCAAACTCCCACCTTTTTTAGAAGCTTTCCCTGACCAATCTCACAGGAAAGGGAAAGTTCCACCTCCTCTCAACCATTACCTACTCTGATTTTTAAAAATTTCCCCCTTCTGCCTTGGATCACTGTGTTAGTTTACAAGATGCCAAAATGTGATATGCCAGAAACAGAACAGCTTTTAAAAGAGGGAATTTAACAAGTTACAAGTTTACAGTTCTAAGGCTGTGAAAATGTCCAAATTAAAGCATTGAGGGAAAGATACCCTAACTCCAAAGTAGGGCCAATGAAGTTCTGGGTTTCTCTTTCAGCTGAGAGGGTACGCGGCAACATCTGTTAGCTTTCTCTCCTCATTTCATGAGGCTTTCCCTGAGGCATTTTCCTTCCGGTTCAAGGGTTTCTGGCTGCGTGGGGTCTGTTGGTTCTGGTGGCTCGAAAGCGTTTTCCAAAATGGTTCCCTCTTCAAGGACTCCAGTAAGCAACCCTACCTTGAATAGGTGGAGACACAGCTCCATAGAAACTATCAAAAGTTACCACCCACAATTGGATGAGTCATATCTCCATGTAAACAATAAAAAAGATACTACCCAGCAATATTGAATACAGATTAAAGGACATGGCTTTTCTGGGGTACACAACAGATTTAAACAGGCACAATCACTGTTTATATTTCTTATATTTATACATTTCATCTTCTCCATTAGATTGCCAAATCCTTGAGGGTGAGTATTGTACTTAATTTCTTACTGCCTATATTCCTTAAAGCACCACCACAGCACCCAAGCTGTGCCATTAATTCAGACATCGGTTGTCACCATCAACATCAGGGAAAAGCTACATAGAATTCTCCCCTGATCCATACCCAGCCACTGAAAGCTTCTCAGAAAGTTCCATCAAGTTAGCTTGGGAACACTGTCTTGGTAATTTCCTGGTATCATGCATTCTGGGTTGCTTCACACTTTGGAAAGAAAGATCTTCTTGGGTCTAGTCAATAGAAAAGTTGCCTTTGAACCATACACTTGTAAGAAAAAAGAAAAAAGAAAGTTCTTAAGCTATTATGAAAAGCCTTGCTTCCGTTAGGCCATAAAACTAAAAGTGCCCAAATGGAAAATCCTCAGTAGCAACTAACAAGGATAGCAGATGGAGGGAGAAGGCTATGGCACTGGATTTCAGAGACACCAACTTCAGCATCCATCAAGTGAAAGAAAGGAGACTTTCCACAATTCCTGTTAGCTCTGCCATCATACATTTTTCTAGGAAAGCTTCCACAGTGTCATTATTTTCCCTGAGATGCTTGCTATTCTGGCTTAAGCCCGATACTTTCTCTTTGAACCTTATTATCTAAGGTAGACCAGACTTACACTTCAATTGGCTAGAACCAGATAACCCTGAAATGCAGAGTACTCAAAATGAATGTTCTGACTTTAAGAAACTAGTTCCTTTTTTCTTTCCTCTATCAACATTAATTGAGCATCTACTGTGCAAGGAATTAAATGAATTGGTTAGTCTAGCTAATTACAAAAGAGGAGTTGGTTATCACCATATATTCATGTGTGGTATCACGAGAATGACTAACCAAGCTTTTCTAGCCTGGATTTATGAACTATTTATAGTCCCTGTTTTAATTTACCTGCTGACTCTAAGTTACATGTAAGCCAACTCTTGCTATTTTTACTTCTCTGTTTAGTTAGAAGAAATAGATTTTTTTGAAAATGCCCTTAACACTGAAGCATACACAGCAACACTTTTTATATGATTGCTAGAAGTGCCTCACGTAAGTCTGCAAACCTTTTTCAAAGCTTACTAACAAAATGAGCCAGAAAAATATCACTGTAGAGATTGGGATGAGTAATTTCCTCTCATAAAATGGACATAGATTTTGTAGGAAAATGTCCTTATTCTTTAGAGATACATGGTGAAGTATTTAGAGGTAAAATGCCATGATGATTGTAAATTTACTCCAAACCGTATTTGCAAAAAAAAGAAATATATAGAGCAAATTCGGCAAAATGTTAATCATTAACTCTAGATGAGGGAGATAATGAGTATTCATTTCACAGTTCTTTCTTTTTCCACATGTTTTAAAATTATCAAAAGTTAGAGTTAAATAGAATGGATATATACTTTTTCCACATGGGGATATATTTCCCCTGTTCTCAGATATAGAAGCTGATTGTTTCAATAAAGGAATGATGTCTGCTCACAATTAAAAATGCTCCATAGGAGCTACAGATTTGTGCATGCAAGCTCTGATCTCAATTGCTCTTTGGTTCTATTTATGGAAGGGAGGAAAGATACATCTATTAAGGAAACAGCAGAGTGCAAAAAAAAAGAAGAAAAAGAAAAGCAGCATTGGCACAGAAGCAGGGAAAAATGCCTTGTTAGGAAAGTACCGCATCCAGTAAGATGGGTTTTTATAAGTCACAGATAGCTAAGTATGCTGCTTTCAGCTGCTGGCAGGGTGTCTGGTTCCAGCGCATCTAGTATACGTAGAAATGATTCCTCTAATCAGACACACCACCCGGGGAACCAACCCAGGTCCCACCCCCAACACACACGACAAACAAACACCGACAGGCACGGTAGAGGGAACTCACAGTTCTGAATACAGGAAATGCAGGTTGCCCACATTGTCAATGTAGTTAGCAGGACTGAGCCAAGGTAAGACCAGTAACAGGAGCGCCTTCATTTTCTGTGCCGTGTGCTGCTTTCTTCCTGGCCACCTTCTCTCGGTCAGCTGCAGGGGCTCGGACCAGCCTACAAGCCCCTTTAATTAAACCTGGCCATGTCCCCTAAATCAATAGATCATAACGAATCTGACTTAGAGTCCTGAGATTAAGCCACGCTGATAAAGCAAAGGACCATAAGAAGATTACACCCTCTGATTCTCAGACTGAGAGATGTGAGAATGGAGGAACCCACCATGGTTAGCAAGAGGACTGAGGCTGAGAGCAGGCAGGCTGATGCCCAAGAAGGGACCTGCCTCCTCCTGCAGAATGCAGACTGGTTCTTGGGAAGCAGCTGGTACATTTACATCACTGGCCGGGAGCAGATGGGCTGGAAGCTAAATTGCATTGGAAGAGGGCATGAGAATGGCACATTCAGACCCCATGGTGTGAATAAGCAAATAATTAAAAGCTGTCCTACAGCTTGCTAGAGCAAAACACGGTAAGAAATTAGCATCTTTGGAACAGAGCCTAGAGTCTGAGCTTAAAGTGAGCCTTCAGCTGTTGTGAAACAGCAGTGGTTTAGGTATGAACCAACGCTGCCTCTCCTGAGTGTTGCATGTATATTTAGAATATGCATGTAAGACATTTTTATCTATCACTGTCTTGGCCAGACTTTCATATGTAAGAGAAGGATGGCTTCCTCACTAATTTTGAAAATTGGCCCAATACAAGAATAAGTTATGCCATTCGCCTTGAGAATAACAAAGAGACCTGTTCAGATTTCTGTTCTGTGAGAAAAGGCATCACCCTATTCTTTTTTCTGCCTGAGTAAAAATGAATCAAACTCTGGCACCAGCTTCATCACCCTGGGCATTTCATTTATGCTCTCAGGCTTCAGTCACCTCATCTTTGAAATGGATTTTATAATGCCTTACCTGCCAGCCCTAATATCTCTGAGTCCAGCTCTGCCATTTGTCCTAATATTAGGTCTTCCTTTACCTGCCTAAGCTCTGGAATGCCATAGAAGCCCTGAAAACTACCCCCTTCAACCTCATGTCCAAAAAAGATTAAAATCCATTTTTTCAAATAAAGGCCTAAATCTTAACAGAAATGGCTCAAAGGTATATTACGATAATGACAACCAAACTAGACTTTATGGGAAAAAGATCAGAGAAAAGTCTATGGGATAAGACCAACTGCAATGAACAGCATAGTAAGTAGGAATTCAGTATCAGAGATCTTTATTTATCTGCAGCAGAGCTAAAGGAATTTAAATTCAGTAGACCAAATGTGCAGATTTAACTTCTGTAGTTTACATCAGAGATAAGCAATCCTGATGAAATATGACATGCACAATTTTTTTTTGAGGCCCAAATTTGAATTCCATTCCCTTTAAGTTTGGGGAACAGGAGCAAGCCAGAGCTGATGAAGAGCAAATTAAAAGGACATCAGCTTGGAGTTTAGGTGCCTGGTCAGACAGACCTCGCTTTGAATGTCAACTGTGTCACATATAGCTGTGTGACCCTGGGCATGCTGCTTAACCTCTCTGGAACTCTGTTTCCTCCTCTGTAAAAGAAAGACAATTATAATAGTTTTGAAGCATGAGGATAGAATGAAATAATGTTTATAAAGGCCTCAATGAGTGTAAGCTATTGTTATAAATAACTATTATTATTAATAGTGAATGAGCCCAGTTCACAGCTCAGCACATACCTTTAAGAGGCTTTGTTACTGTCTGATCCCTGCTTTCTTCTTGTACTATTAGGGAAATTATATGTGATAGTCATTCCTGAATGTGGACTTTCACAAAGTCGCTCCTGAATGTACACATTCCCTTGAACGTCCAGTATCATACCTGAGAAGCAGCATGTGGACTTTATATGAGTATTGAAATGTGTTTCTGATAATCCTGGACATGTCAGATTGCCTCCTCAAGCCTCTATAAAAAAAGAAGCCATATCTACCCATTTATCTCCTTGCATGTCAAGAGGGCAAAGTTAATTAGTGGATGTGAATGCAATATAAAAACAAATATGTTGTTTTTTGTTATTGCTTTTTTGCACCTGTTGTAACCACTGCTGACTACCTTTCTAATATCTTATCTTCTCTTCTTTCTTATAAAGAACCCAGATTTTGTTCATGGTGGTAACGTATCTAGCTTTCCTTACAGACAATGGCCATATGACACGATTCTGATCAATGAGGTATAAGCAGAAATTGCTGGGTAAGAAAGGCCAAAAAACTCTTTAAAAGGTGGCAGTCTCAGATTGCGCATTATATTTTGCCTTTACTCCTGGTTCTTCCTGACTTATTCTTCCTGGTAGGAACTTTGATGTGATGCTGGAGATTGAACATCCATCTTGAAATCATGAGGTTGAAAGCTAAACTATAAAGGAGTCTGACTCTTAGAAAGCATCAAGGCAGCATCATATTAGTCCTGGACTTCTTACCCCTCTACATGGTTAAACCAGCTTACTGTTCTGTATCTTAAGATATAATCTTAATTAATATAATTCCTTGGGTACAAAATCTTACCCTCAAATAGCCATGGGTTGTTCTTTAGCTTCCTTATCACAGCTCTAATCCTAACTTCCTCTCCCCTTGCACCCATGTTTTGCCTAAGTCTTATTTGCACTTAGATGCCATCTCAGACATTACCCATTCCCTTCTGTTTTCTTATCTCATTTCCCTTCATTAACAGGGAATACCTTGCACAAGGTGGGTCTTCGTCTCCAATTTCCTCCTCCCACAATACCTGGAACATGGTAGATGCTCAATAAATATTTGTTGAATGAAAGAGAATTTGGCACAGAGAGTCAGTTTTGGGAAACAATCTTTCTTGATCAGAGGCAAGACAGCAAAAAAAGACTTACAATTTCACAAAAGCCAGGGTAGGAATTGTATATTTCTACAGATGGATAATAAATGTCCAGGAAGAAAAGAAATAGTTAGGGAAGATTTCTGGGAATGGATGATCACGAGAATGTTGATTCTTAAAAGAACTGCCTAGAGCATAATCTGATGGAAACTCAATGGTTTCCTCAAAAAATAATGCAGCAAGACGGCCTCATTTCTTCCATAATCAGGAAAGCTAGAAGAGGCTTTGATCTAGATGGGGGCGAGAAAAAAGCTGGGCTCAAGTTTAGAAAGTCACATTATGGATATGTGTCAAAGTACAATTATCATAGGAAATGCTTAGCCAGGCTGAAGACTTGCAACTTACCTACCCTTTTGCAAAGGGTACTTCTTTCCTATATTTCCTCTCCTTGCAGTTAAATTCTTCCTTGCCTGCTAGGCAGCTAATGGGGTCTGAGCTGAACTCAACATATTACAGATAAGGGCCACCTGATGGAAGTAAAGGTCACAGGGAGGTTCCAGGGTAAGTTCTGGGAGAAGAAACTCCCAGGACCTTGGGTACTAAGTTAATCAAGACAGTGACCCCAGGGAGCCCTTGACCAGGCAAGTCTTGAGCCAACTGCATCACATTTCCACTCAAGGCTGTTTTCTAAACATTGAACAATGATCTCTTTATTCATGCCAGTAAATACTTAGGGAGGGTCAGCTTTATCATCTCCCATTTTTACAAAATAGAGAAACTGAAGTGTAAATTGACTAGTTCTATGGAACAGTCCTATCATTTCTAAAAGGACCCAAATTCATGGCTTGTATAGATTTTTCTTTCATTTAGGGCCTGGCCTATTGCAGATCCTTGATAAATATTATATATATAAGTGCTGATATTACACAATGAAGACAGTCTTAGACCTTAGATAACTCTCACTCAGGGTCCAGGAAGAAAAAGCTTTGCCTCCACATTTGATGGGCACGTGATCTGGTCAAAAGCGATGCCTCCAACAGGCCTTCTGCAGCATCCTCACTGCAGTATTGCCCAGTGCTTGGGGAGGAAAGCTGCTATTGGGCTTGGCAAGCCTATCACCCTCGTGGGAACTCTGCAATAGACCAATGAGGTGGGAGCCTGTGAGCAGAGATCTGAAAAGGCAGACGTCAGTAGAATGAACCAGAAGATCCCAAACAATAGCTCACATGCTCAGGTTTACTCCCATAGGAGAGTGCTCTAATCTGAAATCAGAAACAGTTGTCCAAGTAGTCAGCAGTAAGGTCAGTCCTAAATGGAAGAGTATGTTTTACTTAAGGATTTACATTCAACTCAGGATTTGAAGTAGTTGGATCACACTGTTTACAAATGACGTGCATTCTGGAGAAAACAGATGGCATTTGTTTAAGGACGTGATGCTGCCTGCACCCCTCCCACCCCCACTCACATCTACTATATTAGCCTGGCCCTATCAATAGGCCATCAACAGAGAGCTTGGCTAAGGAGAAAATATTTCTCCAACTCAAGTTCTTTTCTAGAAGGATAATGGAAACATTTTAAAGGTGCTGCATTTCTGAAGGAGTTATGCATTCATGAACCAACTGAAATAAATCCCCATTTAGAGTCAAAGAGTTAGAGAGAAAACTAACTGGAGTTTCCTATGAGAACCAGGAGTGCTAGCTCTCTAAGATTCACTGAAAGGGATTATGTGGATCCCTATTGACCAGGTGATTTTCAGCCAGAATTATAGTTATGTCCTCTGTACTAAGTAAATCCTCAGCCTGCCTGCTTTACAGTCATTCAAATATAAATAAGTTCAATAAAATAAAATTAAGTATTTTTTTAAAAACTCACCACATTTTTCAATACGGAAGTGGAGATGCAAAATTTACAAATAAAAGCTATCTCCCGCCATGTATGTATGATGATACTCCCATACAAGCAGCCCCCAACCTGGAAGCCAAATACAGAAATGTAAGGAAAACACTAGCCTTCGCGTACACTCTTAGTTTTCTCAGTTGAAAAGACTCCAAAGGTATTAACTCCTTAAATGCCGAATATCTCTTTTGAGGGGAGGCTGGTTGCAGATCCAAGGCCCAAGAAGGCTCCTGAATCAGGCTCCAGGTTAGCCCCAATTCTTAACCCCTGCCAATAAATGCCCTGGGGACGAGAGTGGAGGGAGTATATATTGAGCACTTAGTGACTAATATATACAGCATATTTTTGGAAATGTTGGTTTTAACCTACTTAGGAAGCTGAGGTGTGGAGAAGTTCAAGAGCAGGTGCCAAGGCCCAACACCTCACTTACGTGGGAGGTTTCCTCTCCACAGAGGGCTGCTCATAGGTGCCTGTGAAGGACTGGGAGGCCACAGATCAAAGAGTGACCTAATTTCAGTTAGTTTTGGGTTCTTTCCACGTTGTTGTGTTTCAAAAGTGTATATCATTATCAGCTGATAATGATATCTGATGTAAATCAGGCCTTTATCCTGGGCTTCCTTGAGGTATGTGGTTTACACAGGTTGTATGGGCAGGTGAATGGAACTCCCACCTCCCCAGGTGCGCCATGTGTGATCTCTCTCTGAGACCCCAGAGGGCTCCAATGGCCTCGTCCCAGCCCTTCTGCTTCCCCACTTTGTTCCAACTTCATCCTCAGATCCATGTCTCATCTTATCCCTATTTTTAGGGATATTTTTGACCTAAGCTTTTGAGGTAAAGGAATAAGAGCTGCTGTGTGTTCACTTCCCATCCAGAGAGCACCTCCATTTCTTTCCCTCTCTCTCTCTCCTCTCTCTCCCACAAAACTCCTGTGCCGAGCAGAATCATAGCTCTAAAGACATTCATGTCCTAATACTCAGAACCTGTCACCTACATAGCAAAGGAGACTTTGCAGATGTGATTAAGTTGAGTATCTTGAGCTGGAGATAATAGAGGATTATCTGGGTGGGTCTGATATAATTCCAAGAGTCCCATAAGAGGGAGACAGGAATGTCAGAGCCAGAAAAGATGGTGTGATGAGGGAAGCAGAGGTCAGAAAGAAAGAGAAATTTGAAAATGCTATTCTGCTGGCTTTGAAGATGGAAGAAGGGCTCACAAGCCAAGGAGGACAGGTAGCCTCTAGAGGCTGGAAAAGGCAAGGGAACATTATGCCCTGGAGTCTCCAGAAGAGAATACATTCATGATGACATCTTAAGTTCAGTCCCATAAGATCCATTTATGAGTTCTGACCTCCAGAACTCTGCAATGGGAAACGACTACAGCTCCCAAATACAAGTGTATAAATGCAAAACATCAGGAGCATGGGAACGTGATGTGTGTGGAGGGAGTTCTACAGGACCTTTTCTCTTCCTGCCCCTCACCTCCCCCTCCAACTATGGCTCTGTAGCAGCTCCTGTCAGCACCTACCTTATCTCACTTTTCACCTGGACCTACTTCCCTTCAGACAAAACCTCTCATACTGGGTAAAACTTGCAGTGAGGGCCACAAATAGAGCCACTATCCCCACCTCCTCTAGCCATGCCTCCATCTATAGACTGAGAGAAGTGGGGCATCCTAGTCTAAACACCAACAATTACAGAGTCAACCAAGTTAGCAAAGCCAGGTTAGATGCATGTGGCTCAATATCTTAGGGAGAAAAAATAGTTCAATGACATTAATATGGGAAACGTGCTGAGTACTATACACAAGCTTTCCTTTTGATGCCAAGTTCCAAATTACAGAATCCATGCATGTCACAAAAGACAAACATGGGGATTCATGACCTAAGGTATGTGACCTTTAAAAAAAATGTTTGCACCTGCCTCTTGCCTTGTCATGACAGAAACCAAGATAAACACTGGCTTCCAAATTTCCTCTTATGAAATAACTATGGCATTACTATTCACCCTTTATTAAACACCTTAAATGTTCTAAGAGGATATATCATATGGAACAAGAAACAGCATCTGCCCTGGACCACACAGGAAAAAATGCCCAGGAACAAGACAATGTAAGTGGACAAAATAAGATGCACATAGGAGGAGCAGGTGATAGCACTGTCAGTAGAAGCCACCACACCACAATTCTGCCCGAGTGTGTGCACGGGCAGACAAGTTCACTTGGAGGACAAAAACTTTCTAAATTTCTGCTTTTAAAACTTACTTGAAAACACCTTGCATCTATTCAAAGAACAGCTAGGCTTTTTCAGTTCCCATACAGAGAGAATGCTAATAATCATGGAGTCAAATTGGGGAAATTTTTTGCCTAAGTGAAAAACAAGCAACATTCACTAGGAAACTTTAGGGGGGCCATGAGCCTCAGAGAAAGCCACTCATCAGATCTTTCCAATGTTTTTCACATCTCAAAACACACACATACAGCACAACTATTACACCAGCTACTCTCTGCTGTTTCCTCCCTCAGAACCATGGCCATCAAAAACCTAAAACATTTCTTATTTTGAATGAATTATTTCATTAGTGACAAAAAAATAAATAAATAAAAGAGAGAAAGATGTGTCTGGTGGAGCACCCAGGTTTCTTGAAGGCAGCAATGGCAGGTGAGTTCCAGCTGCCCCCATGGGGGCTAGGGTTCCTCTAGGTTGGCTGAGAAGCAGGACTTACCTTGTCTGAAAGTGATGCTCAAGGTCACAGCGCTGCAACACCTCGGTGCAGAGGTCCATGAAAGGGCAGGTCACCATGAGCTTGTTGAGGAGTTTGTTGACCAAGATGCTAGACTTCTTGCAGTGCTGCAGCACTAGAGGCTTGCGATCCACGGGGCAGAAGTCCTTCTCCACCAGGAAGTTGGTAAGGCAGAGTGTGCAGTAGGTATGTCCACAGGGGGTGTCCAGAGGGTCCAGCAAAGCTTGCAGGCAGATGTGGCATATGAGGTCATCATCCACATCCTCCGTGTAGGTGTAGACATGGTTTTCCTCAGGGGAGTGGGCTTGACCACAGACCAAACACAGGGCCTCAGGGCTGGGGTCCAGGTCATCAGCAGGGTCCGGCTGGTTCATGGTGGGTACTTTGTGACAGGATACCCAGTAAAACAGTATTCCCCAAGGAGCAAATCAATATCTTCTAGAAGCCATCCACAACCTAAAAGAAAACAAGATGGGTCATCTTTGCTTTCACAACACACTGAAGACCTGGGCTTACAATGGACAATAGGCAGTGGTGCCCAGCAGACGGGGGACTGAGCTAGGAGTCAGAAGTTCAGAGTTTAGCACCCACTGTAAAGTGACAGATGTGGTCTTGGGCAAGTGACTTTGCCCTGCTGTGCCTCAGCTTTTTTTTTTTTTTTATTACTTGCTTTATTTCTAGTTTTTCCATTGTCTTCAATTTCAGAATACGTATTTTTTTATTAATAAAACCAATCAACATACAAACATGAACATTCTTAATATATGAACATTTCATACTTGGTGTGCAATCAGTGGCTCACAATATCATCACATAGTTGTATATTCATCACCATTATCATTTCTCAGAACATTTATATCACTCCAGAAAAAGAAATAAAAAGAAAAAAGAAAAAAACTCATATATACCATATCCCTTACCCCTCCCTCTCATTGACCACTAGTATTTCCTTCTACCCAACTTATTTTAACATTTGTTCCCATTAGTTATTTATTTTTAATCCATATTCTTTAGTCATCTGTCCATACCATAGATAAAAGGAGCATTAGAGCAAGGTTTTCACAATCACACAGTCACTTTGCAAAAGCTAGTTCATTATACAATCATCTTAAAGAAACATGGCTACCTGGAACACAGCTCTACAGTTTCAGGCACTTCTCTCTAGCCTCTCTAATACACCTTAAACTATAAAGGGGATATATATACATACATATATATATATGTATGTGTATATATATATATATGTATGTATATATATATAATGCATAAGAATAACCTCCAGGATAACCTCTCGACTCTATTTGAAAACTCTCAGCCACTGACCCACTGACACTTTGTCTCACTTCTCTCTTCCCCCTTTCAGTTGAGAAGGTTTCCTCAATTCCTTGATGCTCATTCTAGGGTTCCCTCCAGCCTCTCCATTACATCTTGGACAACAAGGTGATATCTACTTAATGTAAAAGAATAACCTCCAGGATAAGCTCTCAACTCTGTTTGGAATCTCTCAGCCAATGACACTTTGTCTCATTTCACTCTTCCCCCTTTTGGTCGAGAAGGTTTTCTCAGTCCCTTGATGCTGGGTCTCAGTTCATTCTAGAGTTTTTCTCAATCCCTTGATGCTGAGTCCCAGCTAATTCTAGGATTTCTGTCCCATGTTGTCAGGGAGGTTTACACCCCTGGGAGTAATGTCCCATGTAGAGAGGGGGAGGGCAGTGAGTTTGCTTGCTGTGTTGGCTGAGAGAGATGGGCCACATCTGAGCATCAAAAGAGGTTCTCTTGGGGGTGACTCTTAGGCCTAATTTTTAGTAGGCTTAGCCTATCCTTTGTGGGGATAAGTTTCATATGAACGAATCTCAAGATTGAGAGTTCAGCCTATTCATTTTGTTGTCCTCACTGCTTTTGAGAATATCAGTGTGTCTCAGTTTTGCCATTCATTCCAGTGCGGACGATGTTTACTTTAAACATCCTCATGGTGATGGGATACAAATCAATTGGGTAATATCTGTGATATGTCTAGAGTAACTCAAAAGCAATATGCCCTAAGAAATGTAAGGTCTTGTTAATAGAATTAAATGGGCCAGTGCTTCATAAAAATTGTCAGGTCAGGACAAGAAGAAAAATAGTTAACCATCTAATTGCTTTCTCTTATCTTTCTTCCTTTTCTCCAAAATTCAGAAAATGTAAGAGCCTTCAACTAAATCACCTGAGAAGACGAAATAAGAGCTCTTGAGTCAACTATATTTTTACTATTCTGGATGAATTTCACTTATTCAGTCAGTGAGTCAATCATTTAGTGGTTAAATGGGCTCTGGGACCATGCTGCCTGGCGTTCAAATCCCACCATCACCATGGGCCCATTATTTAAGTCTCTGCTTCCTCATCTGTGAAATGGGTATAATAACCTATTTCACAGGATTCTATGAAGGATTAAATGAGATATGAGACAGAAAGCTCTTTGCAGCTCTTTAAGACCAGTTAAGCATTCTCTCTATATCAGCTGCTATTATTACATGTATTTATTACTGCATTATTTTTGTCTCAGTCTAGCTCTTTTGGTCTGGAATACTGAAATACAGCTCCTGTAAGGGACTTTTAGCTTCGTCCTGATATTACTCTTTTATATTCAATTATATATATTTTTCAAACCAGTAGAATACTATTACGATACCTACTTCCCTTTGATCTGAAATAATGGAGTTTTTCTACATGCATGATTTACGACTAGGAAGTCTCTTGGAGAATCAGTCAATAAATATTTCTTGAGCACCAAGTTTGTGGCAGGGACTGAGTTTGGTGTGGAGGAGACCTTCACGAGAGCTTTAAAGAGTACACCTCTGCTTGCATGGAGTTCCCAGGAGCCCCCACTCCCCAGGGAGGCAGACATGCACACAAGTAATTCCAATCCCAGGTAGTGAGCATAGAGATATCCTACAGGAGCTATCGGTCAACTTTCACGGTGATTAAGGGTCCCACCTATGGTTCCCCCACCCCCCAATTTTCTTCCTTTCCAAAAGTAAAAGGAAGGACTTAAAGCTTTATGAAGAGACATAAATAACCCATAGGAAATGAGCCACATTTGGAAATAGCACGACAGTCATAAACTACATTTAAATCTTTTTTTCTTTTCCAAAAGGGTTGCTTGTACAAACACAGCCTTATCTCAGAAAGAAAATACATTGACTTCAAACTCTTATTGGGGCAGCTTCGTGTTTACATTTCTGTACTGCATTAGTATGCCTGAAAAGAACACTGTGGTCAAGAGGTTGAACTAAAACGTCCCAAATGTGAAAACATTTAGAAATCGCAGAATTTTATTTAACATCAGAAAAGACCACAGAGAGCTAAGGTAGAGGGTGCAGGAGGGGGTAATACTGTTTCCAGTCAAGTTTTATGGAAATCTACACAGCTGCTATTTGTCCTCAGGACTGATAGAAGGTACTGGAACCACACAGGAAATGCTTTAAGCAGCATCAGAAACAGTTGAGAAATAAACATGAAAATGGAACGGACCACCCCAAAAATTATCATCTACAATAGGAAGCAAGTTCACATATTGTGTGCTAAAGCTTTAGATCTTTCCAAGTTTTTCCACAGGAGTTTTGTGGTCCATTCCCATGTGGTTTAGCTTTGTCCATTGTTTCTCACTGTGCTACAGCAGAATGTGCCTGTGATAGAAATGCAGATTATAGTTTTGGTTAACTACTGAAAAAACATTTCACATTTCTGGGCCATTTCCTGACAGGTGAAACGGCAGACCTGAGTCAAATTTTTGGTTTTCAAACTGTGCTCTGGAAAGTGCCAGATGGCCCAGGGCCTTCCAGGGGAGGTGAAGATGGGAAGGAGGAAAGGTTGGAGCTCTGCTCACTTCCCCAACACACCCAGTCCCAGCTCTGCTATAAAAACACTGCTCTGACATATCATAGTCCTCAATTAATATTCTGTGCAAAGAACCCTGGCTTATGAAAAAACTGCAGACTGATACTGTACTGTCCCTTCCAGAAATAGAGTTCTATGATTCTGTGCCATTATGGATTGAATCTTGTTCCCCACAAAGGAACGTTCAAGTCCTAAACCCTGGTCCTATGGATTTAAACTTATTTGTAAATAGAATCTCAGAAGATGCTATTAGTTAAGATGATGCCAAATGGAATCAGGGTGGGCCTTAATCTGGCATTGCTGGAACCTTATATGCAAAGGAAATTCAGACACAGAAGGAGACGGAAGGCAGACAGCCATGTGGTGCAGGCAGAGATTGCGCTATGGGTTGCTGGAACCACCACCAGAACACCACAGACTTGGGGAAAAGGACGGCCTGGGGACACCCTGATTGGATGGCTAGCCTTCAAAACTGTGGGACAGTAAATACCTGCTGTTTAAGCCAACAACAGCCCAGCACACTAAGTCACGAACAATAAGAGCTTTTTGTTTGCTTGTTGGATGATTGGAAAAAATATCTTCTTTCTTCCTGCTTTCTAGAAGTTTTTAGAGCATTTACCATGTGCCAGGACCACTGCTAGGGACTTTATATATATTGATATTATGCTACTTAATCCTTACAAAGCCCCAGAAGGTAGGTCAAACATTTGACCCACTTAAAAGGAAGAAACTGAAGTGTGGAGTATAAGTGACTTGGCAGTCACACACACACACACACACACACACACACACACACACACAAATGAACCCTCCCTGTGCTGACTCCAAGCTTGTACTCCTAAGCATTTTGCCACTTTGTCTGGTAACATCTTTCTTGATTATGACTAGTCAGAATCCCAATAATGTAGCCAATCAAATATAACAGTATTAGAAAATTAAAAGTTTTAAAGTGTCTTTAAGCAGTGTGGTGGCTTGGAATTATGTACCCCAGAAAAGTATGTTTTAACCCATTCCCATGGGTGTGCAGCAGTGTAGTTAGGACATTGTCACAAAGTTACTTCAGTGTAGATATGGCGCAACCGAATCAGGATGGGTCTTCACCCTATTACTGGGAGCCTGATAGAGAAGGCCATTGAGAGAGAGAAGCCATGGGATACAGTCAGTAGCTGGAAGCCAGTGGAACCCAAAAGTGAAAGGACAAGACACCCTCATGTATACAGCCATGTGAAGGAAAAGCCAAAGAACCCCCATATGGCTGATCAGCCAGAAGATACTGACCCCGAGATGAAACTCCAGCCTCTGAACTGTGAGCCATTTGTATGGTATTTGTTTTAGCAACTAGGAAACTAAAACAGGCACGAATGCAAGTAATTTCTAAGCTCCCTGAATAATAAAATACCTTGACTTTACTGAGTGCTGAAATGCCAGAAACAGAAAGAATGGAATAGATTAAGCAAAAACGTCATGTTTTAGCTCCAACTCCATTCTTTCAATGTGAGCAATTTGAATTCCCTGGCACTTTTCCACATGGGTAAAACAGGCTCTCAATAGGATATTAATTTAAATACTACTGTGTGTATTTTCTGACTTTGCTTTAGACTAAATAAAGCCTATATGAATATATACAGATTATGAGAGAATTGACTGAACAAGCAGGTCTGACCCTAAAGAAAGCACTAGGAAGACTTTAGAAAATATGATTAATATAATTTACCAGACATTATTTCCATTTTACCTCCTATAAATATGCATGATGTATCATGTTTTCGGACATATATGTGCATTTCTGCTGAATTGACAAGAAATGAGCAGAAATCATTAGGCAGAAATTAATAAAAGCAGAAATAAATAAAAGAAAAAGTATATTATTACAAAGAGTAAGAGGAAGGGAATGGTGAGCTTTGAATCAGTTTAATTGTACACAATGTGTCATCTGGGAGCACTTCTGGCCCTGGCTGAGGTAAGTAGAAAGAGCTGTGATAGAGTTTTTTATAGCTTGGAGTAAGAAAGAACAGGGAAGTAGATTCCCTCCGGGGGCGGGGGTAGAAATCTCACACTTCTTTGGCACAATCCTATTTTGGCTTTGGAATCACCCTTTACCCCTCCCTTCTGACTTGGGGTAGGGTAGCAAACTGAGATGACTTGTAGAGATATGTGTAGTCAAACCCATCAATGTAGTGTCAACAAAGGCCAGGATACATCTCCATCTCTGCCCTTAAACCCTGCTTCCTTTCCCATCAATTAATGTTGTGGCCTGAAATATGTACAAATGCAATTCTGCCCATTAACTTCCAACTTCTGAATTTACATGGCTGGCAGCAGATATACAGACCAGAGGAAATGAAGGTAAACACATCTGCAATGGGGAGGGTCATCAGAGGTCATGTGTATTCTCTCACCAGCCTTTGGAAGTAGAAAAATTTCTCCCAAAAGTTAACCCACCAGAACAATGAGGATCCTGGAGTGCTATCATCCCACTAATTCTCCTTTATACACACACTGGCCTTATGAAAAATGGTTATATTTTAGAAAGGTGCCAGAATAAGCCATATACCCAATTAGAAGGGCAATGGATAAACATATTATTTGGAATGCTGCACAGATAATTCCACATTTGCCTCTTATTGAAAGGACAATACTTGACTTGGAAAAATCTTTTATATGGTAACAGGATTTCATATTATTAAAAAGAATCTATTCTGATTTCCAGTCAACCGAGATGGGATCAAAAGACACTGCTGTGTTACTCCATGGAATCTTTGAACAACAAGCAAAAACTGACGGCCATCTTCCTCAAAATTCTAGAAAAGAGTTAAAGGTTGCAATAACTGAGCAAGTGCTGAATCAGGAAAATGCAGTTTTAAAAATGGTAGGAGAAGCTCATGGTGCATTTGTTAGCTCCTTCCCCATCCCCTTCCCAGTGCAGTGTGGCAGTCTGAAATACTGAAACTGGAATTGCACTTCCGGCTCACCCTCCTAGAGTTTAACCTGCAGGTGGAAGCAGCTTGCTGACAACTAAAGCAGTATAAGAAACAATTAAGGCAAAGTGGCCTGGAACAAAGGATTGCCAGGTTAGACATACAACAGAGCACCACCAGAGAGTGTAAAGTCTATTTCACAGACAGTGCAGGGGACATTGGATTGCTGTAAATGAGGAATTCATAAGGCCATGAATGAGCATAAGCCCAGGAAAAGACACAGGCTCAGAAAAGGCAGAGAGGACCTTATAATTCATTTTTCCCTTCGTCTAATCTTCTTCATAGGCGGGCTAAATTCTGAAGGACACTAGACAACAAGAGTCAATTTGCAAAGACTGTCAAAGGTGTTTTATGTGTTGGTTGGTTTGTTGCTATTAAATCCTGGCATGCAAGGAAATCACTATCATATCACTAACTGGACACAAAATTAAAGAACAGACAGCTCAGGGATTAAATCCCAGAGTTAACATGCTAAAACATTAAATATATAGTGTGCAACAAAAGTTTATAAGACAAAGAAACAAGAAATGCTGAATCATCCAAAGAGAACAAGATAAAAATTCAGAATGCATCAACAGAGAAAAAAAGACTGTGAACATGGTGGACAAAGATGTTTTAAAAATGATCTTCGATATGCTCATGGAGATAAAAGAAAACACAAAGAATTTAAAGACACCAGGAAAATGAAGAATGAACAACTTGAGGGTCTCAATAATAATAATAATAATAATAATAAAAGAATGTTTTAAAAAGAGTTGAATAGAAAAACTGGAGTTGATGACCACAAAAACAGAAATAAAAAATTCCCTAGAGGGTTTCAATGCCAGGTTGGAGTGGGCAGAAGTCAGTGATATAGATATAGATGACAAGAAAATTGAAATTATTCAGGCTGAGAAAGAGAAAGTAAAAAGAAGGAAGAAATGTGAACAGAGCCTAAGAGACTGGTACAACACCAACAAGTGTACCAATATATGTATTATGGGAGTCCCAGTAGGAGAAGAGAGAAAGAGGTAGAAGGAATACTCAAAGAAATGAAGGCAAAAGAATCTCCTATTTAATAAAACACAAATATATACATTTAAAAGGCCTAACAAGCCCCAAACAGGATAAACTCAAAGAGAATCATTCCCAGATACAAAGTGGTCAAGCTGTCAAATTCAAGGACAAGGAGAGAGTCCTAAAAGTACCACATTAGGTACAAGGGAGCTTCAATAAGGTTAAGTGGGGATTTCTCATCAGAAACCATGGAGGCACAAAGGTAGTGGGGCAAAACATTTAAATTGTTGAAAGAAAACAATTTTTGAACAAGAATTTTACATCCATCAATTGTCTTTCAAAAATGAAAGGGAGAGTAAGACATTTCCAGATAAACCAAAGATGAGGGAGTTCACTGCTACCGACATGTCCTAGCATTTAGTGATGCTAAAGGAGTTCTTCAAACTGAAAGGAAAGGACACTAGACAGTGGCTCAAAGTGGCATAACAAAATAAAGACTTCTGGCAAAGACAACCATATGGGTAATTATAAATAAATTCATGTTCTAAAATGCAAATATATAAAAACTAATGATAAATCTATGATTTGGACATACAATGTCTAAAGATATACATTGTAACAAGTAGAAAAAAGGTGGAGAGAGGAAGGGGTAAAGGAACAGCATTTTTGTGTGCTATTGAAGTTCAGCTGGTATCAAGTAAACATAATTATTATAAATTTTGGATATTAAATTTAAAATAGATGATTAAAAAAAGAAAATTTCCAAAAAATATGTACAGAAGGATATAAGAAGGGACTCAAAATGATAACTACAAAATATCAAGTAAATATAAAAAAAAGCATAACAGAATAATTGAGGGACAAAAGGATATGAATCCTACAAAGTTCAAGTGCAAAATGGCAGAAAAAGTCCTGAACTATCAATAGTTACTTTAAATATAAATGGATTAAACTCTCCAATCAAAAGGAAAATATTGGCAGAATGGATAAAAAAAACATGACCCAATTATTTGCTGTTTATAAGAGACTCATGTTAAATTCAAAGACATAAGTTGAAATTAAAAGAATGGGAAAAATACAATGTTCATAGTAATCCATAGAGAGCTACAGTAGTTATACCAATATCAGCTAAAATAGACTTTACATAAAAACCTATTACAAGGGACAATGAAGGTCATTATTTACTGATAAAGGGATCAATTCAACAAAAAGACATACTAATTCATAATATATATGCTCCTAACAGTAGAGTCCAAAAGATATGAAACAAATATTGACAGTTCGGAAAGAGAAATAGACATCTCTACATTAATAATAGGGCCTTCAATACACCATTTTATTATTGGATAAAGCATCTAAATGAAAGATCAATAAGGAAATAGAAGACTTAATTGATATTCTTAACCAACTAGAACTAATAGACATATTTAGAACACTTCACACAACAGCAGCAGAACACACATTCTTGTCTGATACACATGAGTTATTCTCCAGGATAGACCATTTGTTAGGTTACAAAACAAGTCTCGACAAACTTAAAAATATTGAGATCATATGCTGTAGTTTCTCTGACTGAATGGAATGAAACTAGAAATCAATAAAAGAGGGAGAAGTGGAAAATTCACAAATATTTTGAGAGTAAATGATGCAACCTTAAACACCCAATGGGTCAAAGAAGAAATCACAAGGGAAATTAGGAAACATCTTGAGGTAAATGAAAATGAAAATATAACATACCAAAACTTAAGGGTTGAAGCCATGTCAATATTGATAGGGAAGTTTATAGTTTTAAAGACTTACCATTAAAAAATAAAATTTCAAATAAGAGAGCTAATCTCACAGCTGTAGGAGGTAGAAAAAAGAGCAATTTAAGTCCAAAAGCTAGCTGAAGGAAGGAAATATCAAAGACTAGAGCAGAGGTAAATGAAATAAAGAATAAACAAACAATAGAGAATCAACAATCCAAGTTTATTCTCTGAAAATATCAATAAAATCATAGACTTTTACCTAGACTGACAAGAAGAAAAGAGAGAGGATGGAAACAAATAAAATCAGAAGTGAAAGGGTGACTTTACTACCAATTTCATGTAAATAAAAGGATATTAACTGTATACCAGCAAATTATTTGTTGAAATAGGTGAAATAAACAAATCTTAGAAACCTACATGACTTAAGAAGAAACAGATCTAAACACACCAATACAAGTAAAGATGCTGAATCAGCAATCAAAGAAAAGTCCAGTATCAGATGGCTTTACTGCAAATTCTTAAACATTCTACAAAGAATTGAAACAAATTGTGCTCAAACTCTTCCAAAAATTTTTATAAGGATGGAAAACTTTCTGACATATTCTATGAGGCCAACATCAGACTAATTAATACCAAAGCCAGATATTCTTGTAGTATACAAGAAAAGAAAATTAAAGACCAGTATCCCTTATGAATATAGATGCAAAAATCCTTAACAAAATGCTGGCAAACTGAATCCAACAGCATATTAAAAGAATTATATAGAATTATACCATGAACAAATAGGATTTATCCCAGATATGCAAGAGTGGCTCAACATAAGAAAAACAATTAATGTAATAAGCCAAATTAATAGAACAAAGGAAAACAAAACCACATGATCATTTCAATTGACACAGAAAAGGCATTTAACAAAACCCAGTACCATTTCTTGATAAAAACACTTAGAAAACCAGTAATAAAAGGAAACTTCCAAAATGATAAAAGGAATATAAGAAAAATCCACCATTAACATCATATTCAATAGTGAAAGACTGAAACTTTCCCTGTAAGATCAGGCATAAGATGAGGATGCCCACTGTCACACTGTTATTTAACATTGTACTAGAAGTCCTAGCCAAAGCACTTAGGCAAGAAAAAGAAATAAAAGATGCCTAAATTGGTAAGGAATAAAAATTATCCAAACTAATAAGGAAGAAGTAAAACTTTCCTTGTTTGCAGATGACATGATCCTACATAAAAAGATCCTGAAAAAAATACACTACAAGACTTTAGAGTAATAAATGAATTCAGCAAAGTATAGGGGTACAAGATCAGCACTGAGAAATCAGTGGTGTTTCTATACACTAGTAATGAACAATTTGAAGAAGAAATTAAGAAAAAATTTCCATTTACAATAGTAGCTACAACAATCAAATATCTAGGAATAAATTTAGGAAAGATTTTAAGAACTTTCACATGGAAAACCATAAGACATATGCTAAATGGAATAAAAGACCTAAATAAATTGAAGGACATTCCATGTTCATGGATTGGAAGACTAAATATCATGACAATGTCAATTGTACCCAAAGCAATTTACAGATTCAATGCAATTGCAATCAAAATTCCAACAGTCTTCTTTGCAGAAATGGAAAAGCCAGTCACTAAATTTATATAGAAGAGTATGAGACCCTGACTAGCCAAAGTCATCATGAAAAAGAAAAGTGAAGTTGGAGGACACACATTTCCAATCTTAAACTTATTATAAAGTCACAGTAATCAAAACAGCATGATACTGGCACAAGGACAGACATATAGACCAATGGAATCAAGTTGAGAGTTCAGAAACAGACCTTCACATCTATAGCTAATTTATTTTTGACAAAGCTGCCAAGTCCACTCAACTGGAAAAGAACAGTCTCGCCATCAAATGGTGCTAGGAAAACTGGATGTCCATACGCAAAAGAATGAAGGTGGAGCGCCCCACTTCACATTATATATAAAAATAGACTCAAAATGGATTAAAGACATAAATATAAGAACTCAAACTATAAAACTCCTTATAGTAAACATAGGGAACCATTTTCAGTATCGTGTTAGGCAACAATACCTTAGACTTGATACCAAAGGCATAACTGACAAAAGAAAAAGTAGATAAATTTTACTTCACCAAAATTAAGTCTTTATGAACCACAGAACATAATCATGAAAGTAAAAAGAAAACCTACACAATGGGAGAAAATATTTGAAATCCACATATCTTATAAACATTTAATATCCAGAATATAAAAAGAAATCACACAATTCAATAATAGAAAGAAAAACAACCCAAATAAAAAATAGGAAAAAGATCTGAATAGACAAAGTCTTGAACAAAAATAAACAAATGGCCAATATGCACTTGAAATAATGTTCAACCTCACTAGCCATTAGGGAAATGCAAATGAAAACCACAATAAGATCCCATTTCACACCAACTAAAATGGTTACTACTAAAAAAACAACAGAAAATAACAAGTGCCAGTGAGGATGTGGAGAAATGGGGACATCATTCATTGTTGGAGACAATGTAAAATGAAGCAGCCACTATAAGAAACAGTTTTGTGGTTCCTCAGAAGGTTAAGTATAGAATTAATCATATGACCCTGTAATCCCATCACTAAAGAAATGAAAGTAAGGATTCGAACTGATATTTGCATACCATTGTTCACTGTGACATCATTCAGAATAGCCAAAGGGTAGAAGCAACCCACCTGTCCATCAACAGACAATGAGGAAAAAATGTGATTATATACATACAATGGGATATTTTCAGCTGTGAAAAGGAATGAAGTTCTAATACATGCAACAACACAGATGAAACTTGAAGACAACATGTTGAGTGAAATAAAAGAACAAATATTGTATGATCTCATTGATACGGAATAACTAGAATATACAAATTCAGAGTCAGCAACTAGAATATGAGTTACCAGGGGCCAGGCAGGTTGGGGGTAGGGAATGGGGAGTTAATGCTTAATTGGTAATGTGTTTCTACTTAGGTTAATGGAAAAGTTTTGGTTGTGCATGGTGCTGAGGGTACTAAAACATTTTGAATGTAATTAGAACCACTGAATTGTATACCTGAAAGTGGTTAAAATGGGAAATTTTATGTTGCATATATGTTACCACAATAGACATTTTTTAAAAATAAAAGGAATCCATCCTGGGAGGGCCATGGTGACTCAGCAGGCAGAGTTCTCGCCTGCCGTGCCTGCCCATGTAAAAAAAAAAAAATCCATCCTTGCAGCCAAATTGCACTACATTCTGTATTGATACTTTCATCTGAAAGTTATAGCCATAGATGCCTTGACTTGAAAGGGGGCCTTGAAAGATGGTTCTTAAATGAAATACATATTTATTACTTAATAAACTAGATCGTTCTGTTTGGGGATAGCTTTAACTGTTAGAAAAAAGTCCAAAATTTGCCTCCCCAGAACTCACCTATCCCCCTCCATGAGTGCCAGTATTTCCTATTTTAATTATGCCAAATTTTTCAAGTCTTTCAATTATTTGAAGATGGACCTTTTACCCTCCCCCAGGGTGGCTTTAGGTTCATTCCTTCAGGGCAAGGGTTTCCAGACTCTACCAGCTTGACTACTCTTCCTATGCAAGCACTAAGATATTAGTGCTCTTCCTTTAACATATGCATAAAATGAACGCCAAAACTCCAAGACTGACTGAAGCATAATATTCTTTTCCTGGATCTGATCTCCACATAGCCTAACTCTGTATCTGTGCCTTAGTTTGCAATAGTTCACAGTTGCCTGTTACTGCAGCCCTGTGAGTGGGCTGGGCGGATCCTCTGCCTGGGACTTCTAGGCAAACTTGGCTGTAGGCTGCCAAGGTAGAAACCACTCCCCGTTATGAGAAATTCTACGCTGTTCCTTTTTTAAAACACTTATCTGTGGAGCAGGAGACATTGCCCTGAGGTCTAGAGGAAGATCTTAGCAATTCTTGGCCACAGAAAATAATAAGTAGGAAAGCAGGTTTTTAAAAGTGAAATCAAGGGCTGGGAACACAATTTAGAAAATACAAAGAAATTTAATGGCTTTAGGTAGATTTATGCAAACAGAAGTCCTCAGTGGCTAAACAGCTTGGTATTAGGATCTATAGTGCATTACCTCATCCTTAGAATGAACAGTGTTTGGGGAATTTTCTAAATTATAATAGAATGAGCTCTCTTATTTGGTTGCCAGAGACCAATTCTTTTCCCATAAATAACATAAATACTAACTTTCACTGAAATTCCCTAATAAATATAAAAGCTAAAATACTGACAGGCTGAGGGCAGCTGATACAAGGGCACTGGGAACTACTTCCCATCCAAAATAAGCAGAAATACTCGAAAAGGAAAGTGTTGAAGGTGCACCAGTCAGCCGGATTACACTGGTTCTCCCGTTATTGAGCAAAGAGGCGTCTGTTGGAGAGCCTTGCTTATATAAAATTGCTCCTGTCTATGACAGGCATATTCAGAAAAGTCCACTGTCTTATGTAATACCTACATTTATCCAACAGCACTGTTGAGCTGTATTTCACCTGAGGTAAAGGGAAAATGTGTGCTCCAAATACATTCTTTCATGCATTTTTTAATGCCTATTTTTTTTTCCAGAATATCAGAATGATTAAAAAGA
This sequence comes from Tamandua tetradactyla, assembly GCF_023851605.1. NCBI lineage: Eukaryota > Metazoa > Chordata > Mammalia > Pilosa > Myrmecophagidae > Tamandua > Tamandua tetradactyla. The sequence continues at coordinate 53,804,169 of NC_135345.1, forward strand.
TGAAAAGTAGGTATATTAAAACTCAGAGCACTCAAATTGAAAATTTTAAGTTTCAATACTTTATTTACATTAAAAACAGAATTCATTTCTGGCTTTAATAGGAGCAAACATCAATAATGTTTTCAAAATCTACTTCTTTGCTTATCTTGACCCAGTGATGATCTTAAACAATTTTTTATTAACCTTATGATTCTGTCTTAAAGTAAATTTAGATTTTCTCGCTCATCACGGATTTTTCTGCATTAATTTAGATGTTTTAAAATATTGCATTGAAACATTATTTATCTAACTGCTGCGTTTTTTGGTGCTGCCCTCAAATTTTGATTCCGAGTGCCTCATTTACCTCACCCTAATCATAACATTGTTACTATTATTATTAAAACCTAACCAGATGTATACTTATGAAGGAAAGTTGTGCTGCTACAAAAAGGAACAAAGTCATGAGGTATGCAATGATGTGAATGAACCTGTGGGACATTTGGTGAGACAAAATAAGCCAGAAACAAAAAAACATGAGGTATGGTCACCTTTAGAAAGTGCTTATAAGAAAACATGGGCCTAGATTGTAAGCTTTTAGAGCAGACACATTAAGTCCAGAGTGGTGATTATTATTTCTGGATTATGAGAGGCTGTTTCATATATATAACCTGATATTTAGAGATAGGAATGAAGGTTGGGGTTAAAGTAATTCAGAGCATAGGGGTAAGGAAGACAGTGTCTATATTTTAGAACCACACATACTCTTTGAGACCATGAAGAAAGGTTTATTTGGTCTGGAACTGAATTTTTCTGTAGCGTATAATCTAATTCAACCTATCTGTAGAGTTCATTTGAACAACTGAAACACAGAGAGCACAGAATAAGAAAGAGCTCCTTTAATCCTATATAGATTATGATTATCTGGATACATCCTAGAGTATATTAAGAAGATAATCAAAAAGTATTGACAAAGTCCCCTGAGGGATGGGAGAAAGAATGTGGAATATTAAATCTTACCATCAGGGAATCCCCTGATACTGTGTCAAACTTTAGGGACACCCAAATCAATAGGCCATGACCTCGATCATGAGGCTTACTCTTTTGCAGCTTATGTAGGTAGCAGAGAAGCTTAGCCTACCTATAGGCATGTCTAAGAGTTACTTCTGGAGGACCTCATTTTGTTGCTCAGATGTGGCCTCAGTCTCTATAAGCCCAACTCTACAAGCGAAATCATTGCCCTCCCCTCTACATGGGACATGACATCCAGGGCGAAAGTCTCCCTGGTGATGTGGAGGAGAACTCCCAGGGATAAATCCAGGGCTGGCACCATGAGATCAACAATTCCATCCTGACCAAAATGGAGGAAAAGAAGTATTGTTAATAGAGTATCAGTGGCAAAGAGAGTTCAAATAGAATTGAGAGGCTACTCTGGAGGTTGCTTTTATGCAAGCTTCAGGTAGACCTTGCTACCTATCATAACCTGCCAACCCCCAATCAGGACCATTCCAGTCAATCCTAAAGAACACTTAGGGCAATATATAAGATTCCACAAGGGTTCCATGCACTAGACTAACTTTCCAGAAACCTACAACCTCCAGATGGGTCCCTGGTTCAGATAAATCCTGAATCCTAGCCCAGCCTCTTGAGAACATCAGATAGTTCCTTCTCCCTACCCCATATTAGTTACAGACCCTTCCAATATGAAAAATTTAGAATTCATAGCCCAAACACCCCTAAAGAGAGGGATGGAAAGATCAAAGGTGATGATGGAGTTACACAAAGAAGATAGGATTTAACAAATAAATATGAATGCTGAATCTTCTAACTAGAGCAGTTAGAAGTAAAAACCTAAAATTTGAAAGTGTAACCCATGTCAAACTCTGAAATATGTTCTACAACTAACTGAGGGGCTGTGATTTGAAATTTATAGTTTTTTTAAAATTTTTTAGTTTTTTTAAATACCAAAAAACACCAAACGCAAACATTCTTAACTTTTGATCATTCCATTCTACATATATAATCAGTAATTCACAATATCATCATATGTTGCATATTCATCATCATGATCATTTCTTGGAACATTTGCATCTATTCAGAAAAAGAAACAAAAAGAAAATAGAAAATATTTCATATATACCATACCCCTTACCCCTCCCTTTCACTGATTACTAGCATTTCAAACTAAATTTATTTTAACATTTGTTCCCCCATTATTTATTTTTATTCCATATGTTCTACTTGTCTGTTGACAAGGTGGATAAAAGGAGCATCAGACACAAGGTTTTCACAATCACATTGTGAAAGTATATCATTATTCAATCATCTTCAAGAAACATGGCTACTGGAACACAGCTCTACATTTTCAGGCCGTTCTCTTCATCCTCTCCATTACATCTTGACTAACAAGGTGATATCTATTTACTGCGTAAGAATAACCTCCAGGATAACCTCTCAACTCTGGAATCTCTCAGCCATTGATGCTTTGTCTCATTTCACTCTTCCCTCTTTTGGTCCTGAAGGTTTTCTTAATCCCTTGATGCTGAGTCACAGTTCATTCTAGGGTTTTTCTCAATCCCTTCAAGCTGAGTCTCAGCTCATTCTAGGATTTCTGTCTCACATTACCAGGAAGGTCTACACCCCTGGGAGTCATGTCCCATGTAGACAGGGGGAGGGTGGTGAGTTTGTTTGTTATGTTGGCTGGAGTGGGAGGCCACATCTGAGCAACAAAAGAGGTCCTCATGGGGGTGACTCTCAGGCCTAATTTTAAGTAGGCTCGACCTATTGTTTGTGGGGTTAAGTTTCATATGAACAAACCCCAAGACTGGGGGCTCAGCCTATAGCTTTGATTGTCCACACTGCTTGTGAGACTATCAAGAATTCAACTTGGGGAAGTTGAACTTTCCCCCATTCTCACCATTCCCCAAAGGGGACTTTGCAAATACTTTTTTATTCACTGATCAAATCACTCTGGGATTTGTCAGGGCATCACTCTGGATAAACCAACAAAATCTCATATCCTACGGAAGGTTCCATGTATTTATGATGTTCAATTAAGCTGTCTACATAAGTTATATTAGGAAATGCACTAGTCAAAATATAAATTTTGTACCAAAAATTTTTCGCTTTAGTCTCACACATAAGTTGGAATTTTAAAATATTAATAACCATCTATTTCAGCACTCTGCAGTAATAACATCCCTCTGTTCTTCTTCATGCAAAAAGACTTTTAAACTTTGTACATTTAGTCACTATCATTATAAACTCTAGGCATTCCTAGATTATACCATCTCAATATTTATTGTCTATCTTTCTTTCTGATTTTGTTTGTGTCCCCAGCCCTCCTCCCTCTATCATTCTCACATTCAGCTTCATTCAGTGTTTTAACATAATTATATTACAGTTAGGTAGTATTGTTTTTACATTCAGTCCTGTTGCACAATCTGTATCCCTTCAGCTCCAATTACCCAATATCTTACCCTATTTCTATCTTCTTATGGTCTCTGTTACCAACGAAATTTTCCAAGATTATTCACTAATGTCAGTTCATATCAGTGAGACCATACAGTATTTGTCCTTTGGTTTCTGGCTAATCTCACTCAGCATAATGTCCTTAAGGTCCATCCATGCTTTTACGTACTTCATAACTTTATTCTGTCTTACAGCTGCATAATATTCTATTGTATATGTATACCACAGTTTGTTTAGCCACTCGTCTGTTGATGGACATTTTGGCGGTTTCTATCTCTTCGCAATTGTAAATAATGCTGCTATAAACATTATTTACATAAAAGTGTCCATATGTGTCCTTGCCCTCATGTCCTCTGAGTAGATACCTAGCAATGGTATTGCTGGGTCATATGGCAGTTTTATATTTAGCTTTTTGAAGAACCACCAAACTGCCTTCCACAGTGGTTGTACCACTTGACATTCCCACCAACAGTAGATAAGTGTGCCTCTTTCTCCACATCCTCTCCAGCACTTGTCGTTTTCTGTTTTATTGATAGTGGTCTTTGTGGTGGGTGTGAGATGATACCTAATTGTGGTTTTGATTTACATTTCTCTAATGGGCAGGGAAGTTGAGCATCTCTTCATGTGCCATTTGGCCATTTGTATTTCCTCTTCTGAGAAGTGTCTGTTCAAGTCTTTTGCCCATTTTGTAATTGGATTGGCTGTCTCTTTGTTGTTGAGTTGAAGAATCTCTTTATAAATTCTGGATATGAGAATTTTATCTGAAATATCATTTCCAAATATTGTCTCCCATTGTGTAAGCTGTCTTTTTACTTTCTTGATGAAGTTCTTTGATGCTCAAAAGTGTTTAATTTTGAGGAGTTCCCATTTCTTTCTTTCTTTCTTCAGTGCTCTTGCTTTGGGTGTAAGGTCTATAAAACTGTCTCCAAGTATAAGCTTTATAAGATATTTCCCTACATTTTCTTCTAACAGTTTTATGGTCTTAGATCTAATGTTTAGGTCTTTGATCCATTTTGAGTTAACTTTTGTATAGGGTGTGAGATATGGGTCCTCTTTCATTCTTTTGCATATGGATATCCAGTTCTCTAGGCACCATTTATTGAAGAGACTGTTCTGTCCCAGGTGAGTTGGCTTGACTGCCTTATCAAAGATCAATTTTCCATAGATGAGAGGGTCTATATCTGAACACTCTATTTGATTCCATCGGTCAATATATGTATCTTTATGCCAGTACCATGCTGTTTTGATCACTGTAGCTTCATAATATGCCTTAAAGTCAGGCAGTTGGAGAACCCCGACTTCATGTTTTTTTCTCAGGATACTTTTAGCTATTTGGGGCACCCTGTCCTTCCAGATAAATTTGGTTACTGGTTTTTATATTTCTGAAAGTAAGTTTTTGGGATTTTAATTGGTATTGCATTGAATCTATAAATCAATTTAGGTAGAATTGACATCTTAACTATATTTATTCTTCTAGTCCATGAACACGGTATGCCCTTCCATCTATTTAGGTCTTCTGTGATTTCTTTTAACAATTTCTTGTAGTTTTCTTTGTATAGGTCTTTTGTCTCTTTAGTGAAATTTATTCCTAAATATTTTATTCTTCTAGTTGCAATTGTAAATGGAATTCGTTTCTTGATTTCCCCCTCAGATTGTTCATTACTAGTGTATAGAAACACTACATATTTTTGAGTGTTGAACTTGTAACCTGCCACTTTGCTGTACTCATTTATTAGCTCTAGTAGTTTTGCTGTGGATTTTTCAGGTTTTTTTTCACATATAGTGTCATATATGTGACACTATATGTGAAAAAACAGTGAGAGTTTTACTTCTTTCTTTCCAATTTTGATGCCTTACATTTCTTTTTCTTGTCTAATTGTTCTGGCTAGAATTTCCAACACAATGTTGAATAACAGTGGTGACAGTGGACATCCTTGTCTTGTTCCTGATCTTAGGGGGAAAGTTTTCACTTGTTCCCCATTGAGGATGATGTTAGCTGTGGGTTTTTCATATATTCCCTTCATCATTTTGAGGAAGTTCCCTTCTATTCCTATCCTTTGAAGTGTTATCAATAGGAAAGGATGTTGAATTTTGTCAAATACCTTTTCTACATCTGATTGTTATTCTTGATAGAAATGACGAGATGAATAATTTGCTGAAAAGTTCATGAGGCAAGAATAACTTTGCTTCAATTAAGAGCTAAAAAGTACCTGAAGCCGGGTTCCAAGGAAGATCACAAAATAATTGGATCCTGTAAGAGCCTTGTTTCATGAGGGTATAAGTGAGCTTACCTAAGTAATGAACAGTTCTCCCCAGTAAGGACACTCAGCAGAGGTGACAATTCATCAGGAGGCTCTGCTGTGCTGTATATGTGTTTGTTTCATAATCTTTGCTGACTTCCCTTATGTTATTCAGAACTTTTCAATTTCTTCAAACAATGCCAGCGCTTTACAATGTGTCTCAAACATATAGAGATGAAGAACCCCCACATCAGATGATTTCCAGGGTGACTTTTGGTGTTAATAATCTGTTTATACCAAATGATTTTGTTGTTAATAATGCTTTATAATTTGTATGAAGCTACATTGAGCAAAACAGTTGCTAGGTTGGTTTCAACCTGGTTATTGGAGTCACACCTGAGTACAGAGACAATCACAGTTAATATCACCATCCTGGAAGGTAAAGACCATAAATACACCAATGGAGGAAGTGAACAGGCCAGTGGTTATAATTTCTTCACACTAGTGGCCACATCTCTCTTTCTAAAATAATTTACCAACCAACCATATTTGCCTAACCCTGCCTTTGGCCCCAGCTCCTAAATTAGATCATGGGGTAGGATTGGGAGACAAACAATCATGAAAGTTAGGACAAATTCTATCTTCTTCCATTAAACAAAGTAAATTTACAATTCTATGTTAAAATTTTGAAAAATTTCGTGCAACTTGGAGGTGTCAATAATGTACCATCAATTTTTTTTTTTTTTTTACTTTTAAAAAGGGGAATTTATTAAGTTGCAAGTTTACATTCTAAGGCCATGAAAATGTCCAAATTAAGGCACCAACAATAGGTTACCTTCACTCAGGAAAGGCAGGTGCCATCTGGAACACCTCTGACAGCTGGGAAGGCAAGTAGCTGGTGTTTCCTGGGGTCTTTGGCTTCTGGACACCTCTGTCAGCTGGTGCCATCAATTTTTTTGTTGTTACAAATGCCAATTGTGAACAGACATACACAAGGGATGGTCAAAGGCTCTGTGCGCTATTCATTAGCTTTTGGACTCATATGTGATAGGGAGGAATTAGGTTCTTTGATGGCTTGAATAAAAAGTCACACATATAATAAAAATCATCTTTAAACCAGGAGTCTTGGTTGGAAGTGGGGGCTGGTATGTGTGGGTGGGGGGAGGGTTAAACATATAAACTGCAGAGGAAAGGGAGAGGTGGGAGGGCAGGTGTTTGTAGGCTGCTCCAAAGTTGGGGGCAGTAGCTCTACTCCTGCTTAACATCCAAATCAATGATCTCAAAGAGGGAGTAAGCTACTCATTAATGAAATCTGTGAACGATACTAGCCTGTGTAGTATTGCCAACACTAGAAAGGACAGAAAAGGAATATAAATGGTCTTTTGAGAGGTCAGAAATATGGTCAGGAAATTAAAGAAGATTTGAACTAAAAAGGGGACAATGTAATACATCTGGAGTCAATAACTGAGAACAAAGATATTCAGAAAGTGGGAAAAACAAGGGAAGCAGTTAAATGAAAGGAGTCTCAAGAGACTAGCCAATTAGATGCATGTCAGGGAAGGCCTTTCATAGGCAGGTTAGAGAGAAGCATTGCATCTCTTGACAGGGAGTGTCATGTACACCTTTCTTACTTGGTTTGCCTATAAGAACTCTATACCAGAAAAGGTGTCCTTCCATTTCCTGGTTCATAAACATGGTCAAATGGAACTGACCCCTGCTAGCAATAAAAATGAAGAGAGTCCAGCATTGACAAAGTGCTCCATTCGTGCCTTTGAATAGTCACCCTAGGCTCCTAGGATGGCCTGATGTCAGAGGAAAAGCACGGAAAGAGGGCAGCTGGCTTTCTTCCTCATGAAATTGCAAAACAACTTTAAGAAATGCTATGATCTTTTAACAGATAACCAATATTTATGGGAGAAGGATAAGATAAAGAAAGGTATTTGAATTCTCAACATGTTTCTGCTGTGTTTCAGTTCTAACAGGGGACCATTAACTTTTACATACCTAACATCACCTTAACTCTGGAAATTCCACTAGGGCATTCAATTGCATCTTCAATGAGATTAAGTCTAATTAGGAAAATGAAACTTACATGTAGAAAAAAATGTTAAAACACTGCAAAAGAATATACAATAAATGGCAATAAGTATGCCCTTTCCCCCTGACCCCTGGCTCCCCAAATAGGAGCCACGGATAAACTTTGGAGTAGAAGGAACAAGAGAACAGTGTGGTGTGGCCCAAGGCAGTTAAGGAAAGTTCATGGAATAGTTGGCCCTTTAAAAGATGACGAAAGACACATGGGAATTGAACAAGTGGGAAGAAACAAGATGTGAGAAGAACCTCAGCAAGTTCCTCAATAAAGGATGAGGAATATATACACAGGTGTTTTTTGCTCTTGCATGATGATCCATATTTGAGGTGTTAAATTTTCTTATTTAGAAATTATAAGGTTCTGAACTGGGCAAAGAGCTTAGATTCTCATTAAGTGAAGGAATCCTCTTTACAACATCCCTGAGTGGTGACCTACCAGCTTCTGCTTGAAACACATCCTATGAGGAGGAGCCCAATAGTTTTCAAACACTTCAATTCTTCTTCCCTCTGCTTACTCTGACCTTCAGTTCTTATTCTGCCTTTCGCTGCAACAATAATCACATTCACTCCCCTCAACTTAGGACAGTGTTGGTAGTTTCCTGCCTCATCGTTTTTGGTTTTTTGTGTGTGTGCCTTGCACTTCCAATTGTCTTCCTGGGTAATCCAGGTGGTAGTAAAGGGTCCACTCCAGTTCTATAGTTCATTAAGGTACCTTTGAAAACATGGCACCTGGAAGTGAATACTTATCCAGTTTGGTCTGATGGGTTCGGGGTTCCGTGGAGCAATCAATTCCTTAACCAGGATACTAGCTGTCTACTAATGCAAACTAAGATGGTCTTTACTGATTTGTTTTAGTAGCTACATCACACTGCTAACTGGAAGAACTCGGTGAGTCTTTAAAGAAAACAATGAATGTATAACACTTAGTTATGTGCCCTGAATGCAGAAATAACTAATGGCAGTGATGAAGGCTGCCGATTCTAACTCTCCCTTACTATATTTTGTCCAATGTTCAAACCTCCAAATGGACAAGAAATGTCTCCATAACAAATGAGAGGGACCTATATGTATGGATGTAAGTTGGGCAGGGGGGCATTCATTTCCAGGGGTATTCCCCCTGGAATGGGGTAAACATTACTAAAGATCTGCTCCAACATTTCTCTACATGGCATAGGGCTATAGAAAGAATTTGGGGTGGCAGCCACTTAGCCTACTACATACTAAGGGATAACAGTTCTAACTAGTATAAAAATATAATAATGCCTTTTTAATACATTAATATGCCAGAGTACAGACAGCTTCAGAAATGACTGCTAGTGCAAATGTGCAATAGCCTTACAGAGGGAAAAGGCCACAGATAGAACGACTCTGGTCTGTGTGTATGTGTGTTTGTGTGTGTCTGTTGTGGAATATGTAACACGGTATAACAACAATACTTAATGAGTTTGAAGACACGAGGTGACTCATGTATTAATATGAGTATGCTGGAGCTGAAGCATACAGCGTTCTATTCAAAAAAGGCCACGTGACTGACAAACGTAGTCATAAGCAAGTTATGCAAATCATCTCAACAGATAGCAATGGCATATTTACAATTCATCATCATGCGTGTGTTGTTACCACGCACTGTGCCATGAGGCTATTAAGGAAAATTCTTGGAGAGTTTGCCCTCTGCTGTTGGTGAAGTCCTTTGTGTCCCTCTGACAAACGCATCAAAAACAAGAAGCAGATACGAGTCACTTGACAATAATGGTGGAATGTAAATCCACACATTCCAAGTCAAATGCATGATGTAGAAAAAATGTCTCTGATTAACTGGGTAGAACTACAACTACTGTCAGGAGTGTACTAGCCAATACACCATATCCAGGATCATGGAGAAGGTCGTTAGAAAGGCAGAGGAAGGGCAGGAGTGAAGAGGATGGGAATGAAGGAACTATCATTAAAATGGCAAATCGCAAAATTTGAGGGTCATCTTGTCTACCCTCTAGTTGAAGCAGAATTCCATCTCTCCCTTCCTTTAAAAATATAATATAGAGTGAATTATTTATTGAGCAGTTTACCAGGTACAAGAGACTATGCTGAGGCTTTTGCATTTATTTTCCAATTTAATCTTAAAGTATACCAAGAGATCAGTGATATAATCTTAATTTTACAGCTGAGTATTTGTGCTGCTAAGGAAACACAAATCCTCTTTGTCGTTCATCCATCCATTCATTCATTCATTCATTCAACAAACATGTACTCTACCAGCCACTAAATATGCCAAAAACAATCACCTTCAGAGACAGGAAATCCAACACCCCAAAAGGCAACCTACTGCCTATTGTTTTGGTACCACTCTAATTCTTAGAAGTTCTTCCCCATACTGGTTTGAAATATGTCTCTGTAGAACTAATCAATACGTCACTGTGGTGTCCTCATGCCACATAGAAAAAAAATGAGATAAGAGGAAACGGTGACTGTAAGATGCTTATAGAAGACAACCACTCATTTTCTGTTTCTGATTTCAGTGCAGGACAGCTTTCTGTACTTGGCAATTGTTATGGTTTTAACATTAGTCCTTATTCTTTGGGGATAGTAGACGGTTAGATATTATCACCCAAGAAGAGTGACGCAATCTTCTTTCCAAATAGTTTTGAAAAGCCCTTGATACTTTGAAGACACTGCCAGATGACAGCAAATTTGGCACCCACATAAAAGTGTGCCTAGGTAATACCAGCACATAACTATCAGTAATAGTTATATACTCCCAGGAAGTCCATCTATGTTGAGGCAACGAGGAGGATACATTTTAGAGCCTCCCTACATATCTTCTCTTGACAGCATCTTACAGAACAGCCTTTCAAGTCATCCAAATCCTAGCAGATCCTATGTTTTCTACTTTATATTTGAGGAATTCAAATATAAAAAGAAAGTCTGGCTAAGCTTAAGAAGAAGCAGAAGCACTGAGAGGTGAAGTAGGGAGTCGCTGCTTCAGGAGGATCCACTGTTTATTCACATCATAGAACCCTGCTGCCCACAGGCCTGCAAAGATGAGGCTTTCAACTGGCAGCTGCTCTACCCTGGGACTCCAGGAATAACAAGATAATTCTTAACACGGTTTTCTGTCTAAACTTTTAGGGGCCTTTCAGCAAATCTGTTTTGCTCAAAGAGTCTTTGGCCTCCACTTAATACTATTTCTATTATTACTACATCCAGGCTGTTGGTCTAATGAGCCAAATTGTAACAAACATAACAAAGGTTTTCTATAATAATACAACAGCTAACATTTACTGAGCACTTACTATGTGCCCAGCACTTTAATGCAATCATTTCAATGGTTAACCAGTAATGGTTAATTAGTCCTCACAACCCCACTTGAGTTTGCTAATTATCCCATTCTACAGATGATGAAACTGAGGCCAAGAAGTATAAGGCAATTTATTTAGACTAGTAATTACTTAGCTGAACTGAGTCTCAAACCCAGGTCTGTTTGAATCTACCCATTCTGCCTTCGTCTTAAGAAAATAATACTGGTAAAAGCTAACATTGTGCCAAATACTATTCCAAACACTTGAAAGATCTCAACTCATTTCATCTTCACAATAACTCTGTTTTCCAGCTGTGATAAGGTGTGGTTAAATAGGTCCCACAGCTTGTACATAGTAGAACTGGGTTTTGAACCCAGGTGGTCTTAACCACAATTCTAAAGCAGTAGTATTACTAATGGCAATAGCAGTATTGCTATTTTCTAGTGAGGTGGTGCCCATCCCCACATTCAGCCAGTCTAACCTACTCACCTAGGCACCATCTAGCTTTTGTTATAGGACTGAGGGTTTTTGTGAAGCACACCATTCTATCTTTTTTGGGGGGTGGGGGGGACACGGGGGAGGTGAGGACAAAAAGGTTGAGATCTCTCTCTGGGTCCAGCAACAAGCCTATGGTAAGATTGGTGCTAAGAACCCACTGTCCTCCATCAACTAGGCTGTCACCTTGCTCTTGAATGCCAGGCACTCACATCATCCCTTTGGATGGCAGAAGGCTGGGAACACACCCTACTCTCATGCAATGACTCAAGGTCATTGGAGGACTCAGGATATTCCATTAGAAGGGTGTACAGATCCACAGTGCAGTGTGGGCTCCAAGCTGACTGCCTCCTCCTCCTCTTCCTCCTCCTCCACCTCCTTTTACTCTTGGCACAGGAGCTTGCTCCAGCTATGGTTGAAGGGTGTTTTATCTGCAAGACCGGAGGAGATCAAACACCCACTTTGCCCTGGAGAAACCACAACTGAAAGCAGAAGGGGCTCCGTGCCAAGTCAGATGACAGCAAATGACAACAGGACCTGTCCCCCAACGCCTGTGGAGAACCGCATTTGGTACACCTGTTATGGGATGTGAACCTCAAGGCGGAGAAAGGAAAGAGTACCAGCAGTGTCCAGTAACTCCTGAAAACTTTGCCTGGGAGGTTAGCTGAGACAAATTTGACTGGCTTATTGTATGACATAGTTTAAGCTTACTCTCGCCCCTTGTCTGGTTTATTTCTGGGCACTGTTAACATTGCAGTTAATTACTTACAATGAATAACTATAACAAGAACTATTGCCGTTCCGAACAACTGTAATTACATAAGATCTTTTATCTTGTAGGGTCAAACTATCTCCTCAGATCAACCCAGGAAAACTCCCTTAGGAAGGAAGGCCTAGTGTTTTTCTGGTACCCTCCCAGCACCAGGCACTGATGACTTTGATGCACTACATATGTTACTTCTCACAATCACTCCATATAGTAGGGCTTATTACCTCCTGTTTTACTGATGAAGAAACTAAGAATCACAAAGGTTAAGTAAATTGTCCAAAGACGTAAATGAAAGAGATGGTACTTCTTTCCCATCAGGTCTTGTTGCCACTTGGACCCAGGGACAGAGTGACTACAGGTAAGGAATCACCCTGGGTCTTTTCACTCCTGTGAACAGCCTACCTGTGTGGATAATCCAACAAACCAACATTCTAAAATAATCTAACTCTGAATTCCAGTCTCTGTAATTTATTATTCTTTCTTAAATCTTGTGAACACACTGTTCACAACTTATTCCTTTAATAGCCAGAAACACAGCCATATAGTGATGAAATTATTTGTTTAACTATAAATTAACTACTGTGCCAAAGAACTAATGAGTAGGGTAAACCAGAGAATGAAATCTTCTGGATAAGTTTGTGATTTAAATGACATTTTTGTCCGGAAGTTTCAAGATATAGGAGATTTTTTTCCTCTCCTCTGTAGATGAAACTCTGAGTAAGTGAGAATTTCTAGTCGGGGAGAAGCAGTAGCCACCCCCCAAACACACAAGCTCAGGGGGGAAAAAAGACACAAAGGTCCATTTAAGAGAGAACAATACAAGCCTGCAAGGAATAAAAGAGAAATTGGCAATGTCAGCAGGGCTGGTTTTCAGTGGTGAGAAGCTATTCTGCAGCAAAAACTTTTCCAGCTTGTTTCAATTTATCCTCATGGAGAATTTACATGCACTTTGAATTTCTGGGTAGATGAATATGAGCATAATTCCTAACAGATTATTTCCTTGCAAACATTTGCCAACTGAAATCTCAGAAAAACAGCTGATGAAGGAACCAGAATGAAGTGTTTTACCAGTTTATTTCTTTCCTCACATTTGCCAACTTATCCCAGTAGGGAGTTTGATTTGGAGAGGGTTTCTTTCCTTTCTCTAAGAACAGTATTGGGTGTAGAGTGTGGCTATCGAGCTGTCAAGAACAGGCTGTGTGATCATGATTAAGAAAGCAAAAATGGATCCTAGCGGTAAAATTACATTTTAAAAAAACATCAGGTTCTGGCAGAACAGGCTCCTCAGTATATTTGCTATTAAAAAGAAAAGAGAGAAGAGAATGTGGGCGTGCAGGCAGGGGGAGGGTTCAAAACCTTAAATATTAAACCTGAAGTCACATTCTTGTGGCAGTGAAGGAATAATCTTTACTTTAAACAAAGGTCAGCAGGAACCCGTCCAGGTCTAAATGTAAACAATTCTAGTCCAGACTGCAAGGCAATTTTATAATGAGTGCTCAACAAAGAGCAAATAAAATGCTAGACTTTTTTTTTTTTTAGAAAAGAGGAAGGAAAACTGGAGTGGAGGCCTCTGGGTAGAGCAAAAGAATTTACCTGTTGATGTACAGACTTTCAGGAAAAAAAAACCAAAACTCTAAGGTACTCACTCGTATAGATTGAAATGGCCTCTGGTGAGATGAATGCACAAATAAGGCATCTCTGAAAGCTCACGGATGGTGCTAGGCTTCCCAACCCCCATTAAAGTGCCGAACAGGTAGCTCTGCACCTTTGTGCTAAACTTCAAAAAACATCTCCACTCCTCTCCTCTCCAGTGTTTAAAAAAATATCAGACACTCAGAGGCTGGATTAACGTTTGTAGACACACAGAGGCTGGATTAACGATGAAGAGAAGCAAAAAGGATTAAATCGATGAAGAGAAACAAAAAGGATTAAATATCTGCCTTGAGAGAACTTTCTGTGCAACCAAAACGTCAATGGTATCCCTCTACCCTTCCCTCTCAAACTGCTTCTCTCTCAGGGTCAAAGGCCCGTTCAGCTTATATTTTTCATTCAAATTCCCTCTTCAGATCCCTTAGGAGCTAGTGGTCTAAATGCCAAGATAGAAACATGGGAGGTTTATACTCACCTTTTTCAAGTGTCTGTCTGGGCCTCTTAAAGTAGCAGCAACCAGGCAGCTCTTATCCCTGTGGGTGAATAAGCAACGACCTGGGCAGCCCAGGCTCTGAACAGTCCCAACCTCGGTATACAGGTACCTGAAGGAAGGAGGAGGGTATTGGTCGGTCAAGAGCAGGAAACGTGTGACATCACGGAAGCCTTGACAGATAAAGCATTGCTGGGACTTTAGGGATTGAAACAGTCAATAGGTCCCGCCCACCTCTCATTTACCTGAATACCTGCGAGCAGGTAGGTGGCGTCTCTGCACAGGCAAATGAATCAGTTAGAACAATTTGCCAGGCGGAATTTACTTTCTTTCCTGCGCGTAGCACGTGTCCAGCCCTGTGTACAGATCTGAATTTATATGCCCAGGTACTTCCCTAGACCCTGCTCCCTCCCACCTGCCCCTAATCGATTGCTGCCTACCAAAGACTTAAAAAGGAAGTTTCAAACATCAAAATAAGACGGTAATTTAAAGGGCACAAAAAAAGCGAGTATGAAGACTGACTGCAAAGAAATATCTGAGATTTACCCCAAATTCCTTTCCAAATGGCATCCATTCAAATCACAAATGCCTCACGGTCCACTCTGTTAACATAGTGAAGATGACATTTCAAATTCATTTTTAAAAATTGACCCGTTTAAAAGTTTAAGTTTTCAAACGTTTTAGCACCCCCACCCCAGCATTTTGATTACATATTCAGGGGGTTGTAAAACTTTAAGTCATTCCTACCTCGGTTTGCCTGGCAGTTAAAATCACACCGCAGTTACAGGCCTGCAATTAGGAGCAATTTAAATGATTCAGATTCGAATGATAGTTCAATAATGAGGCGATGATGTCTGCTAGTTAGAACCAGGAAGGAGGAGTCAGAGTTATTTCTGTCCCAAGCTTGATGTGTGACCTTGGGCAAGTCACAGTGTTGTTTCAGCTTTTCCCGCAGGAACAGAAGGCAACGCTACCAGTCAGCTGGCACCGGGCAGCTGTGAGGTATTATGACCAAATCATAATCCCTATGGCATCTTTCGAGGAGCATTGTAAACAGTTCCCATCACTGTATTTAGACGTTGTACATTTCTACATCCTGCGCTGCGTCCAACACCCCTGGATAAGTTAGTTCCGCCTCTGGGATGTCCCATCCGGAGAAGGTGTGGATTTTCCCTCCCTGGGGAATGGCCTGCTTGCCCCGGGAAATTTTCCCTCTTGAAAAAAAAAGGCATATCGACATTCCACTCCTATTTTGTCCCTCTATTCTCTCCCCCACTTCCTGATATGCTTTGGTTCAACGGGTTCTCATCTTGGACCATTTAGAGGTGTTTTGGTTGGTGGGTGGGTGTTTTGTCTGAGGCGGGAGGTGGAGGAAGGAGGATAAACGCGAGAGGGGAGGTGAGAAGGAAAGGAAAACTCTTGATTCCGTTCTGTTCTTTTGACTTCAACACTGGCTGGTTGTAGCCGGTCATTCAACACCTTGTAAAACAATGGGGGAGGGGAAGGAAGAGACGTGCCAAGGGCGCGGGGATGCGGGGCAGGTTCCTCAATCCGAGCCGTCCCAGACTGGTCTCAACTACCTCTTTGCGCCTGGAAACTTGGTGCATTTTGAAGAGAGTTAAAGCTTTAAAAGATACGTAATTCCTCCTATTCACCTTTTTTATCCAGTGAATAAAAATCCAGGTAGATGAATCTACTATAAATATAGAGTATAGAATCTACTATATATACGTCTTTCAGGACAAAGTGGCATCCCACAGGTTGATAACTTCTTCACGCTGACAGTGCGTCCCGAGGAGGAAGTGGGGACGCGGCGAGCCGCAGATTTGATGAATCATCTCAAGGCCACGCCTTCCACCTGACGTACAGACAGCCCGCCCTCCACTTGGAAGGTGGTTGTCAATCACGCCTCGCCTTTTGCAAAAGGCACAAGTTCTCATTTGGGATACCCGAATCACAGGTTTTGGCTGATGGGGGTGGAGTGAGGGTTGTGGTGGGAGGAGCTACTGGAAAAAACGCATTTGCAGGAAGTGACTGTGACTAAAGTTTCTCTACTGAAGGGCTTCATTGCAATGGTGGCTACTTTTGCTAGCCTTTATGATAGCAATGGTATATACATCATTATGTATATACACATGTAAATGGACAGCCGAAATGTACAGCACATATGATCTGATAAAAATTAAAAGAAAATTGAGAACGAGAGTTAAACCGAGAGACAAGCTCACGCCCAGGTACAATGCAGAGTGAAAACTGGACATTATTTCACACAATGTCATCCCAAGTGAGATGCTTCTTGGCATTCCTGGAGTTAGAATAATCTTTAAAGATTAAAGAAATCAGTATGGGCTTTATTCCATTACTTGTTATTTGAGATATAATTGCTTTATTATGACATATATTATTATTTATTATTCCACTAGGGCTGTTGCACTAATATGGAAATGATATTTCTAAGGTATTAAGCAGTATTGGGGAAACTTCAACCTATAGATCAGAGGTTCTCAACTCTGTCGCACATTAGAATCACCTAGAAAGCATTTCAAAAAAATACCCAATGGCCAACACCCAGAAAGCTGACTTAATAGGTCCAGAATGGGGTCTGGACATTGCCTTTTGTTTTGTTTTTTCGTAAGTTCTCTCTAAATGATTCTAATATGCACTTAGGATTGTGATCCACTGTATTAAAGAAAAGATACATGCAGAAAAGTTAAGAAAAGCATAAAATGACCTTAAATTGGAGCCTGGAGGAAAGGGATACAAGAGGAGTTGCAGAAAGAAGTCACTTTTTGACCTAGTGAAACAACTAGGTTGTTTTTCACTTTTTCACTAGGTCAAAAAGTGACTTCTTTCTGCAACTCCTCCCGGCCTCTATAAACCCTTCAGATTCTCCACCACACTCACCAGCAGTTCTATAACTTTAGGGTGAGGATGTTGTTGCGTCCATAAGAACATGCAGCTTCGAACAGAGAAAGAATGATCAACTGGCAGTTTCTTCCCTTTGGCTTCGTAGGTAAGCCCACAAGAAGAAAGAAAAGCCAATAAAGGAGCACCGCAGCCACTTCTCCAAACACTCAGCCTACAGATGGAATAAAGATTGTTCTCAGTGGTAGAAATGGAGAATAAACCCAGAAATTTGTAAAGCCCGCTTTAGTGTTTGGCAGCTGCTGTCTGGAAGCCTGAGATGGGGGAAAGACACTCCAAGAGGTGCATAATTAACTCATTTATATTTGCCTTCAACAATTACCTTGTGGAGTTGTTTGTATAAGCATTTCCTCAGGTCTATTCACCTCTCTTGCTCTAATTTCATGCTCACTAAACAGCTTTCTGGACACTAATTCAGCTTCTTAACTACCTTAATATTTGGAAGGAAGTGCCCTAAAGAAGTAGGCCTAGGGAGGGTAGTTTCCTAGAAGGAATGATTCCAATTTAATTAATAAATTAGTAATGTGGCTTATATGTTGGTTCTCTTATGTGATACACCAGGAAATCTACAACCCCTGGGTGCATACTGGAAAACATCTTTTCAGGGCCCATCAAAGTGACCTGGGGCCCCAGAATGCCAGCTTGAGGGGCCCCTCTGAGTGGCCAGTTGTAACTCTCTATGACATCTTTTATGTCATTTCTACATAACTTCAGTAGCCTACCCTTTTAAAATCTGAAAATCTTGAAAGTCCTTATAATGTGAAACCACATACAATTGAACACTATGCAACAATATAAAATTAAGTTCCACTACAAGCCACTGCCAAGATGGACGGTTTAGACAAAGTTCAGTAAACACTAGTCATATACTGCACCATTCTCTCCTCCCTGCCATTGTTGTTGTTGCTACTTTTTGGGGGGTGGGGGGGCGGCGCATGGTCTGGGAAACAAATGTTGTTGCTTTTTAAAAGATCATGGCACTTTTGAGCTCAGAGGTAACCTTAGAATCTTTAAGATGAAACTCCAAGCCTGCTAGCACTTGGCATTACCACTCAAGATTAAACCATTTGTTATCCCAACTTTAGATGATAAATGGGAGAGATAATAAAAGGAAGAGTTTGTATTGGCTGGTGACATTGAGGAAGACTTCATGGAGAATAAAGCATGAATTGGATTTGGAGAGATGGTGAAAAGGGACAAACACAGCCAGGCATGGAAGGAGCAAGAGTGAAGGTGGGAGTGATCATAGTCTGTGTGTGTTGGGGAGGAATATACACGTGTTGGGGAGAAATGTGGGTGTGGTAGGAGAGAACAGGGAAGATGAGACAAGGAAATGTTCACCCTGCTGGAATGAAGGGGATCCACTGGCTGCTAAATTTAGATGGAAAAAGTGGGACCAGATTATGAAGAGCCTCAAGGGCTGACTGTCCCATTTTTTCACATTACTGTTGGCTACTTTTTTCATGATGATTAAACATCATGATGATCACATGATGAAAAACATGTTTTTGTTTTTGCTTTTGGTTCAGTTTTAAGAAATTCAGTATCTTGGCTGTGAAGCAATTTATTAAGAGTGACAATGTGTTCAGTATCAAGCTAAACTTCCATGATATGCCATTTTGGCTACCATATGATCGATCATCTTACTCTCTGGAATCAAGCCTCTTTTGCAGTCACTATATCCTGCAAACCTTGTTCTTCAGAGAGGCAGGTGGAATGCATTAGAAAGCTCTCTGAACTCAAGGTTGGGTCTATCCTAGTTAACCAGCCAGCTCACTTGGGCTTTTTGATTAGTTTGGATGCTTTCATGTATCTTGACAGGAAAACTAAAAGGGGAAAGGAAGTCTATTTTCAAAGCTCTTTCCTTCTAGATCACCACAATGAAGGTTGGCATTCTCAAGGATTCTTCCTGGCAATGAACCTATTGCTAAGCCCATAGCTCATGATTCAGAAAAATTACTTTACCCTGTTTGCTTCCTATGCCTTTTTTTTTTTTTATGGCATATTTGTAGAGTTGTCTAAGATGCCTAAATACCACAACAAAAGTGAACATAAGCCATCTGACTTTAATATAAAGGCATTTCTAGAGAAAGCCACTTTGGCCATATAAATTTTGAAAATATTCAGCAATGTGAAATGGAATTGCTATATATATACTCCATCATGTTGGCCTCTGTTCTTTTATTTTTTTTAACTAGCTCAGCTACAAATCTTTCATTGGCTCATTACAAGCTCTTAGCAAAATGAAAATAAGTAGATCTCAGAAGGACAATTTTGGAAAATAACAGTAATAATCACAAATTTCAGCTGATGTTGTGATTGATGCTATCTGGCTCTGTATTTTTGGAAGATATTAATTTCTCTCACAGACACACAATTCCATTTGTTGCTCAGTTTGCAGAGAGCTTCTGGGGTACCTCATAGATTTGCATCTTAGGAGGAGATACTTCTCCATTTGTGCTTTGACAGATAGCAGAGTCTCTCAGAAAAATTAGAATTAGGTCAATTATCAAAGATCACACATGTTTTTTCACAGCTTTTCTACACAGATTTGTGGCCAGCACACTCTTCTTTTATAGAGAAGTCCAAATAGAATTTAGTAGGGGGAAAAATGGACTTCATTATTTTTGCTTCCATACCTGTTGCAACATCAATATTCTACAATAGTGACTGTCTTTATGTTTCTATGGTTCCCATGCTTGCACAAGCTGGATGAGTTGTTCTCTTAGCAATTTTTAGGTGATGGTTACACTATTTTAAAGATTGTCGTCTCTTTGTTTCTTTCTTGTTGACTTCTTACATAGAAACCTAAATTCCCCAATTCAAAGATGTAAAATCTTACCTCCCCTTGTTAACTCTGACCTCATCCTGAGCACTGCCACATCCTTGTAGCTGACTCTCCAGCACTAACTCTCCAGCACTGACCTCCTCAACCCTTTCGTTCTGTATTCTTGAGAGGACACCTTGTACCTCGATATCACTCAGGAATCTCCCATCTCTGAAAATCTTAAACTACAATATGCTACTCTCTACTATATTCTCAACCATTTGGGTTGTTCACTCCTTTGCTCAAATTTTATCTTCTCTTCCAAACTGATTGTAACTTCTGGTTCCTGGTTTCATGGAGAGTGTTAAAGGATATCTGTCACTTACTGTTTTCATTTCCATCCTCACTAACCCGGATCTCACTTCTTTGCCAGCATCCTCAACTTCCTAATGATCCAGTGAAAACATACAGCAATGCTTCTCTTTTCCTACAGGTGTGAAGATCAATGTGACTACACATTTATACTATCCAGTGCCAGATGAACCAGTTACTCACTTTGGCAATCCAATCAATATTCATAGTCAGTCCCTCTTCCCCTCCTTTCAGTGTTCATTCCATACTCACCTACTTTGCCTTATCTGGCATGTGAGGATCTTCATGATCTGGTCCCTGGTTGCCTGTCAAGCTTTATCAACCTCTCCTTATCCTTTTCCTGCCCTACTAACACTATGTTAAGGAGAGCTTCGGCCTCAAATCCCCCATGGTTTTCATAAGGAAGCAATTTTCTAAGCACTGTCAGGCTGTACTGCACTCCCCTACTCTACCCCGGGGAGACCCTGACTTAAATGAGAAGACCAGCTGGGCAAGCTCAGTTTTGGTCCTCCCTTTTTTGTGTTGGTAGTGAGCAGCCAGAATATTCCTTTGTTGTTCCATACTCTGAGTCTTTCCTGGTCAGGCTTCTGTTCGGGAGGCTGCCATGCCCTTCCAGGTCTTCCTCCTTGTAACAGACCTTGTTCTCCAATTTAGCTATTAACATTAAAATGTCGATGTTGTGGCCTCATATTTAGTCTTTAAAAATTTTCTCAAATTATCCTTGAACCCGGGTGAGGAAGAGAAACGTTGTGTTTGGGGCCCCCTCAAAGTTCCCAAAAAAACCTGTTCATGGGTCCACTAACATTTAGCCTCTCTCACTTCTTGGCTCTTACCCAGGCCTTCATCCCAACATGTATTGTTCATTTAATGGATTGTTGCTAAGCACCTTACGTATATTATCTCATCAACTACCCCCAGAAACCCCATGAGTTTAACAAAACCAAAGATGTGAAAAGTAAAGTAGCTTGTCCAATAAGCACAACTGCTTACAGGTAGACCTGGGACTCAGGCACAAGCTGTCAGGATTATTATGCTCTCTTGGCCTGGGAAACAACCCTATCTTCGGGGCCCAGCTCAAATGCCATCTCCTTTATGAACCCTTATGGGACTTCCCCAAGCAGATAATTGGTGCCTGTTCTGTGCTGTCTACATTCTCTACTTCAACAGTTATTTTACAGATTGTAGTTTTCCTTTTTTTTTTTCACATGGGCAGACACCAGGAATTGAACCTGGGTCTCCAGCATGAGAACTCTGCCACTGAGCCACCATTGCCCACCCCCAGATTGCAGTTTTTAAAAGATTCTTTACACATTAGATTGTAAGCTCCTTCAAGGCAGGGGAAATGACTTTCCATATATCCTCAGGCCTTTGTCCAGAGCCTGAAGGGACACAGAAAGCCTTTGATAGACATTAGTTAAAAGAACTAAAAGATGACTATAAGACAAAGGAAGGAGTGAGGGAATTCACATGAAATTAAATTGTGAGACATCCCTTACTTTTCAAGATTTGTACACTTTGGGAAGAAAGCTTGCTTTGTCACATTTAATTTTCACAATAATGCCATCACTCATTCATTCAACAGATATATTAAGCATCATCAAAATGCTAGTCAATGTCAGAGATCTCTGCCTTAAGGAAATTATAGCCAATGGGTAAGTACAGTTAAAAACAAGGTACTAGGTAGAAATTAATATAAAAGAGGAATGTTACAGGTGCAGTTGCATGAGTGAGGAAAGCTGACTTGTCATTTCTTATTATTTAAGGGCTCCAAGGTGTTAAAAAGCACTGACCCAGGTTCATCCTGCTAGTAAACGACAGAGCTAACATTTGAGAGCAGTTTCACTAGACTTTAGAGCCTATGCTGGTTTGAAAGGATTTATGTACCCTAAAAAGCAATGTTTTAATCCTAAACAATCTTGTCAGAACAACGGTTTCTTCTGGAGCCTATTCAGTACTATAGGTTGGAAACTTGATCAGGTTGTCACCACAGAGATGTGACTCAATCAATTGTGGGTATTAAACTTGACTGGATGGGGGCGTGTCTCTACTCTTCCTATGTGGATCTTGATTTTTAACTGGAATCCTATAAAAGAAGAAGTATTTTGGAGAAAGCAACAGAATGCCACAGAACCATGAAGGAGAGGGTCCACTAGCCAGTGACCTTTGGAGATGAAGGAGAATGCCCCCGGCAACTTCATGAAGCAGGAAGCCTGGAGAGGAAGCTGGCAGATGCCGTATTTACCATGTGCCTTTCCACTTGAGAGAGAAACCTTGAACTTCATCAGCCTTCTTGCATCAAGGTATCTTTCCCTAGATGCCTTAGACTGGACATTTCTATAGACTTGCTTTAATTGGGATATTTCCTTGGCCTTAGAAGTGTAAACTTGTAACTTATTAAATCCCCCCCCCTTTTTTTTCTTTTAAAAAAGGCATTCCATTTCTGGTATATTGCATTCTAGCAGCTAGCAAACTAGAACAGAGCCCATAATTTTCCAGGCCCCACATAGCCCTGTCTTGGCCATGTAGCCATGTACGATCAGGCAGAGAAGAAAGCCCAGGCAAATAGGAGCCTTAACAAGCTTCTAGATTTTGTGTCACCCCAGAGAACCTAAAATACACAGTTTTATAATCTGTACAGATGTAGAGGTGGGTTATCTGAGTGGATAAAGAGACTACTTGTCAAGTATGGTCTCAGTGCTTCATGCCCATGGAAGGCTGGTTGGCACCTTAGGATGAACTTGAAAAAGATCCATTCTCTACAAGTGACAATAATATCTGTCTATATTTAGATTAATGTAAATTGCTTTAAGGTAGAGTTGTCAGCTCAGTAAACCTTTTTAAAAGATAACCAGCTCAAAGCTGATCAGTTTTAAGAGTTGTATAATTTAAATCCTTTTAATTTTAAATTATTTTCATGTATTCAGTAGAGAACAAATTACCATTTTTAATCTTCCAGCACTTGTTGTCCTTTATATTTCCTAATAGAGTTCCTTTTTCATAACTTTATGCTCCATAAAGGCTGAAAATTCCTAATAACTAGTAACATAAAATGATGCAAAGACACATATACAAATTATGTTGCAAAAGGAAATAGGGTGGAAAGGGTAAAAGCAAAAGGGGAATTATGCTGATGAGTATGATTAGCACAGGAGAAGCCAACTTTATAGGCAAGAAAATGTTTCCCTTCCAAGTGAACTTTCATTTACATCCAAGAAAGTGCAACTCCTCACAATCAGGGATTATTGCCCAGGAACCCATCCCTTTAGTTCTCTTAAATCAAAGAATATTAAAAAAAGAATGTCATGAAATCCACTCACCATTATTGGGGAGATATCTTCTTGATCAGATTCTAACAGAATCTCAGCAAAGAAAAATTCATTTGGCTTTTCTCAAATCATGAGCAAGTAGAGATGCTCCTTTTTAACTTGAGCAACCATCAATTTATGATAAAGTACCTGAAGCAAATAAGGGTAGACTTCCTGCTGTCCATTAAGCCACAGTGAAGTGGAGCAATGGACATGGATTTAGTTGATGTGAAAATGGGTGATTCCATATCCAGTTCTTGTAACTCTGGTCTGAGTAGCAGCTATCTCTTCTCAAGGTCAGCGAGGAAGCTGCATTTTCAGTCCAAAGTTTAGATTATCTCTGAGTAATGACTACTTCCCCACCCCCACCACACTATAATTTGCCAATTGTGAGAACCTGAGGTGTTGTTATTATCCTGAACCTTCTCTGAAGCCCCCATCACCAGGTAGCTCAACTAATCTTAAATTGGAAATGTTGACTTTAACTGAAATCATGAGACAAAAGTATAGGTTATAGAGCAGGAATTCATTTTTTCTGGGACATCAGATGCCTGCATCTTGTATTCAAATCTAAATTAGCTCAGTTCAACAAAGAAGTATGGAAAATTAAGTTTTAGAAGCAGTTTTATTAACCAGTCTGGGTAATACAGGCCCCAGCTCTCCAAGTTTCCTCCTTATGCTGTCTTAATTTGAGGCTTTGTTAATATCAGTGCTGGCCATCAACCAAGTGTGGCTAGACTGGTCCTTCCAGCTCAGGCTGTCCCCTTTAGGCAGTGAGTCCTTTTGCAAGGGGAGGAGCTGCTCTTCCAGTTCTCCCAAACTTTGCAGGGTCTTCCCAAAAGATAGACTGGAAGCTTGGCTTTGACTAGTCCTACCATAGACATCCTCACACCTCCACATTGGATGACTCTCACTACACCTTCTCCCCAGGGTAACCAGTCCTTGTAGGTGCTTAGGCTGTACACGGACCAACACCATTCATAATCTATTCATGCACACATAAACTCACAGCAGTGACTCCTGTGTCAGCATGGCAGCAAGGCAGGTCTACCACGCGATGCTTACTTTTCAATGTCATGTAGGGTTTGAGGGAAGGGTCCTTAGCTGTGTTAGGTACGCTCCCTCTTCATCTCTACCCCTAGGGGATGTTGCACACACCAAGTCCTTTGAACCTGAAGTTGAGAAAAGATCTATGAGATGCCTGGTCCACCCTCAACTCATCCCAATGTAGCCTATTCTCCAAGTAGCAGGAACTAGGACAGTATGAATTAGTAGTTACTACTGGGTTACAGGCAGAATAGAAAAGAAATTTTTTTTTTCCTGTCACCATGCTTTGACTTGAAATACTGAGTAATTCCATGTGCCCCTTTACATTTTACTCCCTCCAGTACCATATGCCAGAGGTCACCACAGGTCAAGCTGCCAATCATCTCAATGCCAAACTCTGCCATCTAGTTACAGTTGTTATTTCTTTCTGTCTTCCATCTCTCTGCTACAAATTTCTCCACCCTACAGAATCTGTCTACCCTGTTCAACCCTGCTTAAATTTCAGACAACTTCTCTTAGCACCACTGTCCTCCTCTGGAGATGGTCATAAAATTTCAGAAAAAATAAAAGGGTGGCCCCTCCCCAGGAAGCCTTAGGATTCCTCTGGGATGATGGAAAGAGGGACAGATTGAGAAATAGAAACCCGGGTCTGTCAACGTACCCTCCCAAAGTAAGGGGAATAAATTTATCCTCTGTGGTGACATGGGGATGGACCCAAATGCAACAAGTGAGCTCTGCCTATGGTCTTAATACCACCATAAGGAGTTAGTCCATGCCCTGTGAGAAGCAGACACTAGATGAGATTAAATATCTCAGCTTTCTATTAGGGGAAATAAACGCTTGAGGGACAATAAAGAGGGAGCTAAGAAAGTTTGGGAGAGCCATAAGACAGCAATGCACGTCTGACCCCAGTGAAGGAGAGGAGGAAGAATGGTTGGGTGGAAGCATTCTAGACCAAAGTGGCCATCAAAGCAATCCTCTGGCTCTCGGGAATAGGCCTGCCTCAGATCCTTCTGTGCTGAGCCATTGGCTAGTAACAGCATGTGCGAGGTATGGCTCCATGCAAACACAGGGTAGTGTTCACAGTGCTGCCTGTCGGGTCCTTGATCAATTGCACTTTCTGCAACTGGAGGTCTGAGAGGGTATTCTTATGGTCTTCCCAAGTGACAAGTAATGAGGAAATCAGGGAACAGAATTCATGGGATCCATGTTCAGTGAAGGCAATCAGGATATTTTGTATCAAGAAAGGAAAAACAAATGTTGGATGACAGTGAACAAAATTTAAACCTCATCTCTTCAAACAAGAATGTTGACAGCTTTCTTATTTCTTCAATTAGGTATTAATCAGCACTGCTGGTAGATCTGAAGCTCTGAGCTCACTCTTGAGACTAGAAAGGAGAGATTAGAGGACAAAAACTGGTAGGGTCACTACTGCAACATCCATAGAAGAGAGAAAAGTCTGGTAGACAATTCATATAACCTCTCTAGGCCTCAGTTTATCCATCTGTAAAAACTCCTTTCCAGATCAAAATTCTAAAAGCAAATGATATTCTATCAGTGGGGTTCCTAATGACCAAAGTAAGTAGTTTTCTAATTTCTGGGGTGCCATAATATGTGGTAAGGTAACAAATAAATCAGCATGCCAGCTGGGGAAAGTGCAAGACTCTGAAGCAGTTATGGGGCCAATTTAGGATCACTGATTCCTCACTGTACTTGAGGGATTACTCACCTTTATATTCGTGGTTTCTAGCACATGGAGGAACCCAACAATATTTTGTTGAATGATTGCATTAATGAACAAGGTACAATTTGGAAAGGGGAAAAACGCATTTGGGTAAAAATGATGTGAATTAGTAGAGTTACTACTGGGTTACGGGCAGAGTAGGTATTCAGCTGATGCCTAACATATGGCTGTACTAGTTATTTGCTCCTGGCATTTGTTCTGATTGGTTAGGGTCTGTTCTGATTGTATGATTCCTGTGCTACACTGATTATTAAATATTTCGAAGACGACCCCAGTTACATGGGCCATCATATTTCCTGGAATATTTGCCAATGGTTTCACAAATGGAAAACAATTTATTTCTGATGATCATTCCACTGCAACACAGGACCACCACACGTAATTCTGACAGACAGTGGTGGTACAGAAATAAGGGAAGCTGTCAAAATATACTTTTTTCTCTGGATTTGATAGAGGTATATTCATTGCAAGTTGCTGATGAGTTGCTGATTTTTGTTCTGCCCCTCCTAGGAATTAATTTATATTACTCTTTTCCCACCACTCCACTAAAAAATACTAGTGACTAAAACTGACAAATTCTTCATTTGCTTTCTTATCAAAATCAAAGAATACTCTCCTTGAACTAGAGGTTGTTTGAAGGAAAACTGAACAGAGACCAAATGGAAATTGACCCATCATTAGAGTTCTTATACTCACTAAATGCTTTGACTAAAGGGAGTGTTTGGAGAAAGCTCTCTCTAGTTCAAGGCCAGGTAAACAAGACACAGAACTAATGGAACCCATGCTGATGTGGGAGTGTGGAGGCAGAAAGAAGCGAGAAGAAGTAGCCCAGGAGCTCACAGAAATTGCAGCAAAGACTAAATTCTCATGGGCAGTGAGAATCAGATCTACAAACTTAGGTAGATCTCCAAAGAGGGCTCAGGACAGTAATACTGATATTTGGGATATACTTAGGCTGGCTTGATATGCTTATTTCTTGCAACAAAAGTGAATTATGAGTATCAGTCCAAAGTCAGAGACAGACACATTTGTCTTCCTATAATGAACTAGAATGTAAATTCCCCAAGACTAAGAGTTGTGCTTATACCCAGGATGGGGCTATGCGTCTCAAGTGTGCAGGTCATGGCCACCCCTTCCAAGAAAGGAGAGCTGCAAGGGCAGGAAACTGGAAAAGATGATGTGCTGGTTTGAAAGTGTTGCGTACCCAAGAAAAACCATGTCCCTTAATTTTGATTCAATATTGTAGGGTGGACACCTTTGATTAGGTTGTTTCCATGGAGATTGACCCACTCAATTATGATTTTGGCCTTTTGATTAGGTTATTTCCAGGGAGATGTGGCAACCCCAAATATAGGTGTGGCCTTTTAAATAGATGGAGATGTGACACCGCTCATTCAAGGTGGGTCTTGATTAGTTTACTGGAGTGCTTTAAAAGGGGAGACATTCTAGAGAAACACAGTTGCTTCAGAGCTGACACAGACATTTGGAGATGCTTGAAGTGCTGAGGGAGAGAGCACATGCCTAGGCAAGGACATTTGGAGATGCAGATTCCAACAGACATTGGTATGTGCCTTCCCATGAGATGGCAAAGCAAGTCAGAACTCAGAGTTGTGTCCCGGAGGAGTTAGTGAAGGCTGACAGATGCTTAGAGAGGAAACCACTGGCATCAAAAGCTGGAAGTAACAGAAACTGGAACAAGGACCATCAGATGCCAGCAATGTGCCTTTCCATGTGACAGACATCGGCCTTTCTTGAGTCAAGGTATCTTTGGACAATTTTATGGCCTAGTAGAACTATAAACTTATAACTTACTAAATTCCTTTTTAAAAAGCCATTCAATTTCTGGTATAGTTCATTCTGGCAGCATTTAGCTAACTAAAATAGATGATAAAGGATTAATCTGTCAATGTATAGAATTTCAGAGAAAGTGGCATGATATCTTATACTCATTTAAGAACTCCTTCCAGATTAATAGAGCAGTTAATTTTCTGGTATATGGCAAAAGACCTTGACTTTAATATGAGGAGATATTATATTTACAGATGAGAGCGAGAGAGATTGATTTTAAGCATAAGAAACAACTTACATTCTCCCTACCCCTCCATTTAGAGTTCAACTAGATCAGTGCTGGGGAAAGTTGCAATTAGCTTGAAAAGAAACACTTATAAGGAAAACTGTCTTCTTTATGCCCTCTAGAGTCACTTTCCACCCTCTGTACCTATTTGGTGCCTCTCTAACCATAAGCACTGGATCCTTTGTTCTCTGGTTTCCTGTTGGATTTGGCCAGTGCACAGCACTGGACAGAAGCATGGAAGAGGGAGGAGAATGAGATGAAGGTATGCATGACACCTCAGGTGTGGTGCCTGCAGGTTGGCTTCGGGCCTCCCTCAGTGCCCACCTTCCATCAGGTGGCCATTACACACTGTCTTTCTCTCAGAGTTCTAGCTGTTGCTTCCCTTCCCTTTTCTCTTCTGGTCTAAGTGTGGTAATGGAGTCACTTGTCCCATGCACTATTTCTAGTGGCAGATACTGCATTATACCTTGTGGTTACAGTGTACCCTGTGCTTAACTTTGTAATAGTTCATTTATCGAGCTGTCTTCAATGACCATGGCATCTGTTTCCTGCTGGGACCCAACCAACTACATGATGGAAAATCCCTTGGTGGCAGTGATACTGTCAACCTCGGAAATCTATTCCCTGATTTCAGCCTTACCTTTACTATTAGGAAGCTGGTATTAATTGAGGTCCATGGCCCAAAGGAAACCAAGCTCTGATATAGGAAATACATCCATTTTGAGGCAACTAATTTTTATCGAGCACCTACAAAACTATATCCTGATATTGACACTCTATCGTTTTCCTTAGTTTTGCTTTAAAATTCTATTTATCATTCAATATATTATTATGTGCATTTCCTATAAAGTGTCACAACTTTTTGCAAAACAAGGTGGTATAAAATAATGTTTAAGAGCATAAATTACTTAACCACTCTCTTAGCTTCTCTTTCTTCATCTGTTAAGTAGGAATAGAACAATGCCTACCATATCAGGTTGTTGAAAAAATTAAATGAGATAATTCCTGTAAAATTTAACAGTGTGGTAAACAACTACTCAATAAATATTAATTGTGGTTGTTATTTATAATTATTTTGAGAACACTCAGAAAGCATACAAAGTAATTTTACCTGCATTTACATCCCATCATTTAAAGTAAGGATTGTTAAATAAAGGAAACCTCACTGCAGAAAAAGTAATGACTGTTGTCATCTCTCACACTTGACTTCCACCCCTGAGAAACTTGAGACCATCTTAAAGTCACCAATTTGTACTTTTAGAAAAAAAGTTTGCAAATAATTCTATGTGCCTACTTATAAGGTTAGGACAAGGTGAAGTATCTAATTAATCCAATTCAAAACAGTGAAAAATGTAATAGGTAGCTCAATGGTCAAAACAGTTTAAATCAGAAAAACAAAGAGGGTAAAAAATAAAGTCAAATAAATAATGAACATATTAGAGAGAAGATATAAAATGAACTATATTCTGTCAACCTAAATGAAGAATATTGAGTTTCCCTCCCATTCTACCAAAACTGCTCACACAGCCAGGTTATGAAATCACAAAGAGTTTAAAAGAACAATGAAAAGAGCACATAAGGTGAACAGAAAGAATATCCAAGAATTGTGGGACAATGTCAAACAGTCCAGCATAGATATAACTTGAGATAATGGAAGAAGATGAGAGAGAGAAAAAAAATAGACAAAATAAACTATTGGGAAATAATGTCAAAGAATTTTTCAAAATTATGAAAGCTATCAAGCTGCAGAATCAAGAAGCTCAAAGAACGTCAGGTAGGATAAATTCCTATACCCACAAAAACGAATTTGTTTTTATATACATCTTATTCAAACAGTTGAAAACAAAAGCAAAAAGAAAATCCTAAAGGAAGTCAGAGAAAAGATAATTACAGTCAGAGGAACAAAGAGAAGAAATATAACAGACTTCTCATCAGAAACTATGAAAACTGCTAAGTTATAAACAACATCTATACAGGGCTAAGGGGGAGGGAGGGAATGATTGTAAACCTAGATTTCTATATCCAGTGAAAATACACTTCAAAAGTGAAAGGAAGGTGCATAGGTGGTTCAGTGGTAGAATGCTTGCTTTACATGTGGAAGACCCAGGTTCAATTCCGGGACCATGCACCTCCCCCCCAAACAGACACACACACAAACAAACAAAAAAGTGAAGGGAGGCTACCAATTGACCAATAGGGTGGAGTAAGATACTCCAGAGTTTTGTTCTCCCTCAAAATCTTTGACTGGTTGGGAAAAAAAGTACCAGAGACATCTTCCTTAAAACTCCAGAAAAGAGGTAAAAGACTACACTAACTGATTAAAAGCTGAATCAAGGAAACAAAGCTTGAAAAACAGTAGGAGAACTCATGGCACACTTGCTAGAGCATCCTACATCTGCTCTCCTGCAGTATGGAATCAGCCATTGCTCCCATTATGGTTCCATGATCATGTTCTGGGTGAAGCAGAATAACTCCCATGTGCACACTGGGTGCCTGTATATAGGTGTCGATATACCAGCAGCAGTCTGAAAGACTGAACTAGGAAACTTCTCTCTGGCTTGCCCTCCCAGAACTTGCCCTGCAAGCAGAAGTAGCTTGTTGACAGGTAAAAAAGTATAAGAAATGATTAAGTCAAAGCAGTCTCGGGCAGAAGATGACAGGCTTTAAGACATAAAATAGGAAATATAGGTGGGATTGAAATCTATTTTGTAGGTAGTAGAGAGGAAATTTATATTCATGTAAATGGAAGAATTGGGGGAATTCTATGAGCATAAGTTGAAGAAAAGGCTGAGGATCAGAAAAGTGGAGAGGAACCCTCACTTCACTCTTACTTTGTACTGTACTGATCTTCTTGATGAGAGAGCTGAACTCTGAAGGAGCACACCAGCAAACAAAGAGACAATGTGAAAAGACTATAAAAGGTGTTTTGTGTGTGTGTTAGCTGGTTGGTTTCTGTTAGTTCCTGGCACTCAAGGAAATCACTTTCATATCATACCTAAATAAAAGGTGAAGGGTAATACAGGCCAGGTACTAAATGTAAGAATTGACACATAAATTATTAAGATGTACAGTGTGCAATGAAAAATAACAAGACAAGCAAAGAAAATAGGAAATAATGGCCCATCTAAAGAAACAAAATAAAACTTAAGAAACCATCAACAAAGAAGACCAGACTTTGGGCATATTGACAAAGATTTTAAACAAATGATCATCAACATGTTCAAGGAGCAAGAAATAAAAGATATCAGGAAACTGATGAATGAACAATTTGAGAATCTCAATAAAGAGACAGAAATTTTAAGTGGGAAACAAACAGAAACATTGGAGAAGAGGACCACAGTAACTGAAATTTAAAAATTCCCTAGAAGATTTCAAAATTGGAGCTGGCAAAAAAAGAATCAGTGAACTCAAAGACAAGACAATTGAAATAATTCAAGCTGAGAAGAAGAAAGAAGGAGAATGAAAAGAGGTGAAAACAGCTTAAGAGACCTGTGAGACACTGTCAGGCATGCCAAAAACATATTATAGGAGTGCCAGAGGGAGGAGAAAAAGAAAAAAAGAAAAAAAAAAGGGCAGAAGGAATATTCAAAGAAATAATGGCAGGAAACTTTACAAATTTAATAAAAAACATGAATATGTACATTCAAGAATCCCAGTGAATACCAAACAAGATAAAGTTAAAGGGAACATTCCCCAGTCACATAACAGTCAAAATGCTCAATGCCAAAGATAAGCAGAGAGTTCTGAAAGCTGCAAGAGAAAAGCTGTGTGTTATGTACAAAGGAGTAGCAAGAAGATTAAGTGGTGATTTTTCAATCGAAACCTTAGTAATAGGAAGGTAGTGGGGCTAAAGGTTTAAAGGGCTGGAAAAAATGCCAACCAAGAATTGTATATCCAGCAAGACTTTGTCATTCAAAAATGAGGGTGTGATTAAGGCATTTCCATGTAAACAAAAACTAGGGGAGTTCATCACCACTGTAGCTGTCCTACCAGTGATGCTAAAGGGAGTTGTTCCAACTGAAAGGAAAGGATACTAGACAGTGAATCGAAGTGGCATAAAGAAGTAAAGACTTGTGGCAAAGGTAATCATATGGGTAATTACAAAAGCCAACACTATATTATTGTATTTTTGGTATGTAACTCGACTTTCTACTTCTTACAGATTTTAAAATGCAAAAAAAAAAAAAAATTATATTAGCGTGTCATTATCAGCATAGTGACCAAAGACATCCCCTGAAAAACCTCCCCAGAGATTTAGTGAAAAAAGGACAAATCCCACTTCCTTAAAACTCTGGAGTATGGTAGAGAATGGAGAGGGATCCACAAATGCTGAATAAAAGAAAAAGAAAAATATCAAGTAGGAAACATCTATCTCAGACATACTAGTCCTCTTTCCTCCCCTTCACTTGGTCCCATGTAGCTTTGGAATTGCTCAAAGGCAGTGACCCAGATCCTTTCCACCAGAGACACAGACTATGGAGGAACTCTCTACAATGAGCTAGAAGACAGAAGACAGAGAGAATGTGGTAGTACTGCAGCTGGCAAGTGGCACATTCACTCAATCCAGTTTATGTTGACTAGACCATCTAAATGCAAAACAGACTTTTCTGGAGTGACATCTATCTGGATTGATTCTATTTTGTTCCCTAGAGTGGGATTCCCTAACAGGTAAGAAAACTGAGGCAGAAAAGTGTCATGGGGGGGAAAGGGGGAATAGGGGTAAACTGAACTGCAATAAGATGGGAGGGTCACAGAACTGAAAACCAAAGGAAAAGAGGGCATTGAGTGAGGGAGTGAATTTAAGCAAATCATAAGAGCTGGGGAGAAAATTCTGCACAAAAAGAAACAGAACACCCAGAATAAAAATGAGGGCCTTAAATCTGTATAGCTTAATGTAATGCTTGGGTACATCCTAGAATATATTAAGCAGATAATCAAAAAGTATTGGCTGCAAAAAAAAATATTTAGAAAAGGGTGGTGTGATGGTGGCTCAGTGGCAGAATTCTCGCCTGCCATGCTGGAGACGTGGGTTCGATTCCTGGTGCCTGTCCATGTGAAAAAAAAAATAGTATTAGCAAAGTATCTTGAGGGATGAGAGAAAAAATATGGAACTATTAAACTTTACCATTAGGGAATCCTCTGATACTGTGTCAAACATTAGGGACACCCAAATCAATAGGCCAAGCCCTTGATCTTGAGGCTTACTCTTGTGAAGCTTATGTAGGTAGTAGAGAAGCTTAACCTACCTAGAGGTGTGCCTGAGAGTTACTTCTGGAGGACCTCTTGTTGCTCAGATGTGGCCTCACTCTCTCTAAGCCCAATTCAGCATGTGAAATCATTCCTCTCCCCACTACATGGGGCATGACATCCAGGGATGAAAGTCTCCCTGGCAACATGGGAAATGACTCCCAAGAATGAGTCTGGCCCTGTTACTATGGGATCAACAATTACATTCTGACCAAATGGGGGAAAAGAAGTATAACTAATAAAGTATCAGTAGCAGAGAGCGTTCAAATATAGTTGAGAGGCTACTCTGGAGGTCACTATTATGCAAGCTTCAGTTAGACATTGCTACCTATTATAACTAGACAAACCCCAACAAAAACCATTCCAGCCAATTCTAAAGAACACCTAGGGCAATATATAAGATTCTATGAAGGTTCAATGCATTAGGGTAACTTTCCAGAGAACTACAACCTCCAGATGGGTCCCTGGATCAGATAAGTCCTGAAACCTAGATGGCCCAGCCTTTCCAGAACATCAGCTAGTTCCATCTCCCTACCCCATATTATTGACAGGCCCTTCCAACATGAAAAAGTTAGAATGGGCATAGCCCAAATATCCCTAAAGAGTGGGATAAAAAGATCAAAGGTGATGGAGTTATACAGAGAAGGTAGGGGTTAACAAACCCCTAAATCATTAAAATTTAATGATTGCTAAATCATTAAATTGATGTTTCTTTTAGTCTCCAGTATCTTAGAGCAGCTAGAGTAAAAACCTAAAACCATGGTAACCCATACCAAACTCTGAAATCTGTTGTCCAAGTAATTGTTGTGTTATGCTTTGAAATTAATTGCTTTTTTGTATATATGTTATTTTTCACAAGAAGGAAAAAAAATCGATTGCAGTGATAAAAATTAATATTAATTCCTTCTAGCCTACTAGATTATGGAGCAGCTAGAAGGAAAAATTGAGAGGATGGTATGGTAGCCCATGACAAACTCTGAGATCTGTTCTGTAACTACTTGTTGAAGAGTGCTTTGAAAACTATTGCTTTTTTCTTACTTTGCTTTGTATATACGTTATATTATACAATTTAAAAAGTAAAAAAGAAAGAAAGAAAGAAATAGAACAGATCATTATTCCCAGAGAAGGAAAAGAGAAAAGGAAGTTTTTTGTCCCTAGAAGTAAAACAATTGCACAAAAGTACAATATTAAAAATTATACCACATATCCAGGGCAAGAATCAGATGAAAAAGAGCTGAGAAAGTCTGATCAGTCAAATACAGGCTACTCTAAAGGTATAGAATAACTTGGACCAAGAATCAAAGAAGAGCCTTAAAAGAAAGCCAGTCAACAATAAAACCCTAGAAAAGAGGGAAAAACTGACCTTCAGAGTTAACAAGATAATCAAATGCCTAGAAAGCAGCAAAAAAAATTACAAGCCATACAAAGAAACAGAAAAATATGACTCAGTCAAGGAAACAAATTAAACTTTAAGAGACACAGAATGGGAACAACTAATTAAAGAAGCTCAACAAATCTCCTAAATCAATTCAAGAGATGAAGGAAAATATGCATAAATAGCTAAAGGATATAAAGAAGAATTTGAAAGTATGAAAAGAAATGTAAAAGAAATTATGGGAATGAAAGGCACAATAGTAGAGGTTAAAGATACACTAGAGGCATACAACAGCAGATTTGAACAGGCAGAATAAAGAATCAGTGAATAGAACACAGGAAAATTAAAATCATACAGTCAGAAGAACAGATAGAGAAAAGAATAAAAAAAATTAAGGAATGTCACTGGGATTTGAGCCATAGTATGAAATATACAAATATGCACATCATGGGTGTTCCAGAAAGAGAAGAAAAGGAAAAGGGACACAAAGAACATTTAAGAAAATAATGGCCCCAAATTTTCCAACTATCATGAAAGACATAAATATACATTTCCAAGAATCACAACATACTCCAAAAAGAATAAATCTTAATAGACCTACTCTGAGACAGACAGTAAGCAGAATGCCAATTTTGAAAGCAGCAACAGAAAAGTGATTTGTTACATACAAGGGATGCTGAATAAAACTAAGTACTGATTTCTCATCTGAAACTGCAGAGGCAAAATGGCAGTGGTATGATATATTTAAGATACTGAAAGAGAAAACCTGCCAACCAAAAATTCTTTATCCAAGAAAACCGTCCTTCAAAAATGAGGGATAGTTTAAAATACTCATAGACGAGCAGAAACCAAGAGAGTTCATCAACAAAAGACCCTACAAGAATTACTGAAGGGAGTTCTGCAGGTTCAAAGGAAAAGTCATGAGAGAGTGGCTTGGAGTAGTGTGAAGAAATAAAGATTATCAGTAAGGGTAACTAAAGAGTAAATTTAGTTTAGGTACACTACCTATTATTACTGTATCCTCAATATATAATTCAACTCATTAAATTCCTATAAGAGTCAGAATACAACTGAACAAGCAAAAGGCATATTCCTAATTATGGGCATGCAAAATATAAAGTGGTAAAGTGGGACAAAAACAACATAAAGAGGAGAATCTGAGGGATCTGGGAGCAGAGAACATGTATGCTATTGAAGATAGGTGGGTATTTTTTCAAATTAATGGGTTACAGATGTAGGTTGTGTAATATAAACTCCAGGGTAACTACAAAGAAAGTATATAAAATATATAGAAACAGAAATGGGAAAGAGATCAGTTAAATACATCAGAAAAGATCAAAGTATAGAAAAGGAAGTTGCAATAAAGGAAAGGAGAGACCCCCCAAAATTATAAGACATATAAAAACCAAAGAACAAAATAGCTGAAGTACTGCCTTTACAGTAATGACACTGAATGTTAATGGATTAAACTCTCCAATAAAAAGACACAGATTGACATATTGAATATAAAAGCAGAATACAAGTAGAGATTGTTTACAAGAGATTCATCTTAGACCCAAAGACACAAATAGGTTGAAAGTGAAACATTGGAAAAAGACATTTCAAGCAAAAAATAACTAAAAAAAGAGCCAGGATAGCTATACTAATATTGGACAAAATAGACTCTAAGCCAAAAGCTGTTATAAATACAAAATATTTATGTATTTATAGGTATATCAATATTACCTAACCATGGTATCCCAAAATGCATGAGGCAAACACTAGCAAAACTGAAGGGAGAAATAGACATGTTTACAATAACAGTTGAATATGTCAATGCATCACTTTCCTCTAGACAGAGGGTCAATAAGAAAATAGAGAATTTGAATAGTATGATAAATGTACTGGATGTAACAGACATACAGAACATTGCACCAGACAGTCAGATACATATTCTTCTCAAGTGTACCTGGATCATTCTCCAGGACAGACCACATGCTGAGTCACAAAACAAATCTCAATAAATGTTAAAATATTGAAATTATAATGCAACTTCTCTGACAATAATGGAATGAAGCTAGAGATAAATATCAGTTGGAAAAATGGAAAATCCACAAATATACAGAAGCTAAATAACATACTTTGTACCAACAGGTCAAAGAAGAAATTGCATGTGAAATCAGTAAATTTCTGGAGACAACTGAAAATGAGAATACAACATATCAAAATGTGTGGGATGCAGTGAAGGGAGTGCTGAGAGGGAAATTTATAGTCCTAACTGCTTACATTAAAAAGAAGAAAGATGGGAGACCCAGGTTCAATTCCAAGTCCATGCACTTATCAAAAAACAAACAAAAATTCAAGAAATGGTGCTGAGTAATAGGATACTCACATGAACAATAATGAAATGTGACCCTGCCATATAGGATACAAAAAAAAAAAAAGATGAAAGAGCTAAAATCAAAGACCTAACTGCATACCTGGAGGAATTAGGAAAAAAACAACAGCAAACTAATATTAAAGTAAGCATAGGGAAAGATAGAACAAAGTTTGGAGCAGAAATAAATGAAATTGAGAAAGAAAATTGATGGAATTTACAAAACCAAAAGTTGGTTCTTTGAAAAGATAAAATTGACAAACCCTTAGCTAAATTGACAAAAAATAAAAATGAAAAGACAGGGCAGGCCACGGTGGCTCAGCAGGCAGAGTTCTCGCCTGCCATGCCAGAGACCCAGGTTCATTTCCCGATGCCAGCCCGTGTAAAAAAAAAAACAAGAGTGAAAAGACAGAAATGAGAAGTGTATGTGTGTGTGTATGTGGGGAGGGGGGTGATATTACTACTGACCCCACAGAAATATAAGGGATCATAAGAAGATATTACTTAAAACTGTATACCAACAAATTAGCTTAGATGAGATGGACAAATTCCTAGAAACACATGAACAGTCTACACTGACTCCAGAAGAAATAGGATAACTCAACAGACCAATTCGAAGTAAAGACAATTTGAAGTAAATATTCAGTCACCGAAAACCTCCCAACAAAGAAAACTCCAGGACCACATGACTTCACAGATGAATTCCACCCATCATTCCAAGAAGAATTACAAGTCTGCGGAACCTCTTCCGAAGTACTGAAGGAGGAACATTACCTATCTCATTCTATGAAGCCAACATTACCCTAATACCAAAGCCTGATAAAGCGACTACCAGAAAATAAATTACAGACAAATCTCTCTAATGAATATAGTTGCAAAAATCCTCAACAAAATACTTGCAAGTCAAATCAAACAGCACATTAAAATAATTATATACCATGATCAAGCTGGTTTTATCCCAGGTATGCAAGCATGGTTCAAAGAAAATCAATTAATGTAATATTCTACTTTAACAGATTGAAGGGAAAACCCACATGATCATCTTGACTGATGCAGAAAAGGCATTTAAGAAAATCAGCATCCTTTCTTGATAAAAACACTTAGAAAAATAGGAATAGATGGAAATTTCCTCATCATGATATGAAAAACCCACAGCTAACATCAATTCATTGATAGAAGCCTAAAAGCTTTCCCACTAAGATCTGGAACAAGACAAGAATGCCCACTGTCAACCAGTGTTATTCAACATTGTTTTGGAAGTTCCAGCCCGAGATGTTAGGCAAGAAAAAGAAATAAAGGGTGTCCAAAATTGGAAAAGAAGAAGTAAAAATTTCATTATTTGCAGATGGCATGATCCTATATGTAGAAAATCCAAAAAAATTAACAACAAAGATAGTAGGGCTAACAAATGAATTCAGCAAAGTGGTGGGATACAAGATCAATATGCTAAAGCTAGTAATGAGCATCCTGAGGAGGAAATCAACACATTGAGTTAGATTATGCTACAGAAAATTTAGGTTTTGGACAAAACAAAGCTCTCTTCCTTTGGTCTCATACAGTAGGTGAAGTTCTAAAATACAAACAATGTCATCCCTACCCTGTGTTCTGATTTACCTTAGTCCTGACCTGATCGGCTTCATTCTTATCTCTAATTGAAGCTAGATCTCTTTTTCTGTTTCTTTAACAATTGTTGTATGTGGCAAAGCTGACTTTCAGAGCCACAGAATTCCAACTCTGAGTCTTAGGTATCACACAGGTAGCCAAAGTGTGTGATATCTCAGGGAGATATCAGGTTGTACATATATAGCATGGCATACCAAAACCTAGAAGTAACATATACAGCTCTTGACTTAATGTGACTGCTATAGGAGCTTACAAGCTAGGCCCCGATTTTCTTATTAGTATTTTCTAAAAGAAACAATAAAATATTTATTATTTTGTTTTTGGCTTATTTTGTACCATCTAATGTCCCCAAGGTTCATTCACCTCATTGCATGTCTCATGACTTTATTCCCTTCTGAGCCTCACAACATCCCATCATATGTATATGGTGAACCGCAGTTCACCATTCTACTTCTCAGTCAATGTATCCTTCAGCCACCTCCATCAATTGGGCATCATGTAAAATGTCTTAAGTCAAAAATCCATGTCTCACATTATCCTCACTTAGTTGTACAATCATCAACACGCTCAATTTTCCAATATCTATTAAAATTTAAGATACATTTTAAATAAACGTATAAAAACAAATTTAAAATATATCTTCAGATTAGCAATCCTTTCCTGAGCCTCTCTCCTATAGAAATAAAATCACCTGAACCTAAGAACTCATATATAAAGTGTTTTTGTTTTGTTTTGTTTTGTTTTCTTATAAATTATCTGTGAAAGCCATGATGAATTTCCAACAATACAGGAACGGCTAAATAATTTATGGCATAGCCACAAGATTTAATATTATATAAATGAATTTGAGTTGTGCTGGTTGACAAGAAGAAATCCAGAAGATATTGTTGACTGAAAAAAGCATGATGCAGGGAAAAAAATGATCAGTGTAAAGCAATGATCAGTAAGTTCCTGTGTTTGTATGTGCATATGTATTCATTATATTATTATATAGCCATGAGCAAATATAGGACAGATACACATTAGATTAGTAGTATTGTTATGTGAGTCGGTGAGTGGGTTGGGAATTGGTATTTGTGGAAGCAGAGAAGAGGAGGAGCTAAGGCACAAAGGAGGAACAAAATGAGTGCTCACACACAGGAGACTGCAAATATGTCCCCGTGCTTAAAATGATCATGTGCCTGCATTAATGAAAATGCATGAATACTGTTCACATGCAAAGGAATCATCCAGATAGTAGGAGGGACTTTGTCTCACATAACTTCTTCCTTTCCAGGAAAATTTGCTATTCCATTTGTACTCCTGTTGCAACATACTCTCAAAGAAGGAATTTCTGACCCTGGGATTCCCCACACTTCCCAAGACTTCCTTTTCCATGGCATAGCCTTTCATTTCAGAGACAGTGCTCAGAAATCCTTCAACATTGTATTGGAAATGAGTATTCTTTTGGGGTTTCTACCTCTACTCCTTCTCATCCACACTTCTTTCTTTATGTGACCCCCAGGTTGATCCTTCTAGGTAAAACAAATTAGGCCATTTTAGGTCATGGCTCATCTCTTTCCATACCAGGTAAGTCCAGAAGGTGAAGGGTTCCACTACAGATGTCTGGGAAAATAACCAATTGCCCCTTACATCTCAGATTTTAAAATTTTAGAGCTGGGAAGGGCTCGTTTGTTCAACCTGCACCATTCATTCAAGGCAAGCACTCTCCATACAGCTGGCCACTTAGAGAATATCTTGGGTGCTGTGAAATTTTCCTTTTTCCAAATATATTGGTTCAAGGACATACTTCTCTCAGCCATGCCTTTCCCCATATCATCCCTGTCTTTCTCAACCTCTATCAATTTCAAAGGCATAGAATATCCTTTTTCCTATTACTCTTTAGTTGCCTAAATCATGAATTCCTTCAGAGTCAAATATGAAGTAAAATATACGAAGCAAGAAAACTAGCAAGAGTTACCTTTCGCCAGCCCACATTGTTTACTGCTCAGGATTCCATTACTTTCTTGATGTTTACAGAATTTTTGCTAGTTTTACATTCCATGCTCACATCTGTCTGCCTCCTCCAACCTTTTTGGTGGAGCAATTTCCTTTACTTCAAAGGAAGCTCCAGGTGCAGAGGAGACTTTAGGGGTGTGGTCCAGCCTCAGAATCTGGCTCCCTTTCTTTACTAAAATATGCATTCTCTTCATCTCTCTCCCAAGTTGACTTTTGGAGCCATTCCTAAGTTCATTCATCTGCTTTTGAACTCTGAGTGTGAGAAAGAAATGTATTTTTCCCTCTTTCCCCAAATTACCGACTCCTTTGTCATGACATTTCAAATTAACTGTAGACAGAAACAAAAGGGATAATTACATATAGCACTGAAGGGGAATGCCACAATTTAGACTGTGGTAAGTAGGCTGTGGGAGATTAGTATCATCATGGCCTC
The DNA here is from genome assembly GCF_023851605.1 of Tamandua tetradactyla. Taxonomy (NCBI): domain Eukaryota; kingdom Metazoa; phylum Chordata; class Mammalia; order Pilosa; family Myrmecophagidae; genus Tamandua; species Tamandua tetradactyla. Next base: position 53,845,910 of record NC_135345.1, read on the forward strand.
CAATGAATCATGGAGAAATAAACTATTTTTGATTTAAGCCATTAACTTTTAGGGTGTTGCGTTATGCAACAATAGTTAACTGATGCTGTGCCCACCCTCCTTTACAAAATGAAGCTGCCTCTCCCTTCAAGAGGTAGGGGCTACTTCTCCACCCTTACGCATCTACTGGTCAGGACTTGGTATGCTGCATGAGTTCCAAAGTGTAGGCATAAAGAGTTTTTGCAGATTCCATTCTTACCTTCTTAGAACCTTGGGCCTACCAGGCTGTAAAGAAGCTCGGGCTAGCTTTCTGGTGAAAAGAATTAAGAATGCTTCCTAACTATTCTCTTAGGAAAAGATTTTAAGACTAGCCAACAGCCAGCACCAACAGCATGATCCATCAGTGAGCCCATTTGGATCTTCTAGCTGAAGGCAGCCTCAAGAGTGATCCCCAGGGCAACTAGCAGGGGACCAGCGCAGCTAACCCACAGAACGGTGAGAAATAATAAACAGTTGTTGTTTTGGAGTGGTTTATAATGCAGCAATAGCTGACCGATGCAGAGGCTTTGACATTTTAATTCAATAACTACTTTTTTCTTTTAGTGTTTTCTGTGTTTGATGAATTTCCTTTACCACTTTTTTTCTTAGAAAATCAGGAGCACATTCCCTACATGGACACAAACAACTCATATATACTATGTACTCAAATGCTAGTAGGAGACAGAAGATTGTAAAGGTAGGCATTAGATATTATTCCACTCTTCAGTATCCTGCACTCAGGACAGCTTCACATAGCCAGTGGGTGGTCAGCATATGGTGACCAAATTAAGTGGCTCATAGTCATATCAGTTGCCACTTTTATCTCACATTTTTAGCACTTGGATGTGTCACAGTAGGAAAGGTCTGGTTGATTTAGCTTACCTGGCAGACTCTGCAGATTTTTCCTTGCTGCCTCGATTTCCCACATCAATAATTCCCAAAGGTCACAGCCTGGAAGAAGAGTGTTCTTCTAACCGTGGCAACCTGAGCTCATTGCTCAAGGGTTTAGTGCCAATAGTATAATAGCAGCAGCTAATGTTTATTGACACCTTATCAATGCGCCAATCATTATGACATTTTACATGAACTAACTAATTGAGTTAATTAGTTATGAAGGAGGTCCCATTGTTTTTCATTTCCATTTTACAGATAAGGAAACTACAGAACAGAGGAGTTAATTGACTTGCCCAAATTAACAGTTAGTTAAGTGGCAGAGCCCTAGCTCTTGGCAAACACCTTAGTTCTAAACAGGGCTAGCTGTATAATTACTACTATAACCGTAAACTAAGCAATATTGAACATAGTCATCTATCAAATTTCCCTAACTAGAAGTTACCTGTAATTTACAATCTCCAAAACTTTTAATTATCATTTGTACTTCTCATTAGTCAAAAAACAAATATTATTGAGAGCATGATATATATGTGACCTTCTTCTAAGTATTATAAGAAGTTATAAAATGTAAAAGCTATAACACAATAACATCATATAAGAATCTTATGCTTTACAGTATCATGAAAAGACCTGACTTATACAATGACATGACTGAATAAAACAGGATATGAGAATAATAACAATAAAACAGCAATGGAGTTCTGAGACCTCACCTACTCGCAGGGAAGAATCTTAGTCATATTTCAAATCTTCTTTTCTTCTTGTAGCCAAACCACAGCTTTTCAGTTTTTTAGTTCACAGCACTAAAAGATTCTTCAATGGGCCAGACTAACCTGTGTTAGCCACTAGAATAAGCTCCAGGGAAGAAAATTTACTTTGGGATTTAAGATGGTCAAAACTGATTACTTCTCAAGAGGCTTAGAAACCCAACGCTGTAAACACAGCTGGGGAAGCACTTGAATCTGGGTCCATAAAAACACCAGTGGATAATCCATCCTTCTGGCTTATGACATGAACACTATACCATATACATATATCTATACAAAAGCGATAAATATTTTTATACATCCTTGTTGGTAAAGAGAAAAGAAGAACAGATAGAGACATGCCCACCCACATCATCTGTGTGTGTAATATAAATTTCTTTCTTGTTTTGTTGAGGTAAGAGTGAAAGGCTTACATTCAGTCCAGCCACTAAATGGGAACACTGGACTGTCAGCAACTAAACCTATAAAAATTGCATTTATCTTCTTAAAATTTAGAAAGCCAATAGAAGCGCATTTAATTGGATGAAAAATAAATGTCCTATTTGTTGACAGACTTGGACTGTTTTTCTCTATTTTAGAGTAATTTTGATTTATCAATACCTTCTTATTTCTGGAAAGATGGACAACCATGCATTCCTGGCTGTTATCTCTGGTTGTGGGATTGTTGATTATTTATTCCCTTTTACCTATTAATGTTTTTGAATTTTTTCTAAATAACATATATTATTTCATAATAAAAAGATATTATGATTTTTTAAGCAATCAACCTATTTTACTTTCCAAATGATAGACATTCCTATACCATTTAAATAAATCACTCGTAACTTTGTCTAGCAAATAAATCCCTGAGAATTCTTATGATCAGTTTTTCACTGATTTCTAAAATACATGTCAATGTTAAGAATGTTTTGACTCAGGATTCAAGTTTCGGAAAAAAGTTACTCTGAAGAGAAAAGAAATTATGCCCTAAAAATTTCTTTTTCAGATGACTTGCTGTATAGTTAATTAGCAAGAGACACAAAAAGTGTTTTCTAGAATAATGGCCCAGATACTTGCTCTTTGAGATAACAAGGCTCTGTTTTTGCAGGTGGCCTTCTACTCAAAGAACAAAAACTGGAAACATCCATTGAATTGCCCTGTTTACATGTGTTGAGTCATGCTAATGGAACAGAGCTAATCAAGCCTTGGGTACAGAGCTTTTTATGTAAAGGAAAGGAACTGGGCTCAGCTTTACTAAACTCCATGCATGCACTTTTCATATATCTCTACAAAGGCACACAACTGCTTAAGGAGGACATCCAAGGCAGAGCTGGCCAATAGCAAGACACGTAAGACACAAACACAAGCCACCTTTAGAATGTTACATTTTCTACAAGCCACACTGAAAAACTTAAAGGAAATAAGGAAATAATTTTAGCCCCACATTTTATTTAGCTAAATATACTCATTTCATTGTTAAAAATAGTTAACATTTATTTATATATTTTTATTCCTTTTCTTTGTTCTTACTAAGTCTTTGAAATCCACTATGTATTTTGCATTTAACAGCACATCTCACTTTGAACTACCCAATATTTCAAGAGCTTAAGAGCCACATGTATTTAGTGGCTACTTTATTGGACAGCGCAACTCTAAGATGAAAATATCATCAATTATAACATTCTTTAAAGTATACAATTCAGTGGTCTTTAGTGTATTCATAAGCTTGTGCAACTATCACCACTATGTAATTCCAGAATATTTTCATCACCCCAAAAAGAAATCTCATATCCATTAGTACTTACTCTCCATTCTCCCCTCTCTCCAGCTCCGGCAACTAAGAATCTATTCTTTGTCTCTATGAACTTCCCTATTTTAGACATTTCACATAAATGGAATCATGCAATATGTGGTCTTTTATGTCAGACTTCTTTCACTTAGTATAATGTTTCAAGGTTCATCCACGTTGTAGCCTGTATCTCATTACTTTTTTTTTTTTTTTTTTCCGCATGGGCAGCACCAGGAATCAAACCCAGGTCTCCGGCATGGCAGGTGAGAATTCTGCCTGCTGAGCCACTGTGGCCTGCCGCTCATTACATTTTATTCCAAATAATATTCTACTATATGGGTATAGTACATTTTGTTTATCCATTCATCTGATGGAGATTTGGGTTGTTTCCATTTTTAGGTTATTTTGAATAGTACTGCCATGAACATTTGTGTACACATTTTCCTTTGCGGATATCTATTTTCAATTCTCTTGGATATATTTCTGGGAGAGATGCTGAGTCACATGGTAACTCTATGTTTAACATTTTAAGGAAATGCCAAACCATTTTCCAAAGTGGCTATGCCATTTCACGTCCCTACCAGCAATGTACAAGGGTTCCAATTTCTCCACATCCTTGCTAAGAGTCGTTATTGTCTGTCTTTTTCACTAGAGCCATCCTAGTGGATGTGAAGTATAGGTCATGTTTTTTTTAAAAAACAAACTCTGGGTCAGCTGGTGTTCCCACTGATTAAAAAAATTTAAAAACTATGGTTAAAAAAGGCAACAGGGGCTATGATATGTCTGCATATTTAAAAGATTAGAGTGTTAGCATACATTTTCCCAATTCACTTGTAATAAGACATATTGTGTCTTTGTTCAAAAGCTGCTTTATTTTGTCTGTTTCACCAGCAAGTAAGGGAAGTTCCTTAGTAATAATAATTAATACTTATTTGCAATTACTGAGTTTTATATATATACAAATATATATGTATATTTATATATATGTAAAAGCTCATTGCTCCTCACATTGGCCCTGTTATTATCATCTCCATCTTATGGATAAGGACTCTGAAGCCAGGAAAAGAAATCTGACCACAATTCCACGGCTTAGAGTCCATGCTCTTAACCATTGTATTAGTCAGGGATCTCCACAGTAACAGAATCAAAAGGGACCATATTGAGGCAAAAATTATTCTGACCTCTGAAAACTTCAGTTCTGGCTTTTAAGACTTCCAATTGATTGGATGAAATAACCCACATTGTTGAGGGCATTCTCCTTTGTAAGTTGTAGATGCAATCAACTGAGCGTAGATGCCAACAATTGAGTGTATATAAAAATTCCATACACAAGTACTCTCACAGTAACAAACAGACCAGTGCTTGACCAAACAACCAGTTACCATAACGTAGCCAAGTTGACACAGAAATTGGCCATCATAAACACCAAAACTTTTCCTCATTTGTTAATACCCTTGACAGCAAAGTAATTGGTGATCTCCTTTAGACCAGTGATTCTCAAAATGTGGTTCCCAGATCAGCAATATATGCATCATCTGGGCTTGCATTAGAAATATAAACTCTTGGATCCAGTTGCAGACTTACTGAATCCCAAACTCTGGCTATGGGGTCCAGCAATCTATGTTTTAATAAGATTTCAGTTGATTCTGATGCGCCTTAAAGTTTTAAGATCTAGAGCAAACATACCATATGACAAAAGTTTATCAGAAAAACTCTTATGGGTCAGATACAGTGCTAGGTGTTGTGTTCAGTTTGACGATTCAAAGCAGAAAAAGACATAACTCTGCTCCTAGTGCTTATAGTAGAGTGAAATTGATACATGGGTTAATCAGGATTATCTTACAGCGTAACAGGCTCTAAGTCAAGGTATACATGTGATGCTCCACCCAGGGTGGCTAGACAAGGGTTGTCAGTGGAAATGACTTTTGAGATTCTAATAAACTTAGAAAACCAATGTCAGACTAAAGATATCCAAATAAATTTATTGTTCCATGCTGCTTTCAAGACAGGATCCAAATTCCATAGCCTGGTCTACGAATACCTTATTAATCGGTTCCTGCTTATGTCTCCAAAGTCATCTCTCTTATAAAACTTGCTACTCAAAATGTGGCCCTAAAAAGCATATTGACACCACCTGGGAGATTGCTAGCAATGCAGAATTTTAGGGCTCAGTCCTGATCTATGGATTCATTTTAACAGCTTAACAGTAAAGTTTGAGGAGCGCTGTTCTACCTACCATGGAGGACTTAAAATTCTCATTCAGAGCAAACTCTAAGAATTAAATTCAAGAGCGTAAGTTATCAGGAGACCCTACTCCAAAAGAAAGAGGCAATGACATGAAATGAGCCCTGAGTTGACAGATGGGTTCTTATCCGGTGCCAATCAGCGGTGAAGTGTTTTGGGTTTTTCATTTCACTTCTCCTGGCCTCAGACTCCTAATCAATCACTAAGCAATCCCATATACGCTCTTTTAATTTTTAATTTCTTATTGATATATATTATATATTCACATACCATGTAATCACCTAAAGTGTACAATGGTTCACAATATCATATTGCTGTGCATTTATCATCACATTCAACATTTTTCTCTTTTTTGTAAAAAATAACATATATACAAAAAAACAATAAACTTTAAAGCACATCACAATAATTAATTATAAAACCAATTGCAGAGTTGGTATGGGTTACAACTCCACAATCTTAGGTTTTTATTTCTAGCTGCTCCAACACTATGGAGACTAAAAGAATGATCAATATGATGATGATTCAGCAATCATACTCATTTGTTAAACTTTACCTTCTCTGTGTAACTCCACCATCACTTTTGATCTTTCTTCCACTCTTTAGGGGTATTTGGGCTATGCCTATTCTAACTTTTTCATGTTGGAAGGGGCTGTTGTTAATATGGGATGGGGGACAGAACTGGCTGATGTTCTGGAGAGGCTGGCCCCTCTGCATTTCAGGACTTATCTGGTTATAGGTTAACGGAAAGTTATCCTAGGACATGGAACTTTGTAGAGTCTTATATATTGCCGTAGGTGTTCTTTAGGGTTGGCAGGAATGGTTTTGGTTGGGGTTTGGCAAGCTATGATAAGTAGCAATGTCTAACTGAAGCTTGTGTGAGAGTAACCTCTCAACTCTATTTGAACTCTCTCAGCTACTGATACCTTATTCGTTACATTTCTTCTCCCCAAATCCTATAGGTCTCAAACACTAAAATTCTATAACTTGCTGATATGTGGGCCCTTTTGGAAATGAAGCGTTGGTTGGGACAGGCCTCTGAAGGTTAATAATCAGTTTTCATAATCTCTTTTATAGGGAAGTTACACTAAGCTACATGTTTCTTCCTATTCCCATAGATCTTTTTTAAAATATTATTTTATTGCATATTTAGTTTTTCCAGAGAAGGAAACCATTCAATGGAATCTGCTTTGGAAAGATGTCATGTATGTTGTAAGCCAGGAAGAGTGGATGTCAATCAAGAAAGCTGGTGTTTGCAATAAATCCAACTTTGTTCTAAGTGATTAAGTTCTTTGGAAAATCTATTGACTTTTCAAAGAGTGAATAGATTAGAAAATACTGACAATTTTCAAAACACTGGCCTTGCATGTTAATGCCCCGGTGTCGTGGGAGCGAACAGTAAACCACTGTTGGCATACACTGGGCCACTCATCACATATGAAGTATGTTGACCTGACCAGCTTGTAGAGACTACAGCTCCCCTTGTTTCCTGCATCACTCCCCCTGCCGAAGGGAGAGCAATGGACCATTATCTCTGACTCTGACATCTGAAGAGAGAATCTGAATGCCAGGAAGGAAGTTTTCCAAATCACTATAAAAACAAAATCCTCTTATTACAACAGGATACAGTAAAGAAAACAAAAGAGGAAGCTCGTGAGAGGGAAAAGGTTTAAAAGAGTAAATGAAAAATACTACTGAGAAAAACAAGAGACCTCTAATGCAGTGAAGTGACTTATATTTACTGCAAAAAACTTCACTGCTGAAACAACTGGACTACAAGAGTGGGGCTGACATGTACGCTGCTGAAAAGAATACTGACCATTATCTATGTCACAGGGCTTTAAAATCTAACCAATTTAACTGGAAGTCAATAACATTTTCTTTCACAATTTCATGTCTCTTAGAAGTAAAATAACACCCCTCTTTGGAAGAGGAGTTTTGAGTTCTGACTAGAGTGAATACAGTTGCATAAGGAGGGTGGAAAAAACTTGACTTTTTATAACCCACAAATTAGAGAAAATGTTGTATGCCAATATTCAATCATAAAGAGCTTTAATAACTTATCCTTGCTCAGGACTAGAAACAATTTCAAAATGGTGTGCTAATGTCATCATTTGTAATTCATCAGCCTAGACTGAGCACAATGTGTGAGTAGAATATACCAAAGTTGAACAGTGTGAATAGCTCGACTGAAACATGGGCTAATTTCATCCCAGTTATACCAGAGAATGGGAGGGAAAAGAGGTTTGACTCCATAAAGCATGGATGAAGATGAATCAAGAGTAATTCTTACACAAACCATATGCTCTTCCTAGATGTTTGTCAAAGTATTGTGACTTAGTGGTAGGAAGACAGTTATAAAGGGCTAAAATATCATTTTAGCCAAGTAAATTCGCAACTTAAATAGTAAGGATGTGTTTTATTTCTGTTAGACCTCCTGTGAAATTATTATAAGTATCAAGAAATTTATATATAGTCTTCATATAACCTCCATCCAAACAACCTGATGTGATGGGTTGCAGTACTGTAAAATTGTTATCTGCCCCAGGAAATCATGTTCTTAAATTTAATCCATTCCCCTGGGAATAGACCTATTATAGGTGGGGCATTTTGATTAGGTTATTTCAATTGAGATGTGACCCACCTCATTCAAGGTAGGTCTTGATTCTCTTACTGGAGTCCTTTATGAGGATAAAAGACAGAAACTAAGCAACACAGAAGCTAAGAGATTGAAATGAAGAGAGACTCACAAACAAAACAAAACAAAACAAAAAACCCCAGAAAAGCTGAGAGAGGAAGCCAATGAAGCCAGAAGCTGAAAACAATAAAACTGGGAAAGAAGGACCAGCAGATGCCGGCATTGTGCCTTCCCGTGTGACAGAGGTGTCCCGGATGCCGGCAGTCTGTCTTCAGAGTTCAGATAGCGTCCTGTTAATGCCTTGAGTTGGACATTTTCATAGCCTAAGAACGGCAAATTGTAAATTAATAAATTCCCATTGTAAAATCCAACCCATTTCTGGCATATTGCATTTACTAAACCAAAACATGGGTCTACTATTGATCCCATTTTACAGAAGGGCAAACTGAAGCCTAGAACAGTTAGATAGCTTGCCCAAGATTGTATGGTTAATAAGTGGCAAGCACAGGATTTAAAAACAAGTCTGTCCTCTCGTCCTAGAGCTCAAGTTCAACGGTTTCCACTTCAGCTAGTTCAAAAATACATTATTGCATTGGAAGATCTATAGTTAAGCAGTTACTCCTCAAGGAATACAAGTTTTTTTTCAAATCCCAAATTATCCCTATAACCTATGCTATTAAGCAATCCTTTCTACTTGCCTCTGAAAACTATGCTGTCAATTATTCCTTTTCTTGAGCTCCTCCAGGCTCTATCTCTCACTCAGCACCTACTCTGTCACAGACATGCTAAAATTTCCCTGATTTTGAATAATCCTTTACTGAATCTTTTTAATCTATTAACCATTACCTTATTTGTCTCCTTCTTTTCACAGCAAATAGTATTTTTAGCGGTCATTTTAGGGTCATGGCCCTCACTATCCACTCTCCCACTCCACTGAAACTATCCTCTCAGAGTTCTCATGACTGCCAACTACCAAATCCCAGAGTCTTCCCAGGTTGCCCCTTACCTTGATGTTGCTACAGCATTTAGCACTACAGACTATCCACCGTTTAGAGAATTGCATGTGCATTTAGGCACTCAAAAATGTATCCGGTGATTGATTAAATGAACTATTCAATCTTTTTTGTATATGTGGCTAAAGACCAGGAACAATTTTTACATAGAAACATACTTATACTTTTTAAATGAAATCATAAAAAATGGTTTGAGTTAATGACAACAACCCAGCACTGCAGCAATAGCCCTTTTTTGCAGAGTAAGGAATAAATTTGTTTCAAAAAGAATTACATATTTTCAAGGTAAATATTTTAAAAATATATAAGCAGGCCAGATACAAAATTTAACTCAAAATGGATCGTTAATTTAAGCATAAGAGCAAAAACTATAAAACTCTCAGAAGAAGATAAGGAGTAAACCTTCATGATCGTGTATTAGTCAATGATTTCTTGGATATGACTCCCCTAGAACAAATGAAAAATGAAAAAAATAAACTGGCCTTCATCAAAATGAAAACTTTTGTGCTTCAAAGGAAACCACCAAGAAAATGAAGAGGCAAATATTTATAGAAAATATTTACAACTCATGTCAGATAAGGGAATTGTATTACAGGATATATAAAAAACTTGTACAGCTTAAAAATAAAAACACAAACAACCTAATTTAAAAATGGGCAAAGGATTTAAATGAACATTTCTCCAATGAAGATAAACAAATGGCAATAAGTACAGGGAAAAGTATTAGGGAAATGCAAATCAAAACCACAAGGAAATATCACTTCACGCCTACTGGGACAGTAAAATAAAAAAGACAGTAAGTGTTGGAAAGGATGGAGAAAAATTGGAACCCTCGTACATTACTGGTGGAAATGTAAAATGGCACAGCCAATTTTGAAAACAGTTTGGCTCTTCCTCAAAATGTTCAACATAGAGTTACCATGTTACTCAGCAATTCCACTTCTAAGTATATACCCAAAAGAATTGAAAACTTGAACGCAAACATTCATAGCGGCAATATTCATAATAGCCTAAAGGTGGAAACAACCCAAATGTCCCTCGACTGATGAATGAATAAACAAAATGTGGCATATCCATACAATGGAATATTATTTGGCAATAAATAGGCATGAAGTACTGACATATGCTACAACATGTATGAACCATGAAATCACCCTGCTGAGTGAAAGAAGCCTGATACAAAAGGTCACGAATTTTATGATTATGTTTATATGAAATTCCAGGAAAATCCACAGAGACGGAAAATAGATTAGAGATTTTGGGGAGAGGGAGGAATAGGGGGTGACTACTAATGGGTATGGGTTTTTTCTGGGAGATGACGAAACTATTCTGAAATTTGATAGTGGTGATAATGACACAACCTTGTGAATACACTGAAAACCACTGAATTGTATACTTAAAAGGTGAATGTTATAGTGGTGAATTACAGTTTAATAAAGCTTTTAAAGAGAAAAAAATAATAAGTAGGCATTAACTATCTCAAACTGGTATTCTACTGGGATACTTTTCCCCTGAGCTGACTGTTCCTTCCCTTTGTACCCAGCTAGTAATACGACAGAGATTGTCTTGATTGCCAGGAACTAAACAAAACAAACGAATCAAAGCAAAAAGCACCTTTCATAGTCTTTGTAAATTGGCTCTGTTTTGGCTAGTGATCTCTTTCAAAATTTAGCTTATCAAGAAGATAAGCTGGAGGCAAATGCAAAGTGCAGGGTCCCCTCCATTTTACCTGGTACTGTGTGGCCATGGAGCCTGCTTCTTTTCCTTGACTTGTACTTGCTAGTAGCCTCAGGAATTCCCCTGTGAGAGTTTATATCAGTTGGAAGGAAAGCCCTCTCCACTCCCTTTGAAATAGATTTTAACCCCTCCTTGGGACCTGTCTTGTGTGACTTAATGCAGGTAATCCTTTGCCCCAGGCCACCTCGATTTAATTGTTTCTTATACTGCTTTCATGTCTGCAGGGAGCTTCTCTACCTTCAGGACAAATTCTGAGAGGGTAAGCCCCAGACAAGTTTTTTAGCATAGTTTTTTGAGACTTCCTTCGAACAGCTCAGCCCTGACATACAGGCACCCCAGTATACACGTAAGGGTTACTCTGCCCCCTCGGGAACCAGGTCAGAGATGTACAAAGGGAGCATAAACTGGCTCCACCCTATGTGTGGGAGGACCCAACAAGGGCACCAGGAACTTCTCTGGTTTTTGCTTTTTGGTGTGCATGGTCAGGGAATTGAACCCAGGTCTGCCACGTGGAAGGCAAGCATTCTACCACTGAACCACCGGTGCACCCCTTCTATGGCTTTTGAAGCAGCATTGTCTTGATTCTGCACTTGCCAAGTTAATGCAGCCCTTTAACTGTTTTCTGTAATCTTGAGGAAGTTTACTGTCTTTTAGATTCCTCTGCCATTTGCTTGAAGGAGGTTGAAACAATGGCAGCCCTCAGAGCCGGTCCCCAACAGTCTGAAATAGCTGATCAAACATAATACTTGGCAATCAGGCACACATCCTCAGAATTTGGAGGACTAGGTCTTTATGTCCCACCCTGGCACTAGCAACCTGCACCAGGAGCCTGGGCTGTAGCCCCGCTGCTGCCTGCCATGAGACTGGGGTGATAGCAGTCATTAGAGGGACCATGAAACTCACCAATATTTAGCACAATTTATCAGCCTCTTCCTCTGCTCATCCCTGGATGTTGCACCATATTCCTCTAGAATGCAGAGTTTTAAACTAGTTGATTCAACCAGTTCCTACTAGTTCAATGGTTATTTTTGGTAGAGGGACTGATTTCTTGGAGCTTTTACTCCACTATCTTTCCACAATCGTCTCCTGAGTCTCTAGGATTTGAAGCTATGTTCCGGCCCCATGTCTTCCTTGTGTACTTCCCACGGAAGGATTCAATGATGGGCATTCAGTGGGAGTACCCAGCTCTGGCCTAAATGGACCCAGGATTTGCATAATTTTGATTTCATAAGTCTCCGAGGAAAACTGCCTTAGGAAGCAACCAAAGGAGAAGATCCTGAGTACTAGCTTACAACACTCCAACTTGAAGCCGTTTTTCTTAACTCCCTGTTCATGTTTTCAAGTGGGAGTGAAAATTCATTGGAAGTACAATCATATCCAGAATTTCTATATTGGCACTCTTAGAGGCAGCAGTTCCGTTGGAAGGGTGGTGGCAGTAGAAGATTATTTCTTGAAGTTGTGTTCACATGGCAAACACACTGGTTTAGAAGGTTTACTTGGGTTGACTAGGGAGCTATTTGAGAAGAGGGTGGGGCTGGCTAATGTCCCCTCTTCCCTGATCCCAGCCATCCCTCGGTGCAGCCATGGACTGGAGCCACGACTGAAAGCTGTCCTTAGCAGAAGCCAGAAAAATGACTTTAAGATCCTGGTGACTAAGAAGCAGACTGAGTTCAGGCCAACTCTAGCAAAGGGGCAGAGGTCGGTGCTCAGAGCTCATTTTGGTTTCTTCTTCCTTCGCTTTAGTCTGTCCTTTAAAAAAAATCCCAGGTAGTGCCAAAGTTTGACTTCATTCTAAGACCTGGAAATAAAATGTAAAACAGACGGTCTGCCTCCAAATGCTCATTTGCCCTTCCAGGCTGCTGTAAATCAGCAGCAAAATCATTTGCCCCATCTAGGAAGCAATCAAGCCGAACTGAAGGTAAGGGATAGGCTCAGACCTGGGAGATGTGAAAAAAAGACACTCACTCTCTGAGTTCGCTCAATCTTTGGGGGCAGTTGGGGATAGGGGTGGTTAGTCTGTGACTCTTCCCAGCAGACAACCCTAAGGATCACACTCCTGACTTGGATAGAAGCCTTCCTTCCTTCCTCTTTTCCTCCCTCCCTCCCTTCCTTCCATCTTTCCTTTCTTCTTTCTTTCTTTTGTCTTACATTGCAGGTACTCTTTGGCTTGATTTTTCAAACAGATGTTACTGCTTTGGAGAAAAAAAATAAGATCTCTAAGTATCCACAATAAAGACCGTAAATACTCTGTTTTTCTCATTCCTCCAAAATATTGTTCCATTGGAAAGCCAAAATCTGCACAATGTATCTATATTGTTGCTTTCTATTCTGTTTTGCTGGTCCAGAAAAAAATTTCTTCAATCATTTTTGCAAATATGAGTGTTTTAGCATGAAAGTAGCATAATTAAAAATAAATAAAGGTAACACTATATGGGTTTTCCCTTTACCCTGAAGCTAAATATTATTTCAGTAGCTTCTGCTTAAAACAGATGCTTTTAAATTAACAACAAGACTCCAAAATCTCTTGTAACTTAGAATTGGATGTTTCTATCAGCTTTTAGCAGTTAGGAGAGGGAGTCGGGATCTGGCATTAGAACCATCCACAGGTGAGTCAGGGCCTACCTGGCCATAGTGACCAGCTTGGCGGTGTGTCCAGGTGGGCAATGAGGTTAGCTGGCCAGACCCAGAACATGCAATAAGGACCAGTGGGCTATAGTCTAGGTCACCATGGAGATGTGAGCACATGTGTGTGTGCGTGCATGCATATATGTGTGCAGGCATGCATCGGATGCATATGTGCATCTGTGTGTTGGGTGGGAAAGGAGGACAGAAGGCCATGGATGTGAGGGAGGGGGATGAGGAGTGGGGTTGGATAATGCAGGAGCCAAAACTGTCTTGCCTGGGTTAATTAACTTGGATCTAATTTCAGGAAAAATAATCCCCTTCCCTACCCACCATTTTTGGGAGGAGAATGTAGCCTCCTTGTGGTCCTTCAACAGAAAGATACTAAGGAAGACCTGAAAAAACAAAATAATTCCTGTACAATCTGGTTTAACTTCACATTTTATAGGAAATGTGAGCAAACTAGCTGTTTGCTATCAAACTAATAGTAAGTCTCTCTTCTTTCACCTTTGCTTTTATTGTCCACTGGAGCTTTTTTTCCTGTCCAGGACTGATCTCAATACAGTTCCAATAATCCCTAACTTGACATGCTTCATCACAAGTACAATTAAAGCTCACCAAAACAGTGGTTCGCCACTCTGGCTGGCTACATTAAAAGCATCTGGGGAGTTGAAACAAACAAACAAACAAACAAAATGTCAGTTTGCCACTCAAGGCCAATCAAATCAGAATCCCTAGGGATGTCCCCCATGCAATGTCTGCTAGCATGAGAACTATAGTGGCCTCATGCCATGGTACTGACACTGGAGCTCAGAATGGGGTTTCAGTGACCTTCTTCCTTCCCTCTCACCAGAATCTTCCAGAAGCTGGAAGCAGAGTGTTTAGTGGATGCCATTGCCCTGTTCAGATCCTCTTTACTGGGCTGGTGCATCCATTCTCTGGCTGCTGCAAGTGTTGCTGCTAAAGGTTTACAGCTGCCTCCTTCTCCAGAGCACTGCCTTCTGCCAAGCAACTGCTGCCCTGAGATGTTGCCACTACGTGCCCATCTTCTTCACTGTGGCCAAGTGGGGCAGCCCACAACCAATGACTGACTGACATAAGTATCAAAAGTCCAGGAGACCTGCCTCAAAGCAGGATGAATTCTGAGGTGCAAATTATGTTCCCTGTTGGATCAGGCTAAAGTTAGAGTCCAGCTGATGCCATATCCTTGCTTAGCGTTTTCCCTGTCCTATCTATTCCCTCATTCTCCTCCTCCTGGAAAACTCCTTCAAGAAACCCTTTGTACAAAAATCTTTGTCTCTGCTTCCAGATAATCCCTCCTCAGACAAGCAGAGATTAGATAGTATGTGGGTGATGGTGAGGGTGGGGTGGAAAAAATATGGACTTTGGAGTCAAATATGTTTGGGTTCACTTCCAACTCTGTCATGTGCTAGCTGTGTGAACCAGCAAGTTACTTAAATTCTGTGTTACTCAATTTTTTTTCTTCTATCTAATGTAGAATGTCCATCTCTTGCAGGATTGTTGTGGTGATTAAGTGCAACAAGAGAATGCATGTCAAAGTTTATGTGGTATTTAGGGTCAGGTGGCAGCTTGGTCAGATAATGGTACCTAGTTCTGTTGCTGTGGACTTGAATCATTAGCATGTGAAACTCATCTATGGCTGATTACATCTGCAGTCAGCTTAGCTGAGTGCCTTTCACAATGAGTGATGTTTAATTTAATTAGCTGGAGGCTAAGAAAAGAGAGATCAGAAAAGAGCTCGATGTACCACAGCCCAAGCAGCTCAGCATACCTCATTTCAGCACTCACAGCTCAGCCCAGATGTTTAGAGATGCAGAAACGAATCACCCTGGGGAAAGCCACTGGAACCCAGATGCCAGGAGAGAAGGCCAGCAGATGTCACCATGTGCCTTTCATGTAACAGAGAACCTCAGATGAAAATTAGCTACCTTTCCTCTGCAGAATTAGAAATTTTTAACTCAATAAATCCCCTTTTATTAAAAGCCAATCCATCTCTGGTGTGTTGCATTCTGGCATCTTTGGCAGACTAAAACAGCTTCCCTATGGGAACTTTCATACCATCTCCCTCCAAGCTTTGTTCCCCACTGTTCTCTTTGGTTCCCCATATGCTATGATTTTCTTAGTCACTTTCCCCTCCCCCATTCTCTTTCTCCATCTTTCCTTTTATATATTTGTTTTGGTCATCACCTAAAGCTGATGAAATGCAATATACCAGAAATGGGTTGGCTTTTACAATGGGGATTTATTAACTTATAATTTGCAGTTCTTATGCCATGAAAATGCCCAACTCAAGGCATCAACAGGATGATTCCTGGACTCTGAATACAGGCTACCAGCATCCCAGGCTGTCACATGGGAATGCACATAGGGAGCATCTGTTGGTCCTTCTCAGGTTTCATTGGTTTAGCTTCTCCTTCAGTGGCCTCCTTTCTGAACTTAGCATCTATGTGCTTTTCCTGTCTTTTATCCTCTTAGGATAAGGACTCCAGTAAAATGATTAAGACCCACCTTGAATGAGGTACGTCACATCTCAACTGAAATAGGTTAATCAAAGGGCTCCATCAACAATAGGTCTACACCCAAGGAATGGATTAAAAGAACAGGATCTTTTCTGAGGTACGTAGCTTCAAACCATCACAATATTTATCTTGTTTTTTAACAGTTTTATTCCAACACCATACAATCCATCCAAAGTGCACAATCAATGGCTTTCGGTGTAATCACAGAGTTGTGTGCTCATCACCACAATCAATTTGAGAACATTCTGATTGCTCCAAGAAGAAAAATTCCATACCCTTAACATTCCTCTGTTAATGACACATTACTTTTAACTATATTCTACTGTTTGCATGAGTTGTATTTTTTCCATATACCACCCTATTGTCAATGCCTTGTAATACTGACATACATTTGTTCTAGTTTATATAATAATTCTCATTATTAATCACAGTCATCATCCACAAAAGGGTTCACTGTATTATACAGTAACATGTTTTCTCTTCTAGCTTTCCTTCTAGTAACATACATGACCCTAAAATTCCCCTTTAAACCACAATCACACCCATAATTTAATGCTATTAATTATACTTACAGTAATGTGCCACCATCACCTCCATCCATCTGCAAACATTTACAATCAAGCTTATTAAAAATTGTGTACAAATTAAGCATCAGCTCCCCATTCTCTACCCTCATTCTGACTCCTGGATTTTGACTCCAAACTTTGCTCATTATAATTAGCTCATATTAGTGAGACAATACAATCTATGTCCTTTTGTGTCTGGCTTATTTCACTCAACCTAATGTCCTCATATGTTTTCTTTTTTAGTATCTCCTTTACCCCAGGATATTTTTATCTCATTTTTTGAGTGTTTTTCACCTCCTATGGTTGTGATGAACTAAGATGAATACACAGCAATACCCAGAAATACTAATCCTGTTCTGTGGGCTACATCGGGAAGTTGCTATGCGATTATCAAGTTTTTGTCAGCTCAGCACAGCTAGATTGGGCTCATTTTTGCAAACAGGACTCTTGAGGGGCTGGTTTGTGGCTTTTCCTGACCTGGTGTTTAGCCAGGAAAGGATGTACTATTTCCCTAGGAAGATTAAAATAAAGGCCATTAAAAACCAATCTACTAGTGCTTGACATAAGAACTCTCATCAATCTTCCTCAAATGGTGGCCCTGATGGGAACTGATCCCTGCAGTCAGGACATTAGACAGGAGTTCACTGGCTCAACCACAAACTAGCAGTTGGGCTTTGGGGACATTGCATAATCTTCTTTAGGCCCAGTTTCTCCATCATCAGAAAGGCTTTTTGGCTAAATATTTGCCACTACATCTCAAGGGTTCCCTGAAAATTCATAAAATATTATTTGGGAAGCACTGAAACCCTGTGTAGACAGTGATTGGGAACAATGTTATTTTGTTACTGATATTCTTATTAATAATACAACAAAACCATTGCAGATCATGTACTTCTTTATAACAGTTTACATTGAAGAGGTGGAAATCTGAAAGTCATACCTTAGCCATGAGCACCCAATACCAGCCTTAGATTGATACTCCACTGGATTTTTATAATAGTTATTATCATAAACCCGGTATAGCAAGACTGAGGTAATTATCACTTTTTTTATCTGCCCAGCTCAATTTTCCATCCTTTGGCATGGGCATTCTTTCCTTTGGGGAGTTCCTTCTCTGCTCTCTGGGTCCTATTTGAGCTGTAGTCATAGTGTGTCTCTGCCCAACTAACTCACCATCGCACCAATTAGGACAGTGGGCACATTATCCAGCCTTGGCTGACCGTGGCCCTCTTAACTTAGGTCACAGGGATTGGTCCCAGAGGTGGCCAAGTAATCAAGCCAATCAGAATCCTTCCCTACCATTTTTGGAATTGGAGATTGTGGTAGATTGAAATGTGTAGCTCAACATAGACATATTCTTAATCCACATCTTTGTGGGTATGAACCCCTTGCCATTAGGACCTTTCAAGGATATTATTGTTAGTTAAGATGTGGTGAGCTGAACCAAGGTGGGTCTTAGAGTACTGGAGGCCTAATAAGGAGAAGGCCACAGAGAGAAGCCGTAAGTCAGTGAAAACTGGAGGAGCAGACACAGAGAGGAGAGGACATCACCATATGATGGGGAGCAGAAATGCAAGCCAAGGAACTCCAAGGATTGCTGGCAGGCTGACACAAGAATGCTATGGATTTCAGAGAGAAAAGCAAGCCCTGCCAACATCCTGATTTTGGGTTTCTTCTAGTCTCAAAACAGTGAACTAATAAATGCGTATTGTTTAAGCCAAAACCAGTTTATGATATTTGTGATAGCAACTCGGGCAAATTAAGACAGAAGTAGAAGGGGAGCATTCTCTACTTTTTTTGAAAGCAAGCAGTTAGAATGAGGTCCACAGCCATCTTTCCTGCCACATGAGGGGGTGCAGGTGGGAGAGAATGATCCCGATACACAATGAAAAAGCAAAGTAGGACAGAGTCAAGATGTGGAGAGACAAAGAGAGCACCCACGTTGTTTAAATTCCTGGCCAGATCCAGCCTTCTGGACCACCCAGTTATGTGAGTCAGTGAAATCCCTCTTTTTCTGTAGTTCTTTTTTAAAATTGGGATCATGTCATACAACTGACTACAAAGTTTAATAGAATCCCATATTCAAAAATATAAATTTCCATTCTGATAAATATTCTCCTCTCCCAAATATCTTTTTCTTTTAAATATCAATAAGTATTTTTTTCTGATAAGGCAGAAAATTTGCCATCGAGGCAGATTAACCAGGTGGTTAAAAACCATTCACAGCTTCTAAATAATTGCAAACCAATAATCCAAGAAAACTTTGTCATTTTAACAGGGTGAAAACCAAATTCTAGTTTTGCATGAGGATATATCTGATAAGAAAACTCATAAAAATCTTATGAAACTATCAAATCTTAGCCAACCTTAACCACAACAAATAAAATTACTTTCCAAAATTCTTCTACAAGTTTCTGTATCTATTCTTCTTTTTTTTTTTTTCATGGGCAGGCACGGGGAATTGAACCCAGATCTCTGGCATGGCAGATGAGAACTCTGCCTGCTGAGCCATCGTAGCCTTCCCTATAGATCTATCCGCTTTCTCATTCCTCAAGAACCAGTTATTTTACTTTAAGGAAAAAAATTACTCTCATTTTCCTTAACAAAAACACATCCTGCATACTTTACATATTTACGTTATCAAAAAAGATCTTGAAATCAGTCTTTAACCCAACATCTTAAAAAACACAATTATTCTTAAAATGAAGTTTGTCAAAATAATAACTCAATCTGGTTAAATTCAGATTTACAACCTTCCTCAAATATCTTATATTAAAGAATATGTGTGATTAAAATAAGAGGCAATTCAGTTTTAATACATTGTAATTATTTCAATATTATAATAAAGAGGCACAGGACTAATGTCTTGTTGTAAATTACAGAACATTTAATGTAGAAGTGTCTTTTGGGAAGTAATAGCATGATTTCATCAATAATCTATCCAACTTACTATTTTATCCAAACAAGCCATCTCATTATGAGGCTATCTGTTTTAAAGCCTCATGAAGTTGGGAAGTTGTAACACACTAAACATTTTCCTCATCCTTTAAATCAATGCACTTTTTTCCCCCAAGTGTCTTTTCTATGTTTACTTTCAATTTACATTTATTTTCTGTAAGACTTGTTTATCACTTCTGCCGTTTTTCTTTAGCGTTCTTCTATTTGTAGTTCTTTTTATTTGCAGGGGTTTGAATATTCTGGATATGAATCCTTTAATTGTGCTGTCAGTATTTTATGCTTAGCATCTTGTCTTTTTTTTCTATGTTTGTCTTATGCTTTGCACTTGTTCTGAAGTGGCATTGTTTTTTATTTTGAAATAACTTCAACTTATAGGGAAGTTGCAAAAATAATACAAAACCTCCAATATACCCCCTCACCCAGATTCCCAGTGTTACCAACTTCTAACATTTTGCTTGCATTTATTATATTATATCATTCTCTATCTATCTATCTATCATCTAAACATTTGAGTGTAGTTGCATATATCATACTCTTCTAGCACAACACTTCCAGGTATATTTCCCGAGAATAATGATACTCATTATGTAACCACCTTAAGTACAGCTATCAAATTCAAGAAATTTAACTTTGATATAAAGCACATAGTCCATAGTCCAATTTTTCAATTGTCCCAATAATGCTTTTTTTTCTAGATCCAAAGTTTTTTTAATGTTTATTTTAATAACATATATACAACCTAAAATTT
Source organism: Tamandua tetradactyla (assembly GCF_023851605.1). Taxonomy (NCBI): domain Eukaryota; kingdom Metazoa; phylum Chordata; class Mammalia; order Pilosa; family Myrmecophagidae; genus Tamandua; species Tamandua tetradactyla. Next base: position 53,866,423 of record NC_135345.1, read on the forward strand.
CCCTCGTTAACCATATTCAGATATATAAGTCAGTGGTGGTAATTACATTCATAACATTGGACTGTCATCACCACCATCCATTGCCAAAATGCTTCCATCACTCCCAACAGAAAATCTGTATCAATTAAGTTTTAATTCCCCATTCCTTATTCCCTTCCCAGACCCTGGTAACCTGTAGTCTTGTTTCTGACTCTATGAAATTGCATATTTTAATTATTTCTTATCAATGAGATCATACAATAGCTGTCCTTTTGTGTCTGGCTTATTTCACTCAACATGATGTCTTTACCTATGCTACTGCTCATATTAGAACTTTGTTTCTTCTCATGGCTGCGTAATATTCCATTGTATGAATATACCATGCTTTGCTTATATATTCGGTTGTTGATGGACACTTGGGTTGCTTCAATCTTTTGGCAATTGTGAATAATGCTCCTATGAATATTGGTGTGCAGATATCTGTTTGAGCACCTGCTTTCAATCCTTTTGAGTATATACTTAGAAGAGGATTACTGGGGCATATGGTAATTGTAGACTTAACTTTCTGAGAAACCACCAAACTGTTTTCCCCAATGACTGCACCATTTTGTATTCCCACTAACTATGAATGAGTACTCCTGTTTCTCTATGTCCTCTCTAACTCTTGTTAATTTTCCTTATTTTAATATTTGCCCTGCTTGTGTGTGAAGTGGTATGTCATTGTGGTTTTGTTTTGAATTTTCCTAATGGCTTGAGCAAATTTTAATGTGCTTTCTGGCCATTTGTAAATCTTCTTTGGAGAAATGTTTATTCAAGTGTTTTGCCTACTTTTTAGTTGTAGTTTTGTTTTGTTTTGTTTTTTGTCTTTTTGTTGTTGAGTTGTTGGATTTATTTATAAATTCTGGGTATTAAACCCTTATCGGATATATGGATTCCAAATATTTTCTCCCATTGTATAGGTTGTCCTTTTACTTTCATGGTGAAGTCCTTTGATGCACAAAAGTTTTAAATTTTGGTGAGGTCCCATTTATCTATTTTTTTTGTTGTTGCTTGTGCTTTTGGTAAAATGTCTAAGCAACTGTTACCTAACACAAGGTGCTGAAGTTGTTTCCTTGCATTTTCCTCTAGTGGTTTTATTGTCCTGGCTTGTATATTTAGGTCTTTGTTCCATTTTGTGTTAATTTTTTTATATGGTGTAAGGTAGGGGTCTATTTGCATTCTTTTGCATATGAACATCCCATTTTTCCAGCACCATTTGTTGAAGAGACTGTTTTTTCTCCATTGAGTGGATTTGCCATGCTTGTCAAAAATCATTGGGCATAGATGTGAGGGTCTATTTCTGAACTCTCAATTTGGTTCCATTTGTCTATATGTCTGTCTTTGTGCCAATACCATGCTGTTTGACATCTATAGCTTTATAATAAGTTTCAATATCAGGAAGTGTGAGTCCTCTGACTTTGCTCTTTTTTTAAAGATGTCTTTGTCTATTCTGGGTTCCAACCCTTTCCAAATAAATGATGATTGGTTTTTCCATTTCTGCAAAGAAGGCTGTTGGGATTTTAATTGGGATTGCATTGAATCTGTAAATCGTTTTGAGTAGAATTGACATTTTGACAATATTTAATGTCCAATCAATGAAAATGGAATGTCCTTCCATTTATTTTGGTCTTCTTTGATTTCTTTTAGCAATGTTTAGATTTATGATAGCAGATAAAGTTTTCCGTATATGAGTCATTTACATTGTGGGTTAAATTTATTCCTAGATACTAGATTATTTTTGTTGCTGTTGGAAATAGAATTTTGTTCTTAATTTTCTCTTCAGATTGCTCATCATCACTGGTATATAGAAACACCACTGATTTTTACTTGTTGGTCTTGTTTCCACCACTTTGATGAATTTGTTTATTAGCTCTATTAGCTTTGTTTTAGATATTTCAGGACTTTCTATATATAGGATCATGTCATCTGCAAATAGGCAAAGTTTAACTTCTTTTCCAATTTTGACACATTTTATTTCCTTTTTCTTGCCTAATTGCCGTGACTAAAATTCCATTACTGTATAGTGTGGAGTAACGGTGGTGACAGTGAGCATCCTTGCCAAGTTCTAGATCTCAGAGGGAAAGCTTTCAGTTTTTCACCATTTCATAAATACATTGGTGCACTTTTAAGTGGTCACAGGTTTGAAATCTCAGTCAAAGTTTGTACTCTCGGCCTGGAACATGAAGGCACAACCAAGAGACTGAAAGGGACAAAGTACTAATCTTAAATCTGGGGGCTTCCAAGTTTTAGCCTAGGACTTTCAATATCAGGAGTGTCATGTTCATTAATTCAAGTTTACATTTTCTCACATCTCTTTTATACATATATAAACATATATATATATATGAATGAAAGTACTTCAAGTACTTCTTGTCCTAACTACAGCTGGGAAGACATTTAAAGCTGTAAATGTTTACTAAGTGTGCACAGAACAGCAATGTGGACTGATAAGGCCAATGATGGAATTAGGCGCTTTAGACCTCACATCTGGTTCCATTGTTAATTCCTTTGTGTGACCTTGGACAGGTCAATTAAAATCTCTGTGTTCCAGTGCTTGCTACATTTACAAAAGGGAGATATTAATATTTACAGGACAACAAATTGAAAGTAATAACTACCAAAGACAATATTTACTGGATAACAAATTTAAATTAATAACTACCAAAGACAATATCTGTTATTCAGAGCTGAAATCAAAGAGGCATCTTGTAGAGAATGCATATCTATTACTTTTTTTTTAAGAGGAGGAATAGTGGAGCAAAAGGGATGCTTCCATTCTTGGCTTGAGAGCAAATGAGGCTTTACTGTCTGCAGAGTATTAACAAGCACCTGCTTATGAATATCACTGTGAAGAGAAGACTACATACAATGTGAATAAGTAGCCATATTTTAAATGCACCTCAAAGAAGATGATAGAAGTGTATGGTTGGGTGGGCCACGGTGGCTCAGCAGGCAGGAATGCTTGCCTGCGATGCCAGAGGACCCGGGTTCGATTCCTGGTGCCTGCCCATGTAAAAATTAAAAAAAAAAAGAAGTGTATGGTCAAGTAATTCTAACAGGATCTCTGGGATACTAGTTAGGCTCTCTTGCCCCTTAGAGTAGAAAGAACAGGGCTTTGAGACAGGATTTCTGTGATCTTAAAAACATTTTACTTTCAAATGTAAGTTTCTGTAAATGTAAAATGGAATATAAAGCCTATATTCAAGTGTGTTGAAACAACTATACACAGAACATCTGTCACAGTGATTGGCACATGAAAGCAAGCTGGTAAACTCTGGTTTTCTCCCTCCTTCCATTTATTCACTTTCTTTGGTAGTAATTTGGCATTAGGACAGCAGACAAAACAACCTCCATATTTGACTGTCAGGGAACAAACCCTCAGTTTGTTACACCCCCAAATAGCTGATCCCATCGTGCATATTTAGACTCCAGAAAAAGCTTTTAACAATATTTTCCCTTTATATCAAGAATGAAAAAATACACGTGAGGAAATATGATTGATCAAGTTCTGTAGTTTAAAACATCTGTTGAGTGAAGGAGTTGTAAGCTTTCTCTTTCAAGCAGCTTCCAACCTCCACCTATCCACTCCAGAGAAGAAGAAAATGCAGCAACTGAGATGATAATCTGAATGTCATAGATAGAAGAATCTTGGGTTATATTAATAACTTAGGGATGAATTATTGCCTCAATCTTTCACTTTCCTTTGACCACAGAGAAGAAGACATCACATAGGCAGAAGCAGTTCTATGAAAGGGAATCCAATTTGCACTGGCAAGCAATCTCATCGCACAAATAATTGAATCCCAATAATTGGATCATGCTCAAGCTCCTGGTCACAGCATCAGGGGCATGGATAAAGGACTCTTCTCACCCTCAAGAAACTTGTATCTTGCTTTTCAGAAAGCAGTGGAATCTCTTTCCATTGATAAAAATTTGTATGATGAACTAAGTTAATCTGTTGGTATGAACTATTACATGAAAAAGTTAATAAGGGTCTTAGGGGGCCATGATGTAGCTTTTATGAAATTTCCTGAGTAACTTCAAAAGTAAGACATGGATCTATTCCAGGGGCAAGAAAGTGCTCACAACCAGGGCAATAAGTCCTTAATTTGCAAGTGCTTTGCAATATACATATCCTTCCACATGTTACTTAATTTTCACAACAACACTGTGAAGGTGCAGCATAGCTCAATACTCACAATACCATTAAGTGAGTGTGTGAGTTAGATTCAGTTGTCAACTTGGCCAGGTGAGCATACCTAGTCTTGTTGCTGTAGACATAAGTCAACGGTACATGAACCTCATCTGTTGCCAATTACATCTGCAGTCAGCTAGGAGGCGTGTCTGCTGCAATGAGTGATGTTTGACTTAATTGGCTGGTGCTTAACTGAGAGAACGCGATGTAGCACAGCCTAGCAGCTCAGCATTCCTCATCTCAGCACTAGCAGCTCAGCCAAGGCCTTTGGAGATGCAGAAAGAAGTCACCCCTGGGAAAGTTGTTGGAACCCAGGGGCCTGGAGAGAAGACCAGCAAAGACCATCTTGTGCCTTCCACGTAAGAAAGAACCTCAGTGGAAAGTTAGCTGCTTTTCCTCTGAAGAACCAACAAAATAAATCCCCTTTTATTAAAAGCCAATCCATTTCTGGTGTGTTGCTTTCCAGCATCTAGCAAAATAGAACAGTGAGCATCATTATTAATGTATTTAATCATTTCTAAGGAGTCAAAGGGTGGAATATTCACCTTTATGTTATGTGCCACTCAGAAGAAAACACAAAATGTGGCCAACTAAATCATGACATCATCAAATATAAAAATAATTTCAGTTTCAGAGAGTTAAAATATAACAGAATGAGTGCCTTAGAATTGGTAGAATATGGACTTTCCCTTTCATAGGTGAGAAAACTTGTGCCTTGTTCCAGATCTGGCCATCGATGGAAACTGAAGCATCATTCACATTCGGGCTGTCTGACTTCAGCAAAATGGACTCTACTCACCCAGACCCAGTAGTTCTGAAGATGATCTTGGAAACAAGCTAGAAGTCTGCCACCAGATATTCCTGGAACTACCTACCATTTTGGAAGAAAATCATTGATCATTGATAGGTGGCAACCATTGTGGTGGCATTTGTAGCAAGAAATAACAGAATCTTTCCAAAGGGAAATATGAATGATCACCCACCTCCTATTTTCATGATGTATTGCATTACTACAATAAAGACATTTGGGTGTTAAAGTGTCAAAAGCGCTATTTCTTCTCTCACCCAACTAAACAGCCATTCATTTCTCATGATTGCAAACCCAGTAGCAGAGTTAAGTCAGAGGAACAATTAGGAGTTATATATATGCTATAATAAAGTAGACAAAAATATGCACAATGATAAGATCTGGAAGGAGATCACAGAAAAAGAGCCAACAGTGATGAGAAAATAGTTGTTTTTTTAAAAAAATTGTATTGTGGTCCTATATATACAACATCAAATTTCCCATTCAAACCATTTTCAAGATACAATTCAATGCTATTAATTCACAATGTTGTGCTATCATCATCACCACTCATTACCAAAACTTTGTCAAGGCTCCAAACAGAAACTCTGTACCCTTTAAGCAGTAACTCCTCATTATCCCTCCATCTCAATCCTGGTAACCTGTAATCTATTTTCTGTCTTTATGAATTTGCATACAGTATTCAAGTTATTTCACACAGTGAAATCATATAATGTCTGTCCTTTGTGTGTGGCTTATTTCACTCCGCATGATGTCTGCAAGGTTCACCCATGTTGTAGCATGTGTCAGAACCTCATTCCTTTTTACATCTGAATAATATTTCATTGCATGTATATACTACATTTTGTTTATCCATTCATCTGTTGATGGATACATGCTTGCTTATACTCTTTGGCCTTTGTGAGTCGTTCTCCTATGAACCCTGGTGTACAATATCTGTTTTGAGTCCTTCCTTTCAATTCTTTTGGGTATATACCTAGAAATGAGATTGCAGACATATAGGTCTTAACATTCTTTTGTTAACATTTCCATTTGTTGGCACTTCTTTGGAAATTTAGAAACAAGAAAGATCTTCAGGAAGGAGAGGAGGCAATGCCTGATAGAGGGTGGTAGTGGGGAAATAGCAGTCAGAGGGTCCATGTCAAGGTGTCTCAGGTAGAGAGAAGCCTTCCTTTCCTAGGAGCACTTCCTTGGCTGTGGGATGAGCTGGCTGCAGTATAGAGGAAGCAAGAAGCTCTGTACAGCTTCTCTCGAACTTTCTAGCTTTCTCTTTAAAAAGTCAATAAAAGAAATGAGAGGAAGTGGAGAGGGGAGGCCAAGTGGAGAAAATGAGTTTGCTGCCTTGGTGCTTTTCTGCTGAGGATAAAGCATTGGCAGGCACATTAAACACCCTCATCTTTGCTAAAAATAAAGGGTCACAAGTGCTTTCATTTTAAGCCCTGATGCGATGTTAATGATAAAGAACCACCAGTTGTGGAAGGACCACCCTGCATCTAAAACCTGAAAGTTCTATCAGTTTAACGGGACTTGTTGTCAACTGTGGAAATAACCAACGAGTCTGTGTCCATTGTAGAACGACTGTGCCTCGTTAGTTTGCAAAAGGAAACTCCCCACCATAACATGCAGAGAAGTGAGGGACTTTGAAGGGCGGTTTGTTTCCTTGTAACCAGCGACTGCTTTACCACTAATTGTGCGCTGGCTAACTCTAACAAGAGGTTTTGGAAATGAAGCTGTGGTTTCAGGTTCCACTCACACGAGCTGCATTTACTTGGTCAGTCTTTGTTTTCCCCCAGTCTGGTCGGCAATCCTTCCGGGCCTTCCCCAATCCCTGGCTGGGGCTGAGGCCCTGCTGTTGTTCTGGATGAAAAGGTATTGGAAACCCAGATGCTCTAATTGGGGCTTGCACCTGCAGACCCTGAGCCACAGAGGCGGCTTAGCTCTGGGTGCTGCACTGTGTGCTTGTGTGTGCATTTTATTTCCTCAATGAACACTAGGACACTGCACAGTTATTTGGCCTGAATATACTGGAGGGGATCCAAGAGGCTTAGCCACTCTCCCTGCTCTGGGAGGGCCACCCTCTTTTCTCCCCTCTCTAGGGAGGAGAGGTTTTTAGTCTTGCAAATATATCCAGGGTATTTTTATCTAATCGTTGCTGTTTCCAAGACGGGACTTACTGAGACATAATGTGCCCTTCAGGGAGTCTGATGAGGTACCCATAGCAGGGTTTTCACCCTCTAGTAAAAGGATGCATTTTTTATGAGCTTCTCACACTTCACTCTAGTAACACAATCTAGTTGAAGAGGCTGAATAGATGTCTACCACATCTGTGCTCAGCCTAAGAAGAGGGAACTAGAGAAACTCCCTAAGGGTTCCTAATGATTATGCCTTTGCCCCACGCCATACAACACAAAGGGGTGCCTTCAATATGCATATTTAAAGTGTACAATTTGACAAGTTTTGGCCTATGTATGTACCCATGAAACCATCACCACAATCAAGATAATGAAGCTATCCATCACCACCAAAAGTTTCCTGGTAAATCTTTATAATCCCTCTCAACCAAACCCTCTCAAACCCTCTCAACCTCATCCCAAGGTAACCATTGATCTGTTTTCTATCATTATAGATTAGTTTGCATTTTCTACAGTTCTATATAAATGGAATGAGATGGTATGTATTCTTTTTTGTCTGGCTTCTCTCACTCAGCATGATAATTTTGAAATTCATCCATGTTGTGTGAGTCAACAGTTCTTTCCTTTAAATTGCTGAGTAGTATTCCACTGTATGGACATTCCACAGCCCATTGTATTTGTTTACCTTTTGATGGGCATTTGGGTTGTTCCCTGAGCTGTTACCAATACCACTGCTATGAAAATTCATGTACAAGTCTTTGTATGGACATATGCTTTCATATCTTTTGGGTAAATACTTAGGAGTTCATTTCTTACCTACACTTAATATGGTCAGCTTTTTAATTTTTGACATTCTAATAGTTATGTAATGGTATCTCATTGTGGGTTTTAATTTGCTTTCCTCTAGTGACTAATGATGTGAACCATCTTTTCATGTGCTTGTACGTTTTCTGTATATCTTCTTTGGTGAGTAACTGTTCAAATCTTTTAACTATTGGTTAAATTGGGTTGTTTTCTTAATATCAAGTTTTGAAAAGTTGCTATACTTTCTCCCAGGGCTATTTTTATTTAAGGAATTATTCTAGAATGCAAGACTTTGTCCTTCTTCATGGAACTTTCAGCATCATGAGAGCAGGTGGGGAACAATGAAAACCTGCCAACTTCCCACTCCCAAGCTAGACAAAGAAGATCCACCACCTCTCTTTCCCTATTTCCCCGCCAAGCATCCTATGTAACCTGTACCCCTTCCTCTGCTCTGTGCTGTTGCCATTTAGGCTTCAGCTGGTCTGCGCAAAGCCTCCCATAAAACTCCCTTGATCAAATTTCGATCTTGTTTCCTCTCTCCTGGTCAAAAAACCTATCACTTTGGTATGGATATCCCGGTCTGGGAATAGAGACAAAACCTCTATAGGAGGGGACCAAACCCAGTTGCCTGACTTTAGCACCAGTCTGGTGAATCATCTCAGGGTAAGGAAAAATTCTGTCTTCTCTGTCCAGCACTATCTTTCTCTGTTGTCCTGGACAACACATTTATAATCCTAGTGCTAGAGGACAGTTACCTCTGCTGGGTCTTGGAACCTAGGAGCAAGTGAGATTGGTGAGCTGCCTCCTTCTCCTCTTCCACAACTCACTGAGACTTAAAACTCTCAAGGGGGGGATGCCCACTTGATTTTTCTGAGTTGTATGAGAGTGAGAGTTTCTCCTTACTCTACTATCATGGGAAATGGGCAGTCCTTGGTCTTGCTGCTGATTTAAGACATAAGAAATTAATTTTCTATTGCAATACTGCCTGGCTACAGTACAAATTAGATAATGGGTCAGTTTGGCCAGAAAACCCTTGATCCACAAATTCTTCTAAACCTTGACAATTACTGTCAGTGTCTCAGCAATGGTGTGAAGTCTCATATATCCGAGGCTTCTTTGGCTTGCGTAGGCTCCCCTTTCTCTGACAAACATTTTCTATTTATCAAATCCTTCTCCATTGCCCTCTCCCAAAACAACCTCGTTCTGAACCCAGTGTTCCTTCTCCTCCTCCACCCGACCCTTCCTTTGATCCCACGGAAGACCTTCTCCTTAGCAACCCCCTCTCCCCATGGAGCTCCTCCCCACCAAGCTGCAGCTGTTGTGGCACAGCCAGAAAATAACTCTCCCCCCATTTTCTCCCCCCCCATCTCCAGATTCTACTGCAGAATCTCAGTCCTCCTCTGACCCTTCCTCTCCTCCTCTTCCCTACGCAGCCCCTCCTAGCTGAGCTGAAACCACTGCTATGTTCCCTTTTCCCTTTCTAAAGATGAGCAGCATTTAACCTCATATTCTACTGATCTCACCGAATTTATTAAAGAATTCCAGTACCTTACTGTGTCCTTTAACCTCTCATGATGAGATCTAAGTATTTAATGCCTGTTTGTTAGTTGGTGTGTGTTCTATATTCTGGCTGCCAGAATGCAATATACCAGAAACAGAATGGCTTTTAAAAAGGGGAATTTAATAAGTTGCTAGTTTACAGTTCTAAGGCCAAGACAATGTCCCAATTAAAACAAGTCTATAGAAATGTTCAATCTAAGTCATCCAGGGAAAGAAACCTTGGTTCAAGAAGGCCAATGATGTTCAGTGTTTCTCTCAGATGGAAAGGCACGTGGCAAACTTGGCAGCATCTGCTAGCTTTCTTTCTCAGTTTCTTGTTTCATGAAGCTCCCCTGGGGGCATTTTTCTCATCTCCAAAGGCCTCTGGCTGTGAGGGCTCTGTCATGGCTCTAAAAAAGGGAGTCTCTCCAAAATGTTTCCTCTTTTAAATGATTCCAGTCAAGGCCCACCTGGAATGGGTGGAGTCACATCTCCCCCTAATCGAAAGTTATATAATTATGTGTTTTATGACTATATAAATCAGTACTTCTGAAGTAAGAGAGTAAAAGAGAGGGAATAACCCTCTGAAAAGCAAGATTCAGAAACCTAGTTTTGAAATTGCTGTAAACAAACCTGGACTTAAAAAGAAACTGCCCATGGAATTCCCCTAAGGCAGCAGAAAATCACTAAAGGGCTGCTCCTAGAAAAAGCAAAGAGCCTTTCCAATGGTCCTGGTCATAGCTTTTAGTAAAATAAGTCTAATAATTGGAAATAGTTATTGAGGGGCATAGAAACTCTAAAAATTCCATTGCCCTCCCCTAAAACTTTGAAATCAAAGCCCAACAAGCCTGATTTCTTTCTGTCCAACCTATCCCTGCCCCAAGGCCTAACCACCTAAAGCAGTTATAGGGGGAGGGCAGGTATAGAAAAATATTGTGAGATGTAGTTTAAAATTCTTTTTTTTTACTGGGCCTGGAGACTAGAAATGAAAGCATAAGAAAAGCTACAAAATAAGCTATGTTTGTTAATTTTTTTGTAATAAAAATTTTGCAATGGTAACTATTAATCAGATCATTATTGAAATATAAATAGCCTTGGAATAGGAATAACTGAGTAAAATCTAATCAAATTTCATAATAAAATGAAAGATCTTCAAGAAATATTGAGAAGTTTTCTTGGATTTAAGCTTGGGACAAATTAAACAATTACAGTATATTTTCCAGAACTTGAGAGTCAACGTACTTTTTAAATTGTTTGTAATTTTAAGATATTATGAAAACAAATATTTTTTTCAACCTCTGATAAAAGAAATTTAGGGTAAATCTTGAATTAGACAAATGCAATTTTATTCTGCTTGAGTGTGTTCTCCCCTAAATTTATACAAACTTACTGATAAAATAACTAGCCTAAAGAAATACTGTAATGAACTGAGAGATTTTAGACATATTGTAATGTATTCATTTTTGTGTTCTAAATATAAAAAATATGAATTCATGATTGTTTCTTCCTTCTATTATTTTGTAGTATCTCTAGCTTCATGAATACTACTATTGGGAGAAAATATGCAGGTTCAAAAGTTTTGGAAATTTGATACCAAATTTATTTCTGATTATTTGCAGCCTAGATAAATAAAAATTAGAGATGGAATGGATATGGAAGGTAAAAGAAAGTTTAACTGAAGTGAATTTTGTTTGTTATAGTCATTGTTGACTATAGGATCTAAATGAATGTAAAGAGTTGTAAAAAAAGGAATTTATGAAAGTGAATTCTATCTTTCATAATCAGTACTAACCAAAATTTAATGTCTTTTTATCATATATTTCAAAAAAGAATGCTTTTGTGTCAAACCAGGTGTATTAGTTAGGGTTCTCTAGAGAAACAAAATCAACAGGAAATATTTTTAAATATGAAATATATAAAAGTGTCTCATGTAACCATGGGAATGTAGAGTCCAAAATCTGTAGATCATACTGTGAAGCTGACAATTCTGATGGAGGGTGTGAATGAACTCCACAGGAGAGGCTCACCAGCTGAAGCAGGAAGAGAACCTGTTTCTTTTGAATCCTCCTTAAAAGGCTTCCAGTGATCAGATTAAGTATCACTCATCAAAGAAGACACTCCCCTTGGCTGATTACAAATGGAATCAGCTGTGGATGTAGCTGATGTGATCATGATTTAATTCTCATCAAAGAAGACACTCCCTTTGGCTGATTACAAATGGAATCAGCTGTGGATGTAGCTGATGTGATCATGATTTAATTCTATGAAATGTCCTCATAGGAAAAGACAGGCCAGCAATTGCCCAACCTGACAAACAGGCACCACCACCTGGCCAAGTTGACACATGAACCTGACCATGACACCAGGTATTCACACAAAACTAAAGTTTAGTTTTCCCCCCTGTTAAAATAGCATAGCTTATTAGTCTGTTTTTAATGTAAAGTTTTTAAAAAAGTTCTTCTTAATCATTTGAGTACTCTGTCCAGAAAACCAAGATTTTGTATCAGAATAATATCATTGTTAATATCCTTAGACTTCTCATCCTTTATTTCAGAAGACAAGTCTTCTTTCACAAAACTGTTACAAATAATTTGTTCCTTCACCTTCTGTAAATAAGGTGCTAAAATAATTCAACCTATTGCAAAGGAGGTGTTTGGGACGTACTACAGTGGTTAAAAAGATTTTCTACCATGTTGCTGGTTGAATTTGTATAAGCAAAATAATATTATTCATATATTTAGAAATTGTATAATATTCCTAAAAATCTGACAGTGTTCTCATTACCCATGTTATATCTTGATACTAATCTGTACAATGTTTAGCAATGGCATGGTGTTGTTAGTCATAGTTTTATTTATTCTTAAAAAGTTACAGATCAGGAGTTCCAGGAAGATGGCAGATAGGATAGGTTGAGTTTACCCCTGCTCCAAGGAACAGCTAGAGAAGTGACAGAAAAATGACCAGAAGAGCAATTTGAAGGTGTAAGTGACCTGGGAGGGTTTTCTACACCACATGGGTAGGCCCTGTTTGCGAAAGCAGAAGAATTGAGATGCAAAGAACTGGAAACCATCTAGCTAGTGAAAACAGCCTAACACATCCCTTTCCAAATGGAGGCCTGGAGCCCTCGGGAATGCATGCACAGGGAGATGGGATAAGGAAGTAAGCCAAGCCATGTTCTGTGAAAGTGTTGCCCTCACCCATGCCATCCCCACTCCATGACCTGCAACACCACTCACACCCCACACACCTGAACCCTGTCACCTGCCTCCCACTGTGATCCAAGCACCCCTGCCCTGACACCCCTCCTGGTGCATCCCTGCCCCATAACCCCACCCTGCACATGCATGCATGCTTGTTCCAGCCTGATCCACCACTCCCATGCAAGCTCAGTCTTGCCCCATACCTCCCAAGATCCATGCATCTGCATCTAGCCCTTCAAACCCATCTCCTGCTCCCTGACCCTGCAGGAGGTCACCTGTGCATCCAGGCTGCAGGTGCTCACCTTCATACTTGGTCCACACTCACATCCATCCATACATTTGTGCAACCCTATCCTGCCCCTCCTGAGCTCTGCACATGTGCACATCAGCGTCCGGCCCCCCAGACTGATGCACACACATGTGTCCATTTCCACCAATGACCCTCAGCTCTGGGCAAGCAATGACCTGCATGTCCAGGCCACACCACCCCCAGCCCATGCAGATGTAGTCCCATCCTGCAGGCCCTGATCTCTGTGCACACGCACACCAGAGCCCTACCTCTAGACACCCCCACATCAGGGCCCTGCCCCCACAGACTCACACATGGGCATAGCCACATCCTCCCTGCTGGGCAACCATTTATCTGTACACTGACCTCTTGACCCCTGTACCTGACCCTCCCTCCTGCACACATGTACACACCTTTGTCCCACACCCTGGCACAATGCCCTTCTCCAACACCTGGTAGGCTCTCTTGTGCATCTGTACCAATAGCCCCCATTCTGCACATGCATGTACCCTTATCCCTTCACTGCACCTGTGCAACTGCTCCATGGCCTCACCCACCTGACATCACCAACTCCTGACACATGTCCCATAAACTCCGTGGCCTCTGCCCCACCCCTCCATACTCATGCATCTGCATTCCAGTCCCCCTGGACCCTCCCTCTTCTCAAGACACACCAGCACCCTGCCTTCCCTGGGCCTGGACTTCTGTGCCCCACACCCCACACCCATGACCCACACATTTCACATGCCTACCCATATCCTGCCCATGGAGCAGCCCCAGAACATCTGCTCAGTCCCCCCATCTGTCTCCCACCATGGCCTACCTCTGTGTCCCCCACATCTCACCCTGGTCCTGCGTTTCAAGGCCTGCCTGAGCTGCACCCCATCCCCACAGCTTCTACACCACACATAGATAACCCCATGACCTTTACTCCAGGCTCACAGGTATCAGCGTAGCATGCCCAACCTGTGCATATACCAGCACCACTGCCCGTCCCCATGATCTACACCCATCCCACAAATACAAAGCTTTTGACTACTGAAGGAATCAACTTCCAGAGTAACTCTATCAAGTTATTTACATGCTGCAAAAGCAACAGAAGATCACTAACCATATGAAGACGAAGAGAGAAACAGCCCAGTTGAATGACCAAATTAAAACACCATAGGAGACACAGACTTTGGGACAACTAATCAAAGGTGTTCATATAACTCTACTAAATAAAATCGATGGGAAGGCTAATGACATAAAGGAGATCAAGAAGGCACTAAAAAAGCATAAAGATGACTTTGAAAGAATAAACAGAAAAATAGAAGATATCACAAAGATTAAAGATGCTCTAGAAAAAATAAAAAATATACTAGAGACAGACAGCAGATTTGAAGAGCCAGAAGAAGGAATAAGTGAACTAGAGGACAGAAAAACTGATTTTGAACACATAAAAGAGCAACTAATAAAAGTGATGGAAAAAATTGAATTGAATTATATCTCAGAGAAATTATGAACAAAATAAAGCACACAAATATGAGAATAATTGGTGTCCCAGAAAGAGAAGACAAGACTAAAGGGCTAGGAAGATTAGTGGAAGATAAAATGGGGGGGGGGGGGACACTTTCCCAACCTTTATAAAAAACATAAATATGCAAATCAAAGAAACAATGAACTCCAAATAGAATGAAACCAAATGGGTCTACCCCAAGACACATAACAATCAGTCTGTCAAATGTCGAAGAGAAGCAGAAAAATGCTGAAAACAGCAAGAGAAAAACAATCTACTATGTGTAAGGGAATGCACATGAGACTGGTTTTGGACTACTCAACTTGCACTATGGAGGTGAGATGGTATATATATTTAAGTTTCTGAAAGAGAAAGACTTTCAACCAAGAATTCTGTACCCAGTCAAATTGTCCTTCAAAACTGAGGGAGAGATTAAAATTTTCACAGACAAACAAAGGCTGAAAGAGTATGTCAACAAGAGATACTAAAGTGAGTTCTGCTGGCTAAAAAAAGCAGGAGAAAGAGGCCTGGAGGACACAAAATTGAAGAATACCAGTAAGGGTAACTTAAAGGGTAAGAAAAGAAAGAGGGAAATGAATATACAAAGCTGATAAATGAAATCCAAAGGATAAGATAGTGGATTCAAGAAATGTCTTTACAGTGATAACTGTAAATGTCAACAGACTAAACTTACCAATTAAAAGATAAAGATTGGCAGAATGAATTAAGAAATATAATCCAGCTATATGCTTCATACGAGATGCATCTTGAACACAGGATATAAATAGATTGAAAGTGAAAGCATGGAAAGAGATGTTTCATGCAAGCTGTAACTAAAAGAAAGCAGGAGCATCTATATTAATATCAGACCAAATGGACTTTAAATGTAAAGACATAATAAGAGACAAAGAAAAACATTATATATTAGTAAAAGGGACAATTAACCAAGAAGAAATAATCATAAATGTCTATGCTCCCAGTCAAGGAGCTCCAGTGTACATGAGACAGACATTGGCAAAACTGAAGGGAGCAATAGACTTTTCAACAATAACCAGGTAAAGATGCTACAAGAAAGGAAAACAGACCAATTTCCTTCACGAACGTATATGCAAGAATTCTCAATAAAATATTAGCAAATAGAATCCAACAGCACATTAAAAGAATTATACACCTATGTGATGATGTTAAGAATTACTGATTGCATATGTAGAATGGTATGATTTCTAAATGTTGGGTTAATTTCTTTTTTTCCATTAATTAATAAAAAAAAGAATTATTTACAATGATCAAGTGGAGTTTATGCTGGTAATTCAAGGATGGTTCAACACAAGAAAATCAATTAATGTAATACAGCACATTAACAAATTGAAATGGAAAAATCACATTATCATCTCGATTGATGCTGAAAAAGCATTTAACAAAATTTAACATCTTTTTCTGATAAAAACACTTCAAAATGTAGGAATCAAAGCTGACTTCCTCAAAATGATAAATGGCATACAGAAAAAACCCATAGCCAGCATCATACTCAATGGTGAGAGACTGAAAGCTTTCCCCCTAAGAGTAGGAATGAGACAAGGATAAAACTTATTATAAAGCCACAGTGTTCAAAACAACATGGTACTGGCACAAAGATAGAAGTATTGACTGATGGAATCTAATTGAGAGTGCAGAAATAGACCACCAAATCTATGGTAAACTGATCTTCAGCAAGGCCCCCAAATCTACTGAACTGGGACAAAATAGTCTCATCAATAAATGGGCATGGGAGAACTGGATATCAGTAGCCTAAAGAATAAAGGAGGACCCTTACCTTATACCATATAAAAAATTGAACTCAAATAGGATCAACACCTAAATATAAGAACCAGTACCATAAAACTCCTAGAAGAAAATGTAGGAAAACATCTTTAAGACCTAGGAGTAAGGTGCTAAAATACAGCAAATATATTTGGTAACAAAAGAAAAAAAAGATAAATGGGAACTCTTCAAAATCAAATGCTTTTGTGCCTTAAAAGACTTTGCCAAAAAGTTTAAGAGGTAGCCAATAGGAGAAAATATTTGGAAATCACACAATGGATGAAGGTTTGATATCCTGTGTACATAAAGAGATCATACCACTCAACAAGAAAAGAACAAACAACCCAATTATAAAATGGGCTAAAGATATGAATAGACATTTTTCTGAAGAACAAATACAGATGGTTCAAAAGCACATGAAGAGATGCTCATTTTCATTAGCCATAAAGGAACTGCAGATCAAGACTACAATGAGATACCACCTCACACCTATAGAAATGGCTGCTGTTAAACAAATAGGAAACTACAAATTTTGGAGAGGATGTGGAGAAATTGGGACATGTATGCACTGTTGTTGAGAATGTATATTGGTATAGACATTATGGAAGACAGTCTGGCAGTTCCTCAGGAAACCAAATACCGGATTGCCCTATGACCCAGAAATACCACTACTCAGTATGTACCCAGAAGAGCTGAAAGCAGTGACATACAGACATTTGCACACCGACATCCACAGCAGCATTAACAACTGCCAAAAGATGGAAACAATCCAAGTGCCCATCAAAAGACAAGTGGATTAACAAAATGAGGTATATACGGATGATGGAGTATTATGCAGCAGTAAGATGAAATGACGTCCTGAACCACATGACAAGATGGATGAGCCCTAAAGACATAATACTGAGTGATATAAGCCAGACACAAAAGGATAGATACTGTATGATTCCACTTTTATGACCATGGTTAAGGTAAAATCAGAAGCTTATAATACAGACTATAGGGAACCCAGAGTTACATGAAAGTTTGAAAAGGGTGAACAGTTAGCTAATGAGATTGAACTTAACTGTAAGAGAATAAATAGAAGTGAAGGTGGTTCACTAGTGGTTCTATAAATAATATTACCATATTGAAGGTGAACATGATTGAAAGGGGTTATGTAGACTTATGTATCCTACCGATTAATGCTATAAATATAAATAAGCTCTTGCATGGACTACTGTGAAGGTATGAATCTTGTACAGAGTGTATGATTTGGGGGTAAGGGGGGGAAAATGCTTTTGCATGCTATGGGCTATTTTTAACAGGGAAACATCAACAGTACTGCAGCAATACCAGGGGTACATAATGGGGGGAGGGACAAGAATTAGGGGGAGGTTTGGATTTTCTATTTGGTAAGCATGTGATTATTGGTTATATTTCTCTTGGGAACAGTGGAATGATCTAAAATTGGGAGTGTTGATGGGCTGTTAACTTTGGACATTATACATGAGGTCCAGTAGTTGGAGGTGGCTGAAAGATGCACTGACTGAGAAGTAGATTGGTGAACGATGGTGTATATATATATATATATATTTTTTTATGGGTAGGCACTGGGAATCAAACCCCAGTCTCCAGTATGGCAGGTGAGAACTCTGCCTGCTGAGCCACCGTGGCCTGCCCTGGTGTATACTTTTGATCAAACATTGTGCTGTTACAAAAAGAAATGAAGTTGTGAGGTATGCAATGTGAATGAACCTGGGGGACATTTGGTGCGGCAAAATAAGCCAGAAACAAAAGAGCAAATGTTGTATGATCTCATTTAGAAAATACTTATAAGAAAACTGGGGCCTAGATTGTAAGCTCTTATAGCAGTCACATTTAGTCTGAAGAGGTAATTGTTATTTCTGGATTTTAGAGGCTGTTTACATTATGTACAACCTGATATTTAGAAATAAGAATGACACTGACCAGGTTGGGGTTAAGGCAATTCAAAATACAGGGGTAAGGAAGACATTGTCTATATTTCAGAACTTCACCTACATTTTGAGACCATAGGAAGAAAGGTTTATTTGTCCAGAATCTAAATTTTCAGTAGCACATAATCAATTTACCCTGTCTGGATAGATCATTTAACCAATCCAAACACAGGGAATCCAGAATAAGAATGAGGGCCTTTAATCCTGTATAGGTTAATGTAATGCCTGGAACATCCCAGAGCATATTAAGCAGATAATTAAAAAGTATTCACAAAGTCCCTTGTGGGATGGGAGAAAAAATATGGAACTATTAAACTTTACCACTGGGGAAACCCTTGATACTGTGTCAAACATTAGGGACACCCAAATCAATAGGCCAAGCCCTTGATCTTGAGGCTTGCTCTTGTGAAACTTATGTATGTAGTGGAGAAGGTTAGCCTACATATAGGTATGCCTAAGAGTTACTTCTGGAGGACCTCTTTTGTTGCTCAGATGTGGCCTTACTCTCTCTAAGCCCAACTCTGTAAGTAAAATCATTGCCCTCTCTGCTTCATGGTACCTGACATCCAGGGGTGAAAGTCTGGTGGCTGGGA
The DNA here is from genome assembly GCF_023851605.1 of Tamandua tetradactyla. NCBI lineage: Eukaryota > Metazoa > Chordata > Mammalia > Pilosa > Myrmecophagidae > Tamandua > Tamandua tetradactyla. Next base: position 53,885,254 of record NC_135345.1, read on the forward strand.
GATGACTCCCAGGGATGAGCCTTGCCCTGGCATCATGGTATCAACAATGCCATCCTGATCAAAATGGGGAAAAGTAGTATATGAAATAAGGTATCAGTGGCTGAGAGTTCAAATAGAGTCAAGAGCCTATTCTGGAGGTCACTCTTACACAAGCTTCAATTAGACATTGCTACCTATCATAATTCGCCAAACCAAAACCAAAACCATTCCTGTCAATCCTAAAGAATATCTAGGGCATTATATAAGATTCTACAAAGATTGCATGAACTAGGGTAACTTTCCAGAATCTTACAACCTCCAGATGGGTCCCTGGACCAGATAAGTCTACTGAACTTTAAAATCTGTTCTATAACTACTTGTGAAAACGTACTTGGAAATTTATTGCTTTTTTGTATATGTTATATTTATATTTTATATAAATTATATTTAAAAAGTTTTTTTAAAAAAACTACAGATTATAGAAACCACCAAATTATCAGTTGTACAGCTTTGCTCTAATATTTCTCTAAAAGTATATGTGGCCAGCTATAGGTCAGAGCTCCATTGTAACAAGGAAAGACTTTAAAGAAAAGGCAAGACAAATATATATAGAGTATTTTATATGATAATTAACATAATTCTGGCAAATGTATAAAAGTGAAACAGAACAAAAGTTCTGCTATGACTGTTAGTATAAAACAACTACCTAATGTTTATATTTCTAAAGTAGCTTCATTTAAAACTGCTTATAAAAATTAAAGTTCAAATCATAAGCTTTATTATCTTTAAATTCTGAAATGCTTTACTCTTTGTATAGCCTAGTGGTTCCCTGGAACTCTAAATGTCTGTGTGACACCTGAAACTCAAATTTAGTTCTCCAGCCATGAAAGTTAGCATGGGTCCATACAGCAAGTGTTAAAAAAAAAAATTTAAAAGATCCAGCTCTGATTAAAGGTGGGTTGAAACGCATCTGGTTAAAAGTAAAGTAAATAAATATACAAGGTGAAGAACATTGTATTTTAAAGCTTTAACCTTTGTGTAAGATAAAAAGAAAAATGTTTATTTTTGTCCAAAATTTGTTTTCTGTGGCACGCTATCTAATTTAATCTGTCTCGTCAGTTATTTTAAACAACCTAATTCAGCTTTATTTGATATAGAACCCAGAACAAAAAATAAAATCTTAATATTCTGTACAAATTAATGTTATGCAATGATGCACTTCAGAATATTTTGGGCAGAAAAGGAAAAAAATGTTTGCAAAGTCTCTTGAGGGACTGGGAAAAATGGAACTATTAAATTTCCCCACTTAGGGAATTCTGGACACTTTCTTAGGCAAGAGGGGCTCCCAATTTAATAGGCCAATACTTCAATTTTAAGGCCTGCTGTTATGAGACATATTTCTGTAATAACAAACTAAAATCTACTTTTGATTAGTGCCTAAGTGTCATCTCAAGAAAATCTCTGCTGTTGCTCAAATGTGGTTTCTCTCTAAGCCAAACTCTGAACTTCCTCCTAATGTGGGACATGATTTCCAGGGGCATAAGCCAGGCCCTGGCATTGTGGGACATAACTGGCCCTGGTAAAATGAGACATAAGTTCCAAGGGTGAACTTGGTCCTGGCATCATGGATTAATTGACCAAAAGGAGGAAAAGAACGAGTTTCAATGGCTAAGAAATTTCAAATCATGTTGAGAGGTCATTCTGGAGCTTACTCTCATACAAGTTTCAGCCAGACATTACAAACTACCACAATATGGCAACCCCCAACCAAAAGTTTTCCTGGAAACCCTGAAAAATATCCTGTGCTCTAAAAATTTTTACTTATTAAGTTTGTTTTTCAGAGACTTGAAACCTCCAGATTGTTCTAATGCCAGAGAAGCTCTGAAACCCAGAGATACCGAAATCTCCAAGAACAACAACTAGTTTCATTGTATCTCTCTTTGCTACTTAATAAAATCACCCCTTTTCAGCTTTGAAGCAGTTAGACAGTTGTTGCCCAGTTATCCTTCAAAATTAAGAGATAATTATCAAAGGAGAGGGAGGAATTGTAACCAAGAAATTAGGATTTATGGGATGATTTTAATTAATGATGATACTCTCCTTTTTGCTTTCTGGGATAATGGAGTGGACAGAGGGGAATACCTGAAATCCCTGAACTATAATTCATCTGCCCTGATCTCTAAAATGATTGTTAAAGCCCAAATACACATTTCTTCTCCACAAACCACATCAGGCATCTTCCTTCTGTCTTTAGTCAATAGAATCTCTTCAACGGACCCTACCAAACCCCCTCTGTCCCTTTCTCTTCCTTTCTTGTTGACCCTAAAATATGGAACACAGAAACTCCCATTGTCATGGTCCACCATGTACCAACTGCTATTCACCTTAGGGACCCACCTCCTTTCCTGTTCACCCCCAGTCCCCTAACCCCAATACCCCCTGATGCCCTCCAAGGAATTGAAACCATTGTTAAATGTCTCCTACCAGCAGGACCCTTAAAACCAACTAATTCTCCTCATAATACCCCCATTTTACCAGTTCAAAAGCTGCTTCAAGACTTATGCATCATTAACCAGGCCTCTCTACCCCATTGTCCCAAATCCTGCATACTCCTATTGCTAATTCCCCTTCTAGCACCCCTTCTCATAATTATACTATTCCTCATTTTGGGGCTCTGTCTATTAAAACTTTTAACCAGCTTTGTTCACAAAAGCATCCAAACAATGACAAATCAAGCTGTTGCGACATGCTACTCCTCCGGCAAAAACACCAGCCACTGCCCTGTGACGAAATGTGGGGACAGCTCTACACTTTGCACCAGCCCACAGCAGATTCAGAAAACAGACCTTCACCCTTCAGCATCCCAAGAGAATTGAAAGCTAAAGGCTGGAAGGTTAGACAGAACCCCTTCCCACATGATGTGACCAACCCCTAGCAAATATTCCAAGAAGCTTTCACCACCCATGATGTCCAGGAAATCCAACAAGCCCACCCCAGGCCATGCCTTTTTGCCCTCCGGTAGCTGTAATGATGCCATGAGCTCCCTTTACCCAATATCTGCTGTCCTGCAGTTGCAACCCGGCATGGCTATGGTGGCGTTTACAGTTTCAGCTCGACAATAAAAAGCTGTCAACTCCCCACTTAGCCCTCCACTTCTAAACCAACCAATGAAAACCTGCCAACTTCCCACTCCCAAGCTAGACAAAGAAAATCCACCCCCCTTCCCTATTTCCCATCAACCATCCTGTATAACCTACACCCCTTCCTCTGCTCAGTGTGCCGCCATCTTAGGCTTCAGCCCGTCTGTGCATAGCCTTGCAGAAAACTCCTTTGATTGAGCTTTGGTCTCTTCCCCTCTCTCTTGGTAAAAAACCTGTCATATGACATTGGAGTTCATGTCAAAATTCTAAACTTGAAAGCAGTGTGCAAACTGGTCCAAAGAGCTCTTAAGCCAACTGGCCTCTGGCCACCTTGTGATAACTGGCTAGAACCAGTTTGACCCTAAAGTCATATCTGGCATGATTATCCTTTAATACTTTAGGCTTGAGGTTAAATGAATGATACTGAGATGACTTGGAGAAAGGGCTACTTACCAGAAATACACAGCTTCCCCATAATGGTGATGATAGGGAACCAGTCATGTTTCTTGGGTCTGTCTGGAGGGACCCTTTTGTTCCACCTGTCTGCAAGCTAAGTGGATGTAAGCAGCCTCCAGAGGCACTGATCAGCTTGTGGAACCTAAAGTTTCCTTGCTCTGGTTAGAGTGTTAGGCTTTCCTGCTTAGTTTGAGGCCAGAGTGCTGCTGACTGTCAGAAGGTTTGCTCCAAATAAAGAATTCCAAGACCTCCCAGCCATGCCCATGGAAGCATCTGTGTATGCTTCATCTCTGTGGAACTTAAAACTTCCCTCACTTCCGGGCATATCTAGTGCAGAATCTCTCCATGGGGGCACTTTTGTCCCCTCCCCAGGCCCTCCCACAAGGGGACATTTGACATTGTCTAGACTCATTTTTGGGTGTCACAACTTGGGACATGATGCTACTAGAAGCTAGTGGGTAGAAACCGGGGATGCTGCTAATATCCTACAATTTACAGGAAAGCCCCCCAACAAAAAATTATCTGACCCCAAGTGCCAATAATGCCAAGGTTGAGAAATCTCGTTATTGTATAATTTTATCTGGTTTCAACCAGAATAGGCAGAGATTGTGAACAATGTAGATTCTAAGAAAAGCAGTTCTTTGTTATTAATCAGACAAATGCCACAGTATGGATACAAAGAGTGGGTCAGAAAGCTCACAAGGACATGTAGAAATGGTTGCTCAAGACCTCTTCCCCCTCATTTCCCCTTCTCAAGTCCCTCCTCCCTCCTGCTAGAAACTCTGGTTCATGAGACCTGGTTTCAAATCCAGGTCCTACTGCTTATTCTTTGGTGACTTTGGGCAAGTTATTTCATCTCTTTAAACCTCAGCTTCTGTGCCTGAAAAAAATGGAGATAATAGTATTTTTCAGAATTTGAGAATTAAACAAGATAAGCCAAATCATACAAAGAGCTTGACAGTACCTGACACATGGCAGAACTCAGCTAGTGAAAATGATTATTATTATTCCATGAATTAAGGACCTACCGAACACAAAGCACTGGGGCAAAGTGTATTTCCTAGCATTCAGCATTAGCTGGTGATGAATTTTTATACTCTACAATGAAATTTTCTCTAAAAATCTTAAAAACTACCCCCAACCCCAAATCCTGTGGGTAGATTGAACTTACCATGTTCTGTAGTGCATTTTAGTGATAAAAGCAATAAATGAAAAGTAATTTAAGTTGAAAGTATGTAGTATATATATTGAAGTATTTAATATACACATGCCAATATATGTCTATAAATTTGTTTATAGTCCATGATAAGAAATTTAGACAATTGTCAGAAAATACAGCTGGGTACCTGGTAGCAAATCCCTGGGAACTCCTGGGCTGTACCACTCCAGAACCAAACAGGACTCCATGTCAAGTGACTTGGATAGTATCTCAGGTAAGGTAGGTTAGCTGAGCACCAGAAGGGCCTTTTGGCCAGAGATAGCCAAGCAGAGATGGCGAGGCTTGTGCCAGGGCAAGCTCAGGGCATTTTTGGAAGGTCATTGTGACAAATCCAGAGAACCAGTTCTGTGAGGTTGGCTCAAAGGGCATATTTACTCAGAGTCACAGAGTGGTGAGGTGAGGCACTGGAGGAAGTTTGAGTAAGGTCAAAATACGCTTCTCAGTTTTCAAAAAAGGGAGGGAGAAGTAATGCTTTGGTTCTGGCTTTCAGACAACACCTTGTTTCTTGCCAACAGCAGGAAAGAGAACCCACAAAATCTTCAGAGAGCCAAAAGATAATCCAGATAATAAGGGATCAGCCAGGCAGTATCTGGGCCAAAAAATAAGGTAAGAAAATTAGCCTTAACTATATTTTTTCTTGTGTATTTTCTTCTGGGGCAGATGACACATTTGAAAGCATGGATATACTCTGAAGCTGTGACACACAATAGTACTATGACAAACTAAGAATCCAGGAGAAGTGATCCCCAGGAACATTCCAGAAGACAGCCTACATTTCCCAGTCCCTGGTCACCAACTCAGGAGTGTAGCAGAGTCTCTTGTGCGTAGAATGAAAAAAGGGATTTAGGAATTTCCTTCCCTTGGGTGGGTATACCCCCTCATCAGAGTCAGTATACAACCATTGCTGTTTCCCACTGGGCTGTTCCAGAAAAGAGAAGGGGGATTTATCCACTTAAAAATGGAAAGGTCAAGAGACACAGAATTGCCTTTTAATAAAAGGAGTGGTTCAACTGAGGCACAATTTTACATTATCACAAAGAACCTCTAATTATAATCTTTACCTTCTTTCTGTGTAACCAGCAGAGAGCAGATAGATTTATAGAAGGAAAATAGTTTGAACGATAGAAGCTCTGTCCATTCTTCTTACTACTCTGTGAATTGAGATCAGCAGGAGCAATGGGTCTGCGTTGCATTATCCTGGCCTCTCACAAAGCAACCATCACCAAGTTTAGTTTACATGAGAGATGCCCTCATCTCTTATCTATGGGCTCTAGGTAAAAAATGATGGGCATTAAAAAAAAAATCTCTAGTGCTTAATTAAGTATTTCAATAAAGGTTCTTGGAATGAAGGTCTGAAACAATGGGAATTCCCAAACTACATTTGTTGTGTATATATTGGTGAGGATCACTGTTTCACTCAGTGTTCCCTTTATAAAGACCAGCAAGGTCAATTTAGGTTTCAGGTTCAGATGAGGAAAGCTTTGTGCCTCTTAAGGAATGTTTTTTTGTTTGTTTTTTTTTCTAATTTTTATTTTATTTTATTTTTTATGGGGAGTGGTTTTAATTCTTCCTTTCTGAAATGAGGATGGTGTCACTGAGCATATCTCCCTTTTGTTGTGGTTGCCAGGAAGCTCAAAGTTAAATCTGAAGCCCAACTATATTAACCACAATGCTTCTGTGGCATCTATACTTCATTCTCATTTTCTCTGGTTTTGTCATCCTATTCTTATTTATATTTCCCCTGTTTCTTATTTAAGTTCTTGTTTACATCTCTTGTTATACTACTGCAGAGCTCACAAGCTCAAATGCCTCTAATAGCCAGGCCTGAAGTGAGGGGGTAACATTGTCCCCTACCCCATTGTCACTCTCTATTCCCCAACCCTGCTTTATTGATAGCACGTATTTCTCCATCTACTGGGCTGTTGCCCATCTCCCCTCTTCTGTATCCCTAGAATCCAGAACAGTTCCTGTCAGAGGACTGTCACCCAATCCACATTTGTTGAGTGAGTGAATGAGGGAATGAATGTGAGAATAGGGTTTTTGTGTGAAATCTCCCAATTGTTAGATGTTGGTGGCTAAAATAAAAATTGAATAACACTGTGTTGACCAGAAACTGGCCATATAGTTTGTGACCACTGTTCTACTTTCCATGTTCCAGTTGCAGCCACCACACTTTCCCTGTGTAATGAAAGAGTATACACATAAATACAAATGCACATCTGTTTTATAGTTTAGAAAAATCACTCACTATTCTTTCTTTATTGTTCCAATTTTACAGATGAGTAAATTAAGACCCCCATGGAGATGAAGTGAACTTGTGTGTTCAGAAGTAGAGGAAGCTGTAAAATGCAGGAACTGCCCGGCAGCCAGCACTGGCCTCCTGGGCAGGTAGTCAGGAAGGAGGGCGGAAAGGCCCTCCATGCTTCATTTCCTCTCTTCTTCCCGTGCCAGAACCTGAGGTTATGTGGACGCTTCACCTGATGCAGGTTTTGACCCTGAATTTTGCCTCTTGCTGGGTCTATTTCTATACTGTCTGGTGCATGCCAATGAACATGCCTCTTGAAAGCCTCTCACATACCACCTGCGGCGCACCTGCCATCTGTGAAGAACCACACACTTGAAAGGTTTTAGTAGCACAAAAAAGTAATAATATTTGGGTATTATGTAATGGAGACAGAGTTTCTGTTTGGGGTGGTGAAAAAAATTACTTTAATGGATGGTGTTGATGGTCGCACAATGTTGTAGATATAACTAATGCCACTGAATTGTGTAACTAAACATGGTTAAAGTGGCAAATTTTATGTTACCACAATAAAGATAATTGAGCAATTAAACATAATGCCATTGCATTTCTTTGTTACATTTCTGTATCTTCAATATGATATTAGTCTTATTTCTTTTAGGAAGTAATTTCCTTATACTGTTGGTAGAGTTACAGGTTCTTTACAATTTAGCAGAGAATGTTTCAGCCAATCTTTGAGACAATCTTTGAGAGCTTGACCAAGCTCTGAGCTTATTTTCTCATTTATTTGTTTTCCTAGGCTAGAGTCTTAAAATAAAATTCAAGTGCTGAAATTTAGTTTTCTAGCATTTCTAGGAAACTCTGAGATGTGGAGATTTTCTGTATAAGTCATAGACCTTTTTTCCCTTCCACAATTCTGTTAACCATTTTCCCCAGAATCAGTGGCCCAACATGTTGAGGAATAAAAGCCGGACTTTGTGGCCATTGCTGAGCTTCCATTTTTTATTTCTCTGGCTGTAAGAGGATGTGGCTGTAGGGCAGAGAGGGGACTTCATCGAGGAGCAGCCAACTTCTGTTTCAAACAGTCTCTTAGAACAGCCTCAAGACCTTCCCCCACCTTCCACTCTGCTCACACAGCCAGGAGACAGAATTTTCTAGAGATCACTGAATTTCAAGATGATCTTCTTTGGCTCTGGTGTTGGAGATTGGTTTGGATCTGGATTTCTCAGGACAGTCGTGGCAATTGTTTGTGACCTGGAACCCCATGAGTTAGGAGTGGCACACAAAGGCCACTCCTAACTGGTCATGGTGGGATGGAAACCAATAGAAGAAAGAGGGTCTCCTCAGGGTACAGGGCAATGTAAGGACCTTTAGAAACCGAAACAATGAAGGGATTGTGGTGCTTATCATCTTCATTCCCAAATCAGAAGAAATCAGCATTAAGCCAAAAAATCCACTTACAGAAATCCAAGTTCTGATTTTTCTCAAGATAATTACTTCTGAACTTCTTTTGAAATGCTAATTTTTTTTTTTAGTTTTAATTTCTCTCTATTCTAACTGATGTTTATGTTTTTTTGGTGCTTTCGCTTTGCTAGTGCTCTAGCCCCCTCTCCCATTTATTTAATGCAATTCTATTGATAATATAATATATATTTACATTCCTTATAATCATACAAAGTGTACAATCAGTGGTTTACAGTATCATCATATAGTTGTGCATTCATCATCAAAATTGATATTTGAACATTTTAATTACTTCAAAACAATTAAAATAAGAATAAAATGAACGTAAAAAAGAACACCCAAAACATCCCATATTCCCATCACCCCCCATTATTTATTTCTCTCTTGTCTTTATTTTCCTACTCATCTGTCCATACGCTGGATAAAGGGAGCATCAGTCACTTATTCAAGGTTTTCATAATCACACGGTCACACTTTGAAAGCTATATAGTTATACAATCATCCTCAAGAATTAAGCCTGTTGGATTACAGTGAACAGTTTTAGGTATTTCCCTCTAGCTACTCCAGTACACCAAAAACTGAAAAAGGATATCTATGTAATACATAAGAATAACCTCCACAATAACCTCTCCACTCTATTTGAAATCTCTCAGCCATTGAAACTTTACTTTGTTTCATTCCTTTCCTCCTTCTGGTCAAGAAGTCTTTCTCAGTCCCATGATGTCAGGAGCTCATCCTGGGAATCATGTCCCATGTTGCCAGGGAGATTTACACCCCTGGAAGTCATGTCCCACAGAGGAGGGAGAGCCTGTGAGTTCACCTGTGGAGTTGGCTTAGAGAGAGAGGCCACATCTGAGCCACAAAAGGGACTGTCTGGGGGCAACTTTTAGGCATAATTATAAGTGGACTTGGCTTCTTCTCTGCAGGAATAAGTTTCATGAGAGTAAGCTCAAAGACTGAAGGCCTGGCCCATCAACTTGGCAGTCCCCAGTGCTTACGAAAACATCAGGTCTTTCTTAGGTTTAATGTTTCCACCTTTTCCCCAGTCCCTCAAGGGAACTTTGCAAACACTTTTTATATCTTCTGTCCAGATTACTCTGAGATGTGTTGGGGCAACACACTAACCTGTACAAACCTACAAGATCTAACTCTTTATTCAAGCTTCTATGTAATTATGGTGTTCAAATAAGCTGAACATAGAAGCCTAGCCCCTTTTTCGATTGGCCTATTAAGAAATAATAATGACACCTAGTGTTTATTATATCCTTATCTTATGCTATGCATTTTTCTGTGCACTATAAAGGAACCAGTGTAATCATCCTAGGGGGTAAATATTATAATCTCCAGTTTACAGACAAGGAAGCTGAGGGACAGAGAAGTAACTTGCCTAAGACCACATACTTAAGACATGGCAGAGACAAAATTTGAACCCAGAAAATCTGTCTCAAGAATCTCTTAACATCAAAAACCTTGCCCTATTGGCACAGCATGTGTAGCCCATCTTGACCAGCCTCACCTGTCTTTCACCTTTGCTTGCCTTTTTAGGCTTTCCCCTTGCCTCCAGCCCTGGCACCAACTACACTGAGTTAGCTTCCAAAATTCGCCACTCTTTTCACCCTTATGGGCTTTTATATACTCCCTTGGCCTGGCTTCCAACTCTTCTTGGCCCTATTAATCCCTCCCCATTCAAGATTCCCCTCAGCATCTACTTTCTGAGGAGCCTTCCCTGACCATTCCACTAGGGTTAGGTGCCCTCACATATGGGCTGTTAAAACAGCTGTCATTGCCCTTGCCACATGGAACTGTAACTGTTTGCCTCTTTGTCTGCTTCCGTAGACCAAGAAATCCTTGCGGTCAGAGACCAAGGTCTTAAATTTCTATGTTCTCCAGATCACCATTAGTCACAATTGTCAAAATATAGAAGCAACCCAAATGTCCATCAACTGATGAATGCATAAATAAACTGTGATATAAACATACAGTGGGGTAATATTCAGCCATAAAAAAGGAATGAAGTTCTGATACATGTGACAACATGGATGAACCTTCATGACATCACAGTGAGTGAAATAAACCAGACACAAAAGGATAAATATTGTATGACGTCACTGATATGAAATAATTAGAATAAGGAAACTCAAAGAGTTAGACTCTAGAATATAGATTACTAGAGGATGGGGTAGGGGCAGGGAATGAGGAGTTAATGCTTAAATTATACAGAGTTTCTGTTTGGGTTGACCATAAGTTTTGGTGATAGTAGTACAGCATTGTGAACATAATTAACAACACTGAGATATATTTAAATGCAATTAAAAGGGAAAATTTTAGATTGTTTATATGTCACTAGAATAAAATTTGTAAAAAATAATATAGGATTGTACAATGCAAAGAATAAATCCCATTCTAAACAATAGACTGTAGTTAATAGTACAGTTACAAAAATATTCTTTCATGATTTGTAACAAGTGTGCACCCTAATGCAAAGTGCTAGTAATAGGGTGGTTTATGAGAACCCTGTATTCATGTTTGATTTTTCATACATATACAACTTCTCTAATTAAAAAAAGTTTCTTTATTCTGAAACCAGTCCAGTACATGGTACATAGTAAGGGTTTCGTACATGTTTTTGAATAAATGACTGAGGGAGAACTTTGACTAAAAACACGGGCAAAGTGTAAAAATAAGCAGCAATTGCCCTGATAGTAATTTTCACCCCGGAAATGTTAGTACCCTGAGCAGCTCATGTCCACGAAGATTAGAGCAGTATCAAATGTAATACAATAAATGGATTGAACCCCACCCATTTAGGCCCAGGTACAGGGTTTTCCTGCCCCATCCATATAGAGTAGACAGCTCTGCTCTCCAACAAATCAAAGATAGCGATAGCACACCTACACGAATGCCCACCAAGAGTCATGGAGTAACACTTGAGTTTCTAAAAATGTCAACATTGGAATCACGTCCTCTTTCCCTACCTCTTCTCTTTCCCTTCCCTTCCTAAATAATTCACCCCTTAAAGCCATTACGTGGGGCCCACCAAGGTAGGCATCCTTGTGAGAGGGGTGGGTAGGTGGGAGGAGTTGGAGAGGATTTAGGACCAAAGCAGAGTGAGGACAGCTTCTGTGTAAGAGGCTGCCAGCTGCCCAGTTCAGAAGTCTGAGACCCAGCGGGGTGAGGAAGACATCCATGTGGGGAGTTGGGTGGGACCAGGCACGGCAAGGCAGAGCCTGATAGATGGAGGAAGGCATCCCTGTGCAGAGGCAGCCTGCGTGCAGCTTCGGAATTCAAGCAGGATGAGGAGGGCTTCTACGTGGGGAAGTGGACAGCAGTGGTGATGGTGGGTGTTTATATCCAGAGGGTTGATCCAACAAGCCGGTATATAAAGAATGATGGACACAGGTTTCTCAGTGTCAGAGAGGGGAGTCACAAATATGGAAAGAGGAGAAATCTAGTATGAACCTTGTTGGTGTTGGATTAGAATTGGAAGCGCCAGTGTGAATTTATGGTTATCAATTTACAGAGATCAATATGGAAGTAAATGTAGATGTGTGTCTGCACACACACACACACACACACACACACACACACACACAGTGCACACTCACGCATGTCCTAGTTCTGTCCATTGAGAGGTCCTGGGTGCAGCAACACCTCAATTAGCAGTGAGTACATCTAACACCCAGATCTTGGCTTCTAAAAAATTATCCACTAAAAGGAATAAGAGTTCTTTATGGTTGATTCTAAATCTAGAACATCTCATTGTACCAGGAATTAAGGAAGTTCTCAAAGAATGATGGGAACATGCCAAAAGGACACAGAAGCCAGCTTGAAGGGGCACCCACTGGCCAAATCTGGGACAGAGTATCAAAATAAATAATGATAGTAACAGATTATAATCCACTGAATTAAAAAAAAGAATCCATGAGTTTATACTGATATAAATTAATCAATGAATACCTTGAAATTTTGATTGGGAATGAGAGATTTACATAATTTCAAACCGCTTTTCTATAGAACACCTATTAATCGCACAATGTAACTTTACTGTGGAGAATTGTAGCAGATACCACCTTAATCAAGTGAGCTAAGTGAAATTTGATTCCTCAAATTTCTCATTGCTACCTGACAGGATGCAATGAGAAGAACATAGCATCTTTTCTGTGATATTCTTGTCAAGGTTGCATTACTTGAATCTAAGCCTGAAGAAATTCAGACAAACCCAAACTGGAGGACATTCCACGAAACTGTAGTCTTCAAAAGTGTCAAGGTCATGAAAGTGGAGGAGAGAATAGTATGGAGAAATTGTTCCATACCAGAGCAGACTAAAGGGACATGACAACTAAATGCAACACTTGGCTCAGAAATGTGCTCTTTGGCCATACAGGATAGTTGGGACAATTAGAAACAACTTGAATTGGCCTGATGACTAGATGACAGTTGATGAAAATGTACTGGGTTCTGTGAGTGGATAGTAATAATGTATCAGTGTTAATTTCCTGATTTTGATGGGTATAATGTGGTTATGGAGGAGAATGTCCTTGTTAATAGAAAATGCACACAAAGTGTTGGGGGATAATGTGGCATCTCATTGATAGCTAACTCTCAAATGGTTCAGGAAAAAGATAGTGCAAAAGTTCTATTACCATACTTTTCACTGTACTGTACTTGCAACTTTTGTATAAGCTTGTGATATTTTCCAAAAAAAAAAAAATCTATATAGCAACATCTGGTCTATAGATCTACAGCTATAGTTATATTTACATCTACATTGATGTGTCTATATCTATATCCATTGTAATGAATATGCTAAGTCAGGAAGTATAATGCTTCCCATACTTGGCAGGTCACAGGTACTCAGAGGCTGCTTTGGGTGGAGAAAGCTTGGGGCAGTTGCCCTAAAGGCAGAATCCAGGTTTATCTGCTGCCTGCGGCTGCTCTGCCAAGGCAAGAGAGGTAGGTAATCTTCATCTCTCTCATTTAGTAAAGAGTGGACAGATTCCTGAACAATGGAAAGAAAGAGGATGCTGTACCTGCAGAGATGATCACACAGTCCATCTAACTTATCTGACAATGGGCTCATCTGCTAGAACCAAGACATGGAAACACTTGAGGTCTCCTTTGTCCTCTTAGAATAGTCTGTGAGATAAATAACTGAGGGGCAGTTCTTCGGTGTTCACCTGTAATCTGGATTGTGAGGGGAGACCATGTTCATTTGAGACTTGGTCTAAAGTATCATTAAGAAAAACCACTGCCAGTTAGGCACCTTGTAAGGCTTGGAACCTGGGATACATCTTCTATGTGTTCTGTTTCTAATCATCACAATGGTTCTTCAAGTTAAGTATCATCCCCATTTTATAGATGAGGAAATAGAGGCTCAGGGACGTTTAATAACTTGGTCATGTTATGCATCTAGGAGGAGATCATGCTGGGATTAGAAAACCAATCTGCAGAGCTCTTTTTACAGTTCTATGCCACCTCTCTACACACAGGCCCTCTGCTGTGTAGCCTTCTTCCACTTCACCCAGAATCCAACTCCCACACACTGAGCAGATCCTGACTCCGAGATTCCAGAGCATTTGTCACAGAGCACACAGTTAATTGTGTATAGCTAACTCACAAAAGTTTGATGAAATCGAGGACAGGAACCCCCTATCTGTATTCCCAGGCAGATGGTAATCATTTCCTGAAGAGCATTTACTGAGCACTTATTATGTGCCAGCAAACCTTCATAGCATTATCTCATTTAAACCTTAATACAATTCTATAAGGTAGGCATTCCCATTATTCTCATTTTACATGTCAGTAAACTGGGGCCAGAGGGATGAATTAAGTTACCCCAGAATGCAGTACTAGTAGGAGATGGAACCAGGATTCAAGGCCAGACAATGTAATCCCCCAGGCCAGGCTTCACCCCTCTGCCCTACTGCCACCGTCTTGCTGTAAATGTTTTCTGGTTGAGATATATTTCAGGAACTCTGCTGATCTGAAATGCTCTCCCCACAGAGCAAGCTTTCACCGTATGCAAAGCCCATGTGTGAAGCTCACCTCCCCAGGAGACTATTCTCACACACAACCTCTGCCTCTGGCTCCCTGGGCATAGAGCTGGCACCACATCCTGACATGTGACCCAGAGTTGGTTCCAGGGGACATAGTCTATCAGCATTTGTTGAACTGTCTTCAATTCCCAAGAATGGAAGTAAACAGGAATCAATAACAAGGGGGTATATTGCACTGAATGCTGTCACTATCTATTTCAGGATTTTCCAGGAGCGTCCCAATTTCTAAAATCCATTTTCTCATCAGACTATTTGTCAGAATATGTTCCAGAGAATGTCGCCTGGTGTTTGTTTAGAAAACACAGTCAATATTCTACTGAAAAGAGGCAGGAATGGGGGCAGGAGTTGCTGCCAGTGACCACCTACCTATGTGCCCTTGGGAAAGTCACAATTTCCCTGGAGCTAAATTTCTCCACGGGTGAAAATGCAAAGACAATACCTGCTCCTACCACAGAAATGAAACAAAACATTTGTGTGAATAGGGATAAAGTATAATGCTACCTAAAATCCAATTACCATGAAAAGAATTGCTGATGTTTACCCTGGCTTGCATGGCAAGTGTTTTTCATTGCTGAGAATAAAGGAAGAAAGAGGTTTATATGAGGAGCAGTGAGGAAAGAAAAAAAAATGGATGTAAGAAAAGCAAATGTCCTGGGGCCTTTCTAGGTCTTGAAAAAGACATAGCTAGATACTTCTGCCTCTGTAAGAACTTGATTGTATGTGTGTGTTTGTCTCAGGTAAAGGCAGATGTCAGAGACTAGGGTGTCAGGGGCAGTTTTCCCAAACTGTGGGGGGTCCTGGCAGGTGGAGAAACTAGGCAGGCATCTTACCTTTGCTTCGTTGTGGATCAGTCCCCAGTTGTGTGAAGGCTCAGGTGACAGTCCGTTTGGAAACTCAGCTTTTCTGCACAGAAACATTTTCTTTCTTTTTCCTGGGTCTTGTCTCCCAGACGCACATGCAGACCATCCACCTGTCTACACTCAGGAGTAAATCAGCGCACCGCCTGCCCTTTCTGTGAGGCTTTGAGCAGAGCAGACCCATAAACCCCGAGAGCAGCCAGTGGGGAGCCGTGTGGGAGAGCCGTACCCATCCCCCACCCCTCACCTCTGAACAGCCACTCATTATCGTTAGTGACATATCTGCCCTGTTTTGAATGGGGCTGAGGCTCCTTGGAACTTCCTTCTGCTCACGCCAAAAATCGGGATCCTTTTGTTCACCTTTAGGGCTGCCAAGTCAGGCCTACCGCACCCTTGGTTGTTGTTTTCCTGCAGGCATTGGGAAAATGAGCTTGGAGCCAGGAAAGGGAAATCAACAAGGAAACAAACACAGCGTCACTGCACCTTCAGGTCATCATTAGGCCTGGGACATCCTCCTGCTTGGGACTAGTTGCTAAAGAGACAGGGGCTTAGTAGCTCCTGGACTGGTCTCAGAATCCTGAGCATCTTTTTGTTTTCAAATGTACAAAGAAACACGCTAAATTACCTACATTAGACAAATCAAGCAATCATGATTTTTTTTCCAGTATTATGCCAAAACTTCCAAAGATTTTCCATAAGCAGTACCATTCATAGGTGAACAGCAGTTAGTGTTTGCAGAAAAAGAATGAACAAGAATATGGCTGACATTATGTATGATTTTTAAACTCTAATGATATAGGATTCTGCTCATTCTTCGTTATCACCATCACCATCACCTTCAGAAACAGCAGCAGCATCAGTAGTATCTGTGCTGATATTTGTTGAGCATTTTACTGTGCCAGGCCCTGTGCTAACTTCCTGACCTGCATTACTTCATCTAATTCTCACTATAATCCTATAATTTTCATTTTGTAGATGAAGAAATTGAGGCTCAGAGAGGTTTAGACACTCCCACACAATGACCCAGCTAGTTCAAAATTTAAGAATTGCATTGCTGAAACTGTTTTTCTCAGTCTTGCTTTTTCCACCAGGTAGGCTTAAATATTTCTGGGGGCTGATAGTTTCAGTGATGGCTAAAGACCTGGCTTAAATGAAAGATTGGCTCTGGGAATAGAATTCTAATTCATCAGTTAAAGTGGTCTCTCTCCAGATATGTTAATTGGTGCTATCTCATGTTCAACAATCAAGTAGGTCACATATAACCCAGGCACCTACTGCCTTCTCTGATCAAACCTGGTGCTGCTGGCTTCTGACTGTCTTTGATTCTCCACTGTCTTTTTTTTTATTTACAAGCAAGGATGTGCTCTATAAATCTTTTGGCCTCCGTGTGAGTTTTGGTCATGGCTCGATCACTAGTTTGTTCTTTTGACTTCAGGAGCCTGACAGTTACAAGCTTCTTTTAATCAACAATTCATGCAAGGGATGAAACTAAGTTCCCAGCCCAGAAACTTCTGCTGGTGAGAAATCAGCACATGTGGCTTTCAGTCCTCAGGTCACACTAGACTTTCTCGGGTTTTATTGCCTTCATCTTGACTTCCAATTGTTAGCAATTAACTCTCTTGTGCCATGGTGGTTACCCCAAGACAGCTGGCAGGTAGTCAAAGGAAAGTAAAACCATTAATTAGCAGGCATGGAGATGGCTCCCAGAGAGGACCAAGTTGTCAGTTTTCACAAATATACAAGTTGCAACATCATGACAGTTGCTCACCCCTGTTGCCCTTGGATTTGGTTTGGGGGAGCTTGGAGTATTTTGCCTTAGGGTCAAATGAGACTTCAAACTTGAGGTTGGTCAGCTTTTCATTCTTCTTAAAGGAGACTAAAGACAACTTCACCAGAGCTGCAGCGATAAAGAGGAAGATTGGAAAGAGTCTGGGCATTTAGCTTAGATATCATTTCATTTTTCTTTCCCAGTAGTTTACAATTAAATGCAGCATCTAGAAATGTTTACAGACTCTGGTTTTGGAGTTCTTTGATGAAGAGAGGCAATTTATAACAGTCAAATGGGCCTTTCAACCTTATCATCTGAAATGAAAAACCAAAATGTTGGAAAGGAGCTGATGTAATGGAAGCTTTCATGTTCCTCATCTGCTTCACAGCAGATTTGGGGACTGCCGGAAGCTTTGGGATTTTCCATTCAGAAAGGTAAGGTAGATGGATTTTATTTCTCCTTCCTCTCCTCTGAGCATATGGATCAGTACTGATTGATTCAGTTCCAAGAGTAGGGTCCATTCTGGGATTGATGATAAACACACACACCTCAAAAAAATTTTTTTTGCATGGTCATGTAACCAAGGCAGCTGATTGTTTAAAACTGGAAACAGAAAGAAGTCACGGATGAAAACAGGACGTATTAATTTAGCTTTACAAACGTGCCCTTTCCAAAGCCAGAATTACTCACTGCCTGGCAGCCCACAGCATGGAGACCTGAGCCTGCTTAAACTCTATGGCTTAAGAGTGTCATTTCCATTTGGTGTGGGAGATTCTAGGAGAGTGACAGATTCCAACTCAGCAGAAATGTCCAGATGTAATTAAACCCTAATAACTATGGGAAAGTAAGCATGCCTTCACTATAGAAGGACAAATGGCCTATTTTTAGAGTGTTCCAGAAAAGTAATATGCCCAGTTACGTGCAGAGAAAATTGTCTCATTCTTGGTGCATTTTGAAGGAAGGATATTAAACCCAAGAAATGTAAAATGATGGAGCAGCCATTTCAGTCTTCTAACTGGGACAAAGAAATCATCTGACCCAGCTTTCTTTCGCTCAGGCCCTTTTTCACCTTTACAAGATACTCAGGATGAAAATGGATTTATCGTATTAGGAGATAGAAAATTGTTTCTCTGAACTGTTACAGACTGATTGCCTTCCTCTCCCTGATCATGAGTATGCAACTTATAGTTTGCCCACCTATCCTTACAAATGGATTGGACAATGAGGGAAAGCTTGAAGTACCACGATAAAATCATATAGAGAAAGCCCCGGGAACCTCTTAGAGCCAAAACAAAACAAAACAAAACAAAACAAAAAGCACAACTTCCTCTTTGAATTCCCTCTTGAGTTTCTTCCTGAAAGCTTTTGAAATTTGAAATCTCCACCAAGGTAGCCAACTCAGATCAAGCCCCTAATTCAGTATATTTGACCCAATACCAAATAAAGCCCATCTGTGTTAAACCCACGTAACATTGGATGGAGGACAAACCTCCATCCAATCAATAGGAGTCAAGGTGACTTCCTTTTTATGTTTATAAAAATTGCTTGCCTTCCCTAGGAGCTCAAAGCTGCTTCATTTTTGCAAGTGATCTGGCTTACTTGCTACAGCAAAACTTTTGGTGTCTTGAAGAAAATGCTGTAATCTGCAGACTCAACTCTGTTTTGTCTTTCTACAACCATCTCTATGCCAGCAACTCTCTCATTCATATCTCTCTGGTCCAGACCTCTCTTCTACTTTTCAACTACTTTCTCGGTGTCTCACAGCCATCTCAAACTTCACACATCCAAATCCGACTCTTAATCTTTTCCCCTTCTTCCTCCTGTTTCCCAGTAAATGACCTTTTCATCCATCCAAGTGTTCCACGAGTATGCTCTACGAATTATACCTTCGAAATTTATATTAACTTCAACCAGTGCCCTCTGTTTCTGCTAACTTCAGTCTACCCATCCACCCTTTCTCATCCAGATTACTGCAGTTAGTCTCCTAAAAGGCCTCCTTGCCTCACTTCTTGACCTCAGTCCCTCTACCAAATCTAGACTTCACACCACATCCAGACTAGACTTTTAAGAAGGAAAGTCAGAATATGCCATTAGCCTGTCAAAAAGCTTCAAGGCTTTCCATTGCATTCACAATGAAATACAAAACCCCTAACATGGATCACTAGATTTGGCACAATTTGGTCCCTGCTCACCTCTCCAACATTGCTTCTGCTACATTCTCCTTCACTGAGTACCCTCCAGCCATACGAGCTTGCTGCCTGTTTCTTGAATGCTCAGGAATGGCTTTGCCATCCCTGAGCTGGTCCCCACTGACCTCCGCCCACACACATGCATGCACAATACCACTCTGTTCTCTTTCCCTGTCTGCCTGCCTAACACGTTCTCCTTTTTCAAGTCTCAGCTCAAATGTCCATTTCCTAGAGATACCTTCCTCTTTTTCCTGATAGCACTTTATACAATTTTAAAGTCTATTATTTATTTGCCTAGCTGCTTAATATAAAACAGAGTTTACTCATCAACACATACCCCATCTCCTAAACCCAGCTAGGTTTCCTTTCACGAGGGCAGGAGCTGTGTCTATTTTGTCATGACTTTATGTCTAGTGCCTGATATATAATAGGTTCCAAATGAAAGAAAAAAAAGGCGGAATGAAGAAATGAGTGATTGAATGAGAAAATCTTTTTCTCTCAATTTAGGTCACTTATGGAAGAGTTTCTTATATAGCTGTTGAGAGGTACTTGTTCTTATTCTGATGCAGAGATATAGTTTCCCCTGTGCAGATGTGGGGAATTAGCAGAGGATTGTGGTCTTGGAGAATCTATCTGAGCTGTGCCTTCCACAGAACCACTTTCTATTGCTTTGGAGAGTTGCTACTGGACAGACCAAGGAAGGGGTTGAAGGAGAACTAGGAGTAGATGGAGGGCTAATGAGTTTCTGGCTTTCTCTGTTAGATTTTGTAACTCATTCCCCATGAAAACAATAGGGCAGAGTGGAAATTGTACCGTTATAAAGACTTTTTCAGGAGCCAGCTTAGGGAAGCCAGACACCACTTAAATTCAGAACATGGTTTATGGGGGGAAAAATGTGTTCCAAATTCAAACAGTCAACATACCAAATCTAAAAAAAAAAAGGTCTCTCAGAATAAAATCTCTTCCCAGCAGGAGTTCACCCGTTCTGTGTTTTATATGAATTTGCAAAAATATGGTGACTCATCACCAGCCACACCCTCCCTGACCCCTCAACTTAATTTGCGTCCTGGTTAGCATGTGTTGGGCAATATTGAGAATGTCTATGAGATAAGTTACTCACAGACAGAGTGTGTTTATTTGTTTTGAGGCAGAGCCAGGGGGAATTATTTTTTCAGTCCATATTGCAGAAGGACTTCGACCCACACTTCCGGCCTCCTCCAAGCTTGCATCTTGCTCCTCCCAATAGAAGGAGTTATGACCAATCCAGTTGGTATGAGCAGGGGACCTTAACCAATCTGATTAGTGGGAAAGGGAGAACAAAACCTCCCATGAGTCCTTTCTGTGGGGGAATGGGCTGCTGCATTGAAAAAGCAAGTGTTGCTTTTTCTCTGACTGTCCCATTTTCTGGGCCAAGATTTGGAGTATGGAGAGGGGTGCCTGTTTTAGGCAAACCAAGCAGAACACAAGCCAAGCTGAAAAGGGTCTCTGCTCTCTTGATTCCATTTGCCGTCACTGGTCAGACTCTCCTGGGTCCCCTGGCTCAGCGAGAGTGGGATGAAGCCCTGTGTCTTCTCAGTCCGGCTCTTCTGAAAGCTGACACTATATTAAGATCCTCTTTTGTTCTTTTTTTCTGGCTTCAGTAATGAATGCCACACACACACACACACACAAACTCACCATAATTTGGGCTTATATTTTAAATTGTTTCTTTCATACAATGGATAAATCTATACCCATGCATAATGTCTGCGAAAGTAAGTCTCTCAATGAAACTAAAAGTATATAAATGCTGTTTGTTTGTCTCCAAAACCCAGCGTTCGATCGAAATCTTCCTACACCCCAGATATTTCAGTGAAACTTGGAAAACTTCCTGAGGAATTCTCACTCAGCGGCTTTGCCACCGAGTCAACACAAACACACGTCCAAGCAACCTATTTCCATGGCCAGAACTTCTGCTCCATGTATGTGTTTTTGCCACTAAATAATAGTTTCTCAATGCTTTGCTGACAAATAAGTATTCCATCATATCAATGAGGAAAACAAGGCCTAGAAGGATTTAAGTGGCTTGCTCAGAATCACAATGAGTCTTAAAGCTGGTCATATGAGTCAGACCTCGAGCTCTCAATCCTGCCCTTTATAAATCCCAAATGGTTTGCAGTGGTTGCCCTCTCCTCCTAAGAGTTTCCCAGGATAATTCAGTTTTCAATCTGTGGGGAAATGCTGTCTTTTTCATATTTAAACCCCAAAGTTGCCCTAGACTACTATCTTGAGGGGGTTGTTTGAGCAGAGGTTGGGATAAAAGTAGTGAAGATAAATAAAATGAGTTGTCACATCAAGAAAAATCAGATTTTATTTGTCATGCCTTCAAGTTTTCAATCAGAGTAGAAAGAGCTCATAGATTTAAACCCTTCCACTAAGTTACAAATTTTAGAAATTGTTGAGCAATTTCATTATAATCCTTGGGGGTGGAGGGTAGGTAGGAAAATGCTGACTTTACACATATGTTTCTTTATTTTATGACTTTCTTAAAGTTAAAGACATTTCCTTTTGAGGTGAAACTACCACATCTAGTGCTCTATGCAAGTCCAGGGGAATAAATGCTGTCTGTTCTGGGATAGTAATAGAGAAGCAACCCAAACTGTCATATATTAGGGAGAGACTCTAGCCTCCTCTAGATTCTATTTCCAGCCCCAAGTATACTGTCAACACTTAATAAATAAATTAAAGCAGCAGTAATAAATATTACAAATGAAAAAAAAAAATGTGAGGGGTACTTCCTACAAGCCCAGAAAGAATTCATGGAGTTCTTTCAGACTTTGGAAAATCCCAAGACACTATGATGTCACATTTTCGGGGGACAAAAGCCTTTAGACTTATCATTTTGAAAAGGCCCGGTCAATTGCACTGATTAATGGATTGGTTCGGTTGACTTTGAAAACCACATTGCAATAGAAAAGCAACTGGAAAACATATAACAGCATTTTGTTTTTAAATGTGGATCGTTGTCTAAACTGGTTCAAACAGCTGGACCCCATTTTGTGTTTGTCTTTTCAAACGGATTCTTAGTGCTCCAAACCAGATCCAGCTGTATGCACTAAATGCATCTCAGTGACTAGGTTGAATGTTGTCTTTGAGGAAAAATCTTTAAAAGAGAAATGGATTCTTAAATCTCATTGTGTTTGCATTCTTCAGTCTCAGTGTTAAACTTTGCGCGAGAGTGTTTGTCCAGGTAAACCAAGCTTATGCTCATGTTTGAGCAGCGTGTTGCATAGTTATTAGAACTTTAAATGTCTAGGACAATCATACCAGATGACATCCAGAAGTTCTCAAATGGGTTTGTACTTCCTCGTCTATATGGGTTGCATACTACTCATGTACGTGCAACTGCTTTGACATATAAGAAAAGTTAGTGTTAAATTGTTTTCAAAATTACAAAAATGATACATACTCAGGGAATAAACTTAAAATAAATATGAAAAAAAAGTATGTGCACACACACACACTTTATTCCAAGTCTCTAGCGGTAACCATTATATATATATATATATCAAGACCACAAAGTATTTGCAGCTTGTATTCATTATCTAATGTTGCATAAGAATTCACTCTACAACTTCAAGGCTTAAAATAACACTATCATTTGCTATCTCTTGCAGTTGGTGTGGGTCAGAAATTAGGGAGGGGGTTGACTGAGTGCTTCTGGCTCAGGGCCATTCAGGAGGCTGCAGCTATATGAAGATTTGACAGGGGCTGGAGGATTCACTTATATGGGGTCTCAGCACCCACCCCACCCCCCCGACCCAACTGGCAAATTTGTGCTGGCTGTTGACAGGAGGCCGCAGTCCCTCTTCACGTGGGTCTCTCCACAGGCTGCTTGCGTGTTCTCATGGAACAACACCTGGCTTTCCCCATCGTGAGTGATCCAGGAGAGCAAGGTGGAAGGCAGTGGCTGCCATAGACTATTCTTGGAAGTCACACACCATCACTTTTGTCATATTCTTTTGGTCACACAGGCCAGCCCTGGTTCAGTGTGGGAGAAGTCTACACCAAGACAGGGATATCAGGCAATAAGGATACGTGGGGGCCTTTTTGGATGCTGGCTGCCACATGGTGAGCTCTTCAGGAGGAAGAGTTTATTTCCCATTCCTTGATTCAGGGATACTTTTGTGACTTGCTTGGACAACAGCGATTGGTAGAAATGACATTGTGGGAATCCCCAGCCAAGACCTCAAGAGGAGTTGTCTTCTCTGTTCTGACCCTCTTGGAATGCAGCTGCCACGTGAAAAAGACTGAACCAGATTCCCTAACAATAAGAGACCTTATGTAGAGAGTTGCCCAGCTGTCCCCCTCCATAGGCTCCCGCTATATGAGCGAGTGCACTCCACACCATATGTCGTGGAGATGAACTATCCGACCTGACCCCAAACCAGATTGCTAACCTGCAGAATCAGGAATAAATACATGATGGTTGTTTTAAGACATGCAAACTTTGAGGACATTTGTTAAGCAGCAATAGAGAACTGATACAACATGATAAACAGTGCTCTCTGTTTTGCTGCTTTTAAATAACAATAAATTGCAGGTATCCTTTGATGTCAGTATGTGAAGATCTTCTTCACATTTTAAAAACTTTCCAGTATGGAAATGCCATTATTTAACATTTCCACTATTAATGGACATTTAGGCTGTCTCCAAAATTTTTGCCAACATAAGCAATGTTTTACAAATCTTATTCTGTTGCTTATATTCATAGAAGTAGAATTGCCTGGTCAAGTAAATTAATTATGCCTTTAAATATTTGAAGTGCCAAATTGCACTTCACATGGTTGTTCCAATTCCCGTTCTACTAACAACGTATCACATTTTCAAGGGAAACCCTGATAGCTGGTTTATGGCCTCTTTCTGGATTTGCTTTGGTGCAAAGCCAGGGGATTGAGAAACAGAGCTCAGATGTGGTAGAGGACTGTGTGGAACTAGTCTTTGCTCTCAAGCTCTGGTGAGAACAGACTGAGGAACTCAGCCTGAAAATACCAAGGCTGAGTATGTGAGAGAGGAGGAGGTGGAAACACGGAGGAAGGAGGTCGACTCCTCCCATAAATTCCAAAGACACTCTCTATCTCCGAGAGCGTTTATGGAAATAACCTTAATAGCCAAGACTGCCAACTAAAAGCTTTTTCTTTCTTATGACAATAAATGACAGTAAGTCTGAAATATTAAAGATAACAATTGCAGTTAGGGTCTTATAAAAATTTGACATTCAGGCCTTAAACCCAACTTCACATTTGATTATTTTGGCCACAGCATTTGGATGAATGCCCGTCCCCAGGAGTCCCTCTTTGGCTCTAGATGTGGGAGTAATAACAATAATAACAATTCCTACCTCTTAACATGCAGCAGATACTATTAAAAGGATTTTACATATATCATTGCAATTAATTCACACAGTAGATTAAAAAACTAAGGCATGGAGTAGTTAAGTAACTTGCTCAAGTTTAAGTGGTAGTAAGTAGAGGGGATGGCATTGCAATCAGTTTGACTTCAGATGCTCTAATCAGATTGACTTCTGTGTAGTAGGCATGGTTGGCTGCCGATTTCCTATCATTCTTCCTTTCTAAAAGGGGCTGGAGACGCAGTCACTTCTCAGACTCCCTTGCAACCAGAACATGCTCATGTGACCCAATACTCGCCAATGTGACCTTAGGAAATCAGCTGGCTATAACCTCCAGGAAAGACTTTCCTTTCAAAAAAGATGCCTGAAAAGCAGTCTCTCCTTCTCTCTCTCTCTCTCAGTTTAAATGTGATGCCTAGAAAGTGGTAGCCATTTTGCACCCTATGCTGCCTACCCTCAAAGATGGCAAAGTGGTATGGGGGATGCGAGGGTAGTTCAGTGGTAGAATTCTACTCTGCCATGCAGGAGACCCAGGTTCGATTTCCGGCCCATGCACTTCCCAAACAAACAGAGAAACCAACAAAAACAAACAGACAACTCAACAAATGGTGCTGCAATAATGGAATACTCATGTGGAAAAAGAATGAAATGTGACCCCACCATATAGCATACAAAAATAAATAAATAAATGGCAGCTTCTCAAAGTCTGAGCTGATCACCCTGGAGCATAACACAGCAGCCATGAGTTTAATGAAAAGACTAATTTCAGTCAAAATATTTTTATTTTAAAATATTTTTAAATATAGAATATAAAGAATATATAAAATAATAAAATATAAATATAAACTATAAAATAAAATGTAAAATATAGAGCGGTAGATCTGTATTCCAGTAGCCATGTTTCTTGAAGATGACTGTATAATGATACAGCTATCACAGTGTGACTGTGTGATTGAGAAAACCTTGTGTCTGATGCTTCTTTTATTTACCTTATGGACAGATGAGTAAAACATATGGATTAAAAATAAATAAATAATAGGGGGAAAAAGAAATAAATTTAGTAGATTGAAATGCTAGTGATCAATGAAAGGGAGGGGTAAGTGGTATGGTATGTATGAATTTTTTTTCTGTTTTCTTTTTATTTCCTTTTCGGAATTGATGCAAATGTTCTAAGAAAACATCATGATGAATATACAACTACATGATGAAAAAAAAAGAATGTTCATATTGAATGCTGATTGGTTTTATTAACAATATTTTAAAAAAGAAAAAAAAAGATGGCAAAGTGGAGAGATGGAAAGAACCTCTGTCCTTGGTGATGTTCCCGAACCTCTGATCCAACTCCAGCTTTGTCTGTCTCTCAACTTCTTGTTTTGTGAGATCATTAAATTCCTTTTAGTTTAAAATCCCTTTTAGTGGAAGTGTTCTGTTACTTGCACCTGAAAGCAACATAGTTAAAGTATTAGGTTTTATTTTCTACCTCTCAGAAAATGCAAGTATTTGTAATCTGAGTATTTTGAAATTGTATTTTAAATGGAAGTCAGAAATCCTGAAAGAAGAACACAGAACATTTTGATTCCAAAGATAACAATAGGCCCCTGCATGATTCTGCTCTCTGAGCTGAAAACACAGGAAAGGTTGTTAATGGCAAGTTTCACCAATTCAAACGGATTCTTATGAAGAGGAAAGTACAAAAAGAGGCTAATTTTCGACTGGGGGAACCCTAGATTTAAAAAAGTGCTCTCTAATGGATGATCCTCAAAAATATTATGTTCAATGAAAGAAGTCAGATACAAAAGGTCACATATTGTATGATTCCATGTGTATGAAATATCCGGAAAGATGAATCCATAGAGACAGAAGGCAGATTGGTGGCTACCATGGGCTGGGGCGGTAGCTGCTTACTGGGTATGGGGTTTTTGTTTGGGATGATGAATATGCTTTGAAATTTGATAGATGTGGTGGTTGCACATCACTGGGAATGTACCAAGTGCCACTGAATTGTATGCTGTAAAATAGTAATTTTATGTTGGGTGAATTTCACCTCAACAAAAAAGCGCCCTCTAGTTTCCCTGGTTATGCAAAAGCCAGTACTCATTGTTGAAATAAGGGGGAAACAGAAATATGATTTGGAAGTGTGCCCCCAGTATGGAACAAAAAATATATTCTTCCCTGCCCTCTTATCTTGACTAGTTTTCAAAGGTTCATTTAATTATTCTTCAAGAAATGGCCATCTTACACTTTGAAAGTTCAAAAATTCCAAGTGTTCCTGATTTCTACATGCCTCCACTGGAAAATAGGATTCTCTGATGTTTTCAGAAAGGATATAGTTTAAAGTAATAGAGGGAAGGAAATCTTGAAAGCAGTTTTGGTAGAGAATATAACCACTTTTCCTTCAGATTATACTACTAACTTCACTGAAGTTACAGTATGTGCTAATTTCACACTGCCAGGTTAGCCACCAACACCTGTGGAGGTGATTTAGGCTTTAGAGTGGATATTGATGAAGAGAGATGGTGAGTACAGTTGCTGCCTTGAGATGAATTGTCCTGCTGACGTTCCTCTCAGGAAGTTATCCCCCACCTCCACCCCACCCCCAGGAACAGAAGGCAATGAGGAATGTGAGGGATCCGTTCCCTCGACATGCTTGTGGAATCAGAGCTTTGTAAGGTAAGGGGTGGACAGTGGCAGGCACGGAGGTGAACCACTCAGAGGTCCCTCAGGAGAACATGCTACGGGGACTGCAGAGCTGAGCCATTCCTACCCAATGTGGGCCTCCTCCAGCTGGCAGTCTTTGCTCAAGACTCCCTACAGGCCTGGCACTGCAAGCTGAAGCTCTTCCCACCCAATCCTCCTTCCTTCTAGCTCTTCTTTCACAGGTTTGAGACTTCACTTGCTATCTAAGACTCTTTCACCTTCTCCTGCTCCTTCCTCCTTTATCCTTCACAGGGTACAAATGTGTATATAATTTATATACATATGGACATTATACATTATCTTTACAGTATATATGATATATAATTTATATATATATATATTCACTATCAAAATCTTTTTAACTGATAGATAGGTTTCTCAGTGAGTTTCTATGGAACTTTATAATTAGTCAACATCCAAATGCAGAAGAAAGTTAACTCATAGTTGAGAAAAATTTTTCAGAATATCATTTTCTTGGCTTTACAACTCCATGGATTTTGTTTAAATTAGAAATGAAAATTGACAACGTGACCAAGGAAATGATCAAACCTTATTAGCATTGAGCTAGAAGTTTCTGTTACATACTTGGAGGGAGCAGAATTGACAGTTCAATTTCCACGTGATCATATTTATCAAGAGCAAACTTAGTGGTTCAGTGAATTTGACCCCTAAATAAAACAAAGAGCTAGTTCTTAAATGTCTTAAATTCACAGCTGGGAACAAAAAACTAGAAGAACTATAAATCTCTGCCCTGCTCTAACATTAAGGGTGAAGGAAGGGAAGGTTGCCAGGTAGACAAATGCTAATTTTAGAACTGCAATGCCCAGGACATGAAGCCACCCAAAGTCAGGAAAGCATTGTTGTGTAAACAGTGCCACGCCAGCTGCTTTCCAGCATGCCACACACATGGCAGGTGAAAGCAGACAAGATTTCCTTACAAATATTTGATTACAGAAGAAAAATGAGATTGGTCAGAATTTTGGATCAGTGTGTCTATTTACTTGTGTATTTTTTTTTTGAGTTTATTAGTTTCCCTACATTAAAAATTAGAGCACCGTAATGGAATCATACAGTATCTGTCCTTTTGTGTCTGACTTATTTCACTCAGCATTATGTCCTCAAGGTTCATCCATGTTGTCATATGTTTTAGGGCATCATTTTGTCTAAACGCTGCATAATATTCCATCGTGGTATGCACCACATTTTGTTTATCCACTTGTCTATTGGTGGGCACCTGGATTGTTTCCATCTCTTGGCAATTGTGAATAGTGCCATTTTATTAAATTAAAAAAATAATAAAATATCCTCATTGAAGAAAACATCAACAACCCAGAATTGAATAGATAAAGGAAACATGAAGGTCTCCCGTCTTCTTTCTTCTCTCCTGCTCTGTGGCCTTCTTGTCCTACTCTAAGGGTAATCACTGGTAGTAATTTGGTGTGTAGCCTTCTAACCATTTTTCATGCCATGAAAATAGACTGTAGTAAAAGAAGAATCCATTTGCCCATGTTCTGGAGGTGACCAGCACTTTTTGCTATCGTTCTCGAACATCTCAGAAGGGAATGGCAGGGAAGAGTATTATGTTCAGGACTATCTGTTCATATTTGCATTCTCCTGAGACTTCTGTACCTCACCTGCCTCCAAAGTGGAATTCATTTGCATTTACATTTACATAGTCACATGTAGCTAGTGGCTACCATATTGCATTGTGTAGATCTAGCAAAAGTAATCTTTCTCCAGAGAAGACCCGACTAAAGGAATCCTCTGAGGAGGAAAGTCGCTTCTCTCTTTCAACTTGGGGCTTCTTTTCAGCATTCCAGCCTTGATCCATGGCCCCATGCGGATGCTGCAGACTATGACCCTATAGATACAGCTGGTGGCTATGAAGAAGATCACACTCACTGGACGTCAGCATGGAAAGGGAGAACTGAGTTAGTTACCAGTTGCTGAGTCCCTCTTGGAATAAAATAAGATATAAGGTTTATATAATCACAGATTGGGAAATTGATTGCCTTTGTGAAGACAATCATATAAACAAATGTTCACATATGTATTGCTAAGCAGCCTCTAATGAAGGCAATTCCCAGCCTGCCTTGGTACCCCAGGCCAACATTTAATTGGCTGCACTCTAAATTCCTCATGAGGTATTTGCATTTTTGTCACTTTCCTTTGTTCTCACTGTGAAGCAGCTGGCTGTCATCTCTCATCTTGGATTCTGAATTAGAAAAATCTTACTCATTCTGCATACTTGTTTTGTGAACTTCTCACACTAGATCCCAGCAATCATAACCAATCATAAAAAGCTCTCTTTGTCCTGAGGGGAAAATTGGCTGGAAAGAGTGAAGATGGTGGTGTGTGATAACGTGAGATATCAGATAGCCTGTTCTTGGAATGGGAAAGGATATGATTTTTGATGGGTATAACACAGGCACACCCTCAGATCTGAGTCTGGATATAGTTCTTATTTTCCTCCAACTTCTCCGTTTTTGGGGTGTGGATATTGCCCACAGGGCCATTTTGAAATCTCCAAGCATCGCTCTTTGGAAGGAGCACTCAATAAATCCCTTTTGAATGAATAAAGGAAACTCCCAGCCAAACTTTCTGTGTAGCCTTGGGCAAATTACTTAACCCCTCTGTGTCTAGTTTCCCCATCTGCAAAATGGGAAAATAACTGTATCTACCTAATAAGGTTGTTATGAAGAATAAATTAATTAAAGTATATAAAGTGTTTAAAACAGGGCTTTTGTTGGGCATTCAGATTGTTTATAGTTTTTGCTATTATAAATAATTATATTGTGGCTATCCTTGTTCCCTATTATTCCATATGCTTTCTTTCCTCTTCCCAACGAAAGTGCAAACCCCAATGAGGACAGGACATGGGGAAAACTCAGCAGGTCACTATTCTAAACAGGCTCATGACCCTGGAGTAAGATGTTTATTCTTCCTGGACCTCAGCTTCCTGAAAAATGAATGGCTATCTCTAAGGTCCTTCTCAAGACTCAGGTTCTTGAATATCTATATTCAGAAGGATCAAGAAGAGAGTTAAAGTGAATAAAGCACTCAATATATCTTATTGACTAAAGTGGAGCCAAAGTAATAAGATGCACTTTTTAAAAGCCTGTTCTGTGAATGCCAGAACAAATTGTTCCTGCAAAGGAGTATAAGAACACAAGACTAATAGAATGCTTTTAGGAAACTTTAAAGCAACAGGGGAAAGTCCCCGAAAGTAGAAATTGGCTAGATCATCATAGAAGAAATTGCATAATTTTGCAGGAATCAGACTTTTAAAAATGTTAGCAGAAGGAGATACTCCATTTCCAAGAGACATGAAGGCAGGGGTCAGTAGCTGCTCTGGGAAATATAATGTGGGAAGTCACCATGAGAGGTCTGTTCTTGTTGGAATATTTAAAAATAAGTCAGAGGGTTATCATTCCAACCAGCAGACAAATCATTCTAATGCCTCCATCTAAAAGTCCCCTCCCTTGATCATACAGTCTCCTCTAATTGTCCTCACATGGATAGTTGGGTCTAGCCCTTCAACATTTTTGTCCTTATCTTTTAAGGGAAGGTGGGTTTTGGGTATAATAATGCATCCAAGTCTCCATGGAAGTCCCGTGTTGTAAGGATGCACTGAGCTCCTCCTAGGTTGCACTGAGTGGATTCCAGACCCTGGTGAAGAAATGCAGGTGTACAAAAGGGAAAAGGAAAAGAGAGAGAAAGGCCAAAATTGAAAGCCCTCACGTGATCTTACCAGACTATAGAACATCTACAGCTGTGGCTGACTTCTGTCTCCCAACATCTATTCTTCCCTTCGGAGTTGAAATTTAAGCCAGGTGCATGGAAGTCCAGTTAAAAACTCTGTTTCCCAGCCTGCTTTACATTTAGGTATGGCCAATGACTAAGTTTTGGCCAACAGGATTTGAGTGCAAGTGATGTGTGCAAACTTCCGGCATTGCTCTTCAAGAGAATAGTTGTGCTCTCCTCGCTTTTCTTCTCTACTTTCTGGCTAAAATGCAAATGTTATGGTGAGAGATGCAGCATCCCTCTTAGGTCATGAGGTAGAAGTCACATGTTGAGGAGAGAGAAAGAGTGGTTGTGAAGTTACTATACCAGCCCAGACCCCTTCCTGAACTTCTAGATGAGGGTGTTCGAACTTCAAAGTTACTGTTAATCAAATTGGGGTCTTGATTAAAATATTAAAATTTGTATCCTAATTAATACAGTAACCCTCCTATGCAAAGAAGGATTGGTGATCAAAGTGAAATATTGCATGTTTGTAAACAATGATAATCTTGCAATCTGATTATGATCCCTAACTGGTATCGATTGCAAAAACAATTATTTGAATGAAGATGATCTCCACTGAATATGCGCTGTTCAAACTGCTATAACCACAGGGAGGTCCCACTCCTTGCTTGTAGCTACCTGCTCCTCTGTATTCCATTAGATAGAAAAGGAGATGTTGTGGGGATTGAGCATATTTACCTGGGAAGGGAGCAGCTGTCCACTGTGTCTGTGGTGCTTCTGATATGCAGGTTTATGCACCCTCAAAAAATTAAGCAGAGAGATGAAAATAATGATCTACAGCTGTTATTATTGGAGAGGGAATTTATTACTAGGGAAAGGATTTTCTGATGAGTTTAAATTCATTATACTGTCTGGTTATCATTCATTAAGAACTTGGGATTTAAATTGGTTCCTCTTTTCACTTAGACTGCATAGAAACAGACTCTGAAATTTATCTGCACCATTTCTTAAAAGCAACAAAGTTAATAGTGCTGAAATAACTTTTTGAAGTTGATAGAAGGTGCATGTTGAGATAATTTATGTTTGGGCGTATGGAAAGCCCTCCTATCTCACGAGTGTGAGGAATGGCTTGGCGGCCTATGGAGTATTTATACAGTGCACATGTGTGTATATACAATACACTTACAGACTCCGTGTGCTATTTGTCTTTCACCTCTCAAAAACCCTCTTCAGAATTGGGGCTACCTCTGCATTTGCTTATTTCCTGTGACATTTGCTTTTTCTCTGCATCTGGCCCTTTCCTTCTCTCTTGGCTTACAATAACCATCCCTCCCCTTAAGGATATATGAATAGCCGCCCCTCCAATTGTTAATTCTACTTGTAAAATGGATGGCAGTGTCTTTGCTGAGTATTTTAAAGACTCAAGAAATAATGTATAAACTTTCAATTTGTCAGTACTGCAGTGTGGGAACCTGACCTCTGAAATACAGGTCACCTCTTATTCCTCCATCTCAATGAAGTTCCCTTTCTTCAGCTCAAAAAAAAAAAAAAATTGTTTCTGCATGCTGAAAAAACTTGCAGTCATTGAGCACCTATTTTGTGCCAGATCTGGTTTTAGCTTCTTTGGCACACACTGTATCTGTTAATGCTCATGGAGCAGACTATGTTGGTAGTGTCTAAACAATATCACATACTCCTTTACCTTTATGAATAGAATCTGTTTCTGTTTGTGGAGGAAATGGGCCCAGATAAATACTTGTTTCCCACCTTCCTTGCTGCTAAAGGTGTCTGGGTGATGAGCTATCCAAAGAAACTAAGTAGAAGTTTACTGATGGAGAGGAGTGATTTTGGAACTGTATTT
Source organism: Tamandua tetradactyla (assembly GCF_023851605.1). Lineage (NCBI taxonomy): Eukaryota > Metazoa > Chordata > Mammalia > Pilosa > Myrmecophagidae > Tamandua > Tamandua tetradactyla. The sequence goes on from NC_135345.1 coordinate 53,918,318, forward strand.
GCCTTCCTGATAAAGGGGACAGAAACGGCTGGCACTCTTCTCTCCTTCCGCCCTTTTTCCTGCCTGAAACCCAGATATGATGGCTAGAGCTGTGGCAACCATCTTGCAAAGGTGAAGATATCAGCCCTAACACCACTGAGCTGCTGAACCTATATCGGCAACTGTTATTTGAAAACAACTCACAATGATACTGAGTTGGGTTCAATCCCAATCAGTCTCTTTTCTTTCCTTCTTTTCCTCACCTTTGCTGTATATCACTTTGTTTTTCCTCTCAGCTCTGTTTATCCTGGTCCCTTTCCAATCTAGTGTTTTGCTTGATTTCATTTCCTGCTCCAGTCTTTTCATCTACTTCAATTTCTTCCTGGAGTCCACTGAGGTCTGGAAATCCATTGTATGTTGATGTCTGTATTGGCCCAGGGAAAACAGCCCAGGAAAACCCCAACACACATACACAACTAGAAGGTTGTGGGAAGATAAGAACACAGGGTTTGCTTTAGGTCTTTGCAACATGACCTGTAAAGAGTTGTGATTTCCAAGCCCTGTAAGTACCCTCACAATTTTACTGCTGGTTACCTACATCATGGCCATTTCTTCATTATTCCTTCATAGCAGAACTCTGATATTTGCCAGTTTACAGGGAGGGCTGTCTGTGCTTATAGAATGAGTGCCCTTTCCCCAGCTGCAAGGAATGACCTGTGGCTGTTCAAAAGATCATGCTGATCTCATTCCCCTTTGCCTATGGGTGGTCAGTTCTCCATCTATTCATGCACGCAGTTCACCTTTTACACTAGTTTATTTAACATATTAACCATAATTATTTCAAAGACCCTTTGCAATAATTTCACAATCTCTGAGTCTGGTTGACTGCTTTATCTCTTCACTGGGTTACTTTTGTTCTTGCTTTGTAAGTATCTCATACCTTTTTACAAAGAGCCAAGCATTGTGTTTGAAGAAGTGTTGAGACTCCCAGAAATGAGCATGCATCTTCTTCTGTCAGGCCATTAGTATGGGGGAGTTGATTCATTCTAGTGAGTAGTTGAGCTCCATGTGGGTTTGCCTGTGGCTACCATTAACTTCAGCGTATTACAGCTTAAAATTCCTTCAGTCATGCCTTATCTTTACCTTTTGCTTAGTGAATTGCCTTGGGCCCTGGAGGGATATTTTTTTTCTGTGTTTCTGCTGTCCACTGACCTCAGCGGTCCCTGCATACCTGCATCACAGAGGGCTTCTCTTTCCCTGTTTTTCCCCTTTCTCCTACAGTAGACTACAGTTGCTTATTACTTGGTGCTTATTACTGGGTTCCTGCAGGAGTGTAATTCTCAAATCTCCCGGTCCAGCCTCAGTCTTAGGTAGACCCTGTGCCTTGGTCTTGGAGGTAGGTTCTCTCAGCATTCCTGCTCTTCCCCTCCCCAGTCTCCCTCTGGCAGCAGAGCTCTGTTTCATGTTGGTGTGCACTCTGGGGCAGGAGAGCTGTTCCTTTTTGTGTTCCACCCCCAGGGTTACCAGAACTCTGCTTTTTATTGGTGCCGGATCCTCGGCCCACGAGGTTTTCCTGCCACTCCTCTAGGGGCAGATGATTTTTGGTTCAATCCTTCCCCCAGTCTTTGCCTGGTTCTTGCAGGGAGGAGGCTTTTCTTTACTGCACCCAAATGGCAGATCAGTTTTCCTTTTACCCTTCCCTCTGAAGCTTTGGGGAAGAGAAGTTTTGCTGCATTTTTCCGTGACAAAAGCTTTTTTGTGTGTGCCAGAAAGGCTGAGGAGTGAAGTGTATTTACTTGTCCTCCAACGACATCTGCTTACTTCCTACACAGTTGGGCCATCAGAGAAACTCTCTTTGGTCTCCTGCCCTTTCCTCAATCTTTAGAACACTTGTTGAGGCCCATAGAGAAGAGCTTGTCCAGTGAGAACCATTTGATATCTACAGCTCCCGATTATATTAAACTGGTACACCAGCCCTCACTAAGACTTTAGGAATTTGTTACAACTTAAGGGCATTTCTTCTTACCCATTTCTATGGCAGCCACCCCTTCCATCTGTGCCTTGCCAAAGGTGAAAGAGTCTGTGTATACTGTTTCTTTTCAAAGTCCTTGTCACTTTTTGGCATCCAGTTTCCTTGGTTGTCTCCAGCATTCAGCTCTCCGATAGGTTCAAGAAAAGTTTGTGGATCTGGATTTTTCCCATTTTTAGTATGAGAGAAATGTACTCTTGTGGCTCTACATTCTAAGTAAAGCAGAATTTTTAGAAAATCTTATTGGTTTTAAATTTAAAGTTTGTCCAAAATTTTATCACTTTTCACCATCTTCACTGCTCCTACCCTGGTTGCATCCATCATCATTTCTTACTGTATTATTACCATATTTGTATATATATTAGAGAAAAAGGGGGAATCCAAGAAATTGGCTCATGGACTCACATGACTGTGGGAGCTGGTAAGCCCCAAATCCATAAGGTGGTCCTGCAGGCTGGAAACTCAGGCTGGAGTTGATACTGCAGTCAGAATTTCTTCTCTGAGAAATCTCACTTTCTGCTCTTAACGTCTTCAGCTGATTAGATGAAGCCCACCCACATTATCCAAGGTTATCTCGTTCACATAAATTCAAGGACTGTAGATTTTAACCGCATCTTCAAAAATACCCTCACAGCAACACCTAGATCAGTGTGTGATTAACTGGGTACTATGGCCTAGCCAAATTGGCACATAAAACTAACACCCACCTTCTAACAAAGAATCCCTGCCTTTTCCTTCGCCTTTCACTTAAGTGTTTTCTCAACATGTCTGCCAGAGTGACCCTTTTAAAACATAACTCAGATCACAAACACTCTGGTGATCAAATCTGCCAATGGTTACCCATCAAAGTTCTTTAAGTGAGTCGCAAGGCCTTGGATAATCTGTCATTGTTTTTTACTGCCCTTTTCCCCTTACTTTCTCTGCTCAATGCTTCAGGCACTTGAACCTGAGAGCTGTACCTTGAAGGTGTCAGCTATGCTCTAGCCTGAAGGATTTTGCAATGTTTGTTCCCTCTCCGTGGGACTCTTTTTCCCGTTATCTGCATGACCATCCCTCACCACCTTACCTCCAAGGCTATTTCAACCTGTATTTAAAATTGCTGCCCATCCCTTTTTCACCACCCTCAATCCCCACAACACATGCACAAATCCAATCCTGCTTCTTTTGGACTACTTTTTTCTTTTTCCACAGCACATTTAGCACCTTCTAACAAGCCATATAATTTACTTACTTATTATGTCTTTCTTTTTCACTTTCTATGCCCCTCTGTTAGACTGCAAATTCCAAGAGTAAAGGAGTCCTAATCATTTTTGTTTACTGATGCATCTTAAGTATCTATAACCATGCCAAGTAGATTATTTAAAAAGAGGCATGAGTGTTGATGGGTTGTTGAAGGCAATCTAGTTATTCATCACTGGGACAGTGGGTGAGTAAAGGATTGAGGATTCATATCATGAGATCTATAACACAAAACAGTATGCAAAAAGTAAAATAAGTAAAACGCGTAATAATAAAGATCATTATTCAAATTGCATTCCTATATGCATGCAAAAATATATATTAGGCACACTCAAATGGATGTTGCTGGGAGGGGGCAATAGGAGTGTGGAAGGAAGATAAAAGGAAAGAAGTAAGGAAGAAAAATGGAAGGAAGGAAAAGAATGGAAGCAGCTTACCAAGGACAACGAGAATAATGCATTATGAACTAAGGAGTGTGAATTAATTCAACACAAAGCATGTGAGGTTAAAAAATAACAACGCATTTCAGAAGGTTTACTAAGTCAAATTGCCTTTCCTTTCCATGAATCAGAACAGAGAAAGTTTACTGTGATTTTATGCCTTAGGTGGGGTAGAACAAATGACACGGGTGCTAAGGTAGAAAAAATAACACAGGTGGTTCAGGTAGAACAAATGACACAGGTGCTAAGGAGCTTCAGAAAGGACCCCAAACCGCAATGTTCTGTGTCTCTTTTGAGTGGTGTGATGTCCCTTGTCTGCAAGTGACTTATTGCATAGCTACATAGTTGATTCATCCAACTTTGCAATTTATTTCTCCAAGTTCTGTAGCATGTCCCAAGACTGAGAGGTTTTCTTCCCTCCCTAGACTTGACTGTTTCTCTCCCTCTACCACTTCTACCAATAAAAAGTTTTCAATCCAAAGACAAAATTCGTGCTTAACTTACTTTCTAGCTGTTTAAGATCAATTATGGGCTTTTTGAGTGGTCATAAAGTTATCTATACACATAAAACAATGAACAAACAGAATAAAACAAATCCCAGTATAAAGAGGCCGAGTGTTAAGAGGCATTGAATGGCAGGGGCTCAGTCCCATGTGGTTCATATATTCTGGAGCTTTCCTGGAACAGAGCCTCACATTTCACCAAACAGGAGGTACACATGCATTTATCATGAAACTCTCCTATTCTGACTCACATGTGACAAATATTTTGTTACTTATAGAACCGAGCAGGTCCTTAACTTGCCCATCTGTTTGGGTGCCTGCGTTTTACATTATTATTTTTTTTTCGTATACCTGAAACCCTATAAGATAAAATGTATCACTTTCCATAAAGAGATGCATCAAAGGGAAAGTGGTTGGAGAAGGGAAGCAAACCTCTGCTGTTTAGGAACTGAGAACCTCGCCTTGGGCTGGGTCCTTGCAACCTGTGTGTGAGCTTCACCCCAGGCAGGGCAGAGGGATGGGAGAGAGCTCTGTGTTTCTAAATAGAAACAGTTTAAAACGTAACTGGTGGAGCTTTTCCGGTAGACTGGGGAACTGAGGTTAAGGCTGAATGGAAGGACTTTGAGAATGAATTTGGCAAAAGGAGACACATTCATTCTAAGAGCATGGGGTTGAAAGGTCTTCATATTTCTTCTACCTCACGTGGTGGTTACAAAGCCAACCTTCCCAAGGTCTTCAGGACCAATGGGCCAGAAACATATGGATTGTATTTTCCCAGAAATTCAGATGTCTTTAACAATAAAGTGGCAAACTGCTCACAAAATATATACCAGAGGTTACCCTAGATCCTCAAACCTTCCGAACATATTTTAAGCTGTTTTGCTGATTCTAAAACCCAATGAAATTTATAAACATGAATACATTCTTCACTCTAATAACAAATAATAATGAATGGTAGGTTTTCGATCCTCATAGACTAGTTTTGCTGGTCGCAGAAGGCCATGCTACGTGGGGCTTGCTAACTGGGAAGGATTTCTAAGAACTGCAGGATACTGCTAGCAGCTTCTTCTTCCTGCTCTCATGACCTCTGCCCTTCCCCTTTGTTCTCTAGTAACAGAGCAATATGAGCAGCTTAGGCCAGGGTGAATTCCTACAGAGAGAGGAGGACCAAGTAGAGAGGAGAGGTCATTCAAAAGGAACACAAGGACATTTTTTCCTGCATTCATTTATTCATCCAACAAATATTTACTGAACACTTACTATGTGCCAGGCACTTGCTTAGATGCTGGTCATCTCCTTCTGTGCAATATGGACTGATCAATATCAGACTGGCTGTTGGCAATCCAACTAATGCCCCTCTTAACTGTGACCTTGCCCTTGTCGTGCTTTTGCACAGCCCCGCCCTGTTCTACCAGTGCTGGGAGCCAGGAGTGCCCAGTAATATTCTGGGAGGTATATTAGGGGCCAAAAAAACATGCTAAAAATCCTACATACTAATTTGATTCAGAAAATTAATAGGTGCACAGAGTCCTCATTCCTTCTAAGACAAGGGACATAAACAAGTAGCCTAGCAGTGGTACTACAAGTGTCCCAGGCAACCATATACATATACATATACATACACATATACATACACATATACATATACATATACATACACATATACATACACATATACATATACATACACATACACATATACATACACATATACATATACATATACATATACATATACATATTTTGCACTAAGTAAAATATGACTTGAATGTAATTATCTTTTTCTCTAATGAGTGAATTTTTTTTATAATTTGGTCTGGGGGGAAGCAAGTTGAGCTCATCAAAGTCAATATGTTGCCCAATGGACCGAAAAATATTCTAAATTATTATTTGCGGTTTTCTGTAGCCACTATTAAACCTTCGTATCACACTCATAGAATCAAGAAACTCCAGAGTTGAAACTGTCTTTAGAAATCAACTTACTGAACTTTTACATTTCACCAAGGAAACAGGCACCCTGAGAAAAGGCGTTTTCAAGTTAACAGCCAAGTTAGCATCTGCTGAGTGTGGCTCCTGGCATGTGCCAGGCACCCTCCATGGTCATTTCATTTTTTACACCTGTCTACGAGGTGTGGCACTGAGGTTTGAATGCAGGGAGACTGACCGCAGAGCCTGTACCCTGAAGCACCATGCAACAGTCGATTAGTGGCAGAGCTGGTAATTGCACGCAGGCCATCTGAGCTCCAGTCCCGGGTTTTCCCACTATCCCACCCAGCTATTCTATCTTGCCATACTCCATCCGCACTATATATACAACTGTCAGAACAATCTCTGCAAAGCACAACTGTAATCATAAAGATTTTTCTGCTTATAAACCTGTAATCATTTTCTCTTGGCCACCTAGGTCAGTATAAATTCCTCACGTGGCAGCCAAGAAAAAAAAAAAGTTCAGCCTTGTTTCTTATAGCTCCCTTGCAGGTACTACAACACTTTTTCAGCCAAACTCGGCTGGAAGTGCTTGCATTTGCCCAAGTTGCTTCCCATAATTGCAGTGCCCTCCCTCCCTGAGCTTTAGAATAGTCTAAGTACTTCCTCCAGGCATTTCTTTTCTTGTTCTTCTAACATATAATTTTACGTAGCCGAGGCTGCTGGTTGCGTAGCACTATCCATTCTCTCTTTCTTGTTTTAGAATGAGAATCTCTGAATTTCAGCTGGGCACGTGGCAGCCTGGATTGAGAACATTTCCCTGTGTCCCTTCTGGCTGGGTGTGGCTCCCTGGTCAGCTCTGGCCTGTGGTCTGTGAGTGGCAGTAGTACGTGCACCTCAAAGGAAGAAAGGCGTCTGCCCTTCTCCTTCCTGCTGGGCGAAAGGCAGACCTAGTGGACGTGGTAGAGAGTGGCACAATCTCAAGTCATATGCAGATAAAGGCAATACTGTATGAATGGCAGAGTCAAGAATTAGAGGAGCCTGGTCCCCCACACAATGGAGCGCTCATGTCAGTGCAGACTGCCTTTGCTCAATCATGTGAGAGAGAAAAAATCTTCCATTTTCCTTTTTTGCATGGGCAGGCACTGGGAAATGAACCCAGGTGTCCAGCATAGCAGGCGAGAACTTTACCTAGTGAGCCACTATGGCCCACCCATTCCATCTTCTTTAAACTGCTTTATTCTTGGTTCTCTTTCTTATAGGATCCTGACCTGAGTCCTCAGGAATGCATTCTTATTTCTTTGATTATCCACAGTCCTTTGTGTTTTTCCTAAGACATTTCTGAATTTTACCATGTAGCAGAGGGCATATGGGGTTTTATACTGGACAGCCCTGACTTGGAATTAACTCCATCATTTAGCAGCTGGGCAACTCAGGCAACTTACTTAGCCTTTCTGAGTTTGTTACCTTACCTGCAAATTGTGAATGTAACTGGAGACAACGATACATGGATTAACTTTCCACTAAGTTCTGAGCTGATGATTTTCATCAGACTCTAAAGACCTGGTGAGTCACTCTTTTCCACTACAGGAAAATACCAACCACAGAAACCGAAATGTCTACATCTGCTTCCCAGGCATCCTCTCCTATGAAACAAGCTGGAAATGCTGACAGATTCTCTAGCTCTCCCTTTACTACTATCTGGACAGACCATTGTCCCTCTGTTTATTGATGCAAGGCTATGATTCACCCTTCCTTAGTCCAGCTTCTTGCATAAAGAGATTATGATTCCAAGTCACAGCCCATTGTTCGTATATTCATATTTGCTCAGAGTTACACGGCACTTGAGGGCTGTGTGGCTCAATTTTCTCTACAAAATGGGTGGGTCCTCAGTGAGGACCTCCCTCCATAGCCTGCCTCACCAACAATTGTCTTGCCTTGGCTTTGGTCTCCACCTTGTCATGTTGCAGCCTACTCTGTTTTTGACAGTACAAACATACTAAAGTTTTTCCTGATATTTTTATTTTGTCCCATTTCTGGAATATACATAGGGATGCTCATCACTTAGGAATTTTAACTCCCAAGATGGGATGGGTAATTCTTTGCTGGGCAATGAGATAATCTAATTCCTTATAGACATCTTTGACAGTGTCAGTTTTCCTCTTCTATTTCAAACATGGCTAGTGATTTCCAAATGTTTGACATCAAGCACCATCATCAGTTCATACTTTGTGAGTATACATCTCAACCATATACTTATTTACTAGCAATTATGTGCACATATTGCTGTATCTTGTAAAATCAATAACATACATAAAACAAATATCAAAGAAGAGCAAAATATAAGTGGAAGTTCAGATATTTTCTACTTACATCCCAGAGGACCATCTTGCATCTTTCCCTCTTTGGAAATATTTGAGCTATACATGATGACTTTTCTCACCAGCATACAATCTCTACATGAGAGAAGAGACTTTTTTCTTTTGTTCACTGCTGTATCCCACTGTTTAGGAGAGTGTATGGCCCATAGTGCATACTCAGTAAACATCTGTTGAATAAATGAGTGATTGGTAAATTCTATTTATAGCTAGACTCCTCACTTCTAGCTCTCTACCAGCCAGCTTCCCCTGGATCTCTTTGGGTATTTCAAGTGCAACATATCCTAAGCTGAACTCTTCATCTTCTGAACCCATAGTTCAGAACCCTACACCAAAGCATTATCATTTATAAACAATTCTCTCTGTTTACTTCACATCTGCACCCACCTGGCTAAATGGCTGGAGAAAAACACACTACCAGGAAGACCCCTCTCACTGTCCATTAAGGGCCATGTAGCTCAGGTGGGCACTGGCCACTGCCTGATAATTCTAATACATCTCCCCAGTCATCTTGACTGCCCCAGATCTTTCACTACTACTTCATAGCTTCTCCCCCCTTTCTCAAACTTCTAACACCCCTTCTCTTTCCTCACTCTCAGGTAAATATTTTGCTAAGAAAATAGAAATAATCAGACTGGACTCTTCCTCTTTTCCTACCATGCCATCTGCATCTGTGCCCCTACACTTTGCCTTTCTTTCACTTACTATGAGTGGGACCATCTTTTCTAGTTTGCTAGCTGCTGAAATGCAATACACAAGAAACAGAATGGCTTTTAAAAAGGGAAATTTAGTAAGTTGCTAGTTTATAGTTCTAAGGCCAAGAAAATGTTCCGATTAAAGCAAGTTTATAGAAATGTCCAATCTAAGGCATCCAGGGAGAGATACCTTGGTTCAAGAAGGCCGACGAAGTTTAGGGTTTCTCTCTCAAGTGGAAAGGCATATGACAAACATGATCAGGGTTTCTCTCTTGACTGGAATGTCATATGGCGAGCGTGGCATCATTGGCTAGCTTTCTCTCCTGGCTTCCTGTTTAATGAAACTCCCTGGGAGGCATTTTCCTTCTTCATCTCCAAAGGTCACTGGCTGATGGACTCTTTGCTTCTTGTGGCTATGTCATTCTCTGCTCTCTCAGAATCTCCTGGCTTTCTCTCTTGTCATTCTCTTTTATAGGATTCTAGTAAACTAATCAAGACCCACCTGAATGGGTGGAGACACATCTCCACCTATTCCAACCTAACAACCACTCTTGATTGAGTCACATCTCCAGGGAGATGATCTCATTACAGTTTTAAACATACAATACTGAAATAGGAATTAGAAGAAACGGCTGCCTTTACAAAATGGGATTAGGATTAAAACATGGCTTTTCTAGGGTACATACATCCTTTCAAACCAGCACACCATCCTTGCTCCTAAGTCCAACCCCTCTACTTGTGCACAGTATCCCATAATTCTTGCTTGCTCAAGGGTTTAACTCATACTATACACCCCTCTTTTTCCTGCTTAATTTTCATGTCTACTGAATAATTGCCATTTGCCCATAAGCATGCTCTAAAAACAAAATTAAATCCCCTTCATCTCTTGAACCCCTCCAGCTCTCACCTCATCTCTCTATACCCAATGAAAGCAAAGATATTTGAAAGTTGTCGGTAGTTCTGTATTAGTTACCTAGAGCTGCTGTAACAAAGTACTACGAACTGAGTAGCTTAAAGTCACAGAAATGCATTATCTCACAGTTCTGGAGGCTAGATGTTTGAAATAAGCGTGCCAGCATGAGTCACGCTTTCTTTGAAATTTGTAGGGGAGAATCCTTCCTTACCTTTTCTTAGTTTCTGATGGTTTTCTGGCAATCCTTGGAGTTCTTTGGCTTGCAGCTACAGCACTTCTATCTCTGCCTCTATTGTCATGTGGCCATCTTCTTTCTGTATCTCTTCTCCCAGTCATATTGGATTAGGGACTCCCCCTGCCCAGTATGGTCTTGTCTTAGCTAATTCCATCTGCCATGACCCTATTTCCAAATAAGGTCATATTCACCAGTACCGAGGATTAGGACTTCAATATACTTAAGTGGAAGACACAATTAAACCCAATAACAAGTCTTTATCTTCATCTGCCTCCCAGTCACTATTATGCTTTGTCACCACCGCTCTGCCTAAGCAGCTTTTGTCAAGGCTACCAACAATCTCTGTCTTGCCATGTCCAATGGTCAATTATCAGGTCTCAACTTACTGGACTTCTCAGCAGTATTTGACACAGAAGAACACTTTCTCCTTCTTGAAACAAGTTCTGCCTTGTTATTGGGACACCACCTCCTTCAATTTTCTTCTACCCCACCAGCAGCTCCTTCTCAGTCTTCATCACTGGCTGCTCATCCCTCTCTACTCAACTGCTACATCTTGGAATGGCAATGGTCAGTCCTTGACTGCCTGTACTATTCTATCTATATTCAGCAACCTGGGTGATATCATTCAATCCCTGAGCCAATTATCATCTGTATACTGATGAATGTCAAATTTATATCTCAATCAAACCTTCTCTATGAGGTTCAGAGTTGTATATACAGCTGCCTCCCTATATTTCTTTTTGTATGTCTAAAATGTTTTCCAAACATAATATGTATCAAATAGAACCTTTGATTCCCTTTTCCAAATCCTTAAAACATATTCCTACCCAACATTTGTCAACCTCAGTAAAAGACACCAATATTTAAATATTTTCTTAGGCAAAGATCCTAGGAGTGATTCTTGATTTGTTTTGCCCCACATCCAACTCATTAGCAAGTCTTGGTTTTTCTACCTTCAAAAAATATAGAACATCCACCCACTTCTCAGCATTTTCATTGCTGCTACCCAAGTCCCAGCTACCATTTGCTTTTGTCTGGATTACTGTTTTCATTCTTGGGTCTCTGAAATTCATTGCCACATCACAATCAGAATGATTAAAACAAAACAAGACATAAGTAAGACTATGTCTCTTCCTTGCTCATATCCATTCAAACACTTCCCATCTACACTCACCATTTATGGTGGACAAAGCTGTAAGAATCTAGTCCCTTCCTACCGTTCTCCATCCCATTACTTCTCTTACTGAGTTTCAGCCACACTGACCTTCTCATTGTTTGCCAAACAAGTCTCCCTTATTTAATTTCAGATTCTTTTTGGCACTATTCCCTCCGCATGGATATCTACCTTCCCAGATCTTTCCATGACTTTCTTCTTTAGTCTCTGTTCTAATATCACTTCCTCAGAAAATCATTCCCTAACCCTTGTGTTACATAAACACAGTGCTCCTTTTACCATGCTTTGTCTTCAGAAGGCTAATCACAACCTGAAATTATATTACCTCTTTTTAAATGTATTTACTAATGGTCTCCTGCACTAGAATGTAAGCTCCCTGAAATTAAGCCTTTTTCTATTTTGTTCAAAGCCTTATTCCCAGCACCTAAGTTAGTATCTGGTACATAGGAGGTTTTTACTAATTATTTGTTGGATAAAATAAAACATATGCCTAAGTTTTTCCAAAGACACATGGGGGAGTCATTCTAGTTTTCTTCTTCCTAAGCATCTCTCCTCATCATGAGTCATCAAATCTCTTATAGTTCACGACCCCAATGACCCCTAAATCTATCCTCTCCTTGTTATAGCCATGTCTACAAGCTTGGCCAACTTTCAGCGGTTCTATTGCAGCAGCCTCTTAAGCTGGCCTCCCCACCTCCAATTCCCAGCTTCCTCACAATTATTTACAGAATTATCTTCTTAAAACATAAATTCTATTGCACTTCTCTTCTGCTTAATATCCTTCAATAGCTCCATCAAGCAAAGAATGAAATCAAAACTCCCTGGCTTGAAAAAAGCTACAATCAGTTTACATTTCCAACTAATTTCATGCCACTCTCTTTTCACTACATCCCATGCCACAGTCATATACATGCATTTGGTAATCACAGTCACCAAATAGGCACATTTTTTCCACTCACACTGTTCCCTCTACCTGAGTGTCTTTTCCTGGCTAAGTACTACTTAGTCTTTGAGATTAAACTTAAATCTACCTCTTTGAGTCAGTTTTCCTGTTTTTCATAAGCTTCCTCCTCTGTACTCCGTACTCTCAAAAAACCTGGCACATACCTGTGTAGCATTTGTTTGCTTGTTTTGCACGACATTCAGTCTCACTGAGTCACATTTATTCATTCATAATATTTTTCTTGAGCAACTACAGTGTGCTTAGCACTATCCTAAGCAGTAGGGATATATATAGTTGGGAACGAAACAGACAAAATATTTACCCTTAAGAAGCAAGGAGAAGACAGACAATTTAAAAAATTAAGTAAAATACATAGACTAGGTAGATGATGCTAAGTACAATAGAATAAAATCATCCAGGGAAGAAGCACACAGCAGCTTGGAGTAGGAGCAGTGATGTTCAGTTGGTTGGTCAGGGAAGGCAATACTGAGATGACATTTGAGTGATACTTGAAGGAGGTGAGGAGCGAGCCACCTGGGGGACAAGCATTCCAGGCAGAAGGAATAGCAGATGCAAAGCCTTTGATTGGGAGTGGTCTTGGCCTGATTTAACAAAACCAAGAAGAACAGTGTGGCTGCAGCAGAATAGGCAAGGGGAAGAGAGGCAGGTGATGGGGTCAGAGAGGAGTAACAGAGGTCTTGTGGTCATAGTGTGAACTGTGGCTTTCACTTTGAGCAAGGTGGGGAGCCACTGAAGGGTGCTGAGCAGAGGAGGAACAGGATCTGACATATGTATTAACAGGATCCCTTTGGCTGCTGTGAGGAGAGAGGACAAAGGATGGGTGCAGGGAGACCAGTTAGGAGGTTTCTGTGACAATCCAGGCAGGGGGTGAAAGTGGCCTGGACCAGGGTGGTTGACCCCATTAGATGTGAGAGTCAGTGCCACGTCCCATTTATGCTTGAACCCCCAGCTTCCAGTTCAGTGCGCCCAACACCCAACACAGCAGGCACTCAAAGTCAGTGACTAAGTGAGTGAACCAGGTTGTCCAACCAAAAATCAAGAGCTTCTGAACCTGCACTAGCTTTTTTTCTAGGACCAGATTTTGCAGCTTGAACAGACAAGGTTTGTTTTCTGCTTTTCCTAATTGGATGGCCCATAGGCCACATTCTGAGGACTGGGTGGGTGTTTGCGCAGGGACCAACACAACCAAAATCTGATTGGGAAACTGTTTCTTAAACTACTTTGGGACATTTGAACACATTTTCCAAAAAAAATAAGAAAAAACCTCATATTTCTCAAGGCAATCTGCCTTAGGACATCAAGTACCCCAAGATCCCAGGACTCACACGCTTCAGAATTCAATCAAAACTTTTTTCGATCCTAAATCAAGTTTCTAACTGTCAAAAGCCATCTTTCTGGGTTTAATTTGGAGATCAAAAATGGAAGGATATTAAAATAAAAAATTCCAAAACAATATTTGGATGAGTTCATTGGAAGGGATGAATTAACATGTGGGTTAAAGTTTTCTTAAGAAAGGGATATGCACGAAGAGAAAAGTGTTGGGAGGCTGGATAGCATTTCCTTAAACTCTATAAAATAGGGGTATTATGTGGCTTCTCCAGGATAGTTAGGGGGCTTCAGTGAAATAATGTACCTAAAATGCCAGTGAGTGGCATTAAGAAATTTTAGTCCTATCCTGCCCACTCCCTTAAAAATTCTTTTAGCTGTTTGCCAGGGCGCTGAGTGACAGTCCACCAGGCTGTCATTAACAAGGTCACATTTCTCATCTGGTAACAAGCAGAGCTGCAGTACAACTTTTGTGGCCTTTGGCACTTTTTCTTTTGCAGGCTCTTCCCTCCATAATTATATCAATATTAAAAATTATTTTTTATGCAACTAACCACTTCAACTTCTTTTTCTCTGTTTTAGGCAAAGTCCGGTCGATTTTCATAAGTTCTATATTTTTCTGATGTGAGGGAAAAAATGAAACTTTTTTTATCAACACAAAATGTTCTCTCCTTTTTTTCTACTACTGGAGAAAGTAAAACGATTTTGTGGGCACTCAGAAGTACCTCGGGCCAGAGGCATTTCCCCACAGATAAGTCGATCATGATGATGAGAGAAACCAGAAGAACAAAGTCCAGCAACTTGAAGCTGCAGAATCAAGGAGACTTGCTTCTGTGGGAAGTTTTACTCGTCCCCACAATTGGTTTTCCTGACTCCCTGACCCTTCGATCCCTTTCTGAGGACTGACAAGGGGAGGCACAATATAAGATTTGTCCCCTGAAACGGCAGCAAAACAATAAAGCAGTCTGTGGTTGGATTGGTAAACTTCAGCTAATATGAAACAGAGCAAAGGACTTGTCTAACGAGGAAATTAAATATTCCCATCCACACACACCTCGGCCTGGTGTGAGTCCTGCCCTGAGGCTGTCAGTAATGAATGCTGAGGCAGCCCCTTCGGACGGGCAGGGAAACCACCCTGCACCCCCACTGCACCCCTCAGGGGCCCCCACGCACATCGGGAGCAGCAGGTCACCACCCACAGGGCCTACTGCAATTATGAGCCAAACAAAACTGAAAGATGGAGGCTGCCCTTGTGAGCAGGTGATTCTGGACCATTAGAGAACATTTAAAGAGATTCATCGTCCACTGGTGGGACTGCTCCAGCCACTTTTGCTACAAGACTGGACTCCTTTTAGCATCTCTAGTGAATGATGTGAATTAGTAATCCAATGGTGAGGCCAGCATGGACAGAAGTTTCTGGAACAGAGCTAACTGTGATAGACTCCTTTTAACCATCCCATAGTTCTCTGGAGACCTATCTTACTCTGGAGAATGAGCCCTGGTGACTCGCTGCTAATGTGCTTCTTCATTAGGCTCTTTTCCCAGTGTCCTGGGGATAGAACAGAAGAGGAAATGATGAAAATAAGCTGCTTTATTAATACCATATCTTGTCTTTTAATTTCAGTTCCCTTGTTTCATTATTAGTTGATTAATAACAAACACAACATCTATTCATTCATTCAACAAATGTCTATTGGGAATTTACTACACGTCAGACACTGTTCTAGGCCCTTGGAATATAGCAATGAACAAATGACCCCTTCCCTTTGTGGAGCTGACATTCTGGTGATAATAACAAGACGAAATAATAACACAATATTCACCAGAGTTTATCAATTCTAAGATGGCAATGATCTAAGTTGCATCATTACTCTATGCACCACTAAAGAAAGAGAGATCACTGCCAATTAATTGCTGTAATGAAAACATTCTGATTTCATATATGTTAAAATGTGAAAAAATTGTGCAATTTAGACTTAATTGTATATGGTAAATAAAATATATAGTACATTAGAAGGTGATTATGGCGGGAAAAGTACTGAAAGCAAAGGAATTGGGGTAAGGGAGTGACATTGAACAGAGACATGAAGTAGGCATTCAAAAACTATTTTTTGAATGAACGAGTTTCTATATACCAAGCACTTCACAGATATTATTTCTGAAAACTCATTAGACGCTGGGGGTAGGCATTACCATCCCCTGTTTTATGAATGATGAAACCTGGAAAAGTTAAGTAACTTGCTCTAGATTATATAGCCAGGCAGAATTTGAACTCAGGATTCCCTGATGTCAGCATACAGGCTATTCCTCTTCATCTTTTTGGCTCCTCTGCTCACAGTAATTGTAATTTCCTTCCAGTGCAAAGGGCTGACTCTAGCCCTTTAAAAACTCAAAAGCAAAGTGGGACATCAGACCTCTGAATAAAAACCAGACTTGCATAAACCAGAATGAAACCTCTGGGAATAGAAACCTCAATCCACTGCCTGGGAAATGCCACATCTTGCAGAATTGTGAGCAGTTGGCTGCTTAACTCACTTCTCTGGTTCTATCTGTCTTCACTTTAAAATCTATTATTTGAGTGAACTAGGAGGGCATATATATATATATATATATATATATTTTTTTTTTTTTCACTAAAAACCCTTTCCCCTCTTAAATGGCTTAACCCAAACTGGCAGCACAACTGTCAAAAATAAACTTACTCTACCATTTGATATTTTTAAAAAGCGTAAGGCCAACTAGCAATGGGTGTGGAAATTTACCACAGTCTTTCTAGGACTTAGTAAGGCATCCGATGTATAGAAAAACATCTTGGGCAAAACCAGCTAAGCCAATATTGGTTTAATTCAAAATTACACTTAATTTGAAACAACTGTGTTTTCCTCAGCCAAATCGCGACCCTATTGTTCTTTAATAAAAACAGCAGTGAAACCATATTCAAAGTGCATTTCTTTCTCCAAAAATTGATGTTTCACATTAACAAGGTTTCACTGTTTGTGGGAACCACTCATGCTATGAGGTACGGTCTCCATCAGAACCCCCCGAGTGGGAAGTTTATCAGCAGTCAGGCAAGGCTCCTTAAAGATGTGAAATTTTGCCTTCAAAGTGAGGGTTTCATTAACCTTGGTCCTAATGAACCAATCTAGCTCGGCACAGCTCAGAATCCATGAGACCCAGGGGTCTTTGTTGTGGCTTTGTTTCATCCATAACCTGCTTGGGGGCAAGCACAAAACGGATTCTATGCAGCAGTCCTCCATTCTTGTATCGCTGCAGAGTATTCTGTTGCATAAGTGTACCACAGTTTGCTTATCCATTCTTCTGCTGGTGAATGTTTGGACAGCTTCGCTTGGAGGCATTATGGATGAAGTAGTGGGACCAGGGGGCAGGGGGGGTGGTGGTGGTGGTGGGCAGTAGATAGTAGGTTGTGGGTGAGCAGGTCATTGACCAGACAGGGGCATGAGGAAATTTCTGGGGTGATGGAAATCTTCTGTATCTTAATCTGAGCAGTGGTTACATGAGTGAACACATGGGTAATATGTTTATCACGTTCTGCACGTCAGATTTGTAAATTTTTCTATATGTAGATTTTACTTAAACTTCAAAAAGGCTGCCATGACCCTCACCCTCCCATGTGGAACCTATGTTTCAAAAAACAAATAATACCCAGACACATCCCAGAGTATGTTGGATAGATAATTAAAACATTTTGGTAAAGCCCCTTAAGGGACGGGAGAAAAAAATATGGAATCATTAAGCTTTACCACAGGGAAACACCTGATACTGTCTCAAATATTAGGGACTTCCAAGTTGATAGATCAAGCCCTTGATTTTGAGGCTTGCTTTTGTGACGCTTATTTCTGTCGCGGAGAACCTACGGCTATCTACAGTTATGCCTAAGAGTTCCTTCCAGAAAACCTCTTTCATTTCTCAGGTATGACCCCCCTCTCTCTTTAAGCCCAATTCTGCAAGTGAAATCATTACCGTCTCCCCTCCCGCAGGACATATGACATCCAGGGATGAAAGTTCCCCTGGCAATATGGAACATGACTTCCAGGGATGAGCCTGGCCCTGGTACTATAGGATCAACAATGCCTTCCTGACCAGAAGGGGGAAAAGAAATGTGAAAAAATAAGGTATCAGTGGCAAGAGAGTTCAAATAGAGTCAAGATGCTATTCTAGAGGCTACTCTTGTGCAAGCTTCAGCTAGATATTGCTAATTACTTTGGTTTGTCAATCCCCAACCCAAACCATTCCAGTTAACCCTAAAGAACACCCAGGGCCCTGGCCGAGATTCTCTACAAAAGTTTCACGTACTAAGATTACTTTTCAGAAAACTACAACCTCCAGATGGGTTCTTAGGCCACAGAAATCCTGAAACCCAGAGGGGCCAGCCTCTCTATGAACATCAACTTGTTCCATCCCCCTATCCTATACTGTCGACACCCCTTTCCAACTTGAGAAAAGTTAGAATGGGCAGAGCCCAAATACCCTTAAAGATTGGAAGAAGGATCAAAGGAGGAGGAGTTATAACCGAGAAGATAGAATTTAACAAATGAGTATGACTGTTGAATCATTATATTGATATTTCTGCTGGTCTCCAGTGTCTTAGAGGAGCTAGAAGGAAAATCTCAAACTATGGCACAGTAACCCATACGAAACTGAAATCTGTTCTATAATTACTTGTTATAATGTACTTTGAAATGTATTGCTTTTCTGTATATATGTTATAGTTCACAATAAAAAATGTCAAAAAAAACCCCCATATAGTCTCAACGTCCTTGAATAGGTCTGGTTGGAAGGAAATGAACATATTATTTATATCTTATGTATTTATAGACATTTTTGCATGTAATAACTCAAAGTATTAAGGAACTCAGCCAAGATCATGCAAGGACCAAATGGCGGATCTGATTTCAGACCCTCTGGCTGCCCCTAGGGCACTAGAACCCGGAGCGAGGCCGGCTCTGCTAAGGGAGTGTGCAGAAGGCACAGCCCGGGGCCTCCCGAGGCAGCAGAGAGACCCGGGAGCCCTGGGGTCAGGAGGGCAGCCCTTTGGCTCGCGTGCCTGAGTCCCCGTCTCCCGGGAGCTCCTCGGCCCGCCCCGCTTCTTGTATTTCGATCGTTCCCGCCCACAGGAAGGCAGCTGAAGTGAGGCGCCAGGATACGAGCAGCTACGAGAGGGAAGGGCCACCAAAACAGCCCTGCCGCCCTGCCAAGAACAACAGGAAGCTCGCCGCCGCACCCCTTGCTCGCTGCAGCCCTGGACTGCAGACCCGGGGTTATTTTCTCCAAAGGGCCTTCAGCAGATGTTACATAAACAAAACCTCCACTGACTCCAGTCCTGGGTCTGGCCGCAAATAGCCCACGGGCTTTCCCCCCGACTGACTCCTGACTCCGCAGTTCTCTGCCACTCTCCATGGTCCCTCGGCGTGGACGAGCCGTTTGGCTCTCTTGACCGCACGTGCAGGGTCCCCAAGAGGCCTGTTCTCTCCGCACAACAGAAAGCAGGGCTGGTTGCTTTCGCTGGTAAGTCAGAAACAAGGCGTCCATCCAGCGACCTTTGATGGCTACGGGCCCACAGGGGCACGTCTCCCCCGCAGGAGGGAGGCAGGAAATACCGAGGAACAGCTGGGGTTGGTCAGCTGCGGGCATGACTGGCTCCCTCCCTCTCTGCCTCTGTGTAGAGTGGAGTTTGAATGAGAGCTCAAGAGCAGACTCTCCAGGTAAGCACAGGAGGTTTGCTTGCAGGTTTCTTACTATCTTGATTTAGCAGCTGAGCACTGAGATTCTTCCTCTGAGCGCCTTTGAGTTTATCTGGTCCCACTGGCACGTCATTGTCTTCATTTGGCAGGAAACCATTCCTTTGGTGAACATCTGGAGATTCCAGGACCTCTGGCAGAGGCTGGGGTAACCCTGGGCTTTACCATTTCAATATAGTCCCTAAAAAGCTATTAGAGTCTGCTCCCCCGGCTGCTTTCACTTGCCCAGAATCTTTACTCATAAAAACATCAAAAACAACATCTACAATTAAAATACATATCAAATATTTTAATATTTCTCAGTAGTATTATATAAGAAATATTGAATTGTCACTATGTGCCTGATACTATGCTAAGGATTTTACATGTTTTATTTTATTTACTGCTCACTGACCAGCTCTATGAGATAGGTGCAGTGATTATCTTCAGATTACAGAGGAGTAAACCGCGGTTCAGAAAATATCCAGAACTTGTCAAAGAAGTGGCAGAGGTGGGTCACAGACCCAGTCTGCCTGACTAGCCTCCATATCTTAACCACTTCATCACATACCTCAGAAAGAAGACAGCAGATCTTACAGCACCTCTTTTCCATTGTCTTACTTCATTTTTTTTTTTAATTTATTTTTTTTTACATAGGCAGACATCGGGAATTGAACCCAAGTCCACGGCATGGCAGGAGAGAACTCTGCCACTGAACCACCATTGCCCCCTAGTCTTACTTCAGTTTAAAGTCCAACCCACTCCAACTGTGATCTGTGTAATTAAATATATCATTGGTGAATTAATTATCCAACCCATATTTATTGAATAAGTCCTTTGGTCAAGAGGCTATGCAAATCTGCACCAACCCCCTCCCCCAATGTGTAATATGTAACAGGTGAACATGAGCTCATATTTTATCAGCAGTTGCATCTTGGTTATGAGATGGCTTTATGCTTTCCCACAGTGGAAGTTCCCAGACCAGACCTTTAGCCAGGAACTGGGGAGGGGATGGGAATGTACAGAGAGACTTCCGAGGAGTCTGTTGGGTAACACTTCCTTCCTTCTCTCTCTGTTTCCCCCCATATGATGAGACCTCCGCGAGTGTAACCTGCTGGCCTCTTGCTACCCCTTTGCCATCTCCCCGGGAGAGGAAGAATGACTTATCTGATAGTGAGTTTGGAAGAGAAAATTGGGAACAGAGTGACTCAGCTCCTTCCTCTTCCTCTCCTGTGTGCCACAAACTTTAGAGGAGGACTTTTGCAGGAAGGTGCTTTTTGTAACTGGGTGAGTAAGTTCAGCACAGGAGGAGGTATTGGAAAGCCTAGTGATAGATTTAAAGCTACATTCTGCAACCCAGTATTTATCAGTAATGTTCATTTTGACCTGTAATTATCTAACTTCTGTGACAGGGAAGAAAGGTGCTATTTATTGCACCCCCTCCAAGCTCAACACAGTTGATGCTTAAGTTAATTTTGGGAGGATAGGTATGAATAATGACAGGGGTGGGCTAACCTCTTTGGATGAACCTGGAATAATCTACATCCCATGCGCCTGAGACCAGAAAGACAGTGCACTGTAAAGATACGAGGCACATTTTCCGGATCTTTCTCTGCCTTACTCCCTGCCTCATGCAAAACATGTTTTGTTTTCTCCTGCGGCATAATCTGCCACTGAAAGCTTCAAAGTAACTAATAGTCCAGTAGAGGGAGCTGGACTAAACAAGTATCAAGCTGAATGGTGAGACCCTTGCAACTAGCCAAGCAGGTGGCCCTGTGTGTACTTTGGAAGTGCCACATATTAATGGGACAATTGCTCTTTTAAAAGCTCTGAGCCGGAGCAAGGCTTTTGCAAGGTGGTAGCTTGAGTTTTGTGGGCTGCCCCTGATTGTACAACTTACTTCCATCAGCAGAGCTTGGTTTTGGCACAGCATGACCATGCCACAGTTAGACAGGCTTGTAAATTCCATAGAAGGTCCTTAGCGGCAGCGTGGTGAGGGAGCTGGACGTTTCAGCCGATCCAGGGCTCACACATCATCCAGGGCTGTTCATGGTCTCAGGAGACAAACACCGTGTCAAAAAAACCTGTAACTTAGGGGGCTTATAAATGACAGACTTCGAGGGCAGTGGTTGGGAAGGAGGTGCAATAAAAGGAGAAACTTGCAAACATGTTTGGAGTTTGTGTTCACCTAATCCAGCTGGCTGTCTGTGGTGCTGTGGACTGGGGCTAGCCTCAGCTCCTTTGCAGTCATCAGTATGATGAAGACCTTTATTGAAGAAGCCTCTGTGGCCAAGGTGATTATGGGATGTGAAAAATATGGAACAAAAGCAATGTGTATTGTGTGTTCACACTTGCATACAGCACATCTTTGCATGTGCTTGGATTTGTGTGAGAACAGAGTGGATAGGACCTCTTGATTAAGTTATTTCATTTGAGGCATGCTCTAGGTGAGTCTTAATCCTCTGACTGGAGTTCTTTATAAGAGGATAAAAGATAGAAGACACAGGGGGAAAAAAAAGCCCCAGAGAAGCTGAGATGAAATTCAAAGAAACTAGCAGAGAGGAAAGCCAGAGAAGCTGAGAGACAAGGACATACACAGAAGCTCAGAGAGGAAGCTGCTGAAGTCAGAAGCTGGAAGCAAAGAAACCTTGGAGAAAAGGGAGAGACCAGCAGTCCATATGCCTGGCTGTGTGTCAGAGGACCTGAGGATTGCTGTTAGCCAGTCTCTGGGGAGAGAGCATTGCCTGTTGATGGCCTCAGTACTGTAAACTTGTAAGTTGATAAGTCCCTATTGGAAAAGCCAACCCATTCTTGGTATATTGCATTCAGTCAACTTTAGCAAATTAAAACAGTAGCTATGGCAGAGACAGGAGAGCCAGCAAAACTGGCATCTTTGTGGACTCATCAGTCGACAGGCTAAAAATACAAGCCAACTTGTTGGGAAACAAGAGAGAAACAAGGAAGTACATGAGAAGTCTTTACCATGTATGTCCATGAAAACAAAGGGAATTAAACTGATTATGGTATTTTGACTATGCCAGTTATTTTAACAGATAAATCCAAGACTTTTTGTGGCTTAACACAATAAAAAATTTGTTTGCCGCTCACATCAAAATCCATTTCAGTTAACTAGAAGGTATGGGATGGCTGTACAAGATGCAGTCATTTCAGGGCCTAAACTGCTATATTTAACACATAGTGTCCAAGAACATCTTGGAGAGAGAAGTCAGGGGAAAGTGTAAGAAGGCACGCAATTCTTAAAGGCCTTAGCCTAGAAGTGGCACATCACTTTCATTTCTATCCCATCAGCAAGATCTAGTCTTACACCCCCATCTAGATGAAAGGGCCTTAGGAAATGCAGTTTGTATCTGAGCTTGGGAAAGGGAAGCAGGTTGTGCACACATCCAGTCAGTCTCTGCCAGAGGAATGAAGTAAACTTGGCGAGTCTCAGTTCTAAAAATGGCCCAATTATTCTGGGGGACTACTCTCTAAGTATGAGAGAGCCAAGCAAACATGCTTGAAGGTAAAGTCATTAGGGAACTCTTGAAAGTTCCAAAAGCCATGCTGAACCTCAGTCTTGAGTGGTGTTCCCTAACTTTTTCATGTCATGACGCACATAGGACAAAAGGATTCTTGTATTATGTATCAGGCCCTATGGATGAGGCCATTCAAGTCCAGAGAGGACAGTGCAGGAGGCTCCAGCCATTCCAGGCCCACCTGATCACCATGGAGGCTGAAGATTATATACTAGTGTTAAGTGAAATAATATGACCACCTTCATTGGGCATTGCCAGGAGGGATCCCTTGGTAAGAAAGGATTTTCCAAAAAGACAAAAACGATTGACCTGCAAGGGCTTTCTGAGAAAATGGAACAATGGAATGCATTCTACAGAATTACAGATAATACCTGATGATGAACAAATTTCAGTCTAGGAGAAATAGCATATCAGAATGGACAAGCATACAACACTAATCAATATATATCTGCTCCCCACTGGGTAAGAATCCTCCCCTCCATGAAAAATGGAAACTGAACACCAGCCAATCAGAACATTTCCTCACTTACATGTGCATTTGCCCTAAATAAGCTTCTTTGTTCCACAGAGTTCCTTACCACTTTGTTTGCCCAATTCCCAAATCTTTTGTTGCCCAAATAAGCTTAAAATTTTTAAATGCCTCAGTTTATCTTTGACACTAACAACCTGTTGGCAACACTCTAGAAAATTATGTCTAGAGAACAAAGTAGGAGACATAAAGATCAGGTGTGTATTCTGTGAAAAAGTGTATTCTGCCACTATCATAGGATAAGACCAGGGAGGGAAAGCAGGTGCTTAAAGACCAAAGTTCCAGAACCAGAATAGAGCCCACAGTCAAAGTGGGTGGTACCAACCTTGTGAGAAAGTCTCATGAGTTGGAGTGTCAGGTTATATTTGCAGCAACTCCTCCTATTCTCTCCTGATAATTAGCTGGGGGGAAATTGCAAAAAAAACCCGGACATGGGTATTAATGTCCATTAGAAGACACAATGAAGGAGAAGTTATCAGAGGAACATAGATTACTATGTCTCAATGTGAAAAACAACTGTATTTTATCTTTGGTTTGGTTTAAAGTCATCTCCATTTTCAACTAAGAAATATTTCGTTTCATCTGTAAATAATTCAGCTGGTGTTTATAAATTATAGGAAAATGTTGTTAGATCACAACACAGCAGAGAGTCTGAAGGCCAATTAAAAAGCTCCTATGCTTTTTTTTTTTTTTGCATGGGCAGGCACCAGGAATCAAATCCGGGTCTCCGGTATGGCAAGAGAGAACTCTACCACTGAGCTACCATCGCACCACTCTAAAAAGCAGCTATGCTTTTAACAAGTCCCCCACGAGGCGTTTCCTCTAAAAGAGAAATCAATTTGCACACCTGTGATTATTGTACCATCAGAGAATCTTTGGAATGTTTTTAACACTGGACATCTGAAATTAAAAATGCAAGGTACCACTTAGAACTGATTTACAGTTTTACTTTGAAGTTAAAGAATTGTCCAGCTCTTTCACAGATATTATTCTTGCTTTCCATGAAGTTATGAAAAATACACTGGAGAAATATTTTATTAAAATGTTTAAAGCAAACAAATAACTTTCAGAATAATATCCAAACCCTTTGTCATTTCCTTTCTCCGTTTTCATCAAGTATGGAAGTATTTAACCAGACAGGAAGAAGTTGGTGAATCTGGAAAGTTGCTGAATTCTCTTATTTAAATCAATCCACATTAAACACAAGCTGTAGTTTTATTAACAAGTGAAGGATAAACATAATTTATGCTGAGTCTGAGTGGAATATGAAAGAAAAATCAGTTCCCTTCTAGCCCAGTGACCCTTGAACAAATGAATGGTTCCTCCAGAAACCCCATGGAAGAGGATTTCCTGACATTGGGTCAGACCAAACCATTTACATGTCAAGTCCCTGCCCATCAAAGAATCCAGCCTCGAAGGATCACTGATTCCTTAGGCTTACGAACCACTTGGAGTACACAAGGTGATTTAAAGGTGTTATAATGATGAACAATTTAATTTTAACACAAATGTACTTAATTTAATATATATTAGAAAAAACATATCCAGCAATTACTGATTTCATCAATAATTTTATTTAGAATGAAGGTAAATATTTAAATTATAAGAAGGGGGGTCTATTAAAAAATGTTAAGAACATAGTAGTAGAAGTAGTAGATACAAAAATATGCCACCCAGATTTCCCTAGAGGGAAGGCTTACTGCTTAGCTGCAGGGGGTATGGTCAGCAGACAGCTGGCAGCTGGTAATTCCACTAGGATCTGCTTCTGCTGCAGAAAGCTGCATCACCCAAGGATATAAATCCTCTGGTCAGTGCACATTTAGGGGGGATATGGAGGCTGAACTGTCTTGACCAACCTCAGGACCCCCGATGGGCAATACTTGCTTTAGAGGCCCACCCTCATATTAGCCAAGGCTTTGTTGGGCCAATACTACAGTTAGGTTCCCTCTCTGCCCGATCCTGCTTCCTCCTCCTTGCATTATACAGGTGCTGGTCCCTAATAAACATCTTCTATCCCAGCTTTCATTTCAGCTTCTGCTCCTCAATAACCTAATCTGCTGTGGTGGTTCACAGAGATGGCAAAACATAGGGCAACACTTTCAAGTCCTTCCTCCTTCCTCTCCTACCCTTTACAGATAGTGGACTACTTACCTTTATCTTCCTGGTTCTGAATTCTTGGTTCTGTTTCCAAACTCAGATACCTGCCCCTAGTTCAGGGCCACTGCTTAAGGCTGTTCAGTCTGCATTTTGCTCATTGGTGACCATTTTCACTTCTCATCTGCTAAAACAAATATCATATAATGGGTTGGTTTAGCAATGGGAATTTATTGACTCATGAGGCTAGAAAACTTATTTCCTCCCAGGATTGGTATCTTCTGGCTGGCCAGCAATTTGGGGGATTCCTTAACTTTTCTATCACATGTCAATGCACATGTCACCATTTTCAGCTTTCTCTTTTAGGTTCTGTTGACATTCAGCTTCTGGCTACTCGCTGTGGCTTCTCCTCTGTGTCCAATTTTCTTTGCTCAAAAGTACTACCACCATATTGGATTGAGACCCACACTCATTCAGTGTGGGCACATCTTAACTAACATCTTCAAAGGTCCTATTTATAAATGTGTTTATACCTACAGTACTAGGGTTTAGGACGTGAAGAATGCATTTTGTGGGGGACATGGTTCAATCCCAACAGTGATCATTTGAGAAGAAGGGTGGGGAGCAGTTGAAGCAAAATCCAGCTTGTGTTCCACTCACCAAATCATGGATACTGATGAGGAGATATGTTGTTTGGGAGAAGGGCCACCTGTTCCTAAATTGTTCCCAGGAGCTTTATGGGTAGCATAGCCCAGCTGTCCTTCTCTCTCCCCACACCCTACCAACATTACCTGCACCCTGTCACCCCCAATACCCACTCTCTTGACGTTGGCTGTCCTGAGTGGTGTGGCCCTTTGCCTTGGGTACTTGCCTCAGCATCTTCCACTGTTTTGGGGGTCCCTGCTTGGGCCCTCTAATCCTTTCGCCCTTTAAGAGGAAGAGTTCTCCTGTGACCTTCACTGTCAAGTTTTTAGAACCTAGAACAAGAACTTCACTAAGCCTTCTGAAATGTTTTCCCCTTCGGATACAGTGCCTGTGCCAGAAAGCACCTGTTAGAGATAACTCATACTTTTCTTCCTCTCCTCACCCTCTCTAAATCATATACTGTGCACTCTAAAGTCAAGACAGTATAACATTTCACAGGTATGCAATTCCAAATATCTGAGAGGAATTTATAAAACAATAGCTAATGTTTACTAGTGCTTAGTTCATGTTAAACACTCTGCTAAGTGCTTTACATATTTTATTGCATTTGATTCCCACAATACTCCTAAGTGGTTGGTATTAATATTCCCATTGAGAAGCAATGTTTAGCAATGTACCCCTTAACTAGGAAATAGCAGAGCCATATTTCAGAGCTGCATTCACCTGACTCCAAAATTGAAGTAACCACTTTTATTGTGTAATGTCAGAGAACACTCAAGCAAAGGCTCCTGCTGCCAGAAACAGCAGGAAAGACAGTTGGAACCAGGCAGGCAGACACTCCACCCTTTGGAGTGAGGGGAGAGTGATGAACTCCTCTTCCCCTTTAAAGGATTCAAATCAAACCTATAATTGAACCAGGTTGAAGATCTGAACCTTTGAGTTTGGTTGGCTTCATTTTAACCATGTACCTAATAATTTGTCATCTTTTAAAGACCATTTCCTCTGCACCTGCACCCAAAATATACCCAAGGTCCAATGTTTTAAGGAAGAGTTACTCAGACCCTGCTTGGCAGCCCACTCCTGAATCATATCACAATTTGTGAATATCACAGCCTCTAGGGATTGAGAAGGTAGAAACAAGAAGTGGGGCTGATGGCTCCCTGACCTCGTGGCTTCTCGAGATGGTGAAGCAAACAGTTGGAACAAAGTTAAAGACCAGACTTTAGATTTCAGTTATAATTTATGTCATTTCAGCTGGGAGAAACATGAAAATCACCTGCCTTAGATCTCTGCTTGGATGTTTTATCACTCTTGAAGAGTGTACAGAATCCAGTTGAATCTCACCCCCAGATTCTTAGAGTCAAATCTTGCTATGGAGGCATAGAGATGGGCAAAATGACTCTGCTTTTGCATTTCTCCAAGATTTCTCCAGAAGACCAGTTTCTGTTTGTGAATAATTCAATTTATGAGTCCATCGACTGGAGACCAAATCAGGGATACCAGTGGCATTCCAAACCTAAACCAGATCTCCCAAGCTTTCTATTTGCCTGTCTGGTATGCTGGGTGTTAAGCCCTGGGATCCCTGAGGTCTTAAGTTCCCAACCACCATTCTAATTGCCTGCTCAAAGATCTAGCTATGCTGCATTTTGCTGACACATGCTATCCAAGTCCAGCCCCTAGGGAACTGCCTTAATTCTCCCACATCTTTGGAATATACTTTTTCCCCCTTAGAGGAGACTAGAAGAGACAGCAAAACCCCAACTCATCTCTAAGTATTCTGACGTTTCTAACAATTCTTTCAACGTTAAGGTCACAGGCTGTGAAGTCAAACAGATCTGGCCTGAAATCCTGCTATTTGGACAAATTTCTTAACTTCTCTGTAAGCCTCGATTCCTCATCCATACAATGGAGACACTAGCATAGAACTCATTCTACCATTGTAAGGATGAAGTGAGATTAAACATATAAAGTACTTTACCCCAGTAAGGCACTCAGGACATGGTAACTATTTTTTTTTTCTCTTTAAGTTTTTTTATTGTGAAATATAACACATATGCAAAAAAGCAATAAATTTCCCAGTACATTTTAACAAGTAGTTATACAACAGTTTTAAAAGTTTGATATGGGTTACAGTTCCATGATTTTTCTTTTTTTTCTTCTAGCTGCTCCAAGACACTAGAGACCAAAAGAAATATCAATATAATGATTCAGCAATCATCTCATTTGTTAAATCCTGTCTTCTCTGTTATACTCCTCCTTCTCTCATTTTTCTTTTTCTTTTTTTTGTGATAAATAATATATATACAAAAAAGCAATAAATTTCAAAGTACATCGTAACAATTAGTTGTAGAACATATTTCTGGAGCTTGGTATGGGTTATAATTCCACAATTTTAGGTTTTTACTTCTAGCTGCTCTGAGGTGCTGGAAACTAAAAGAAATATCAATATAATGATTCAGCACTTATGCTCATTTGTTAAACCTGACCTTCTCTATATAACTCCACCATGACCTTTGGTCTTTCTCCCACTCTTTTGGGAGAACTTCCCAACTTTTTCAGGTTGGAAGGGGCTATTGATAATATGGGTAGGGAGTTGGGACCATCTGATGTTCTGGAGAGGCTGGCCCATCTGCATTTCAGGACTTATCTGGTCCAAGGACCCATCTGGAGATTGTAGGTTTCTGGAAAGTTACCTTAGTGCATGGAACCTTTGTAGAAACTTATATAATGCCCTAGGAGTTCTTTAGGATTGGCAGGAATGATTTTGGTTGGGGTTTTCCAAGTTATGATAGGTGGCAATGTCTAACTGAAGCTTACATAAGACTGACCTCGAGAGTAGCCTCTTGACTCTATTTGAACTCTCTCAGTCACTGATACTTCATTAGTTACATGTCTTGTCCTCCTTTTGGTCAGGATGGTATTGTTGATCCCACGGTGCCAAGGCCAGACTCATCACTGGGAGTCATCTCCCCTGCTGACAGGGAGACATTCACCCCGGTATGTCATGCCCACGTAGTGAGTGGGGGAGCAATGGTTTCACTTGCAGAGTTGGGCTTCCTACTTTTCTTGTTGCACTCAGTCTGATTGCCTTTTCTTATGACAATTATTATTTTTTAATTCTTATTGTGGTAACATATCTGCAATATAACATTTCCCATTTTAACCGTTTCAAGTATACTATTCAGTGGCATTAATTACTTTCACAATTTTGTACTACCTTTGACACCACCCATGGCCAAAATGACATTGATTTTTAAATATCATTTTCTACAGAGGGAATAGAAAGACTAATCAGTCTTTCCTCTAGCAAGTTAAACAAAATTTATTTTTTTTTACCAATTAGTGGGATACATATAGCATGCAACTTCATACATAAAGTATACTTATAATACTGCCACAGGTTTATGCCCTACAAACATAGGAGTTCTAATTAATCATATTTTGCATGATTTTCACCAAAAAAGAAAAAAAACACTTATAATTATATATACTACATAACTGAGTGTATACTTTTTTTTTTCATCCTTCTGAGTATATTGTTGATAGAAGAGGGCTTCTGTTTTGAACAGCCATCAATGAAATTCAAATCCCCTCTTCACAATTTTTGTACAACTGATGACCAGAAGAATTTTCCATAGAATAGTTTCTGGTTCTGTTTATTTTAAACCTTGTTTCTCCCTGACTAACCACATGCTTCCAGTGCTCAGCATGTAGGATATGTCCAGATTGTGATACAACCTCTGACCCTGTGCCTGCCACAAAGCTGGATGGGTCAGCACAATCGGTGACAAAGTATTCTATAGTTGTTGCTATATGGGGACAGCTAGCAGTAATTCTGTATGAAAGTGAACATGAACTACATTCCTCTTTCCCACTGAATTCAAATTAAATGTAGTCTCAAATAAACTTCCCCTTAACCAGATCCCCAAAATGCCTGCAGCTACTCCAATGCTATCCAACAGAAGGTGAAGCTTGCTGAAGGAAGGTCAGAGGGAAAAATGGACTAAGCCAATTACAATAAAGTAGTTCGGTTTTGCAATTTTTGCAAACACACGTGTCTTAGTTTGCCTGGCTGCTATAACAAATGCCATCCTATGGACTGGCTTAAATAATGGGGATTTTATTTTGTCACATCTTCAGAGGTGAGGTCAGCAGTGGGGGGTGCTGGCTTGCTGCAATCCTTGGGTTCCTTGGCTCACAGCTCTGCCTCAAATCACACGACCATAGGACATGGTAACTATTAATGCCATTAATTCCCGTCTAGAACTTTGAAAACACTATGCTAAGCGAAAGATGGGAGACACAGAAGGTCACATATTATATGATTCCACTTATATGAAATGTCAGAATAGGCAAATTCATAGATACAGAAAGTAGATTAGAGTATATAAGGGGCTAGGGAAAGAGGGGAAAGGGAGTGACAGCTAATGGGTATAGGATGTTTTTTTGGGTGATGAAAATATTCTGAAACTAAGATAGTGGTTATAGTTGCACAATCTTGCAAACATACTAAAAATCACTGAACCATATACTTTTAAAGGGATGAATTTTATGATATGGGAATTTGAATTATGTCACAGTTTAAAACAAGTAAAAAAAAAGTTAAACCTACGATCTAGTATGCTGCTAAAATATGTAGACTTTTAAGCCTGTTTGCCCCATGGGAATAATTTCTCTACTTCCATCCCTGGAAGAAGAATGAACTGTCATTTCAATGGAAGATTGTGTCTCTTTCTAGGTGTATCATATATTATACAATGGCTGCACAATAAATGTAAAATCCTTGCAATTTTAGCATTTGGGAGATCGCTAACATGGTTCTCTTGGCATTCCATAAGAGACTGCCAGATGGCCTGAATTTATAGGCACGAAGAGCCAAACTACCAATCTTAATCCAGAGGCTCTGTGCATCTCAACTCACCTGGGAGATATTCCAAGTGATAAGTGAGATGCCATCCTTCCATCTGAGATGGAAAATAGAGACAGGGAGCAGAAATGAAAGTCTGTTGGATTAAATGTGAATATTTTGATGCATCATAGCCATCAGTTCTAAGTGAAGATGGGAGGGGCTGGGAAGGGGGGTTTGCTAAAAGGAAAGCGGGGAATTTTGGATGAGTCAGTGCACATTGCAAAACTGGAGTGGATTAATTCTGGAATTTCATTGAGCACAGTCAATGCTTCCAGAGTATAATTTAAAAAATACACAGTGTTTTCAGATTCATGTCTCAGACAGGGTTGTCAGCAATGCTTAGGGACAATATCTTTCAGCATGAGTAGGGTTGCAAGATTTTGATAAAAATTATTTCTTCACTGTTCAGAATGTCCAAATATATTTGTGGTCTTTCATTCTGTTTCAAGGCATGATTAAGTAGGTCTTAAAAATCAAAGACTTCTTTATGATTTTTTAATTTCTTCCAGACTTATAGCTGGTTAATATCATATATGTCATGCCAATCTTTTTTTTTTTATTTTTTGGGTTATTTAAAGTTGACTGAAATTCTGTCAAAGAAAAAAGTATTTGTTTTTTAGTAAAGAATAATTTGTCCTTCACATTAAGACATCAACAAATTTACCAAAATTTTCATTTTTAAAACTCTTTGCTGTAAATGCTAAATGTAGTATACAACCAGAGTGAGCAGTGGGGATCTCAAGGCAGGAAGAGAGTAAAAGTGAAGGTAAACTTGAATAGGTTCTTCTTGGCCTCATCTGGACACACTGAGTGCTTTTATTACCCTTGTTTTTTTTCTTTTTTTTATTCAAGAATATACTGTCCAGTGAGACTTAGCGAGGTACTACATGCTGTGTTGTACACTAAAAAACCTTTAAGAGACTAAGTAGGGAAAGGAAGAATACTCCCACATCGATGACCTAAATATTTAACAAGCAGCAAATAGCAACATTTTCTATTTATTGAGCCTATTCTACTGGGAATTTCACTTATTCTTCACAGAACTCAGTAGCGTGTTTGTGATCATGTCCATTTTATAGATAAAGGAACTGAAGGACTGAGAGTTTAAATAAGTTGACCCAAGATCAAGCAACAAGGGCATGGCTTAACTAAAATTTGAACTAGTTTTTTGGTTCATGCTTTTGATTATGCCAAAAAATCTGAGAGATGGACTAGCAATCTTGAAGCTGAGTTAGTACTCTTTTCCCAGAATCTTCCACTCCTTAGTTTACCTGTCCTTAGAGGGGGTCTCCTTTTGGCATCCTGGTAAGCCTGCTCCTCTTAGTGTCTTCCACCCAAGAATGATTGATGCGTGCAAATGTTCTAAAAATGATCATGGTGATGAATACACAACTATGTGATGATATTGTGAGCCATTGATGTATGGACTGTATGTGTGTGAAGATTTCTCAATGAAAAATATTTTAAAAAGTGTGATGCTGTTACCTAAGGCAGAAACCTGAAAGTTATTCCAAGTGCTACCTTCTCTGCCCATTAATACCTTGAGTTCTAGAGATTTCACCTCTTTGATTTACCTGCCATCCAACCCACTCTTCTTTAACTCTGCTTCTGCTACTGTAGTCCAGAAACATACCATTTTGCTGCACTACTTATAACAATCTGCTAACTGACCTCACTGCTCCATCTTGCCCCCTTCAGTTCCTTCTTCCCAAAGATGAACGTTGGTTTTTCAAAAATATGCCTCCAACCATGTTCATCAAACTATTAAAAAAACATTTGCTATCTTTCCATTACTTCAGGATGAAGTTCAAGATTCTTAATACTCCTTAAAAGAACTTGACTGCTTTGGCTTTCCAGCCTCATTAGCTTTTAGATCTGGTTGCAAGTGACAGAAAACTAACAGTAACAGTGATATAAATGATTCGAAAGCTGACTGTTTTCTTACATAAGACAGATATGGTAGTTTCCCAAAAATCCAGAACCCAAGTCCTTTCTATATTATTGTTCTGCTTTCTTCACCGTGTAGCTTCCACATCATTGGTCAAGGTAGAGGCTTGAGTTTCAATTGTCAGACCTACATTCTAGCCAGCAGGAAGGAAGGACTGAAGAAAGTTGTGCCCTTACCTTCATGGTCTGTGATGGTCTGAAGCTAATCATGTTCTTTGAATCCATTCCTGTGGATGTAAACCCATTGTGGGTAGGACTTTTGATTAGGTTATTTCCATTGAAATGTGATCCAAATTATTCAAGGTAGGTCTTAATCCATCTACTGGAGTCCTTTATGAGAGGATAAAAGATAGGGAAAAAAACCAGGGAAGTTTAGAGAAAAAGCCACTGGAGAAGCTGAGAGGGGACACACAGAAAGCACAGAGTAGCTGAAAGCAATGAAACCCAGGAGACAAGAACCAGCCATGTGACAGGAGATGAAAGTGTCCCAGATGCTGGCAGCCTATCTTCAGAATCCAAAAATTGTTCTATTAATGCCTTGAGTTGGACATTTTACATGACCTGAGAATTGTAAGCTTGTAAATAAATAAATCCCCATTGAAAAAGCCAATCCATTTTTGGTATATTGCATTTTGTCAGCTTTACCAAAACAAAATATGGTCCCTTCTTGGACATTCCATTTAAAACTTCCATGTAGGGCCCATTTCACTTTGTCATATGACCACATCTGCTGCAAAGGACATTGGGAAAAGTAATCATTATCTCATGCAACTGTGGAGATGCACGAGTGCAAATTCTGTAGGGCCAGCAGCAAGCTGGGAACTCCAATGAAGGTTTTCAATGAATTCCCCAGGGGAAGCTGACCAGCTGAAGGGGAAATGAAAATACTCTCTTATGACTGCTGAAATCATCACTTCTTTTAACGCTGATTAGATGAGATGTCTCTCATTGCCAAAGGCAGTCTCTTCGGTTGATTGTAGATGTAATCAGACGGATGATTTAAGTCCAGGAAATGTCCTCACAGTAACAATTAGGGCAATGCTTGCTTGACCAAACACCTGGATACCATTACTGGCCAAGTTGACACATGAACCTAATCACCACACCTAGACAGGACACAAAGAAAGGGGTGACACTGCACACCTCAGAGCAACAACTTTCATGGATTAGACTTTTCTACAACCGTGCTTCTATCCCAAGTTACAGTCCTGCCTCTTAGAAATTTGTGAGGTTTCAATCCTTGCTCTGCTCCCTTACCCTGCTTACTTTCCCCTCCATTTTCTATGCAGGAGCTCAAACCCAACATTCCTCTCATTTTCTCAGGTGGAACAGTACATCTTTCTTTTCTACTTAGGTTCCTCCAGATACCCACAGCCTGAGGGTCTCTCCGATCCCATCCCTTAGCAAGGTATTTTCCCAAGAAGACAGTTTGCCTCTTAAAAAAAAAAACCTCAGCCAGCAGTTAAGATAATAATTTTACCCTCTGTCCAGAGCAGGGGTCAGAAACCTTTCTGAGTAAAGGGCAAGAGAGTAAATATTTTTGGCTTTGTGGTCCATACAGTCTGCCACGACTACTCAACTCTGCCACAGCAGTACAAAAGCAGCCAATAACTAAACAAGCAAGCATGGCTGTGTTCCACAGTACTTTTATTTATAAAACAGGCCAGGTTTGGGGAAGCCATACCTTGCTCACCACTGAACTATAGAATGAATAAACAAACAATCCCTGCCCTTAAAGAGTTTGCAACCAAGTCAGGGAAAACAGGGTAAAAATAGGAAATGATCACTAATATTTGAAGAGATATAAGAAATATCTGAATCACAGATAAATGATTCAGATAATTCATGTTGCAATTTCTACGAAAATTTCTTATACATCATATGAATGAAGTACTGATAACTTTTGGGAGGTGTTGGGGGAGGACCTATTTTTAAATAGTTAAGTTAATTTGCTATTTTATTAGGACAATGGTCATCTAAATAGGTGTCAGCAAACTACAGCCGATGAGCCAATAGTACCATTTGTTTTTTTAAGTAAGTTTCATTGGAGCACAGCCACACCTGTTCATTGGCATCTTGTCTCTGGTTGCTTGTGTTCTACATGGCAGAGCTGAGGAGGTTGGAGAGACACTATATATGTTCTGCAAAGCCAAAAATATTTACAGTCTGGCCCTATAGACAACAAGTTTACTGGCCCCTGATACAGGGCGTCTGCAAAGTGGGGATGTCGAAGAGCACACCTTTTGGAGCCCAATAGACCTAGATCGAAGTTCCAGGTCTGTGACTTTCTAAGGTGGCCCTGGACAAGCTACTTAAGCTCATGGGATCCAGTTTTCTCACCTCTAAAATAGGGTTAATGTATATTTCAAAGAGCCACTGTAACTATTGGATCAACATGTGAGACACCTAATACTGTGCCTGAACACTATTTCCTTTCTCCTATTTTCCTCTCTGTGTAGCAACTGATTATAAAATAATACTGCATTCGTTTGGTTTTAACTAAGTAATTTCTGAACAATAGCAATGGCAGTTCAGATAATTTTAAGGCATGCAGAAAATCACATACAAAGGATTTAGAAATTCTTTTTAAGTGAGCTTCAAGCACATTACTAAGTTTGCATGTTATATTAGGACTCTTGTTTACAAGTGGCATAAAAACAAGGCAAACTGGCTTTTACAGAGAGAAGAAAATTTATTGTTTCACATAACTAGAAATTCCTGGGTTTGGGTTCTTGTACACGGAGGGCCCAGATACTCAAACCATGACCTTGAGAAATCTGTGTTCCCTTTATCCTCCTCCTGGCAAGCTTTCATTTGTGCTGGTTTCATTATTCTCGTGCAGACTCTCGTCCATGCAGTGGGAAAATGGCTGAGGAAAGTCACAGATTTATGGCTTAGCATAAAGGTCCACAAACTACAACCCTGGGGCCAAATCCCAAGGCCAGTTTTCTCCAAGACTTGTGAGCTAAGGACACTTTTTATATTTTTAACGGTTGCAAAAAAATGCAAGGAAGGATATGTGACAGAGATACATGGCCAGCAAAGCCAAAAAGGAATTATTTTCATGCCCTTTACAGAAAACATTTGCCGACATTGCAGCTCTTGTGCAAAGAGAGCTATTCTTGTCTAATGCTTCCAGTAAAAGATCCAAGATTGTTTTCCAGAGACCGTCTCTGGTTGTCTCCCTCAGCTGCCTTCTAGATAATTTCCTCAGACATCAGAGAGAGCTAGATCAAAGGTTTCGCAAATTCTCCCTTCAGCTGTCTTTCAAGTTTTTAACCTTCATGAAATATTGTTTTTCTCAAAGTTCTATTTAGGTCTTTTAATAAGCTGGTTAGTCTTTCTGATGGTTTATTTTTCACTCATTACTTCTTTCTTATATTTAATCACTTTAGACATTCTTAATTTTATAGTCACTATCCTATATCTAAGTTTCAGGGAGATAACTTCAATTGTTACATATGCTGACATTGGCTTAGATATTTGGGATTTTTACCAAAAACAAATCATCTTAAATAGTTTAATCCATGAGAATCCTGGGTCTTCGGGGTTGAAGGCATCTTTCCAGAGAGCCTTGGCATTTCTTTTGGACTTCATGAGTGTCCAAGAACCCTTCTTATGCTAATTTAACATCTGGAGGTGTCTAGTACTACATAGGGAGTGCAAATTTGAACCCCAAAGCTAGTGAGCGCAAGCCCAGAGTTTCAAGTTCTCAGATGAAAATTTTCCCCTACTCAAAGCTCACTCCAAAGAATGCAAGCTTGCCTGTCATTTGCCTTGGGGTGCCTTCCGCCCTTCCCTCTGCCCTAAGGATAGTAGCTTTATGTGGGGCTCTCAATTTTTCTTCTTGTTCCACACTGACCATTAAAACCCAAGCTTCTGGGTTTCTGAGATCATCAGATAGCCCCAGGGCTGTCCCAGCTTCAGTTTGCACTTAGAACTCTGGTGTTTTGTTTCCATTTCATTTTTGGCCCCTGGGGTTTTCTTTTCATCCTTTTGCACTCGGTTGGACATTGAATGGGATGTTAATTATAGTTTTTACTGTATTTCCAAGGTGTTTCATAGCAGAAGAGTTTTCAGGTAATGCAGTCGACCACATTGTTGGAAATGGAAATCCCATTGACCCGTGAGACCCTAGATAAGCCTATGCCCAGCATCATGGGCCACATACAGAAGTCTTTCTCTGCCATTTTATATCACCTAGAATAGGACCTCATCGTGGGCTCCCAAGATATTTATTGGAGATGATAATTTGAGTGACTTACCAGGGCAGCACATAAGGCCTGCTGATAATGTGTTTAATGTGTATGTACTTGATACTCTCATATTCATGGTTTACAACGTGTAGTAGCATTGTGTAGCATTTAAAAGTGCAATCGCTAGATTCAAATTCTAGGTCTTCTGCTTCCTAGATGGATAAGCTTGAGCAAATTATTTAACTTCCATGCACCTTATTTCTCAATGTGTAAAGGAGGGATAATGATAATAGCTACCTGAGAGGATCCGATGAGGTAATATATGCAAGTTGACTGGCACACAGTACACCCTCAATAAATGCTAGCCTTCCTTAGTTAGTTCAAGGAAAAGGGTGTGGGCTGGAGGAGAGATCTGTCTTCTCTAAGTTCTCATGCACCAGTGAAGAGGAATGCCAAAATTCCTCAGCATAGGTCTGTCCTTGGATGATGGTTAAATCATGGGTGAGCTTGGCTTTGGCTATGGTGTCCAGTTGTTTGGTAAAGTAAGCACTGGCCTGAAGGTTACTATGAGGGTATTCCATAGATGGATCTAAATCATTAGTCAGTTTATAGAATCTGTGGCTGATTTCATGTACAATCAACAAAGGAGGCGGACTTCCTCAGTGAGAGACATCTCCTCATCCAATCAGTTGGCATTAAAGAGAGAAGTGAGGATTTCAGCAGTCAGAAAGAATTTCCATCTCTTCTTCAGCCAGCCAGCTTTTCCTGGGAATTCATCATCACTGTCATCAGAGTTTCAACTTGTTACCTGCCCCAAAGAATTTGGACTTGCCAATCCTCACAGTTGGGTGAGCCCATTCCTATAATAAATTTATAGATGATAGATAGATAGATAGATAGATAGATAGATAGATAGATAGATAGATAGATAGATAGATGATAGATAGATAGATAGATAGATAGATAGATATAGAGAGAAAGAACGAAGAAAAGAAAAGAAAAAAATAGGAAAGAGAGAGAAACCTCCTTTTTGATCCTGTTTCTCAGAAGAACCTTGACTAATACAACTTTTCCCAGAAGGTAAAGAGAGAAGGAGAATGAGGAAAAAGCCTGAGGTTTTTGACCCAGTTCGCAGATAAAAACATATTGAAGATCCTACAAAAGTCTCTTTGAAAACGTGGAATCAGTTCGTGTGAGCTAATATAAAAATGAAACCACACAGAAGAGTCTCAAGGGTTTTGTCAGGACCAGAGATGTCCCCCTTTATTTTGGAGAATGTGGGATAAATGAACAGAGTACCATGGCTTTAACGGAGACGGAGTGTCGGACAGGGAGTCAGGAATCTCTTAACCTTTACCACTTAGGATCTCTTAGGTCCCTTCACGTTACCATCTGCCTGTTATCTGATTCCTAAGTGGCCAGTATTGAAGTGTGATGATACAAATTCCTTAGGCACTTCTGATGCCAGAACATTTACCGTGCAAATGAGAACAAAAGACCACTAGAAGTTCCTAAGCACTTTCAAGGGAAACTTGAGCTGATGCAAAATGTAAAGGGAGAAAAACGTCTGTAGAATGAAAATACATTTCTGCTACAGGCTAGAATCGGCATTGTTGAAAAGTTTTTTAAAATGTATTTTTAAAACATTTGTCTACAAGAACAGTTGTTTGTCCAAACAATAGTTCTGAATGAGTTGTTTGGCACTGCCAAGCATGAGTGTGTAGAATAGGAAGTGGTCCTTGGGCTATTTCCTCTTGAGAAGTGGTCTAAACACTGGGGAATGTTTCTCGCTTA
Source organism: Tamandua tetradactyla (assembly GCF_023851605.1). Classification (NCBI taxonomy): domain Eukaryota; kingdom Metazoa; phylum Chordata; class Mammalia; order Pilosa; family Myrmecophagidae; genus Tamandua; species Tamandua tetradactyla. Next base: position 53,957,507 of record NC_135345.1, read on the forward strand.
TTCAGGAGCCTGAGCGGCAGAGAAGAGGCGATAATAGACAGATATTAGCAATGCTCCTATAATTTTTTTTAAAAAGGCTTCCAACATTTATAGGTGCATCCCTCTAGGAAATTTGAATTAAAATTTCATAGATTCAGTGAAACTCAGATAAAAACTTGCCACAAGGTTAAATTGGTGTTTTTACAGTCAAAATCATTTTTTCTGTTGTATGCTTTTTGGATGCAAATGCAAAACAGGTCTTGCAAATCATTGTGACCTGTATTGTTCTTACAGAAGCACACTATGTTTATTACATAAGCACACAATAACTCTGCATGGGAACAACTTCAGATGCTGTCAATTATGCCACCTCTTAAGCAGAGCAGAGCTGTAATCTGTAGGACAAAGTTCAGGAAACACATTTCCCTTAATATAGAGAGATTATTACTAACTCTGAGAGTTGTCTATCCACAAAAGGATGTGCTTTGCCAAGGAGTGAGTTTCTATCACAGAGAATGGTAGAAGCCCTCATCAAGAATGCTGAATGGGAGGACTTCCGGAGAAGATGGCGGCTTAGTAAGACGCGCGGGTCTTAGTTCCTCCTCTAGAAAAGCAACTAAAGAAACAGAAACAATACGAAACAGCTCCCGGAGCCATGACAGAGACCAAAAAGACAGCGTACCCCATTCTGGAACAGCTGAACGGGCAGGGAGAATCCGCTGCAGTGAGATACCTGAGGGGCGTGCGTTTTCCCGGCCGGGGTGGCTGGCGACTGGGGTCCCCTCCATGCATGTGGCTCCCCGGTCTGACTGGGAACGTTGGATAGCAGGGCCCTCCCGCCACGCTTGGCGTTTCGGGCCAGCTGGGCAATTTGGACCGGCACTCCCCCAAGCGGCGGCCAGCGAACACCCTCCACGCACGGTTTCCCGGGCCGACTGCGAGATTTGGATTGGCAAGTTAAAGGAGCCACAGCATCTTTTACTGGTGGGCCCCGCAGACAGACAAGTGCCACGAGCGCCACCTACTGGGCAGGACAAGAAAAACAGAGCCCAGAGATTTCACAGAAAAACCTTTCAACCAGCCGGGTCCCACACCCAGGGAAATCTGAAAAAATGCCCAGACACCAGCAGAAAATAATGGATGATGCTCGGAAAATTGAAGATATGGCCCAGTCAAAGGAACAAACCAATAGTTCAAATGAGATACAGGAGCTGAGACAACTAATGCTGAATATACGAACAGAAATGGAAAAACTCTTCAAAAACCAAATCAATAAATTGAGGGAGGACATGAAGAAGACATGGGCTGAACAAAAAGAAGAAATAGAAAATCTGAAAAAACAAATCACAGAACTTATGGGAGTGAAGGACAAAGAAGAAAAAATGGAAAAAACAATGGATACCTACAATGGTAGATCTAAAGAGACAGAAGCTACAATTAGTGAACTGGAGGATGGAACATCTGAATTCCAAAAAGAAACAGAAACTATAGGGAAAAGAATGGAAAAACTTGAGCAGGGGATCAGGGAACTGAATGACAATATGAAGCGCACAAATATACGGGTTGTGGGTGTCCCAGAAGGAGAAGAGAAGGTAAAAGGAGGAGAAAAACTAATGGAAGAAATTATCACTGAAAATTTCCCAACTCTTATGAAAGACCTAAATTTACAGATCCAAGAAGTGCAGCGCACCCCAAAGAGAATAGACCCAAATAGGCGTTCTCCAAGACACTTACTAGTTAGAATGTCAGAGGTCAAAGAGAAAGAGAGGATCTTGAAAGCAGCAAGAGAAAAACAATCCATCACATACAAGGGAAACCCAATAAGACTATGTGTAGATTTCTCAACAGAAACCATGGAGGCAAGAAGACAGTGGGATGATATATTTAAATTACTAAAAGAGAAAAACTGCCAACCAAGACTTCTATATCCAGCAAAATTGTCCTTCAAAAATGAAGGAGAAATTAAAACATTTATAGACAAAAAGTCACTGAGAGAATTTGTGACCAAGAGACCAGCTCTGCAAGAAATACTAAAGGGAGCACTAGAGTCAGATACGGAAAGACAGAAGAGAGAGGTATGGAGTAAAGTGTAGAAAGAAGGAAAATCAGATATGATATATATAATACAAAAGCCAAAATGGTAGAGGAAAATATTATCCAAACAGTAATAACACTAAAAGTTAATGGACTGAATTCCCCAATCAAAAGACATAGAATGGCAGAATGGATTACGACCCAGCAATACCACTGCTAGGTATCTACTCAAAGGACTTAAGGGCAAAGACACAGACGGACATTTGCACACCAGTGTTTATAGCAGCATTATCTACAATTGCAAAGAGATGGAAACAGCCAAAATGTCCATCAACAGACGAGTGGCTAAACAAACTGTGGCGTATACCTACGATGGAATATTATGCAGCTTTAAGACAGACTAAACTTATGAAGCATGTAATAACATGGATGGACCTAGAGAACATTATGCTGAGTGAGTCTAGCCAAAAACTAAAGGACAAATACTGTATGGTCCCACTGATGTGAACCGACATTCGAGAATCAGCTTGGAATATATCATTGGTAACAGAGACCAGCAGGAGTTAGAAACAGGGTAAGATAATGGGTAATTGGAGCTGAAGGGATACAGACTGTGCAACAGGACTAGATACAAAAACTCAAAAATGGACAGCACAATAATACCTAAGTGTAATGTAACTATGTTGGAACACTGAATGAAGCTGCACCTGAAATATCGTTTTTTGTTTGTTTGTTTGTTTGTTTGTATCTTTTGTTTTTTTTCTTTTTCATTTTTATATATATATATTTTTATTAGTATTATTATCTTAATTCTCTTCTCTATATTAACATTCTATATCTTTTTCTGCTGTTTTGCTAGTTCTTTTCCTAAATCAATGCAAATGTACTAAGAAATGATGATCATACATCTATGTGATGATACTAAGAATTACTGAGTGCATGTGTAGAATGGAATGATTTCTAAATGTTGTGTTAATTTCTTTTCTTTTTTTTGATTAATAAAAAAAAATTTAAAAAAAAAAAAGAATGCTGAATGGGATTTCTGAATTAGGTAGGAGCTTAAAACACAAGATCCTAGGTCAATTCCAACCTGAGGATTCTGTAATTTCATCTTTTATTTCTGCAGAGTCAGAGGTTATGTCTCCTCTCCCATTTCTGATTTTATTTATTTGCATCCTCTCTCTTTTTCTTTTTCTCAACATTGCCAAGGGTCCATCAATTTTATTATTTTCTCAAAGAACCAGCTTCTGGTTTTGTTGATTTTCTCAATTGTTTTCATGTTCTCAATTTTACGTATTTATGCTCTAATCTTTGTTATTTCTTTCCTTTCACTTGCTTTGGGGTTAGTTTGCTATTCTTTCTCTAGTTCTTCCAAGTAAACAGTTAATTCATTGATTTTTGCTCTTTCTTCTTTTTTGATGTAGGCATTTAAGGCAATAAATTTCCCTGTTAGCACTGCCTTTACTGCATCCCACAAATTTTGATATATTGGTTTTCATTTTCATTTGCCTTGAGATATTTACTGATTTCTCTTGTAATTTCTTCCTTGACCCACTGGTTGTTTAAGAGTGTGTGGTTTGGCCTCCATATATTTGTGAATTTTTTGGCCTTATGCCTATTATTGATTTCCAACTTCATTCCTTTACAAGTCAAGAAAGTGTTTTGTATAATTTCAATCTTTTAAAATTTATTGAGATTTACTTTGTGTCCCTTTGTCTCTATCCTTGAGAATGATCCATGAGCACTTAAGAAAAAGGTATACCCTGCTGTTGTGGGGTATAATGTTCTATAAATGTCTGTTTTTTCTAGTTCATGTATTGTATTATTCAAATTCTCTGTTTATTTATTGATCCTCTGTCTGTATGTTCTATCCGTTGATGAGAGTAGGGCCTTGAAGTCTTCAATGATTATGATAGAGGTGTCTATTTCTCTTTTCAGTGTTTGCTTCATGTATCTGGGAGCACTCTGGCTCAGTGCATAAATATTTATGATTGTTATATGTTCTTGTTAAATTGTTATTCTTTCTCTAGTGTCCTTCTTTGTCAGATGTACCCCAAACAGAATAGATTCAAATAGACATACTCCAGGACACTTGCTAATCAGAATGTCAGATGTCAAAGAGAAACAGAGAGTTTTGAAAGAAGCAAGAGAAAAGCAATCCATCACACACAAGGGAAGCCCAATAATGTGGCTTTCTCAGCAGAAACAATGGAGGCAAGAAGGCAGTGGCATGGTATATTTAAGATTCTAAAAGAGAAAAACTGCCAACCAAGAATTCTACATCGAGCAAGATTGTCCTTCAAAAATGAGGGGGAAATTAAAACATTTTCAGACAAACAATCACTGAAAGAATTTGATTGTGGATAGTGTCCTTCTTTGTCTTTTCTAATCATTTTACATTTGAAGTCTAATTTGTCAGAAAGAGCTACTTCTGCTCTTTCTGATTGTTGTTTGCATGAAAAAACTTTTCCCAACCTTTCATTTTCAACCTGTGTTTGTCCTTGGGTCTAAAATGAGTCTGCTGTAAACAGCATATATATGGGTCCTGTTTTAAAATCCATTCTGCCAGTCTATGTCTTTTGATTGGAGAGTTTAATCCGTTAACATTTAGTGTTATTACTGTAAAGGTAGTACTTTCTTCCACTATTTTACCTTTTGGATTTTATATGTCTTATCTAATTTTTTTCCCTCTTTTTGCCTTTACTAATAGACTTCATTTCTACACTGTTCTCCATACCTCTCTCTCCTGTCTTTGCCTATCTGTCTCTAGTGCTCCCTTTAGTATTTCTTGCAGAGCTGGTCTCTTGTCACAAATTCTTTCAGTGATTGTTTGTCTGAAAATGTTTTAATTTCCCCCTCATTTTTGAAGGACAATTTTGCTGGATATAGAATTCTTGGTTGGCAGTTTTTCTCTTTTAGAATCTTAAATATACGATGCCACTGCCTTCTTGCCTCCATTGTTTCTGCTGAGAAAGCCACATTATTGGGCTTCCCTTGTGTGTGATGGATTGCTTTTCTCTTGCTTCTTTCAAAACTCTCTGTTTCTCTTTGACATCTGACATTCTGATTAGCAAGTGTCCTGGAGTATGTCTATTTGGATCTATTCTGTTTGGGGTACACTGCATTTCTTGGATCTGTAATTTTATGTCTGAAAGACATATAAAGTGAGAGATGGGAAATTTTCAGTGATCATTTCCTCCATTAGTCTTTCTCCTCCTTTTCCTTTCTCTTACTCTTCTGAGACCCCCACAACATGTATATTCATGTGCTTCATGTTGTTATTCAATTCTCTGCAACCCTACTCATGTATTTCCATTCTTTTCCCTATATTTTCTTTCGCTTGTCGGATTTCAGATATCCAATCCTCCAGTTCACTCATCTTTTCTTCTGCCTTTTCAAATCTTTCATTGTAAATTTCCATTTTTTTATCTCTTCTACTGCGCCTTTCATTCCCATAATTTCTGTGATTTGCTTTTTCAGCTTTTCAATTTGTTCTATTTGTTCACCCATTGCCTTTTTTATATCCTCCCTCAACTCATTGATTCGATTTTTGATGAGATTTTCCATGTCTGTTCATCCTGAATTAGTTATTTTAACTACTGTATCTCATTTGAATTGTTGGTTTGTTCCTTTGACTGGGCCATATCTTTAATTTTCCTAGTATGACTCATAATTTTTTGCTGGTGTCTAGGCATTTGATTTCCTTAATTAGTTTATTCTGGAGATTGTTTTCACTCTTTTACCTAGAATTTCCTAGATGGATAGCTTTGTTCTCTGTCTTTTCTTTGACATTCAGTTCAGCTTATTTTAGACCTTAGCATAGGTTTTGTTTAACGGATCAGAAATTTTCAGTTCTTATGTTTCTGTTTCTTGCCCCGCCTATATGGAGTTTTTGGTTTGTTTGCTTTTTAGGAAGGTCTACTTAGATATTATAGACCCCAGTCAGATTTTCCCAGACCAGACTGGCCTCCTCTCAGGAGGAAAGAGTCACCTGTGTCAGTTTTCCCTGAGGGTGAGACCCAGCAAGTTGACAGGCTTTCCTATGACTCCTCTAGATTCTGTGTTTCTCCTGTCCTGCCCAGTATGTGGTGCTTGTTTGCTTGCAGTTTCTACCACCATAAAGTAACGCAGTGCCTTTAACTTCAGCAGACTGTCCCTGCTGGGGGCATGGTTGAGACAGAAGAGAGCTTGTAGGCTGGCTTTACAGTCCCTGAGGTCTGAATTCCTTGAGGGAGGGATTCCACCTGAGCTGGGCACCTTTCCTAGGGAAGGCACAGTCTTCAGGGAATTAACTCCTTTCACTTAACCAGCCACTTTGTCTCGCAGACAAGCTTAATTTCACCCTTGCCTGGGGCAGTTGGAGCCTGAGAAGCCTTGCAGTTCTAGCTAATGAGAGTTCTGTGTGGGGATCACAGCCGGTTGTCCAGACTGGTGTACGCTGTGTGTCTGGTCACTGACATGGCCCCAGCAGTTGTTCTGTATTGTTCCTGGCTATTTACTAGCTGCTCTGGAGAAGAAACAAAATTCCACACCTCACTAAGCCACCATCTTGGCACTCCATCCGACAATTTCATCTTTTAAAAATGTGTGTATAGTACTTCAAAGTTTTTAATGAACCTCATGCATACAAGCCTGTTGATTTTTAAATGGAGGTTCCTTTTTTTGGATTTTATAATAAATCTAAATATGTATATATAATATAGACTTCTGAAGCTAAATGGAGAATTGAAAGCAAAATAGAAAATCTCCACCCCCAACATCTAAAATGTGAACAAGAAAGTAATGAACAGAAATAAGCAAACGAGGATATGGGTAAAACGGATGTTATTTGCTTTAAAAAGTAGTTGGATAGGGTAAGAAAGGAGAGGTTTTAGGTATGCAGCTTCTAACCCTGTCTCCACCCCTGGATGCCTTGAATGGAAAAAACCTCAAGCATGTTTATCAAAGGCCTCAAATCTGGAAAGGAACAAATTAGCAAGGTATATTGTTTCTCCTGAATTTTGGGGGGCTATAGAACAGATTAATAAGAATATGAATGCAAAATACTGGAGACCAAAGATGAAATGATGAAACAAGAACAATCTGAAGAAATGGACATTTCAGTACTATAGAGACAAATTAAAGATCGAAACAACCATATGAAATTAATGGATAGATAAAAATGGCAAGAAACAGAATAGATAAAGTTCAAAATAAAATTACAGACATAGAAAAATACTTGCGATCAACACAGAGAATGCAGGTGAAATGCACAGAGCAATCTGAGCGTAGTTTTTGTTCTGAGGTGGAGAATCCACAAATAGGGCAGATTAAATATGTGAAAATATAAAAGAAGAAAGTTGCTCTCACAAATGAAGAAACGAATCTGCAAACTGAAAGAGCATACCAGAACCCAGAAAAAACAGATGATGATCAACATTGAGATAAATCTTCATTGATTTATTGAAATTCAAGGACTTTAATAAAAGTCTTTGCATACACACAATTACGTAGGGTGCATGGGGGGGGGTTCAGTGGCAGAATGCTCGCCTTCCATGGGGGAGACATGGGTTCGATTCCCGAAGCACACAATCCGCCCCCCCCCCAAAAAAAAGAATGTAAGGGAAGTTGATTAGGTGGGCCACTGACATCTATAATCAATAGTCAGTGCTAGAATATAAACACCATCTAAAACTTCTAAGGGAAAGTGTGACTTAAGAATATTTCACACAGCCAAGGAGAGTTCCATATCAAAACCAGAGAAATATTCTGATACCTGAGGAAATTCAGGGAATATGTGCCTATCGGTCTTTGATAAAACTAATTCAGAGAGGAGATCCATTCAATTTAGAGCTGAATCAAAATAAAATATGTAGGAATGGTTGGGCTGCGGTGAAAGGGCGAATTAGTGAAAGCTTAATGCATTTGAACATGAACCGATGACATTAAACAATTGTGTCTGTACAACAGAAAGTGAATGTTATAAACTATGATATTATAAAAATAATAATAGGGCCAAAATTGGGAGGTGAAGGGTGGGGAGGCAGAAGGAAATACGAGTATAAAGATTTACTCATCTTTCACATCCATGAATCATTTAATACCATCTAAAATTAAAACAGTTGTTAAAAAAATGGTTCCAACATTTTTTATAATTTTTTTTCTTAGCCTTATTTCCCTAAGAGGGAATAATAAGGAAATAGTATCTCTTGTGGAAGAGATTCATTTAACTAAAAGGCAGCATTCCTTCAGTTTTACTTTAGTTTTTATTTTCTAATGGTAAAGTCAAACATTCTTTTATTTAAAAATACCTAAATAATATGATCATACTTCTGTAAAAACATTTCTACCCTATGTGTGCCTGTCTATCTTTCAATCTCTCTTTAACATACCTTCCACTGTCCCTCTTCTCTCTTCCAAATAAAACCCAATTTTCATTCAGATATCCATCTCTCCACCTGGCAACTTAGGTACCTCAGAGGACACTGAACCCAGCACCAACTCTGGGGTCCAAATGAGTGGTCCAAGGATAATACAATTTTACCTTCTCCTGATGAACTCAAGTCACAGAACCTGGAACGGGCTTGTGACCCGTGTGGCTAAGGGTAATGAAATTTGAGACAAGGTTTGCTGGGGACTTCTGAGGAAAGAGGCTTCCTGACTTTTAAAAAAAGTCCTCCACAGGAGATCCTCTTTCTTCTCACATTTGATGGTGTGAAGATGGAAGAGATAGAGCTGCTATAGCCATTTAACAAGTGAAGCCAGCCTGAAATTTTAGCCCCAACATACAGAAGGGTAGAGAAATGAAACTGGGCCAAGCCATCTGAAGGCTGCCCCATCTCTGGGTGTCAGTTTTACAGATCTACCCATTTCTGTATGTGTTAAACCAATATGAATCAGATTTTATATCTATATATTTATATATATAGATGTTTATTTTGCAGTTGAAAACACTGTAGTTGGTACATGTACTTAAATGTCTGAAATATCATTTACCTAATGATGAACATTTTGGGTTATTATTAAAAAAAAGCTTATTTTACTTTTCTTTATTGTTTACATATACTTTATAATAAACGTTTCATTTTTAAAAATACACGAAAGGCATTATTCTTAAACATTAAATTATTAGACATAAAATAATATATAATTATTTAAAAAAAAAATCCAGAGACCTCTGCCATTTGCCTTAAATAGAGTTATTGAGTTTCTAGGTCATTAATACATGCAATTTCAGAGACTGAAAGAAGGTCCTCTAATAAAAAAATATATAATAAAAATTATTTTAGAAATAGTTAACATGTTTACCACACAAAGCAGTTTACATATATTATCACACTTAAAAATATTTTCATAACAAATCTATGAAGTAGGTGTCATTATTATCTCGTTTTATAGACAAAGAACTATCTCTCTCATCCATGTGCAATTGCCTAAAATTCCTTTGAGAAGTGATGAAGTGTATAAAGAGCAAAAGTTTATAACACACGCAAGATATAGAGAACAAAACATAAATGGGAGATATCACTTTACAACCACTAGCATGCTTATTATTAAACAAAAAGGAAAATAGCAAGTGTCCAGAGGGATGTGGAGAAATTAGAACCCTCATGCATTGCTGGTGGGAACATAAAATGGTGTAACCGCTGTGTAAAACAGTTTGGTGGGTCCTCAAAAAGTTAAAGATAGAATTACCATATGACCTGAAAATTTCTCTTCTAGGTATATACACCAGAGAACAAAAGCAGGAACTCAAACAAATACATGCACATCAGTGCTCACGTCAGCATCACTCACAATAGAGAAACTGTGGAAGCAGCAAAGTGTCCGTCAACAGATGAATGGATAATCGACCTGTGGTATATGTACATGATGGAATATTATTTAGTTATAAGAAGGAATGAAGTGCCTATACATGCTATACCATGAATGAAACTGGAAAACATTGCTAAGTGAAATAAAGCAGACCACAAAAGGAGTAGTGCTGTATGATTCTTCTTATATGAAATGTACTGAACAAGCAAATTCATGGAGGCAGACAGTAGATTGGAAGTTGCCAGTGGCTGGAGGTGGGAAGAGTGGGGGATTGTTGCTTAATGGGTACAGAGTTTCTGTTTTGGGTGATGAAAAAGTTTGGTTATGGATGGTGCTGATGGTAATGTAACATTGTGGATGTAATTATAATTTTACACTTAAAAATGGTTAAAGTGTCAAACTGTATGGTGTATGTATATGTGTGTGTTACCACAATAAAAATAAATAAATGAGTGAAAAGTGAGCAGTGGTGAGGGAAACAAGGCCAGAGCCCAAGACAACAGCAGTGAAGTTCCTTTTTCTGTCTCACTGTGGCAGCTGGTGCTCCCTGGACCCTGCTGGCATAGTCTCCCTTGGAAAACTGGCCCATGGAAGTGCCTTGGCTCTCTTCCCGGCACTGCCAAGCGCAGCCTGTGAAGGCTGGGGTAAAGACACCCATGGACGCCTTCTCAGAAGGCTGGGCTTCCACAGGTGCTGGTGGGATCAGATGTGCCTTCATATGACAGCGACCACACAGCCTGACCTCATCTCCAGCCCTGCCCTTCTCAGTTAGTGGGTGTAATTCCCCAAGAAGCTCTGCTTTCTTAGGCAGGGAGCTACGGGCCGGCTCTGCTTTTAAATTAATCTCATGCCCGCCGCTCAAGGGCATGTCCGACTGTTCAATCACAACTGTTACTGGCCCATGATAAATATAGAAACTGAGAGTATAAGGAGATGGAGTGATTTTATGTCTGTTGAATCTATTAATAAAGAGTAGGGCTTGTAAAAAAATGTGAATGGAAGTAACATCTTTTCCTGATTTGGTAAGCATAGGGGTCAGAAGACTAGAAGTTACAGGATTCTTTGAAGTTGAGAGTGCCTGAGATTTCCCAATCCTGTAAAAAGGCAGGCCCGGTGCCACCCTGACAGCTGCCACCACTTAAAATTGGACCTGTGACATTTTAAAATATTCAACCAGAATTATAAGCTCCAGGATGGTGAAAACGTGAGTCTTCCTTATTTAATGTTGTATCTGCAGCACTCAATACAGTACCTACATAATGAGTGCCCAGTGAATGCCTCTAGGGAGGAAGGAAGAAGGAAGGAAAGAAGGAAGAAAAGAATTTTCATGATAAGGACACATAAATATTGTTAAAAATTTTCTGAATAAATTACTAGCAATAAAATACAACAGCATACTTTGTCCAAGTAGAATTTAGGCCAGAATTATCCTGGACAAATTGATACTACAAATTTGGCCAGCATAATTTATTATAGCAGCAGACTGATGCAGGCAATTATATGATTGTAAGAGTTGTCTGATTTATATTTACATGACAGTTTGTGCCAGGCACTGCTACAAGTGGTTTAAAGATATTAATTCATATAATCCTCATAAAAATCTTGTGAATCAGATGCTATTATTATCTCTTGTTTTATACATGAGGACACTGAGTTGCTGGAAGTCTAATTAACTTGCTCAATGCTCCATAGCTAGTAAGTGTTAGAGGTAGAATTCAAATTTAAGAATTCTGGCTGCAAAACCTCAGGCTTGTAACCACTATGCCTTTTTGCCTCTCAGAAGATGTGACTTAAATAAAAGAAAGAAAATAAATCAGCAATTAAATAGAAAGAGAAGGCACTCAAATAGAAAGAAAGGAAGGAAAGACTGAGAGGAAAGGAGGAAGGGAGGAAAGAAGGAAGGATGGAAAGAAGGGAGGGAGAGAGGGGGAGAGAGAGAGAGAAAGAGAGAGAGAGAGAAACATTATTCTTGTTTTTTCTTCTGCCTACCTACCCATATCTTGTTTTTTCTTCTGCCTACTTACCCATAGCTTTAAAGGGAACATGCCCACTTCCTCTCCCCATAAACCCTGCCCCTCCCACCCTCTTCCTTTTAAGCTGGTGGGAAGTCAGACGTGATGGCATGGGTTGTAATGGTCTTCTTGGGCCCTAAGAGGAAAGCCACATTTTGAGAATGACAAAGTAACAAGATAGATTCCAAGTTAAGTCACTAAAAAAGCTCTGAACTGCCTCCAGACTTCTGCAAGAGAGAGAAAAAAAAAAACCTATCTTAAATTGCTGTATTTTGGGATCCCTTTGAAACAGCAGCCTGCTTTCTGATTAGCACCACCCCTCATTGACACACCACAGTAGAAACAATAACTGCCAGGAAAGTGACATTCCCTTCATTCAGTTCTTTATTTTATTAAAAAAACAAAAACAAAAATAAATATTAGACATCTAGCTACCCAGCTAGCTTAAGGGAATTTATTGGGCCGTATGAATTAAAAGTATAGCGACTTTGGGTCCCAAATACAGTTAGATCCAAGGATTAACAATGTATGTAGGCTCAGCTGTCTATCAGTGGGTTCTGATTTTCTCTGTATTCGGTTCACTACCAGGTAGGACCTCTCGCAGAGGGTAACTACCCAAACTCCTAGTTTATGACATTCTTAGAGATAGCACTTCCAGTGGGGAAAAACTCCTTATACTAATGTTCCCATAAGAGCTTCAAGAATGACTCTTATTGGTGAACCTTGATCATGTGCCAATCTCTGAAGCCACATGGAGGACATGTGCCATTCCTGGACCTGGGATAGGTCAGCTCCACCTGAGCCACATGTTCTCAGAGTAGAAAAGGGTATTTTCCTCAAAGAAAGCTCCAGGTGCTCTTATCGGAGGGAAAGGAATGAATGTGGGCAGACAACAACTGCAGATGTCCACTATATTTATTTTTTGAGTCAACAAATATTTATTGAACACAAAGAATGTGCCTGACCCTGTCCTAGGTGATAGGGATTCAAAATGAACAAAACAGACAAAAATGCTTGCTCTTCCAGAAAGTTTCTTTGCAGTCAATAAAAATAAAGCAGTTTCTTGAGTGCTCTTAAAAATTGATCCCTTTGTCTCACCCTTATCAAGTTGGTGGAGTGAGATGTTTCAGGGTTCCATCCCACTATAGGAGCTGTGAATAACACCAAGAACTGGTGAAACAACTTTCTAAAAGCTCTGAAAAGCAGTTAAAGGATTACAGTAATAAGGTGAACACTGAATTAAGAAAAAAGCAGTAGGATCTCCCGGTGCCTTGCCTTGCCCTTCCCCCAGCCTTCATCAGCTCGGCACAGAGCTGGCATTCTCCCTGAGTGCAGCTCCCTCTTCCCAGGCCTGGAGGGAGAAAAGTAACCCTTGTGCACATAGTGGGAGCATTTTTGTCTGGTCCAATCTGTCTGATGGTGGCTTGAGGGATTTGCTGTACTAGAACTTGCCCTGTGCTTAGGAGATGGCTCACTGAACTCTCTTCCAGACTGCTGTGTGAAAGCAGTCAAGTCACGTTGCCTGGGGCAAGAAATTGTTGGCTGTAGAACATAGAGCACAGGGCCCAAGACCGTAAAAAACCTGTTTTCTAGGTAAGAGTGGACATTCGGATCTGTGTAAGGGGAGTTCTTAGGGTCACATGCAAATGCCCAAGACAAAACCTATGCACAGAAAGGATCAGGGAGGCCCCTATGGTATGTCCTGGAGCTATTCTCCAAACTCATTGTATATATATAAGCCCTGAAGGAGAATCTTCAAAGACTGGGAAAATGTTTTCTTCTTTTCTTTCTTCTTCTCTTTGTTTGTTTTGTTGTTGTTGCTATTGTTTGGCATTAAGGAAAGTGTTGTCCGAACATAGTTAGATACAAGCTTAAGGAACAGATGCATCAGAGTCTAAATCCCAGTGATAGCATTTTAAAATATCAAAATGTTCAACTGTTTTGGCTTGAATCCATTATGTATCCCAGAAAAGCCATGCTTTATCCTGATCCAATCTTGTGGGAGCAGCCATCTCTTATAACCCTGATTCAACACTGCAGAGCAGAAACTTTTGATTAGATTATCTCCACAGAGATGTGGTGCACCAAGCTGTGGATATGACCTTTTGATTAGATCGAGACATGACTCCATCCATTCATGGTGGGTTTTACTTAGCTTACTGGAATCCTTTAAAAGAGGAAGCATTTTAGAGAGAGCTCAGAGCAGATGCAGGCACAGTAGCTTCAGAGCCAACACAAGATTCAGGGCGCTGCAAATGTCATCATGGGACTTTCCATTAGAAATTAAGCAGGCCAGAACCCAGCGTTGTGTCCCAGAGGCGCTAGGTGAAGGCCTACAGATGTCAAGTGAGGAACCCCTACAGGAAACAGAGGCTGAAAGCAATGACGCCCAGGAGCAAGGGGCCAGCGGATGCCAGCCATGTGCCTTTCCAGCTGGGAGAGGTGTTCCAGAGGACATCACCCTCTCTTGAATTAAGAGATCTTTCCATGGATGCCTTTCTTTGGACATTTTTTATAGCTTTATAACTGTAAACTTGTAACTTATTCAATTCCCTTTTTAAAAGCTGTTCCATTTCTGCTACATTGCATTCTGGCAGCTTAACAAACCAGTACACCAGCTTTCAACAAAAGATTGCAAAACATGCAAAGAAACAGGAAGTGATGGCCCAGATAAAGGAAAAGTTTAAAGCATTAAAAACCATCAGTGAGGATCAGACCTGGGACATTTCATTTTGCCTTTTGGATTTTATATGTCATATCTAATTTTCCTTCTTTCTACACTCTTCTCCACACCTCTTTCTTTTGTGTTTTCGTATCTGTCTCTAGTGCTCCCTTTAGTATTTCTTGCAGAGCTGGTTTCTTGGTGACAAATTCTCTCAGTGATTTTTTCAGACCTGGGACTATTCAGACTAAGACTTTTAAAAAATGGTTCCAAATGTGCTCCAAGAGCTAAAAGAAAACATAGACAAATAATCAAAGGAAATCAGGAAAATGACAGGCGAACACAAAGAGAATATCAATAGAGAGGTGGAAATTATGAAAAGGAACCAAACAGTTGAAGATCACAATAACAGAAATTAAAAATTCTCTAGAGAGTTTCAACAACAGTTTGGAGTTTGCATAGAGAGAATTAGTGAACTTGAGGATAAGATGATTAAAATCATCCAGTCTAAGGGGCAAAAACAGGAAATAATGAAGGAAAGTGAACAGAGCCTGAGGAAGTGTGGGACACTGTCAAGAATATCAATGTATGCATTGTGTGAATCCCAGAAGAAAGAGAGAAAGGGGGCAGTGAGGGTATTCTAAGAAAATAATGGCTGAAAATTTCCCAGATTTACCAAAAAGCATGAATATATCCATCCAAGATGCTAAACAAACTCCATATAGAATAAACCCAAAGAGATCCACACTGTCATTCTATAATCAATCTGTTGCATGCCAAAGACAGATAATTCTGAAAGCCTCAATGAAGAAACAATATTTGGTTGAGGAATGTGCATTAAAAAGTGTATTTCTTTCCAACTTTTAAAATGAGGTATATTTGAGCATGTTTCTGGATTGATGATAGAGTTTACAGATAATAGGTGCACATATTACCTTGAAAAACTGCTAATACACTTTGTGGCATGCTGACATGTTTTCTCATATTGGCTATTCCCATGAAAACTAACTTTTCTTTAATAGGTGTGTAAGGAAATGCTGAAATACAGAATATTGACATGCTGAGGTTGAATGTATTTGTGATTTTCCTAGCCTTTTGCTTGCCCTATTCATGCCCTTTAACTTTTGTTTACTGTGATCTGAATGTTCTTATTCTCGTTGTTGATTGTATTTGTCCAAATAAAATTTGCATTTTCCAATAAAAAAAAAAGAAGCAGTGTTTCACATACAAGGAGCTTCAATAAAATTAAATGTGAATTTCTCAACTGAGAGCATAGAGGCAAGAAGACAGTGGCAAGACATATTCAAAGTGCTGAAAGTAAAGCTGCCAACCAAGTTTTCTGTATCCAGAAAAATTATCTTCAAACATGAAGGTAGAATTAAGATAGTCCCAGATAAGTAAAAGCTGAGGGACCATTTCATCACTAGCCAGTCCTTCAAGAAATGCTAAAGAGTGTTCTGCAGGATGAAAAGAAAAGACACTAGACAATTGACTGAAGCCACATGAAGACTTAAAGATCTCTGGTAAAGACAATGACATGGTTAAATATAAATACCAGTACTATTGTTTCTTTATTTGCAACCCCACCTTTCATTTCCAGTAAAATCTAAAAGGCAAAAGCATAAAATGTAATGCTAAATCGTTGGTTTTATACTCATAATATATAAATATATAATTTGTGATAAGAACTACATAAAGGTGGGGGGCAGAGAAGTATAGGAACATAGTTTATGTACGCTTTTGAAAATTGTTAAATTGGGATCAAGGCAAACCAAGACAGTTATAGATTTAAGATTTTAAATTTAAGCCCCACAGAAATGACAAATAAAAAATCAGAAGCTATGCAAACTCATAGAGACAGAAAGTAGAGTACAAGTCAGCAGGGATGGGGTACTGGGGCAATGTGCAGTTAACACAAAATGAGTGCAGGGTTTCTGTTTGGGTTGCAGGGAAATATCTAGAAATGGATGGTGATGAAGGTACTGAAAAAATTGGGAATGTGGTTTATCCACTGCATGGTATGCTTGGGAGAGGTTGGGGTGGGAAGATTTATACTGTATATACGGTTCCATAATTTAAAAAAGAGAGACACTAAAGAGATAGTGACAAATAAATGCAATATACAATACCAGATGGGATCTAAGAATAGAGGAGAAAGGGCTCAAAAGGACTTTATTGGGACATAAGAAAAAATCAGAATATAGAATGTAAGCTTTTTATCAATGTTCAATTTCTTGATAACTGCACTTAAGGTAATTACTTAAGTGAATATTCTTGTTAGTAGGAAGTGTCTATGGCAATATTATATTTTCAAGACCATGAAATGTGCAACTGCTTTCCAATGTTTAGAAAATGATAGATGGTTTATGGATGATAGATAGATAAATAGATAAATGATAGGTAGATAGAGAGAGAGAAAGACAGAGAGAGAGACAGAGAGAGAGAGAGAGAGAGAGAGAGAGAGAGAGAGAGAGAGAGAGAGAGAGAAAGAAAGAAAGAAAGAAAGAAAGAAAGAAAGAAAGAAAGAAAGAAAGAAAGAAAGAAAGAAAGAAAGAAAGAAAGAAAGAAAGAAAGAAAGAAAGAAAGAAAGAAAATGATCAGCAAATGTGGCAAAATGTATATGGGGAAGTACGTTGAATTATCTGTATGAAGTCTGTATTATTTTTGCAAATGTCCTGTAAGTTTGAAATTGCTTCTAAATGAAAAGTTAAAAATAAAAGTTTATTTGTGTCCTTTTCTGAGATGTTATGAAACAAACCAAGGACTCTGAAATAATTAACGAGGGGCTCTAGGATAATAGGCTCACAAAGGGACTTAGGGGTTTTACATTGTTTTACATTGCACGGCAGGTTTGAGTACACTCCACTCAAACATGTGGAGTCTGGGCATTCTAACATGAAGTCATCCTATTCTAAAGAGAACTCAACTATTCCTTTTTTTCTCCCCATCCCAATCTTGCAGCTGACTTTAAAGAGCTGGAAGAAATATTATAGTCTGGCATATGGGCACCAATTAGGCTTTTTATAGTTCCAGGAAATAAAATACTAAGCTTCTATAGTTGTTCCTAGTGAAAAATGCAAAGTAATTTGTCTTCTAGGGAGGCACTTGCAATGGTTTCCTGTTTTGCACATTGCCCTCCATCATGCCAGTTTGTTGTCTCAGCAAATTTATTTTCAGTGGCAGTGGGACATATGCTTATAATTTTAGGAATGGAAGCACTTGAGATAAGGTGGAACTTGTCCTGCAAAGTGAGCCCCAGTGAAGGTATTTCCTAGACCCATATTTCAATACATGTTGCTTATCCTCCAAAAAGTGCCCGGATCAAACTTCTGACACAGGCACAAACCATATTTTAAATGACACGTAAGTATTTGCTGTAAGCTCCTCCTCAGTACTAGCCTTCCTCCTCCCCACCACAACTTGGCAAAAACTGACAACAATATGGTTTTTATTTATTTAGACAAATATCTGGAGAATAGTAAAAAATGGAAATAATCACATTTTGCTGCGAGGGGAGAAGAATTGAGGAAGGTCAGCAATGAATTTCATTCTCATTCAGTATTTACTAGGTTGTTTTGGGCGACATGTTACACATATCCTTTCCAAAAGAAAAAGAAAAAGACAGGCTTGGTATAAATGAAAAACATTTTTTGTGTATATCCTTTGACTCATCTTCATAAAACCAAACTGGTCTCCTGTAAATCTGTTGCAAGTTATTTTCTTTCTCTGCATCTCGGTTTTCTCCATCTGTGAAATGGGCTTAATAAACATATACCTCGGGTAGTTGGGAGATTAGAAGATACAACCTATGTAAAACACCAGGCATGCTTGCAGGCATAGAGGCTCAATAAAATGTACACACATGCACAAATGCGCACACCTGTGTTCATGAGCACATACAAAACACCCATATGCACACAAAATGTGATGTTACTACAGTTGCTGGTTAGGCCTGAGAGTACAGTTCTTCCACAGATAGGTGTCTTAATCTACAGTGTCTTTCGATTCAACTCAGGAGTCACCCAGCACTTGAGAGACAGATTTGTCCAGAGAAACCTTCTTTGAACCTAGACAAGGAAGGCAATGTTCTCTTTGATGCATCGAGCATCTGTTTCCCAGCCACAAATAGGCCATTTACACAAGCGCAAGTCTGAGATGTGAAATGGTTGATAGCAGACCGCAGATAGGGCAGATCTGAGGTGTAATGAAAGGTCTCTGTTGTCAGTGAGGACCAATGTGTGAAAGATGGGAGCTGGGATCTTCCCTTATAAGGCAGGAGATATTTCCCTAGGAGACAAGGGATGGGGCTGGAAAGCTGCTGAACAGGAAGAGGTCATTGCTAAGGCCACCCAACTGGCATAGACCTTAGAAGAAATCTAGCCAAACAGCCTCATTACAAAAATGAAGAAATCATGGGTTAGAGAGATGACGCGAATTTCCCGAGATCACACTGTTAGATGGAATAAAAACCACGAATGAGAACTCACATCTTTTGACTTTCAGTCTAGTCCCTTCTCCAGTATTTCCTGGTTGGAGCTAGAGAGCAGATCTTCTGGATAATACCAGATCAGAGGAGAAGAAAGTTTCCACGAGAAGTGGAAGACAGTGAAGTGCCAAAGGAGAGAGCAAAAAGAAAAGGCTCTAAAAAAAAATGTTGCAGATGGTAGGGGAGCAGAGAAAAATTTATTTTTTAAATATACAATATATATGCTCAATGTCTTATATAGTTCAGAATTGTACAAAATAAAAAGTAAAAATCCCACACCCCCTTGTGGAGCCTCCCCCATCCCACTCCTCAGAGGTATAAATTGTCAACCATCTGTACTGTGTCCGTCCTTTCAGACTTTTTCTATACGTTTATATGTGCATCTTTTTTTGTTTAACACAAATGAATTTGTACTGTACATAATGTTTGGCAATTTGCTCTCAACTGTATACATCTTTTAATGTCAATGCTTAGCTCTGCCTCATTGTTTGAAGTGGCTCTAGACTATTTCATCATTTGGGTGTAATGGGATTCGATAAACCAGTCCTCCAATGATGGGCAATCAGATTGCTGCCACTGTGCTTTCACTAATACAATAAATTCAGCAATAAACATCTTATTCAAATACTTTCATGCATCTATATATCTTTAGTAAATACTTTTTGGAATTAGGTCAAAAGGCATGCATATTTAAAATTGATAGATTTTAACCATCTACACTTTCAAAGACTGAATCAATTTGTATTGCCACCAAGAGTATATAAATTTCTTCTTTACCTACACATTTATCAACACTGGATATCACCAGCTGTTAAAGTCTTTTCATTGTGTCTATTCTTTAATTCTGAGTAGAGCTGAGCATTTCATTTATATTGTGAACACTCTGTGATATGAGTGACCATTATATTTGCCAGTTCCTTGTTTGTTTGGGTTTTTTTTTTTTTTTTTTTTGCTGTGTTTGTTTGAAATCTATTCTTTATACCTTCTGGCTCATGTTTTAGGCTTTGAATGACCTTTGCTACTCCAAGATAATAAAATACTACTTTTAAATTTATAATACTTTTATGCTTTTTTGTACATTACAAATAGTAAACCAAAAGGGATTTTTTTTAGCTTAGGAATGAGGTAGAGATTTGGCTATCTCTTTCTCCCTTCTCTCTCTTTCTCTCCCCACTTTCTCTTTCTTTTTCCAGATCACTAGCCTACTGCCTCAACATTATTTTATTGATTTATTCATTTGTTATTTGACCTCTTATCTGAAATGCTACTGTTTTCATAAATTACATTCCTATTCATACTTGGGAGTTTCTTTGGACTCTATTTTGTTTAATTGACCATTCTGTCATCACTCTTTGGATGTTGTAGTTTTATAATTAATTGTGAGTCTCTAATAAGACTAATTTTCTCATTACTCTTTCATAAAATACTTTTTTAAAAAGACCCTCTATTATTTCCCAAAAAGAAACCTTAATAATAATGATCTAGTGTTAGATTTCACAGAATCTACCTCTGTATACATTCCTCTGGTTTCTACCAATATATATTCACAAGTCTTACAACAATTTTGGAATACAATCTATTTGCTCTTAGGTTATAGTGTATTACTAAAGCATATTGAGGCCTATCAGTCTAGTGACAGCAAAGAGTAGTTGTGATGAGTCTGTTTCAAGTGAGGTTATCTCTGGGTGTTTGGTCACAGGAAATCTGGTCTCCTCAAGGCAGGAAGAGGCTCAAAATGACCTGGGGCAGTGGGGACGGGGGGCAGTGAGGATGTCAGTTCCACCCTATGTCCCCACCCCAAGTTTCAGTGTCACATTCTTTCCCAGTCAATTCCTGTATTAGTTAGGGTTCTCTAGAGAAACAGAATCAAGAGGGAACACTTGCAAATATAAAATTTATGAAAGTGTCTCACGTGACCGTAGGAGTGCAGAGTCCAAAATCCACAGGGCAGGCTGCGAAGCCGATGACTCCAATGGATGGCCTGGATGAACTCCACAGGAGAGGCTCACCAGCCAAAGCAGGAATGCAACCTGTCTCCTCTGAGTCCTCCTTAAAAGGCTTCCCATGATTGCATTTAGCATCACTAATTGCAGAAGACACTACCCTTTGGCTGATTACAAATGGAATCAGCTGTGGATGTAGCTGACGTGATCATGACCTAATCCTATGAAATGTCCTCATTGCAACAGACAGGCCAGTGCTTGCCCAATCAGATGAACAGGTACCACAACTTGGCCAAGTTGACACCTGTCCCTAACCATGACAGTCCACCCCTTGTCAACTTGGCACCTATATATATATATATCACCTTAGACCATACTTAATTTCCAAATGAAAACAAATAAGCACACATTTTTTTCTTTTACCTGACAATACTCAACTGTCCTGCATATAACTGGAAACACATTAAATCTCTCCATAATAGGGTGCAAATCCTTGGGGGCAACATTCATTCTTAAACTTGATATCTTACAACTTAAATAGTATAACATGAACAAAACAGCATTACAGTCCTCGTTTCTGTAACTGATCACGTGGTCGAAGTTCATATTTATCACTACCTTCTTCCACTACCCATTCCATGTTCCCTTTCCCCTCAGCAAGCACTTCAGCTGGCCGTGGTTCTTTGCCTGGTGAGTTGACCCAAACCTTCATTCCTGAAGTCTCAGAGCCACTAGTGGTCCTGCCTGGATTGTGTTGTTGCAGTTTTCCATTGATTTTAATCACAGGGCATGGTAGTACTAATAGACGCCCCAGGGGATCTCCTATATTCCAAGAAAACTCTTCTTTACCTCCATTATGTAGTTGCAGTTCTACTTCCTTCTGATAGTCAGGCTCAATTATCCCAGACAATAATGTAATTCCCTTCTTGGTGTGTTGATCCAGAGGCATAAGTAGCCCAAAGTGCCCAGGTGGCAATTTTAACTTCCAGTTCAGTGGTATCACTGTTGTTTTCCTGGAGAAAGCACACCCCGTTTTGGAACTAAAACCTGAAGACCAAAAGAACTCAGGGTAGTAGGGACAGGAAGCAAAAATTTTCCTAGTGGATCACTAGGAGTAATAGTGAGTGGCACCACACCCATTTCCACCCCTTGGTTCCTGGACCCATGGATCCTGGCTATGGGAGAAACAGCACCATACAGCGGACGCTGATTCAGAGCATACACAGCTTCCTGGGGAACATTACCCAAGCCTTTCAAGTTTTTGCCACCTAGTTGGCACCGTAATTGAGTTTTCAAAAGGCCATTCCACCGTTCTATCAATCCAGCTGCTTCTGGGTGATGGGGAACATGGTAAGACCAGAGAATTCCATGAGCATGTGCCCATTCCCGCACTTCATTTGCTGTGAAGTGTGTTCCTTGATCCGAAGCAATGCTATGTGGAATACCATGATGATGGATAAGGCATTCTGTAAGCCCATGGATAGTAGTTTTGGCAGAAGCATTGCATGCAGGGAAAGCAAACCCATATCCAGAGTATGTGTCTATTCCAGTTAGAACAAATCGCTGCCCCTTCCATGAAGGGAGTGGTCCAATGTAATCAACCTGCCACCATGTAGCTCGCTGGTCACCTCGGGGAATGGTGCCATATCGGGGGCTGAGTGTGGGTCTCTGCTGCTGGCAGATTGGGCACTCAGCAGTGGCTGTAGCCAGGTCAGCCTTGGTGAGTGGAAGTCCATGTTGCTGAGCCCATGCATAACCTCCATCCCTACCACCATGACCACTTTGTTCATGAGCCCATTGGGCAATAACAGGAGTTGCTGGGGAAAGAGGCTGACTGGTATCCATAGAATGGGTCATCTTATCCACTTGATTATTAAAATCTTCCTCTGCTGAAGTCACCCTCTGGTGTGCATTCACATGGGACACAAATATCTTCAGGTTTTCTTCCAACTCAGAAAGGTCTATCCACATACTTCTTCCCCAGACCTCTTTGTCACCAATTTTCCAATTATGGTCTTTCCAAGTCCCTGACCATCCAGCCAAACCATTAGCAACAGCCCATGAGTCAGTATACAAACACACCTCTGGCCAGTTTTCCTTCCAAGCAAAATGAACAACCAGGTGCACTGCTCGAAGTTCTGCCCACTGGGAAGATTTCCCCTCACCACTGTCCTTCAAGGACACCCCAGAAAGGGGTTGTAATGCTGCAGCTGTCCACTTTCGGGTGGTACCTGCATATTGTGCTGAACCATCTGTAAACCAGGCCCGAGTTTTCTCTTCCTCAGTCAATTCACTGTAAGGAACACCCCAAGAGGCCATAGCTCTGGTCTGGGAAAGAGAAGGTGATGTGGCAGCAGGAGTGGAAACCATGGGCATTTGTGCCACTTCTTCATGTAACTTACTTGTGCCTTCAGGACCTGCTCTGGCTCTATCTCGTATATACCATTTCCATTTTACAATAGAGTGCTGCTGTGCACGCCCAACTTTATGGCTTGGTGGGTCAGACAACACCCAACTCATGATAGGCAACTCAGGTCTCATGGTAATTTGGTGGCCCATGGTTAAGCGTTCAGTCTCTACTAAGGCCCAATAGCAGGCCAAAAGCTGTTTCTCAAAAGGAGAGTAGTTATCTGCAGCAGATGGTAAGGCTTTGCTCCAAAATCCTAAGGGTCTGCATTGTGATTCTCCTATAGGGGCCTGCCAAAGGCTCCAGGTAGCATCTCTATTTGCCACTGACACTTCCAGCACCATTGGATCTGCTGGATCATACTGCCACTTGGGCCGAGGCGTTGTGCCTCTTTTTTGGTTGTGGGAGGGGCCAGATGCAGCAATTTATCCTTCACCTTAGAAGGGATATCTCGACATGCCCCACACCACTGGACACCCAAAAATTTTACTGAGGTGGAAGGCCCCTGTATTTTTGTTGGATTTATCTCCCATCCTCTGACACGCAAATGCCTTACCAGTAAATCTAGAGTAGTTGCTACTTCTTGCTCACTAGGTCCAATCAACATAATATCATCAATATAATGGACCAGTGTGATGTCTTGTGGGAGGGAGAAACGATCAAGGTCTCTGCGAACAAGATTATGACATAGGGCTGGAGAGTTGATATACCCCTGAGGTAGGACAGTGAAAGTATATTGCTGACCTTGCCAGCTGAAAGCAAACTGTTTCTGGTGGTCCTTACTAATAGCTATTGAGAAAAAAGCATTTGCCAGACCAATAGCTACATACCAGGTACCACAACTTGGCCAAGTTGACACCTAACCATGACAATTCCCTAACTCTTACATGAGAAACTTGGGAAGGCTATAAATTCAACTGACATTGTGATTCTACAACCCTCACAATTAAATTTTGCACTTTATTTTTAGCTATATCAGCCCATGGATATAAGAAATCAAAGATTCTTTTAGGGCTGCCAAAGGAACTTTCCAGTTCTCAGACCATGAACTGAGCTGAGAATGAAAGGACCTCAGCTTGTCATTTGCTTTCTCTAAATGCTCCAGTGCATTCAAGAAAATCCATCTAAGACCACAATCCTGGCTTCAGTTTGCATTTAATCACAATCACCATATCTTGATTAATTTTGAGCTCCCTGCAACTGTGGCTTATTAATATCTCATTTCCCCTTGGCAAGGAGCTCAGCACTGCTCTCAGACCTAAAGGCATGACCAAACCAACCCCCCAATCCCATGTCTGAGAGTCTATTTCCTAGGGCTATTCCTAATACCAATTCTGTACCATTAAGATCTAGTCAGGAGATGTAGGAAAAACTTAATATATGAAATTATTAGCTAATGAGATGTAATTAATGACCAAAGTGATAAAAGAGGGCTAAGGAATATAAAACAGCAAATGCAAGAAGTAGCTACTACCCCTAGAGCCATGGAAGAGCAGAAAAAGGAACTAAGAATGTGAAAGAGGGCCCCTCCCGCAAGGCTGAGATTCAGACTTCAAGGAAGAAGATGTGCCTGCACTGAAAGACATAGCCTGCAAGTGATGAAGAAATTTGCCAGAGGGCATGAGCCAGAACTGGTCTAGTAGGAGCAGCTTACCGGGTAACTGAGAAATTCATTGGAAGGTGCAGGCAAACTGAAGTTGGTCTGCAGGATGTGTAAGCTGGTTGGCTAAGAAGTTTACAAGAGAGTTCCCATGGGCCAGAGCTGGAGAACAGGATGTGACTAATTTGAACACCAGTGGATTAGAGCTGATTTGCAGGGTGCAGCCTTCTGGTATGCGGAGAGCTCAGAACGGGTCTCTACAAAGTGGTCTTCTGAATGGGTGCAATGATTTGAACTTGTATGTGCTCCAGTAAAGATCATGTTCTTTTAAACCATTTCTGTGGGTATAGATGTACTATGGGTGGGACCTTTTGACTCGGTTATTAAGTTCCTCAGGGTGGGACTTAATGCTTCTACTGGAGTCCTTTAAAAGAGGATGAAAGACAGATCACAGACAGAAAAAATCCCCAGAGAAGCTAAGAGATGAAATTCAGAGATGCTAAAAGAGAGAAATGCCAGAGAAGCTGAAAGACAAGGGCATGCACAGAAGCTCCAAGAGGAAGCCACTGAAGTCAGAAGCTGGAAGCAATGAAACCTCAGAGAGAAGGGAGAAATCAGCAGACTTCACCATTTAAACAGGCCAACTGTCAAAGAGTTGAGGATTGCAGGTAGCCAGTCTACCAGGAGAAGAAGAGCCCAAGTTTGCCAGCATCCCATTTTCAGGAGAAAGTATTGCCCTATTGGTGCCTTAATCTGGATATTTTTCACAGCCTCAGAACTGCAAACTTGTGAATTAGTAAATCCCCATTGTAAAAGGCAACCCATTTCTGAATGTCGCACTGCATCAGCTTTAGCAAACCAAAACAGTGCGAAGCAACACTAGACCTCCTGCCTGCCAATCTGCTGGCACCTGAGCCATAGTTGGAAAAAAAGCATAGCAGAATCTGGGAAGATAACCTCTTCCTCTTCTCTGGCCTTGCAGTATTAGTTGTATCACCCTCTTTTGACAAAGGCTGACTGAGGAGAGCAGAAAAGAATAGAGTCCAGTTCAGGCATCACAAAACAGAGCAAAAAATGGGTGGATTTGGAGCTGAGAGTAAATAAGCTGATAACTGGCACATCTTGTATGGATGGCATTTTCCAGTTTCAGGATTTCTAATCTGTTGTTCTGAAGATTTCATAGATTTAACAATTATCTGGTATTAACAAGAAAATACCCTAACTCTTTCACTAACCTGGTGTCTATTTTTTTCATGTCTCTGAGCCTTTCCACATATTTCAGTTAGAAATCAACAATGTCAGAAACTCTGGTGATGATTCATGGTTCTTTTGCAGGAAAAATTCTGAAATAAATGACTTCTTAATGGAAAAAGACTGCAAAGATCTAAACAAGGAGAGCAGCATAACCAGAGCAAATGACCCAAGTGAGAGCCTCTGTTTCCTTGAACATTAGCATGAACCTGACATGTCAGTAACACTTTGAACTGAAATTATCATGTGCCCTGGGATTCCATTAGTGGGACAATGAATGCAAAAATGTGTCCCTCTCTTCCTCTGATGAGAAATATGACTCTTAGTTAAGATTTCTGGGCATAAGTCATGACATAAACTAAAAGACTATGCCTTTTCTAAGACAAAAGCAGTACCTACCATTAATATCGCAGATCTCAAAATACGACCTCCAGATTAGCAGCAGCAGCATGATGTGGGGCTTTATTAGAAATGCAAATTCTCAGGCCCCATCCAGAACTACCAAATTACAGATTTTGGGGGTAGGATTCAGCAATCTGTGTTTTCACAAGCCCTCCAGGTGATTCTGATGCACAAAATTAATATTTGAGAAACTTAGTGTCATGGTCAGGTTCATGTGTCAACTTGGCCAAGTGGTGGTACCTGTTTGCCTAGTTGGGCAAGTGCTGGCCTGTCTGTTGCAATGAGGGCATTTCATAGAATTAAATCATGATCATGTCAGCTGCATCCACAGCTGATTTCATCTGTAATCAGCCAAGGGGAGTGGCTTCTGCAATGAGTGATGCTCAGTCTAATCACTGGAAGCCTTTTAAGGAGGATTCAGAAGAGACCAGCTCTCTTCCTGCTTCGGCTGGCGAGCCTCTTCTGTGGAGTTCATCCAGACCCTCCATCAGAATCATTGGCTTCACAGCCTGCCCTGTGGATTTTGGACTCTGCATTCCCATGGTCACATGAGACATTTTTATAAATTTTATACTAGTACGTGTTCCCTGTTGATTCTGTTTTTCTAGAGAACCCTAACTAAAACACTTAGGTTTATAAGGACCTAATTCAAGTCCTGACTTTACATAATTGGTGTGCTTGTGGCAAGTCACTCTATCTAAGCCTTAGTTTCCTCATCTATAATATATGAACCTTAATGATAGTGACCTTATAAGCTTGTAGTGGGATTAAATAATAAATTTGACTTGGAAAACTTATATAAGTGCCTGCCACATAGCCATCATTCAGAAACTGAGGTTTTCTTCAACTAATTCTTAGGGTTGAGATGAGGGTTGTAAAATCTTGCAAAGCATTTAGGACATACCAGACATATAAAAAATAGCATGTGCCCAATAAATGTAAACTAGTAGTATTACCAGTAGTAGTAGCAATTAATTATTACTATTGTTATTATTAGTTATTAAACAATACAGGTGTACTTACCTTTACATATATTAACCTAATAGAATGCTTTAAATAACCTTATGAAGTAGATGCAACATAATTCTGAATACTTTAGAGATGAGGGAACCAAGGTTCAGAGAGGTTAAATATCTTTCCAAGATTACATAGTACTGTAGATAGCTATTAAGTGATGGAGCAAGGCTCCAAAATTAGGTTGTCTGGTACTGGACACTAATTTGGGAAAATTTTGAAGAGACGCTGGGTGTGTGTGGTGGTGGGAGAATAAACCATTACAAAGGGAAGTCTTTTTCATTCTTGAAAATAGAAACTGTCTTTTTGCACAATTTTCAGTCAAATGAATAATGTTGCCTTCAGCCTTGGGTTCCAAGGATAGGAAGAAAAATGTTCAGCAGGAGCTCCCAGAGCCAGGGGTGGTCTGTTCTGGGTTTACGTCTTTTTTTTCACTGGTAATAATATAATATGGGAAACAGAAAAACATTACATGTCAGTGTCTCTGGAGTTGATTCTATTGGGACATGCCCCTGCAAAATCTAATAGGAAGAAATGAGAAATCTTGACAAACTCCGGTCAAAACTTCTGTAAAAAAATAATTCCAAGCAGTCTCAGCTGAGAAAAGGAGAGAGACAGGTGAAAGCACATGTTCCTTTTAGGTCGCTGTCACCCTGTGATTTTTCTCCAAATAGTTGAAGCTACAGTGAGTGGAAGTTGAAGAGGCAGTGCCCGGAAGGTAGGGAAAGAGGCTGGCCCCCATCTCCTTCCCTCCTAGCCTTCAGGGGCACACCTGGAGTTTGGCCCTTTGCAGGTGCAGAAAGACTTCAAAGATAACTAGTTTCTAAAGATGTCAGTGAAGCATAACCACAGAAGAAAGAAACTCTTAGGTGTGAGAAATGTATAGGCTGGCAATGACTAGAGGGCAACCAGTCCCATTTGTTAGTGTATGAAAAGGTGAGCAAGAGATTTTCAGTTCAGTTGATCTGGTATGTATTGCATGGCTACTGTGTTCTAATGATATAGAGATAACTGAAACAACCCTGTCCTTGAGAAGTACCCAGTCTAATGCAGGATAAGGGTAAACAGACAATTACACAAAATATAACAGGGACCATAAGAGCACCAGGATGGCTTGAGAACACAGAATAGGGGATTATAACACAGTCTAGGCACCAGAGATAGGAGGTTTCAGGGAAGACTTCCTGGAGGAGGTGATGCTTGAGTTGAGTCTTAAATGATAAGGAATATATGGGTTAGGATATCTTTGGCTTCCTATAATAGAAAATCAAAACCTAAATGATGATGAAGTGATCATGTCCCATAAAAGAATCTAGAGATAGTTCAGGTTAAGTAATTCAACAGCTTGCCAATATTATCAGGAAGCCAGATTATTTCCATATCTTTGCTTTGTGTTTCTCAATGTGTTACCTGTATTCCCAGATCACCCTCCCACATGGTCACAAGTTAGCTGTAGAAGCTCTGGTCATCACATCTGGACACCTCCAGGTCAGCAGTGAAAAAAATGGACCTTCTCTTCATGTTTGTCTTTCTTGGAAGGAAGTAAATATTTCCCCAAAGCACACCCCCCCCCCCCCCAAATCTCATTGCCTAGAATGGCTATTTCTGCCCACATCTAATCCAATCCCTGGTGAAAAGGAAATAAAGCCACCATAATTGACTCAGACCATTTAACTTAGATCCACCAACCTGTAGAAGAGTGGTTAAGTGAATGAAAGCAGTAGGGGCCCAGATCATGGAAGCCACTGTATGAACTTTACTTAGCAGGACAGGTGTTCTGAACCCGACAGACACTACAGCCCCCTTCTTTCTTTGACATCTATATTCAGTTATAGACATAGAAACTGCACATATTTAGAGTGTCCAATTTGATAAAATTTGTCATATGTATTCACTTGTGAAACCATCACCACAATCAAGATGATGAACATAATCATCACACCTGGAAGTTTCCGCCTGTTCCTTATAATTCTTCCCTTGGGCTCCTCCCTGCCTCCCCCTACTACCCCAGGAAACCACTAATCAACTTTCCATTCCTATAGATCAGTTCACATTTTCTGGAATTTATATATGAATGCATCCCATATGTTCTGTTTTGGCTGGCTTCCTTCACTCAGAAAAATTATTTTGTGATTCATCCATGTTTTTGGCATTTATCCACAGTCTATTCCTTTTTATTGTTTAGTAGTATTCCTTTGTATGGATATGCCACAATTTTTTAAATCCACTCACCTGTTGATGGAGATTTGTGTTGGTTCCAGTTTGAAGCTATTATAAATGAAGCAGCTGCAAACATTTGTGCGTAGGTCATCAAATAATAAATACTTTCATCTATCTTGAGTAAATATCTGGGAACGGAGTAGCTGAAACATATGGTAGATGTATGTTAAATATTTTATGAAACACCCTTCCTGCTTTTCAAAGTGTACTGTATTTCACTGATGCCTGCAATGTACAAGCATTCCAGTGGCTCCACATCCTCACAAACATGTGGTATGGTCAGTCTTTTTAATTTTAGACATTCCATAAGGGTAAACAACTCTTTTTTATAATAATGCTTTGTAAAATCCCTAACAGAAGGGCATGTATGTAGCATCTGGATTGAGGCAGTTAAAAGCTGGTGTGTATTCTCTCCCCACCACAGTGACATTGAATGCTCCATGTTGAGATGGTGGATCACAAGATTGAGGGATCCTGGATCCTTGAGTCACCAGCTGACAGAGAGCTCCCACTGAGCCACATCAAACTTCATGTAAAAGTATATCAAACTTTTTCTAATAAAGGCACTGAAATTTGGGGGATTGTCTCTTGTGGTAGTTTCCATTAATTATCCCAAATACACCTAGCAAATGAGATGCACACATGCTTTCATTCGAATCACCAAATCACTTTTTACTTTTTTAACCAAAGGCCCATTTTCATGGTGTTGTCAGTTTTTCCACGTGAGAAATTCAGAAAAGTCTTTTCAGATTACTCATAAACTATCTCTTTCTCACCTAGAAAAGCAGAAGCCTGTTTTAAGGGGATGAAACTGAGCTATACAGATGTTATGTGACTTACTGACATGCACACAATGCATTTGTGAGGATATCAGGATTCTCGATCAGCACTTCTGGCCCTGAGTACGGTGTTCTTTCTGCAGTAGCCTGGGCTTGTTTTCGTCTGCATAGTAAGAGGCTGTACTAGGCAATCGCTGCTGTCTCCAAGCACCAATAGCCCATGGCTGGTCTTCACCCTGTGGAGGATGCAAATCTAGGTATTGAGAAAGTCTGCTCAGTGATTATGTGCTTAACCAACACTGAATCCTGCCTCTTGCTTACTGGCTGAGAGACCTTCACCAAGTCATGTCACCAGTTTAAGCCTCAATGCCCTTGCTTGGGAAATGGGCTAATTATGCATGACTGACAAGCAAGAGTACAGTCAAGCAGAGAAGGGAGGTGGGAAAGCTGCTTGGAGTAGCTCCAGGCTTGCACAGGTATCTGGACCAGCCTCAGATGCAGCAGCTGATAACTGAGTCGCATGTGTTTCCAACCTTAGAGTTTAGACAAACACCATTTGGGACCTTCAGAGCCCCTGAGGTTGCTCTGCCCCCACACCTCAAAATGTACTGGAAGAACAAAGTGAAATGTGGTTTTGGGCCTCCCAGAATTGCTGACCTAGCTTGGCCTGGCCTGGCCTGGCCTCCCTCACCTCCCACTCTGCCCCCCAACCCTTGCTTTCAGCAGGCCCCATCTCCACTGAAAGGCCAGGATGAAAGAATCAAGGAGAGACACTTCCTCTGGTTGATATAGTCAAAAGTCAGGAGAACAAGTCTTTAATGGTAGAAGTTGAGGACTTGTGAGGGCAGTGTGTGAACTAACTTGGTGGCATTGCAGATAGATTATGCAGGTAGATTTATAAGTCTCTATGACATTTCTTTAAGAAATACCCATATCGTCTTTACCGTGTGCCACCAAGCATGTACTAAGTATTTTATAAACATTATCTTGTGCAAGCCACATAACAACCCTATGAGGAAACCAGGACAGAGAAAGGTTCAGAGTCTAAGATAAGCACAAATCAGCCTCAAGCAATGAGTACCTGTAAGAAAGTGATTGCTGTCTGAGACCTTAAGTCAGTTTGTGATGTTCTTTCTCTAGTGCTGCAGGTGGGTGCGTGTGGGGAGACACGCAGACTCAGTGTCTGAAAAGCGAGTCTTCCCTGGAGTTTTCTGGTGGTTGCAGGCTCTCAGCAACTTTGCTGACCCAGCCGCCACCTCCGAGTGGAGCCTGCTTGACCAGGGCAAGGCTGCTGGGTGGGGTCCTCTGGCGAGGCAGCACAGATCACACTGTGGGCTCCACTCCCCTTCTGGAAGCTGGTGAGAGGACCCTTGTGGCATAGATGATACCCTGGTCTGGCAGGTTTCTGACCCTGCTTTGTTTCCCATACTCTTTGCCAGTAGACTTCTAAATCTTTGTTGAGTACTTGGTATGCTGGCCAAGACTTCTAAACGATTTTGTTGTTACCATACCATCTCCTCAACACCTCCCCAAAATAGTCTTCCATCCCTTTCTAAATCCTGCATTGGTCAAAAGAAACAGTCTTTCTAATCTAAACTAGAATACGCTCCAGGAATCTGAAATTGATTTCTTAAGTTTCTTACGGTAATATGTGAGTGCTGTCACTGTGGATATTATTCCTAATTGTTGTACCTCCAAAGGGCTGTCTGAGAAATTTTGCCCACACAGCCCTTTTCAAATTATCCTCTATCTCTTCTGCAGGCCATCTTTATTAACTCATGAGCTGAGACATTATCAATTTATTACTTAGCTTTGTGTAGTGACTTGTCTTTAAAAGTCCAGCAATTAAAAGTATTTCTCTACTCTGGGGGTTTTGATTTAACTTCCTTTTATGTTTTTATTCATTTGCATGAGTTTGAAACAGTGAAACAGCCCTAAAAGATATATGAAACCCCAAATTGGTCTTTTACATGATCAAGAGTGAGAAAATCCAATTTTTAAAGAAATATTTTCATCTAATTGGAAATGATTATGGCCCAAGCCTCATTTATCTGGAGGGCTGGAATTGTGCCCCTTACTAAGCCTGTGCATCAACCACTCACACGCAATTAGTAGATTAATCCAGTTTTCCAGTTCTAGCTGACTGATAAGCACAAACAAAACCAAACCATGAAAGTTACATGAAAACTGTGAACTGAATATTTCTTTGCTTTTAAATTTTCTGCTATTATTTAGTAACTTGAGGAAAGGAAACCATTGAAAAGTCCACTCACATTTCTATATATATATTTTTAAATGACTTTTTAAACTCTATAATCTTCAAACTGGCTCTGTCTACAACAGAGATCAATCTTGAGACCATTCAATTACTTAAATCGAAAACTGTGGAACCAACCAGCTGCTACTGCCTTGTAATTGGTTCCAAGAATCTCTCCACTGGACCACACAAATGTCTAGCCACAATTCCCGCCAGTCTCTGTCTTAGACCCACACCATCAGGCTCAAAGTCAAAGAGCTCCAAAGTTTCTCTTTCATTCCTTCCTGAAATCCTGGCTATCTGGCTTCCATTCGTGTCTTGAATGTATGAGTTAAGCTAAAAACTACTACATGGAAAGTTACACATACCTGTAATGAGTAGAAACAATCAGAGAAGAAAATTTGCAAATCTTGGTAGACCACAGACCAAACTGACTGCCATTAGCTAGCCAGCTTCTTCCTAGGGCCCTGATTACTGGGTGGTAGGAAGTCATACCCCTAAAATGGGCTTCTGCTTTTGCAGATGAGAAGGAGACAATTTATGAGTGACCTGGAAAGACTGTGCTGAGAAATTGAACTGTGAACTAGCACCATGAAAGTGGCACCTGGTTTGAAAAATAAAAACATGTTAATGAAAATCTCAATTACTAGGTATAGTGGGATAATTACTATGAGTTGCCACAAGAGACAATCCTCCAAATTTCCATACCTTTACATGAAAAAGTTTGATGCATGTTTACAGAAAGTTCAATGGGGCTCAGTGGGAACTTCCCACTAGCCAGTGACTCAAGGATCCAAGATTTTTCCATCTTGTGTTGTTTCCATCTCAACTTGGAATGTTCAAGGTCACTATGACAGGGAAACAGAGAATATATGCCAGCTTTAAACAGCCTCAGTGCAATGTGGCATATGTGCTTACAGTCCACAGTCCATTGGTTCCAACTAACAACTAGGGAGGCTGGGAAACACAGGGAACACTTAGAATATGTAAATCTCAGTGGTCTGTGCCCCACGTTAAAATAAAAAATTATCGTGTTAACATATACATGACACAAATTTTTCCCTCTTAACAAATTTCACATGTACAATTCAGCATTACTACATTCACAATATTGTACTGCCATCACCACCGTTCATTGCCAAAACTTTTTCATCACCCCAAACAGAAACCCTGTACTCATTAGGCAATAACCCTTCCCTATACTATGCAAACCCAGACCCTAGTAAACTGTAATCAACTTTCTGACTCCTTGAATTTGCTTATTCTAGGTATTTCATAAAAGCAAAATTAAATAATATTTGTTCTTTTGTACTTGGCTTATTTCACTCAGCAGTGTTCAAGATTCAGCCATGTTGTAGCATGTCTCAGAACTTCATTCCTCTTTATTGTTGGATGGCATTCCTTTGTGTGTCTGTACTACATTTTGTTTATCTCATCATCTGTTGATGGACACTTGGTTGCTTCTTCCTTTTGGTTATTGTAAATAATGCTTCTGCTATATATTTTTTGGCTTTCACTATGCAATAGCCACAGCAATAGGAACTTTTCTTGTAGTATCCTGCCTCATCCTTTTTTTTACACATGAGGAAACTGAATCTTATAGAGGTTAACTTGCCCAAGGTTGTATAGACGTAAGTAGTAGAACCCACATGAGGATTTGGATATATCTATTTCTGGAGGTGCATGATCTTAGCTACCATGCTATACCAGTGGAAAATTTTTATTAAAAACCTCAAAGCCCTTATCTTTATTTTTATTTGTCTTTTAAATCATTCTGAAAACCTAGGGAGAAGTGAGAGGTCAAAATCCTGAAATATTTTAAATGACTGTCTACACTTCAAATTATTTGGATGACTTGCAGAAACGGGACTTGATTTAGGACTGATTATTCTCACTGATCTTTTAAGTGTTACGAGTGCAACATGTTAGTTTTAACATTAAAAGATTTCACCAAGGTAATATCACTTCAAAATGTACATCACTTTATTTAAAAAGAAAGATGTTAAGACATTTCACGCATTTTCAACCAACTTGTTCCCCAAATGCCAAAGAAATAAATGATGAGGCAAGGTGTTGACACATAGTTTACCTATTTGCCTTTTCATGGAGAATGTCCCCCAAAAGGAGACGTTGCCCTCAAGATAACCTGTAACTCATAAACTAAGAAGAACTGTGTAATGTCTAATGGTCAAAAAAAAAAAAGTTCTGAAAAAATACCAAAGCAGGGAAAGGTCACTGGCCCCAAACAATTCAGAGCCACCCAAACATTGATCAGAGCATGGCTTTGACTCACCACTGAAGCTAATTCTCTTTGCCGGTTTGCACTGTGATGGATTATCACTTTTAAATCACTGGTCATCTTTAAAATACGCTCTTTGGTTTTGGCCCAAGACTCACTCACCCATTTAGTTTGAACACTCAATAACTTCAGTAACACGGTGATTTATTTTTCTAAAAAAAATTATTTAGAGACACATTCATATGACACAAAGTAGAATACTTCTGACCTATGAGACTTACCCTTAATTTGACCTTGCCTCCAAACCCTTACTGGAGACAATAGGGAAACCTCAAATATTCAGTCTAATTGTGTGGTGGGGGAGGATAGAAACCAGATGAAGTTGGAATAGAGAGTACAAAAAAAAAACCCAACATCCTATTTTTTTCCCGTGATAATAAAAATCAAAGTGCTGCTACTAAAATGATAGATGCTCCCAAAGACCAGTTCTTGCACTCATGCTGGCCAGTGGTTTGGGGCCCCCCATTTTCACTGGTTTGAAGCAAAATGAGAAAACCAAGAACAGTGCAGTCACTTGTCCATATTCTTAAATTTTCGTAGGTTTTTAATTCTGAGATTAATTCTTACTTTTTTTGGTTTTTAAATTATTCCTTCTTTAATGAAATGATGATGAAATAGATTTAAATAAAAAAAATTTATTTAGCAAAGTAAAAACTTGGCAACTCTTTGCAGACTCCTGAACATTTCTTTTATTGTGAAATATATATACAAAAAAAGCAATAGATTTCAAAGTACATTGTAACAAGTAGTTATACAACAGATTTCAGAGTTTGGTATGTATTACAGTTAAACATTTTAGGTTTTTATTTCTAGCTGCCCCAAGACAGTGGAGACTAAAGAAAATATCGATATAATGATTCAGCAGTCATAATCATTTGTTAAATAATATTTTCTCTGTTATAACTTCTCCTTCTCCTTTGATCTTTCTTCCACTCTTTAGGGATATTTGGGCTCTGTCCATTCTAACTTTTTCATGATGGAAAGGGCTGTCGATAATATGGGGTAGGGGGATGGAACTAGTTGATGTTCTTGGAAAGTGTGGCCCCGCTGGGTCAGCCAGGACTTACCTGGCCTAGGAACCCACCTGGAGGTTGTAGGTTTCTGAAGAGTAATCATAGTGCATGGAGCTTTTGTTGAATCTCAGATAGATCTCTAGGTGTTCTTTAGGGTTGGCAGGAATGGTTTTGGTTAGGGGTTGGCAAACCATGGTAAATAGCAACATCTAGCTGAAACTTGCATAAGAGTAGCCTCTAGAAAAGCCTCTTGACTCTATTTGAACTCTCTCAGCCATCTATGCCTTATTTTATTACAATTCTTTCCCTGCATTTGGTCAGGCAGGCATTGGCAATCTCATGGTGCTCGGGCCAGGCTCATCCCTGGGATTTATAGCTCACATTGCCAGGGAGACTCCCAAATATTTTTGAAAATTTTACTCATCTATAAATTCTAACAATGTTGAGCTCATGGTCTTTAGGAACCTACCTTTTAAACTTAAAGTGTAATCGCTGGTAATTGTTTGGGTAGCAATCTCTTTCAATGCGGGAGACAGTGGAGAACAGTGTTTAAGAGCATGTGCTTTATGATCAGAGAGCTCAATTCCAATCTGATTCTGTTTTTCACCCTGGTGAGATCTTGGGCAAGACTTGTAACATTTCCAAACCTCAATTTTCTCAACTATAAAATAGGGATAATAACAGCACTGTTTCTATTTCTTAGAGGTAATGTGAGGATTAACTAAGAAAAGGAATTTGACAATTAGCACATAGTAAGTAAGCACATAGTGAATGCCAACTATTATTAATTACATTAATGAATGAATAGTTGCTTGAAAAGTGTACCAATCATGATGTCATTAGTTTGGGTTGGACTTTTCTTTATGTTGTGAATTTGTCAAGCAAGGGTTTTCTTCTGGAATGTTTCTGAAGAAAACTCCTTGGACCCCTGTTATATGAGCCCAAATTTCAGATTACAGAATGTAAAGTATTGTCTGCTTTTCCCAGTCTAGGAAACAGTGTTGTCTCCACTGTCACTACATAACTCCCTGAGACCCAATGCCTCTGCCCCCTATTGCCTCCTGCCGTCATATAACCACATAGCAGTGACAGTCTCTCAGGTCTTTCCATAGCTTCACACAGATTCTGAGGGCAGCTTAGTGACACAGTTCATCTGACCTTGTCATTTACAAATGGAGCAACTAAAGGGGAGATTGTTGAAGTGACAAATAGTATTAAGTCAGGGAGGGAAGCAGTCAAGGCTGAGGGCATGTTCAAAGTCATTATTTCTTCATCTCAAACTAACAGCATGCTATTTGACCACAATAACTTCCTTTGTGGGGCCAAAGCAGTTTGCATACTGTGATGGTCAGATTCATGTGTCAACTTGGCCAGGTGGTAGTGCTCAGTCACTCGGTTGGGCAAGCACTGGTCTGCCTATTGCTATGAGGATGTTTCATGGACTTAAATCATGATTATGTTGACTGCA
Source organism: Tamandua tetradactyla (assembly GCF_023851605.1). Classification (NCBI taxonomy): domain Eukaryota; kingdom Metazoa; phylum Chordata; class Mammalia; order Pilosa; family Myrmecophagidae; genus Tamandua; species Tamandua tetradactyla. The sequence continues at coordinate 53,995,127 of NC_135345.1, forward strand.
TCCATAGCTGATTGTGTTTGTAATCAGCTACAGGAAGTGTCTTCTGCAATGAGTGACTCTGATCACCAAAAGCTTTTAAGGAGTCTTCAGAAGAGACGGTCACTCTTCCTGCTTCAGCCAATAAGCCTCTTCTGTGGAGTTCATCCAGACCCTTCATTGCAGTCACCAGTTTCACAGTCTGCTCTGTAGATTTTGGACTCTCCCATTCCCATGGTTCCCCAACCAGCCTCTCCTGAGAGTTTGTTGTGGACCTTCATTGGTTGCCAGCTTGTGTCCTGCCCTCCAGACCCTGAACTCTGCATTCCCACAGTTACATGAGACACTTTTATAAATTTTGTATCTATGGATATCTCCTGCTGATTCTGTTTCTCTAGAGAACCCTAGCTAATATACCCACATATGTATAGTCCATCATCAGTCAACAGGGGAGAGTTAAATTTAGGGATCCAGTTGAGTTTTATTCAGCTTCAACACTATCTACCACACTAACCCCCCTTCCAACCCACCTTTTGGTATCTCTTTCTCCCTGTTCCTAAACACCCAGTGCCCTGACCCCCTGTTATCTATTCTTATGGCCCCATGTACTTCTCTTTCAAAAATTTTATCAGTTCAAATTTTACTTCTTCCCTTCTAGACTGTAAGTGTTCAGAAGGAATTAGTCTGTTTCTGCTCAACACTGTATTCCAGTTCTTGGCATGATGCCTAGAACATCATAGACCCTTAATAAATATCTTTGAAAGAATGGATGGGTGGGTAGGTGGATGGATAGATAATGTAGCCCATGCAGTCCTACTGTCATCATCCCATGGAATCCTGGGATTAGGGTCTTTCACTCCCATCTTGCCCCGTCAAAATGCATTGGTCTTGTTTTCCATGTTCTCATTTCTCTGCTTTCTAAGTTTTTAAAAGTTATTAAGCATGTCTGAATAAATGCTCTCAAGGTAACACGCATGCCAACTAACCTTTGTTAAGTAGACCACTTGTGGAGAAATTCTAATGAAACTTCAGGGTTTACGTAACTGAATAAGTAATAGATTGAGTCAGGACATTCCTTTTGTAACCCCTCAATACATCAGTTTACATTCCACGTCAGTCAGTCAGGGAGGCAGTATAGTCAATGGTTAAGAGTGTGAGCTCTGTAATCAGGTGACATGGGTTAACCAACTCAAACACTTACTAGTTGTGTAACGCTGGGCACGTTATGCAACTTCTCTGTACCTCAGTTACTCCCTCTCTAAAACCAAGAAAACCCTATCCACCCATAGGGTTATTATGAGAATTAAATAAGATCATCCATCCATAACGCTTATAACAATACCCAGTGTGCCTCAGTAAACATTAGCTATTGCTAATTTGTACCTTGATTTTCCACCCAGAACCATATTATTGAGTTGATCAATATTTATTGACTCATCAAAATTTATGCCAACATTTGACTTGCCAAGAAACTCACAAGACTTTGCCTTTGCTTGGAGATTCGTTTTCCGAGGCAGCATTCCAGGGTGGCACTGGTAGATGAGATGATGGCTTTCCCAGTGTCAGTACTTTGAGGAGGGTAGCTGCTATTTGGAAATGTAAATTCTGGAACGGGATGTTACAAAGGACTTTCACAGGAAAGTCAGCCGTACAGAGGGAGAGGGCTTTGCTGAGCTGAGAGCATTTCTGGGGAGCCTATATGAACAGCAGGTAAGGAGATAAAGGCCCGTATTCATTCTGGGTTTTCCTAACCCTTCCCTACAACAGAGGCCCTGGTCGGGCTCAGGCCTTATTTCTGAGGCAACCCTAGCATCGCATCTTCTGTCTACTGGTCCCAGGATAACTGACAATCTGTTTCTTTGGCCTTTCCCCTGCTGATAAGCCTTTTTCAGGGTTCTCTTTCCAATTTTCCTATCTCAGAATTTGTGTTTACCTCTGTGACAAATGCACGTCTCATTAATTTAGGCCCAGAGTGGACAAGCAGCTGGGGTTCCTCATTTTGCTTTACAAGAACTTGAAAGGCTCCATTAAACTCCCTGGATGAAGGTGTCTGAGGTGCTGCCGCTCACACGCCACCGGAGCCTGTTCCCCACAGAGGCACTTGTTTATGTACGAAATGGAGGAAAACGAAGAGCAGCAAATAAAGAGGAAACCTGAAGAATCAGAGGCTGCTGCTTTGATCAGAAGACAAGAAACATAGAATGCACCTTCTACATTTTAACTGAAGCCTGGGCACTGTTGAAAACCTAGAAAACGAGCACTTGCAATAAACCGGAGGGCCCAAGAGGGGTGGGTGGGGAGGAATGAGCCAAATCTTGAATTCCCAAGCACAATTAATCTCAGATCTTTTCCAAAAAGTTCTGCTCCTTGGAGAGCAGCCTGCGTGAAATCAGAGCCACGGGTATGATGTGTAGAAGTTGCTTCTCTTCCAAGCGGTTTAGAAATACATACCCAACTTAACCTCAACTGGGATTGACTTGAAGGATAGATCATATCAAAGCAAACTCTGGGCTGGCCACACTGAGAAAGGTTCTGGAAAACTTTGCATGGTTAGCCTCGCAAAATTGTGAAGAAGTTAAGGTTGGTCTTTCCTTCACCTCCAATTTCTTTACATTTTTCCTATTTTTCCACTAGCTTACATGCTCTCTACTAAATTTCTTCCAACACAGTGCAGGATTAACAGCTTTCTTTGAGTGATAAAACTGTATTTTGGTTCTTGCCCGTAGTTGGTACTCGGTAAATATGTGTTGAATGAATAAACAATTTTCCCCTGATAGTATCAATTATTTGTAAATACTTTTTATTCTTTCCAAAACCCTTTCATATCCATTACCTCATTTGATTCTCAAAACACTCCTCTCAGGTTAGCCACCACTGAGTACTCGGCACTAAAGCATTTGTATTACCATTTATCAGGTAAGGAAAATTGAGGTACGCTTGTTCAAGGTCACTCATTTGGTGCTTGGAAATGCAGGCTCAGCATTAGGGCTCCCAGCTGGTATCTCAAGGCTCTTTGCACAAAGCCAGGCTGCGCACTCTCAAGAGAATAGCTGATATTCACTGAGCACTCATCATGCGCAGTGACACGCTAGGGTCCATCTGTCAGGTCTGTAATCCCACAACAACCCTGTGGTGCAGATATTATTACTATTCCCCTTCTACGGGGGAGGAAAATAAGTGCACAAAGAGGCAGGTAAATAACTACCCGAGGCACAGAGCTAGTAAATGGCATAGCCAGGATTTGGTCCCAGGCTGTTTAGCTCAAATCCATGACCTTATCCACTCTAAAATTACTGTCTTAAGGTGAAAATGACATAATATTATCCTGCAAAAAAAAAATTTTTTTTTTAAAGAGGACCAGGGAAAGAGCAGACGCTTAGTCCAAAAGGATGGCTTCCTAGAGCTGAACTCTCACGTTCTGTGGGGTGAAAGGCAGTACATCAGGACTAACCGGACTGTATGGAAACTTCTCCACCCCAGTGCCCCCCGTCTTTTAAATTCATTTGAATGGAAGAGATTTTGTAGGAAAACACCCAAATGCATTTGAGTTGGAAGGGGAAATTCTGGTCTTCTGCCCTGGTTTTTACTTATTCAGATTAATCCCTTGTGTTACCCAAGGAAATAATCTACGAAAGAGCTATATTGAATCTCTTTATTCCCACATCCGATGGAGTTCACTAGCTATCTCTAATTCATGTCCCTGTTCTCATTTGGTTCTGTTTTGATTACAACAGAGTGGATAAATTTTGATCTTTTAATTCTTATTTTCCTCTCGATACCACATTTCCATGATCGGAGTCAACTTATATTAAATAGAAAAAGATTCTCACTATGAAAATCACATTTATTTTCCCTCATAATATGTATAATGCTGCTAATTAAAAGTAAATTTGGAGTAGTTGTGGTCATACTAAGAAATAGGAAAAAGAATGTTTTCAATGCAGGCAGTACTTTTAAGTTTGCAAATGAAAGAAAATTGAAATAAAACTACCTTACACAGTGAAGGTAATTTATTGGTTCTAATAACTACAAAATTCATGGGTGAAGTGGGGCCTGAGAAATTCCTGAAACTCAATAGTATTATATGCTCCTTCTTACCCTCATTTTCTCTCTGTCCCCATTACCTATCTCTGTTTCTCTTGGTATCCGGGCCTCAGTTTCTCCCACTGTGAATGAAATTCTCCATGTAGTAGGGGCAGGGTGAAAGGAACATGGCCTCAAACAGCTCTAAGCTTAATAATTCCTAACAAAAAATTCCAGAGGAAATGGAGAAGTTTTCTCTCTGAGCGTGGAAATATACAACCACAAGGAAGGATGCCAATAGATTGCAATTTGGTTAAATGCTTAATAGTGGGCCAGTCACTATGGCCTCTGGGGAGCCTTTAGATTGTCCAGGCAGAGGACATATGCCCACTCCTGTGGTCAAAGGTTGGATGCTGCAATTTAGCAATACTTCCAGGGCCATGAGGTGTGGCAGAAGGCGCAGTTCCCCAAAGGGCATTGGGATCTGTTAGCAGAAAGAAAGGAATGGAAGCTGGACCATGTTTTTTTACGACACAATCTTTGATATATAAAAGTCATAATATTGCACTTAGAGTGCTTTTTAAATTTCATATATTGTTTAAGGAACCACAATAATTTATCTAATCTTCACCAAGCTTCATTTCCTCCTATTCAGAGACCCACATATGTTTCTTAACATGGCTTGTGTCGCATGAGGCATTCTAGGCTCCAGCAGAGCATAAACCTTATGTCAGGGTCAAAGCTAATCTTTAAGCCTTAATCATCTAAACTAAATATGGATTCTTTAGTTCGAAAGAGACAAAATAATTTTGTTGCCAGGACCTAATCTTCCAATCATGAATGCACATGCACACACACACACAAACACACCAATTCCTACAATGTTCTAGAAAGACAATTTTGTGTGTACTGGAGCACAGACTCTGCCCCTTTTCAGGTGTGAGTTGCCTCATTTTTAATGGGAAAACTGGCATTCCCTAGCTCATAGGGTTACTGTGAAGATACAGTGTGTTAGAATATGCAAAGCAATTTACATACATATAAAATAAGTAAATGCTATAGGTGTTTGCTGTTTAGTATTAGCTTTTGCATTTGAGTGAGAGTTATGTGGTCTTGGGTAAATTGTATCACATCTCTGTCGGCTCCTCCTCTGTAAAGTGGGAATGATGCCGTATTCCGCAGAGTGAGGTTTAGGTTAAAATAACATATAGAGCACTGAGCATATTGATTGCAAATAAACAAGCCTGACCATCCATCATCAGGTGCAAAATGTTTTTGCAAAAGCGAACCAGGATATTGAGAAAAAGTGGAACCCTTCTGGTGATTCCCTTCCCAGCTCATCTTCCCTCTGCGGTTACTCGTGAATATTCAGTCACTACAAAACTGTTCCCCGTCTCCAAACAGTTTTAACATTCGATCCAAATAAATCAGCAAAATTAGTGTTCTTTTGATAGTGAAAGAGAAAAGGCAATTTCTCACCATTTAAATGATAGTTGATTCTTCTCTTTTCTTGTTTCATGCTTCCTGTTCCAAGCCAGACAGCCTTGTTTGAAATTTTAGCCTTATAATTGACCAATAAATACTGTCTAAATCACAGGCTCTGAGAATTAGTGACAAGGTAACCATATGATAACAATTAAGATGGTGTCCAAGCTAGCGCTAAAAATGTTAAAGCTCTTTGAGTAGGTCCCCAGCTGTCTCTTATATACATCTTTGTCTTACATAATATCTGGTAGAACTTTATCACTTTGCCTTCTTTCCAATGGCAAGCTACCCTTAATCCCTTTTCCTAGAAGCAAAATCTGGTATTAAGTTCTGTTAGATTCTGAAAGTTTGCAAAATAGTTGGATAAAAATGAGACACTGGGACACTCAGAAAATGTTGTCTGAGTCTACATTATTTCCTTATGTAGGTTTTTTTATTTGTTTGTTTTTTAACTTAAGTGCAAGGCAGTACAGGAGACTCTTGGCACCAGAAAGGAGAATGTTGAATATAAGTTTTGTTTCATTTTTTGTTTTGTTTTGTTTAACAGCTTTATTGAGCCATAATTGGCATACAATAAACTATACACATTTAAAATATCCACTTTGATCAGTTTTGACATATGTACATAGCCGTAAAACCAACACCAGAATTAAGAAAAAGAACATATCCATCCTCCCAAAAGTTCGTTTTGGAGTTTTGGTCTCTCTTCCCTGCTTCTAAAATGTGTCCAACTTCTAGCCAAGAGAAGAAAAACACTATTTTTTTTAGCTTGAAGCAAAGATTTTAATACATATGGGGAACCCTAAAGCAAAAACCTGGAAGGGGGGTGATAACTCCGTTAAAAACTGACTTTTAGAGCTGGGAGCGGAGCTAATTTCACCTTAGTTATATAGAATATTGCTTTCCTAGGTTCAAGTCTGCTAACTATGAAAAGATTGGGGTGGGGGGGGACTGTCCATTAGAGATTTCTAAGCACTCTTTAAACTAGACTCATCCAACCTGATGAGACTCTGTGAGGCCTTATTATAAACAGGCGGGGAAGCAAAGAACATTGACTCTTTGTAACTTTCTTAGAGCCACTGAGAAAGTCCCTAATGAAATGGATGGCCGTGACGACATTCCTTGCTTCTGAAGCTGAATCCAACCCATAAGACTTAACAGACCCAGATGAAACTTAAGACATGTCCTTAGAAACTAAAAGAAAGGAGGCAAAAAAGAGGTAAAACCAAATGGAGCATTTATTCTTTTCTGAGTCACTGCAGCTTCTGAGTTGGAACTCTTAAAGAAGAACTGAAGAATTATGAAACATTTTGGCTTAGCAGGAAGGAAGGAGTGTTCACCAGATTGCCTTGCAATGTGCCGTGCAGGAAATTATGTCAGGTGGGAGAGGAGAACACTGCCCTTCCATCCAGATGAGACATGATCAGAAAAATGAAGGGTCTGAGTTAAAATAAATGAAACGGAATTATAAGAGATTGGGATAGGGGGTTGGGGACTCTATGAGCATTTGAAAGCATGACAGTTCCATAAACTCCCGAACCTTCTGTTTTTTTTATCATTACACCCCAGAGCTCAAATTCAAGCCTCTTAAATTCCTTGCAAGTCCAGTATCGGGCCTAAGGGGAGACAGAAAGGGAGACAAATGATCAGGGGGTAGGATTATGATATGTAAGTGATGAAATGTGTCCAATAAGACAGAATCTAAATAAACGTATAGCCTTATCAGTTAGAGATGAAAGCTGCCCTGACCAGCTCTGAGCCTCTTTCCCCGAAAAACACAGAGATACCAAAAGGGAATCTTATCAATGGGTTTTAGAATTCAGAAGTAGATATAAAGTAGCAGACTCAAACATACAGAAGATAAGATCTAGAGACAAATTGGGCTGACTGAATTCTTTTTGTCTTTCCTTCCATTTTTTTCTTCTTTCTTAAAAACCGATAAATCTCAGCGTGTAGACAACAGGGAATTCAAAGAAATATTACATTTCTAGAATGAAAGGAAAAAAACCACCCCACATCAGAAAAGACCCTTTTTGCTCTTAACTTTAGCATAGTGAGTAGATCTCAGGTAAGGAGCAGAATCTTTCATCTACACATAAAGATCAAAACCTCCTACTTCAGGGAAGCTTCCTTATCATTGCTGTCTCAAACAAGGAGTCAGGCACAGATACCATGAATTCAGCAGGCTCTGTGCATAGCACAGGCAAATTATACTTCAATTCTCTCTTCCCAAGGGATTTGTAAGGGCACCCCAGAAAGGAGACAGAAATATTCTTCCCTCCCCAGGCACGGCAGGTAGGGGTGCCAGGGGAAAGTCCATCTTTCACTAGGCAGCTCAAGATTCCTTACTCTTTCCTTTTTTTCCCTCTTAACACTTTTTTAAAATTGTGAAACATAACTTATACACAAAAAAACAATAAATTTCCGAGTACATTTTAACAAGTAGTTATAGAACAGATTTTAAGGTTTGGTATGGGTTACACAGTTCCACAATTTTTCATTTTTTCTTCTAGCTGCTCCAAGACACTGGAGACCAACAGAAATATCAATATAATGCTTCAGCAGTCATGCTCATTTGTTAATCTTATTTTCTCTGTTTTACTCCTTCTTTCCTTAAAATAACATACACATAAAAGCAATAAATTTCAAAGTACTTCGCAACAATTAGCTGTAGAACAGAATTCAGAGTTTAGTATCGGTTATAATTCCACCATTTTAGGTTTTTATTTCTAGCTGCTCTAAGGTACTGGAGGTTAAAAGAAATATCAGTATGCTGAATCATTAAAACTCATTATTAAATGAGTATAATTCAGCACTCATGCCCATTTGTTAAACCTGACCTTCTATGTATAACTCTACCATCACCTTTGATCTTTCTCCCACTTTTTAAGGGTGTTTGGGGATTCCCATTCTAACTTTTTCCCCTTTCCTCTTCAATGTTATAATTTCCTTTTACGTTTTCTGTTTTACAAGGATTCCATGTTCATTTAGGATAAATGAGAAAACATAAATGGGCCAAAAAAAAAAAAAAGAAAACCACTCAACATTTTCTTGACTAGCCCTCAGAGTCTTTACATGTAGAAACAGATTACACTAACTTCTGTTTTGTGATCTACTTTCAAAATACAGACACACACACACACATAGACACACACACACAATATTGTCCTAATGTGCTTAATCTCCCTAATGGATAGCTGTTTTGTTTCCTGTATTTTGTTATTATAAATAAACTATCTTTGGGCAAATCCTTAAATTTTCTTTCTTAGGATAAACTCCTAGAGGTGTTGAATCAAAGGAAATGCACATTTTGTGACTTCTGAGACTGGTTGTTGGCAAATTGCAGTCTTCCCAACGCCCACACCCCACTCCAAGTTCTGTCAGTCTGCATTCCAATCTGTTATACCACGGATTACACTTTGTATGTCCCTCTTTTATTCTGCCAATCTGATAGTTTAAAAGTAGTGTCTCGTTGTTGTTTCACTACTAGTAAGATTGAATGATTTTTCATGTGCCTATTATTTGTTTTTCTTTATTAGTTTCCCATTCATATTCTTCACTCATTTTTCTATTGTGATGCTCATCCTTTTCTTCATAAGAAACCTTTTGTCATGGTTAGGGACAGGTGTCAACTTGGCCAAGTTGTGGTACCTGTTCATCTGATTGGGCAAGCGCTGGCCTGTCTGTTGCAATGAGGACATTTCATAGGATTAGGTCATGATCACATCAGCTACATCCACAGCTGATTCCATTTGTAATCAGCCAAAGGGGAGTGTCTTCTGCAATTAGTGATGCTAAATGCAATCATGGGAAGCCTTTTAAGGAGGACTCAGAGGAGACAGGTTCTTCCTGCTTTGGCTGGTGAGCCTCTCCTGTGGAATTCATCCAGGCCATCCATCGGAATCATCGGCTTCGCAGCCTGCCCTGTGGATTTTGGACTCTGCGTTCCTACGGTCACGTGAGACACCTTCATAAATTTTATATTTGCAAGTGTTCCCTGTTGATTCTGTTTCTCTAGAGAACCCTAACTAATACATCTTGGTACCAGGAGTGGTTCTTAAGGAACAGAATCTTAAAAATGGGTTTTTATGAATGGTTTTCTACTCTGACTGGGCTCAGAGACACTAAGGAGTCTGATTCCCGTAATCAGAATGACACTCCCAATCCATGGACTGAGTTGGCAAAGGAGATAGTCAAAATATCATCATTCGATTCTCCTAATGCTTCGCTTGTACGAAGCCAGACTCTGGGGGATAATGTTTTTGACACCTTTACAGTGTTTTGTAGAAATAAGAGTTATAGAGATGTTGGTTGGTTGTTGTTAGATACACTGTCTACATTAAAGGGTGAAAGGGATGGGCTTAAGGCTTCAAACAAGAAGCTTAAGTGCCGTCTGAAAGATGTAGAGGTTTCTATGAGTATCCTGAAGGAAAATTTTATTTCCTGTAGCCGTAGACTTGAGATCTCTGAAAATCAGACTCAGAATCTTATTGTTAGAGTAGCAACTTTACAACGTAAACTGAAATCTCAGTCTTGCATGGTGTCTGCCGTTAAAGTGAGGGCATTGATTGGAAAGGAGTGGGACCCTGAAAAATGGGATGGTGACATATGGATTGATAATGATGTTGGGGGTGAGGTTGAAACCCTAGACCATGCTGAGCCTTCTTTAGATAACCCTGTAATAGTCTGCCCTGAGGACATAGCCGCCCCACCTCCAGCCTGCCTTGAGGAATTGGCCACCCAACCTTCTCCTGAAGGGATTAGCCCTAGAGTTATTAATCTTGTTTCACCAGATGAAACTGCAAATGAAAGCCCTGAAGCAAATGGCTTGGAAGATATTTCTAATTCTTTTCATGACCCACCCCCACCACCCCTCATTTCTTCTAGACCTATAACTAGACTGAAGTCCCAACAGGCCCCTAAAGGTGAGGTACAAAGTATCACACATGAGGAGGTACATTATACTCCAAAAGAACTGTGTGAGTTTTCCAATTTATATAGACAGAAATCAGGGGAATATGTGTGGCAATGGATTTTAAGAGTGTGGGATAATGGTGGGAGGAATATAAGGCTGGATCAGGCTGAATTTATTGATATGGGCCCACTAAGCAGAGATTCTGCATTCAATGTTATAGCTAGAGCCATTAGAAAAGGTGTTAACAGCTTGTTTGGGTGGTTGGTTGAAACATGGATCAAAAGGTGGCCAATATTACCTGAGGTTGAAATGCCAGAACTGCCCTGGTGTAATGTAGATGAGGGGATCCAGAGGCTTAGAGAGATTGGGATGTTAGAGTGGATTTATCATGCAAAGCCTGCTCTTACACCCCAAGAATGTCCAGAGGATGCACCTTTTACCAGAACAGTGAGAAATAAGTTTGTGAGACTAGCACCATTCTTGTTGGAGCTGTATAAACAAAAGAGTTCTAGGCCAAGGGAACAGAAGTCTAACCTGAATTACAGAAACACAGAGTCATGGCCCCTTAATCAATTTCCAGACTTGAAACAGTTTACAGACCCTGAGCCCCTTGAATGAAGGGGAGGCCAGGTCCCTGTGGGGGAGAAACCTGTTACACTGCCACAAATTTATACTGTTAACCTTCCTCTAAGTCTTCCCCAAGGAGACCGACGGCCTTTTACCAGGGTAACTGTGCATTGGGGAAAAGGAAATGATCAGACATTTGGGGGATTATTAGACACTGGTTCAGAAGTGACATTAATTCCAGGGGACCAAAAAGGTCACTCTGGACCACCAGTCAGAGTGGGGGCTTATGGAGGCCAGGTGATCAATGGAGTTTTAGCTCAGGTCTGTCTCACAGTGGGTCCAGTGGGCCCCCGGACCCATCCTGTAGTTATTTCCCCAGTTCCAGAATGTATAATTGGCATAGACATACTGAGCAACTGGCAGAATCCCCACGTTGGTTCTCTAACTCGTGCAGTGAGGGCTATTATGGTGGGAAAGGCCAAGTGGAAGCCACTAGAACTGCCCCTACCAAGCAAAATAGTAAATCAAAAGCAATACCGTATTCCTGGAGGGATTGCAGAGATTACTGCCACTCTTAAGGACTTGAAAGATGCAGGGGTGGTGATTCCCACCACATCCCCGTTCAACTCTCCTATTTGGCCTGTGCAGAAAACAGATGGGTCTTGGAGAATGACAGTGGATTATCGTAAACTCAACGAGGTGGTAACTCCAATTGCAGCTGCTGTTCCAGATGTAGTATCATTGCTTGAGCAAATCAATACATCCCCTGGTACCTGATATGCAGCTGTTGATCTGGCAAATGCTTTTTTCTCAATAGCTATTAGTGAGGACCACCAGAAACAGTTTGCTTTCAGTTGGCAAGGTCAGCAATATACTTTCACTATCCTACCTCAGGGGTATATCAACTCTCCAGCCCTATGTCATAAACTTGTTTGCAGAGACCTTGATCGTTTCTCCCTCCCACAAGACATCACACTGGTCCATTATATTGATGATATCATGTTGATTGGACCTAGTGAGCAAGAAGTAGCAACTACTCTAGATTTACTGGTAAGACATTTGCGTGTCAGAGGATGGGAGATAGATCCAACAAAAATACAAGGCCTTCCACCTCAGTAAAATTTTTAGGTGTCCAGTGGTGTGGGGCATGTCGAGATATCGCTTCTAAGGTGAAGGATAAATTGCTGCATCTGGCCCCTCCCACAACCAAAAAAGAGGCACAACGCCTAGTTGGTCTTTTTGGATTTTGGTGACAACATATTCCTCATTTGGGTGTGCTACTCCAGCCCATTTATCGAGTGACCAGAAAAGCTGCTAATTTTGAGTGGGGACCTGAACAAGAGGAGGCTCTGCGACAGGTCCAGGGTGCTGTGCAAGCTGCTCTGTCACTTGGGCCATATGATCCAGCAGATCCAATGGTGCTGGAAGTGTCAGTGACAAATAGAGATGCTGCCTGGAGCCTTTGGCAGGCCCCTATAGGAGAATCACAATGCAGACCCTTAGGATTTTGGAGCAAAGCCTTACCATCTGCTGCAGATAACTACTCTCCTTTTGAGAAACAGCTTTTTGTCTGCTACTGGGCCTTAGTAGAGACTGAACGCTTAACCATGGGCCACCAAGTTACCATGAGACCTGAGTTGCCTATCATGAGTTGGGTGTTGTCTGACCCACCAAGCCATAAAGTTGGGCATGCACAGCAGCACTCTATTGTAAAGTGGAAATGGTATATACGAGATAGAGCCAGAGCAGGTCCTGAAGGCACAAGTAAGTTACATGAAGAAGTGGCACAAATGCCCATGGTTTCCACTCCTGCTGCCACATCACCTTCTCTTTCCCAGACCAGAGCTATGGCCTCTTGGGGAGTTCCTTACAGTGAATTGACTGAGGAAGAGAAAATTCGGGCCTGGTTTACAGATGGTTCAGCACAATATGCAGGTGCCACCCAAAAGTGGACAGCTGCAGCATTACAACCCCTTTCTGGGGTGTCCTTGAAGGACAGTGGTGAGGGGAAATCTTCCCAGTGGGCAGAACTTCGAGCAGTGCACCTGGTTGTTCATTTTGCTTGGAAGGAAAACTGGCCAGAGGTGCGTTTGTATACTGACTCATGGGCTGTTGCTAATGGTTTGGCTGGATGGTCAGGGACTTGGAAAGACCATAATTGGAAAATTGGTGACAAAGAGGTCTGGGGAAGAAGTATGTGGATAGACCTTTCTGAGTGGGCTAAAAACCTGAAGATATTTGTGTCCCATGTGAATGCACACCAGAGGGTGACTTCAGCAGAGGAAGATTTTAATAATCAAGTGGATAAGATGACCCGTTCTATGGATACCAGTCAGCCTCTTTCCCCAGCAACTCCTGTTATTGCCCAATGGGCTCATGAACAAAGTGGTCATGGTGGTAGGGATGGAGGTTATGCATGGGCTCAGCAACACGGACTTCCACTCACCAAGGCTGACCTGGCTACAGCCACTGCTGAGTGCCCAATCTGCCAGCAGCAGAGACCCACACTCAGCCCCCGATATGGCACCATTCCCCGAGGTGACCAGCCAGCTACATGGTGGCAGGTTGATTACATTGGACCACTCCCTTCATGGAAGGGGCAGCGATTTGTTCTAATTGGAATAGACACATACTCTGGATATGGGTTTGCTTTCCCTGCGTGCAATGCTTCTGCCAAAACTACCATCTATGGGCTTACAGAATGCCTTATCCATCGTCATGGTATTCCACATAACATTGCTTCGGATCAAGGAACACACTTCACAGCAAATGAAGTGCGGGAATGGGCACATGCTCATGGAATTCTCTGGTCTTACTATGTTCCCCATCACCCAGAAGCAGCTGGATTGATAGAACGGTGGAATGGCCTTTTGAAAACTCAATTACGGTGCCAACTAGGTGGCAGAAACTTGAAAGGCTGGGGTAATGTTCTCCAGGAAGCTGTGTATGCTCTGAATCAGCGTCCACTGTATGGTGCTGTTTCTCCCATAGCCAGGATCCATGGGTCCAGGAACCAAGGGGTGGAAATGGGTGTGGTGCCACTCACTATTACTCCTAGTGATCCACTAGGAAAATTTTTGCTTCCTGTCCCTGCTACCCTGAGTTCTGCTGGTCTACAGGTTTTAGTTCCAAAACGGGGTGTGCTTTCTCCAGGAGAAACAACAGTGATACCACTGAACTGGAAGTTAAGATTGCCACCTGGCCACTTTGGGCTACTTATGCCTCTGAATCAACACACCAAGAAGGGAATTACATTATTGTCTGGGGTAATTGACCCTGACTATCAGAAGGAAGTAGGACTGCACCTACATAATGGAGGTAAAGAAGAGTTTTCTTGGAATATAGGAGATCCCCTGGGGCGTCTATTAGTACTACCATGCCCTGTGATTAAAATCAATGGAAAACTGCAACAACACAATCCAGGCAGGACCACTAGTGGCTCTGAGACTTCAGGAATGAAGGTTTGGGTTACCCCACCAGGCAAAGAACCACGGCCAGCTGAGGTGCTTGCTGAGGGGAAAGGGAACATGGAATGGGTAGTGGAAGAAGGTAGTGATAAATATGAACTTCGACCACGTGATCAGTTACAGAAACGAGGACTGTAATGCTGTTTTGTTCATGTTATACCATTTAAGTTGTAAGATATCAAGTTTAAGAATGAATGTTGCCCAAGGATTTGCACGCTATTCTGGAGAGATTTAATGTGTTTCCAGTTATATGCAGGACAGTTGAGTATTGTCAGGTAAAAGAAAAAATGTGTGCTTATTTGTTTTCATTTGGAAATTAAGTATGGTCTAAGGTGATATATATATATGTGCCAAGTTGACAAGGGGTGGACTGTCATGGTTAGGGACAGGTGTCAACTTGGCCAAGTTGTGGTACCTGTTCATCTGATTGGGCAAGCACTGGCCTGTCTGTTGCAATGAGGACATTTCATAGGATTAGGTCATGATCACATCAGCTACATCCACAGCTGACTCCATTTGCAATCAGCCAAAGGGGAGTGTCTTCTGCAATTAGTGATGCTAAATGCAATCATGGGAAGCCTTTTAAGGAGGACTCAGAGGAGACAGGTTCCATTCCTGCTTTGGCTGGTGAGCCTCTCCTGTGGAGTTCATCCAGGCCATCCATCGGAGTCATCGACTTCGCAGCCTGCCCTGTGGATTTTGGACTCTGCGTTCCTACGGTCACATGAGACACCTTCATAAATTTTATATTTGCAAGTGTTCCCTGTTGATTCTGTTTCTCTAGAGAACCCTAACTAATACACCTTTATATATAAAAGATATTCTTTATCAGCTTTTCACTAAAAAGTTTATATATTTCTTAAAAGTTTATTACTTGTCCTTTAACTTTTTAATGTTTTTACCATACTGTTTTTGTTTTGTTTTAATTTTCAGATTTTTAAAAATAGTTTCTGCTTGTGGAATCACGTTTACAAATTTCTCCATTTATCTCTGCTCTCCCTGGGAAGATGGGGGCTTTAAAAAAATAAAAACTGTGAACAACCTTTCCTCATACATCCATGGCTATTCTTTATGAACTAAAAGAACAGTAGCGGTGAATAGCCACAGTGAGAATTAAATGGCAGTGGAGTAAAATCCTTTATGGTTTTGCTTTAGTAAGCAAAACTTCAGTAAGTTTTCTTGATTTTGCTAATTTATCACAGACCATGAAAAAAGAAGCCCTCAAATACACAATGATGCCTAAATGTATGCTTCTTCATTTGAATAATCATATTCATTTGGAACCCTGTTTCCTTGGGGGGAGTTCTGAGTAGACACATTCATCTAACCTCAAGCTCTTTCCTCCCACCTCACCCCCCACCCTCACCTCAGCACCTTATTTGCTAAATGTTCAGTTTCTTAAACTAGTGGGGGGAACCATCCCTAAAGCAGAGCGGAGGTGAGAACCTCTTTGTTAATGGAGTATTTCCCAGAAAACTGCTTAGGATGCAAAGCTATCAACCTATTGGAGATGAGAAGATGAAGAGTGAGGTGGCTTCCATCTTCCCACTGACTAGAAATCCTAGGAGCAATTGTCTTCTCAGAATTCCATGGTGGGGACATATGCTTCACATATAAGGAGTTCCTCTTCTCTACAAGGGATTATTTCCCACAAGAGGATAATGACCAACAGCAAAATGTCACCAAACATTGTTACCTAGGAATCTACTCTGTCATTTGACATAAATGTCTATAGTAGATCTCAGTCGTCGGTGCCTGGCTAGTTATCATTGTTCCTTCTTGGGTTGATGGAACCTCGGTTTTCCTTTGGAAAATCTTAGGGCCCTCAATTCCAAATATAAAGTTTGGCAATGGAATTGCTGAGCTCGTCCTGTGACACCATTATAAACCTATGAGCTATACCTGGCCAATCAGAGTGTTTCATTCCTTGTGGTATTGGACCAAGCTAAACCAATAAAAATTAATTTCTAGACTTTCATTGGTATTATTGGGAAGGAGGCATGCTTTTTCCCCTAGGGATACTGAGCAGACAGGATGTGAGCCTAGGTCTCTTGGTCACCGCTTTGCCCCATCATGGCAGGAGACTGTCACATTGAACCCTGCACAGAGGAAAGTGGATCCAAGAAACAGAAATCAGCAGAGTACTGAAGCCAACAGTGAGCCGCTGCATTTAGCCATGCGTAAAACTGGCATTCCATCCTTAAACTTTTCTGCTTAAGTCTGTGTGAGACAAGATTATAGCCACCTGAGCAACATTCCTGAAAATGACCATGTTTCATTAGTGCTTGAAACCTTGGCAATGAAATTCTTGGGGTCAAGGGATTTAGCCTTACCTTCACTACCTACTTTCAAATCCTTGCACTGGTCCCTTATCTGTGTGGGCTCACGATCCTCATCTGCAAAAGAGGCCGTTGGAAGAGAGGAACCCTAATGTCTCATCTAGGGCCATAAGTCTTGGCTCTGTGATAACACTGTGTCAACACTTCAAGTTAATCTGAGGTCCTGTCTCCAACTGTTACTCCACAGCCTTATGATGAGTGACACTAATTCTTTTTTCTGTAAAGTTGGAAACCAAATCAAAAGGACCCCAATATGCTTGAAGGAACTGGCAAATAGAGCAAGGCTCTCTTTAAAACATTGCTAGGATGTGGGTTCCTCCGGAAGTGTGTTAATGAGATGAGTAATATATTAATACAGTAATGATTGTGACTATTGTATAGATTTAGTAATAAATATTTTGCTTTGAAGGGATCTGTTGTTCCAGTTTTGCTGAGCTAAAATAAACGAAGATTGTAGTTATGTCAACAGATGACACAAGTGTTCAGAAGTGATGCTGTCTGCTCCTACTATGGGAACAGAAAAGGCGGGAAGAGAAGCTGGCCATACTTACATTTCTCTTCAGAGTTCTTTCCATCCTCATTCTCTCTCTTTCTCTCTCTCTCTCTCTCTCTCTCTCTATATATATATATATATATATATACATATATATTCTCAAAACTTCAAACATGGTCATGGAATGATCTTTCAAAAATGCAACTCTGACTGTATAATCCCTCTACTTGCAATCCTTCCTTGATTCTCCAGCACCTTTAGGACAAAGGCCAAATCTCCTCGTGTGGCATACAAGCCCTCTATGATATGAGCCTTACCTATAATTCCACAGTGCAGCATCTTCTCCTGTCACTGCTCATCATGTAGCTAATCTACACTAAAAAAATAGGTTAATGCATGTAAAACATTAAGCATTTAGCATACTCCTTGGCATTTAGTAAATGCTTATGTTAGCTATCGTCATTACACATTAGCTATACTTATAGCTCCCTAAAGATACAGTATGAATCCTGGGTCTATTTGCTGTCAAATCCATACTCACTTCCCTTGCTCTATTTTATCCACAGACACTGACACTTCAGGCTGGGTTTCACAAACTCCTATGCCGCTGTCTTCCAGCTTATCGAGTTAAGGCAGTGGAAAGAGCTAGTAAAATAATGGAAGGTAGGAGGAAGAGAGAAACCAAAGTATTTCTCTCCTTTCTGTCTTGAGTGATTTCTATAGCAGCAATATATCACCTCTCTGGCTCAAGCATTTGCCAAACAAATCCACTGTTGTTCAACTTCTGTTCCTTTCTTTTTTCCCTCTAGTAGAGGTGATAGTAGCTCCCTGCTCATGCTGAACTCTGCAACATAGCCAAACCCCTACATTAAATTCCTTCTGTTGTAAACAGTTGAAGAGGTGTGTTTTCCTAGAGAGACCCTCACTGAGTCCCATGACATGCTCCCATACCTCAGACATTCACTTATTTTTATCCACAGCCACTGAACTTGCAGGCTGGGTTTCACAAGATCATCCTCAGCACAAACTCCTAGTCATCCTTTAGGACTTTGTTCTAGCATAACCTCTTCTTTGAAGCTCTCCAGAGTCCCCCCCCCACACACACACACTCCATTCTTCCTGAAGGGTGAATTGGATGTCCCTTGTCTACACACCTCTTCCATAATAAGAGGTTTATTCTTAGAAAACTCCACTACAGACTTGATTTTCTTAAAAGCAAGCACAACGCTATATTCAATGCGGTATCTCAAACTTGCACTTTGAAGAGGTACATTGAATGTTTGTTGAATGAATAACTGAATGCCTAATTAAAAAACACTTTTCAAATGCAGATAAAAATAATTGTAGATTGTCCTTGTGGCAGCTGGTATAAGTTGCCCACTCAATAGCCACTCCCCATCCTTCTTGTTAGAAGAACTCTAATTTTGTTTGGAGCAGCAAAGTGCCCAGCTTAAGAAATATTTGCTTTCCCAAACTTTCTTGCAGTTCTCGGTAGCCATGTGACAGTTCTATCTAGCGAAACAAGTGAAAACTTCTGGGGCAGTTTCTGGGAAAGTGGGCTTTCCTCATAAAAGACGGTACCATTTTTTCTTTCCTACTATAGCTATCAAAAAACTAAGAGTAATAAGCATGAGGTAGAAATTCAGCACATTTAGGATAGCAAAGCAAACGATAAGAGTATAGATGTCTTATGGTATTGTAGATTTCTTGATATGGGAGAAAAGTAACTTCTTTATAAGCTATTGTTCTTTCCATTTTCTGTAACTTTCAGTTAAATGTGTTCCTAATGGATATAAACTGCCACTTAAGGATTATCTATTTGTTGTAACCTGTTATCATCCTGAATAAAGGATGGCACAATCACAATTAAATTACTTAGGACCTGTGGATGGTTTGAGTCCAAAGGAAAAAAGTAGGATGTTAAATATAAAGACAACTCAGGAAAATAATGAAGTTTCAGTGGGATAAAGGGCCTCTTGCAATTTATACCTTAATGGAAAACAGTAAGAACTGTCATTCCTAGTTTTGTTGAGCATGTTTATATATACATTGTTTTGGATAAAGAAAAATTTGATCTATTGCCATTTCCTCTTTTGATCCGGGTGTAGCCAACATTCCTTCCAGGCCTCAACTGATTAATTTTCAGAACTTTCCTTTTCTCCTCTGTGAGGCTGTCTGTGTTAGAACCCAACCCAGAGGCCAGCTTTTCCACAAGTCAGTTTCCACCACGCACAAATGGGAGTCTCCCAACCCTGGGGCTTGCACCTCTATCATCCATGGAAGTTCTTTGTTGTTGAAGTTCAGCTGCAGCCCTATCTTCTGATGGTTGGAATGGAAGGTTGTGGAACGGGGAGAGCCTATCAATAGGAGTAAATTATTTATGAAATAGGACTTTATCATTTTAACTTCTGAGTATCTTGCTGGGTTGGATTGCTGAAAAATGATAGCATTTTTGAGCAGTGGAATGAAATCCATATTGAAACACAGATATTAATCTGGCTCTCGCCTGTTCTTCTCTAATGGCTGATTATTCTAAAACAATCTTGACTTTGGGCAGAGTTGTGCAGTGTGCGATTTGACTCGGTCATCCAGGTGGATTTTATGCCCTTCAGCCATTAATCCCTTCAGTGGTTTCTTTCCCTCAGTGACCACCATTGTCATCAACTCCTCTCCTTAATGGAGAAAGAGAATAGTAAACCCTTTTCTCCCTCAGATGCCTCCCCAAATCTCCCTTTATGCAGTTAGGTAATCTTATAAAAAAAAATCTAGTATCTAAATTTTCATCTAGCAAGGGTTGGCAAACTATGGCACTTGGCCAAATCTGGATTGCACAATATTCTTGAGCTAAAATTTTTTTTTTAACTTTTAAATGTTGTCAAAGAAAGAGGAAAAAAAAAGAATCGTAAGAAGAAAAAGAAGAAGAGAAGGAAAAAGCAGCAGCAGCAGCAGCAACCAGGAACAACCAAGATCCTATGCGGCTTGCAAAGCCTGGAATATTTGCTATATGGCCATTTACAGATAAAGTTTGCCCCCTCAACACACACAGATTCTAGAGGAGTGAAGCCCCAAGCAATGGTATTGTAGGCACGAGTTAGAGAATGAAGGCATTTCATGGTATGAGGCTTTGGTCAATTCTGTTAAAAAAAAAAAAAAAAAAGATACAAAGACATGTTCTTGAAAGTTAAAGATTAAATAACTTGGTCCACAGGAAGCAGATGCATTGTTGATGGACTCCCATGGCTGGGGAAAAGTCAGTGTCCTTATCATAATGGATTCTGTTGAAAACAAAACGGCTGTTTCTGTTGATAATAGTACTTACCATTGTCAAAAGTATAGAACAGTTATCTGTACCAGGTACTGCCCAAAGCACTTTCCATGCATTTACCCACCTTAATCCCCACACAACTGGGCAGGCTAAGGTGGCTCAGCAGGCAGATTTCTCGCCTGCTGTGCTGGAGACCTGGGTTTGATTCCCAGTGCCTGCTCATGCAAAAAAAAAAGATTCCCCACAAAACTTTAAGAAATAGGTATGATTACTACTCACATTTTGTGAAGAAAGCAAACAAGTCTTATAGATTTAATTGTTCAAGGATACACAGCTGGTTAAAGGAGGAACCTGGATTCAAATTCATGAATATCCGCCACCCTATACTGCTTTCCAGTTCTGACAAAGATGGTGTGACAGATTTTCTATCTATGGCTTAGTGGAAGCGTTCTTGAACATGCTTGCCTATGCTTTCTGCCCTAATGGAAGGTTCTTAAGCCATGCTTTCTGCCCTCCTGTTTCCCATCCTCCAGCTCCAGTCCTCTCCACCCTACTTCCTATCTTAACAGTGGTCCTGGTGTGGGGGTGGAGAGAGAAGAGGACACAGGCAGTACAGTCATTTAGCCGTATTATGCAACTACATAATATATCCCAGTCCTTCAGGAAGTTTGACAAACTGGAAAATGTATTTAGATTTCTGAGAAGAGGCAATCTGGCTGTGCTCTCCAGATGGGTTATAAATGATTATACTCATCTGTGTACAGTAGGATTGCAGCCACTGCTGGACTACAGCTGTTTACAGAATCTGCAAAGGAAAAATTTTCAGGGAATGTCGGTATCATGGGCCTGTTTCTTTATTCCTCTTCCTTGGGAAGGGATTACACACTGTCCTGCCAGTTTCTAACATGAGAACATGCCCATTTGGTTCAGAAAGAATGTATTGAGTTGTTGCAGAGGGTTCAAAGCCCTAACCATGCACAATGCAAGTTTCAGAGGCAGTGTGCCAATGGTATATATTAGTTTCCTATAGCTGCTATAACAAATTACCAAAAACCAGGTGGCTTAAAGCAACAACAAATGTATTTGCTTACAATTATGGAGGCCAGACATTCAAAATCACCTATTCTAGTTTCTGATGGCTATAAGCATCCTGCATCACTTCAGTCTTTGCCTCCATGGACACACTGCGTCCATCTGCTATACCTTTGTTCTTCTCCGTGTGTCTCTTATAAGAACACATCATTGGATTTAAGGCCCACCCAGATAATCCATGATGATCTGCTCAAAGGCCTCCTCTCAAGATCCTTAATTACATCTGCAAAGACCTATTTTCCAAATAATGGAAAATTCACAGGTTCTAAGGATTAGCCCATGTAGCACATGGACATACCATGTTTTTGGAGACCACATTCAGCCCACTACAAGTGTGCATAGTTGAGAGAGAAGCCAGGGCAGGAAGGAACCAGTTACCTACCCAGGATTCTTCCATGAATCCAAGTGCCAGCTCCTGAACACATGTTTCTGGTCAAGGGAAATGCATCCGTTTGAATTTGCATTGTGGTGAATATCAAAGATTCAAAAAATAGTGACTTAGAATAGATGTGTTATGCTTATTACATGATGAGACGTGTGAGTTTGGCAACCCAGGACTAGTGTGCTGTTCCTTTGTTATCTTAGATGCAGGCCACATCTATCCTTCATCTTGTTGCTCAACCATCTCTTAGTGCAAGGCTTCCATCCTTAAGCTCTCCAGAGGGTTCAACCAGGAGGCTGACATTTCAACCATTCTTTCTATAGTTCAGGTAAGAAAAAGGAAGAATAATGGAAAGTGTTAATAGTATGAGCATCAAATATAACGCACTGAGTTAAGAAGCTTCCCAGAGGGCACAACCAGTGCTTACATCTCATTGGCCAGAACACAATAACTCTTAGCTGCAAGGGAAGCTTGAAAAATTTGTGTGGGTATATGTGTATGTGTTTAATTTGGGCACATTGCTATACTGAAGAAAAATCAAGGATCAATTAGTAAGAGTGAAGGGGAACAGAGTTGGCAGCATTGTTGAATATCAACTGGCCATAGATATGAGAGTCTATTTCTGAACTCTCAATTCAGTTCTATTGGTCTCTCTCTATATATGTATGTATATGTGTGTGTGTGTGTATACTGGCATAAAAATTCATATATATATGATATATGATATATATATATCTTAGGCTAGCATCATGCTTTTGACAATCATAGCTTGTAATATGAATTACAAAGGAATAATTCTTTGTAATTAAACTCAGGGAGTGGGATACTCCAACTTCATTCTTTTTTTTTTTTTAAGATGCTTTGTCTAATTAGTACCCCTTCCCCTTTCAAATAAATTTGATAATTGGAAACTTTTGATTAGATTGTCTCAACAGAGATGTGTCATACCCAATTGTGGGTATGACCTTTTAATTAGATAGAGATGTTACTCCACCCATTAAAGGTGATTAGTTTACTAGAGTGCTTTAAAAGGGGAGATATTTTGAAGAAACTTCAGAGTAGATGCAGATGCTTGGAAAGCTGTTGCTTCAGAGCTAACAGAGCCAATATGAGAACCAGACATTTGGAAATGCAGGGCCCAACAGACATCACCATGTGCCTTTCCATGAGATACTAAGCAAGACAGAACCCAGAGCTGCATCCCAGAGTAGCAAAGTGAAGACAGGAAACAGAAGCTGAAAGCAATGGAGCTCAGGAGCAAGGTACCAGTAGATGCCAGCTATGTGCCTTCCCAGCTGACAAAGGTGTTCTGGATGACATCAGCTTTTCTTGAGTGAAGGTAACCTCTTGTTGTTCCCTTAGTTTGGACATCTTTTCAGCACTAGAACTGCAAACTTGTAATTTATAAAATTCCCTTTTTAAAAGCCATTCCATCTCTGGTATATTATTTTCTGGCAGCATTAAAACAAATGCAATTGAGATTGCATTGAATCTGTAAATGAGTTTGGGTAGAATTGACCTGTTAACAATATTTAGTCTTCCAATCCAAGAACATGGAATGTCTTTCTATTTATTTACATGTTCTTTGATTTCTTTTAGCTATGCTTTGTAGCTTTCTGTATACAAGTCCTTTACAGCTTTGGTTAAGTTTATTCCTAGGTATTTGATTCTTATAGTTGCTATTATAAATGGATTTTTTTTTCTTGATTTCCTCCTCAGATTGCTCATTACTAGTGTTTAGAAACACTACTGATTTTTGTATGTTGATTTTATACCCACCACTTTGCTGAGTTTATTTATAGGCTAGTAGCTTTTTTTTTTTGTAGATTTTGGGGGACTTTTGTATATAGGATCATGTTATCTGAAAATAGTGAAAGTTTTACTTTTTCCTTTCCAATTTCTTTTTCTTGCCTAATTGCACTAGCTAGAACTTCTAGTACTATGTTGAATAACAGTGATGACTGTGGCATCCTTGCCTTTTTCCAGATCTTAGAGGAGAAGCTGTCCATCTTTCACAATGAAGTCTGATGTTAGCTGTGGGTTTTTCATATATGCCCTTTATCATGTTGTGGAAGTTTCATTCTATTCCTACCTTTTGGAGTGTTTTTTATTAAGAAAGGATGCTGAACTTTGGCAAATGCATTTTCTGTGTTAATCAAGATGATTATGTGGTTTTTCTCTTTTAATATTTTAATATGGCACATTACATTAATTGATTTTCTTGCGTGGAACCACCCTTGTGTTCCTTGGATAAAATTCACTCGATCATGATGTATAATTCTTTTAATATGTTGTTAGATTTGATTTGCAAATATTTAGTTGCATTAAAGAGATTAGTCCATAGTTTTATTTTCTTGTAGCATTTTTCTGGATTTGGTATTGGGGTGAATGTTGGTTTCATAAAACTAGTTAGTAAGGTTCCCTCCTCTTCAATCTTTTTAAAGAGTTGGAGCAGGATTGATATTACTTCTTCTTGGAATAATTAGTAGAATTTACCTTTAGAAGTCATCTTGTCCTGTGATTTTCTTTGTTTGGGTTCTTTTGATCACTGATTTAATCTCTTTACTTCAAATCAGTCTGCTGAGGTCTTCTATTTCTTCTAGAGCCAGTGTAGATTGTGTGTGAATTTGTCCATTTCACCTAAGTTGTCTAATTTGTTGGCATATAGTTAGTCATAGTATCCCTTTATGATCCCTTTTATTTCACTGGGGTCACTAGTAATTCCCCCAACTCATTTCTGATTTTATTTATTGGCCTATTCTCTCTTTTTTACTTTGTCAATCTATCTAAGGGTTTGTCAATCTTATTGATATTCTCAAAGAGCCAACTTTTGGATTTGCTAATTCCATTATTTTATTCTTAATTTCATTCATTTATGTTCTAATTTTTGTTATTTCTTCCCTTCTACTTGATTTAAGATTAGTTTCTTGTTCTTCTTCTAGTTCTTCATGTATGCAGTTAAGTCTTTGATTTTAGCTCTTTATTCTTTTATAATGTGGGCATTTAGGGTTATAACTTCCCCTCTCAACAATGACTTTATTGCATCCCCTAAATTTTGATATGTTGTGTTCTCATTTTTGTTCATCTCAAGGTATTTAATGATTTCTATTTCAATTTCTTTTCTGATCCACTGATTGTTTAAATGTGTTGTTTAACCTCCATATATTTGTGAATTTTTCAATGCTTCAGCTGTTATTGATTTCCAGCCTCATTCCATTATTGTCTGAGAAAGTTCTCTGTATAGTTTCAATCTTTTTAAATACATTGAGTCTTTTTTTGTGACCCACCATGTGATCTATCCTGGAGAATGATCCATAAGCACTTCATGGCGCAAATGATGATGGATATGCAAAATAATGATTATCCTTATCTCACACTAGATACAAAAATAAACTCAAAATGTATCAAAGACTTAAATAATAGAACCACAGACCATAAAACTCCTAGAAGAAAATGTAAGGAAGCATCTTCAAGATCTTGTAGTAGGTAATGGTTTCTTAGACTTTCCATCCAAAGCAATGAAAGAAAAATTAGATAAATGGGGCCTCCTCAAAATTAAAAACTTTCGTGGATCAAAAGACTGTCATGCTAACTCAACCTGTTTGAATAGATTATTTAAACAATCCAAAACACAAGGAGCTCAAAATAAGAATGAAAGCTTTTAATCCTGTATAACTTAATGTAATGCCTGGATATATCCCAGAGTATGTTAAGCAGATAATCAAAAAGTATTGGCAAAGTCCCTTAAGGGATGGGAGGAAAAATTACTATTAAACTTACTACCGGGAAAACCTGGATACTGTGTCAAACATTAAGGACACCCAAGTCAATAGGCCAAGCCCTGGATCTTGAGGCTTGCTCTTGTGAAGATTATGCATGTCATGGAGAAGCTTAGTCTACCTATAGTTATGTCTAAGAGTCACCTCCAGAGGACCTCTTTTGTTACTCAAATGTGGTCTCTCTCTTTCTAAGCCCAACTCTACAAGTGAAACCATTGTCCTCCCCAACTATTTGAGACTGACATCCAGTAATGAAAGTCTCCCTGGCAGTGTGGGAGATGACTGCTAGGTATAAGCCTGGCCTTGGTACTGTGGGATCAACAATTGCATTATGACCAAGAAAGGGGGAAAGAAATGTAACAAATAAGAGAAGCTGAGAGAGTTCAGATAAAGTGGAGAGCCTACTCTGGAGGTCACTCTTACACAAGCTTCAGTTAGACATTGGTACTTATCATAACTTGCCAACCCCCAACCAAAACCATTCCTACCAATCCTAAAGAATACCTAGGGCATTATGTAAGATTCTACAAAAGTTCCATGCACTTGGGTAACTTTCCAAAACCTACAACCGCCAGATGGATCCCTGGATCAGATAAGTCCTGAAATGCAGAGTGTCCAGCCTTACCAGAACATCAGCTAGTTCCATCCCCCTATTCCATATTATTGACAGTCCCTTCCAACATGGCAAAGTTAGAATGGGTATAACCTAAATACTACTAAACAGTGGGAGAGAGATCAAAGGTGATGGTGTAATTATACAGAGAAGGTTGGGTTTAACAAATCAATATGAGTGTTGAATCATTATATTGATATTTCTTTTAGCCGCCAGTACCTTAGAGCAGCTAGAAATAAAAACCTAAAATTGTGGAATTGTAACCCATACCAGACTCTGAAATCTCTTCTACAACTCATTGTTGCAATGTACTTTGAAATTTATTGCTTTTACATACATGTTATTTAAAGAGAAGGAGGAATATAGCAGAGAAGATAGGATTTAACAAATGAGTATGATTGCTGAATGATTACACTGATATTTCTGTTGGTCTCCAGTGTCTTGGAGAA
Organism: Tamandua tetradactyla; assembly: GCF_023851605.1. Classification (NCBI taxonomy): domain Eukaryota; kingdom Metazoa; phylum Chordata; class Mammalia; order Pilosa; family Myrmecophagidae; genus Tamandua; species Tamandua tetradactyla. Next base: position 54,021,972 of record NC_135345.1, read on the forward strand.
GCTAGAAGAAAAAGCACAAAATTGTGGAACTGTAACCCATACCAAATTTTACAATCTGCTCACTAACTACTTGTTAAAATATACTTGGTAATTTATTGCTTTTTTGTATATGTTACATTTCACAATAAAAATAAAATTAGAAAAGACTTTCATGACAGTGAAAAGACAGTCTACTCAGTGGGAGAAAATATTTGGAAACCACATATTTGATATCTAGAATATATAAAGAAATCTTACAATTCAACAATAAAAAGACAAGCAACCCAGTTTTAAAAAGACTTGAGTGGCACTTTTCCAAAGAGAATATAAATTGGCTAAAAAGCACAGATGTTCAACATCACGAGGTATTAGGGAATACACAAATCACAACCACAATGAGATATCATTTCACACCCACTAGAAAGGCTACCATGGAAAAAAAAAAACAACCAGAAAACTACAAGTGTTGGAAAGGATCTGGAGAAATAGGAACACTTATTCATTATTCATTGCTGGTAGGAATGTAAAATGGTGCAGCCACTGTGGAAGACAGTTTGGCAGTTCCTCAGAAAGTTAAGTATAAAAGTATCACATGACCTGGAAATCCTGCTACTAGGTACGTACCCAGACCAACAGAAAGTGAGGACTCGAACAAATATTTTCACACTGGTGTTCATAATGGTATTATTCACAATTGCCAAAGAATGGAAACACCCAAGTATCCATGAACCAATGAGTGCATAAGCAAAATATGGTATCTAAATACAATGGAATATTATTCAGCCACAAAAAAGAATGATGTCCTGATGTGTGCGGCAACATGAATGAACCTTGAGGACATTATATTGATTTTAAATAAGCCAAGCACAAAAGGACTAATATTGTATAATCTCACTTATATGAACTTATAAGCAAATTCATAGACTTAGAATCAAGAATATAGGTTACCAGGGAACTGAAAAGAGGCTGAGGAAGGGGAGTTGATACTAATTTGTCAGCATTTCTATTTAGATTGGTTGCAAATGTTTGGAAATGGATAATAGTGATAGTAACACATTATTGTGAATGTAATTAACAGTGCTATAGTATGCTGGTGAATGTTGTTGAAAGGGGAAATTGGGGGTCACATATGTTACTATAATGAAAGTTAGAAGATAAAGCATGGGACATATAACACAGTGACCCCTGTTATGGACAGTGGACTGGGATCTAATAGTACAGGTATAGGAATGTCCTTTCACGAAACATAACAAACGTATGACACTATTATAAGGTATGAATAATAGGGTGGTATATGGGAAAAAATACACCTAATGTAAACCATGGACTGCAGTTAAGAGTAGTATTTTAATATTCTTTCATCAATTGTAACAAAGATACCATACTAACATAAACTGTCAATAAGAGGGTGCGGCAACATGAATGAACCTTGAGGACATTATATTGAGTTTAAATAAGCCAAGCACAAAAGGGCTAATACAACATATGAGACTGTTGTATTTTTTCCCATGACTTTTCCATGGATCTGCAATTTCTCTAATTAAAAAAAATAACATTTTTAAAAATACATTAGGCTAAGTGAAAGAAACCAGACACAAAGCATATCGTATGCTTTTTTTTATATGAAATGTAAATAAATTTATACAGAGAATTAGATTAGTGGTTACATAGCACTGGGGAAGGACAGAGGAATTGAGAAGTGACTGCTAAGGGGTTTGGGGCTTTTCTTTTTGGAGTAATGAAAATGTTCTAAAACTGATTGTGGTGATGAAGGCACAACTTTGTGATGATATTGAAAGCTATTGATTGTAGGCTTTGGGTGGATTATTATAGTATGTGAATATATATCTTAATAAAACTACTTTAAAAGAGAGAGAGAAGGGGAAAATGGATATTAGGTAGGCAAGTAACACTCTCCACCCAGGGGCCTTAAAAGTCATGTAAGTCTAAGTATCCAGGTGGCAGAGGTGGAGAGCACTAGCATCACCTCCTGTCTCTTAAAATCATCATCATAATAGCCAGCATTTACCAAGTGCCCAGCACATGCAGGGCACTGGACTTGGTTCATTACATGTGCTACGTCATTAAACCTTGCAATAACTCCTTGAGTTAATATTATTACAGTATTTTCATTTATAGATGAGTATACCGAGACTCAGAGAGGTCAGATAATTTGCCTAAGGTCACATGGGTAGAAAGTGGCAGAAGCAGCATTTGAACCAACTCTGTCTTTCTGTAGTTCAAGCTGTGGTGTAGTACGGTTGCTACACCAACACTGCCTCCCTTGAAGAGGCCCAAGGGAAGGATTTAGCTCATTCCTTAAGTACAGAGACTTTGTAAGCATGACCGGTGGCAGGGCTGCTTCGTCTTTCTTTTTACTACATTAGCTAGCTGTATGGTTCTGACTTGGCAACACTCTATATTGTATTTTGTTACTCTTTTCATATCTAAGCAAGTAAAAATATTTTCTTGACCTTCTCACCTCCTGCTTAGCTCACAGTCTCCTATGTATATAAAAGACATGTTACTCTTCATTGATTACTGATTGACATGTGGGGGAGATAAGTGGGCCCTCCCAAACACAGCTAATGGGTCATGGAACAACATATACAACTTTTCAGTATATGAAATCCATGCTACTTCTCTGTGCTAGAATGTTCTAAACCTTTTCCCACCTCCATGCTGTGTATATACTGGTTCTTTTTTCTAGAATGCTCTCCCTTCTCTTCTCTGCTTACCCCAAACCTAAGTTCCCTCCAAGATCCTGATCAAATGTCCTTACATCATGACCCCTTTTCTCAGGCTCTCTCTCTCTCCCTCAATTCTCAGAAATTCTTTTCTGTACCACTCATTTGGCATTGGATGTCCCATGTTGAGATATACATGTTTTGAAGCTCAGTGGTGCATCCCATGCTCCTTTATGTCCCCTGAGTCTCCCCCAAATTACCATCACCTTCACCCTCACCTCCTTCTGCAGCCTGTAATGTGGTCACAGGGTCTTGTAACACTAGTTCAGTGAGTTATGGACTTACTGAAGAGATTGCATGTGCATACATGGTGCATGCACATTTACATACTACAATCTAGTTTATTTAGCTAGGATACAGAACTTAAAGGAAGGTAAGAGGTCACCAAGCAGTAGCAGGTAAAATTTATCTTTTGGGGTTTTCTCCTGGTTTCCCATACAATGTACAGCTGCCAGCAACACTCTCTGTGCACATAGGATTCTGCCAGAATTGAGAAAATAGTCTAGGACTTGCTCCACAACTAACCTTTTAGCCTTGGCCTCATCCCACTGTTGTGCAGGAAGAACTTACACTAACAACATATGTACTTCCATTTGTGGGACTGTTTATAAACATCAAGCTCTCCTGGTCCTTGGCTTGGACTCAGCCACAGTGAAACCATAACCTCATCAGGGGGCCGAAAGCAGGGTCAGTGACCAATGAACCTTGGACAATATCTCTGCCTCCAGCTCTCCAGCATCCTGGAAAGCCCATTTTCCTGAACTTGTCCAAATATTTCTGCATCTTATTATCTCCCATGAGTGGAACTCCAGGTGAAGCCAAAAATAGGGCATCACCAAGTGACGTGTGCTTCCCTGGAATTTTCTGGTGCTGACCAGGGAAGGTGGAAACATAAATCCCACAGTGGGCTTGCTGCCTCTTACAGCTGGGTTCCCAGTTCAGTCTTGGGAGGAGCAGGCTAGTTGTTGTAGGTATTTTGTTAACAACTTGAATAGGGCCCCATAAGTCACAGTGGCATCAGGCTCCACTGGAACTGACTGCATTTATTGCATTTGGAGTATGTCTCAAGTCCTAAATCCCACCCCATTCAACCCCATCTAAGGATAAAACAAGGAGATAACAATCCACTGCCATCTTCCCTGAGATATTGCTGGCAATTCAGCAAGAACCAGCAACTAAACAAAGGTTTATACTAGTACAGCTGAGCCACGTGAATTAGATCATGTATTCGAGTTTCACAAAAGGTGTAAGTGAGTTGATGATTGTCCAGTGGATCTGACAGTTGTTACAGGCATTCACTGAGGTGCTGGGCCTCAGAAGCATCTTTATCCACCTCCTCTTCTTTGGAGGCCCCACCTAAGCCCCACACTCAGTTATCAAGTCCTATAGATTTTGCCTTTGAAGAAATCATGCCTGCCTTCCATACCCATCGTTACCTCCATTCCAGTAGAGGCAAAGGCAATACTGAAATTTTTCTTTACTTTACCTCTAATCCCTATGTATTTACACCTACTTTCTTCTACTCTCTTGACCAGAGAGCAGAAATAATGCTCTCTTTGCTCTGCCTAATTTCTCCTCTCTCTCTCTCTATCAATGTCTCTCATTCTCTATTGAGGGATAAATTACACACAGTAAAGTACACAAATTTTAAGTACATAACCCAGGAATTTTTACACATGAACATATCCATGATCAGCAACCAGATCAAGACATGAAATATTTCCAGTACTTAGCAGGCCCTCTGTGCCAAGCTAGCTAGCACCCTCTTAAGGGTAACCACTACTCTGATCTCTATCACCACTAATTAATTATGATGGCTTTTGATTTCATATAAATGGAATCCATAGTATGTAGTTTTTCTACTCTATTTTAATTTTATACTTTTTTCAGTCAGCATTATGTCTCTGAGATTCATCCATGTTGCTCATAAAATATCAGCATTTCATTCTTTTTCTTTGCCATGTAACATTCCATTGTATTAATATACCACATTTGTTTAACCATTTACTTGTTTTTGGAAATTCAGGTTGTTTCCAGTTTGATACTATTGCAAATAACATTCTTTTACAAGTCTTTTGAAGCATATAAGCTCCACCTATGCTTTCAGTCCTTTGTCCCATCAATTCTCTACTGTAGTTTTCAATACTTTCCTTTCCGCTTGTTTCCTCTTCTCACCTACACACACGATCAGAACTCTTCCTACTTTAAAATAAATAGATAAATAATGCTTCCTCCAGTCAGGGTTTACCTATCCACCACCCTTCCCATCTCTTTCCTTTGTTCAGCAAACTTCCCCTTGGGATTGTGGGTGACCCCTGTGGTGTCCATTTCTGCAGTGCCTAGTTATGGTGTCAGCCTTTGTGGAGCTGGCCACTATTATCACCTCCTTTTGGAAGTGTCCTGTAATTCCTTCGGCTAGAAGTAGCCCTTCCTCCTCTGCTCCTCCACTTTTCTTCATTTGTGACTTTTTCCTGCCATTTACCACCGTCTCCCTTACATTAGAGTTACCTGGGAGTCTGTCCCACAATGTGATTGGGCCTGGAGACAATGAGTGCATGTTTCGTGTCTGGATGGCCTCTGATTTGACCCAACACCTAGCACAGTGGCCAGCACTAATTTATGTATATTATGAAGACTGTACTTCAGAAAGATATCTGTAAATCTTAAAGCTAAAGAACAAGAAGTGAAAATTTATTGGGTGTTATGGTTGTCAGAATTTTCAGGGTAGGGAGACCTTGAGTTGGTGAGTACCTCAGTCCCTGAGGTACATAATTCTCAAATATTATGGTGATTTCAAAGACCCCATCAGCAATGAGTCAACCCCCCTAAGAATCCTAATAGTTAAAAGAGTAGAAGAGGGAAGTGCTCAGAAGGAATTTAACAGACCCTATTGACTAACTGTAGCCAACTCAGTCTTGTAGAACTTCCTTGTAATGCCTCATGGTCTATTTTTTATCCCAATATTTTTACTACCTGGTGACAGCTGGTTCTTCTATTTGATTTCTGTCTGTGTACACCAGGCTGTGATCAAAAGAAACCAACTTTATCCTCCAATTTTCCTCTTGGCCTTGAAATGCAACCAATCAAACCAAGCCCATGGTTTACCAAAAGTTGGGTGGATATGATGTCATTGTTGGATGCCAAACACTGAGCTTTGTACCCATAGAATAACCTTGTGGGACTCTGTCCCTGCTAGGGCTATTACATACTGTAGGTGAACACGGCCTTCTTTGTGATACCCACCTACAGGCATTTTCATTCCCTCACTGGGATGCCCTTAAAAGATGGGCTATGAAATTATCCTCTTCTTTCCAATGAACACTACCAAAAGGGCAGCAATTTCAGTCTTTTCCAGAATAAACACTTCAGAAGAAATGGTGGTTCAATAACTTCTTAGTTCTAAATTTTAATCCAGAAATGTCATTTATTGAATTGTCTGAATACGAATCTTGGTTTTTATCCTCCTGCTGGGGGACAATGATGGCAAAAATCTTATGAAGTGGTCTCCGAGACAAGTGCGAATGGCTGACAATTCTGAGAGGAGAAAAAAGATAATTGTGTTTTTAAAATGAACTTGACAGGCACCATCTCTGACCTCCACCACATAAACAAAGGTTAACCACAATTTGAGGGGTCGTGTATCCTGTAAAGGATTATTCTATGTGCTGTAGGGGAGAATATGATGGAGAATAGGGTGTTTCAGCCCTTATTTCATGGTTTGGAAGAGAAGACCAGCATGTAAATTCACTGAGAAACATGGCAGCATAAAGTATGTGCTAAAGGAAAATTGTGAAATGGAGAAGTGGAAGTTAAAAACCTACAAATAATGAAGACACACCCATAATAATGGAAGTGGAAAGAATAAGGATAAGTGGGAAGTACCTTAAAAGGTAGTATTCATTTCTCAAATATGCTGAGCAATACTGCAAAGCAAGCACTGCTGTCTTTATACCACTGCTGCCCTCTTCAGTATCTCTCTTTTTTCCCCTCAGTCTTCTCAGACCAGTAGTTAGACACCATCAACCCCTAAGCAGTGCCACCAAAGCCAGTGGAAATATCCTGAAAAACCAATTCATATGGAAGAATTAATGAAATTATGTCTAAATGAATGTGCTGCTCTCTCTATTGCATTGACTAGTGGCTCCCATAAAGATATGCCCTTGTCCTAGTCTCTGGAATCTGTGAATGTCACCCTGTTTGGAAAAAGGTCTTTGTAGAAGTGAGTATGTTAAGAATCTTGAAATGAAGAGATCCTCCTGGGTTATCCAGAAGGTATTAAAGTTAAATAACAAATGTCCTTATAAGAGATGCACACCCAGAGTAATTTGGCCAGAGAATAAAAAAAAAATTTTGCAAAGTCCCCTTAAGCAACTCTGGGGGAAAATGTGGAAATATTAAACTTCCCCACCTGGGGAATTCCTGATATTCTCACAAGCATTGGGAATTACTGATTTAATAGGCCAAGACCTGGATCTTGGGGCTTGCCCTTATGAAACTTTTTCTGTAATGGTGAAGCTAAGCCTACTTACAGTTATGCTTAAGAGCCATCCCCAGAGAACCTCTTTTATTGCTCAGATGTGGCAATGTGACCACGGAGGCAGTGATGAGAATGCCAAGTCAAGGAATGCCAGCAGGCACCAGAAGTTGGAAAAGACAATGAAATGGATTCACCCCTAGGGCTTCTAGAGGCAGTGCAGCCCTGCCCCCACCTTGATTTTGGACTTCTGATCTCCAAAACTGTGAAAGAATTCATTTCTGTTGTTTTAAGCCACCCAGTTTTTGGTAATTTGTTAAAACAAATACACTCTCCTAATACACCCTCCTGAAGACATTTTATTTAACAGACTCAATATGTTGATTGATAATAATCACATTAGATGTTGTCATTCTTTTTTGGCCATCCAGCACCTGAATCACCTCCTTATGGTTATCTATATATCAAATACAACTTGTAAGATAGAGTTTCATTTAAGTACAATAATTCAGTCTGTACAACTCTAGCCTTTCACATTTGGTTGAGGATCTGAGTGAGCTCCCAAAGTTATGCTTACTCTATTCTGTCTCCTCCCATTAAACTGAGACTCCTGAAGAATCGGGATGAAATTGCAGCTTATTTATTTTATTTCTCCATCACCCTACATCACATGTGTACACATAGATGCTCAATGCTGATTTACACATAGAGACACCTAAAGTGTAAAATGTTCAAAATGATGTCTCAGCCTTTATAACATTTAAGCCTATGTGCTCCATGCTTTGCACTCACTGTAATAAGAACTTTCCCCTTCCTGATTTCTCTACTGCCATCATTCCAAGAAGGATGCTAACTCCATGAAAATCAACCATGGCTGCTCATCAGATTCATCTGGGGAATTGAAAAAAAAAAAAAAAAGTAAGAAGAAAAGAAACCTCATTCCTGGGACATACTCCCAGGCCAACTAAGTCAAAATATTCAATATTTTTAAAAGCTTCCCAGTGATTTGAATGTGCAGCCAAGATTTTAAAACACAGGAGATACTGAGACGTTGGAAGGAGGGCCAGGTGAGTGGAACTGGAAGGTGTTCCTTCTAGTTGGTAGGAAAGAGAACGGTTTGAATTCTTTGTTTCTCTTTCCTTCTCTTCCTATATGTAAAGAGTACACATTCACCAAGGTTCTTACCTTACAAAGAGGGATAACAATGTGGGAAACTTCTAGAGTCAACATTTAATGACTCTACATTTCATTGTAGTCTAACCTTGAAAGCTACACTCAAATGGAAGCTCCATGAGTGCAAGGACTTTACCTGTCCTGTTTACTACTGTGTCTCCAGAGCCTAGTGCCATGCCTGGGATTGTTTGTTATGGCACTTAGCCTGTACTGACTAATCTCCTTCTTTAATTTTTGTGAAACCTTTTCCAACTCTCCCAGGAATAAATGAAACCCATAAAAATATATTACTAACATCATCCATTTCCAGAGACAGGAGAAAGTCACCGGAGTGGACTTTTCTTACCTGGAGTTACTTTGGACAGGTTGGCATTATTGGGGAGCAGTACATTAGCAGGCGAGTTCCTGCAGGCTGGCAGCAGAAGCAAGCAGGCAGGCCTGCCACTTTGAGGAGGCTGATCTCACACCAGCAAGTGCCAAAAAGGAAATGAAGGCTTTCTGTATGGCCCCACTTAATGCAAAGTGGTTTAGAATGGGGTCTATTTTAAATGAACCATCTGGTATGAATTCACTTACTAAAAACGTATAAATACCAAATATCTCCTTTCCTCCTCAGAACATCAAAGTCATCATCTTTCTTTCCACCCCTTGATAATGTAAATACCAAAGCAAAGTTCTTTTGTTCTCCATCCCCAAGAATGTTCAGACCAGGAGGCTGGAAGAAAAGCATTTATTACATGAAAACTTGAAATACCACCTATATAAGTCAATCACTCTGTGCCCTGATAAACTGTGACTGCTTGCTTAGTAATGCCCCCTAGAAATTTAACCTGAAAAACAAAACTGCAATGTGCAAATGACAAATGCTATGGAATTCAATGGTATTTGTGTTCGGGATGAGTTTCTACTGCCTGGTTTCTCTACCAGCTGGTAAATAGGAAATGCTTTTTAAAGTTTTTTAAACACTCAGTCATAAAAAAAACTATTAGCTTGACCCTAATGAAGAGACGTTCACCACTGTCGGTATCTTTCTCCCTGGGGATTCATCCCTTGAAAGCAAGAAGAAGCTCAGTCTTTAGGAGGACCAGGAGGAGTCAGATGTCATCTCACCCCATTTCATAAGGTCAGAGACCCATTCCAGTTTGCCCAGCAGGCTTGCCCAACAGGCTTAGGTAACCATCTCACTTTCTCCAAGGGAAACAGTTCCCAGGAAAACTACCATCTTCTAGTTTTGTTTCAAGCACTTTCTAGAATCCTTATAAGGTAGAAGGTCAAGCAAGGAAGGCATTCTTTAATTCCTGGTTAGACATAATAAGATTTGTCCCCCAAATGTTCATATTCTAATTCATGAGTTTTGGGGGCAAGGGACGTTTCTACAGCATTCATCCTTTACAACCCAAAATCAGTTGATGTCTTCAATACATTTCAAATGAATGTCAAGCTTTTCTGACTTAACTGAACGACATTTAAAAGGGACATTTGGACAGAACATGATAGGAAGTGGTAAATAGCTTTAGAAAAAAGTCAGGGTTATCTTGGATTTATAGGTCTTGCAAATATTTATGCAAGGTGCTAAAAAGTAGCATCTCTCCTTTTAAAAATTATTGACCAAAGTGGGCTTATGCTTTTACTTTATAAGTAAATATTGCTGCAACATTCTAAACAGATTTATTAGGCCTGTCACCAGCAGCCAAATATTTATGTAAGCTCCATGGGTTGAAAAGGTAGTCTAAGAAGACTGTTTTAACCACAGCTTTGTAAATGTTTAAGGTAGTATCCTGTCACTTTGAAACCATCCTACCTAGTCATATCATCATATTTATAATGAAAAGACAAGACGTTCAAAGTGATGCATTATTTCCTGCTGTCCAAAATTGTACTTCTGTCCTTTTACCATAGCTAAACAGAAAAAATAAATGATTTCAGAAAGTTGCTTCTCTGCAGGACTCGAAGCCACTGAAAATATTGCTAGTGGGAGCTGGGAGAGAGAAAAATGCAACTGTTGTAGACAATTTGAGTAAGAAGGAAAATTTTAAATAACGGGATTAAGTCTTGCTTAGGCTACATGGACATAGGTGGTTTAAAGGGGAAATTTTAGTTTGCATGCATGTTACTAGAATAAGTTTTAAAAAAAAGAATTCATGGATATGTTTAACAGCTGTATTAAGTTTTAAATTAATCTACTTTCCTTTCAAAGTGCCTCAATAACTAATGAACTCTGGTCCCCAAGTCTGGTTGCTGGGATAAATTCTGTGTGTGCGTGCGTGTGTGTGTGTGTATGTGTCAGAGAGAGAGAGGGAGAAAGGGAAGGTGGGAGAGAGATGGGGGACTAGCTGAGTGAATTCTGGGTTTTCTAAGCTCTGATAGGTCTCTTTGGTTTGTAGTCCTATTAGTCTCAATATCAGACTGTGCTATATCAATCAGTACTCTTTCAGTTGCAAGTTAAAAAAAAAAAGCAAACTCAAACTAGCTTAAACCACAAAGGCACGTATTGGAAAGGTCCAGGGAAAACATTTTCAGGCACAGCTGGATTCAGGTGCTCAGAGTTCTTGCCAAAATCCTTTCCTCTGCTTTTCTTTGTATTGGCTTCACTCTCAAGCAGGCTTAAGCTATACTGTGGTGGCCAAGAGGGCCAAGCTCCAGACTTCGATTCTACCACCTTAGCAAACACTGCAGACAGAGGCTTGGCCCAGACTCAACAATCATCTAATTCAAAGCCCCCTTTCCAAAAATTATTCCAAATTTCAAGGCAGTAATCTCAGAGAATTAAACTAAGTGTGGGCCCTCTGAGCACCCAGCACTTGAAATTTCATAGCTATGGAACCAGCCTTATTGCCACCTAAAGGGTAGCTCCAATGACCAATATCTAGATACATGTTTCCGGAGGCATCAGATCTGATCCTGGGTAGTATTGAGAAGATGATCCTGCAGATATTCGTACAACAAGCACTCATTGGGTGCTGAACCACCCCCTGTTCTACATCATGCAGAGAGTTTCAATCAAGTGAGTGAGAGTCAATCCCATGAAGAAACCAGCTGCTTCCGACCACCCTGCCAACTCCAGCTGCTGAATGGAGAAGGTGGGTACAGCAGTGACTGCGAACCATTTTGGGATCCCAGCACCCTTTGGACTGGTCTTTTCCCCACAACCTATTAGAAAATATTTCTCCGTGGACTCCACGTTGTGTTTCAAATGCAATCCAGACTTGCTCATGGATTTGACGATCTCAGTTGTATCATAAAGTATGCATAGGTGGAGTGCAATGGCTTTTCTACTGCTGCTTGGGGTTCTGCCCAGGACTCAGGAAAGCATGGAAATGCTAGTGCCAGACTCCCCCAGGGTGTGAGAATCACCCTGAAGCCACAGCAACTCCAGGGACTCCCTGACACACTGCAGTTGTTCCTCACGTGCGGACATTTGGTGAACAGGCCTTCCTTTGAAGTCTAGGCAAAACTGGGGTGAACTCTTCTGCTGGGAAACATGTGGCTTTCAATGGAGGAAAGGAGGCGCCATCTCTCCTCTTCAAATATTTAGGGGTTGATATTTCTTTTTCTGCAGGTTTAGAGCATCTGCTGTTCATACAAAGCTCTAAAGGTTGAACAACAACTTTGTCATTTTTGACAGTGTTTCGGGCCAAGGTGAATGTGCCTCATTGGTGTGCACTTGCTTTCCCTTGAAACAAATAAGAAAGGGATGATATGACTAATGGGATATAAAGTCTAAATCAGTCGTTCTCAAAGTATGGTCCCCAGATCAGCCGCATAAGCATAATCTGGTAACTATTAGAAGTGCAGATCCTCAGGCCCCACCCCAGACATTCTGAATCAGAAACTCTGAGAGTGGGATCTAGCAATCTGCTTTAACAAGCCCTGTGGGTAATTCTGATGCCTGATACCAACACAGCACCATTATTTATTTATTTATTTATTTTAATAATTAAAAAAAATTACAAGAAAGAAACACAAAGATCCTTAATATATGCTCATTCTGTTCTACATATATAATCAGTAATTCACAATATCATCACATAGTCAGCACCATTTTTTTAATATTCAACATTTTAAGGCTATAATAATGATAACCAACACTAATTAAGCATTTCTATTTGCCAGACACTGTGCTAAGTGCTTTCACATGCATTATTATATTTATTATTATCCCTAAATTGCCATTTAGGAAATGAAGTACAGACTGCTAAGTAACCTGCCCTGCCAGGGCAAAACCAGGGAGTCTGGCTCCAAATCCAAGTTCTTGACCACAGGCATCTGCCCTTCTCCCTGTTTACCAATCACATGCTGGCTCCCACACAACTGAATCCCCTCAGGTTTCTGCAGGGATAAAACACAGATGGGAGTTGAAAAGAATGGAGTTGAAAGGGAAATGCAACACTTAACATTTATCGTTATCATTAAGTACTGACTAGATGCAATCAATGATCTTAGTTTACAAAACTTTAGCAGATTCTGCTATAGGGGCTCTGTTCTGTCTTCAGCAGGAAGATTTGGGAAATCATAGATGTTACACTGAGATAACTTTGAATGTTAGAACGACCCTTACCCCAGTAGACCTTAAGCTCCGTGAAAGGCTGAAAGAGTGAATATCATTAACCCCTGAATTCCACACACCTGGTAAAGTGCTAACTCACATGGGCACTCAGCAAATAAGTGTAGGAGGAATTCATGAGTCAGGTTGCATGCCCTTTTATCCTTCCTGGACAGATAATTGTCTTACATGTTATGGTTCAGTGGATTGTCTTATAGACATCATTGTTTGACCCTCAAGTTGAGGAAACTTAATACATTTGCCACAAATTCAAGATGCTGCAGAAAATTTACTAGGAGTGCTTTGGTTTTAAGAACTTGGAGAAATTTAAGAAACCTACACTCACACTAAGATTGATAGCATAGGTTTACTATGAGTACTATGGGTTGAAGCCTGACCTAACCACATGATAGCTGTGCTTGTTCTATCCACAGCATGGGTGAAGGTGAGAAAAGAAATACCTTTAGCTTCTTCACTTTCTGTAACATAAAGTAAGAGACAATATCGCTTAATTTTCTAAAACAACAATTTGTTTTAGTTGTAGAGAATCTGGTTACAAAGAAACAATAGTAGAAAATACTGTGTAAACCAGTTGAATTATGGTAAACTTTTAAGAGAGACATGAGGAAATGCTGAGCAAAGATGCTTCCTAGGTTTGAGAATTCAGGTTCACGGCTTGGCAGGGATAGCAGTTCGTGTCCTCAGCTTCAGGAAATCCACTAAGGAGATGTGATGGAGAGACAAGATCTAGGGTTTATCCAAACAGTTCCCCACATCCCTACTATTGGGTATCCCTAACATAAGGCAGCCAGACAACATTGCATATGTGATTAATGGCACTGAATGGTATGATTGGGAATGTTTGAGATGGGAAATTTCATGTCGTAAATATGTTACCACAGCTGAAAAAGAAAGGAAGAGAGATGAAAGAAGATTGGGTCTAATAATGAAGGAGAAAATGCCCAAAAGGACATTATTAAGATAATAGAAAAAATTGGAATATGAACCATGAGCTTTATATCAATGTAAAATTTCTTGATCTTGTTAATTGTACTTAATATGTTTACATAAGTGAAATCATCTCAGTATGTCTCAATGTAAGATCTTTGTTCTTAGGAAATATACATGGAAATATTAAACAATAAAGGGACATGATGTATGCAGCTTACTCTTAAATGTTTATAAAACAAGAAGAGAGAGAGAAGATATTGGCAAAATGTTGAAGATTGGTAAATCTAGGTATCTGAGTAGGGAGGTACATTGGAGTTATTTATATTATTTTTGTATTATGTTTGTAAATTTCCTATAACCTTGAAATTATTTAAAAATAGAAAGTATCAAAATAAGGCTGCCAGGAGAGAGTTCCAATAGAGTTGAGAGGCTACTCTGGAGGTTGCTCTTATGCAAGCTTCAGGTAGACCTTGCTACCTGTTATAACCTGCGAACTCCCAACCAGGACCATTCCACCCAATCCTAAAGAACACCTAGGGCAATATATACGATTCCACAAGGGTTCTATGAACTAGAGTAACTTTCCAGAAACCTACAACTTCCAGATGTGTCCTTGGTCCAGATAAGTCCTGAATCCTAGCCTAGCCCCTCCAGAACATCAGATAGTTCCATCTTCCTACCCCATTATTAGTGACAGACCCTTTCAATAAGAAAAATTTAGAATGGCCATAGCCCAAACACCCCTAAAGAGAGGAATGGAAAGATCAAAGGTGATGGTAGAGTTACACAGAGATGATAAGGATTTAACAAATGAATGTGCATGCTGAATCATTAAATTGATATCTCTTTTAGTCTCCAGTATTTTAGAGCAGCTAGAAGTAAAAACCTAAAATTGTGAAATTGTAACCCATGTCAAACTCTGAAATATGTTCTACAACTAATTGTGGTGCGGCACTTTGAAATTTATAGCTTTTTTATATATATGTTATTTTTCACAAGAAAAGAAGGAAAAAAAGTCAATTGTCATGATAAAAAAAATATTTAAGCCTTCTAGCGTCCTATAATCTGGAGCAGCTAGAAGGAAAAATTTGAGAGGATCGCATGGTAGCCCATGACAAACTCTGGGATCTGTCCTGTAACTACTTGTTGAAGAGTGCTTTGAAAACTATTGCTTTTTTATTTCTTTGCTTTGTATAAATATTATACTATACAATAAAAAAGTTTAAAAAAAATAAGACTGCCAGGTTTTAATGGGGTGCACTGAGATGTAGTATGCATCAGTTGTTCAGCGTAGCAATGGCCACACACTTACAGTATGTCAGCAACTATCCTGGACTCTAGATATCGTTATCCAAGCAAGCTGAACACAAAATTACAGTATACTCTGACACATTAAAAATAAGATGTAACTCTTGCGCTAGTTTGAAACTGTTATATACCCCAGAAAAGCTATTTTTTTTCAACCGGGATCCAATCTTGTGCGGCCAGACTTTTAGGGTGGAAGTTTGGTTAGATTGTTTCCATGGAGATTGACCCACTCAATTGCCGGCACGGCCTTTGAATAAATTACTCCCTTAGAGATGTGACACATCCAATTGTGGGTTTACCTTTTGATTAGATGGTAGTATAACTCCACCCAAGGTGGGTCTTGGTTAGTTTACTGGAGTCTTTTAAAAGGAGAGAGATTTTGGAGAAAGTACAGTTGCTTCAGGGCTGATATAGATGCAGACATTTGAAGATGGAGAAGCCCCAGGAGATGCCAGGTGCTGAAATTACTGACATGCTAGACAGGAACTAGAGCCCAGCAGACATTACCATGTGCCTTTCCATGAGATGCTAAGAAATCCAGAGTTGCCCTAAAGAAGGTGAAAAAGGACAAGCAGATGCCAGTCACATGCCTTCCCATGTGACAGAGAAAACTTGGATGCCATTCAGACTTTCTTCACAGTCAAGGTATTTTTATCTGGATGCCTTACTTTGGACATTTTTCAGACCTTAGAACTGTAAACTTGTAACTCAATAAATTCCCTTTTAAAAGGCTATGCCATTTCTGGTATATTACATTCCCACAGCATTAGCAAACTAAAACAACTCTGAAATTTGGAACCATCTCTTGTCTTATAATGCCAGCTAACATGTATTGAGAGCTTACTGTATGCCAGACCTTGCTCTGGAAAACTTTACAAGTATTTAATCATTTAATCCTCACAGCTAGCTCAGGAGTTAAATACTATTCTATCCTTACTGAACATGAGGGGAAAATGGAATGCACATCTTGTTTGCTCCAGGCTTGTAACTGAAGGTGCCAGAATTCCAATTCAGGTAGAGCCTGAGCTCTTAACCACAGCTCTACTTCCTTTCAAATGCAACCTGAAATGATGTTTGGCTACACGAAGAAAGTGTGTCCAGTGTCTCCCTGATCTCAATCAACAACAGAAAGCAGGATCTGAAAGGAGCTACAGGGTTTTACCTGGTTTGGCCCCCAGAACCCAAGAAGGTATTAGCAATAGATGAAATAACCAAGGTTCTAGGTTAAAAAAAATTTTTTTAAACCTGCCCAAGTTTATTGAACCAATAAGTGGTGGCTAAATCAACAAACATTTGTTAAGTGTGTGTTCAGTTTGGTGGGAACAGGGGTAGACCATAAATCAGAAGAAGCCTGGGTGGCTTAATGGAGCCCCTTAATTTGGACTCTGTTTCTCCCACCTCAAACCTAGGGCAGAACCCCTAGGGCTGGCACATGGCTTGTTTGCTGGTGATTGTACGAACATGCTGGCCTGATCCGGTGGGAAGCAGAAAAGCCTCTCTATACACACAACCAGCTCTGCCCATGGCTCTCTGCAGCTAAGTATGAGACTGCTGCCAACATCCTGTCTTATAACCGCCAAAATAAAGAAAGGCTTTGGGGGCAATGATCCTTGTGGATTTGGCAACACTATGGGGACTTCTGCGGAGAAGAGCTAAGTCAGAAATCACCAGCTTCAGCACAATCTCTAAGCAAGGTCCTCCACTTGTATGGTGTGATGAGGAACAAGGCTGATGGGTATTCCATTGTGGGGCACTTACGGAGACTGACTAGAGGAATTGATGGAAGTTAGGGAGCTGGCATTCCCACCTAAAATGCCTAAAGGTGAAAGGCCAGCTGGAGCAGGCTGTGGAGAAGCAGCTTGCCTGGGAGAGATCTGCACTTTCATAGTTTGGGAATGGGAGAGCAAGGACACATGCAAAGGTGGACCTTGAGGAAGGGAGCTGGTCATGGGTCATGTCCAACAGTGTCTTGCATAAAAGAGTCTTCTGGAAGTGTAAGATGACCCCAACAGAGAGGAAAGCCACCCAGAAGTCAGGGACTGGGTCAGGCAGCAATTGCAGCCAGTTGGATGAGATACCTCCTCTAACTTCAAATAAGAAATCCTCAGTGATGGAGGTTCCAAGGAAGCTAGAGGAAGAGCAAGTTTTCAGGAATTCAGCACAGAAAGGACCCTAATGCTAAATTGCAAAAACAGCTTTGCCCCTTTCCTCCAATTTCCCCTCATTCCTATCCTCTTACCCCATCCTGACCTGACCCTAAGAGGGTCTAAAAGAAAATCTAGAGTGGAGGAAGAATTAAAGTGAGGAGGGACAAGAAAACAACTCTGACCTCTTCTGCTTCAGGCCCTTTGCCTGAGGCAAGCCAGAGCTAAAGGAGAAGAAAAAGTTCTGACTGGATGGCAGTTTAGAAGTTTAATATTAGATAAGACTAGGCTTTAAATATCTTAAAATGACTGAAAAAGCTATGGCCTTGCTTGAGATTTCATTCAATATTCAGTGAAGGATGGTTGAAGTTTTCAGGGTATGTGATGGAAATTAGGGAAAAAGGAAAAAGTTGCTGTCTACTTATTTTTAATATTGAGTTCATTCAATTATATATACATATATTATACACATCCAAATACAACTTTCTCTGTATATATGTTCACATGTATAACAAAGTCTCCAAAAGACAGGCTGATGTCACATGGTTCAGAGTTGATGCAATATTTTAATAGTTGTCAGGTACCCAAGATGATGCAAATGTCAGAGTCTTTAGAGAGAGTTCATGGCTATATGTCAAGAATTTGTTATAGATTCCTGAATTATGTTGATCAAGATGGTGGTATAAGACTCCATTCCCCCAAAGAATCTTTGAACAACTAGCAAAAACTGGCAGATACATCTTCCTCAAAACTCTGGAATATGGTTAAAGGGTTGCAGTAATTTGGCAAATGCCCAATCAAGAAAATCTGGCTTTAAAAATGATAAGACAGTGGTTCAGTGGTAGAATGCTCACCTTCCATGTGGGAGACCAGGTTCGATTCCTGGACCATGCACCGCCACCCCCCAAGAAAAATTAAAAATGATAGGAGAAGAAATTAATAAAACAATTACATTTGCAGCATCATCTAAAAGCACAAAATATCTAGGAATAAATTTAAGCAAGAAAGTAAAAGATATGTACACTGAAAACTACACACTTTGTTGAAAGAAAGTAAAGATATAAATAAATGGAAAAACATACTATTGTCATTAATTAAAAGACTTATTAGTGTTAAGATGTCAGTACCTTCCAAAATCATCTATAAATTCAATGAAATCCCTATCAAAATTCCAGCAGCCTTTTTGGCAAAAACAAAAAAGTTAATCCTCAAATTATATGGAATTAAAGGGGCCAAAATAGCTAAAATAATCTTGGAAAAAAATAACAGTTGGAGGACTCATACTTCAGGATTTCAAAACTTACTACAAATCTATAGTAATCAAAACAATGTGGAACTGGCACAAGGATAGATCTGTAGACCAATGAAATAATACTGAAAGTCCAAACTAAACCCATGTATCTCGATCCAACTGATTTTCAATAAAGGTGTGATATGCATTAAAAGAGAATAGTTTAACAATTGGTGCTGGAAAAACTAAATTTTCTCATGCGAAAGAATGAAATTGGGCCACTACCTCATGACACAAACAAAAATTAACTTGAAAATGACTAGCTTCAATATAAAAGCTAAAACCATAAAACTCTTATTAGATAACAAAAGAGGAAATAATTATGATCTTGTATTTGGCAACAGATTCTTAGAAATAACACCAAAAGCACAAGAAACAAAAGGAAAAAATTGATGGACTTCATAAAAATTTAAAACTTTTGTTCATCAAGGGTCATTTTCATAAAATAACCAGATTACTTACAGAATGGGAGAAAATAGTTGAAAATCATTTATCTGGTAAGGGTTTAATATCCAGAATCTATAAAGAACTATTACATCTCAACAACAAAAGACAAACTCCCAATTAAAAAATGGACAATGTACTTAAATAGAAATTTTCCAAAGATATAAAATAACCAAAAAACATATAAAAAGATGTTCAGCAGAATTAGATTTTAGAGAAATGTAAATCAAGCCTACAATGAAACACCGCTCATACCCATTAGGGTGGCTTTATTTTTTAAATGCACCCGAGTGTTGGAGGCGAGGCGGAAAAATCAGAACCCTTGTGAATTGCTTGTGGAAATGTAAAATAGTGCGACTGCTGTGAAAAAAATAATTGAGCAATTCCTCAAAAAAATTAAACATAAAATTACCATATGACCCAGCAATTACATGCCCAAGTGCATATGTAAAAAATTAAGCAGG
The DNA here is from genome assembly GCF_023851605.1 of Tamandua tetradactyla. Taxonomy (NCBI): domain Eukaryota; kingdom Metazoa; phylum Chordata; class Mammalia; order Pilosa; family Myrmecophagidae; genus Tamandua; species Tamandua tetradactyla. Next base: position 54,041,490 of record NC_135345.1, read on the forward strand.
GACACAAACAGATAATTGTACACCCATGTTCATGGTGGTGTTATTCACAACAGGCAAAAAAGTGAAAACAACCCAAGCATCTATCAACAGATAACCTGAAAAACGAAATGTGGCATATACATACAGTGGAATATTATCCAGCCATAAAAAGGAATGAAGTTGTCATACGTGCAACAGCATGATTGAAACTTGAAGACATCAAATTGAGTGAAAAAAGCCAGGCACAAAAAGACAAATATTGTATGATATGACTGATATGAAATAATTAGAATAAGCAAATCCTTAGAGTCAAAAACTAGAATACAGGTTTCCAGGAGCCAGGGTGGGGATAGAAAATGGGAAATTAATGCTGAATAGGTTCAGAATATCCATTTGCAATGAATGAAGAGTTTTGGTAATGGATGATGATGATAGCAGCACAATATTGTGAATGGAATTAACACTAGTGAATTGTATATTTGAAAGTGGTTAAAGTGGGAAATTTTAAGTTGTATATATGCTGCCAGAATAAAAATTAAAAAAAAACAACATAGAATTGTATGATACTGTGAGAACACTAGTGTGAACTATGGACACAGTTAATAGTATAATAGTATTGTTTCATCAGTGGTAACAAAGCCACCACACTAATGCAACTTGTTAATAATGAAGTGAACTGAGTGTGTGTGACGGGATAATATGGAAACCCTGTATTTTATGCATGATAAAAAAAGAAAAAAAAAACAGTAGGAGAAGATCATGGCACCCTTGCTAGGGCCTCCTTCAACCCTTCCACAGGTGATGTGGAGCCAATATGCACTCCCATTGTGGGCCCCCTGTTCTGGTGGAAGCAGCATAACCCCTGTTAGCATACTGCAGTGCCTATATGTCAGTGCTAATCAGCCGAGTAGCAGCCTGAAAGACTGAACTGAGCAACTCATATCTGTTTTGCCCTCTGAGAACTTGCTCTGCAGGCTGAAGCAGCTTAAAGGCTGCTAAAACTGTGCAAGAAAAAATTAACTCAAAGTGCCCTGGGGAAAAAGGCTACTTGCTTTAAGTCATACAGTAGAGTACAGAGGAAGGGGAAACAGCCAATTTCATAGTGGGTAGAGGAGGTATGCGAATTCCTAAAGCCACAAGCAAACATAAATCCAAGACAAGACACAGGCTCAAAAAAGATGGAGAAGACCCTGTACTTTACATTCACCTTGGGCTGATCTTCTTGACAGAAGGCTAACCCCTGAAAGATAGCACAGACTACACAAAGCCAACGTGCTAAAGACAGTGAAAGGTATTCTTTGCATTGGTTTGCTTGTTTTTGCAGTTCCTGACATCCAAGGATTTCTGTAATATCACTGACTGGATACAAACTGAAGGAACAGATAGTTCATGAACTAAATCCCAGAAATAACACTTTAAATATTAAAATGCACAGTGAGAAACAAAAGAATGAAGGACAAGCAAAGAAACAAGAAATAGCAGTCCATCTAAAGGAATAAGGTAAAATCCAGAAACCCTCAATGAGAAGATCAGACTTTGGACATACTGGACAAAGATTTTTTTTTTATGATCCTCAGTATGCTCACAGTGATACAGGAAAACATAGAGAAAGAACTAAAGGATATGAGGAAAATAATGTATGAGCAGTATGAGAATGTCAAGGAAGAGAAAGAAATTTTTTAAAAATAACAACAATAGAAACAGTAAAGTTGAAGAGCACAATCAAATGAAAAATTCCCTGGAGGATTTCAGCTGCAAATTGGACCTGGCAGAAGAAAGAATCAGTGAACTGAAAGACAAGACAATTGAAACGATTCAGGTAGAAGAGAAAAAAGAACTTTAAAAAGCAAACAGAGGGTGGGCCATGGTGACTCAGCAGGCAGAGTTCTTGCCTGCCATGCCAGGGACCTGGGTTCAATTCCCAGTGCCTGCCCATGCAAAAAACAACAACAACAACAACAACAAAAACAGAGCTTAAGAGAGCTGTGGGAACCATCAAGCATACCATTATATGCATTGTGGGAATCCCAGAAGATAAAAAAAGGGGTAAAAGGAATATTCAAAGAAATAGTGGCAGAAACCTTCCCAAATTTATCAAAGATATGAATATGCACATTCAAGAATCCCAATGAATTCCAAACAGGATAAACTCAAAGACAACTATGCCCAGATACACAGTAATCAGAGTGCCCAATGCCAAGGACAAGGAGAGAGTTCTGAAAGCTACAAGAGAAAAGCCATGTGTTCTGTACAAGGGAGTCCCTATAAGATAAAGTGCTCAATTCCCATCAGAAAACATGGCAGCAAGAAGACAGTAGGAATAAATATTTAAATTCTGAAAGAAAACAATTGCCAACTAGCAATTTTATATCCAGTGAGACTTTCTCTCAAAAAGGAGGAAGCGACTAAGACATTCCTAGATAAACAAAAGCTGAAAGAATTAGTGATGCTAATCAGAGTTTTTTAGACAGAAAGAAAAGAACACTAGATGTGGAGTAAAGTGGCATAAAGAGATAAAGACCTCTGATAAAGGTAATGATGTAGGTAATTATAAATGCCAGTACTAAACTATTGTATTTTTTCGTATGTAACTGCATTTTTTACTTTTTACAGGTTCTAAAATGCAGATGATAAAGAATAATGATAAATCTATGGTTTTGGGAATACAATGTATGAAGATAGAATTTGTAGCAAGCCTAACAAGAAGATGGGGGGACAGAGGGGTAGAGGAACAAGTATGTGTATGCTATGAAAGTTAAGTTGGTGTCAAATCAAAAGTCAGTGCTATAGATAAGAATATTAAATTTTATCCCCATGGTAACCTCAAAAAATACATATTAAATATACATATATATATATATATATATATATATATAAAAGAAATTAGAAGGGTCAAAATGATACAATACAAAAAATCAAGTAAATATGAGAGTAGGCATTAATGGAAGAACTGATGGACAGAAAATGATAAGGCTTACTAAGACCAATGGCAGAAGAACATTCCACATTATTGGCAGTAGTAGCTTGAATGTAAATAAATTAAACTCTGTAGTAAAGAGGCAGAGACTGGCAGAATGGATGAAAAAAGCACAACCCAACCATATGCTCTTTATAAGAGGCTCACCTTAAATTCAAAGACACAATTAGGCTGAAGGTGAAAGGATGAAAAAATTATATACCATTGCAGATAGTAACAGAAAGAGAGTTGGGGTAAGTATATAAATATCAAATGAAGTAGACTTTATATAAAAAAAATCTGTTTGGTGTACAATGAAGATCACAATACACTGTGACAAAAGTAGTCAATGTGACAAGAAAATATAATAATTATAAATGTATAGTGTTAGTTAGATTCCATTGTCAACTTGGCCAGGTGAGCATATCTAGTCTTGTTGCTGCGGACATAAGCCAATGGTACGTGAACCTCATCTGTTGCCAATTACATCTGCAGTCAGCTAGGAGGCGTGTCTGCTGCAATGAGTGACGTTTGACTTAATTGGCTGGTGCTTAAATGAGAGAGCGCAATGTAGCACGGCCTAAGCAGCTCGGTGGTTCCTCATCTCAGCACTTGCAGCTCAGCCCAGGCCTTTGGAGATGCAGAAAGAAGTCACCCCGGGGAAAGTTGTTGGAACCCAGGGGCCTGGAGAGAAGACCAGCAGAGACCATCTTGTGCCTTCCATGTAAGAAAGAACCTCAGTGGAAAGTTAGCTGCCTTTCCTCTGAAGAACCAACAAAATAAATCCCCTTTTATTAAAAGCCAATATGTCTCTGGTGTGTTGCATTCCAGCAGCTAGCAAACTAGAACATGTATAAATACCTATATATTTGGCAGAGTCCCTAAATATACAACGCAAATATTGACATATTTGAAAGTAGAAATAGATAGTTCTACATTAAGTAGGAGATTTCAATACACCACTTTCATTAATGGATAGAACTTCTAGAGAGATGGTCAGTAAGAAAACAGAAACCTTGCATGACACTCTAAACCAGCTGGACCTAGCAGACACGTCTAGAATGTTTCAACCAACAGCAGCAGAATATACATTCTTCTCCAGTGCGCCAGGATAGACCAAGTATTAGGTCATGAAACAAGCCACAATAAAATCAGAAATATTGGGCGGTGTGGCAGTGGTTCAGTGGCAAGATTCTTGCCTGCTATGTCGGAGACCCAGGTTCGATTCCTGGTGCCTGCCTATGCAAAAAAAAAAAAAAAAAAAAAAAATCAGAAATACTGAAATAGCACAATGCATTTTCTCTGATTACAGTTGGAAGGCAGAAATCAATAACAGAGAGAAAATTGAGAAATTCACAAATATGTGGAAATTTAACAAACACACTTAAATAAGTAATAGGTCAGAGAAAAAATCACAGGGAAGTTTAAAAATGTCTTGAGCTGAATGAAATGAATACACAACATGCTAAAACTTATGAGATGGAACAAAGGCAGTGCTGAGAAGGAAAAATTATAATCCAAAATGCTTGCATTAAATAAGAAGATCTTAAATCAGAGACCTGACCTCACAACGGGAGGATCTAGAAAAGAAAATAAAACCCAAAGTGAGCAGAAGGAAGGAAATAATGGATTATATCAAAAATAAATGAAATAGAGAATTAAAAAAAATAGAGGGACTCAATAAAACCAATAGTAGGTTTTTGGAAAAGAACAATAAAAGTGACAAACTTTTAACTAGATGAACAAAGAAAAAAGAAAGAAGAAACAAATAACTAAAATCAGAAGTGAAAGGGGGACATTATTATCAAGCCCACAGGAATAAAAAGAATTATGGGAGGATACTATGAACAAATATACACAACAAATTTGATAACCTAACTCCCTAACTCATTCTGAGTCCACCACCCCAGCACAAAGACAAATAAGAATACCACAAGAAAAGAAAATTAACAAACTAATATCCTTTATGAATATAGATACAAAAATCCTTAATAAAATACTAGCCAACCAAATCCAACAGCATAGTTTAAGAATTATACAGGGGGTGCGATTGTAGTTCAGTGGTAGAATACTCACCTGCCATGCAGTAGACCCAGGTTTGATTCCCTGCCCATGCACTAACCAAACAAACAAACAAAGAAATCAACAAAAATAAACAAGCAAAAAATTTCAACAAATGGTGCTGCAATAACAGGATACTCACATGGAAAAAGAATGAAATGTGAAAAAAAATTTACAAAAAAAAAAGAATTGTACACCATGATCAAGTGGAATTTATCTCAGGTATACAAAAGTAGTTCCACATAAGCATATCAAGTAACGTAATACACCACATAAGAGAATGAAGGAAAAAAACACATGACCACCTCAATGGACACAGTAAAGGCATTTGACAAAATCCCGCATCTCTTCTTGATAAAATCATACAGAAAATTTGGAATAGAAGATATATTAGTTTGTCAAATGCTGCCAGAATGCAATATACTAAAAATGGGATGGCTTTTAAAAAGGGAATTTACTAAGTTGCAAGTTTACAGTTTTAAGGCCATAGAAGTATTCAAACTAAAGCATCCAGGGAAAGATACCTTAACTCCAAAGAAAGGCTGATGTCCTTCACATGGGAAGGCATGTGGCTGGTGTCTGTTGGTTCTTGTTTCCGGTTCCATTGCTTCCAACTTCTGATGCCAGTGGTTTCCTCTCTAAGCGTCTGTGGGTCTTCGCTTAGCTTCTCTGGGACACGACTCTGGGTTCTAGCTTGCTTAGCATTTCATGGGAAGGCACATGACAATGTCTGCTGGGCTCTGCCCATGTCTAAGCATCTGCTCTCTCTGTCGGGACTCCAAGAATCTACAAACATCCCTGTCTCTTGTCAGCGCTGAAGCAACCATTCTCCAAGCGTCTGCATTTGAGTTTTCTCCAAAATGTTTCCCCTTTTAAAGGACTCTAGTAAACTAATCAAGACTCACACTGAATGGTGGAGTCACATCTCCATCTAATCAAAAGACCATACCCACAATTGGGTGTGTCACATCTCCATGGAAACAATCCAATCTAAGTTTCCCACCCTAAACAATAGGTCTGGTCCCACAAAATTGGATTAGAATTAAAACATGACTTTTCTGGGCTACATAATAGTTTCAAACTAGCACAGAAGGTATCTTCTTAAGGGGCTTATGTGAAAAACCCACAACTAACATCATGCTGAATGGTGAATGGAGAGAAAGACCGAAAGCTTTCTCTCTAAGATTAGGAACAAGATAAGGGTACCCACTGTCACCACTGTTATTCAATATTGTACTGAAATTCTAACCAGAGAAATTAGACAAGAGAAAGAAAGAAAAGTCATCTAAATTGAAGAGGAAGAAGTAAAACTTTCTTCATTTGCAGATAACATGATGCTGTTTATAGACAATCTTGGAAAGGGATTCAACAAAGCTACCAGAGCTAGTGAAAAAATTCAGAAAAGTGACAGTACAAAAAACAACATGCAAAATTCATTAGTGTTTCTATATATAGTAATGAAAACTCTAAGAAGATTCAGAAATAATTCATTTACAATAGCAATTAAGAGAATCAAGTATCTAGGAGTAAATTTAACCAAAGATTTAAAGAAATTGTACACAGAAAACTACTGGAGGAAATCAAATAAATGAAAAGACATTACAAGTTCATGGATTAGAAGACTACAAATTTTTAAGATGTCAATTTTACCCAAAGCAATTTTACACATCCAACACAATTCCAGTCAAAATCCAACGCTTCTTTGCAGAAATGAAAAAAACAATCATCAAATATATATAGAAGGGTATAGCTAAAAACATCTGGAAAAAGAAGGAAGTTATAGAAACACATTTCTTGATTTTAAAACTATTACAAAGCTAAAATCAAGAAGCATGGTACATGACACAGGACAGACATGTAGACCAATGAAATCAACTTGAAAGCTCAGAGATAGACCCTAACATCTATGGCCAACTGATTTTTTGACAAGAAATGCCAATTCCACTTAATGGGGAAAGAATAGTCTGTTCAACAAATCATGCTGGGAAAACTGGATATCCATATGCAAAAGAATGAAGGTAGACACCTGCCTCAAGCCATATACAAAAATTAACTCAAAATGGATCAAAGAACTAAATATAAGAATCAGAACTATAAAATTCCTAGAAGAAAACATAAGGAGGCATCTGCAGGACCTTGGTTTGGCAATAGATTCTTAGACTTTACATCAAAGGCATGAGCAACAAAAGAAAATGTAGATTAAATGTGATTTCATCAAAATTAAAACCTGTGTGCATAAAAAGCATCATAAAACTAAAAAATACAACCCATAGAATGGGATAAAATATTTGGAAACCACTTATCTGATAAGGATTTAATAACCAGAATATATAAAGAAATTCTACAACTCAAAAACACAAAAATAACCCAACTTAAAAATAGGCAAAAGTCTTGAAAAGGCATTTCTCTAAAGAAGATAAGCAATGGCCAATGAGTATGATGTTCAACATCATTAGCCATCAGAGAAATACAAATCAAAACCATTATGAGATATTATTTCCCACCCACTAGAATACCTGCAATAAAAAAATTGGAAAATAGCATGTGTTGGAGAGTGGAGTGGTTTGAAGCTTTTATGTACTCCAAAAAGGCCATGTTCTTTTAATCTATTCCTGTGGGTATAGACCTTTTGTGGGTAGGACCTTTGATTAGGTTATTTTAATTGAAATGGGAACCATCTCATTCAAGGTAGGTCTTAATCCCCTGACTGGAGTTCTTTATAAGAGAACAAAACAAATACAGAAGCTAAGAGGTGAATTTAAGAGAAGTTCCTAAAGAAACGCCCTGGGGAAGCTAGGAGAGGACTTATAGAAGCTTGGAGAGGAAGCCACTGGAACCAGAAGCTGAAAGCAACAAAACCCAGAAGCGAAGGACCAAGAGACATCAGCCATATACCTTCACATGTGACAAAAGTGTCCTGGATTCCATAAGCCTGTCTTTAGAGTCCATTTATTGTCCTGTTGATACCTCGAATTGGACATTTTCATAGTCTAAGAACTATAAATTGTAAGTTCATAAATTCCCATTGTAAAAGCCAATCTATTTCTGGTATATTCTATTCTGGAAGCTTTACCAAACCAAACTGAATAAAATTTGTAGAAATAAGGACATTCATTCATTATTGGAGTGTATGTAAAATGTAAAATGGAATAGTTTGGCATTTCCTCAGAAAGTTAAGTATAGAATTACTATAGGACTCAGTAATCTCACTTTTAGGTATATACTCAAAAGAACTGAAAGCAGGTACTTGAAAAGATATTTACACACAGATGTTCATAGTGGCATTATTCAATTGCCAAAAAGTGGAAGCAACTCAAGTGTCCATCAACAGATGATTGGATAAACAAAATGTTATATATACATACAATGGAATATCATTCCATTATGTAAAGGGATGAAGTTCTGATACAAACAACAACATGGATGAACCTTGAAGATACCACATTGAATGAACTAACCTAGGCATGATAGGACAAGTGCTGTGTCATCTCATTGTTATGAAATAATTAGAATAAGCAAATTCATAGAGACAGAAACTAGAGTACGGGCTACCAGGCACTGAGTGAGGGTGGAGAATGGGGAGTTAATGCTTAATTGATACAGAATTTTTGTTTGAGGTGATGGAAGAGATTTGGTAATGGATGGTGGTGATGGTAATACGACTTTGTGAATGTAATTTACAGCAATAATGTGGCTAATGGATGAAATTTTAGGTTGTATATATATTACTAGAACATATATAAAAATAAAACTATAGAATTATATAACAAAAATAATGAAGCCTAATGTAAGCTATGGATAATAGTTAATTGCACAATGATAGTAATATTATTTCATCAATTTTAACAAAGTTCCCACACTAAAGCAAAGTGTTAGTAATGGTGGGGGTCAGTAGGAACTCTGTATTTTCTTCATGATTTATCTACAAACATAGAACTTCTCTAATAAATCTTTTTTTTTTTTTTTTGGCATGGGCAGGCACCGGGAATCCAACCCGGGTCTCCGGCACGGCAGGCGAGATTCTGCCACTGTGCCTCTGTCGCACCGCCCTAATAAAATATTATTAAACAAAAAGAAATTGTCATAAGAATTCAGCATATGCCAAGCACATAAAAGATGGGGGATGGTTCTTGAGGAAAAGTGCCTAAATTAAAATTTCAATGTGGTCGGTGCAGGGCCAAGTTTCCATTTTGAAACAGATGATCGAGTATTTCATTTCTTTTAGTGGAGATCTTTTGAGCTTTCACAATGTCCTTGGAACCATCATGATGTACATGTTGTCTTTTCAAATAATAAGCATGTCCATCACATGAGTGGAATTTCATATTCTCGTGACTTAAAAAATTATCAGATTGCCTTCTCTTAAGTGACTCCATCCTTCACAAAATAAATATTCTATAGTGGTCATAGAGCCCTATTTTTCTAATGAAACTGTTTTCTAGTAAAATCCTTATTTTGAGAAGGTAGAAAGCTGTGTGTAATGAGAAGATAAAAAGATGTGTGTAATGAGACAAACATGACACTGTTTATGGAAGAGAAGCAAACTAGCAGACCTATAAAAGGTGGTGAAAGTTGTCCTTCATGCTATTCAGGAATTGACTTTAGAATTTTTAGTAGCCATCTCTTAAAACACTTTACACATTTTAGATTAAACCTTAAGTTTTTTAGACAGCATATACAGACCTAGAGGAAAGGAAAATTGCTATTAACCATGTCTCCAGCTTATGTAACACTTATTTAGAAAGGCTTAAATAAAGGGAAGTTTATTTCTCTCTTATTTAAAAGTCTAGAATGAATCAAGTGGTATTGGGTCTAGGCTTGAAATCCCTACCCTCTTCAACATGGAGCAGCATTGGAGATGGCTGCACCAAATGCCACTGCCATCATTTCACAGTGGTTAAGAGACCTTAATGGTGCTCACAAAACTTGCCTTCAACCCCATTGACCCAAATGTGGTCCCATGGGCACATCTAGCTGAAAATCAGTCTAGATAACATGAGCTGAGATGCCGGAGTTCTGTGACTAAATTAAAAACATGAAAATAGATACAGGAAGTGATGGGAGGTGACAGAAGTCTTCTGTATATCTTGGTAATTACTAGAAAGAAATCGAATCCATAATTCCATTTAACAAACATTTATTGAGTGCCGCTTATGATCTGAAGACTATTTCACTCTGTAGATAACCTTCAAAGAAAATAGTGTAATATATTTAAAAGGAAATTCCCAACATATTTTAAGTAAACTAGACTCACAGATAGGACCATCTCTTGCATATTCATTTCTTTGCAGAAAACTAGCAGATACAAATATGCAAAGCCCTTTCTCTTGGGTTTTCACCTGACATCAATTGAATTAAAGTGTTTTGAACAACCACGGGTGACATGGCCCTGTACTAACTTACTGTGGCAAAAAGAACTGGCATCATGTTCATTCAGTGCTAGAAATCAGTGTTAGTCTGGCAGGAAAAATAATGTCAGGACTACAAGTGACCCTTTCATGTGTGTCATTCTCTCCTCAGTTCCTTATTTCACCTTTAGTCCTACCCAGAATAACTACTGTAAAGTTGCCCTTTAGAAGCATAGTGAACTCTGGGCTGAGAGGCAGAAGCCCTGGGGTTGATAATAGTTCTAATACTAAATAGTTATGGAAACCTGAAGAATGATAACAGACAGGATCTAGTTTTCATGAATTCATCTGGCAAACACAAATCTGTGTCTGCAGTGCAGGTTCTGTGCTAAGCCTGTGGTGATATCCTTTCTCTCTAAACATCTTGGATTCTTCATGACATTCTAAATGTTCCAGCATGTATAGGCCATAGAGACTGGGCTTTAACTTCCTCACATCACAAAACAAACAAACATTTGGGGCATTGGTGTTTGTGGCAAAGACTGTTAATTATCCATCAGTATCCATTCGCCTGTCTTTTCCATTGTAATAGAATTCCTGATTTTCAAGTGGGCCCAAGGCCATTCCTCCCATCCTTCCTTGCAGTTAAGGTGACCATGCACTTGAGTTTTTACAAAGGTGTATGAGTGGAAACAATGTGTGCACCTTCTGAGTTATGCCCTGGAAAATGAGGCATGCCCTCCCAATTCTTCCCTAGCTATGTCCTTCTGGCTGGCACATGGACATGATGGTGACTCATCTTGGACTGCATGGCTAAGGGTGATAACCTAGGGGTAGCAGAGAAACAAGATGCATGAGCCCAGGACTCTGTATTAGTTATCCATTTCTGTATAATAATTCATCCAGAAATGAAGTGGCTCAAACAGCAAACGTGTATGATTTCACAATTTCTGTGGGTCAGGAATCTGGGCATGACTTAACTGGGTCTCTTGGCTCAGGGTATCTAAAAAAGCTGGAAACCTGGTGTGGGTCAGGGCTGCTGCATCTCAATTCGATTAGGGAAGGATCTACCTCCAAGCTCACTCACATGGCTGTTGGAAGCCCTTGGGTCTGCCCTGGCTGTAGATCCAAGACCTCACTCAGTTCCTTGCCAAAGAGCTACTCAATGAATGATACCTGGCATCCCCCAGATTGAGCAAGAGAATAAGAAAGAGTGAGAGAAGGCAAGAGAGAGTAGAGGGGAGCTAGAGAGTGCAGGAAGGCAAGAGTGACAGAAGAAGCCAATGTGACAGAAGCCAGAGTTTCAAAAAAAAATGTTTTATTGTTAAATATGACATATACACACAAAAAAAGAAAAAGAGCAATGATTTTCAAAGTATACTTCAATAAGTAGACAGAACAGATTTCAGAGTTTGTTATGGGTTACCATTCCTCTGTTTCAGATTTTTCCTTCTAGCTGCTCCAAAACACTGGAGCAATTAGTTGTAGAATAGATTTCAGAGTTTGGTACGGGTTACAATTCCACAATTTTAGGTTTCTACTTCTAGCTACTTTAAGGTGCTGGAGACTAAAAAAAGTATCAATATAATGATTCAGTAATCATACTCATTTGTTGAACACTACCTTCTCTGTATAACTCCACCATCAGCTTTGACCTTTCTCCCAGTCTTTAAGGGTGTTTGGGCTATACCAATTCTAACTTTTTCATGTTGGAAGGGGCTGTTGATTATATGGGATGGGGGACAGAATTAGCTGATGTTCTAGAGAGGCTGGCCCCTCTGCATTTCAGGACTTATCTGGTCCAGGGACCCATTTGGAGGTTATACGTTTCTAGAAAGTTACCCTAGTGCATGGAACCTTTGTAGAACCTAAATGTTCTTTAGGATTGACAGGATTTGTTTTGGTTGTGGTTTGGCAAGTTATGATAGGCAGTAATGGCTAACTGAGGCTTGTGCAAGAGTGACATTTCAGAGTAGCCTCATGACTATTCTCAACCACTCTCAGCCACTGATACTTTGTTACACTTCTTTTTCCCCTTTTGGTCAGGATGGCATTGTCGATCCCACACCGCCAGGGAGACCTTCGCCCCTAGATGTCATGTCCCATGTGGTGGGGTGGGCAATGATTTCACTTGCAGAACTGGGCTTAGGGAGAGAGAGGGGCCACATCAGAGCAACAGAAGAGGTCCTCTGGAAGTAACACTTAGGCATAGCTATAGGTGGGCTAAGCTTCTCCACTATATACATAAGCTTCACAAGAGTAAGTCTCAAGATCAAGGCTTGGCCTATTGATTTGGGTGTTCCTAGTGTTTGACACAGTATCAGGGGTTTCCCTGGTGGTAAAGTTGAATAGTTCCTTATTTTCTCTCCCATCTTTCAAGGGACTTTGCCAGTTCTTTTCAGTTATCTGCTTAATATACTCTGGGATGTATCCAAAGCCAGAGTCTTTTTATAAGCTAATCTCAGAAGTGACATCTATAACTTCTGTCTTATACTTTTGATTAGAAATAAATCACCAGGTCCAGTCCATACTCATGTGGAGGAGATTATGGAAGGCTGCAAACACTAGAAGGAAAGGATCATGGGGGCCATCTTGGAGGCTGCCTACCACAGATCCTGACACCAGGAAGTTACCCTCTCACTTCTGACCTACTTTTGCTCCAACCATCACTGGAAAAAAAAATAGATGCTCATCTTCAAAGTAGGGACTTCATGAGAGCAGCCAAATTTACATTCTAACCGATGTGATGTTAGAGTTGTTTCACCCTATGAAACAGTTTTATGATTAATGAGGATCTTGCAGTAAGTATTTCCTGGAATAACTCCCTAACTAGACCACTTTCTCTGAGAATTTCCCCTCCTCCATGTTCATGCTACCTCCCCATTCTGGGGACTTCTACAGCCACTTTTGTCAAAAATAGCCCTCTCTGGCTCCATCTAATTAAAGAAAAGGGGAGCACCTAACCTGAGGTAGGCCATATCTGTCTCCAAGGAATTTGGAATTGACACCCAGAGACTCTGGTCAGTGTCTATTGAGAGCTGGAAATCATGTGAAGCTAGCACTGAGATTGACTGTGCTAGGGAAAGTGTTATAGCCAGTTTAAAGAGAAAAACGAAGAGGCCAGCATGCATTGAAAGTAGGCTCAGTGCATGGCTGCTCCTTTCAGACCTTTCTGAAGGCTGCTTCTTCCTCCAACTTTGGAGAATGTGAGATGTCTCTCTATTATTCCAAAAATGTGTCCTCACATCCTCCCTTTTCTTTTAACTTAAACTAATTTGAGTGGGCTTCATTTACTTGAAATTAAGCAATCTCTGAATAAGCAAGGCCCTAAGTTGTGAATTGTCAACACCTATCCTGAACATTGTTTCCATTGGCTCATGACATCCTGTTACACCCTTCAGCATCTCCTCCCTGGTAAAATAATGAAGCCTAATTGTTTACTACAAAAAGCATATGGCGTGGAGGTGAGCAGGGCCCACTGGGAACAACTGTGCCCTGAAATTACTTAATATATAAATGTCTGTGATTTGATTTGTTACTTTGTTGGAGGTGAGGAGGAGAAGTTTTAGTGTTTTGGGTGACATCCTAATTGGTTGATGCACCTACTACTGACATACAATCCTCCCTTCCCTTAACCACCTGCGCACTCACGTGCTGCTTATGAAGACCAAGAACTACTTAACTGCATATCTATGTCATTTAGTCATTAGAAAGAGCCCCCTACTCTGTGGACTTCACACTGATTCCTTTTCCTGGAATCCAAGAGTGGCTTTGCTTATGTTAATTCCAAATTCCCTCATGGTACCTAAGAGACAGAGTCTCGGCTCTTAGACAACGTCTCTGTGCACTCATCCCCTCAAGATGCCACTCCCTGTCTAAAACTGTTTACTGTGGAATCCAGGCCAGGGTGCTGGAGACAGTTTGTATTTCTTTGGTGGAATTCTTCATTCCCTTCCTGAGTCACATTCTGCATTCCTTTTACGCCTCCTCGGAGCTGGCAGGTCATTTTGCAGCAAAGCTATTGGCTGCACAAGCCATTAGAGGGCTTGTGCTCAAACTTGTTCTAGTAGCTGACCCTCTGGTGGGGAAGGAGGCAAAGTGGGATATGGTAAACAGGAAAACAGCAAGCTCAGGCTTAGCCTGAGGAACAGGAAGTATCATCAACCACACTCAGCCTGGAGCACAAGCTTCTGGGCTTGCAATACCTCCCAGGCTGTTTCCAGGTTAGTTCTCAGCAGCCTGGAATGGTCGATGCAGCAGGTAGAATTTGTCCTACAGCACTACTGCAAGAATCCCATGGTTTCTGAGGCTGATGTGACAGATGGATAGACAAATAGTTGAAAGGAGATGAGGGAGTTAGATGGAGAGAGAGATTAAGTATTGGTCTTATTCCTCACCATCATTTTTTAAACCGCTGCCTGGCCTCAATCTACCTCCCAGTCCTAATCTCTCCTTACCCTGTTGTGTTTTTCTATTTCTATAACTTCTAACATGCTATACTTTACATATATAGTCTGTCCCCCATGCTAGAATATAAGAAGGCAGGGATCTTCTCTGATGGATTTTATGAGCTTGAACAGTGCCTGACTTACAGTAGGTATCCAACAAGTATAAATGAATAAAAGAATGAATGAATGGGTGGATCTCCTATGAATACTTTTAAAGGTTTTCTAACTACAATTCTTTATTGTTCTCCAAACCAGGAATGTCCTTTTCCAGTCCTACATATTGTAATTCCATGCATTGCTCAAAGTCAAGTCCAAGGACCTTGACATTGCAGTGAAGAGGCAGGCTTTTCGAGTTCAAATCCCTGCTAGATCACTTGTTCACTGTACAACCTTGATCAATTACATCATTTCTCTAAGCCTCAGTTTCCTTACTTAGTGCAATCACTGTAAAATGAAATAACATAACATTCAAGACATCCTTAGTTATCCTGAGTCGTCCCTGAATTTCCTCAGTTGGGTGCCTTCTCCCCCTCCTTTGTGCACCCACATTATGTTGAATCTCTTGTATTCTAGTGATTCTTGCATATATAGGATTTTCCTTGACAGAAGAGTACTTCTGACACAGTGCTTTGCAAACATATGTTCTTACCTTCCCTCCTTGAATGTGTATTTCCAGCACTAGAACAAAGAAGCACCACTGCACAGAAATGAACACTGCAGGGAAAGAATGGGGGAGGGATTACTACTCAGAGAATGGACAAGAGACTGTCTGGAAGGACTTGCTTGGAAGACAGGGTATTGTGATGCAGAAGCACACAATTAAAAAAATAAAAAAAAAGCATTCACCCAACACAAGTATTTCACGTCATGAACTATAGCTTCATAAAAGCTCTCGAGCCAAGGTACATGAATAGGAATCAGCCATCTCCTCTGAATGAGAAGCGCCCAGTTCAAAGGGAGCTGGTGAAGGAACAAAAGTTAGATCCAGACATGAGGCAGCAAAGACTTGGCTTCTGAAGAAAAGGACCTGCCCCGTTTTGTTACAGGGATCCCCTGGAAAGTCATTTATGATAACCACTAGTGTGTTTCTGCAATCTGGCTTTTATCCCTTCAAAGTCCTGAACTGGGGGCAATTAACAGAGCAGGGGAAGCCAAGAAAATGCACTGTGAGTATAAACAGCTTGACAGGACATTTATACAGCAGCAGTCAGAGTTGAGTCCTCTTTCCTCAGTGTGGCAGAGGCCAGAAGTGGAGATTTCAAGAGCAAGGACGGCCTTTTTTTTTACCTTATTGTTCTTTCTGGCATGGGTTTCTACTGCCCGGTATGAAGGATCCCGGCTGAATTTCAGGGATGGATGAGGGACTTGTTGCAGTGGCTGTGGACAGAGGAGTCTGCCCACTGTTCTCACTCAGAACCACTGAGGCGCTTTGAAGGGAAACAGAAGGGGAAAAAGTCACTCTCTAACTTTTGAAGGCTGAATAAATCCATCCAACTTCCCTGGATTATCCATGGTCAGGATTTGATTATTATAAACCTGATCCTCAATTTCCTCCTTCCCTGAGTACCAGGCAGGTAGGATCCTTTACCCTGGAAAAATATATACAGGCATAAGAATATATATCCTCAGACGCAGGCGAACTTGACATCCAAGCATGGTTCTACTATTTATGGGCAGACCTGGGCAGCTACTGACCTCTCTCAAATTTGCTTTCTCTACCAATAAAATGGGAATAAATTTAGTAGCTACCCCATTTGAATTGTCCTTAGGAATAACAGAGAAATAAGCCCAATTCTGAGCTACGGAATGTCCTCAGTGAAGGGTGGCTTTTCTGATTATCATTAAAACATGAAATCTGTGTTCTGGGTCAGAGAAGAAGTTGCCCTTATTCAAAGGAAGGAGAAGAATTTTTTTGTTTAGAATCTGAGTGAAATGATTATCTCAAGGACAGATATCAGGTTTTCTTACTTGAAAAGAAGATTAAAATCATTGGGGGTAGGGGATGTGACAGTATTTTGAGTGTGGTGATGGTTTCCTAAGTTTTTTTTCAAAATTTTTCCATTTACATACTTTTTATATGTATGCAGCTTATTGCATTCCATTATACCCCCCAAAATACTGTTACAAAATAAAAATGATTAACTTTTAGGATACCAACAAAAGAAGACAATAAATTAATAGTGATTTTCAGACAATAGTTAAAAGGGGATGGGTAAATGCCACGTCTAATATGAAACAACCCTGCTCACACATGACTGTTCCTTGAGGTTTTCTTAGTGTCCCTCCTTTCTCTTCCCCTTCATTTATCACCACTCTTCATCCTTTAAGTCCAAGATAAAATCCCACCCTTCTCAGAAGCCTTCACAGACCACTGCATCTCACTGCAGTTGTGCCCACCGATGAGCACTTTAACCAATACTCACCATAAGCTCTCATATGATGCCTTGCACTTCTGTGCTCCTGACTCATTCTCGGATTTAAATCATTATATGACTTCATGTGTACTTGTGCAGATGTTAAACTTTTGAAGAATCAGAGAGATAAGATTTCCTTATCAAATGGAAAAATTCGGAGTTTTACATCTTAAGCTTGAGTCTCATCACCACGGAGTCCAAGGAATTATCCCCAGACTTCTATTGGATAGGAATTTTATGGTAGGAAATAAAATTTCCTTGTCGTGAACACATCATGAGCTGAGCCTTGATTTATTATCATTTGTTTTCATAGAAAGATTCTATTTTAATTCTATTGGTTATATTCATCCATGATGACCTTTCACTCACAACTAAAGGCTGGTAGGCTTGTGAAACCCCAAAGCCTGGTTTGAATGCAGCAGTTTAAAGTACTTGTTCCAGCCCCTTTGACCCATGAGCAGCACGGTTCTAAATCCCAGCCAAGCTTGGGTTCTGGAACACAGAGTACCCGGAGCAGCGACCCAACAAAACCAAAGTGACAGATGTTATCTTAATCCGTTATCCTAAGCTCTTTCATTTTGTTTGTTTTTAGCCCTCCTGAAAGTCTAATGGAGTCAGATACCACAGAACCTAGAAAAGGAATGACATTTATAACCCCCTACTGCTCCTGCAAATGGAGGGGTTATCTTGGGATTTCCCCATCAGAGCTCTCGTATCTCAGGCCCCTTTTTCAGGCTGGTACCCCCAGAGCCAGCTCCAAGGCTGGTGGTTTAGGCAGCAGTGAGCCTCAGACCCACATTTGAGAGCTAGCAGAACAGCTCTAAGTACTCACTTCCTGTTTCAGAGGGTTGCTGGCAGGTTTCTGAAAACCTGCAGCTTATTTATGCCTTTAATACTGGGATCCTCACCACCACTCATTTTGGGACTGGAAGTAGCCCTGTTTAATATTAGGCAGCTCCCCTCCTCCGACGCTGTTCAAATGAGGAAGGAGGGGCTCCGTCAGGCTTAGTGGCTGCCAAGGAAGCGGATCACTATGGAGCATCGCAGGAATGGGCTCTTGGGAAGCAACAAGGAGTGGTTTGTGTCTGTGGTGTCTAAAAATACAGGAATATTTAAGAGAAAGCCCTCTTTCACCAGTGGTTTTGTTTTACCTTTAAATAATAATTTGTTGCTGAAGGAATTGCTGACATTAGCAATTCCTAAACTGTGTCAATAGATATTTCTTTTTAAAAAGTGGTGGTGGGGAGTTCCATGATGAAAGAAGTTTGAGAGTAAGGAGAGGAGAGGAAGGCTGATAGGAACGTCTGATGCAAGTGGCTTCTGATGCAAGACTGATTTCAATCACACAGAAAGGAGATTTGTTCCAGGTAAAGGGGACCAACAAATCATAAAATGAAAATTCTCAGGAAGAAAAGAGAGAGTTCTGGTTTGGAGACCTGGGTGCAAAAAAGTTTTGTTTGTGTAATTCCAGTAAAGTCCTCTCCCTTCTCACTGCTTTCAGGGAAGACATTGTAAGCTGACTGCTTGTGGCAGACACTGTTGTTGGCCCCTCTGAGAGTTCACGCTTCTACATGCCTATGTCCACACACTTACACATAAATATACACATACTTCCTCCTTGCTGGAGCCTTGGTTCTGTCTAGGTGCCATTCCCCTCTCCCAGAGGTCAGGGAAAGGAACCTCTCACCTTGTCCCAGAAGGTGAGTACCGGTTAGTCTAAACTATTCATAGTAATTCCTCCTCTCTTGCCATGGTCATGTGGCCCACTCCTAACACATGGAACCTGAGGAGTAGTCCTTTGGGGACTTCTAGAAAGATTTTCCCCCCCCACAATAAAAAGAGGTAGACACAGAGAAGAAACGCCCTCTCTTCTTTCCTAGGTGTGGATTTCCTACATGAGACGTCAGGAACTACTGCAACTGTCAAGCAAGTTGGCAAGGGGTGAGAAATGGGCAATTGTAGACCTTCTGGGAATGATGGACCAGAAGGATGCAAAGTTCCTGGGTCCTTGATGAAATAGTCAAACGGCTGAATCAACCCTGGTACCACTCTACCTCTGGACTTTGTATCAAGTGAGATAAACTCCATTCTGCTTAGTCCATATTTAGTTTCTTGCAGCTATGTATTTCCCCCTTGACCAAATGTGCCTGCAAACTTGACCCATTACACCACCTACCCAATTCTTTGGCCAAACTTTTCCCTTAGCCCTTTCAGAGTATGAAGTTTGACTTTTCAGTCTGCCTCTAGCCAATGTCCTCCTCTACTTTCCCTCTGTCCACTCTTCAGTATGTGTCCTCGTCCCACCAACTCCAATCACCAAGATTTATCTGGTGTTTTTTGATGGTCAGAGCACAGGGTTTTAGAATCAGACAGACCTGGGTTTTACACCTGGCTCTACTACATATTCAGTGTAATCTTGGTAAAAGTAATTTGACTTCTCTGAGCCTTAGTTTCCTCATTTATAAAACAGGAAAAATTCCTCATCTCCTAGGTCTGTTTTAAAAATTAGACGAGATTGTGATGAATAGAGCTTAACACCATGCCTGATATGCAATAACTAGGCTATGAGTCATACTCTTGATAATGAAAATAATGATTATTTTTCATTAAAAGCAGTAATTGCTCTGGACTGACTAAGCCTACCTCATTCAGATTGGGCCATTCAAATAGCAGTGTTTGGTTTTTGCAGCTAATGTAAAATAACACTAATGAAAGATAATAATATCTAATATTAGTAAACTGCCCTATAATTTGATATTTTATTAAACATATTTAAATATTTACCTTATTTACTCTCAAAAAGAATCTTTAAAAATGTCTTTCTTACTGGAATCTTACCGAACCAACTGAGGTGGAGCATCCTGGGAAGTGCCTTACTCACGTAACTGGTTTTTTAAATCCAAATCTTAAGAGATGCCAAAATATATGCTTTTGTCCCTCATTGTCTCTCTCTTTCATATCCTTATAGCTCTCTGCAATCCACTGCTTTCATCTCCTAAAGTTTTGTGACTGGTCTCCAGGCTCTTCTAGTTGGTTCTGATTGGTTATCTCTATTTAGTAACTTGCATGTAAATATCCACTGAAAATGTTCAGTGGTTCTGGGGGTGTTTCTGTGTTAGGGGGATGAGAGGAGTCGTACAGGATAAGGGAGAAGAGAAGAATGGGAAGGAGCCCAGTATTCTAGCATCCTCTTTGAAAGGATTCTGTGCTGGATTTGCTGCTGTGCTTTGTAGAAGCAGCTCCTGTTTTTGGCAGTAAGCTGAGACTTCACACTAGTTCTTAGCCTTTCTTTGTTTACCCGGGGAGGGGGGGTGGTGAGACTCGGTGATAAGGAGTCTCTAATGAGGTTTATATGACCAGGAGTGGACATGTGCTGTTAAAACTGTTTACCATATACTGAGTGTCAACATGGTCCACTGGGTGGTTGTCAAGAAGCAGAAAAGACAGTAGCCAATGAGCAAGAGAGAGAAAAGAACATTTAGAGCAGGGAAAATAGGGCTGGGTTAGAAGCTACAGGAGAAAATCCTTTAGAAATTCAATACCAAAGAAACAACTGAATTTAATGATAGGCTTAATGGCCTGGGAATGTTTTTCAAAATCAATTCTTACAGATATTCTTGTATATAGCAGTCTAGATTGTCCTGTCCCAATAACTATCCATACATTTTGGAGCTTGTTCTAGTTTGCTAGCTGCCAGAATGCAATATACCAGAAACAGAATGGCTTTTAAAAAGGGAAATTTAATGAGCTGCTGGTTTACTGTTCTAAGGCCAAGATAATGTCCCAGTTACAACAAGTCTATAGAAATGTCCAATCAAAGGTATCCAGGGAAAGATACCTTGGTTCAAGAAGGCTGATGAAGTTCAGGGTTTTTCTCTCAAGTGAGAAGGCACATGGTGGACACAGTCAGTTTCTCTCCTGGCTGGAAGGGCACATGCAAACACAGCATCATCTGCTACCTTTCTCTCCTGGCTTCCAGTTTCATGAAGCTCCCTGGGAGGTGTTTTCCTTCTTCATCGCCAAAGATTGCTGGCTCATGGACTCTCTGCTCCCTGGTGCTGCAGCATTCTCTGCTCTTTTCGAATCTCCATTCTCCAAAATGTTTCCTCTTTTATAGGACTCCAGAAACTTATCAAGACCCACCCAAATGGGTGGAGACATGTACTCACTTAATCCAGTTTAACAACCACTCTTGATTTAATCACATCTCCAGGGAGATGATCTAATTACAGATTGAAACATACAGTATTGAATAAAGATTATTCTGTCTTTATGAGATGGGATTTAGATTAAAACATGGCTTTTCTAGGGGACATAGATCCTTTCAAACCAGCACAGAGCTCTTATGTTATCTTTCTTCTTTTCTAGAAGTCAACCCAAGGAAGGCACAACATGAAGGGTTGGATTTCTTTTGATAGTCTCCCATGTTTTTGCACTATTTGAACTGCTTGGGGTAATCACTGGTCAGGGATAGGTAGAATGAGTGGCTCTAGTTCCAAGTGGAAGGTTGAACTAAATTACCATTTGTGAGACTTAATTGTGTAAGGCAGCCTTAGCATTGATTGGATGTTGGGCTATTCTAAGGTTCTTTATGTCTAAAGAAGTAATCTCCTTGTGTGTATCTTGAGTTCATTTTACTTTTTTAAAGCTCAGAGTAAGAGCATGGCCTCTCTGATAAATATTATTTTTTATCGAGCATCTTGGTCTGGGTTTTCCCAGAAGCACCCCAGAGGCAAGAATTTATTTATTTATTTACTTTAAGAGAAGTTTTGAGTTTACAGAACAATCATGCATAAAATAAAGGATTCCCTTCCAAAATGAATAATAAATAAATTTTTATTTATTTATAAATAAATAAATAATTTTTAAAAAAATAATAAAGGATTCCCATACACCTCTCCACCACTAACATTTGCATTGGTGTGGAAAATTTGTCATAAAAATAATAATGCTTTTTTGTAATTTTACTATTTTTAACAGTAATTATATTTGTTATAATTAATGGAAGAATATTAAAGTAATACTGTAACTATTGTCCATGGTTTATGCAGGGGTACTTTTTCCACATATTCCCATCTTATTTTTTTTTTCAGGTATGTCTTTTTTTTAATGTATTTTTATTAACATATCTTCACACAACATATAATCCATCCAAAGTATACAATCAATAATGGTTCCCCCTTGAGTAGGACATGAGATTTTGTTGGTTTGTCCAGAGTGATGTCCCGATAAATCCCAGAGTGATTTGAACAGTGAATAAAAAAGTATTTGCAAAGTCCCTTTCAGGGAATGGTGAGAAAAGGGGAAAATTCAACTTCCCCAAGTTGAGTTCTTGATATTTGCATTACTCTAGAAAATGAAATTAAAAGAAAAAAGAAAGCCCCAAATGTCCCATACTCCTTACCCCTCCCTCTTATTTACCACCAGTGTTGCAATCTATCCCATTTTAAAACTTACACCCAGAAGTAGATCCATACAAATACCAGCACAGATTTTTTTTTTTGTCGATTGATTGGCTGACTATATTGACAAGATACTGATTGGTTACATGTTGAAGAAAACATACAGTACAAAATACAGAAAAAGCTCGTTCCATCCTCTCCCACTCCCCCCCTTACCCATCCACCCCTGAATACTCATCATCGTGATTTGGTCAGAAGAGGGCTTCAAAGTCAGAGATCAGGGTGACTAAGGAGGGTGGGATGGGGGTAATGGTTCATGGCTATTATGATAATTCATGTGAAAATTCATTGTGGTAATGTGGTGCCTCTCCCTGCTGTGAAGAAAAGTAGGCTGCAGTCTGAGGTCAGCCATTGAGGGGAGAGCTTCCTCTCCCTTCCCTCACCCCTGTGGCCTTCCCCACCATGCCAAACCAAGCCCAAGGTAAGGATAGGGATGCTCTTGAAGAAGGAAAGGGAGGATAACTGCTCTCTCTATATATAATTTTTTTGGCATATGGTTATATAATCATTATCAAAGATCGGGGTACTGGATTACCTGAAGTTCAACAACTTCAAGTATTTTCTTGTGGCTATTCTAAAACACTAGACTGTAGAAAGAAATATCTATATAATGAGTTGATAGTCCCAGTCACTTGTTAAATCCTGATTTCTCAGTTACACCTCCTTCCTCTCATTTGATCTTTCTCTCAATCTCAGGGATATTTTGGCAATGACCATTCTAACTTCTTTATGCTGGAAAGGGGTTTTGACCTGATGGGATAGAGGAATGAAACTGGTTGTTGTTCTTGAAAAGACTGGTACCTCTGGGTTTCAGGACTTATCTGGCCTATGATCATTGGAGGCAAGAATTTGAGAACCAATAGTTTATTGAGAAGGTGACCATAGGAAGGACCCACAAGGAAGTGAAGTGACACAGAAAAGGGAAGGAAGCCCAATAAAATGTGAATTACTAATAAGGTCTCCAATGTGGGGCAACCAGATTTCAGTCCTGTGGGAGAGCTCTGAGATACATCTAGGAATTATCCAAACTGAGGGGCTAGAAAGCTAGGGTATTTATCCATCAATAACACCCACGCCAATCCCACACCATCTCATTGATTGAAAGCTGATTATGAAGAATTTTAACTCTTTGATATTTCTGACTTTCCAGAAAGCTGTACTTGACCTTGTAGACTGATAAAACGTCCTCAGAGTTGCAACTGTTTGCAGCAAACAGCATTAGATATATAGAGGTGAATGCCAAGAGAAAATGGGTGGAGAATAAATAGTGTGTTGGGAGGTTATTGTCTTTGTGGTCCTCAATCTCCTGATCTTTCTTTCTCCTGACTATAGGTACTTTTTTTTTTTCATAACCCTTAGAAGTGAGGGGAAGGGTTTTTTAGAGGAGACAGCTGACTTTGCACTCCATCATCACAGCTGTTTCTGTTGCTACAGATCCCTCCAGCTCCTTGACATTGGGGCACACCATAAAAGCACGTGGTGAGGAGGTACAAGGGTAGTCCAGTGGTAGAATTCTCGCCTGCCATGCAGGTAACCTGGGTTCGTTCCCATAGCATGCACTTCTTCATGCCACTCCCAAAATTCAACAAATGGTGTTGCAATAACGGGATAGCCACATGGACAAAGAATGAAATGTGACCCCCACCATACAAAAAAAAAGCATATGGTGAAAACATCTCTCATAAAATGTTTGTGGATCAAGGGAATGTAGACTATGAATATAAAATCTTAGTGAACATTAGTGTGGAGTTTTGAATATGCTATTTAATTTTTTGCTGCAGAAGTTATGAATGAATTATTGATTCTTTAACACCTTAGAATGACTGTTTTGTATGTTTTATTTCCCCAACTAGTAAAGCTCTTTGAGGGTCTAGCACAATGTAGAGTATACAATGAAGTACAAATATTAACCAAAAAATTAAATGATAAATATGTACCTGATTGAAGTTAAACTAGGAAGGGAGTTTGTGTTGTGCTAAGGGCAAGAGGGAGGAAAATCCTTACCAATGAATAAGGCAGGTTCAGCACAGTGAAAATGAATAAGAAACTGAGGGTTCCCACCATTTTTTTGGCTGCATGCCCGTCCTTGCAACATCACTAGTAAATTCTTTTCTCCTCCACAATCGAGTGAGTATTTATTCTCTTTCAGGCTTTCTTTCTAATAACTCTGGGGGCTTATCTGGGATCCAAGGCCTTGGAGGGGACCCCTGGGGAGGACGAAGGGAAGGCATACCCTAATGATTGAGCGGTCTCAGACTCCACCGTTGGGGGCCCATTTCTGACAGCCAGAAGGACCCAAGACCAGATGCTTGGCTTCACCCATTGTGAATGAGAAAAGGGGAAGGGAAAATCTCATAGTAACCAAGCAACTCTGCGCATGGACCAAGACACCATGGCTTGTTGGCCCAGACCGCACCTCTTGAATTTGCTGTTTGTCAACACCAACCCAGCAGTTGAGTCCTCATCAAACTGTGAAAAGGATCCAAACTCCAACCAGCCTCGGAGTTGTCAAGTTCTGTTGACAACTGAGATGGCTGTCTGGACATTAGAGAAAGGCTGGACTCACCATACCAGAGTGAAAGGACCAGTGTCTGAGCCAGACAATAAGTCTGATTCCTGGAAAATAACTCCAACTTTGGACTCTTAAAAAATTAAAAAGAGACAATAGTTGGGTGGGTAGAAGGAGTTTTCAGATTTGGGGTTTTGGATTCTGTATTTTGATAACATAACTAATAGTGACTCTGGTCAAAGGACAGATGAGGAATCTGAGGTCCAACTAAACAATGAGAATAGTTATACTAGTCATAATGTTCCAAACTGGGGATGCAACAAGCCCGGTCAAATTGGTAGTGGATTCAAGTTGGGTTTAGAATCCCAAATTGCACAGTTTGATTGCCAAATAATAGACTACGAGACTTAAAAGGTCAATGACAATTGAGTTGGGAAAACAAGTACCTGTGTCCAGAGCCAGTAAGTAACCTCAAATACTCTTCTTGGTCACAGGGACCTTGCCACTCCTGGGTTTTTGTTTGGTGGGCTACCCAATATAAGGGTAGACAATGGCTGAAGGTTGGGGTTCACAAATATGGTGGGACCTCCAAGGTAAAATACTCTTTTATGAAAGAAATTTCCCACCAGACTGCCAAGATCTTCAGTGCAACCCTGCACTGATGATGATCAAAAAGGCAGACAAAATCAATATCACCACTCAGGAAATTCAGTTTGGGCCCAAACAGGTACAGCTCCCCTGACTGAGTATATAGAATAGAGGTAGAAATTACTGGAAGGAACCCCCTACGAAGCTTCAGGATTCAAGTCCTCTCCCTGGCACCAACAATACTCTTTCCAATTAACTCTTCAATAGCACCTGAGGACACCCAGCTAAAGGTTAGTTCCCCAATACAGAATGATCCCAAAGTTGTCAGGGTGGTTAGGACTGAAAATTTGGAGCAAACCATAATGGTAGAGACAGGGTACAGAGATACAAATGCCTTGGTGGAATGAATCAAATATGCAGTCCAGAGTCTAGACAAAAGCAACTGTTATGCTTGTGCAACAGACCGACCCATTGCTCTTGCGTGCCTTATCCAATGGGTATGGAGAAACAAGAGAAGGAGTTCAAATACATGGTGCTCCTTTTCCCTGGTGAAAATTGCAGCATGTTGTCCTCTTCTTTCCCTCCACTCAGGGGCAGAAAAGTCAAGGCCATACCAGCTTCTCATCTCGGTTCAGGAAACCACTCAGCCTGTCTCTCTAGATGGTGAGTAGGGCTCCAGGACCTTGGGACCATGGTCTCACGTACCCAAACATGGTATGTGACTGAGGATAGTACTGGTAATTTCTCCAGTTTAACCATACTCCTAGCAGCCTTTTGGTGGTATTGTGGAAATGGCATTGTTCTAGTTTGCTAGCTGCCAGAGTGCAATATACTAGAAACAGAATGGCTTTTAAAAAGGGAAATTTAATAAGGTGCTAGTGTACAGTTCTAAGGCCAAGAAAATGTCCCAGTTAAAACAAGTCTATAGAAATGTCCAAATCTAAGGCATCTAGGAAAGATACCTTGGTTCAAGAGGGCCAATGAATTCAGGGTTTCTCTCTCAAGTGAGCACGCACATGGAAAGCACAGTCAAGGTTCTTGCTCACCTGGAAAGGCATGAGGTGAACATGGCATCATCTACTACCTTTCTCTCCTGGCTTCCTATTTCATGAAGCTCCCCAGGAGGCATTTTCCTTCTTCATCTCCAAAGGTCACTGGCTGGTAGTCTTTCTGCTTCTTGTAGCTATGTCATCCTCTGCTCTCTCAGAAATCTCTCTCATTCTCCAAAATGCTTCCTCTTTTATAGGGTCCAGTAAACTAATCAAGACCCACCCAAATGGGTGGAGACACACTTCCATCTAATCCAGCTCAACAACCACTCTTGATTAAATCACATCTCCAGGGAGATGATCTAATTACAGGCTTGAATATACAATACTGATAGGGATTAGAAGAAATGACTGCCTTCACAAAATGGGATTAGGATTAAAACATGGCTTTTCTAGGGTACTTACATCATTTCAAACCAGCACAGGTATCCTCTAACCAGTATTATCTAAGAAATGAAAGGAGACCTGTGCTCTGGTCTAATTGGTCATCCCATTCACTCCAGCATTTGAAAAAGAGGAGCAAGTTCTAAAACAAGGAAAGAAAAAGAAAAGAAGCTTACTTGGCTCTTCAATGATTGAGTTTATTTAGACAGCATATGGGTACCAAGGGGAATCCCAGATGAGTTTAAGGCTAAGAATGAAGTGGCTGCAGGATTTGAGTCATTCTTATTCTGGTGAGTCACCATCAACAAAAATATGGACTGAATTAATCAGCAAAAATTTATCAATTACACCAAGGATGCAGTTAAGGAAATAGCTGACTAGTTGCATGCTACTAGCTGAATGACGTGGGAGAATAGGATGGTCCTAGACATGATGCTAACTGAAAAGGGAGGCATTTGTGTCATGGTCAGGGGTACTTGTTGTTCATTTATCCCCAATAACACAGCTTCAGATGAAACTATCAGCAAAGCTTTACAAGGCCTAGTAGCCTTTTCTGAAGAACTGGTAGAAAATTCAGACATTGATAACCCCTCATAGGATGGTTAGAAAGCTGGTTTGGGAAATGGAAAAGGGTGGCACTGTCCATGTTAACTTCTTTAATCATTGTAACTGAGGTACTCACAGCAGTTGAGTGTTGCATTACCCATGTGCCTGAGGGTTAGTTCATAGACTCATTGAGGTTTCCTTAACCAAGCAAATGCCTATTCAGTACAGGCAAGACAATTTGCACCCCCTTAAAGAGGAAGATCCCTATGATGAAGAGTGTGAAAAGGCTCTTATCAAGTTTGAAGAAAGACTAAAAGTGAAAACTAAAAGAGTTCAAAAAGAATGAGGAGTGACTTGTAATAATAAAACTAAGTTTAGCTTTCTTACAAGATGGCACAGGTAAGGGCTGCAGGACAGCTCAAACCAGTCTTGTGGATAGGGAAAGGAGAGTGCCTCTGATGCAAGCCCAGAATTGGCACCAAATAGCTAGAAATAAGTTTAAATAAGTAACAGCCAGGGTCACTGAAATGTAAAGCATAATCAAAAGCAGGAACCTTGATGGGAAATTTGAATTAGTTAGACTGCCCAGATAGACTGTAACCTCTGAAGTATCCAATCAGTGGAGAAACAGGGGAGGGACCTGGGTGCTTGGCCTAGGGAATAAATACCTTTGGTTGCTCGGGACACCAGTCACCATTTTGGCTGTGTGCCCATTCTTGCAAATCTGTTAATAAATTCTTATCTCCTCCACAAAAAAAAAAAAGGCTGAGTGGCCACCTCTGAAAGAAAGGAAAATTAGAAGATTCCTTGGGGCTTTCAATTAAAAATATTGGATTGATCATGTCTTAACTTCTAGTCCCTCCTGAATTTTCAGCAGAATAACAGTAAAATGATGAAAAGGGGCATGGACATTGAAGACAAAGAATTCTGGAGAGGAATTATGCCAAAATTTTGGAAGTTAGAAAGCAGATAGATGAGTGGGAACTGAGTAGTGGACCCCAAAAAGCTGAATCTTAAGTTGGGGTAGTAGAAATGTAATTTACTATTACAAAACACACACATACACAAAAAAGGCATAGGAATTGGAAGTATTGTATCTCTAGAAGTTGAGGAAAAGGTAGGGCTAAAATAAGTGGTATTAAATAAAATCTCTTTAAGAAATAGTTAGACCTCTCATATCTCTCTCTCTATCCCATGGAATCAGATGACATGTCTCCCTGCCCAGGAAAAAGATAAAGTGTTGGTCTTTGTAAATGATAAATCATAGTCTCTGGACAGGAGGACACCACCCGCAGCTGAGTGTGGAGATAGTGTAACAGAATTAAGGGGATCAATGAATGCTTATTGTGAATGTTGAAACTCAGTTATTTGTCTCCCCCTACTTAGCTCCCCAAACACTAGAAATCAGGTTTATATCCTCCCATGCAGAAGATTAAAACACTTTCTCTAAGGAATCTAATCGACTCACAAGAAAAGAACTAAAGATCTTAAGGATCCCCCAGAAAATGACCATCCAGTTCATTTTACCATGAGGCCCAGGTTAATAACTGACAAACTCAGAGTTTCCAGTCAGCTTTTAAGCATACAGTAAAGCAGACATGTTAGAGAAAACATTCGATTATGAAAGATGAAGGACAAAACTAACAAACATAAGAAAGCAATGTGGAGGTAACAAACTAGGAAGGGCGAGAAAAACTGTGGTGAAGGTGACGGAACTA
This sequence comes from Tamandua tetradactyla, assembly GCF_023851605.1. Taxonomy (NCBI): domain Eukaryota; kingdom Metazoa; phylum Chordata; class Mammalia; order Pilosa; family Myrmecophagidae; genus Tamandua; species Tamandua tetradactyla. Next base: position 54,070,952 of record NC_135345.1, read on the forward strand.
TTATTAATATTCTTGGGGAAAGAAGTTATTACAACCATGAAACAGAAGCAATATTCTATTAAAATAAACAATATTCAGAGCAAAGAAGAGGTCTTGGATATTAAAAATGAGATAGCAAAAATGAAAACCTCAAAAAAGTGTAGAAATTTAAAGAAAGAGCAAAATGACAAAGAGAAGGAAAATAGGAGGGGCTAGATAGAAAACCTTAAAGAAAAGTACTGATGATCCAACATCTGAATAATAAGAAGTCCCAGAGAAGATGGGATCATCAACAAAACAACCGTAGAAAATTTCCTGTCACTGAAGTATATGAGTTTCCAGAGTGAAGAGGCCTACTGAATGCCCTATAGCCAAGACAATCATTATGAAATTTCATAACATGTTTATAGAGGTTGAAGCTGGCATCCTGTCCAGATCCCCTTTAATGGGCCAGTGCATCCAGCTGCTGGGAGTGTTGGCTGCTAATGGCTCACAGCCTTCTTCTTTAGAGAGCTACCCTGAGCCAAGCAGGACCTGCATCTCATAGGTGGTTATACCCACCATAGCAGCTTCTGCACATGAGAGCTCACAACCAATGACTAATTCACTTGAAAGTTCAAAAGGTTAAGTCCCCTTGACTCAAGGGGGACCAGCTCTGTGGTACATCTCATGCCCCAGAGCATCCTATGGGATCAAGCTGAAGTTGGACTCTAGCTGAGACCAAATCCTTGCTTAGGTCTTTCCCAGGACCATCCTGCTGCCCTCTCACCCTTCTTCTGAGATTAATCCTTCAATTAGTCACATGCACTCACACCCCTGTCTCAGGCTTTGCTTCTAAACCACCCAACTTAAGGCAATAGAAATGAAGAGAGGATCCTAAAAGCTTTCAGGAAAAAAAAAAAGCAGTTTTTACACAAAGAGTCAAGAATAAGAATGGTTTCTGTGTTCTCTACACGGGCATCTAGGAGGCAGTGGAACAATTCCTTTAAAATTCTGAAGGATAGAATTCTATGTTGAATACATGAGATAAATGAAGAAGAAGGGTATATCAAAGACATTTTCAGATTCCAAGATCTCAAAAAATTTACCTTTTATGCATTCTTTCTCAGGAAGCTATTAGAAAAGGTACTTCACCAAAACAAGAGAGTAAACCAAGAAATAGAAAGACAGAATGCAGGTAACAGGAGATTCAGCAAAAGGGGGAGGTAAAGAGAATCTCTAGGAAAATGATAAGGAGAGAACCCAAGATGGCAGCTATGAACGGGTCTACAGGGTCAGGTTCTAGGAGAGACCACTTCAAGTATACAAAATTGGTAGAATATCTAATGTATGTAAAGATAATGAAAGAGTTAACAACCAGGGAATATCTAGGAATATAGTAGTGATAATTAAGAAAAATTAAGATAATAATAATAGAAAATCAAGCAAATGCAAAATCAAGGCAATTATTGACTTCAAATAAAACAAAAAAATTGTTTAGGGAAAATAACTATCGCAAGATTCCTGACTCAGTAACAAGAGTTTATATTGACATCACAATATAAGCACTACACATTAAAACAACCAAAATTATGAAATATTGGGAAAACAGGGGAGCAAAAATTATGAGTAAGCTTGGCACAGTTGGATAGGGGTTGTAAAAGAGAAATACATCTTCATCTTCTAGCGTTGGGAGTCAATAGATAATGCTTAACTAAAAAAATCAAGAAGTTGCAATAAAACAAACAAACAAAAGAAAAACACAAGAAAGAACAAAGAAGTTGAAGGTAGGGGTTTGGGGGGAATGATAAGTGGGTGCAGAGAGGCTGCTCTATTTTCTACAAGTCTTGCAGGTATTTTTGATGTTTTAAGTGATCAAGGGCAGTATAGCTTTGACTTTTTTTTAAAACTAAATAGAAAACTAAAATGCCTCTGGGAACAGAGGCCAGAGGGGACTGACTGGGTTCTTGAATAAAATTCTGCAAAGAGAGCAATTTCAATCAGGTGCTGGCTTGGAGGCCAGGTTGGGGAGAAAAGTTCTCAAGAAACCTAAGTTGCCAAGAAAAAAAAGCTGACTAGAGACTGAGAAGAGGGGAATAGAATGAAGTGTATGGAGGTAATAGACCCTAATCCCAGAATCAGAGTTGGAGCCTGCTGATTGAGAGAAAATGGAAAACAAGCTGGGATAGTATGGGCTGTAGCAACTTGTGAACACAAGTACGGTCACACCAATATCAGTACCAAATTAGGAGTCTTGCTCATTTTCAGTACAATACTTTTCACCTCTTTTAAATTCCCTCGGTTAAAAGTCTCCAAAGGATTTTCTCATGCAGCCTCACAAATCTAACAGCAGCTGAAGTCAACACATCGAAGTTGCCATGTTCTTCCTTTCTTACCCCATCACTCTCTTTCCCAGGTTCACTGGTGGCAAAGGAGACTCCCCATTGAGGCTCAGCCAGTCTCACCCTTATCCCAGCTCAGTCTCATCATAGCTCTAACCACCTATTCTGTGACCCTGTACTCTCTCTCACTGGATTAGATGTCAGAATATTCTTGACTAAATATCAAGGGTGATGCTCGATGTCATGGCAACAGCTTTGAAGTGGGGAATTGAGAGTAAAGCACAGCTGTAAATCTAAGCCTGATTTTTAGAGGCATTTACCCTGTTTTCCCAGGAGGTGGTGAAGAAATTTACCCCAAAATAAATAAAGGGAGAGACCCATGGTGGGGTCTCATGTCTAGAGGTACATCATTCAAGAATCCTCAGGTGAGGAAGAGATCTCCTAGCTAACCAACCCACTGTTTCTCACTTTAAATAATACCATTGGCAGGAAATTCACTTATGTAATTGTTTAAATAATCAAAGAAAGATTCATTGGATTTCCCATAGAAATTACCAGGAAATTAACTGAAGAGGTGAGTTCCCCTCCTTTATTTATAATGTGAACTAAATTACCAAAACGTGATGGACACATCACTTCTCAGAGGTTATAAAGTAGAACTTCCTGCTACAGTCCCCAGGGGCCTGAGCAGAACTTCACAGAATTGGTTCCTGGACAACTGAATTTCTCTTCACCTTAGTAAAAGCTATGACATGGAGAGACTAAGCAATATGCCCAAAGTCACACAGCAAGTGTAATGGGTTCAACTGTGTCTCCCTAACCCCTATTTCCTGTGAATCTGACCTTATTTGGAAATAGGCTTTCTGCAGATGTGATCATGTTATACTGGATAAGGGTGAGCCATAAATCCAATGATTTGTATTTTTATAAGATAAAGGAGAGGGAGATTCTAGACCAATAGAACAGAGAAGACACACAGGGAGGAATGTTATATCAAAACAAAGGCAGAGATTAATTAGTGTTAGGCTGCCAGAAGTGAAGGAATGACAAGATTTGCCAGAAATTACCAGAAAGTAGAAGAGATAAGGAAAGTTTCTTCCCTCCAGAAGTAGCATGGTCCCTTGACTTTGATTTTGTACTTCTAGCTTCTAGAACTGTGAGAAATAAATTTCTGTTGTTTCAAGACAGCCCATTTGTGGTCATTTGTTACAGCAGCCCTAAGAAACTAATACAACAAATAAATCACAAATCTATGCATTCCAAGTCTAGACGTCTTTCAGGTCAATTTGTGCCTTCAAGTTGGCCAACCACAGCAAAGATTTAGAGATGAGTTATTCCCATATATTCCTAAATCCAGTATTGTACCTCTTGTGGGGGCTGATAGCCACTAAACTGATAACTCAGTTTAGGCAACTGACATTGATATAAACCAGTAACCCCAGACCCTGCTTACCTTAGAATCTTTCTATCCCAAGCAGAAGGGAGTAGTGGGTGGGCAGTATCAAGAACAACAAAAAACAACTGGGCCAAAGGCCTGCCTGACTTGATGCACAGAGGGTAAATGAAGAGCTCTGCCAGAGAGCAATAGGGCAACTCATCAAGATTGATGGCCAACATTAAATTACAAATGACACCTGAGAGGTCCAATCTCCTCTTTTCCCTCAAGTAACCCCACCAGCCTCCATTTAAAACTTCTAATGTCTTCCACCCACTACATTTAAGTTTCTCCTCCCTGATAGCAGCCTCATCTCATTTTCATTGTCCTAACCTGACAACATATCGAACCAGTCAAATACCTTCTGTTCCTTTCACTTTTGGCTATCTTGTAGCATGCCTCTTAAATAACTCTCCCACAGTTAGGCCAGCCCGGGACAAGGAGAAGTTGTTAGACTTTATAGAGAAGGGGGATCTGACTTTCACTTTATTCAGGCACCAAAGAGGGTAGGGAAATGCTCTTGAGCTTTGAATCCAAGGGGAGACAGTAGTTATAATGGTGAGGTTGAAAGGGGGCTTTGGATCAGCCTATGGGGTTCCTCCTTGGAAATGTAACTTTTTTGAAACCATATAAGGATTAATTCTGAGAAAGCCCCCCCTCCCCATACTCCTAAACTGATTTGTTTTATAAAGAGTAAATGAAACAACAACACATCATTTGCTTGAGAAAATTAGAGGGAAATAAAATATTTCTGGATCTATGTAGAGACCATGCATACCTGAGAGGACTTGGAAATTGTTAGAAAAACCATCCCCCAATTAAAGCAATTTAAGATATTCCAGGGTTTAGCACTAAAAGCAAATCTCCAGGATTGAAGGGGAAAATGGGCTCTCTAGTGCTGTTAAGTTCCATGTCAAGGTTAGAACTCATGGTCTAGTATGTAACAGATTTGGATTCCAATCCCTTCAACTTTAATTGCCAGCTCTGGTGGGTTAGGAAAATTATCTAAGCCCTCTGAGCCTCAGTTTCCACTTTATTAAAATAGGTTAATAATATGTCCCTCAGGGAGTTGGAGTGAAGAGGTCATGAGCTAGACAAGTAAAGCACAGTCATAGGGTTGGTGTAGGGCAAGGAGACATTGAATGTCAGCCACATTGTCAAGGCAGGATCATCTTCTCCTTGGGGCTTGATCACTATTACTGTTGCCACCCCCACATTAATTTCCAGGAAGGTAATGCTCCCCCTTTAGTGATTTACAAAGTTCCTTTTCTATGACTACATATGTATGTATAGAAATATATGTATAGAGTTGCAATCTTACTACATGGCAGAGGTAGGATTTGAGCTGTGTCTATTTTACACCAAAGCCACAAGGAAGAAGACCTTTATAAAAGGATGTCATGCTCTGTAGCAGTCCAGGGGTCAGGACCCCCTCACTTAAGGGAAAGGTGGACCATGAAGCATGTAGCAGCCCATTGAACAGAGCACAGGCATCTCCTCTTCTAATCACTGTTGGTAGCCAGTACTCACGGGACTTTGCTGAGACTCCATTGTAACAAAATCTCAAGAGATTCTGCTGCCTTATGACCTCCCTACCCTCCACCCTTGCTTGGCACTTTCATTCTCTTTTGGGTTTTGGGTGGTATGTTTACTTCCATTTTCCAAATTGGCAGCCATTGGGAAAATTTTTCTCCTGTTTGTAAGTCCCTAATTAAAACTCATGGGTAATATTCTTCCTGGTGTGTTCTTTGGTGTCAAGGTTGTGCTGGGCTGGAATATTTGGTGAGCCAGCCAGGAAACCAAAGAGTCACCAGCCATAGAGAGCATGAGTCTAAGGAAAGGAGGCTCTATAGGGGTAATCCCAAGGTGGCCTGCTTTCTGGATGTGGGGAGGGGTCATTCACCAGCTTGACTGCACTGCAGTCACTTGACTAATGTGTGAGTTATGGCCAGCCATAGCAGACTGTCTCAAAATAGACAGAGAAATCTGTAAGCCCATGGGGGTAATGCTGGGATGGCCTGCTTCTGTGATATGGGGAAAGGTCCAATTGCTTGACTATGCTGCAGTCAGTTGGCCATTTTTTGTGTGCAGTATAACCAGCTACAGTAGACTGTCTCAGAAAGACAAAGAAATCAGCAAATTTTAAGGATGCACTGAATGACAGGCTATGCCATGTAGATAGGAGTTTATAAATATTGGCATGCCAGTATGCTAGAGTAAGAAAGCATAGACTGTCCAAGGGGCAAGTGAAGTATATCCTGACTTCCCCTGACCAGAAACCAAAGGCTTGGGATTCCATAGATTCTTCATCTGATGGTCAAAAGGGAAAAAAGGAAGAGGTTTGGGAAGCATAATGTAAAGAAATGCCATCTTTGTATGCAGCAGTCCTGAAGATTGCCTCTTTACTACAACGAATTAGTATTCAATTATGTTATCATGCTGTCTCCTTACGTATCCTCTTACATAGGGCCAGTGACCCTGTTTTTGCTCTCACCTGGGAGGGAGAACAAAGGATTTTCATTCTATGAAGCTATTTACATGGCCTGATCATCTGCCACAGGCTTGTAGCAAAGAATTTGGCTAAGTAGGAAAGTGTAAATTTATTTCATTATATTGATGATGTCATGTTAACCAGTAACTCTTTTCCAGAGCTAAAAGAAGCCTCAGGCTCATTGCTATTTCAGTGATGGGCCATTAATCACGATAAACTACAATGCCTTGGCTGCCGTGTCAAATTCTTGGGTGTTACATGGTCGGAAAACGCAAAACATGTTCCTTTTGGAATAATTGATAAGGTACAATGTTTACCTATGCTGCATATGTCAAAACAACTAATGGTGTTCTTGAGATTGTTGGGGTATTGGAAACCTTTAATTTCTCACTTAACTTTAACAATTTTAAACCCTGTCTGTGTTTTGATTAGGAAAAGCCATTCCTGGGAATGGGATACCTCCTAGCAGGCTGCTTTTGAAAAAGCCATATGGGCAATAGCACTGGCTCAGGCTTTATTTGTGGTGGGGGAGAGGTTGTGGACCCAGATGGGCCTTGTGAATTAGATATGGCCAGTACTGATATTGGTTTGGGGTGGGGTTTGGACATAGGCACAAGCAAAGCAAATTCCCATCAGCTTTTTTTCTGAACTAAACTATAGCTCTTTGGAAAAACACCTGTGTGCTGCCTATAATGCCTTACTGCAAGTTGAATGACTAACTCAGAAATGTCCTGTGAAATTAAGAACAGCCATTCTTATACAGAGATGGATATGGGACACAGACACTAAGCCTCACTTTGGCAGTGCACAATTAAGAAAATTAATGAAATGGGAAGTTTACTTGATGCATCACAGCAATTTCAGCAACAGCCTCTTATGAGACATCCTGAGACCAGTTTCCTATGTGGAAGAACAATGCTTGTTGCTCCCTGTTGAACTTCCCAAGGTGGCTGCCTCTGTGCCCACCATTTATGGATGTGGCAGTATACTTGAATCTGCCTGATATACTGATGGATGAACACAAGGGCAGCCCACCACCTGGATGGCAGTAGCCATGTAACCTAGTATGTACACTAGATGGTGGGAAACTGTGACTATGCAAAGCAGCCAATGACCTGAATTAAGGGCTATGTGGATGGTCATTGTCCATAAAGGAGATGCAGGAGATGCATTAACTATTTGTGCTGACAATTGGACAATGTACCGGGGCTTGACAGCGTGAATGGCCACATGGAAAGCAAGAGTAATGAGCTGTTACCTGCCACTCCTTATGGGGAAAAGAAGTATGGGAAAACATCTAGACTACCTGTCACAAGTGAAAGGCAACCATGTTTCATGTCTCTGCCCATACTCTGATTCTTTACCTGGCAATATTGAAGCAGATGCTTTAGCAAAATTCATAGTCTAAAGTCAACATCACATGAAGCTGCTGAATGACTGCACAGGAAGACAGCACACCAAGGGTACCAGACTCTGTGGAGACTGGCACAGCAATTCCAGCTGCCCACTATCAGAGAATAACTGAAAGAAGTTCCTGTTTGCTGCAATGCACAAGGATGCTTCCTCTGCAACTCAGTCACATTGGTCATGAGCAGATTCCAGTCACCAGGTGGCAGGTAGAATATATTGGGCCCCTTCCTTTATCTGGAGTTGCAAAATATGATTTTACAGCCATGGATATGGCCACTGGACTGTTGCTGGCCTTCCCAGTAGGGAAAGCCAATCAAAGAGCTACAATTCAGCTAGTCAGCTCAAAATACCAAGACTATTTTCAACAAAAGTTGTTTACTTTTGTGATATTGGTTGCTATCTTTTCTTTATATTAGATTGGAAGCATCTCAGAGGAAGTAGATTAGTGGTTGCTTAGGACAGTAGGTGTAGATGGGGGAGTTGGGTGGTAATATCTAAAGGGTACAAGGTTTCTTTCTGAGTTCATGAAAATATTCTAAAATTGACTGTGGTTATGATTGCACATATCTGTGAATATAATAAAAAGCATTGACTTGTAAGTGAATTGCATAGTATGTGAATTATATCTTAACAAAGTTTTTTAAAAAGCAAGCTTTTGCTTATTTATGTAGCAAAGAAACTTAGCCTACCTCTAGAAATGCCTAAGAGTGACTTCCAGAAAGCGACTTTCATTACTCAGATATGGCATCTCTCTTTCTAAGCCAACTCTGAAGTGAAATCATTACCCTCCCCACGACATGGGACATGACATCCAGGGGATAAAGTCTTCTGGCAACATGGACTATGACTCCCAGGGAAGAACGTGACCCTGGCACTGTGGGATCAACAATGCCATCCTGACCAAAAAGAGGAAAAGAAGAGAAACAAATAAGGTATCAGTGGCTGAGAGAATTCAAATAGAGTTAAGATGCTATTCTGGAGGCTACTCTTAAGCAAGCTCCAGCTAGAAATTGCTACCTAGCATAGTTTGCCAAACCCCAACCAAAACCATTCCTGCCAACCCTAAAGGATACCTATAGCTCCATATGAGATTCTACAAAGGTTCCATGCACTAGAATTACTTCCCAGAAACCTAAAACCTCCAGATGGGTTCCTAGACCAGATAAGTCCTGAAACACAAAGGGCCAGTCTCTCCAGAATAACAACTAGTTCCATACCCCTATACCATATTATCAACAGTTCCTACCAACATGAAAAAGTTAGAATGAGCATAGCCCAAATAACTCTATAGAATGGGAGAAAGATATTAGAGTTATACAGCGAAGGTAAGGGTTAACAAATGAGTATGATTCCTGAATCATTTTATTGATATTATATTTAGTCTCCAGTGTCTTGGAGCAGCTAGTAGAAAAACCTACAATTGTGGGATTGTAACCCATACCAAACTCTGAAACCTGTACAACAGCTAATTGTTGTAGTGTGCTTTGAAATTTATTGCTTTTTTTTGTACATATGTTATTTTTCACATGCAAAAAAAAGTTGACTGTGATGATGTTCTAGTGTGCAAGCTTCCAGAATGTGATATCCCAGAAACATAATGACTTTTAAAGAGGAAAACTTAAGTTGCAAGTTTACAGTTCTAAAGCCATGAAAATGTCCAAATTAAGGCAAGATTATAAGAGTGTCCAAATTAAGGCATCAAGAGAAACATATCTTGGTTCAAGAAGGCTGATGATGTTTGGAATTTCTCTCTCGGCTGGAAAGGTACATGGCACATCTGCTGGCTTTCTCTCCAGGAATCTTCAACGGCTTCCCGGGGTTCTGTCCATTCAGTTGGCTCTGTCAATTCTGGTGGTTCTAAAGCTTTTTCCAAAATGATTCCCTCTTAAAGGGCTCCAGTAAGCAACCCCACTTGAATAGGTGGAGACACATCTCAGTGGAAACCATCTTATCAAAAGTTATCACCCACTGTGGACCTTCCTGGCAACGTGGGACAGAAATCCTAGAATAAGCTAGGACTCGGCACCAAGGGATTGAGAAAAACTTCTCGACCGAAAGGGGGAAGAGAAATGAGACAAAATAAAATATCAATGGCTGAGAGATTCCAAACGGAGTTGAGAGGTTATCCTGGAGGTTATTCTTACACATTAAATAGATATCATCTTTTTAGTTAAGGCGTAACAGAGAGGTTGGAGGGAACTGCCTGAAAATGTAGAGCTGTGTTCAAGTGGCCATGTATCTTGAAGATGCTTGTATAATGATATAGCTTTCACGATGTGACTATGTGATTGTGAAAACTTTATGTCTGACACTTCTTTTATCTACCTTATGGACAGATGAGTAAAACATATGGATTAAAAATAAATAAATAATAGGGGGAACAAATTTTAAAATAAATTTAGTAGCTTGAAAAGCTAGTGATCAATGAAAGGGAGAGGTAATGGGTATGGTATGTATGAATTTTTTTCTGTTTTCTTTTTATTTCTTTTTCTGAATTGATGCAAATGTTCTAAGAAATGATCATGATGATGAATATACAACTATGTGATTAAAAAAAGAATGTCATATGTATGTTGACTGGTTTTATTAATAAAAATTTAAAAACTTATTATGACTTTGTTTTTAACATTTTTGTTGTGAAATATAATATATATATTCACTTATATATATATATGTAAGCAATAAATTTCAAACTACCAAAAAAAAAAGTTATCACCCACAACTGGGCAGGTCACATCTCCATGGAAACAATCTAAAAGATCCAACCCAGCAATATTGAATGAGGATTTAAGCACTTGGCTTTTCTGGGGTACACAACAAATTCAAACTGGCACAGATGATGAATGCACAGCTCTATGATGATTATGTGAACCACTGTACACTTTGGATGATTATATGGTATATGACTATATAATACATATCAACAAAATTGCATTTTAAAAAGTAAGCTTTTGGTTTCCTTTCCCATAAATTCTTCCCTCACACAGCCACCATATTTAATCTTTCTAAAAGATGTTCAAGAGGTAGAGGGAGAGACCTCCCTTCTCAGGAATCTACAATATCTACTCATTTTTGTTGCACTTTAAGTTCTCCTCATTCTCCCATCTAGGATAATTGGTTTCGAGTCTTGGAGGTTGAGGGAAGGGTGCATGTGAAGCCTTGCTTTTCCCCATCATATATTTTCACCCGAGAGTTTTCTTACATGCACAAAACCTTACTATTTACTTAAGACTTAAGATTCTGAACCTCAAAAGTATGGGGGTCATCATGTACCCTAAAATTAAGCATTAATTAACATTTCAAACAAAAACAAAGGAAAGAAAACAATTAGAGGAGCTCAATTTCCAATAGTGTGAGAAGGGCTAATTAAATTTATATGGAAATATTATGTGACTATTAAAATGGTGTTCTAAAGTCTATGTAACCATACATATATATGGAAGTATGTGTATGATGTAATATTAGAGAAAAAGTCAAACACAGGCTTCTGTGTGCATCCTGGAAAGGCAGTAAGTGTGGTGGTTAAGTGCCTAGATTCCAGAGTCAGACTGCCTGGGTTCTTATTCCAGCATTACCACCTGCTAGCTGTGACCTGGGGCGACTCACTTAACCTCTCTGCAGCTCAATTCGCTCACTTGTAAATTAGGAAAGAAAAATAATTGTAGCTCCAACATGGGCTTTTAAGGGTTAAGTGAGTTAACATCTCACATAAAACACTTAGAGAACTACCTTGCACAGAGTAAGCACTTTACACAAATGTTTGCTATGCTGTTTTATTGCTGCAAATGAAAAAGATTGGGAAAAAACAGCATTACAATATTATTTTCGTATATATGCTAGTGGCATTATTGTGTTGGATGATAAGATTGTAGGCAATTTTGTCTGTTTTTTTAATTTTTGCATTTTAAAAGTTATTTTAATTTTTAAAGCCTTGTATATATCTCATCACAGATTTATATTAGTCAATTCATTGGATGGACAGTTTCTTGATCTTTTTTTTCTTACTAGTTAATGGATTTCCAAGTGATGGTGTGACTAAAAGGCTAAAGGGGCATGTACATCAGTGATTCATGTAAATACCACAGAAAAGAAACACTCTGGAAAATAAGAAATACTGCAAAAAGGTTTGAAGCCGATCATGTTCATGATAATATTAATTACAGATTATTATTTAAAATAATTAGATAGTAGCCGATTTCCAATAGTAGGGAAGCAGTTCATTAAATTACAAGATTGCTGCTTAAGAGAATTTTATGCAGCAATTAAAATTATGATTTTGAAAGCTAGATAGCCACATGTATAAATGTGGAAGTGGGTGTAGAATAGTGTTAGTAAAGAAAACCAAATATTACTATGTAGCTTTAAAGAAAGGTTAAGATGCGTGAGTGGGGGAATTCCCTCTGGGGGGGGTCCCCCTCATATCTTGGTTTCTAGGTCCTCCCTCTTCTAGAATTGGTGGTAGGTAGAGCCTATTCCAAAGCAGCAGCTATGATTTAGCTCTGCTTTGTCCGTTTAGAGCTGGCTTCAACATAAGATATACACTGGGTGGACACAAGAAAAGGCCTTTCACACTGGATGGCTGGTCAGTACCTTGGCGCCTTCTCCATGTGTGTTCCAGGGAGCAATGTTAGCCAAGCCCGAAATCAAAACGAATTTGGGTGAATTTATGCTGACACTTGGTTCCGCATCTGGAAATGCTGAGGGTCAGTTATGATTCCTAGCACTGTGGTCATTCTCCTCTTGAGCAAAACTTTGACATACCTCACAGACAAGCGCTCTTTTTTGTTTCCAGACCCACAAGGCATTCCAGCAATCTCCTTTCAGAAAACTGAAAGGGTATAAATGTTCATGCCGCAAGGCAGCTAAATTTCCTAATGTTTTCAGCTGGAAAAATCCAGACCTGTGAGGATCTGCTACCTGTTAGGTTCTGGCCATAAGGAGAAATAGTTCAAATAGTACCGTCTAGATTAAATAGTACATTTACAATTTTTTTTCTTCAAAAAAGTCACATGTCTTTTAGGAACTGATTAAACTTGGCAATTTAGATCCCATGCTTTAAGCCTTTCTGAGGGGAAAATGTTAAGAAAAATAAACAAATGGAAATTTTTATAAATTTAGAAGAGCAATGGAAAACAGCAATGAGTTGAAGGATATTTTGCCATTTTGTTTGACATAAAAGAAAACAGTCAACGAAAGGAAATAGAAGTGTCTACTTATTTCCCCTTCACAATTCAAAGAGAATTTTATCTGTCTTTCCCTCTTTAGCTTCATAGGCGAATGCGCTTTTCATAGCTCATATAATTTGCCTTTGCAGTAAAAGAAGAAAAACACTGTTAATTTTGCATAGACATAGATGAAGAAAAGTGACTTTAGTGAGAATTTTTTTAACATCATGAAGTACTTTTTCAATAAATAAACTGCTATTCAAAAGTGCAGGGCAGGCTTCCCCCCTCCCCCTATCTTTTAATGTCATAATTATTTATAGGGCCAGTTGCCATCTCAACTCTGCTAAAACCATTTCTGCAAAGCTCCCAACCCTTATCCCAAGCACTATTCTGCCCCATTAGGCCTCTGCACAGACATCTGTTTACATGACTCCTGATTCAGCATGTGTGCGTATGTGTGTGTTGGGAATGGTAAGACTTCCCAGAATATCTTAGTGGATGTTATAGCTGAGCATTATGAATAACGAAGTAGCACAGGGTGAGACCCTCTTCATTACCCGATGACAATAAGCTGGTCTGACCCTGTGGGAGAGAGAGACCCCCACCCACTGTCTGCCAGTATGGGAAGCGGGGGGGATTTGATTCACCATGGCCAGTGAAATTAGACCACCCCTGAGAAGAGCACATGTGGGCCGGACAGGGTCAGGAGATCCTCAGCACATATGGACCTCCAGTCTTCATATTCCTTAACGTGGTGGCATTCAGGGAGAGCTTTGAAAATCAGCTTTGGCCTAAAGTACATTTGACACATGGCAAGTAAGCACACTATAAGACCATAAATAGACTGATCAAAAAATTAACATAGAATAGAGATTTAAGACATGGAATCTTGAGGCTGACTGTCTGGGTTTGAATCTCTGCTCTGCCTCTTATTAGCTGAATAATCAGGCAAATTTCTTGACTTCTCTATTTTTCTGCAAAAGAGGGATATTAATAGCATTTACCTCATAAGTTGTTAGGAGGATCCATATTTGCAAAGTACTTAAACTAGTGCCTGGTAAATTGTTATGTAAGTGCTTACTAAATAAAATTCATAGGTATGCAGAAAATGATTCCATGCTGGGCTACAACTATTTTCATCCAGGGATTCTGTTAGATTAAAAACCATTGTTGATGGTTTCTTGCTTGTCTGAGGTCTTTTATCCTTGCCTTTCAAATTATTTTGATTTGGGTGGGAAAAAAACTTGCCATTGCAAACAGGAGCATTCAGCAGAAAAGTGCACGGTGAATCTGAGTTAAAATGTGAATTCAACACTCAATAGCAATAGGTTGAGAAAGTTTCTTCATTTCTCTAAACTCAATTTATTTATCAGATAATTGGAAATAATATGAACGCCTCAAAGCTGTTATGAGGATTAATTAAAGTTATGTATAGAGAGAGAGCACTCGGTGCATGGAAAAAATATTTCAAATTAAAAAAAATGGTTCTTTTTTTTTTTAGATCACAATTCTCTTCTTGCTTTACCATCCCTGCATCCAACTTTCTTTCCTTACAATTATTTAAAGCCTGACTCAAGGATTCTTAGTAGATTTGGGGGTTGCCTTCTGATCTAAACAGTTGAAGCTTTCTATCCCTTGGGTCTTCTTGCTATTAATATTTTTAACATGTGTTTTTCTGTTCACTTGATCTGAATCACCTTCTTATGAGACTGCTGAGACCCAAAGGACTGATAAAAAGTCTATTAATTTGGAAGATTATTTTGAGAACAGTTCACTTCAGATAATCCCCTAGATCTGGGTTGTTGCCTTTTAAGATCTATCAGCAAATGTGTTCTGGTGAATCTCTCACACTGGTTTGTGTTGTTTTCAAAACGCCATGCTATTAGGCAGATCTCACCCAGGATTTCTTTTTCAACAGAACTCACTTGGGAGGTGAGATTTTTAAGAAACAGTGTTTCTATTTTATTTTTTCAAAATTAAAAATATGTCACAATTATCCACCAGGTTCAGCTGCCCAACATTTGTCTCACATATGTTCTTTCTTAATGTGGGTTATTTTTTTCTCTCCAATGTCAAGTTTAAGACCCCAAATCCTCCTTTAAACCCTCTTTAAAATATTGAGCAAGTTACTTTCCATGGGGCTTGCTGATACAGAGATGCCTGTGTTTGTTTTTATTAAAGAATGGCTGATCCCCTGGTCTTGCTACTTCACTCTTTGAATGTTTCCATAGAGAATTCACCAAACCTACAAAGTGTCTCTCCTGGATAAAGAAGCCAATAGCTTGTTAGTGTTTTGTCATGTTGTGCTCCTATCACAGATACAGAGGTAAATCACAAGCTTCCAGGGTCTCTGGGACCCCCATTCCTCCACATGAGGTACTCTCAGCCACAGAGGCACTTATGTCTTCTCCAAAAATACTAGATGCTTCAGCACGCACCATGAAAAATTTAACTTTGCTATGGTCAAACAGGTTAGGAGAATTTTTGGAAAATAGCTTAAGTTATGTTGCAAACTATGTTCGTTGCTTGGAGTCACAATGTATATGGCACATTAAAGTCACACTACATAAAATTATTTGACCTAGACCCTTTTTTTGATAATATCTATAGAAAGCCTAAAGACTTGGTATTTCATGGAACATACCTTGGGAAATATACCACATTCATTAAAGAATGTTCCTTCTCTGAAAGGCAGCTGGAATCAGGATAATTGCCTAGAAATGGCCCAGAATGCCCACTCTCCTGCCTTCTCCATAACTCCTCTCTTTCTCCCTGGTGCTAGCATGGAGAATCTTACTCCTATAAGCCTGGTGCTATGATGGGTCATGAGTGTGTGTACATGTTTGCAAGTGTGCATGTGCCTGCTTTTGTGATAACATTTGTGATGGTTAATTACTTGTCTCACCTTGGATAGGTTATGGTGTCCAGTTGTTTGGTCAAGCACTGGCCTGCTTGTTAGGGTATTTTGAGATGGGATTTGCATCTATAATAAACTGATTGCATCTACAATCAACAAAGGAGATTGCCCTCAGCAATGCGTTATGGGTCTTAAAAAGCCAGAACTGAGGATTTCAGGTCAGAAGAGGAATTCAGATTCAACTTCAGTACTGGTTTTTGCCATAATTTCCAGCCAGTCAGCTTTCCCTGAGGAATACAGTCTAAGGACTTGAATCTAACCTTTTTCAGAGTTCTGACTTGCAACCTGCCCTATGTCATATGGACTTACCAGTCCCTGGTGTCACAAAAACTAATTCTTAACAACAAAACTTTTACGTATCTGTATATCTATATCTATATAGATATATCCTATTGGTTCTGTTTCTCTGGAGAACTATGAGAATACAGCAGTCTAAAATCAAGTCTAAAATCAACAGATGATTTAGAGTAAATCAGATACCTGGAGAGAATATCACTAGAAAATATGACAAAATAGCACATGGCAGATGTGTGGGAAAAAAGATATTCCAGAAAATCAGTTACAAGGAAAAATAAATCCTGAGGCTCTTCTGCTGGGAATTGCTACCAAAAAGTCCCCACTGTGTGGATTTGGTTAGGCTTCCTGGCTTCCCTTTACCTCCTTTTCCTTCTGCAAAAATAGGATTAATTGAGAGTTCAAGCAATGTTTAGTATTGTTTCATAGTTCCTATCTCTCTTGGGAAAAAGCCCAGCCTCCTTCATAGATTTCACATGGCTTACCTCTACCTTCATTCCGTTTTGCCTTTCAACATTTCCTGCCTCAGATGTTAGAGTCTTTTCATTTGTAATTTTCTCCCAGGTCCCAGAATGCACTGTGCTTTCTGTGAGTCCCTTTGCTTGCAATTCTCTACCCCATTCCCTTCACTTGCCAAATTCTCCCTGACCTCTACTCCCAGCCTGATACCTACTTGATTCCCCTTCACACTTTACATCTCAGTCTAGACATCATTTCTTCCAAGAAGCCTTCCCTGACCTTTCCAACAAACTGAGTTGGCTGACCCTTCTCTGGCTTCCATTAGCAACTGTACTACTGATTTCATAGCATTCACTACACTCAATTATAAAGGAGTCTGTTTATTGATCTATGTCCTTCACTGGACTGCAAATCCCAAAGGAGCAGAAGCTCTCTGTATTGTTCACCACTGTATGCCTAGGACCTAGCCCAGAATTCCTAACATGGCAGCAGTTCAGTAAATACATCTTGAATGAATGAATCAGTTGGTCAGTGGATCAATCTTACCCTTTTTGCAAAATATAACAGTAATAGTTTCTATCAGCAATTCCCAAATCTCAAATTCTTGCTCAGGTGACTGGTTCAAGAAATGGATAATACATACCAACTACACAGCCTCCCTGAAGTTATCTTCCTCAAACATATATAGAAAGAGGTAGGGAGGGAACCTTCTTCTGACTAAAAAAAATAAAGAGCAACCTCATGTTGTTGCCTGTGGTTTCTATGTTTCAAAGTCAATCAGTTAAGGGTTATGTTTTTCAATTCCTCCTCATCAGATTTTATATCCAAATCAGCAGACTCAAAGCAGAGTTTAAACTAGGCCTATACTCAGCCTGGCCAGAAAACCTCTCTCCTGTTTCATGACAAATCATGCGTGCTTTAGGGCTCTGAGAATCCTGCTTGTATTTTTTAGTCTCATTGCACAATAAAAGACAGATACACATAATCACACATGGGTTCAACAATCCCCATGTTTTCCACTGTTCTTTTGCAAATTGAACTGAAATCTTACCCAGATGCCAAATTCATTTTCTAATAGGATGACAAGAAATGATTTCCCTAATGCAATAATGAATCAGTCTGTGTCAGACAAGACTGTTCACCACAACACCCTTCCTGGTTGGAAAGCAAAACTTGTAAGCTGGATGGTTTCAGAGAAACAAATCGCTCCTGGCTACAGAATGAGATGACTGTGCAGCTGACCAAGAAAAACACAGAAACACACAAAAACACCCCTAGGACATGAATTATTTGAAATTAGGAGGCCCTACATTCCTGGGGCCAGATAGCAAAACTATTTCACCCCCTTAAGACATGATGCACCAATTAGTCAGACATTTCCAGGATTTGTGCTTTGTGGAGAAACATGTTGACCCCATTGCAGAAAACCACTCTAAAAGGGATATGTTTTAAGCATATCTACTGCATAATACAGCTTTTGAATAGTAGTAAAAGAAGGATTTCTCTGCTTTCCCTGCCATTATCTCAATGACTAGAAGTGTGAAAATAGTTTGAACGCAGTGAGAGGCTTCTTAAGAGTGGGATAATAAAAGGATTCTGCACCCAATGACTGCAGAGTGATTGGCAACCATATGCTTTACCCCTTTCAATTCTCTGGGCTGTCCAAATCCCAGCAAGGTAATCTATGTTTTGTGTGTGTGTGTGCTACAGGTTACCCAGCTGGCAATGCTCAGGCATTGTGCTCTGTACATTAGGAGTGTAACATATGTTAGAGGATGCCAAAGAATATAGATAATGTCTTGTAGGGAAGGCTAGGATATTAATTAAGGCAATACTGCCTCCTGAAATACATAAACTCCAAAATCTCTGCGACTTAATACAATGGAATTTTAAAAAGGCCAATCAGCTGGAGATAGGGACATGACAAGCCATTCAGAAGCAAAGATTGATGGAGGTCCTGCTATCTTCAACATGGCTTCTAAAATCATCCTGGCAATGGCATCCAGTTGGCATAAAGATGAAGGCAGAACATGGAAGAGAATATGGCAGGCTTACACGGATCAAATTGGAAGTAGCATAAAGCGCTTTTACCCACAGAACTCAGGTGAACCTGAGTTTGGGTGAACCTATACCTTATCTGCCACTGTCCATCACTTTAGTCATTGAACATTCATTTCACTCTTCCTCTCATGGAAGAGTGATGGACACTCTTCCAAAATCCCATCCAGTCACTGCAAAGTGCAGGATCTACAGAGGGTGTATTCTCCTCTCTATCACATCCAGATGTGTCTCCTTGTGATCTAATCACCTGTGAACTAAAAATCACACACACAAACACACAACATACAGTGGTAATCAGAGATATAATAACCACAATAAAATTCCCATTCATAAATAGGAAACATAGAGAACTCAGCAGTCACTAGGACTTAGCAATGACAGAATCCACTGGGCAGATATGGAAAATCCTACTAGGGAAATAGGAAAGATTTCTGATTAGACCTTGATTCTGCTGTCTTTTCTTCTCCATGATTCATGGCTCTACCCTCTAGGACAATCTTCCTTGTTCACTATCCTCCTTGGTTACATCTAAAATGGGCATTGGAAAGTATACCCTCTTTAGGGGTTTCACAATTATAAAAGCTTGTTCCTGCAAGCTCAAATTTAGGGGCCAAAATGTTGATTCAAGCCTCAAACAAGAAAATGCTTTATCTGTCCAGGTTCATGATTTCCTCAAAATTAAAGGACATTTCCCACCTATCTGCATCCAGTCAGTTCCATGTATCAGTTCTTATATGAAATTCTGAAGACTGATAGATTTCTTTGTTCTATTGCCCTCATGCCTCTCTTTTAATTTAATGACAACCAACTTGAGGTCATCTGACTTGGATAGAAAAGCCAAACACATAATGTGATCTTTGCTTTAGATCTGAATCTTAATGAGCCTTATGCTTGAAGTGTTTTTCAATCTCATTTCCTGCTATTTGGGGTCTAGTAGGAGATAGATTTTGTTAATCTTTCAACACCCAAATTTCTGAATTTTCTCTATTCCTTTTTCTTTCAAATAATCAAATTTTGTGTCTGAAGTCAACTTTCCTGATACTTTGGTGATTGTGGCTAGTCACAACCAATACACACTAATCTCTGGCCTTAAAGTTACAGGATTGGTAGATACTTGATCATCCTGCCGCATGAGCTCAGGCACAATTTTAACAAATACTTTACCACCACAGAGCATGGATCACTATCTTCCCGACCGTCAATATCACTTCCTACCATCTGATTATGAAAACAATTCCATTTAATTTAATGGAAGTGTTTAATCCATTTATATTTAGTGCATTTAAGGTTATGTTAGGGTTTTACCTACCACCTTATCACTTATTTTATAGTTCATTTAATTTTTCTTTTTTCTCTCCTTTTTTTTGCCTTCTTTCATTTAAACAAATATTTCATTATTCCATTTTCCCCTTTTTCCTTGCTAGTTATGCCCATTTAACTATTCATTTAGTGATTATTTAAAGGCAAAATATGCATCCTTAGCTTATGATCTAATACAAATTTTTTACAACCCCCATATAATGCTAAAGTTCTCAAAAACTTCAACTCCATTTATACCTTTCCAATCTTTTGCATTAATGTTGTCCTGCATTTTAATTCCATACATATTTAAAACCTTACCAAACATTACTACTATTGTTTTATACAATTGATACATTTATTAATTTGTTTATAAAGGAATAGTCAATATCCCTTTATATTTACCCTTGTATGGACAGTAACATTTATATTGTTCTTTCTTCTTATAATTCTATATGTTTCTCTGAGATAATTTTATTTCTGCCTCAAGAATTCTTCTTAGTATTTCTCTCATTGAAGTTTTGCTGGCAATGATTCTTGTCAAACAAAACATAACTATTGTTTGTCTGAAAATGTCTTTTTTCTCTTGACTTTTGGAGGAACTCTAACTTAATAGTTATTTTCTTCCAGCACTTTAAAGATGTCAGAAGTTGTCTTTTTCATTTTATTTACCTTTTCTTCTATTTTTTAAAAAATATCATAGTTGTAGCTATTTTAAAGTTCTTGACAGCTAACTCCAATATCTACATCATCTATGGGTCTGTTTCTATTGTCTGATTTTCTCTTCATTTTTATTCATGCCATCCTGTCTTTAGCATGACTAGGAATTTTTTAAATAATTAACATTAGAAATAAAGGAGGCTTTAGATGATATCTTTAAAAAGGGGTACATTCCCCAAATCAATAGGCCATGCTTATGACTGAGGAGTCATAAGGCTTACTCTTGTGAAGCTTATGTAGTAGCATAGAAGCTTAGACTACCTAGAGGAATGCCTAAGAGTTACTTCTGGAGGACCTCTGTTGTTGCTCAGATGTGGTCTCAGTCTCTCTAATCCCAACTCTGCAAGTGAAATCATTGCCCTCTGCCCTATGTGAGACATGACATCCAGGGGTGAAAGTCTCCCTGGTGATGTGGGAGATGACTCCTAAGGATGAATCCAGGCCTGGTACTGTGGGATCAACAATTCTATCCTGACCAAATGGGGTAAAAGAAGTGTAATTAATAAAGTATCAGTGGCAGAGAGAGTTCAAATAGAGTGAAGAGGCTACTCTGGAGGTTGCTCTTATGCAAGCTTCAGGTAGACCTTTCTACCTATCATAACCTGCGAACCCCCAACCAGGACCATTCCAGCCAATCCTAAAGAACACCTAAGGCAATTTATAAGATTCCACAAGGGTTCTAGGCACTAGAGTAACTTGTCAGAAACATACAACCTCCAGAAGGGTACCTAGTCCAGATAAGTCCTGAAACCTAGCCCAGTCTCTCCAGAACATCAGATAGTTCCATTTCCTGACAGACCTTTCCAATATCAAAAATATAGAATTGCCATAGCTCAAACAACCCTGGTGAGAGGTATGGAAAGATCAAAGGTGGTGGTGAAATTATACATACAAGATAGGACTTAACAAATGAATATGAATGTCAAATCATTAAATTGGTATCTCTTTTAGTCTCCAGTATTTTAGAGCAGCTAGAAGTAAAAATCTAAAATTGTGAAGTTGTAACCCATGTCAAAGTCTAAAATATGTTCTACAACTAATTGTGGTGCTGTGCTTGGAAATTTATACCTTTTTTTTATATGTCGTTGTTCACAAAAAAAGAAGAAAAAGGTTGATTGTGATGATAAAAAAGTATTGAAGCCCGCTAGCCTCCTATATTCTGAAGCAGCTAGAAAGAAAAATATGAGAGGATTTTTTGTAGCCCATGACAAACTTGGATCCATTCTGTAACTAGTTTTTGAAGAATGCTTTGAAAACTATTGCTTTTTATTTCTTTGCTTTGTATATATTTTATACTGTACAATTTTAAAAGTTTAAAATAAATAAATAATTTAAAGAAAAAAAGGGGTGCATCCTTCTTTTCATTAGGCCAACAGATTCTACAATATCAAAGCCATGTTGCAGTTCTGGCAGCTTCAATCTATCTCTAGTTTCCTTCTGACTCTTTAGTATTTTTGACTTAGATCCTGGCATTTTCAACACAGTCCCTCCCTGTGGCAGATTCTGAATATGAACTTTGCCTTCCAAGATTGTCAAACTTCTGACTTTCAGAAGCTCTCTAATTATGACTGTGGTTTCACAAGGTACAGCTTCAAATTGTTCAAAAGTCCTGAGGGGTTGGGGTGGGCCGCGGTGGCTCAGCGGGCAAAGTGCTTGCCTGCTATGCCGGAGGACCTCGGTTCGATTCCCGGCCCCAGCCCATGTAACAAAAACGGAGAAACAGAATACAATAAAAAACAAGAAAATGTTTAAAAATGTTTCCCTTTCTTCTATCCTTCCTTCCTTCTCTCTGTCTTTCCTTAAAAAAAAAAAAAAAAAAAAAAAAAAGTCCTGAGGGGAAAGCTGGTCATGTTCTTGGGGCTTTCAATTCTCTTCCAAAAGATACAGCTTTCTTCAGTGAAAACCCAAGATTCTTAGTCTTCATACTGAAGCCGGAAATAGCAAATGGTCTGTGGTGATTTAAAGTGCTATGCACCCCAGAAAAGTGCTTTTTTATTCCATTCTTGTGTGTGTAGACCTATTATTTGCACGACCTTTTGATTGAGATGTGACTCCCCCTATTCAAGGTGGGTCTTAATCCCCTTACTGGAGTCCTTTTTAAGAGGACAAAGGACATAAAAAAAAAATGTCCAGAGAGCTCAGAAAAACCCCAGAGAGGCTAAGAGATGAAATTAAGAGAAGTTCACAGAGAAGAGCACAAGAGAAGCTGAGAGAAGACACTGAAGGCAGAAGCTAAAGTAACAAAACCTGGGAAAGAAGGACAAGCAGACACTGCCATGTGCCTTCCTATCTGACAGAGGAGCCCAAGCTTGGGACAAGCAGTCTTCAGAGAAGATATTATCCCTTCGATGCCTTAACTGGAATATTTTCATCGTCTTGAAATGAATTTGTAAGCTAATGAATTTGTAAGCTATGAATTTGTAAGCTAATAAATTTCTGTTGTAAAAGCGAACCCATTTCTAGTATATTGCATTTTATCAGCTTTAGAAAACTAAAACATGCTCCCAGGATTAAATCTGATACAGAAAGAAGTCAATTCACTTCTCTGAAATCACCCCTCTCTGCAATCTTAGCCCTACAGCTCTTCTTGCTTTATTAACTCTCCATGCCTTCAAATCCCTGGGAAGATCTTGATTAAAATATATATCCTCAGGCCACATCCCCAAAAGATTCTGAGAATGTAGGTTTGGTGGCATAGGACCCAAAAATTTGCACAGAGGATTTGATCAGCTAGTCCAGAAATTTCATGTTAATAAATACTGGCCTGAATCTTTGCCTAGTGTCTGATCATGGTACTGTCATATCTGGATCCCAAAGTAGGAAACCTACTTTGCACCTGCTTTAATTGCTTCTATGAAGATGGGTGCTATTCTAGCTTCCAGGGCACCTTTTTATACCATCTGCATCCCCAGGAATCCTACCCCAGAAAGGTCTGACACCAGTGCTAGCTATTGCCCCAGATACCATATCCTAGAACAACACAACATAGGGCATATTACTGCATCCCTGGCTTATCCAGTTGCAAACCCAATGCATGGTACTTAGAAATATCAGGTGATGTCTGCTGCATTACACAAGCCCACAGAGAGTTCCTCCTTCAACTGGAAGGATGGCAACAAACTCTCAGCATGACTTTTATTCTACTCTGGCAGGGAGAAGTGTTTAAATAAGGCCTCAGTGGAGTTCATTCAACAACCACCAGATCTTTCTCAACACATGATTTTATTTGTGACATGGATGGGAACTTCATTGTAACAGTATTTTCTTCTTAATCCTGGAATTGTATTCTGGGTCTGGTCTGACCTATGTGTGCCACTGGAAAATGTAGTTCAAGCATCTCAAATACTTGAGGCATGTTCATGGAAAAGAATTGGATAAGCAAGATAAAAATAAAAAACAAACACCTTCATCTATCTCTTATTTGCAGCTAAAAACATTCCAACATTTACAAATTCAAGCATATTATGACTACCTCTTTCTAGTCAGGGACTAATGTGGGGAAAATTTTTAAAAGTGGTGGTATCCTTAGTGTGGGCCAGATTCCAATCTAGCCAATATGTTCCTATATTGAAGTGAGGTTTCATGGCCAGAAGCAGGATTCCCTGTAGCCGTCCATCAAATTGTACCAACAGCCATCACCTCAGGCATCCTGTGATGTAGGTAATGGCTTGGGAAGAGCGCAAGAACTATAAAATAAGGAAGATGAACAGGATGTCTGCCAGGAGTCAGTGGTTTGAGACCACATGTGTCTCGTTATGGGTCCATGACTCATTAGACCAACTGCTCTCCCTTGTCTCATTTTTTCCACAGGAGAATAGAGAAATAGCAGCCCAAGACCTGCTGGAAAATATCTTCACAAGCTCTCTTTATAGAATATTTATTTCTTCTCTCATATCTTTTCATTCTTAGTCTGATGCATTTCTGCTTAGGCCAATGCCAATTTATCCTGCAGTGATAAGGTACTCGGTGCTCCCTAAATTCCCATCTTCGAAGATGGAATATTTGAAATCAGTGTTCTCAGAGAACTCTTTAAATTTCAAGTATATGGGCTGTTTGGGAACACTGTTGGACCTCAGATGGGTCTTCATAGATAAAGTAAGGGAGATCCTTTTTCTAAAGCATCAATTTGAATGGTCTAGTTTCAAAACCAACAAGGGACCACAGAGTAGGAGGCCTAAATTCATGTCTACAATAATAATAATTGCTACCATATCTTGAACACTTTTTACATGCTAGGCACTAGGCTAAGCACTTTGCTTATGGTATCTTCTGTAAACATTAAAACAACCCTATTAGGTTGGTTTGGGTATCCTTATTTTGGTGGTTTAAAAAACTGAGATACAAAGAATTTGGATTAAATAACTCACCCAAAGAGTTTAGATTATACAAGTCACTATGGAAGGATAGGAAGTACACTAGAAATAAATAAAGCAACTGCTCAAGCACTGTGATAAATGCTAACAGACACACAGCATCAGCTCAGGGAGACACAGGGGAGAAACGCTGCCTCAATGAAAGGGAGAAACTTCTCTTAGGTTGTAGCTGCTTTTGCCATGAGGGAACAAAAGCACGGGGTTTCCAGATCTCCAGGTTTTGTGTTTTTCTTTTTTTTAAGGCAAAAATCCTAATTTTTATGTGAAATTAAAATCTTATTGTTAAATGTTGGCAGCTGGTAAAGAGTTTTTAAGCTCTCTGCAGGCCAAACAAAATACAGCTGTGAGCTGGATTCAGCATGTAGTCGGCCTGTTTGCAAACTCTGTCCTCTGTCCTGGGCAATTAAGAATCATTTTGGGTTCTTTTGTTCTCTTAAAGAAACATGGCTCCTTCAACCAGAGGCCAAAGTGTTTAAACTATCATTAATGGTTCATTCCCGTAGCTGAATCATTGCCCACCCCACCCCCCTTAGAAATGGAAATATCCATGACGTTACCCCATTGGAAACATTCATGCATGATTAGTGAAATCATCCTTCTGTGTCACTTGAGGGATCTGAGTCCAAAGAACAAGAACATACAAGAGAGAAAGTATAGACAATGACCCCCAAAATGGTGGCAGGAACACCCTGCTGAGCCCCACTCCCCACCCCTGGTCCCTGTCTGTTTTCACCATTCATCCCCTAAAGCCCAAGTCTGGCCCCAGCGTTTGAGCCTTAGCCCACCATCCTTCATTTCTGATTTCTCTCCTCTGAAGAGATAAGGACGACCCAGAGCCTCTTGGTGTGTTTTACATCAAAGGGCACTGAAGGGTCCTGACAGGCTGGATGTCAGTGCTGTAAATAAACCATTAATCACTCTGCCATTTCATGGACACACGCTTCCAAGAGGCCACGAACTTTCTCCAGGTCACTAATATAAACCACATCTTCCCTAAGTCAGTGGGTGAGGCAGGGTGGAGGTGTCAGCGCCAGAGAGCAGGCTCCCTCATTGACACACCATTACTTTCCTCTTAACCCCTCAGGTCGTTGCTACAGTCCCAGTGGATCGTAAATGGTCAATTAAAAGAAAGATGGTTGAAATGAATTAAACAAATGAAATCACAGCTTTGGGGAACGTCTACATCGAGGACCAGCTGCTTCCATCCCTCCTAAGCTCTCCACCTCTGGATCGGGCACCAAAAGAAAGGCCACCAGGGACACAACAGGACATTAATGATTTTGCCACAGTTCCAAAGCAACGCTCCTTGGCAGGCCCCCGTGGTCAGAGTTTCAAGATTTAGAGCCCGGGAAAAATGCATGAAATACCTTTCCAGAACAGTTTCTCCTCTGCATGACGAGGTCACCATTACCTGCCCAGTGACGTGGGTCTGAGGTGGCCAACATCACCCATGGGGACCAAGTGCTCAGGGTAGATTCATTCATTCATCGGGCATCTGCTTTGGGCCCAGTGAAGACAGGCAAGGACCCTGCTTTCACGGCATTTACATTCCTTGGGACAGGCAGCCAATAAACAAATCAGAGAAATGTAGACAGTGATAGGGCTATAAAGAACATAAAAGCAGGAAGTGGTGTAAATAGAGGTGGGGCAAGTGGCTCCTCGGTTCACCGGGAAGATAAGATCATTCATTCACTCGGTCAGCAACTAACCATGGCAGTGGGCACGGGGACTTATCAACAAGCACAAAGCAGGACGGCCTGTTTGAAAGACCTTATATTTCTTTTGGAAAGATGAGATTAACCTGCCAGAGTCAGTAAGAAATTGTGTATATGCAAATTGGGAAATGCAAAAGCAGAGTTTCAAAATATAATGCAGTGACAGGGCCAAACAAGAGTGAGGCAAGACAGGCTTCTCAGAGAAGATGAGTCTCAGCGGTTGGGAATAAATTGTGCATCTGGGTTTTGTCAGGGAGAAGAGCCTTAGGTCCTTGCAACTGAGCCACTGGGAACTGAACTTGGGATTTCGTCCAGCATATTCCCCAATGCTGACCTGTCAGTCAAGAGAGATAAGGAGTCACCAGCCTGAGGTCACATTTGGAAGGAAAGGCAGAAAGAGAAATAACACTACATTTGTAAACACTGAATGCCTTCCCCCCTCAGAAGCAATGCCTGTCCCCTCACCCCAACCCATACCACTTTCCCCCCCTCGCCACAGCTACACTAAACATCTCCCCAACACTTTAATCAAAAAGTGCCTCTTTCACATCTTCATGTGTCTGGCTCCTTGTTAACTGAGCCTCAGCTCAATTATCTCCACCTCTGAGAGGCCTTTGCCTGGTGTCCCATCACCTTCCCAGTCCTCTTTGGTCACCTCCTCTGATATATTTTCTTCAGAGTGCTTCACTATCTGACATCTTTGTCCCTTTATTTATTTGCTTGCTGTCCATCTTCCCTCTCTAGAAAGTAAGCTTGATTTAAGCAGGAAGCTGTGTGTGTTTCCTGCTGTATCCCCACTGCTAAAATGCTTCCTAGGGCATGGTATAAGCTTAATAACTACTCACTGAATTCATTAGTTAGTGAAGTGCCTATTCTGTGCCAAGCAATATGCTAGGCTCTTTTCATACCTATGATATGACATTTAATCCTCATGACAAGGGCTACAAGGCAGGTATCACAGGTGCTCATTTTACCGACGAGGAAATGGAGGCCCAGAAATGTTAATTAACTTACTCAACCTGACACGGTTAATAAGCAACTACCAACTCACGACTGTCTAACCCTAACATCTGCGTGCTTTCTATTCCACTATCTTCTTTCTTTAAGGAAACTAGGAAGTGAAATCAGGAATATAAAGGATCTTTAAGGTTGAGATTGACACACCACAGTCGCAGACCCAGGAAAGTCGGTCCAGTTGTCATGTCAAGATCAGAAACACCAGGGTTGGTCTAGACCAGCACAAGCAAAGAGAGTGAGCTTGTTCACACTCACCTGCTGGGACAGGACTGGGCCTAGCAAGGTCACCATCAGAAGAGTGATGGCATTCTAAATATTTAGGTATACCAAGAGGTGCACACTTGGGTATGCGTCAGGTACACCTGGCCTCATTGTGTTTTGTGGTAGTTTGAAGCTGAATGGACCCCAGAAGATCATGGTCTGAAGGATAATCCACACCTGTGGGTGTAAGCCTATTGTGGGTGGGACATTTTGATTAGGTTATTTCAGTTGCAGCATGCCCTAAGTGGGTGTTAATGCACTTACTGGCATCCTTTATAAATGAATGAATACAGAGAGAGAGACAGAAAGACACAGAAGCTGAGAGAGAACGCTCCAGAAGCCAGAAGCTGAAAGTAATGAAGCCCAGAAGAGAAGGAAGAGATAAGGAGACACTGCCATGTGTCTTGATATCTGACAGAGGAGTCCAGGATTGCTGGCAGCCTGTCTTCAGGAAGAAGATGTTGTCTTGTTGATGCCTTGATTTGGGCATTTTCATGGCCTCAGAACTGTAAACTTGTTAAGTGATCAATTCTTATTTTTAAAAGTCAGCCCATTTCGGTACATTGTATTTCGGCAGCCAGCAGACTAGAACACTGTTCTAATTCTGTTTACTCCCCAGGGCTCCAACAAATAGAGAATAAGCAAGGAGCTTTCTAGATTGGGCAATAGCTTATACAATGCTTGGAGTTTGGAATCACTATTGGGGGAGGGGTGATGTCTTGCCTTGAGGGTAGAAAGAGAGAATTAGAATCATATATGATATACATATATATAAACCAAGGCTGACCTGGCCTGGTCTAGTCCAAGGTATCCAAAAGAGATTTCAAATGGCAAATAAACCTCATTGCTGGTAGAACTCCAGTCAATGGAAATGGCTATGGAGAAAGACACAGAAGGTCTGTCAGTTCTGGCACCAGTGGTGGCAGGGAGCTTCCATGCACCGTGTATTCGCTATCCTTGCTGTGGAATTGTGCTTGGCTTCCACATGAATTTGTTGCTGTGAAATAATAGCAGTCAGCATGGGGTCAGCAATCTACATTCTGGGCAGAAATTCTAACACCCCAAACATACACAGAAATAAATTTCCTGACTGTTTTACTCCTTGAGCAGACAGTACGAGGGGAGCTGGCATATACTGAGTACTTATTATGTGCCTGGTATTACAAAGTTATTTATATTTCTCCAATTCACAAGCATTATTCCCATTTTAAAGATGAGGAAAGTGAGGCTTAAAGAGGTTTAAAAAATTATCCAAGGTCACAAAGGTTAAATAAGGATTAAAACTCAATTCTCTCTGATTTCAAAGTTAGTGTTGTTTCTACTATACTGACAGTTCTCAGATACGAGTCCACAAACTTGACAAAGCTTTCACCAATTCAAGGCAAAATAAGAGAAACAAGGACAACAGAGTACATTTCCTTAAGTCTACATTATCCGTTGTAAGACAAATGATTAGTTTAATAATATATTGGGGGGGGAAATACTATAGTAAATGTGCTGGTTGATTAAGAAAATAGATATGCTGATTTCAAAATTCTTAGAATATGACAAAGGCATGTGTTAGATCTGAGGAAATAAGGAATATGTTGGTGTTGGATTCCAACTGTCCCATCTTCAGAACCATACATTTACTCTATGTCCTTCCTAATTTTGGATGTTTAAAGCTTTCTTTTATAAAATCCTAAGATTATGGGATGGTACCTATTTTTTTAAAAGCTGTGGTTAACAAAAATAAAATGTGATAGTGTTCTCTGGTCTTGTTGCATATTTACTTTTACTATTTGAAAAATCACAGTGTTTGAGAACCAATACACTGTATGCTATGGAGTCCCATTCCCTAAGACAAAACTTGTAAATTCGATAGTTCCTGAGTCAAATTCAGCCCGCAGAGGTATTTTGATTTGGCCACTGTGAATGGTAAAAACTGGTGTTGACTGACAGTATTTTGAACAGGAGAATTTACTTGGAACTCTGGGTTTCTGGTTTCTCTTTAAAATTCAGAAGATCTGGCTACACTGGCCCTATATCCCCTCATGGAACATACAGCAGGATGGTGACTGCTCCCTGCTGAAGAGACACACTGCCCAGACGATCATATTCTCTCCCACTTCCTGCCGTATGGTATCTGAAACGATTGTTGCAGTAATGACCCCAGTGTGCCTGTGCCTCTCTAAATCCACCCCTTGGGTTGTTTTCTCCCACACTGACTCTGGACTTGCCCACATGACTGATGTTGGTAAATGGGATGACAGCAAATGTAGATAGAAGCAGAAGTTTGGAAAGTGCTGTACACAGGGGCTTGTCATTTCTGGCTGCTGAGAATTATAAGACCACCACATAAATAAGCCCAAGCATGCATGCTGAAAGGAACATGAGGAGGAGAACCAAAGCTTCCTGGCAAACAACCTAAGGTCACCCCACTGAGGCTATCCTAGGTATCCAGCCCAACTGAGTCACCCGCTGACCACAGCCATACGAATGAGCCCAGGTAAGACCAGTGGAAGATCCACCTGGTTGAGCCCAGCCCAAACTGCTGAGCCACAGATTCATGCACTAACAAATGATGGTTGCTTTAAGCTATTGAGCTTTGAGGTGTTTTGTTAGACAACAAAGGCCAACTGATAGCACACTCATGATGTTGCTCATTTCCCTTAACTACTGAGGCATGAAGGCATTTGAATTTGTAACCTCTGTCTTAAGATGTCTAAGACACTTTCCACTTGCATAAATACACATGCACACACTTACACATGCATGCATATATATATTTATGGGCACTTGATCATTAAATGAGAGCAAAGAATACATATTGCTCACTGCTGCTGCTTTTGCCCCTAGAACAGCACCTGGCACACAAATGGCTCTTAGTAAATACATTTTGAATGAATAAATGAATTTACAAGTGTTTAGCAAAGTAGCTTAATTTAAAAGTAGACTGAGATGGTATAATCTAGGAATGCCTGGAATGTAGAATGATAGTGACTAAATGTACATTAAAAAATGTTTTTGCATGAGAAAGAACAAAGGAATGTCAATATTGCATGTCAACATAGGTGGTAATTCATATTTTAAAACTTTAATTTATGTGTGAGATTAAAGCAAAAAGTGTTTATTTGGTACAACATTTACATTTTGACTAGTGCATTTCCTAATATAACTTATATGGGCAGTTTAATTGAACACCATAAACATGGAACCTTGAAAAGGGCATGAGACTTTGTAGTTTTGTCCAGAGTGATGCCCTGATAAATCCCAGAGTGATTTGGACACTGAATAAAAGTATTTGCAAACTCCCCTTGGGGGAATGGTGAGAAGGGGAAAATTCAACTTTCCCATTTGGAGAATTCCTGATATTCTCACAATGAGGACAACCAAATCAATGGGTTGAGCCCTCAACCTTGGGGTTTGTTCATATGAAACTTATCCCCGCAAAGGATAAACTAGGCCTACTTAAAATTAGGCCTAAGAGTCACCCCCAGAGAACCTCTTTTGATGCTCAGATGTGGCTTATCTCTCTCTCAGCCAACACAGCAAGCAAACTCACTGCCCTCCCCCTCTCTACATGGGACATGACTCCCAGGGGTCTAAACTTCCCTGGCAATGTGGGACAGAAATCCTAGAATGAATTGGGACTCAGTACCAAGGGATTGAGAAAAACTTCTTGGCCAAAAGGGGGAAGAGAGAAATGAGACAAAATAAAGTGTCAGTGGCTGAGAGATTTCAGAGTCAAGAGGTTATTCTGGAGGTTATTTTTATGCATTTTATAGATATCCTCTTTTTAGTTTAAGGTATAATAGAGAGGCTAGAGGAAAGTGCCTGAAACTGTAGAGCGGTGTTCCCATAGCCATGTTCCTTGAAAATGAATGTATAATGATACAGCTTTCACAATGTGACTATGTGATTGTGAAAACTTTGTGCTCCTTTTATCTATGATATGGATAGATGAGTTAAAAATATGGATTAAAAATAATAATAGGGTGAAAAAATGTTAAAATAAATTGAGTAGACAAATATTAGTGAACAATGAAAGGGAGTGGTAAGGGGTATAGAAAATAAACAGATAAATAAAGTAGCCCAGAGGTGGTCACCATTCCCTAGGGCCTAGCACCATTGGAATCTCTGAGAAAATCTCCAGGTAGATTTAAGGATCACTGGAAATCCATTCCAGCCAGGCCCACTTTCTTTCCAGACACCATGCTGTATGTGCTAAACTAGTTTCTGGAGAGTCAGCACATGTGAACCAATTCAACTGGGATTGAGGTTTGACAAGCCTGGTAATAACAACCTATTTGTCATTTGTGCTTAGCTTTCTGCTGGTGTTGACAGAGGTCTAAATGGCAAGGGGACTGTCATATGAAGGTTGAAGGAAATACGGTGTAGCTGTGAGTGTCAGCTGAAGAATAGCCAAAACAAGAGCTGGATCATATTTACCTACTGAGTGAATCATGA
The DNA here is from genome assembly GCF_023851605.1 of Tamandua tetradactyla. Taxonomy (NCBI): domain Eukaryota; kingdom Metazoa; phylum Chordata; class Mammalia; order Pilosa; family Myrmecophagidae; genus Tamandua; species Tamandua tetradactyla. The sequence continues at coordinate 54,103,318 of NC_135345.1, forward strand.
CTGTTCTTTTTCAAAGGACTGCAAAAAGGAATGCCACATGAAGAAAAACACTAAATATTCTGAACACTCTTAAATAAACACGTATCATCGTGTTACCTTCAGAAATAAATGTTCAGCAGAGTAAGCGGCACACACACACCCCCCACTCTGCGAATTTTACCACTTCTTTATTCATTCTCTTTCTTTCCTCAAAATTAAGAGGATGTTCACTAAATTAATCATTCTTGAGAGACATAACTACTGGGAAGCCATAACAATTGGAGAAGTGGGAAGCAACTTGTAAGGAAAAGTCTGGAAGTCATAGACTGCAGTATAATAGCCTACTTAATTGTTTTACAACTGGGCCAGGCAGTCTGTCTAAATCCTACTTTCCCCATTTATACATTGATGGAAATACTATCTACTCTGCCTGCTTTTGGATTATTGAGAAGATTAAATAAAATGGCATAAGGGAAAATGTCACTTAAATGTTAATGATTATAGAATAAAAATGGCGACAATCAATAGAACACAGGGGGAGAAATAAAATTGGCGCAAGACCCTGCTACAAAGGTTCTTTGGCTGAGCTGCTTTGTAAGCAGTGTGAGCAGAGATAGGGGACACCAAACCAAAGCATCAAGATAGGAAGCAGGGAGGAATCAGGACCAGGGTAACAGGGTGGGATCAGAAACAGAAAGATGTGCATCATTTCAGGAAGTAGATGCATGAAAAAGAAATAGGTTGCAGAGACACCGGGAGTCAGTAGCAGAAGGCACTGGGCATTATTGAGTGGGCACCCACCATTTCTGCCTGCCTGCTGACCTTTTTTTGATTATACCATTGAGCTCCCCTGCTAGGATTTCTCCATTCCTGCATTTCATACACCCTACTCACAGCCTGACCAAGAGCTCCCCCTGTGACCAGATCTATTCCATCAGATTTGCTTTGCTGGGAATGGAAATCTTTATTGGCGTGACACAAAGATGGAAAATAATTGGAGCAGATATGTTCCTTAGCAGCCCCCATGAATCCTGCACAAAAATCTCCAAGCCTGCCCTGATTCCAGTCCTTTCCAAGGTCTCATTAGTCAATGCTTCCTTGATTCTATGAGCCACCTGATATCTTCCTTTTTTCTCTAAGTTAATCAAAGACTGTCACACTGCTTGGAAACAAGCAAACAAATGCAACTGATGGAGGCATCTACTTAATTTCTCTTTTCATAGACTTGGACAAGTCTCTTACATATCTGTTGTTCTTGGTGGGGTTGGCCCTTCTCTTGTTTCTGCAAAGTTGTCAGACATAAACTGAATAAACATTGGGCCTTTGAACAAGATATAGGGGCATGGTAAGCCTGAAGCTGCCTTGGAGAGGCAGATAAAGCAAAGCTGCCTCCAGAATGTAAGGGCAGAATGGGTGAGCAATGACTCAGTACAGGGCAAATGGTCATTAGACCACCATAACTAATTTTACATTCCGCAACAGAGGACGAGATGAGGCAGCACATTGATGTGGCTAAAACCATGGACTCCTTGGGCTCGAAGCCTCATTCTACCATGTGGAAGCCATGTGATCTTGGAAAAGTTCCTTAACTTATTTGCCCCCTTTACCCTTTTGGTATTTGTCATGCACCTAGAATCATACTTGGCACATACCAAGGGCTATATAAGGGCTTTTTAAGAAAAATTATAAATTTTTCCCTTAAGAAAAGGCTGGGAATCTGTGAGGTGGTTTAGCCTGGAGAGGAGAAGTCATTAAAGAAATAAATAAAACCTCTCAATAACAATATGAACTTTGCCAAGATGGCCACACAGTATTTGACACTGAGAAGAGAATCAAAGGAAATCGGCAAAGATGGCCCTTGTGTCATGACTGTTTGGGGTCAGCTATATCAATTGACCCTTATTTATTTTGTCTGAGAAGATGAGGATTAGGCTTCCCCAAGAGGGTAATGAGGCATTGGCCCAGTGATCCATGTAATGGCAAACAATCTGAAAACACTGGCAGAAAGAATGACCCTGACCCCCTTAGACTATGGGCAGTGTTCCTGGAAATTTTTCTTGTTTCTTGGTAGAGTCAGGCCTGCCTAGGAGCACCACCCTTCTGACTCTTTGCCATTTCAGCTACTGACTTCATGTCTCACCCAATAGTGAAACACCATTTTACCTTGGTGATGGGCAGGCAAAAAGAGGAAACCCAGGTGGCGAGTGTGAGATATGGACAGCTTCTGCTCACCTACACCCATTGCTGTGCAATCTCGCTGGCCCTTTTCATGTTCCAACTATCTCCCAAAGGTGGAAGTTCCCTTCCAGGTCAATCTCCCTGGTTTTTGGTTGGTATATTCTAGTTGCCTGCTCAATGAAGACAGACTGTGGCATATGAGCAGAAAAAGGTAAAGAAAGAGAATGAAACAAGGAAATATTAATGATAATCTGAGACAGGATGAGTGAATTATTAGAACTAGAATCACTCTTGGCATCAGCTCCAATTTAACTGTTCCTATTTAGCTAGAAGTATCTGTTAACAGTTATTTCTTATATCTCCTTCTCATGGTTATCCCTGAACCACTTGTTACAAGAGGCCCAGGCAGGAAATCTTTCTCCATTTGACTTTTACACCCAAGTGGAGACCTGTTGGTGGTAGAGCCACAAGAGGGTTTCTGTCACTCCCTCTTTGTCCACACTGTGTCCCCAGAAACTTTCCAGTTCCCAGCTGCTACAGCCATTACTGGCCATGAACTTGCACACACAGTCAGTCCCCAATTTTCCTCATATTCCTCTTTCAAAATGTCTTCCATTTGCTTTCCATTTCTGGCCATGCATATTCCTGTCTTTAGTAGGGCTATTTTAAGACCTTCACAGGCCCTAGGCATTCTTACCTTTGGAGGCCCCACTCCACCTTAAAGCAGATATCTTTAACTATACCCATATCCATCATCACATATAATTTACCAGTAATAATAGATGAGTCATTTTGCAGTTGACTGGTTGACATACTATGAGTTTTCATAGATATTTAATTAAATATGTGGCTGCTTTCAGTTTAGTCGGAGGAGAAGTACACAACTCAGGGTAAGAGGAATTAGCTCTGTATGTGCATAGAACAAAGGCTTGATCTTGGCAACTTCACACTTCTCAGAAACAGCAAGTGTGGGCACCCCTTTAATATCAAGGTGCATGTGTGCTCTAGAAGAGGGACAATTCTGTTCTTCATTCTCAGCAGATAGCTCTGAACTAGCATCTAAAACAGTAGATCTAGTGACCTACTGTTTGGTCTAGTGACCAAGATTATGCTCCTAGATTTTCTACCCTGAGCCAAAAAAAAAAAACTAAAGGCAAAGAAAGAAGAAGGCATCTTGCCCAAAGTCACCCGAGTGATGATGAGAAAGGGAGAACAGGAGAAAGAGGAGTGCCATTTTACTAACTCTTGCTATACAAGAGGGATCTTGTGTCCATGCAGTATTCCTATTCCTACAACAATCCTGTGAAGTACATCTTATCATCCTCCTCTTATGGCTGAGAAAACTGAGGCTCAGAACAATTGATTAATTTGGTCATAATCACACAGTTACTAGTGGTTGAGATAGGATTAGAACTTATTTATACCTGTTTAACTCCAAAGTTATGCTTCCAATTTTGCACACTGTTTTCTTTTTCTTTTTTTTTTTTTCTCTCTTTAAAAAAATGAATGAAATGGTTAAGCCAATTAGACTAACAACCAACCTCTCTTTGGTGGAGCACTGGATTTCATTATTCCTGAGTTACTAGCCAATGAAGAAGCATTTATTTACAGGCTTCTGTTTTTCATTGTGACATGTAACAGTGATTGCTCCAGGCTGGTACAATGCAGTTCTGTGTTGGTTTAATTGTTGGGAATCTTAAAGTTACCCTCTGCTCCTCTCTAAACCCATATGCCAAGTCCCCCAAATTGAAGGCTGGGTTGTTATAGCTCATGCTGTTGCTGACATGATCTCCCCACTGCTGGCAGAGGGAGACTATTTTGTTGAACAGACTTTTGCCCTCTAACTGCCTCTTGTGTTGCCCAGGTTGATCAGGCCAATCTATGGCCACAGTTGTATGTAATTGGTTAACTTCACTCACTGTCTCCGGTGTTTATGGTTCTCTGCCTGATTCCAAGTGACAAATGGATAGCCAAAGGCACGGGCTTGACCCTAAATGAACTCATGTTTGATTGTCTCCATCCCAGTGTGCAGGTCAGCACTCAGATACTCACATAGATCTTGTTCAGCTCTTAATTGATTTCCATGTGAATTTATGGGCCAATTGGTAGAACTGGGGTGTGCAGGTTCAAAACTGATGTGTACCTCAGAAAAACCATGTTCTTTAATCCTGATTCAGCGTTTGTTGCTGTGATCTTTTCTGAGTAAGTTGTTTCTGTGGAGATATGACCAACCCAATTGTGGACAAGGCCTTTCGCTTAGGTGGTTTACACAGAGATGTGTCTCCACCCATTCAAGGTAGGTTACTTACTAGAGTCCTTTAAGAGAGAACTAGTTTGGAAAAACTTCAGAGCTGACACAAAGACATTTGGAGATGCAGAAAGAAAACACCCCTGGGGAAGGTGTTTGAAACTAAGAGCCAAAAGACCAGCAGATGCAAGCCATGTGTCTTCCCAGATTGGCCCTTCTTGAGTCAAGTTATTTTTATCTGGATGCCTTAGTTTGGACATTTTTATGGCCTTAGAACTTTAAACTTGTACCTTAATAAATTCCTTTTGAAAAAGCTAGCCCATTTCTGATACATTGCATTTCCGGTATCATTGACAAACTAAAACAGGGAGTATTGGGCACATTCACAGAGCTGGTGAGTGACAGCCTATGGTAACTATCATTTTAGAGTTTATTTCAAATAAAGTCCTGGACTTAGGAAATTTTGCCCACCCAATGCTAGGAAGGTACCATGATTTCTGTGAAGCAAGGCTCCCAAATTTCTCCTGAAAGCAGGAATTCAAAGAGCAGTTCACAAGTCATAGGACAGGAAGTTCTCTAATAGCAATTTCTTTTCTTTGCTTAGCTTCTGGGCTGCCTGCTGCACATCAACCATCAACAAATGAGGAACTGTGTCTAGCTCACACTTCTGTTTTCCACTCAAGGTCTATTTATACATGCATATTAATACCTTCACCTTAAGAATCGTTATGTATCAAGAAAATGTTGTTCAAGCTCTGTAAAGTGCAGTGAAGAGGGAGGGACAGGCCCTACATAAGAAGTTTGAAGTGGTCTTAGATACAGCTCTGCTTTTCAGTGGATGTACATTTCTACTATCGCTTTACCCCTCTGGCTCCTGTTTCCTCATTTGTAGAAGGAGGAGGAGAAGAAAGAGAAAGAGAAGGAGAAGGAAGAAAAAGAAGAGGAGGAGAAAAAAGAAAGAGAAAGAGAAGGAGAAGGAAGAAAAAGAAGAGGAGGAGAAAAAAGAAAGAGAAAGAGAAGGAGAAGGAAGAAAAAGAAGAGGAGGAGAAAAGAGAAAGAGAGAAAGAGAGAGAAAGCAAGAAAGAAAGCAAAAAAGCAAGGAAGCAAGCGACAAAGAGAGAAGGAAGGAAAGAGAAAGAGATTGTACTAGATAAATTATTCAAAGGACCCCTCCAGCTTTCTACTTCATGTATTTTGAGGCTGTTATTAGCTATATAATCATTTAGAATTATTATGTCCTCTTCATAAATTAACCCCTTTTTAATGTAATAACTTTTATCACTGGAAATATTCTTTGCTCTGTGTTTTAGTTTGCTAAGGTGGCAGGAATGCAATACACCAGGGATGGATTGGCTTTTATAAAGGGGATTTATTTAGTTACAGACTACTAATTTGAGAAAGCACAGAGTGATGTCTGCTCCCCTTCTCTTCCAGCTTCTGGGTTTAAATGGCTTTTCTGGGAACATCTCCTTTCTGCATCTCCAAATGTCTGGGTCTGAGCCAGCTCCGAGTGCTGAGCTGAGGTGTGCTGGGCTTCTCAACTCTGCTCTGACCTCACTCTTTTAAGCCTCCAGCTAATTAAATTAAATGTCACTCATTGTGGAAGGCACACCCTTTAGTCAAACGCAGATGTAATCAACCATAAATGAGTTTCACATGCTGGTAATTTAATTCCACAGCAACAAAACAACTGGGCATCAGCACCCGGCCAAGTTGACACCTGAACCTAACTACTACACTCTGTAATCCACTTTGTCTAATTATTAGTATAGTCATTCCAGCTTTCTTTTGATTCATGTTAGCATGATACATCTTTTCCCATCTTTTACTTATAACCTGTTTGTGTCCCATATTTAAAATGCACATCTTGTAGGAAGCATATATGTGGGTCTTGCTTTTTACTTCTGCCTTTTAACTGGAATATTTAAGCCATTTTAAACATTCACATTTAATATGATTATCAAAATGGTTAGATTTAAATCTATCAATGTACTCTTTATTTTCTATCTATTCTATATTTTCTTTGTTCTCTTTTAGTTCCTTTTCTGACTTTTTTATTGAGTATTTACTGTGATTCCATTTTATTTCTATTGTTAGCCTACTGCACACTGGCTTATTACAAACTGGCCACTGTTTCCTCATTTGGAAAAGAAGGAGGAGAAGAAGAAGGAGAAAGGGAGGGGGGAAGAGGAGGAGAAGAAGAAGAAGAAAAGAGAAAGAAAGAAAAGAGAGAAAAAGAGAAAGAAAGATTGGATTAGATAAATTATTTCACAGGACCCCTCCATTGTCAGCTTATTAACATACTTATTGTGGTGTTATTACACAATGGTTATGTTAGAGATAATAGAATACATCTTTAACTGAGCACGGTCTACCTTAAGTAATATTATTCCACTTCATGTGTAGGATAAAAACTTTACAATAGTACACTTCCATATCTCCCCTCCCAAACTTTATATTATTATCACACATTCTACTGTTACACAACTTGCTATTAGTTTTTAAACAGTCATTTGTCTTTTAAAGAAATTTAAATAAGAACAATTTCTTATATATTTACGCATGTCATTACAATATCCAGTGCTGTTTATTCCTTTTTTCCATATGATATAATTTTCCATCATCCTGAAGGACTTTCTTTAACTTTTTATGGTGCTGATATATTTTTTTCAGCTTTTGTAATTCTGAAAAAGTCTATTCTGCCTTTGTCTTTGAAAGACATTTTGCTGGGTATAGAATTCTGGGTTGACCTCTTTTTCAGTTATTTAAAGATATTACTCCACTATCTTCTCATTTGGATTGCTCCTGACAAGAAATCAGCTGTCATTCTTATCTTTGTTCATCAGTATATAACATTTCTTTTCCCCTCCATCTGGCAGCTTTTAAGATTTCCTTTTTAGTGTTTTAAATAATTTGATTATAACACCCCTTGGTATAGTTGTTTTCATGTTTCTTGTATTTGAGATTCCTGGATCTGTAGATTTATAGTATCATCAAATTTGAAAATTGTTTTCCCATTATTTCTTCAAATGTCTCTCCCCTTTTTTGGGGGGACTCTAATTATACATGTATTAGGCCACTTATAGTTGTTCATAGATGCTTATTGCAGTTAAAAATTATTTTTTATTTCAATATTTCATTTTGGATAATTTCTATTGCTATGTATTCAAGTTCACAAATATTTTCTCCTGCAATATCTATCTTCCTATTTATCACAGTATATTTTTCATCATGAATCTCTGAAAGTTCTATATGGATCTGTCTTATATCTTCCATGTCTCTATATAACTTTTTGAACATAAGTAATACAGTTTTAATAATTACATTAATATCCTTCTTTGCTCATTCCAACACTTATGTCATCTAAGTCAATTTCAATTGACAGTTTTTTCTTTTCATTTGGGGTCATATTTTCCTGTTTCTTTGCATGCCTTGTAATTTTTGGTTGGATATCAGATGTAAATTTTACCTAGATGGGTGCTGAATATTTTTGTATTCTTATAAATATGCTTGATCTTTGTTCTGGGACATAGTTAAGTCAGTTGGAAAAGACTGATCTTTTAAGGTCTTGCTCTTAAGACTTGTTATTTGAGGAAACAGCGGTACTCACACTAGTCTGTTTATTCTCCACCAAGGAGGCAAGACATTTCTGTGTATGAAACAACCCTCATAACCCAGTGAAAATGAAATTAAAAACCCAATTTTAAAAGAGCAAAACAGGGTGGGCCACAGTGGCTCAGCAGGCAGAGTTCTCACCTGTCATGCCAGAGACCCGGGTTCAATTTCTGGTGCCTGCCCATGCAAAAAAAAAAAAAGGACAAAATATTTGAAAGCTCATCTAAAGAAATATATAGATGGAAGATAACCACTTAAAAATATGCTCAACATAATTTATCATTAGGGAAATGTGCATTAAACCACAATAGATACCCTACACATCTGTTAGAATGGCTAAATATTTTATTTATTTTTTTACTTGATATATATTATATATTTAAATACCACACAATCATCCAAAGTGTACAATCAATAGTTCACAATATCATCATATAGCTATGCATTTATCATCATAATCAACTTTTTTTTCTTTTTTGTGAAAACATATATTCAAAAAAATCCAGTAAATTTCAAAGTACACTGTGACAATTAGTTGCCGAACAGATTTCAGAGTTTGGTATGGATTTCAGTTCCAAAGTTTAGGCTTTTACTACTAGCTGCTCCAAGACACTGGAGACTAAAGGAAATATCAATACAATGATTTGGCAATTATACTCATTGGTTAAACCCTACCTTCTCTGTATAACTCCACCATCACTTTTGATCTTTCTTTTGCTCTTTAAGGGTATTTGGGCTATTCCTATTCTAACATTTTCATGTTGGAAGGGACTGTCAATAATATGGGGTAGGGAGATGTAACTAGCTGATGTTCTGGAGAGGCTGGCCCCTCTGGGACTTATCTTGCTTAGGGACCCATCTGGAAGTTTTAGGTTTCTGGAAAGTAACCCCTAGTATGTGGAACCTTAGTAGCATCTCATATAACTCTCTAGGTGTTCTTTAGGTTGGCAGGAATGATTTTGGTTGGGGGTTGGCAAACTATGGTTGGTAGCAATGTCTAACTGAAGCTTGCATAAGAGTGGCCTCCAGAGTAGCCTCCCAAGTCTATTTGAACTCTTGCAGCCACTGATACCTTATTTGTTACAATTCTTTTCCCCCTTTTGGTCAAGAAGGCATTATTGATACCATGGTGCTAGGGCCAGGTTCATCCTTGGGAGTGATATCCCATATCATCAGGGAGACTTTCAACCTGATGTCATGTCCTATGTAAAGTGGAGGGCAATGATTTCACTTGCAGAGTTGGGCTTAGAGAGAGGGAGGCGACATCTGAATGACAAAGAGGTCCTCCAGAGGTAACTCTTATGTATACCTATAGGTAAGCTAAGCATCTCCGCTACATAAATAAGCTTTCAAGAGCAAGAAAATGATTAAATACTTTTAACTGGCCATATCAAGTGCTGGTGAGGATGTGGAGGAAAGGGATTTTTCATACATTGCTCATGGGAATGTGAAATGGTTTAACCCTGGAAATCAATTTGACAGTTTCTGTAAAAGTTAACCATGCTGAGCAACTAGTAAACAGTCAAGAACTGTAAAGAACAACCACTGACAGGACATCAGTGACCAGACATATTTCCTATACCAGTCTGGAATGGGTGGAATGGCTGCGATCACATACAAAACTGTAAATCTCCCAGCCTGTGGAGGCTGGTACCCCTCCCCCATGGGCATGGCCGGTTGGCCCCCTGAGGGGAACAGAAACAGACTTTACTAGTAGCAAAGAAGTTAGCTCAACCTAGCTCTAACTGTGGAATTAGTTAACAAATTCTGAGTGCTGAAAACAGGCCCAGAGCTCAGATAAACCTGGACTAAGCACTAAAGGAACCAGGAGTTTTCCTCCAGCAGAGAGGGGGCAGGGCAGATGAAGAAAACGAATCAATCAATAAATAAGCAGAGGCTCTTTGAGTTGGACAGCACAAAATACTGCAAAAAGGCTGGACCCCAAGAAAAGGGGGCACAATGAGCATGGCACATAGAGTCTAGTACCAACTCCAACTTTTGATTGGCAAACCTAGGGAAGGGGATCCCCACTCTGAGAAGGTTTGCTTTTTCTTTTTTTTTTTCCTTTGTTTTTCCTTCTAACTTCTTAACAGCTAATTAGATAGAACTACAAGCACTCTCAGGCTCTTGCACTGCCCCAGGCAAGGGTAGAATTCAGGTATGTCTGAGAGACAAAGTAAATAGGTGAAAGGGGCAATTCCCTGAAGGGTGTATATTCCCAAGAAGGGGGGGTAGGGCCAAGCTCAAGTGGGGACCTTCCTTCAGTGAATTCAGTACCCAGGAGCTGGAAAATGAAAGTAATCACCTATTACCTCAGCCTAGATCTCAACCACAACCCTGGAAGGGAAAGGCTGCTGAAATTATTAGCACCAAATCATTTTATGCTGGTGGGGCACTGCAGGCTAACAAGTGCCACGTGCTGGGCAGGATAGGAAAAACAGAGACTAGAGATTTCATTGAAAAGTCTGACAACCAGCTGGGTCTCACCCTCAAGAAAGCTATACACTGGTGACTCTCTCCTCTTGAGATGTGGGCCTGTCTAATCCAGGAAAATCTGACTGGGGTCAATCACATCTGAGGAGAACCTCCTCAAAGAAAAAAGCTCCATATAGGCAGCACAAGAAACAGAAAAACAAGAACTGAAAAATTTGGATCAGTTAAACAGAACCTATGCAAGAGATCTAGAATAAGTTCAATGAAAAGCCAAAGAACAGATAGAGAACAAAGCTGACCAATAGGAAAACCTTAGGCAAAAGAGAGAAACAACCTCCAGAATAAACTAATTGAGGAAATCAAATGCCTAGATGCCAGCAAAAAAAAAATAAGTCACACTAGGAAAATCAAAGATATGGCCCAGTCAAAGGAACAAACCAACAGTTCAAATGAGATAGAGGAGTTGAAACAACTAATTCGGGATGTTTGAACATATACACAAAATCTCATCAAAATTCAAATCAATGAGTTGAGGAAGGATATAAAGAAGACATTGGGTGAACATAAAGAAGAACTCAAAAGTTTACAAACAAATCGCTTATGACTTATGGGAATAAACACACAATATAAGAGATGAACAAATCAATGGAGACTGACAGCAATAAATTTGAAGAAGCAGAAGAAAGAATTAGTGAACTAGAGGAACGGAATCTGACATACAAAAGAAAATATGGGGAAAAGAATGGAAACGTATGATCAGGGTCTCATGGAATTAAATGAAAACATGCAGTGCACAAATATATATGTTATGGGTGTCCCAGAAGGAGAAGAGAATGGAAAAGGAGCAGAAAGAAGAAAGAAGGCAGGGGTATGATATATTTAAGATTCTGAAAGAGAAAAGTTGTTGACCAAGAATTCTATACACAGCAAAACTGTCCTTCAAAAAAAATGAGGGGGGAGTTTAAAATATTTTCAGACAAACAGGCACTGAGAAAATTGTGAATAAAGGACCAGCTCTACAAGAAATACTAAAAGGAGCACTGCAGGCAGATAGGAAAGAAAGGAGAGAGAGGTCTGGAGAAGAGTGTAGAGATGAAGACCATCAGTAAAGGTAACAAGATAAAAAATTAGATATGCCATGTAAAATCCAAAAGACAAAATGGTAGAAGAAAATACAACCTTTATAGTAATAACATTAATTGTTAATGGATTAAACTCCAATAAAAAGACATAGACTGGCCAAATGGATTAAAAAACAGAATCCATCTCTATGCTCTCTACAAGAGACTCACTTTAAACCCAAGGCCAAAAATAGATTGAAAGTGAAAGGCTGGGAAAAGACATTCCATGCAAACAACAACCAGAAAAAAAACAGGAGTCATTTTTCTAATATTGGACAAATTAGACTTCAAGTGCAAAACAATTAAAGGAGACAAAGATGGACACTATATATTAATAAAAGGAACAATTCAAAAAGAAGTCATAACAATCAAATATTTATGCACCAAGCCAGAGTTCCCAAAAATACATGAGGCAAACACTGACAATAGTGAAGGGAGAAGTAGAAACCTCTACAATAACAGTTGGAGACTTCAATTCCCCACTCTTATCAATGAATAGAACATCTAGACAGAGGATCAATAAGAAAACAGAATTTTTGAATAATAAACAAATGAATTAGACTTAACAGACACTTAGAGATCATTACACCCCACAACAGAAGGATACACATTTTTCTCAAGTGCTCATGGATCATTCTCAAGGATAGACCATATGCTGGGTCACAAAGCAAGTTTCAATAAATTTTAAAAGATTGAAATTATACAAAACACTTTCTCAGACCATACTGAAATGCATTAATAGGCAGAGGGCCAGAAAATTCACACAAATATATGGAGGTTAAACAATATACTCTTAAACAACCAGTATGTTCAGGAAAAAAAAATTATAAGAGAAATCAGTAAATAGCTCAAGGCAAATGAAATAGAAAATACGACATATCAACATTTATGGGATAGAGCAAAGACAGTGTTGAGAGGGAAATTTATTGCCTTAAATGCCTATATTTAAAAAGAAGAAAGAGCAAGAATCGAGGAATAAGCAGTTCACCTAAGAACTAGAAGTTCACCTGGAAAAACAGCAAACTAACAGAAAGTAAACAAAGGAAAGAAATAATGAAGATTAGGGCAGAAATTAATGAAGTTGAGAATATGAAAACAATCAGGAAAATCAACAAAACCAGAAGTTACTTCTTTGGGAAAATCGATAAAATTGATGGACCCTTAGTTAGGATGACAAAACAAAAAGAGAGAAAGAATGCATAAAATCAGAAATGGAAGAGGGGACATAACCACTGACCCTACAGAAATAAAAGAGGTAACAAGAGGATACTATGAGCAACTATATGTTAATAAACTAGACAACAAAGATGAAATGGACAACTTCCTAGGGAGGCGTGAACAACCAACAATGACTCAAAAGAAAAAGACAACCTCAACAAACCAATCACAAGTAAAGAGATTGTATCAGTCATCAAGAAGCTCCCCCAAAAAGAAAAATACAGGACCAGATAACCTCACATGTGAATTCTACCAAGAATTCAAGAAAAAATTAGTACCAATCTTGCTCAAACTCTTCAAAATTTGAAGAGGAGGGAAGCTACCTAACTCACTCCATGAAGCCAACATTCACTTAATCATAAAACTAGACAAACATACTACTAGAAAAGAAAATTGCAGACCAATCTCTTAAATGAATTTAGATGCCAAAATCCTCTACAAAATTCTTCCAAATTGAATTCAGCAGCACGTTAAAAGAATTATACATCATGACCAAGTGGGATTTACTCCAGGTATTCAAGGGTGGTTCAACAAAAGAAAATCAATTAATGTAACACACTCTATCAATAAGTCAAAACAGAAAAATCACATGATGATCTTGATTGATGCAGAAAAAGCATTTGAAAAAATTCAACATCTTTTCTTGATGAAAACAGTTCAAAGGATAGGAATAGAAGGGAACTTCCTCACCATGATAAAGAGGATATATAGAAAGCCCACAGTTAACATCATACTTAACCACAAAAGACTGAAAGCTTTCCCTCTAAGATCAGAAACAAGGTTAGGATGCCCAATGTCACCATTGTTATTCAACATTATGCTGGAAGTTCTAACCAGAGCAATTAGACAAGAAAAAGAAATAAAAGGCATCCAAATTGGAAAGAAGAGTTAAAATGCTCACTGTTTACAGATACTATTTGTTGAAAATCCCCCAAAACTCTACAGCAAAGCTACTAGAGCTACTAACTGAGTACAGCAAAATGGCAGTACAAGATCAACACTCAAAAATCAATAGTATTTCTATACACAAGTAACAAGCAATCTGAGGAGGAAATAAAGAAAAAAAACTCCATTTACAATAGCAACCAAAAGAATCAAATACTTAGGAATAAATTTACTAAGGACACAAAACACCTATACACAGAAAACTAAAAAGAATTACTAAAAGAAATCATGGAAGACTTAAATAAATGAAAGGGCATACCATGTTCAAAGATTGGAAGACTAAATATAGTTAAGATGTAAATTCTACCAAAATCAATTTATAGATTCAATGCAATACCAATTAAAATTCCAAGAACTTACTTTGCAGAAATAGAAAAACCAATAAACAAATTTATTTGTAAGGGCAGAGTGCCCTAAATAGCTAAAAAAAACCTTGAGAAAGAAAAATGAAGTGGGAGATCTCACACTACCTGACCTTAAAGCATATTACAAAGCTACAGTGATCAAAAAAAGCATGGTACTGACATAAAGATAGATATACTGAGCAATGAAATCGAATTAAGTGTTTGGAAATAGACCTTCTCATCTATGCAATTGATTTTTGACAAGGTGGTTAAGCCAACCCAACTGGGAAAGAATATCCCCTTCAATAAATTGTGTTTGGAGAACTGGATATTATATGCAAAATAATGAAAGAGGGTCCACATTTCACACTCTATACAAAAATCAACTTAAAAATGAATCAAAGACCTAAATATTAGAGTTAAGACCATAAAACTTTTAGAAGAAAATGTAAGGAAATAGCTTATAAATCTTGAGATAGGAGGTGGTTGTCTAGACTTTACACCCCAAGCATAAGCAATGAAAAAAGAAATGCATAAATGGGATCTCCTCAAAATTAAACAGTTGTGTACATCAAAGAACTTTGTCAGGAAAGTAAAAAGGCAGCTTACACAATGGGAGACAATATTTGGAAACTACATATCAGATAAGAATTTAGTATCCAGAATATATAAAGAAATTCTACAACACAACAACAAAAAGACAAACAACCCTGTTAAACAGTAAGCAAAAAGACATGAACAGACACTTTGGAAGAAGAAATACAAATAGCTAACAGGTACATGAAAAGATGCTCAACTTTCATGGTTATTAGGGAAATGCAAATCAAAACAACAATGAGATATAACCTCACATCCACTAGGTTGGTCACTGTCAGAAAAAGAGGAAATGACAAGTGCTGGAGAGGATGTGGAGAAAGAGGCACACTTATCCGCTGTTGGTGAGAATGTAAAATGATACAACTGCTCTGGAAGGCAGTTTAGTGGTTCTTCAGGAAGCTAAGTATAGAGTTGCCATATAATTCAGCAATCCCATTACTAGGTATATGTTCAGAGGAACTGAAAGCAAAGATACAAATGAACATTTGCACACCCTTGTTTATTACAGCATTATTTATGATTGCCAAGAGATAGAAATGGCCCAAATGTCCATCAACAGATGAGCTAGACAAGCTGTGGTATATACATTTGATGGAATATCATGCAGCTGTAAGACAGAATAAAGTCAAAGCATGTAGCAACATGGATGAACCTTGAGAACATTATGCTAAGTGAAATTAGCCAGAAACAAAAGGACAAGTACTGTATGGTCTCACTAATAAGCGAACATTAATGAGCAAATTTTGAGGGCTAAAGTGGAGAACACAGATTATCAGAGATAGAAAGAGTAGAGAGCAGGTATTTGATGCTAAAGGAATACAGAATGTTCAAAATGATTGATTGTAGAGATCAAGAAATGGATGGCACAATACTCTCATGGCAGCACAATACTGTAAGTATAATGAACAAAGGTGAGTATGAGTATGGTTGAAAGGGGAAGGTTAGGGGCACGTATGACACCAGAAGGAAAGATAGAATATAAAGACCTGACCGTAACTTAGCAAAACCTAGAGTGATCAATGATGGTGATTAAGTGTACAAATACAGAAACATTTTTGCATGTGGGAGAACAAATGAATGTCAACAGTGAAAGGTGTTGAAAATAGGATGGTATACAGGGAAAAAATACAATCCATGAAAGCTAGGGTCTATAGTCTAATAGTAATTTGCTTCCCCTGAATGTAACAAAGGCATTATGCCAAACTACATGTCAACAAGCAGAGGATATAGGGGAATGGTATGGATTCTTTGTGGAACCAAATGAAATGTCTTCGTATAGATTATGGTGGTGAACACATGGCTATTTACTTAGGTTGGACTGTATGATGTGCAAATAAAGCTGTTTAAAAATGAACGGAGAGAAACAAATGCTAGAGAAAATGTGGAGAAAGAGATGTGCCTATTCACTGTCGGTAGAGGAGTTGAGAGGTGCAGCCCCTCTGGACGGCAGTGTGGTGGTTCCACAGGAGGCTAGAACCATAGCCTATGGGTTGCCATATGATCTTGCAACCCCATTGCTAGGTATATACCTGGGGAAACTGAGAGTGGGGACACGAATGGACATTTGCACACTGTTGTTTATGGCAGCAGTGTTCGTGAGTCGCAATGGATGGAGGTGGTCTAAGCAGTACAATGACTGAGGAATGAAAGGGGGACTGTGATTTTTACCTACAACGGACTACTGAACAGCTGCAGGAAGGAGTGGTTGTGGGACATGCAACTGGGTGAATGAACCTTGAGGACAGTATGTTGAATGAAATATCAAAGTCAAAAAGACAAATGTTATCATGCCTCATTTATATGGACTGACTATAACATACTAACTCAGAGAAATTATAAAGGTTCCTAGATCGTAAGCTCTTACAGTAGTCACGTATACTTAGGAGTTGCAACTGTTATTTCTCAATTCTGAGATATTGAACTAAATTCTGAGATACTCGGTCAGTCCCTGAAACTTCAGGTATTATTCTGACACCTGAGAATCAGAGTTAGAGTACTGAGGCTATGAAAGTCAGCATTACCCCATTCAGCAACTGTGAAGAAAGCTGAAAAAGTGATCAGACCTCCACTATAGCTATGAAGCTGATCTGGATAGGGTTAAGGTAAATCAGAATACTGGGTAAAGGATGATAAAGCCATTATTTTCAAACTTCAACCTCTGTGCAAAACCAAGTGGAGAGGGGTTTATTTGGTACAAAATTTATATTTTAGGTAGCACATTATCTTGTAAAGTCAGTTCCCTTGTACACCATAAATACACGAAATCTTGAATAGGGAGTGAGACCTTGTTGTCTTTTACAGGTTAGAGTGATGTCCCAATGTATCCCAGTGTAATTTGAGCCAATTACAAAAAGTATTTGAAAAGGCCTTTTGGGAGACTGGGGAGAAAAGAGTAAATATTAAACTTCCCCATCTGGGGAATTCCTGATATTCTAACAAGCAGTGGGGACAGCCAATTCATTAGGCTAAGCCCTCCGTCTTGAGACTCACCCCTGTGAAGCTTATTCCTACAAGGTAGAAGTTAAGTCTACCAATAATTATGCCTAAGAGTCACCCCCAGAGAACCTCTTTTGTTGCTCAGATGTGGCCTCTCTCTCTAAACCATCTCAGGAGGTGAACTCACTGCCCCCCCCCCAACTCCAAGTGGGACATGACTCCCAGGGGTGTGAATCTGCCTGGCAACGTGGGACCTAACTCCTGGGGATGAGCTGGGACACAACATTATGGGGTTGAGAAAGACTTCTTAACCAAAAGGAGGAAGAGATAAGTGAGACAAAATAAAGTTTCAGTCACTAAGAGATTTCCAACAGAGTTAAGAGGTTATTCTGGAGGTTATTCTTACATATTATATAGATACCCCATTTTTGTTCATGGTGTATTGGAATGGCTAGAGGGAAGTATCTGAAACTGTTCAACTGCATTCCATTAGCCTTGATTCTTCAAGACAATTGTGTAACTATATAGCTTTTACAATGTAACCATGTGATTGTGAAAACCTTGTGTCAGATGCTCCTTTTTCCAGGTATGGACAGATGAGTAAAAACAAATAAGGATTAAAAATAAATAAATAATAGGAGGAGATAAAGGGTAAAAATTGGTAGATTGAAATACTGTGGTTCAATGAGAGGGAGGGGTAAGAAGTATATGTATGTGTTTTTTCTTTTTATTCCTTTTCCGGAGCAATGCAAATGTTCTAAAAATGTTTATGATGATGAATACACAACTATGTGATTTTGTAAGCCATTATATGGTATGATTGGACTATGTGTATGTGATGATTTCTCAATAAAAATAATTTTTTAAATAAAGTTAACCATGCACTTCCCTATGATCTAGTCATTCTACTTTTGGATAATTACCCAAGAGAAATGAATGCATTTATCCCACAAGCACTTGTAATGAATGTTCATAGCCAATTTATTTGTAATACCTGTAATAGCCCCAAACTGGAAACGACTCAAATATTGTTTGAATTGTGAATGAACAACCTGTGATATAGTCATACAATTAAACACTCTTCAGCAATAAAAAGGAATGAACTATGAATGCGCTCAATAACTTGAATCCATCTCAAAATAATTATGCTGAGTGAAAGAAGCCAGAAAAATAATGAGTAAAATACCCTATCATATTGTTATTTACATCATATGCTAGAATATGCAAATTATGCTATCATAAAAGAAAGCAGATCAGTCATTCCCTGTGGACTGATGAGGTGGGGGGAGCAGGGAGAGGAGAAGGAAGGACTTACAAAGGAGCACAAGGAAACTCTGGAGGGTGATGGTGTGTTTATTATTTTGATTGTAATGACGATTTTATGGATGTATGTATGTGTGTGTATATATATATCTATATATCAAAATGTATCAAACTTGAAACTTTAAGTACATGCACTTTATTGTATTTCAGTTTATACCAAAAAAAAGAAAACCATTAAAAAAAAAGAAGAAGAACATGGAAACTGCCCTTAAAGGAGACCCCTACTAGCTATATTAGGACAATGTGTGCATCAAAAGAAATAATGGTGACACTGGATTATAAAATATTGAAAAAGGAAAATGACACCTGAATTGACAGTGACACTAAAAATGGGAGGGAGAGAGGGTAAAAAAAGAGAGAGGGTAGGAATTAAGTGTCACAGGGCTGCCGACAAAGATAAATGGAATGGTAAAATTAGAAAATCACTATCTTCAACCCCCAATTCCACAATGGACTGAGGCAAGGATGAACAATAGGTGCTAAAATTTGAGGTGGAAGCATAAATATTAGCCTATCATCAAGACAAGTTTAAATTATACTCAGTATTTATTGTTTTTTTAGAGCAGAAACTATATATTACATAAAGAAGATTTCTATCAAAATATTTTTTAAAAGCGGGGAGAGGGGGTGAGAAGCTTTGGTACATACAGATCGGTTCTAAAAATCTGGAAAAGTCATTGTGTGGGACATAATTCCCAGAACACATTGGTTAAATAATAATTTTTGCATGTCCAAAAACCCCTAAACCTCTGAAAATCTTTAGTTGAGGTATGCTGGGGGAGTCAAGAAAGGAAGTACAGATACTGGTAGCAAGGAGATGCCAGAAGCCACGAATCCGTAAAATTCCACGAATGTGTGTGTAGCAAGGTCAGATTCTCACTCTATGTATTCCTCAAAAACCTTATCTCAGTTTGTAATTATAGAGTCATCAGCATGATTACTTGATTCATGACTGAATTCTCCACTAGTCTGTAAGTACCAAGAGAGAAGGGACCTTGTCCTTTTTTTTGCTCACCAGAATTTAGTAGAGTAACGGACATAAAGTAGAAGCTTGATAGCTAATTCTCGAATGAATGAATGAGTGAAGGGAGCAGATGCTCAGTTAATCCTCTTTTTAAACTGAACTGCCCAGTGTTAAAGCTAGTTATTAGGTGCACTATTATACCTATGAAGACAGAAATCTAGTTTGTTTCCTTCAGTGCTTTAACCCCATCTGGCACATAGTAGGCATTCAATAAAATTTGCCGAATTCATAAATTAGAATGGCTGTCTCTACCAGATTGTAAGCAACATGAGTGCAAAGACAAACTCTGTAATATCTCAAGTGACAAGTACAGAGTTCTGTACAAGGTAAAGGCTCATTAAATATCTGAAAAGGAACATAAATGAATGATGAATGCTTGAGTCCCATCCACACTTCATACTAAACTGTAAGTGAAGACTGCATGTGTTCTGAGAAGTGGCTCTAAAAAGGCTGAAGTGCCTTGGAAAAGACTGTTGAAAGCTCTGGCAGCCGTGCGGCAGAAGGCCAGATTGTTGGGGAACTAGCACGCAGGCAGGGGAGTGGACCCCCCTGAGGTCCCACCTGCAGTAGTTCCTTCCTCCTGGGAGCCCTGAGAGCTAGACTCACCCTGACTTTGCCAGGAAAGCACCACCACTAAGCACCACTTCCCCCTCCAGGGAATGTCTATAGTCAAGCTTTCCTGTTCAGCGGCCAGGTTTGCTAAGCCCTTTTCCAAAGGGTTCCCGCAGGACGGCTCTCTGGAGTCTGGGCTGGAAGTGGGGGTGCCTTCACTTGGTCTGTGAGAGGAAATGGTCCAGGAGAAGGAAGACCACCATCTGAAGACAGAGACATCACAACCACAGTATTATTTTTGGAGCTCTGGGTCTGAAAGTGGAGATTTCATTTAAGTACCAATCAAATTTAAAGAAAAAAATAAAACAAGTAAAATAAGGCAAAGGATGTCAGACTAACTTTCCAGCTAATAAACTTATAATTTAAGGAGTATTGTAAACCGAAACCAGGCCTTATCTGAGGGAATTTCAGAATTTTATTGTTCATACGCTCTGTGATCTGTTTTGAACTCCTTAGTGCTGCCTGCCACTTATGTCTCAAACGCCTTTATAGCAGATGCTACCTGGATAAAGGTTTCTCTGTAACCAGAGATCCGGACAAAGGCTCACTCATTTAAGTTACAATTTCAAGAACTAAACAACTAAATCCTAGTATGTCAAAAGCATTGACATACATAACCATTACCTGGAGTTAGTAGTACTGGCTTTGAACCAAGCCAAGATCTTAAATTTAGAGCTTCAAAAAAGTTGGGGGAGAGCAGCCCACCCCCATCCTTGCCCCCACCTGGAACCCTGTGGTAGAATCCTGGCAGATTATGGAAAACCTGATTCGAGCTGGGTAGTTGTTGATCACCAAGCAATCAAAAGGAGAAAACTCTTCTTATTCCATCAAGTCACTGAAAAGAAAAATCCTTTAGCTCCTCACTATTCAAATTGTGGACATAGAACCAACAGCATCAGCATCACCAGAGAATTTTTAGAAATGAAAAACCTTTGTGATTTCCTAGATATAATAACAAAAGTACAACAACAACAAAAAAGAAAAAATAGGTAAGCTGAATATCATCAAATAAAAATGTTTGTGCTTCAAATGATACTATCAAGAAAGTGAAAAGACAGTCCACTGAACGGAAGTAAATATTTGCAACTCATGTATCTGATAATGATCTAGAATCCAGAATATATAAACAGCTCTTACAACTCAACAATAAACAGACAAACACCAATTAAAAAATGGGCAAAAGACTTGAATAGACATTTCTCCAAAGAAGATATGCAAATGGCAATAAACACATGAAAAGACGCTCAACATCATTAGTTATTAGGAGAATGCAAACCAAAACCATAACGAAATATCATTTCACACCTACTAAGTTGGCTACAATTTTAAAAGGCAGATAATAACAAGTGTTGACAAAGATGTGGAGAAACTAGAACCTTCATAGATCTCCAATAAGAATGTCCAGAGTGTAGCCCCTCTGGAAAACAGTTTGGCAGAGCCTCAGAAAGTTAACATAAAATTACCAAATGATCCAGAAATCCCAAGAAACTTGAAAACATAAAAATTTGTGCACAAACTTTCATAGCAGCATTTTTCATAACCCAAAAATGGAAACAATACAAATGTCCATCAACTGATGAATGAATAAATAAAATATGGTATGTCCATACAATGAGCTATTGTTCAGCCAGAAGAAAGAATGAAGTACTGATATATGCCATAACATGGATGAACTTTGAAAACATGATGCTGTATGAAAGAAGTCACACATTAAAAACCACATAGCGCATGATACCATTTAAAAATCAAACATCCAGAACAGGAAATATAGAGACAGAAAGTAGATTAGTGGTCGTCAGAGGCTGGGGGAAAGAGGAACCAGAAGTGACTGCCAGTGAGGACAAGGTTTCTTTATGGAGAGATGAAAATGTACTAGAATTAGATTGTGGTGATGGTTGAACAACTTTGTGCATATACCAAAACCCTCTTTATATTTTAGGATGAATTTAGGGTGTATGAATTGTATCTCAATAAAAATAAATAGAAAGGAAGGAAGAAAGGAGAGAATAATGAAAGGAAGACAGAAAGGAAAGGAGGGAAGGAGATTAGGAAGGAAGGAAAGGAAGGGAGGAAGGAAGGAAGGAAGGAGGAAGGGAGGGAGGGAGGGAGGGAGGGAGGGAAGGAAGGAAGGAAGGAAAGAGGGAAAGGAGGGAAAGAGGGAAAAGGCTCCAACTCAGACCTGCTACATCATCTGCACTTGAGCAAGATTCTCAGATGATCTGAATTCACATTAAAGTATGAGAAATACTTATCTAGAACACTGGCTTGCAAACTTGGCTGCAAACTGGAATCACCTGGGGAGTTTTCACAACTACTCCGATGTTCTTAGTTATCTTTTTGTGTCTTGTCTGCCCAATTTGCCTATAAGCTTTTGGATGTCTGGGCTGAAACTCATAATCCTGGGATGGATAGCACTCCTGGCAGGGCACCTCTTGGTTCCATCCCCCTTTAAGAAAACAAACAAACAAACACATATTACTTGATTTAAGAACAGTTGGGGCAGACTGCCTCATTCAAATTACAACTGTGCCACTGACCAGCTGTGGGACGTTGGACAAGTGACAACCTCTCATGCCTCAGTTTTTCATTTATAAAATGGGGATAATAATAGTACCTATTTCATAGGGTTGTTAAGAAGAATAAATGACTTAATATATACATATATATAGATATATATATGAAGCACTTAGAACAATACATGGCACTATATATGTCATACACTATTGTATGTGAATATTATCATTTTACATTATTATACTGTATAATAATAATTAGATATTATTGTATAATAGTAGCTCCTTATTGAAGTAGTGCCAGGCACCAGGCTAATGTTTTACATTGCTTTTACATTATTTCATATAACTCTCCCAATAAGTCTAAGATAAGAATTCATTCAACAAATATTTATCAAGCATCTGTCAACTATGCACCTGACCCAGATGAGAAACTGAAACCTCTGGAAGTTAAGTGACCTGCACACATCACACAGCTGATGACCGCGGAGTCTGGGCTCTTACCTACCAACTCTGCGGCCTCCCTCCAAAAGGATACAAACAGGGGGAGATAAGCAAAAACAAGTGACCAGTTGGTACGTGGGGCCAGGGTGGGGAGTGTGGAGATTCCCAGCAAGGACATCTGGTGCGGACTTTTGCTTTGTTCACCCAAGAGGCAGGCATGGGTACAGCTCCAGGCTTATGGGGTTTAGTGGACTGGGGGGAGGAGTTTAAGGGGTCTGCTGTGACCACGCTTGGACTTTCAGGACCCTCACCCCTGCAAAGGAAGGGGAACTCAAAGGAGAGCCTGAAGACATTTCCTTAAGCCCATGCTCTGGAAGGCTCCATCTCATAAACAAGACAACTGCAGCTCCTGGGGTTGGCGCTGGGCTCAGCTGACACACTCACAAAGCTTAGGGACCGTCTTCTCACCACCTCTGCCTCCAAAGCAGAAATCCACAAATCCTTCCTCTCTGCACTGGTTGATTTGCCTGCTCCACTGGAGACTTGACACTTTAAAGTTGCTGGCTGAAGAAGGGTAGAAAAATCTAAACAAGCCCCTAGGTGACTGCAAATGAGTCGTCCAAACCCACTGTGCCCTGTGTCCCCTCCAGGCCTCTGCCCCCAGCTCCGAGCTGTCTCAAACTGTCAGATGTTCTCTATGCCCACTTCCAAGAGCCTGAAAGGCAAGTCCCTCATGGGCTCTGCTCTTGCCACTATTCAAACACAAACGATGTTTAAATAAGCACTGTTATTGTATATTCGAATTTCAAAGTGGGGTTTACCCCATCCAGATGTTACTGCTTACATGACTGTCTTCATTCAGACAACACTGCAGAGTACCTAGCCCGTGAGGCACTTTCTATAACTCACCACGCAGCTGATCTCTTTCCAAAAAAAGGACTGTTTTTGATATAAAACACTAGTGCATTTCAAAACTGTGACTTTTCTCCTTGCTAAACTTTCTCCCCTCTTACCCTCCCCAACCAGAAGTCTCTCTCCTAATGGAATTGCTGGAACCACTTACCCTCCATTAAGATGCTAACCTGTGTCAAAGAGGCGGGGAAGAAAGGGAGATATCTAAGAGAGTAAATGGACTCGGAAGAATGAAAGAATATGAAGATGATTGTCCCGAGTGTGTGTGTGTGTAAGCGTGCATGTGCGTGTGTGAGGCAGGGAGAGGAAAGGAGCACTAGACTCCCAGAATCAAATGTTGACCTGGTTTTCACAAAGCAAGGAATTGCCCCGTGAGCTGCTTCATTAAATCATAATCACATTTGGTTTTAATTTAATTTCAACTTCAACAGTTTGGGACAAGCACCAGGACTGGAAGTCTCTGTGACATGGGTTTGTGTATCTTTCCTTGTTTTAAGTTTGTTATGATTAGATCAGCTCTGGACCTTTATAAATCTACAAATTTTTAAATGATCTCACCGCCTCATCATAGCAACGCTTTTGACATCCTTGCCTCCCCCTTCGTGTTTTTAAACATGTTACTTGGTTTGGTCTCATTTCAGAACATAGAGAATCAGGTCTGGTTAGCCCAGCGAGGGGGTGGGGGGTGGCCACTGATGGCAGAGGTCCGGTGGGGGGACTAGTTCTAAGGCAGGCAGTCTGGTGGAAAAACCGTGGACTCGGGAGTCAAAGTGCCTGGGTTCATAGCCCGACGTATTCATTCACTTACCAGACTGACTCTATCATTTGGACAGGTCATGCAATTTTTGAGACCCTGAGCAGAATTAGTGGTAATACGTAAAATGCACGCTGCTTTTACAATTTATCATCTTCCCCTAGTTAGCATTCAGGCGAGGTATACAGATAATTTGCTTGCTTTCCTTGTTTCTCTAGCTATAAAGTTAATGGCACATGTGCAGTTTTTCCATCAACGTTTGTGCCTTTGAGTTGCATTCTTGGGTCTTGGCCCAAGAGGCTAAAATAAATTTTCTTTTTAAAAGTAATAGGAAACACATCTATTGCCCTGTCAGGGGAGCAGCTGCATATAAGAGCAAAAAATAATAGAGAATATGGATATTTCTTGTGCATGGGACCAAGCACATTTTTGTGACTTATAGCAGGGTTTCTCAACCTCGGCACTTTTGACATTTTGGTTCAGATATGTTCTCTATTGCAGGAGGTTCTCCTTACATCGTAGGATGTTTAGCAGCCTGCCTGGACTCTCCCCATTAGATGACAGCTGCAACCTCATCCCTCGCCCCCACTGCCGTTGTGACACCAAAGATATCTCCAGACATTGACAAACTGTTGGAGGACAAAACAGAATCACTGCCTTACGGGATTTAATCTCACAATGACAAGTGAGGTTAAATTATTTTTACTCCCATTTTACAAAGGAAGAAACCCAGGGTCCCCAGCAGTTGGGTGGCCTAGTGGAGACAGACGCCTGTGTGACCAGTCTGCCCGCAAAGCACATCTTAGAGGTGGTGCAGGTCAAAGCATGGGGATGGGGCAGAGGAGCAAGCGGGCTGCTTTCAGGAAAAGAGACAACTGCTTCTGAAGTCACTGCCCTCCCATGGTCAGCCACATGAAGCAGGCCTCCCTGCTACCCAGGAGGGAGAGACCAAGAGAGAGTAGAGTGCCAGAAGCCAAGGGCAGAAAGTGCATCAAGGAGCAAATCAACCATTGTCAACCACTGCTAAGAAATCAGGTAAGAAATCAGGTAAGCTTAGCCCAGAGAATTGGTTAATGGGAAGATTCTGGGTGGCCTCGAAAAGAGTTGGTCAAGAGGTTCAAACCAGTTCTTTGCATTAATATATTATGAACTACGTCATATGCTATTTTTTAGATAAAAACTTCCATCTGAAGACCATGCTTACTACTATTAAAAGCATTTCTAATTTAAATTATAGCACAATAGCAGTATCTTATGATGAATGTTCTGCAAAAAGAACCATAGGTTCCAGGCCCTGTCCTTTGGAACAAGTTTGAGAACCTTGGAACCCTGACTTAGGCAAGGACGAAGAGGCTCAAGTGAACTCATCTACGCCTCTCACATGAGAAAGGGCACAGCCTCAATATTCTGTCTCCGGAACCAGAACTCCGAGTGCGAGGTCGAACATAAACCTCTGTCCATAAGAAAGCCACCCGAACTTTCTCCAGAGAATTCAAAATCAGGACAGCCTGGAAAATTAGGAGTGTGAGAGAGGCCACTTTCAGGGCAGAACTGTTAACTCGAGCCAATCATACAACACAAAAATAATGGCAAAATGCTCAGTTTTGCCTGATTAAACTGTGAGGTAACTTCCTTAAAGTTGAAATTGCAACAACTTTATGAATTCTGTGATACAAACTGTCCTTGCAGTGAACGATGGCATAGAATGAGTTTAGGATAGAAATTCGCCAGGGAAACCAGTGACCTGGAATCCACTGCAGATTGCTGCTGGAACGCAGAGTCTGTCCACAGTGACACTGTCAGCATCACAGTAAGAACCGTCTTCTGGCCCTTCTGGTCCTAAGTGGCTCCTTGGGGTATTTATCTGCCTTTGTTATTTAGCACCAACATTTTGACTCTGAAATTCCCCATTCCTAAAGACTAGGAAGTGACCGTCTCTTAGGGAAAGAAGAGCAACACTTAAGACTAATTTTCCTCTGTTGCGATTGCTTCACTAGCTCTATTTCCAGTTGAAGTTGCCAGAGAGAGCTGCCACTCCTTAGAATTTTCCTGATCGTTCTCAAATTCTCTCCTCCATGATCCCGTGAAGGAACAGTCCAATTATTCCCTCCCACATTTTACCTCAATGTTTTCAGAGTGGTTTATAGTTTACGAGGTGCTTTGGCATGCAGGGTTTCCCAAAAGTCAGGAGACCAAGACCACTTCCTTTGACTGTGTCTGCCAGTATACTCAAAATGAAAAAATATATACCAAAAGAAGGTTGCAAAATTATGATACAGTTAAAAACATTTATGCTCAGAAAATTATTCCTTTAAGCACCCATCCACAAGTGCAATGCAATGCAATTTAATTGAGATGTATCTGCACATGTACAATATTTGAAAATCTAAATTTGAGACAATTTGCAAATGTAAGGTCAAAAGGCCTCCTTTCCTCCTCAAAAACCCCACCTGCCTCCTGCTACCTGCCTCCTCTGCTCAAATCAAAAGGATGTTTGTTTCTCAAGATAACCCGTTGTGCATAGAATATGTATTATTTATGATTATTATTATTATTATTGCCGTTTGATAAAGGAGGGCGCTCCAACCTGGGAGGCTGTGTGATTTGCCTCAGAGCCCAAAGCTGAGAAGCTGAGTAAGGAATCAAACCCAGGCCTTTGGATTCCAAATTCAGAATTCTTTCCACTAAGTGGCCTCACACCACCCCTTCCAAAATGCTTTCCCAAATAATGAAAATTAACTATGGTCCTAGTCTTCGGAAAGCTGCAGATAATACCTACCAGGCCATAATTAAAGAGTAAATGTGTATTTAGCTACATGTTACTAGGGGAAATTCAAACAAGGGGAGACTGGGGCGGGAGTGGGGTGGAGGGGTGGGGGGTGGGGAGAGGAAGCAGATTTAGATTTAACCCCAGCGCTACAGCTCCCTCAAGTTCACAAACCTTTCGTAAACTCTATAAACTCTGTCAGGCATAGTGTCTCCCAGCTTATCTGAGCTCCGTAAGAATTCATTCAAATTGGTACAGATTTTGTGTTGGGATGGAAAAGCTTTGGAAATGGGAGCGTTGGTAGCACAGCATTGTGAATGTAATTAACAACACTAAATTATATATCTGGTTGTGGTTAAAGGAGGGGAAATTCAGGTTGTGTATCTGTTACTAAAATTAAAATAAAAAAAAATAATGATTCGGGCGGGCCACAGTGGCTCAGCAGGCAGAGTTCTTGCCTGCCATGCCGGAGACTCAGGTTTGATTCCCGGTGCCTGTCCATGCAAACACACACACACACACACAAAAAAAAAATATTAATTCATTTATTCAGCAAGCACTTTTTAAATATCAGCCATGTGCTGGGCACTGAGCAAAGGGCTGGGGACGTAAAGGTAAATCAGGAATTCTCGCTGACCTAAAGACAGTCATAGCTCATAGAAGAGACAAGAAGACAGCAGATAACTATCATGATACATTGGGCTATTAGGCAGCAAGATAAAAATTTAAGTCCAGCAATAAAATAAAATTGTGTCCAATGATTCAGAACTGCTTAAATAAAAGTAATCCATAAAATGGAATTCTATACAAACATTTGTAGAATTTTAGGTCTTGAATTAAAAAGACAGGTCAATAAATTTTTAAATGAATAGTGCAGTTTAAAATGGTAGATAGAATATGCTTTCTGTTAGATCTAAGAAATAGATCATCTAAATATAGAAGGAAATGCACCAAAATAGTAGTAGAAATTGCCTCTGGGTGGTAGGATTATGTTTGGCTTTGGTGAGTTTTTAATTTGTGCTTATCTGCATTTTCTAATAATAATAAATGACATGTTTTACCCTTGTAATAAGTAAAAACCCAGTAAAGGTATTATTTACTTTTATCTACAAAGAACGACTAAATCATGGAGGAATGCATATTATAACGTTCAACAAAATAAGCAGTGAAGAAATTGTGTAAACAGTTTACTTTCTTTGTATTGAAAGAAGGAAAGAAAGGATGGAAGGAAGAAAAGGAAGGGAGGGGGAGGAAGAAAGAGAGAGAGAAAGAGAGAGAGAGAGAGAAGGGAAGGGAAGGCAAGGCAAAAGGGAGGGAAGGGAGGGGAAGAAAAGGGAAAGAAAAAAGTCCTGAAAGACTGGAAGGCAAGATGCTGAAATAACAGGTGTTGTCTTTAGGGACTGATTTTTAATCTCAATTT
The DNA here is from genome assembly GCF_023851605.1 of Tamandua tetradactyla. NCBI lineage: Eukaryota > Metazoa > Chordata > Mammalia > Pilosa > Myrmecophagidae > Tamandua > Tamandua tetradactyla. The sequence continues at coordinate 54,132,201 of NC_135345.1, forward strand.
TTCCTGCCTCATTTCAAGTTTTCTGCAGTAAGCATGAACAGCTTGCAAGGTACTGGAAATTAAACAGTAAGTAAGCAAGCATAAACAACCTGAGCTACAGGAGTGAGGGAAGGTTAAGATGAATGTTTGTTTGTGTTTCGGGGAAGTGTAGTGAACCACCCACGGGGAGAATAATTTGAATTCTGATTCCCAAAAAAAGTGAATTTTTCCACCCAAAAGAGTTTTAAATGCCTCTCCCATTGCCAGAGCACACCAAAAATGCTATTTTTAAATTATCTTGGCAGAGGCAAGCAGCCCAAGAATGCACAGATACAGAACAGGACAGCCAGGGTAAGGAGACAGCTACGGGAACACAGTCCTCTCTTTTCAACTGCTAAGGCAAAGAGACAGCAGTTAGCAAAGTACGCCAGGGAAACCAAACCAATATAACAGTGATTAAAATTGAGTAGGGAGTGCAAGGGTATTCAGTGGTAGAATTCCCATCTGCTAAGCAGGAGACCAGGATTCGATTCTGGGTCCATGCATTTCCCCAAAAACAAACAAACAAATTCAACAAATGGTGCTGCAATAATGCGACACTGACATGGAAAAATAATGAAATGTGACCCCACCATAAAGCATATCAAAAAAAAAAAAAAAAGAAGCAAAACTTAGTACTTGAAGACTGTATATTCAACAAATAAAAACTTAAAGTCCAAATCCTTTCTAAATGAGCATAAAATTCCTTCTAACATCCCAGTACCGCTAATGGTACAAGACAAAATGCATCTGCCAGTATGTTCCAAACTGACGAGATTAATCTAGTCTGTCCCAGAACCAGCCATGGAGGGTGGAGAGGCTGTCATCTGTTTTTAGAGAAAGATGATATACTCTTTAAATTTCAGTGATTTTCAAAAAAAATGCTCTCAGCTTCATAAAGTTATTGAATTAGATAAAGAACCCCTTTAGGAATAGTTACTTATAATCACCTTGCTTAGGTTGGTGATTACTAAACTATTGTCAAATTATTGTCAAAATTCTAATGCCAAAGTAGGGAAAACTAAATAATTAAAGCTACCATCTATTAAGCTTTGACTTTGTTTCAAGCCCTTTATCTATAGGATCTCATTTGACTCTCAAAACAACCCAACATTATAAATCTCATTTTATAGACCAACTGAGGCTTAAAATAATTAGGTAATTTGCCCAAGGTTACTCAGCTAGTATGTAAGAAAACTGGAACTTGAATCCAAATCTCTGCTTCCCAAGTCCACATTTTAACCATCAAACTATGCTATAAACAATTTTTTAAATATGTAACTTCATACAGACATTAACATTAAGATTATTTCTGTCTGGATATATTACATATTATACATGATTTTTACCCTTATCAATGTTAAAAAATTTTTACACCTAAAAAATGTTATCTATGGGCATATATTCACTTTTGAGGTACGTTCTAAGCACTTTGTAAAAATTAACTCATTACTCAGCACGACAGTTGTATAAAATCCTATTATTATCCGCATTTACAGATGAGAAAACTAAAGACGTAGAAGCTGAATAACATGTGAACACCATACGGAAAGTCGCTGAATCAGGATTTGAACCTGGGTCTGCCCAATTCCAGAGCCCATTTTCTTAACAGATGTTCTACCGGTATCTATACAGCAATATACACACGAACAGAGACGTAAACAAAGATAAGACCCACTGAGTGAGCAGTGAAGTAATTTTCTTATCTCATCATTAAATCAAACACTTCAGAGTTAACAGTCCAATAGTTTATGAATAACCATCCATCTTCCCAAAGCCTAGTGGGTGGAAGGCCCATCTGTTTACGAGAAATTTCTGGGTGTTTGCTTTTTAGTAGCTTATTCAGGTTGGATGCATGTGTTAGCAAAGTACTGTTGTGCTGTTTCCAAATCCTGTTTCTTCCTTACTGAATGTTCTTTCAAAAATTCCATTTTTTTCTAGCTATTCGGTTTGTTTGTTTTTGCCTTGCTTTATACTATTGACATAACCAGGAAGATGATTAAAGATAGAAATGTAAAGAGCAATGAGAGTAAGCGATTCCATGTTTCACCTTATTGAAGTGAAAAAACCGAGTTAGAGTGAATTAGGCCATCGTCTCAGATAACAATAACAGAAAAGCCCCAAGCCAAGCCACAGTAACTAATGAACCTTGGGGAACAGAATTCTTTCTGTTTCCTCTTCACAGGCCTAAGCACTTTGGAGACTTAGGCCAAATCTCAGTGAATCTCATTGTACCTTCAGTTTACCAAACTAAGAATTGTCCTGAAAACTTCTCAAAATTACTCTTTAGGGGATGTGAGGGTAGCTCAGTGGTAGATTTCTTGCCTGCCATGTGGGAGACCTGGGTTCAATTCCCAGCCCCATGCACTTCCCAAAAACAAACAAAGGAAAAAACAAACAACAGAAATTCAAATGGTGCTGCAATAACGGGATATTCACATGGAAAAAAGAGTGAAATGTGAGCCCCACCACACAGCATACAAAAAAAAATTTACTCTTTAAGTTTCTGTTATGTTGGTGATTCTACCATATAGTGACAGGCCTCAAACTGACCTCTCTGATAAAACAAACAATAAAATTATAAAACCATAACATTGTGAAGCTGGAAGGAAGTTAAAATTGCCATCTCTATACTACTTCACCCATTAGAATATCTAAAATACCAAAAATAGAATAATTCCCATTGCTGGTAGAGACACAGAGAAACATATTCTCATATGTTACAGTCAGAAGTGTGAATTACTAGAGTCATTTTAAAAGTGAATTTAGCAATATCTTCTAAAATTAAAAATATGCACCCTCTTTCATTCAGCATTTCCACTTTTGGAAATCCATCCTTTAAAAATGTATATATAAAAAATGTATATAGCAGTATATAAGGCTATATGTGTAACACTTAATTCCGTGGAATATTAAGTGGAAAATGTTAAATAATGAGTTAGAGTTGTACTTACTGACCTAAAAAATGTCCATAATGTATTAACTACAAGATGCAAAAAAACAAGATGCAGAAAAATATACATAGCATGAGGAGGTGGGGAGCAGAGTAGAAAGGGGGAAAAAAGGACTAAGCAAAAAATGATAATGTGATAAAATATTACAACTTGTGATGGTTAATTTCATGTGCTGACTTGTCTAAGTTATGGTGTCCAGTTGTTTGGTCATGTAAGCACTGGCCTGATTGTTTCTGTGAAGTTATTTTGTCAATAGATTTGCATCTATAGTCAAGTGATTACATTTAAAGCTGATTGCATCTACATTCAACAAAAGAGACTGCCCTCAGCCACCCTCCTCAGCCAATCAGTTGGAGGTTTAACAGCCAGAACTGTGGATATCATAAGTCAAAAATAAGTAGTTCTGCCTCTACTTCAGACACCCAACTTCTGGGACTTCAAGGTTACTTTCATCAGAGTTTTCAACTTCTTGCCTGTCCCATGAGATTTAGATTTGCCAATCCCCATGGTCATGTGAGCCAATTCTTCTTGAATTCCTACTGTTTCTGTCAGTTCCATTTTTCTGGAGAATCCTGACTAATACACAACCTAGAGCCAAAATATAGACTAGATAGAAAATACTCCTCTGATCCTTCACATATAAAATGTAAGTAATAATACCTGTCTCAGAAGGTGTTCTAGTTTGCTAGCTGCTGGAATGCAAAATACCAGAAATGCAATGGCTTTTAAAAAAGAGAATTTAATAAGTTGCTAGTTTATAATTCTAAGACTGTGACATTATCCAAATTAAAACAAGTCTATAGAAATGCCCAATCTAAGGCATCCAGGGAAAGATACCTTGGTTCAAGAAGGTCGATGAAGTTCAGAGTTTCTCTCTCAGCTGGAAAGGCACATGGTGAACATGGCAGCATCTACTAGCTTTTTTTTTTTCAGGCCTCTGACTTCATGAAGCTCTCCAAGAGGCATTTTCCTTCTTCATCTCCAAAGGTTACTGGCTGGTAGACTCTGCAGTTCTCTCGTCATCTTTTTGTCATGGTTCTGCAGCTCTCTCCTTGTCCTCAACAGGCACTCTCTCCAAAATGTCTCCTCTTTCATACGATTCCGTAAACTAATCGAGACCCACATAGAATGGGTGGAGACACATCTCCATTGAATCAAATTTAAGACCCAGAAAATTTATTGAGTCACATCTCCATGGAGATAACCTAATCAGGTTTCCAACCTATAGTGCTGAATAGGGATTAGAAGAAACCGTTGCTCCCACAAGATTGATTAGGATTAAAACATGACTTTTCTAGGGTGCACAAATCCTTTCAAACCAGCACAGAAGGTTACTGTGAGTATTAAATGAATTAACGAATTCAAAGGGCTTAGAACAGTGCCCGGTACATTGCATTTTGTATTATACTACATAAGCCATTTTCTTTTAACTTCTATCTATAATATTACTACCAGTATTATATATATTAAATGTACCTATAGACATAAATGCTAGAAATATTATGAGCAAATGAAAAATTGCTTTGATTAGGTAATGGGATTGTCTCATCTGTGCTTTTTTTTTTTTTTTTAGTATTACTTCTATCATAAGTTAATTTGAGGGTGGGGTGGTAATTTCATCTCTAACCAAGCCTCTAGTAATGAAGGCAAAACTATGTCTCCACCATGGAAGTGTAGGGATATGTTTTCCTATCCAAAATTTTAAAACCATGTCCACATATCGGTATCAAATAATTGCCTTTTATATTATATTCCAGAGTTTAATCCACCTTAAAAGGCCCCCTTTTTGACATTAGTGATCTTATATTTAGACTCCAATAAGGAAACACATTATATGACAAAGGATTTTTGAAAACTCTTTCAAAAAGGCATAAAAGCTAAATCACACTCATTTATACATTTAATAAATAAATTACTTTATTGAAGAGAAACAACATGCACGAAATTAAGAAACTGTGCTGGACAGCCGAGATAAAGAATCTCTATCTGTCTGGGCAAATTGCACTTGGAGTTCACATCCTCTTCTTATGATCTCAGTGGAGACACTCAACCCCTCCTTTAAATAAATCTTAATATATTTGAGGACACCCTTCAACTTTGTCTTTAGATAGAGTGCCCACATTCTGCTGGACATGGCCCAGTCTCAGAGAGACCAACCATGGACATATTTTGAAAAGGGCCTGGTGGATGCCAAGTCTAGAGAAGGATCATTTCCTGAGGCTTATGTGTTAGGTCCCTATTAATATAAATCATCGTCTCCATTTCATCAGAGGAGCTCAAACTCATCTGATCCTCTCTTAAAGGAATCTTTACTTTCTGGAAATCAGAAGGAACTAAAGAGTTAAGAGTATTTCTTTGCCAGTGGTAGACTTGGCTCTAGATCCAGAAAGGTTATAGTATACATCCTTGGCAAAACACAGTTTTCTCTACGTCATTTTCCTCTGGGAATAGATGAGAAACAGCTGGAGGCTTGGATTTAAAAATCACTGGAAAAACCCACATTGGTCAACAACACTTCTCCCAGACCTTCATGCCACTGATTCCTCCTCATTCCAGTCTCAGCAAAATCGTCACCCCTTCAGAGTTGCCTTCCCTGACTATGCAACCTCATTTCTTCCCTTTCAACATAGCACACTCTTTCCACACGGCACTTATCACTATCAGAAATTATCATAGTTATTTGTTTTTTCTATTGTCTTCTCACGGACAAGGTGGCCGAGTGGTTAAGGTGATGGACTACTGTCTTCTCAACCCACTAGAATGCAAGTGTTGAGAACAGGGACCTTATCTGGCTCGTTTGCTGCTATGTCCCTGATACTGGAAACAGCGACGTCCAAATAGTAGGTGCTCAACAAAAGTCTGCTGAGTGAAAGGAACATGAATCAATGACCATTGTGCTTTTCTGCTTCTATTTGTCTTCCGAATCTCCTTTGATGACCATGGGTTTAGTTTAAGGTTATCACAACAGTATTTACTTGAAAGTACTTTTGTCTTGCCCATTTCTACATCCGTAGCATCCAACACAGAATTTGACTCGTAACAGACATTGGAATGAATCAATCAATCAATCAATTATATACCGACACATGCTAGTCATTTTCATATTCATGATCTATCTCAATCACTTCAATAATCCTATGAATCAGATTGCAATACCCATTTTATAAATGAAAAATAGAGGCTTAGTAACTTCCTTTATCAGGTCTGTCTGACTCCAAAGTCCGCCTAACTGCTGCACCTTTCAGTCCCCCAAATTCCCATAATATGAAATCACTCAGCAAATATTTCCTTTTGTTAAGGAGGGCAGTAGAATCGATGATGTTCTTTTTCTGCAGTCTACATACTCTAACTTTAGTCAGATTACCTTTTTATTCAGTACGGGCCAAGCACAGAGCAGGTGTTTGATAAACACCTGTTGAAGGCAGGAGAGAAAGAACAGGGAGTAAGGAAGGAGGGAGGAAGTGAGGAAGAGGAAGGAGGGAAAAGGAGGGAGGGAGGAGGAGGGGAATCGGTTGAAGACCACCCAGGAGAGGCCAACAGCCCTTTGCCTTATGAGGTAGATGACCTAGGCACCAGGAAAACAGAGGCTCAGCTGCCTGCCTCTCACAGGTGCTGCCAACATCCCCGGGAGTCCCAGATGCCTTCCCTGACATGACAGCATTTTTGCTCTACCTCTAGGTATGTGGGCATTTCTCCCTGGCATCAGTGATCTCTAAACGAGGTGCAGCCCCTGGGTGGGTTAACACCGTGGCCTGCCTGGTGGCTGACACTAATGTTCTCTGTGCACGTTCCACCTGCTTTCTCAGTCAGGGACAGTGTTATTTACCCACAGGGAGCACCCATGGCCCATGCCTGTGGTAGCACAGAGCAGATGCTGGCCTCCTTGCAGAGTTTAGGGCAGCAGATTCCTCTACCCAGCCCAAGAAAAGTCCAAAATGCAAGTTAGGGGCTGAACTAAAAGAAAAAAAAAAGATACATCTATGCCAGTCTATCCAATTTCCCTTCTGCTGTGGCCCCGTCTGCCTGACTCCATCACTCTCCAAAATCTACGGGGAAAACGTCACACTTTGTGGCAGGGCAGGCTGGATGCACCAGCAACCCAGTCACTAGCCACCAGCTTGTTGACTGAGTCACGTCATTTGATATTTTCAAGGCTCCACTGTCTCATCTGCAAAAACAGGCTATAAGACCTTCCGCCTCTTAGTGCTCTTGTGAAGAATGAATGACATAATGGCCCCAAATACATAAAAACATGTTAATACATGTCCACATGTATCTCCTGGCTTGGTGGAATCCGTGGCACCTTCCTTATCCCATTTCATCCTCCCCGCCTCCCACCCCCAACTCCATGAACTGATTCCGAAATTAAACATTGCAGTCACAGTTATGACATCTGCTCAAGGCGCTTACAAGCCTCTGGACATGATGTGCTGCTGAATGTCAGTCCCCGCATGCCCCTTGGTCTTTGGAACTGCCGAGCATCCTTGCCCAGGCCCATGCCTTACTCAGGAAGGCAGGTGGCATGTAGGAGATGAAACAGGCAATGCCGACAGACTTGGCCTTAGAAATGCCAGGTACCCTTTTGCAAGCTCTACAAAGTACCCCTGAGGTACTCGTTAGATACTCTTTAGATGGAACCACTCGCAACTTAAAACCCTTCTACTTTCCAGAGCCCCACCCCGTCCCTCCCTCACATCTGTCTGCACAGGCCCCTCCCTGTGGACAAGCCCTGCATACAGTGAGCTGCGTGTCAGGCAGTGCCAAGGCGAGTGAGCTGTCCGCACCTGGGTGCCTCCGAGGGGCGACTCTGACCACCGCCCAGCCCCCAGCCCCTGACAGCACAATGGGACAACTGCTGGGGAGACCTCTACTAGAACAAGGAAGGAAGGGACTGAGAGGCGTGGGAATCTGGGGCCCTGCCCCTCTCCCACCTCTGGTTCCAATCTGTCACTAAGGAATACACTTTACGATCAGATCCCAAAAGTCCATGTGCAGGGGCATCCTGATGAACATCTTTCTTTGATGACTGTGAAAAACGTAAGTCTGTTCCCCTTATGAGGCAGAGGCATCTCATTTGAAGCATTGATTGTTTAACACCAGTTTTCTCTGCAGATCAGTACTAGAAAGAATCATATCTGTTTTATTTCGTTGCTACAGAGCCTGCCCTGCTGTAGTGTAGGTACCTAGGAAGAACGAAATCATAAATGCTAATTTATTCACTCAACACATATTAATTGAATGCAGGTCTGCAATTCTTTATTTGCAATTCCAAGCTCACTTGACAAGGAAGTCTTTATTGCTCTACCTTAATGTGAATATTCATCTATTCTGCATGTTTCACTTTCAGATATGCTGTCTTAGATTGCTAAAACTGATGAAATGCAATATACCAGAAATGGGTCGGCTTTTACAATGGGGATTTATTAACTTACAAGTTTACAATTTTTAGGCTGTGAAGATGTCCAATTCATATTCTGCAGGAAGAAAGTCTATTGGCATCTGGGACACCTCTGTCACATAGGTAGACATATGGCAACGCCTGCTGGTCTCTCATTCTCTCCCAGGTTTCATTGCTTCCAGCTTCTGGCTTCAGTGGCTTGCTCTCCGAGCCTCTGCATGTTTCTCTCTTTTAGGTTCTGCCTCTTTTAATTTTTGTGGGGTGTTTTTCTATGTCTCTTCTTTCTTTTATCCTCTTATAAAGGACTCCAGTAAAAGGATTAAGACCAACCCTGAAGCACCCCTCAACAGGAATAACCTAATCAAAAACTCCACCCACAAAGGATCTACACCCTCAGGAAAGGATTAAAATAATACGATCTCTTCTGGGGAGCATAACAGCTCCAAATCACATGTGCAAATGTGTTTGGTTATGGGACATTTTCCCAGACCCTGTGAGGGTGGTATATACCTTAGGAATACATACCATATGACTTTGCTAAAATTAAAAAAAAAACTAAATTCTCAAAATGCTTTGTTCCCACAGGCTTCAGATAAAGGGTTTGGGATATATATCTATTTGTACCAAGGTTGAATAAAATCATCAAGATCTTTGCTCTTATTGAGTTTACTTTTCAGTCCGCGGGTCAATAAGAAGGAAGTAACTAAATAAGAATTTCTGAGAGTGATAAGTGTTCCAAAGAAACTAAGTCAGGAGAAGAAGATAAAGATATGACAGGGACATCAAAGAAATGCTCGCTAAGGAGACTTAAATGAAGAGAAGGAAGCAGTCAGGCAAAGATCTAGGAAAAGGACACCTTCGCTGATTCGTTCATTCTTAGAAGAGGGACCAAGAGGCCATGCCAGTTCCTACCTCAGGACCTTTGCATCTGCTGTCTCTTCTGCCTGGAAGAAGCAAGTCACCTAACTTCTTTGAGCCTCAATTTCCTCCCATATATTTTGCTCAAGTTTTCACACATCTATATAAAGTGTCGGGTCTGAGGGAGAAAAAAAAAACTTTCTGATTTAAAGTTAAATGTGGGCTTATAAGAGAAACACCCACCTCACAAGGAGGTTGTGAGGATTCGGCAGAAGTTCTCTGTGAACCATAATGTGCCATAATAGCTGATATCACAGCGGTTTCCTCTGCCTGGTAGTGAAGACTCAGAACAGAGCAGCAACTCTCTGAGCCAGGAATGCGGACTGTCCCACAGAAAGGCTGGGCCTGGCTGGTGTGCCTGCCCAACTGCTCCTTCCCAGTCCTGCAGTCCCTCCACACGGGGTTTGAATTTCCATAGATAAACATATCAGCGGCACCCCAGAGAATGCTCATCATTGTTCTCCAACAACCATTCCGCCAGTGAAAAATACATACTCTTTCTGGGAACTAGCACTCCACCCACCCGGATCTGATCTCCACAGCCAAAGGTGTTGGTAGTGAGTGTCCAGTCCTGTGTTTTTGTGTTTTGTTGTTATTGTGGTTGTTGTTATAATTGCTGTGATTTTTTTTCCCCTTGGTCTTCCTGCTGAAAAAAAAGTAGAAGCTGCTAGGGGCATGCTTATGCCTGGCCCTAATGGGTCTTTGTTGTGGACTAGTTCCATGAGTAGATGGCTGCCCTGAGTCGGGTGATAAAAATGGGGTGAAGCCAGACAGGATACAGAAAAGCATGACCAATCACCAATAGCGCTTTATTACCTTTACATTTTATTGTGCTATAACATCCCTCCTTTCAGCTTCAGCTGTCAGCAGCTGGGGACAAGCTTAATGATTGACGATGAGTGGAAGAGACAACCATGGACAACACAGCTTAACTCTCCCCCAAACTTTGAAGACTCCCCTTTCCTTGGCCAACTTCTCAAACTCAGTGAAAGCAGCAAGTGATCCTGGAAAGTCACACCAAAGGGGAGCTGCCAGTTTCCTCCTGACTTAACAAGATGATTTTATTTCCATTTCAAAGAGCTGTTGGTCTGATGAAGGGAAGAGAGGATTTATAGAGTAATGAGAACTTTCACGAAAGAATGTTTAAAGCATTATGGTCTCCTCCTTTATCTTCTGTAGTTTTGCATCTGCCTCTGTTGGGGTAAAAATTGTATTCTCAATTATTCCCACTTTTTCTCTCCACATAAGATCGCTAAAAACAAATTCACTGTCTTGCCTAGTTATAAGGGGTTCATCAATGCCTCTTTTGTGCTTCTGTCCACTTTTACCTGATGTTTCTACGTGCTTTCACTTTCGTGAGTTTAGAAATGTATCAGCATACAAATTACAGTTTACAAAGTACTCCACCATTTACAAAATGCTTTCATATTTCTTATCTTATGGGAGCGCTCAAAAAAAAAAAGCTACTAATACCCTGATAAAGAGATTTAGTTAGCAAGAGAGTCATTGGGTACTCTCCTTAAGTGATGTATTTCCCACACTTTTTCTGTTTTGTTGACTTAAGTTCAAAGTCAAACTAGAAAATCTGTTTTTTCAGATGGGAAGCTCGCTGCTAATGGTTCAGAGAGAGGCTCCATGCATGGCTCACTGCATTCCCCCATTGCACAGAAGAACTTGCTGTCTTCCAGAGACACTAGCAGCTTTGTGTTTTCCATTTATTTATTCAATACTGCAATAACTCCAGCCAGTCCACGGAAAATCTTTCTGAACACTAGGACCACAGGGCTAGGAGTGATTCCTAGACTAGCTCTAAATCAGCAGTTATGTTTGGCAGATTCCATATTCCCATGAAAAGGCCAACTAAACAGTCGTTACAATTTATAGGCGCCTGGCTTTCCCTTTATTACTTTTTAAACCTTTCTTTTTTTTTTTTGCATGGGCAGGTTCCAGGAATCAGACCCGGATCTCCAGCGTGTCAGGCGAGAATTCTGCCACTGAGCCACCGTTGGCCGCCCTTCCCTTTATTACTTTTTGACATATCAAGCAGGGCCTGGGAGGTTGGTCCATCTAGTGCCAGCACACAGTAGTGGTTTGTGTTCGGCCTGCGGTTTCAATGTTAGGGAGGCAGTTTCAGAAGAAATACGGTAACTTGCCGGTCTACAACAGCGTTTCCTGGACAAACCCCTGGGAGGCGTTTGGGGAGGGGGGGGGGGGATGCTATTAGCGAGCATGTGGCAGCCATGCCCTGCTGAGCCTGCTGGTGATTGAAATGTGTTCAAACTGTGGTCAGAGGAGAAGTGTGGGGATGAAAAGAAGAGAGGTAACTCTTCAATTATGTTGCCTGTCCTTCATCTAAATATCTCCCAGGACAGTTTTCCAAACAACAGCCTGTTAACTCAAATGAAAAATATCATTCTTTAGTTTCTGTTTCCAGACTGCCTCATAAACTAACACCCTCGGTTGGCTTTTCCTCTGCTCTGTTTTTCACCCCCACAGCTCACTGTACCCCCAGATAATCTGAACTACGAACAAAAAGGTCCATGATTACTCTGCCAGTAAAAACTGTACCATCTACTTTAAAGTTCCCGTGCTATGTAAATGTAAGAAATTGGTGTTTCTTACATTCCATTCACCACTTCAAATAAAGAAACTTACAAGGATGTATAAAAAGAACATCCTCTTAGCTTTTGAAGCAAATGTGTATTTTCTTGTTAATAAACAGAAGTTTCCTTTCCTCTAGCCTGAGGACAAAAACTCCATATTTCTTAAGGAAAGCATAAAAATCCAGCACTGCTTTTCTTTTACGTAACTGTCATTCTATAGAATTTGCTGTTATCCCATTTAGTCTTCCTCATTGGATAATAATTTTTCAGAATAAACTCTTTCAGTGTCAGTATTTTCAAAATAAGTCGACACACTAACCACTCCTAACCAGGCCATTATATTGCCCTAGGTAATTGACTTACTGGGATAAAACAGAGCCCTTCGTTTCAGATTTCAGTTCCACGTATTCGAATGGAAGGCTTTCCATAAATGAATCATTCTGTCCACCCCCTGACTAAGAATTTCCCCCCACTTTAATCTGGCACATTCTAGACCCAAAGAGATAAACATGCAAATGTCCCATCAAAGTCACTTAGCAAAAAAGAAAACCTCTGAATAGATCTCCGTTTCCTGACTTTGTACTTTCATGGATATGTTTCTTACTCTTACATATACTTTACCCCTGATAATTGAAGGATCTATCGTTGGTGGGAAAATTTCATGGTTAGGAGATTCCTGACATTCCTTTTGTAAAGGTAATATCCCTGGCTTGATGAGATAGGAATTTGCAATAGCATCTTTGTGAGGCTTTTCAAAGAGTAGTGGGATGGAAAATGTTCCCTGGGACTTATTCCTTGATAGTTCCATTTGGGCAAGACTTTATCTAACTGTGCTTTCCAAACTGCCAATCAAAGCCCACAGTTTGAAGAGTACCCATTCCCTTCTGGGCAGAATGGAGCAGAATGTCCGACCCCAGAACTGTCCTGGGAAAATCAAGGACACAAAGTTGTTGTAATAGAGCTAAAAAAAAAAAATAAGAATGAAATTACACGATGCAGATTCCAAACTTTCTTTTCTTGGATTAGAATCAACGATTAAATCGGTATCACAATCTCTCTGAGGTTCCATGCACCCTGATGCCTCATTGGATACACAGAATTTTGAGGACTTATTGATGTACTGAATCTCCAGAAATGTTACTTTTAAGGCTTTTGAATCAAATCAAATCATTTGCATTTGGGCACAGAGTCAAAAGAACTCTAAATTGTATTCCTAAATCACCAGCTTCTCTCCCTCTTCACTTCCCATGCTCTCTGTTCTCCTCACCCCCTCAAAATACATACGCACTCTCACACAGCAAAAAAAATTACTGCAAAATGAGATTCAGACCAACCAAGAAAGGAGGTCATATTAATTTTTAATTTCTAGTTATGCCTATAAAAAATTTATAAGTTGTTCCATAAACAGAAAGGCTTTTCTCTTGCTAGTCTTGCATCATTAGCTGTGAGCGCTAGGCAGTGTATTTGGTTCACAAAGTCCTTCTTTTATATCACATATGAGACATAAGAACATTATAACCAACTTATTTTAGAAGCATTTCTCAAGGTACTAAAGCAAAAGCCTACTCTTCCAAACTTCTTTTCAAAACAGAGAGGCAATCTTGCTGCGTTACTGCTGACACGTCGCTTTCTGCCTGGGGTTTTATCTTTAGCTCCCTGGTAATCCAACGGATCAAGGAAACCTCAAAACAATGGAGTCTCTTTTCTGCTTTATACCCACTTTATTTGGTCAGCACCAAACAACCATCATTAAATTGTTTCTGGCATAAAGTGGCAGCCTTGGGTAAGCTGAAATGTTTGTGACACCAAAATAAAGATGTTCCACACTGCTGAAACCTCGGGGCCTTGCAGAGGAAAACGGCTGAAATGGAATTACACGCCAAGGTTTTACTCAAGCGGCTTTAACTCTTTGACTGGCTGAAACACTCCGTATCAAGGAGAAGCGGCAGAACCCCAACATGAACAAAAGGGGGCAGTGTTCGCTGCATCTTTCACCCCGATGCTTCGCTCTTTATCGAAATGCAGCTGAACCAAGAGAAAACTATGCCCAGCATTTCATAACACAGGAAGTGGGGAAGCAGATTAGATATCGGGCTCCACAGTCACCACAAAATAAGCAGAGCATTTTGTAAAAGTCGCCTTTTTCCCTATACGAAAGCCTGGCCGATGGAAAGCTTTTAGTTTTTGCTTTTTCAGTCAGATCGGTTAAGCCTCTCGAATAAAATAAAGGAATATACAATATTTTTCTAACAATGACAGGACATAAAGATCATTTAGTTCACACCATTGATTTTTCAGCCAAGGACCAAGCTGTGCATGTATTGTTTTGCTTCTCTTTGTGCTTGGACTTCACTATCAGCTTGTGGGGAGGAAGGAGTCAGATTTTCCTTGTGGAGTCACTTATAGACTTTTCAGAAATTTCCAAAAAAATGTCCATGCATACCCTGTCCACACAAAAAAATTAGGCCCTAACAAGGGAGTCCCGGCCCTAACAAAGGAGTCCTGTCCCCAGCCCTGAATGTCAACATGAGGCAGATTTGTTTCATATTCGTTGGGAAGCATCTGCAGGTACATGCCATTTTTGTTCAATAAAGGTTTGTGGGCCTGAGCACTCAAAATGTGCACATTTAGCCAAAATACAGATATCTATTTTCTTCTCTTTCGATAGGGCAGTACTCTTTAATTCTCAGTTAAAGGGAATTAATTCCCTTGTGCTTTCTACAAATATTTTTGAGCTCCTGACATGTGCAAGGCTTTGCATTAGCCATGCACAGGTGAAAAAGACACCTTTCTCACCTTTAAGGAACAGGCCATCAGGTAAGCAGACTCAGGCAAGGCCATAAATAACTATAATGCAAGGCATAATGGGGTCTGATTAGAAGAAAAATACAAACAGATAGAAAAGGAAGAGGTGATATTCATCTAAGATGGAGAACAGAAGGCAAGCCTCATGAGGGAGAGAGCCTTTGAGTGGGAACTTGAAGGAAACAGGTTTCTCAGGACAGACAGATGGTAGGAGAAGAAAAACCCAAGGCACATGAAAGTCAAGGGATGTACGAGGATGCGCGGCCAGTTCATGAGCAGCAAACCATCCATTACCTCTAGTTGTAGAGGGAGAGAGATCACAGGAAGGCAGGAGATGTTCGTAAAAGTCACAGTCTGGAGAGATTAAATGTCAGGTCAGTGGACTTGTTGCCAAAAGGCAATAGGAAACTCCTGGAGGTTTGTGAGGCAAGCAGAGTTATGATTAGAGCTATGTTTTAGGAAAATTGGTCTAACTTGGAGAAATAGAACAGATTAAAAGAGGAAAGCTGGAGTTGAGTCCAGTTAAGGAGATAGTATTACAAAAAACAGATGTGATAAGGTCTTGTGGTGGCTACAGAACAAGAGGAAAGAAGGAGAAAGATGAAAGAGGCACTCACAGTGGTCTTAAATGGTTTGAAAACTAAGTGAATGTTGAGAAGTGAAGGTAGGGGAGCAGGTGGAGGGGCAGAGTGACTGAGGAGTGCAGATGTCATTAACAGAAGCTGGAAGGAGAGGTTGAAAGACCTGTGTGAGGAGGGAAGCCTTCAGGTGTTGGTTTCTGGATTTGACTTGGAGACTCCTACAAAATATCAGTGTAAGAAAGTCCAAGTGAGTGACAGCTGAAAACCAAGCCTGGTGCAAAGACAGAGGCTGGAGGAAGGATACATTCTAAAACAGAAGCAAATTTGAGTTATGCCCAAAGATTGGCATTGTGGAACACTCTACTGTCTTGATACCCCAAACCATGGCCTAGGAAAGTTTTCAATCCTCCCTTCCAGGTTCTGTTGGTTGAGGAAGGTTGTTTTCTTGGATCTTGTTTGGTTTCCACTAGTCATGATATTGATATACATTGTCCTAAGCAAGCCACATTTATAAAAACCAGGATTGATGCAAAAGAAAAATTGACCCTGGAAAGAAAGAGGAGTTATTTGCTTTTCAAAGACATCATTCCTGTAGAAAATGATTTGTCATAAATCCTACTGTGAGTTCTCTGAAAGCACTTTCTTAATGATCTAGATAATCTATGATCAATTCATGCACAGCTTTCCAGATAACCCTCTATTAAAAGTGAAAATATATTCCAGTGTTTCAGACAGTCTTGCTAATTCATTCTTGGGACAAACAAAAAAAAATGTTATTGGAAAAAAAATATGGGCATTGCAACAGTCAGTATAGCAAAAGTGTTTGGAATCAAGTTTGAGTCCAGCTTTGCCCCTTACCAGTTGGGTGGGATTGAGCACATTGCTTTACTTCTCTGAGTCACAATCTCCACGTCTCTAAAACAAGAAAATAATAGTATCTTCTGCCCAAAGTTATTGTGAGTGTTGTACAAGCTAATTTATGTGAAAATGCTTTGCACAGTTCCTGGCACAGAGGAGCTGCTCAATGAAGAACTTTGGCTTCCTTGTCATGGTCCAGTTGGGAATACTGTCATCCCAAAATAAATGTCCCCACCCCACCTTGTCTCTATAATCCCATCTGCTTGAAGTGGAGAACTGAAACTGTTTAACTCAAACAGCGGGAATAATCAAAGTTTTATTTATTTATAGCTTCATCTTTTAAAAAAAAGTGTTGGGAATACATCTTTGGGATATTCATACAAAAAAAAGATTTGATGATGGAAAAATTAGTCATAGTCATCCTAATTGTTATTTTTTTAAGGTCAAGAATGAATGGTAGCAGATGGAGTAAACCCTGAAATGGAACAAAGAAAATCAAAACAGCCAACTCAGGATCACCCACCTTAAATACCAAAGCTGAAGCTCAGACCCAGAACTTTCTCAAAAACCAAACCACACATAATTTGATCAAGCGAAAAAAAAAGAAAAAAAAGTCCTCCTTTTTTCTTTTCTGCTGGAACTCTTTTCTCTCCTCCCCTTCTTAGTCCCCCTACAAGATTAACAGTCACGATTAGGCAGGAAAATTGTGTATTGGAATCAGTCTAAGGTTCACTGCTCTCTCACTCCTAAACTAGTCCATTGTCTCAGGTCCCTACATCTTGAATCAAATTCTGATAACCTCATTACTTCCATTCATCTGTTTAGCAGATACTGACTGAATGATCGAGGGCATCCGATCCGGCACCAGACGGAAAGATATGGCCCCGCTTCCTTGGAGACGGTGTAGTTAGCCGAGTCATTGTTTAGCAGAAGCAACTGAGTTACCAAAGATAATTATGGATGTTCTTCTCTTTAAAAATAGGATAGTTTCTTAATCAACTGCCTGCCTGGCTAGCTTATCTAGAGGAAAAGAGAACAAAGGCCTGGGAGAAATTCCTATGGAGTACTGGGGAGGTTTGTCCTTTGCAATTTTACTAACAACCCATAGCAAAGTCAAAAAGTCCCATCCTCCTTCCTCGTGGTGCCTCCCAGGGAAGGCATTAGGCCTCAATGAAATCATTGTGATTTGCCTCCCAGCCCTGTCACTTACCAGTTGTGCAGTTTTGGGCGAGTGGCCAAGCTTTCTCAACCTTGCCCTCCAGATGCGCTTCTCATGCAGCTGCAGTGAGGAGGAATGTCAAGGTATGTCAGGTACAGGGCCTGACACATAGTAGGGGCTTAGCAGAGGGTGACTTACAGTGTTACGGCTGGGCAAAGGCAAACACTTCTGGGTGGACTGGGGAGGGATGTGCCTACACAAATTTGCATAGATCATGCTTCTGAAGGGAGCTGCAACCTGCTACATCACAGTTCCAGAAAAGTCTGGGCTGAGCTTGTGGCTGCTAAGAGGTGGACCAGGCCATTTGCCTCTAGATTGCTGGTAATGCCTTCAAGTGCTCAAGTTGCCCTCATTTACAAAAGCCTCTAGTGAGTGTCTTCACTGCTGTCTTTTGTTCCTATCATATGTTCTCAGCACAGTTGCCAAAGTGTAAGTCAGATGATGGCACTCCTCTGCCCCAAATCGTCCAGTATATATCCTTCTCTTGCAGAATAAGCCATAGTTATTAAAAAGAGAGATGTTGCTAGCCCAGAGAGGTGCTTCTTCCTCCAAGAAGACACAGCCTTGTATCAGTGCACGAAGCTTGGTGAATTCAGGCATTCTCGTACAGTTACTCTTCTTCTCACCGTCTCTGCTTTCAAATGTACTTGCAGTTCTTTGAACATCCCAAACGTGTTCGTTCCTCAGGGTCTTTGCACTTACTGTCTTCTCTGTCTGGGAGTTTCATCCTCCAGATATTCACCATTTTGCTTTCTCACTTCATTGTGGTCTCTGCTTTAATAACCCCCTCCAGGAGGTGGAAGTCTTCCTCCACCTCCTCCATATTTAAAATTTATTTAAAGTTATTTGAAATTTATTTCAAATTCTTGCCCTGCTTCTCATTCATTGTTGCTGGATAAATCAAGCTCTCAGAGTGCCAATTCTCTCATCTGTAAAATGGAGATTATAATGCAAACACCAGGGGGCTATTGTGAGGATCAAATAAAGTAATGGATAAGTATGGCAGAGATGCTGAATCCTCCCCCAAGGGTCAATGTCTCCTTCCACAGAATATGAATGAAAGTTGGGCATGCCCTCCTTCCCAATAAAAGACTAAATTTCTCAGCCCTCTTTGCAGCTAGAAAGGGCCATGTGACTAATTGCTAGCCAAGGAGATGTGGGCCACTTCAAGACCATTCTTTTAGAGTGAGGGATGTGCCCTCCTCCCCTTTCCCCTTCCTGAGGACTGGAAAGCATACAAGAGAGGAAGCGATCCTGGATCACACAGAGGAGGACATAACCTGGGCCCTTAAACACTTCACAAAGCAGAGCCGCGCTACAGGTTCACACCTGTATATGAGAGGGAAAGAACATTTATTTGTTGCAGCCATTGCTCTTTTGGGTCTCTTTCCCATGCAGCTGATACTATATCCTCATTCATCTGTTGATACAAAGAGCATTTACTGAGCATCTATTGTGTGCCAGGCAAATATTAGGTGCAAAGGCAAATGCAAAACTGCTTGGAGAACTAGCAGGAGGATGTGCCACACACAAGACATTACAACAGAGGCAGTGAGACTCCAAAGGAAGGAGCAACGCGGTGCTAGGGGACCCCAGGGGAAAGTGCCAGGTGCTTTCTAAGCTCTGCCCTTGCTATATTTTCATTCATTCAAAAGTTTACTGAACACCTATTATATGCTAACACTATTCTAGATGTTGAGGGATTAACAGTGAAAAAGACAGACAAGGTCCCTGCCCTTGAGGAGCTCACACGCCTATAATCAAGTCATTTTTTAACCCAATACACAAGATAACTTCAAAGAGGGTTATGTGTTAGAGAGAATACCAAGTGGGATATTTCAGAGTAGGTCTGGTTTGTGGGGAGGGGATGCCTACTTCAGACTGCGTGGTCAGGGAGACCTTGGTGACATTTAAGCTGAGGCCTGGGTGGAACAGAAACCAGGAGAAGAGGATTTTGCACAGAGGGCAGAGACCCTGACGTGGGACAAAAGCAGTGTGGCTGAAGTAGAGGGAGCGAGAAGGGAGACAAAGCCAGGGGACCGACAGGCCAGGCGTGCAGCCCTATTGGGCATGGGACACAGTTTGGATTTTCCTCTGAGTTTGGTTTGAAAGCCACTGGAGATGTTTAAGAAGGGAAGCGAGATGATACAGGATTCATGTTTTGAACCAACCACTCTGACTACTCTTCTGTGCGGAGAAGAGTAGAAAAGGGCTGGCAGCAGGGAGGCAGGGAGAAAGGGTCAGAGGTGAGAGCTATTTGGGGAGAAGAGTTGGCGAAACTTGCTGATAGAACGGATGAGGGTGTGTTGATGGAGTGGATGAGGGTGTGGTGGGACAATGAGAATAATCAAAATATAACTCTTAAATCGCTGGCCTGAGCAGCTGGCTAGTTGGTAGTCCCATTCACTGGAATAAAGATGATGGAGAAGGAGGGGAATGTTTGGGGCTGGGGGCTGGGTCCTGATTTGTACTGGATAGAAGAGCCTTCCTTTGAACAGAGTGGAAAGCCTGAGGAGGAGAATGTACCCTCTGCCCAAGCCTTCCTGGCTTCCATCTAACAGCCAAAAGTCCTTACCACACACTCTGGCTCCCGTTGCCCCTCTGACGTCCCTCAAACTGAACTTCTGTTTGCTCCCTGGCAGCCATGTAGCCATTTCTCCACACTTCCAGCCTTGCTGTCACCCCTGAGCAAAAGCTGTTGCAGTTCCTTCAGCATGGCTTACTCTTCCCCTAGATACCCTCCTGGCTCGCTCCTTGACCATCTTCAATTCTTTGGTCAGATGTTGTCTCCTCAAGGAAAACGCTTCTGGCCACACCACTCTGGAAAATTGCAGAACTCCATTCCTTCCCTCCTTACCAGGACACCCTACCCCCCACCAGGTTTAGTTTTTTCCAGAGTCCTTATCACATTTGAATACATTAACACTTAACTCATTTGTTTACGTATGATGTCTTCACCCACTTAGACATAAACTTCATGAGTGCAGGGATTTTTGTCTGGCTTGTTTACTGCTATCCCCAGAGCCTAGAATCATGCTGCCACATAGTAGATGCTCAATAAATAGATGTTGAATAAATAAGTCAGCATGCATTATGTATCTGCCTTTTATAAAGGAATCATTGTTGCAATATTTATGTGTTTTTAATGGGAGGTAAGGAAGAGGAAGTCCTGGTCAAAGGCATGTAGAGAAGCAAGCATAAAGACAAAGTGGTGAAGAGATTAAAACACAAAAATTGGGCTACAAAATGCACATGGGCCACATGCTAGAATGGGACCACAGATTTGGCTTAAGCCAGTGCAAGGAAGAAAACCCATTTTATGTCCTTTGGTCCTGACAAAAATCTGTGTGAGGGAAAGCACAGCAAGAGATCATCGTTTTTCTCCTGTCACATATAAGGTAGCACAGGCACTGAAAAGTCCAACAGCTTATCCTAGGTCATGCCTCAAGTGTGGCCAGAAGTTTTAGCAGCAGTAGCCAAGCTGGGAACAGGGAAAGAGAGGGAGTTTCCTTTAGGGAGCTCTGGGTCTTTCTCTAGAAAATGCAAATCTTCCCACACAGGTGGACAAAGCACAGGAGAAAAGGTGGCGGGGTCAATCAACAGAAGTCCTAAGGTAAGTATCTGTGAGTCGAACTCCTTGTAGAAGCTTACGACTTCTGTTAATATACCCTCATGAGCAATCTCAGAATTACTATGCTAATAGTTCTAAGAATAGAATTTCAAACACAAACAGCGTGAAATACCAAGGGATATCGAGTAGGCAGATGTTCTATTATCAGATCTTCTCTGAACCATTATTTCCTTAGAGGGAAAGAATGTAGTATAGCATGTTACATTAGAATTCGGGCTACACCTTCTTCCAGTTGTGTGACATTGGCCAAGTGGCTTCACCTCTCTGTGCTCCCATATCTGCACCTGTAGTGGAGGCATTAACTGTATCCCCAGTGTGGGTTCCTGAGGAGACATTTTCACAAGGTTATTGAAAGGGTTAAATGAGGTGATTCTCATCAAATGGTGAGAACAGTCATTTAGGTTCAACTCAGAGAATGAGAAAGCACCTTATAAACAGTAAGATGCTATAGAAACAAGGTGTTGTTACCTCAGACCACAGAAGCACACTTATTTTCTCTCATTTTACCATGAAGGGATTAGCTGGTGTGATTCCCCTTGAAATGATGACTTGCTAAGACAAGGAAAGGAGAAAACAAGGGCCTGGTTTCCATCCCACCCCTCCTGTATCCTCCCTTTCCCCAATCTTAGTAAGCCTATTAGAAGCCACCTTTCCCTGATTCTCTAGCTCCCCGAGATGTGATCAGTCCCTCTGCTGCACTCTCCGTAGCAGACATGCCAGCAGCAGCAGCTGGGAGATTGAAGAGATGGTGGCCCATCCCCTGAGAGAATGACTGTGCTCAGTATGTTTTCACAGCAGCCAATCCTGCTCAGCCCCAATTCTCTCCCATCATCCCGCTTCCAGTTAAGAAGGAAGTCATCCTCAGTGACAGAAACAAATGGTCCACTGTGCATACAACGTACACCCACAGGTCTGTCTTATGAGATTTCAGAGTAACGGCCTCTCTGAGACAGGTACTAATCAGCTAACATTTATTAAGCACTTACTGTGTGCTGAGAGGCCTCATAGCAGTCTTCACAGAATCCAGTGAGTTGAACAGGACTGCCAGACCAGCTCGTTCTGTGTTGCCTGGGACTTTCCCAGTTTTAGCACTTAAAGTCCCACATCCCAGCAAGCCCCTCAGTCCCAGGTAAACCAGGACTGTCGGTCCACCCTACTATCACCCCATTTATCAGTTAATAAAAACAAGGCTTAATGAGAATAAGTATCTTGTCTATGGCTACATAGCAGCCGACAGAATGAGAATTCGGACCCTGTCATTCTGAGGCGGAACCCCCACCTGTAACCCCATATTCTCCTCAAAAATGGCAGAAGATCATTCTTTTTAGTGCCTTCAGAAAACTAACCATGCACTGGCTTGTTAAAGTCACCCAGCCAAACAAGAATACCTGAGCAGGGCTCAGCACGTTTTTCTCACACTTGCATCCACTTGTAATGAGTCAGTGTGTAGAGGTTAAATCTTATATGAGCACAGATTTGTAAAGCCTGTTATTCATGAGAAATAAAGCTGTGAATAACCTCTGTGTGAGATCCTGGGCAGGCAAGGAATATTCTAGTCATTAGTACAAGACCCTGGACCTTGATTTGCCCCTTAGACATTTATTGAGCATTTACTATATTCTAAAAAAAAAAACACATCCACGTGAAAATTCATAGGAACATATGACAAAAGATGGCAACAGCCCACATGTCCCTCAGTAGATGGATCAATAAACAAATTGTAGTGTACACATACAATGGAGTATTGTTCAACCATCAAAAGTATGAAGTACTGATTCATGCAACAATGTAGAAGAACCTCGGAAACATTATGCTAAGTGAAGGAAGCCAGACACAAAAGGACACAAATTGTATGAGTTCACTTATACAAAATACCCTGGAAAGGTAAGTCCATAGAGACAGAAAGCATATTGGTGACTTGCCAGGAGCTAAGAGTAATTCTTTAATGGGTATGGGGTTTCATTTTGAAGTGATGAAAATGTTTTCGACCTAGATAGAGGTTATAGTTGCACAACATTGTGAAGATACCAAATGCCACCGAATTACTCGCTTTAAACTGGTTAATTGGATGTTATGTGAGTTCCACCTCAATAAAAAAAAAAAACATAATAACAGATGCATGTGTTCATGTAATCCTCACCAAAAAACCTAAGATAGTTACTTACCATAGATACGATATTATTATTACACAACAGGTAGATATCTATTGTATATCTATATACAATGACGCAATGTTCCTATTCCCCTGAGAAAACTGAACCCAGAGAGGGTAAGGGACCTAACCAAGGTCTCACAAGTATTGGAACTTGAAGCCAGGGTCAGGTTGACTCCAAAGCCTTCTCTGTTCTGAGCCACCAGGCCACTCTGCTCCTCAGAGGCGTGAGTAGCTTTGAGCTGCTATGAATCCTGAAGAACAAAATACCAGATGGAGGAGAATTAAAGGAGAGAAGAGATTGGTCAGAGCAGAAATGTCCCTCTCTTTAGAGTTCCAATTTAATGCCAGTATAACTTAGTGTAAACCTTTGAATCCTGGTACTTTTGTCTTCTTGTGTGATTGAGCTATGCAGAGATTTTATCTTTCCTCCTCTTGACTTATATCAGGAAATAGCAAGAACCATGGACGAGGTACAAGATGGGGCGAAGGGCGATAAGTGTTGGATGAAAAGTTAGAATATCACAGAATACTAGACCTTTTCCTTATCATATCTTAAGTCTTTGACACATCACTCAATGCAGAACTTGAGTGATATGAATATACACATATTTTGAAAGAGGAGCATATTTTAGAGAACTCCAGCTCAGAAGATTTGAACATTTGTGTAATTAAGCTGCTGGGGAGGTGGGGGCGGCTGGTGGGTGGATAGAGATGGAAGGGTGGAAACCAGTGTGGCAGAGTGACACAATAATAGGGCTAATGATTTCAACATTTAGAAGTTATGCAGCTTTATGAGATTCCACAAGGGTTCCATGAAATTAGAGTAACTTTCCAGAAACCTACAACCTCCAGATGGGTACCTGGTCCAGATAAGTCCTGAAACCTAGCCCAGCCTCTCCAGAACCGCAAATATTTCCATCTCCCTACCCCATATTAGTGGCAGGCAGTCCCAATATGAAAAATTTAGAATGGTCATAGCCCAAACACCCCTAAAGAGAGGGGTGGAAAGATCAAAGGTGATGGTGGAGTTATACAGAGAAGATAGGATTTAACAAATGAATATGAATGCTGAATCATTAAGTTTTAGTCTCCAGTATTTTAGAGCAGCTGGAAGTAAATGCCTAAAGTTATGAAATTGTAACCCATGTCAAACTCTGAAATATGATCTATAACTAATTGCAGTGCTGTGCTTTGAAATTTATAGCTTTGAAATTTTTGTATATATGTTATTTTTCACAAAAAAGAAGGAAAAAAAGTCAATTGTGATTAAAAATATATTTAAGCCCTCTAGCCTCCGACATTCCGGAGCAGCTAGAAGGAAAAATTTAAGAGGATCGTATGGTTGCCCATGACAAACTCTGGGATTTGTCCTGTTGAAGAGTGCTTTGAAAACTATTGCTTTTTTATTTCTTTGCTTTGTATATGTGTTATACTATACAATAAAGAAAAGTTAAGTAGCTCTTATTGAACACTGCAGACATGCTTCCAGTGGGAGGCTTTTGAAATACCCTCTTTGAGAGCGTCTGCACTTTTTTGAGCTTCATCTATTGGTTTTCTCTTCAAAGCCTTTTAGCGCCTCCTCCGTTTCTGTGACTTTTGCCACCTTGCTCCGGGAAACCCAGCCCCTATCCTGAGTTAGGGCATTCAGAAATATTTGTCTTCTTGGAGCCTGACTAGGGAGTGGCTTTTCCTTAGGCAAAGTGAATAAGCTTACAATCCATAAAGTTGCTAAAGAGCCTTTAAGAAAGCAAAGTATCTCCATCAACTGTCCTCTCCACTGCCCAAAGCAATTGTACCCAAAAGGCAACAGCTTCCTCCCGGTTTGGGCTGCAGCCAAAACACCCAGAGTGCGCTTTAAGTGCCAAGAGCGTTGACTCTGTCCTTGCTGTTTGTCCCAGGAAAGGACTAACCCGGTATTTCTGGCTGAGTCTGTTGGGTCATGCCAGCTGTCCCACTCATTCACACCCAGGAATAGATCTGAATATGCACAGAATCCAATTGTCTGATCGTTAATCGGCTTAATTAAGGTGAGTAAGCGCTGACTGTTGATGAAGATCAAATAAATCAAAAGGAATGCTTACAAATGTATCGGCTCCCCAGGTTTACAGGTCACTGGGACAGCTCAGATCTTGGTGAGGTTTCTATTGATATGGAAACACCAAGGATTAAATCTGGGGGGAAATTATATTCAGCTGTATGAGATAAAGACTACTGTGTAAGCATTTTCATCAGACATCCTCTGTGTTTTTCCTTTTGAAGGGCTTTCTTGTGCCTGATGTTTTAAATATAGTACTAAAATATGAGTAAAATATTTCTTGGAAAAAAAAGATGAAAGAATTGAAATCAGATGTGTGTGTGGAAGAACATAAAATGGGGAGTGTGGATGAGTGGATAATAAATGTTCCCAGAACTTTTCTGCTCAACTGTCACACGAATTATACAGGGTAGTGGTTAAAAGTTCAGGCTTTGGAGGCAGAATGTCTAGATTCAAATTCCATCTCTGCTGCTGTATTCGCTGTGTGACTTTGAGCAAGTGCCCAACCTCTCTGTGCCCCATTTCTCTCGTTGGAGAAAAGGGGATATGATACTATGCACTACTTTGAAACTGATAGCTTTGAAGGTTAAATGAGTTAATGTGTCCATTGTGCACACGGAACAGCTCCTGATGCAGCATATGGCCAACAAAGTACTGCTACATACATTTCCATTGCTTTAAACATATACAAAATAATAAATGAGGCATTTCTGTATGGAAAGTTTGATTTCCCCTCTGGAGGCCTATAGGACCTGCCTAGTGGGGTCCTTTCAACTGTGAAATACATATTTAATGTTCCCTTCTGGGAACAGGCTACCACTTCAGATATGTTTGGGTTGAACTATAAAAATATCCATAGTGTTATGCTAACCTTTCCTGTGACAGTTTAAATGGCAATTGCTTTCTAGATAATTGCATTTTTAGTCTCCAACACTGCCACAGGCAGGCTGGCACAAATTTCAATTAGGATGACCGACTGGAAAGGGCTTTAGGTAGCCTGCTGTCAGCTCCAGCTCCCAGCAGGAAGGCGCCAACATAAAACCCGGTGATAGTAACATCAGCAATTACTACTCTTTGCTAGGGCCCTCCTGCATGCCAGACTCGGTGCTAAGTGCCTTATATACATATCTCTATAAGTAACTCTAATCTTCCCATCAACTCTTGGAGACAGATGCTATTACCCCATTCGACAGATGAGGAAATAGGCCCAGAATTGTTAAGTGACACCAAAGCATCCGAACCACTGTCGTTGGCCAAGCTCCTCTTGTCCCAGAATTGGTGCTCTTTCCAGTCCAGAGGCTTCAACTAGCTCCTGGTCCTTTTCCTTATACTTTCTGAAAAGGAAAGCAAAGCATTCCAAGAACTTGCCATCTGCCAGAAAGCTTTTCTCAATATTCACTGTAAATGCCAGAAAGATTTTCTCAATATCCACTGTAACTCTCATCTGCTACAGTTCATGCCTCTCCCCTGCACACTTGGCACCACCTCACTCTCCCAAGTATGGGAGAGTGTGTAGAATCTTCATCTTAACTCAGTGGTTCTCCACCAGGGGAGATTTGGTCTCCCAGGGGATATTTAGCCCCATGTCTGAAAACATTTTTTGGTGTCACAACTGGACGAGGTGATGCTACTGGTATCTACTGAGTAGAGTCCCAAGAGGCTGTTAAACAGTCTACAATGCACAGCAGAGCCCCCACCCCTGGCCACAGAGAGTTATCTGGCCCCAAATGTTAGGAGAGTTGAGGTTGAGGAGCCCCCAAAAAAGAACTCTTGATTTCTATGCCCTAAACCCATTAATCCTAAATCTTCCATTCTCTGCAAAAACCTAAGAATTTGTCTTGACTTGACCTTTTACCTCATCTGTTTTTTCACATAAATTTTAGGTGTCACTATTAAAGGAAAAGAGTTTAATTCTGTAATTATTTAACTTACATTTCAACTTTTGTGGTGGTTTGATGAACTCACTATAATGAACATTCAATCATTCAATCAACAAATTTGTTGGGAGTCCAGCAAGAGCTCAACAACCATATCAGCTCTTGCTGTAACCTTATATGTTCTCCTAACTTTTCAAACTTTTATGCAAATATAGTTTAGCACCAATGGGAATCACATTTAATAGTGTTCAAATGATTGCGCCAAAACATGAAAATAAAGAAAGGTTAAGATTAAAATGAATTTTCAGTAGCATGAAGTGAAAATAAAACCAACCAAAGAAGATATGGAAGAAAATATTCAATCCATAATATTTTTTTTTTTGCAAATTTCATGTCTACCCAACTCTGTGGGATGATGGAGACTGCCTGGGTCCTTGTCTTCAGATTGCTTAGAGTCTACTCAAACCAGTGTGTGTAATAGGAGGAGAGGACTTATTTAAACTAACTCCCGGAAATCTTAAATCCAGTTGAGCACTGGCTGCCCATCAACCTTAGGGGGAGCTGCACTGTTCCCAACGTACAGGTGCTGTGATCATTCAAACCTATAGACAAGCAGTGTCACAAAGTTCATGCCACAAAAAAAAGGGGGCTAGTGCTTCAGAGGCCCAGCTCTCATTTTTCTGAGAAAAGTGTCAAGCCATTGACTACTCAGCCTCATCCAATGGACTTAGCTCTTCCCAGAAATCCACCAAGAAGGGTTATGAATGGCCACCCCAAAAAGGAAAAACGAACAGATTTGAGACCAGTAGACAGGACATCCCAGGAGCTGAATAAAGGCCTGCCCTCTAGGCCCAGAATAATCAATCAGGACGGCTAAGGGGGTACTCCCATATCCATCCCACACTGAGAGACCCACCCACGGTGTACGGAGGCCTGACACCCAACCATGCCAGACAACCCTTGTGATTCCTCTCCCAGGGAGTGACCTGTTTCTCAGTCTGGCCTCAACATTTTCCTTCAACTCTATAAAGGTTAGAATCCTGGGCTAGGTGATATTAGACGAGTCATATCATCTCTTTAAGGCTTGTTTTTCTCATCAGTAAAATGAAGATAATAATAATATCCACATCTTAGCATTCTTGTAAGGATTAAATGAGCTGTCATACGGAAAGCACTTAAAATAGTTCTTTATATGTGTTATCTATAATTTCATTATTCTTATTATTCTTATTATTAAAGCTTTTAGCACCAGAGCCTGGCACATAATAGACACTCAATAAGTATTAACTACTATGATTTAGGCCTAGGTAAGACCTGAAAATCTTAGGTGATTTTTAAAGTCCTGAGATTCTTGGATTTACCCAAAAGTTGCATATAATCTTTAGAAAGAAATAGGCATAACGGTTTGCCAAACTCCAACCAGCATCATTCCTGCTAACCCTAAAGAATACCCAGGGCTCTATTTGAGACCCAACAAAAGTTGCACACACTAAATTTACTTTTCAGAAACCTACAACCTCCAGATGATTCCTAAACCAGATTAAGTCCTGAAACTCAGAGGTGCCAGTCTCTCCAAGACCATCAATCAGTTCCATCTACCACCCCCTATTGTTGACACCACTTTTCCACACACAAAAAAGTTCGAATGGGCCTAGCCCAGATATCCCTAAAGGTTGGGGGAAGGATCAAAGGAGAAGGAGGAGTTATATCAGAGAAGATAGGTTTTAACAAATTAACATGCCTGCTGAATCATTATCTTGATATTTTGGTCTACAGCATCTTAGAGTAGCCAGGAGAAAAACCTGAAATTGTGGAACTGTAACCCATACCAAACTTCTAAATCTGTTCTATAACTACTTAAAATGTACTTTGAAATTTATTGCTTTTTTGTATGTGTTGTATTTCACAATAAAAGATGTTCAATAAAAAAAGAGTAAATATAAAAAGTACCTTACAACAGTGCAGGCCTAGAACTAACCCTACCCCTACCCCCACACACAAAAATAGAAATAAGTATAGGGAAAAACAAAAGCTCATCTTTTCAAAAAAAAAAAATGAGAAATATTTATTAGGCACCTATTATTTGTCAGGTACCATACAAGTTACTGAAGAAACCATGGTGAATGAAAAAGCATGCCTGCTTCTTATCTAGCAGTTCTTAGCAATTCTAGGGTCACACATCTATCGATTGAAAATTTGACAAATTGTATTGCCCCTTTAGTTGTGAAACCAAGGACGTGCCCTAGTTCTTGGCAATGTCTTCCTTTGGCTTTGTTACATCACTACTTATTAGAATCACAATTATATTCAGACAATCAACTAGGAATGAAACCGTGAACTTTCTGTAGCATGGTGACCACTCCTGTCTCCCCAGGGATGGTTATCTAGCAGCAAGCAAATGCTTTTGATAACCCTGAGAGTGTGTGCTAGACCTGAGAGGATCATGATTAGATGTCAACAGGATGAGGTAAAAAGATAAGAGCAGTGCTCTATGCTCCTTGCTTAAAAAAAAAATGCCAAGGATATGACAACAAGAGAGATACAAGTGACCGTGGATATCTACTGTAACTCCTTTTCTGATTATCAAGTTCAGTTTTCTTGTCAAGCCAATTCCAACCCATAATCTCTGGAATTGAACCCATACCTGCGGGCCTTGCTCAGAATAACGTTTCCATCCTGCATCTGATTCAGAGGGGGTCAGTACTAGGTTGAATTGAAGGCAGGTGGTGCAGGCAGCCTCCCATTCCCACCTCCCACTGAACCAGCCGCTTTGAGTTGAAGACTGACCGCAGTGCAATTCAGTGGACAAAATGAGGCCTTCCTACTCTTGAACTACCAGAACTTATGCACACACCTGAGCTAACACCTGAGATGGCCCACCACAACCTGGAGCCTCCCTCAGCTTGTCTCCTGACACTTGCCATTCTCCACCCTATGCCCTTTGCCCACATTGCTCCCTCTACCAGAACTGCCTTCCTCCTTCCTTCCACCTTTAATATCTGAAGATCTTTCCAGACCAAAGCAGAACCTTATCTTCTCCTTGCCACCTTTCCAATGCCCCAGGACTCAATGCACAGTCCAGTATCATATATATACATGGTGTTTCTGCCAGCAGATTTTGAGCACCTGGAGGGCCGGAGATGTTGATTAATTTATTTTTGTAATTTCTAGTACACGGGAAGCTCTCAATAAATGTGAAATGAAAGGGTAATAGAATGAACAAATAAATGACACCAGTCTGAAATTCCTAATTAACATTACCAGACTCTAGGGCCATAGGACTTTAGAGGTCATTTTTCTGACCCAGCTCTACCCTGACTAGCTACGTGAACTTGGGTAAATTATTTAACCTCTCTATGCCTCCATTTCTTCATCTGTAAAATGTAGATAAAAATAGAATGAAATGTCTATTTCATAAAGCTGTGAGTATCAAATGAGCTAGTGTATGTAACATACTTAGAATGGGGGCTGGCAAATAGTAAATGCTCAGTGAATGTCAGTGCTTATCACCATCATTGCAGTGACAATGCCCAGATCCCTTCATCCACCGCTGCACCCACCCACCCCACCTACATGTGAATGTTGGCTGCCAAAGGCCCCCACCTTGCACCCTTTGGAGAACTGCCCTCAGTAAAAAGGATCAAATTCACCCAAAACGGTTACCCTATCCCAACTCTCGACCATGAGAGGCAGCTTACGGTCAATGACTGACTGGCAGGGGGCATAAAAGGCTACCCCATGCCAGTTGGTTAGATACATGGTGCAGTCCACATCCCAGAGCTCCCCATAGAAGAGGCTGGAGCTGGTCTCCACTGAGAGCACATCCCGATGCACTTTTGGTCCCCTGCTCTGTTTCGCTTCCCTCACTCCCATTCTCCGAGAGCGTCCTGCCATTGAATCACTTCAGAATCTCAGTCTCATGCTCGGTTTCTACAGAGCGTGACCTAAGACGCTCATTCACCATCATCATCATCCCTGAGAGGAGGAGACTGAATCCCAGCAAGGTTGCTGATTTGTCCAAGACCCCAGGGAAGGAACAGAACTATTTTGAGATGAATGGGGACTATTCGATTATTTTAGAGAAGTGTAGGTTCCTAAAAGTCTCCAATAACTATCAGCTCAAAAAAACACAAGAAGTCTACATACTTGAGGTAGGTACAGAAAGTTAAATAAGGCAAAAAAGAATCACTGGGAAAGGGAAACATGATCATCACAAGCCTTTTGAGTCGGTGAGGGGTTGGGGATAGGCTTGGTTGAGACCTCATCCCCTGAGATGAGTCCTGAGAGTCCAGACC
This sequence comes from Tamandua tetradactyla, assembly GCF_023851605.1. Classification (NCBI taxonomy): domain Eukaryota; kingdom Metazoa; phylum Chordata; class Mammalia; order Pilosa; family Myrmecophagidae; genus Tamandua; species Tamandua tetradactyla. The sequence continues at coordinate 54,163,548 of NC_135345.1, forward strand.
AAGAAGAACCCCCCATGGGGTCATGCCACAAGCAAGAGTGAGTATCTTGCAAGACCACATTCCTGCTTCTCTTGGCCTAACTGCAGGTCCCATCTGGCCCCGACATCCCAAGTCTCTCAAGTCTATGATTTCCATGGAGTACTCTTTCCCGCCCCACCCCACCCCAACCCCACCCCCAGCTTCAAATCAGCTCCATTTCCCTGGATTTGCCCTTGATAACCCCATGGTGGTTACCAAATGCTGCACTTGCTCCAGCTAGTCTGTCACACCAGATGATGAGGTCATTGAGGACAGGATTGGGAACTCTGATCTCTGCCCTTCCCTACGGGGAGCTGCTGCAGTGAGAATAAGGGAAAAGAAAGCGACAGACATTTGCTGTTTGGCAGTGTGAGGTAGGTATCATTATCACACTTTTCCTTGTGAGTTAAGGCTGGGAGATATCTTTAAACTATCTTTATGGTCACACAGCTGCTGTCACTGGCAATACAGGATTCAAGTCCAAATGTGTCCAATCCCCAAGTTGGACCAAGCAAAGGAAAATCTACTTCAGGTGAGGCATTAAAGACATTTCATGTGATCAGATGGATTTTGTAATGGGAAAAGGGTCGAATAGGAAAGCTTTGCAGAGTCTAGTGCAGAGATCTTTTTTTTTTTTAATGTGAAAGGCTTTTTTTCCTAGATATAAAAGTAACATATACTTGTGGGGGAAAAAGACAACTAAGAAAACAAAAGTATGTGAAACAGAAAATATCAGTGCCCAGTATTCCCTCCCACACTCAGAAATAAATACTATTGTCGTGACTATTCTTCCAGACATTTTTTTTCATTAGACATACTAGATAGGTAGATAGATGGATAGGTAGATAAAATACAAATGAATTTGCAACTGTTTCCCGTTCTTTTCTTCCTTTAGATTATTACCTCATTCCACTTAACATCTGAAAAATGTATTTAACTATTCAATAAATATTTATTGTGCACCTACTATGTGCCAGATAACATGCTAGAGATAAAGCACTTGTCTGTTGGTAGAATTTTAATTTCCAGTTTGTGCTATTACTAACCATACTATAATAAACATCTTTTTACATGTATCTTAGGATACTTATCCAAGAATTTCTGTAGGAAAACACCTAGAAGGTTAATTGATCGGCCAAAGTATATACCCATTACAAATTTGAAAGTTATTGTCAAATTGCTCTCTAAAAAAAAGTTATAATAATTTATATTTTTACAAACAATGTAAGAAATATGTGATTACTCATTTTAGTAACATCCTCATCAATAATAAATATCACTCTTTTCATTCTTTGCCAGTCTGATAGATGAAAATTTACATTCTGCTTTTTAAATTTGCACTTTAAAATTACTTTTAAGATAGTAATTTTCATATATTCAATTGTTACCTGAATTTCTTCTTCAGTGAATTGACTGTTATATGTTTTATACTTTTAAAAAAAAACTATCTCATTTATGTTTGGTATCATATTTATATGGAAAGTATGCAAATATTTTACATATCATGGACCACAAATCCATTGTCATGAATGTTGCAAATATTTTTCTCCAATTTTATTATTTTTCAACCTTCTTTAAGGTAGACTTTCTTGAATAGAAATTTAAATTTTTGTATCATCAAATTCATTTTCTATTTTATGGTTTTCAATTTTCATATTTGGAAATATTTCTTATTCATGGATTAACAGGTAGGTCAAGAGTTTTGATTTCTGGGGATTGATTCTAATATATGTAGGGCATTATGTCACTTTTATTTGGCAAATACTCTGTGAGGCAAGCTATTTTAAGAACTTTGCAATTAAAATTTATTACTCAACCAAATAATGGGAAAATTATTATGGAAACATGAATACAAAGAACTACATTCAATTAAAAGTGGGTATCTAATGAATTGTTTCAAAATAAGCATGTTTTGTAATTACAGAAGTAATACATATTTATTATAATTCTTTGGGAAATTCCATAATAGCACAAGCAATAAAATTTTTCTCATAATTACATCCCCCTGTTTAATCACGGTTTATATTTTTCTGATTTCCTTTCCTGTCATTTTCTAATCTAAGGTATTTTACATTTAAATAAAATTGAGTCCATACAGACCTGGAAAGTGCTTTTTTCCTAGAAATCCGATTGTGTTTTGGGGAGCTCAATAACCATTGTGTACTCCATTACACAACCTATGACTGAGTAATTGATTGGTATTTGTTTTCTAATAGTCTTTTGACATGATACTGTAGATGAGCAAATACTCTTCTTGAAAAACATCTCTTCAGCCTTTGATCTTTTATCATCTCGCCCATTTCTTTTTTTTTTTTCCACAGCTGCATTTGTAGGTAATCATTGAGCCGTGCTATCTTGGAAAGGTTTTATTTCCCTCCACCACCTTTTCCCCATTATCACTATGCCTTCCTTGAAGACCATCATTTTATTGACACTTCTGAGTGCCATTTCAATGAAATACAGAAACAGCATTTGCTTTGCGCAAATCCCTCAAATTTTGTATAAATCCAAAACTATCCTATTTCCCCATAGATTTCTATCTCATCACAATATTAGAGATCCCCTTCATTTCTGATGGTTCTCTAACTTCTCAGGGGAGCCTCCTGACATGTTGGTTCTGAATTTCCGCCACACCACAGTGGCTCTCCAAGTTCCACCAAATCTAAAAACATTTGTTGAGTGGAAATAGCCAGAGGAGCTGAACTTCGCTTGGTGGTCAGCGGACCTACAGACAACGCAGCTAGATGGCGCTCACATCCACACTTTTTTGAGGCATACGGCAAAAATAAAGATGTTTTTCATTAGTCTCCAATCTTGAGGAATTTACAGTCTTGGGGGGAAGGGAGTGATATCTTTGGCACATTAAGTTACTGAAAAGAAATTATAGTATGCATATTTTTCAAATACGACTAACCTATATTGAGTACAGCATGTCAAATGCTGTTCGGTCAACTCTTACCCCAGTAGCCTTAAGCGATAGGTAGGATATTCTGAAATTCCCATTTTTCAAATGAAGCGCTAGCAGATTTATATCTAGTAATTCGTCCAAAGTCATAGAGTCACAAGCAGAAGTCAAACCCTGGCAGCTTGCTCCAAAGCTCACATTTAATGAACAGGCTCAAAAAAATGACTAAGAGCTTAGACAGCAGATTCTTTCTCTTTTTTCTTTTTTATCATGGTAACATATATATGTTATACATAACATAAAATTTGTCATTTTAACCGCTTTTAAGTGTACACTTCAGTGGTATTAGTTATATTCACAGCATGCCATCATCCATTACCAAAACTTTTCCAATCATCCTAAACAGAAACTCTGTACCCATCAAACAATAACTTCTCATTCCCCCTTCTTTCAGCCCCTGGTAGCCTCTAATCTATTTTCTGCTTAGTCTCGATATTTCATATAAGTGGAATTATACAATATTTGCCCTTTTATCTCTAACTTATTTCACTCAGCATAATATTTCAAGGTTCATTCATGCTGTAGCAAGGACATCAAACTCTTAATAGTGTCTAGTTATGAAGAGCAAGGAATACTGAGGGACTTCATTTATTTTGTATACAAAGCTCTGTACAGTTGAAAATTATTTCCCAAGCATAAACTATTATGGTTCATTTTTAAAAATATTTTTATTGAGAAATCTTCATGCACACACAGTCCATACATGGTGCACAACCAATGGCTTACAATATCATCACATGGCTGTGTATTCATCACCATGATCATTTTTAGAACATTTGCATCACTCCAGAAAAAGAAATAAAAAGAAAGAAGCAGAAACTCATTCATCCCATACACCTGACCCCTCCCTCTCATTCACCACTAGTATTTCAATCTACACAATTCATTTTACCTCTTATTCCGCCATTATTTATTGCTTTTCTAGACATATTTTTTTACTCATCTGTCCATACCCTGGATAAAAGGAGCATCAGACACAAGGTTTTCACAATCACACAGTCACATTGTAAAAGCAATACCGTTATACAATCGTCTTCAGGAATCAAGGCTACTGAAACTGAGCTAATAAACTCAATGGTTTCAGGTGCTTCCCTCCAGCCACTACAATACATATGGTTCCTTTTTAAATTCAACAGTTTTTATAAGAATAATATACAAGAGTATAAGGAATTGCTCAACTGTGGTCTTGTGTGGGTCTTGGAGCTTATACGTTGTGAAGGCTCCTTAAGAAAAGGTGTTCAAAATTTTAGATGTCATTATGTTGTGTTGAGCTACATAATAATGTTGCATCAAATTACCCTCATACTATGTACAGTAACTAATGCATGAATATATGTGTGTGTTTTGTCACAGTTGCACTTAGGTTGCTTCCCTGTGATTTTAGCATTTCTGGATGTCATTTTTTTCTGGAATTGTCAGGCATCATCAGGACAGGGGGCATCAGATATGCTAAGACTGATCCAATACATTAGGAAACATAAAAATGCAATTTGGGATGCATAAAAATGCTACTTTATGGTTTGTAGTATTGCTGCAGGCTAGTGTGCCACAAATAGGAATTCTTATCAGTTCTATTTTGCATTGCTTCCCATTAAAAAGACATGCTAGTACTGTACACTGCATTATTAAGTATTTTCCTAAGGAAGACTTCTGTTTTGACTAGGCATCAGTGAGAACAAAATATCTGCTTAAAACTTTATACTTTATAAAGATTTAAGAATATCATTTCAATGTGATGATTGAGAGAATTTTCCATAGCTTCTAGCTATGTGCATGTCAACTCTTGTTTCTCTTCACTTTCAGTGCCACTTCCAGTGTCATGTGTAATAGCACACATTTTTATCACAATAGGACCTAAGAGGCCATTAGGAGTATTCCTGTAAGACTTTCCTACCCTGGGATGACTAAAATGTCTAAACTGTAAATGGAAGTGACTATAAATCATATAAATACCCCACTAAACCCAAACCAGACAAATCTTCAACTCAGTTACCACAGTTAAGTTCCTCCAAAACACTCATGGCCCCTCCATTGCCAAACAACTCCTCAAGGGAAATGTGATGGAGGAGGAATCAGAGTGGGAGGAGACAACATTTTTAACCTGTTACAGTTAAAATTATCTTACATTTGCAATTTTACAAAAAGCATTTAATCGCATTGTAATTGAAATGTTAGAATTTAAGAAATGATTATTATTACTGAATCATTATATAGGCATTTCTTTTTCTTTCCCACTGTTTGAGAAAAACCAGAGGGAAATATCTGAAATTGCTGATCTGTAATCCACCTGCTCTGATCGCTGATAATGATTGTATAACTGAATAGCCTTTATCTTGTGATTGTAAAAACCTTGTGACTGGCTCTCACTTTCCTCCTTATCCTGTTTTTCAACTTTAGAGTCTTAGGATCACTAAAGACAGCCCCCAATGTTTATTAATAAAGGCTCTGAGTCAGCCCAGCATGAACCCACCCCAATTCCAAAACTATTTTGCTAGATGAAGATGGATCTAAGCAAAATTGGCCAACCTGACACACAGTAGCTAAACTTTAACATACTAGTGACCTATATTTCATTAGAATACTAAAAATCAGCCCATCATCATATTAAGGCCACCATTCTCTTACATATGTTCTGTGAGTATGCATGTAATCAATCTGTGCATGCTCAATAATTACAGCCTCTCTAACCTTGTCATCTAGGGTCATCTTTTGGTACTATAAAACCATCAGCATTGCTGCAGTTCAGGAAGACAGATTTTTAGACCAATAGGCCATCTGATCTCCTGTTTTGTGCCTACCAATAAACTTTCCATCTTTGAAACTCCAGTGACTCAGGAATTGGTCATTTGAGCACATCAGGCAGAGCGCTCACTGCTTTTGATCAATATGAGCATGAACAAGGCTCCCCATAGGTCCTTGAAGTCACCCTTATAGCCAACAGGTCCTAAAGCTGAAGCTTCTTGGCGGTGAAGATCATTGCAATAAAAGGTAACATCATGGCAAAATCAGTTTGGACTGGAGTTTTCATGATGAACTGCATGTAGGAGGCAGGCACTGAGCTAGGCTGTGAGCCCTGGGTGCTAGTCAACAGACAGAGGAGTAGGGAGGGCCTAAGACACAAAGTTCTACAGTCTGCCAAAAACTAGACATGCATGTATGCAGATGTAAAATGTGTTTTCTTGCCAATGAAAATATTTTTCCCTCACTGGCTTACAGCTACCTAATAAGAGCCAATGGCAATACATTTACACATCATTAAAGAATGAGAATTGAACTTTCTTCCCCACCTCCCCTCCCCCGCATCATGATCAGCAATTAATTACTCCCAAGCCAGGATCAACCAAAACTGCAGCCATTTGGCACACATGTGTCCACCATCCACCTCGTTCCAACACTGAGATCCAAGAGCACAGGGTTTACACCCTGGCCAAAGGGGAGGGGAGGGGAGAGAAACTGGACCGAGACATAGTTTCTAGGTCGAAGCAGGAAGCAAAGCCTGGTGATGCCTGCTCAGCTGGTATGAAGAAGGAAGATGCATGCCCAACTCTCACCCCTGGTTTCTAGCAATATCTTTTGTGCCTTATATCCCTGGGATGAAAAGGGAAATGTTTCCTTCCAGAGGTAGCAGCAGGCCAGCCATTTAGAAGCCTACAGGTTGATTGTGTCCATGTTCTTCTGCCTGGGCCTTTAACATGCTACATTTAATCCTCAGATTTGCTCCTCCTGCTCCCAGGTTCTATTCTGGATTATCAGAGAAATGCTCCCAGGAGGGCCCTAAGCATGAGGACTCTTTAGGGGCTACTTTAAGCAACCTCAGTGTCAGGCAATAACAGTCAAACCATGCATGAACACTAAGGACTTCCCAGTAAAGCAAAATCAAATTTTCATTCTGTTACCATATATCATATTCAGATATATATTTCAGTGCTGTACATGGTGCTCACAATGTTATGATACTATAACCACAATCCATTGCCAAAACATCTCCATCATCCCAAATAGGAAGCTTATACATTTTAAGTCTTAACGTCCCATTCCCTACCCCTATCCTGTCCCCTGGTAACCCATATTCTAGATTCTGACTCTCTGAGTTTGCTTATTCAATTATTTTCAAATCACTGGGATCATACAATATTTGTCCTTTTCCATCTGTCTTATTTCACTCAACACTTTGTCTTCAAGTTTCATCCACTTTGCCACATGTATCAGGACTTTATTCCTTTATAGGCTGAATAATATTCCATGGTATGCATATGCCATATTTTGCTTATCCATTAAATTGTTATGAACACTTGGATTGCTTCCACCTTTTGACAATTGTGAATAACGTCACTATGAAAATTAGTATAAATATCTGGTCGAGTCCCTGATCTCAATTCTTTTGCGTATACCTAGTAGTGGGATTGCCAAGTCGTATGGCATTTCTATACTTAACTTTCTGAGGAGTCACCAAACTGCCTTCCACGGAGGCTGCACCATTTCACATTCTCAACAGCAACAATTGAGTGTTTGCTCCTATTTCTCTACATTCTCCCCAACATGTGTTATTTTCTGTTTTTTTAAACAGCATCCATTCTAATGGGTGTGAAACAGTATCTCCTGGTGGTTTTGATTTGCATTTTCCTAATGGCTAATGATGTTGAGATCTTCTAATTCTTTGGTCATTGTTGCCTTTTTAAAATTTTATTTTAGTAACATATACAATCTAAAATGTCCCCTTTTTTAAGTAAAAAATATTTTATTAGAGAAGATGTGGGTTTATAGATCATGCATAAAATATAGGGTTCCTATACATCTCCCCACCATCAATTTGTTACAGTTGATGATAGCACTTTTTTTGTAATTCTATTATTTTTTAACAGTAGTTACATTTGTTACAATTGATGAAAGATTATTAAAGTAGTACTATCAACTATGGTCCATACTTTATGTAGGGGCATTTTCCCCCATATTCCCAGCCTATTTTTTTTTCATGCATGTCTTCTTTTTATTACTCATCTGTCCATACACTGGAAAAAAGGAAGTGTCAGTCACAACGTTTTTACAATCACACAGTCACAGATAAAAGCTATATAGTTACACAAATCATTATCAAAGATCGAAGCTACAGGATCACAGTTTAACAATTTCAGGTATTTCCTTCAGGCTATTCTAATACACTAGAAACTAAAAAGAAATATCTATAAAATAAGTCAGTAGTCATAACCATTTGTTAAATCCTAACTTCTCAGTTACACCTCCTCCCTCACATTTGATCATTCTCTCAGTCTTCAGTGCTATCTGCGCAATGACCATTTTAATTCCTTTGTGCTGTAAAAGGGTGTCAACATTATGGGGAAGAGGAATGGAACTGGTTGATGTTCTTTGAAAGACTGGTACCTCTGGGTTTCAGAGCTTATTTGGCATAGGGGCCATCTGGAGGCTTTAAGGTTCTGAAAAAATAAACTTAGTAGGTAAAACTTTTATAGTGCCTTAGGTAGGGCCCAAGGTATTATTTAGGGTTTAAAGGAATACTGTCAGTTGGAATTTAGCTTCTGTGGCAAATTGCAGTATCTGGCTGAAGCTTGCATAAGAGTACCTACAGAATGATCTCTTGAAACTATTTGAAATCTCTTGACCACTGAAACTTTATTTTGTTTCACTTCACTTCCCCCTTTTGGTCAAGAAGGAATTATCAATCCCACAATGCCAGAGCCAGGTTCATCCCTGGAAGTCGTGTCCCACATAGAAAGGATGGTAGTGAGTTTATAAAATTTCCTTTTTAAAATATTTTTATTGAGATATCTTCATGCACCATACAGTCCATCCAAAGTATACAATCGGTGGCTCATATATCATCATGTAGCTGTGTCATCATCATGACAATTTTTAGAACATTTGCATGACTCCAGAAAAAGAAATAAAAAGAAAAAAGAAGGGGTGCAAGGCTAGTTCAGTGGTAGAATTCTCACCTTCCATGTGGGAGACCCAGGTTCAATTCCCAGCCCATGCACTTCCCAAACAAACAAATAAGCAAACAAACAAAAAATCAACAGACAAAAATTCAGCAAATGGTGCTCCATGTGAGGGAATACTCACATGGAGAAAGAATGAAATGTGACCCCAGCCATACACCATACAAAAAAAAAAAAAAAAAGAGAGAGAGAGAGAGAAAAGAGAAAAGAAAACCATACATCCCAAACTACTTACCCCTCCTTCTCATTGACCACTGGTATTGCAAGTGACCCAAATTTTTTTTACCCCTAGATCCTACCTATTAGTCATTTATTTTTTGTCCTTAGTTTTTTTACTCATCTGCCCATACCCTGCATAAAGGGAGCATCAGACAGAGGTTTTCACACTCACACAGTCATTGTAAATGCTATATAGTTATACAACCTTCTTCAAGAATCAAGGCTACTGGAATACAGTTCAGTTTCAAATACTTCCCTCTAGCCACTCCAATATACCATAAACTAAAAAGAGATGTCTATATAATGCATAAGAATAACCTCCAGGATAATCTCTTAACTCTGTTTGAAAGCTCTCAGTCACTGAAACTTTATTTTGCCTCATTTCTCTCTTCCCTGTTTTGGTCCAGAAGGCTTTCTCAATCCCATGATGCCAGGTCCCAGCTCATCCCCAGGAGTCCTTTCCCATGTTGCCTGGGACATTTATACTCCCGGGAGTCATATTCCACATAGTGACGAGGGCAGTGACTTCACCTGCTGAGTTGGCTTAGAAAGAGAGGCCACATCTGAGCAACAAAAGAGGTTCTCTGGGGGTGACCCTCAGGCATAATTATAAGTAGGTATAGCTTCTCCTTTGCAGTAAAAAATTTCAAAGGGCAAGCCCTAAGATCGAGGACTCAGCTTATTGAATTGGCTGTCCTCAATGATTGTGAGAATATGAGGAATTACCTAAATGGGAAAGTTGACTATTTCCTCCTTTCTTCACAGTCCCCCAAGGGTAGTTTGCAAGTACTTTTTTATTCTCTGCCCAAATTATTTTGGGGCATCACACTAAACTGTACAAAGCAACAAGAGCTTATTCCCTATTCAAGAGTCCACATAATTATGGTGTTTGAATAAACTGAACATACAAGTTAAATTAGATAACAAAAATAAAAATTTTGTACCAAATAAACAGTCCTTCACGGAAGTTGAAGTTTTAGAATAGCCAATATCATACTTTACCCTGTGCATTAGGTTCTGGTGTCAGCTTGGCCAAATTATTGTGCCTCGTTGTCTGGTCAGGCAAGCACTGGTCTGACCATTGCTACGGGGATATTTCACGGTCAGTTGATAAACTGAGAAGACTGGTGTATTAAGTCATCAGTCAGATGATTGCAGCTGTGACTGATGATATCTGTGATCAATTAAGGTGTGTCATTTCCTGGCTCTCTCCAAATGTCTCCTCTTTTAAAGGATTCCAATAAACTAATCAAGATCCACCTGGAATGAGTGGAGTCATATCTCCCTCTAATCAAAAACCACACCCACAATTGTGTATGTCATATCCCCATGGGATAATCTAATCAAATTTTCCAGCATACATTACTGAATCAGGATTAAAATAAATGGCTGCCTCTACAAGATTGAATAATGATTAAAACATAGCTTTTCTGGAGGGCATGATATTTTCAAACGGGCACACCCTGAATTCTGATTTATCAGAATTAGTCTTATCCAGATCAACTTCATTCGTATCTCTAGTTGAAGTCTGATCACTTTTTCATCTTTTTAAATAGTTGCTGTATGGGGTAATGCTAACTTTCATAGCCTCAGTGCCCTAACTCTGAGTTCAGGTGTCACACAAATACCCAAAATTTCAGAGAACAATAAGGTTATACACAAATAGCTCAGCATCTCAGAATTTAGAGATAACAGTTATAACTCCTGAAGAGATGTGACTGCCAAAAGAGCTTACAATCTAGAAAGCTTTACAATAAGCCTCAACCTGATAACCCATGCTCTTGATTTCAGTGCTCTGAATTTGTATATAATGATTAGTCCATATCAGTGAGGTACGATTATATTTGTCTTTTTGTTTCTGACATTTCCTTCAACATACAGCTCTTAAGGTTCATTCACATAGTTGCATGCCTCACGACTTCATTTCTTCTTGCAACGGCTCAGTAGTCCATTGTATGTATATATCACAGTTCCACCTTCCATTCCCCAGTAGATATACCCTTGTCCTCCATCCATTGCAAATTGCAAAGCACTACCACCATAAACACCTGTGTGCAACTGTTCAGTCCCGTCTTCACTTTCAGTTCTTCAAAGTATATACCTAGCATATAGGATTGAAAGATCACATGGCAACCCCACCCCTAGCCTCTTGTGGAACCACCACACTGCTCTCCACGTGGGCTGCACCACTCAGCTTCCCTACCAACAGTGGATAGGTACATCTCTTTCTCCACATTTTCTCCAGCAGTTGTATTTCTCTGTTCTTTTTTTTTTTTCTTTTTTGTATGCTGTATGGCAGGCTCTCATTTCATTATTATTCCATGTGCGTATACCATTATTGCAGCACCAATTTGTTGAATTTTTATTTATTTGTTTGTTTTCTGGGGGAAGTGCATGGGCCAGGAATTGAACCCAAGTCTCCCGCATGGCAGGCGAGAATTCTACCATGGACTGTCCTTGCACCCCCCCCTTCATTTTTAAACAGTTTTATTCACACATCATGTAATCCAACCTAAGTAAAAAAATCAATGGTTCCTGGTATAATCAGATAGCCACAACTTTGCCACCATAATCTATATGAGGACATTTCTTTTCTTCTGTAAATAATCCTATACTCCTCCTCCCATCACCCGCTTTTTGAAATTTAGTTTTGGCATAATGCCTTTGTTACATCCAGCGGAAACATATTACAATGTTACTGTTAACTGTAGGCCATAGCTTGCATTGATTGTATTTTTTCCTGTACACCTTTCCATATTCAATGCCTTACAATGTTGACATTCATTTGTTCTTCCTCATGCAAAAACATTTTTACACTTTTACATTTAATTTCTATCATTGTCCACTCTAGGCATTCCTACGTTATACCATCTCAGTCTTTATCCTCTATGTTTCCTTCTGGTGTCATATGTGCCTCCAGCCCTTCTCCTTCAATTGTACTCACTTTCTGTGTACTTATATTATTGTACTACAATTAGGTAATATTTTGCTATCCTTTTCTGAATCTTTACAATTAGTCCCGTTACATATTCTTTACTCCTTCAGCACCAAATGCCCAATCTCTACTCTCTTTCTATCTCCTGATTGCCTGTGTTCTTAACTTTAACTTTCAAAGTTCACTCACTAATGTTAGTTCATACTAGTGAGACCATCCAGTATTTGTCCTTTTATTACTGGTAATTTCACTCACCATAATGTCTTCAAGGTTCATCCATGTTGTTGCATGCTTCATGACTTATTCTGTCTTATAGCTGCACAATGTTCCATTGTATGTATATACTACAGCTTGTTTAGACACTCATCCGTTGATGGACATTTGGCCTGTTTCCATGTCTAGGCAATCATGAATAATGTCGCTATAAACATTGGTGTGCTAATGCCCATTTGTGTCCTTGCTTCAATTATTCTGAATACATAACTAGTAATAAGATTACTGGATCATATGGCAATTCTATACTTATCATTTTGAGGAATCTCCAAACTGCCTTCCATAGCAGTCGTACCATTCAACATTCCCACCAACAGTGAATAAGTGTGCCTCTTTCACCACATCCTCTCCAGCACTTGTCATTTTCTCTTTTCTTTTTTTTTTTTTGATAATGATCATTTTAGTGGGTGTGAAGTGATATCTCATTGTTTTGATTTGCATTTCTCTAATAGCCAGTGATGCTGAGCATCTTTTCACATGCTTTTTCCATTTGTATTTCTTCTTCTGAAAGGTGTCTGTTCATGTCCTTTGCCCATTTTAATTGGGTTGTTTCTCTTTTTTGTTGTTGAGTTGTAGAAACTCTTTATATATTCTGGATATAGACCCTTATCTGATATGCAGTTTCCAAATATTGTTTACCATTGCATAGGCTACCTTTTTACTTTCCTGACAAATTTCTTTGATGCAAAGAAGTGTTTCTTTTGAGGAGATCCTATTTATCTATTTCCTTTTTTGTTGTTTGCACTTTGTTTTGTTCTTGATTTCCTCCTCAGATTGCTCATCACATGTGTATAGAAACACTACGGATTTTTGAGGGTTGATCTTGTATGCTGCCTCTTTGCTGTAATCATTTATTAGCTTTAGTAACTTTGCCTGAATTCCTTGTGAGGGTTGCCACTTAGGATGAGCCATAGCCCCCTTTTCTTGGGGAATATACACCCTTTGGGGGATTAGCCTCATTCACCTGACTAGTTACTTTGTCTCTCTTAAATGCCTTAATTCTGCCCTTTCTGAGGCAGTGCTGAAGTCTGAAAGGGCTCACAGCTCTATCTAGTGAAAAGAGAGGGCAGGCCACGGTAGCTCAGCAGGCTAGAATGCTTGCCTGCCATGCCAGAGGACCTGGGTCCGATTTCCGGTGCCTGCCCATTTAAAAAAAATAAAAATAAAAATAAATAAAATTAAAAGAGAGAGAGAGAGAATGGAGAGAAAAGTCTTTTCAGAGCCAGATCCCAGCTCCCTGGGTTTGCCAATCAAGAGTAGGAATTGATATATGGCTCTTTGTGTACACAGAATCTATGTGCCCCTTTTTCTTGGGGTCCAGCCCTTTTCCAGTATTTTGTACTGTCAAATTAAAAAAGCTTATGTTTGTTTTTGTTTGCTTGTTTGTTTCCATCAGCACAGTCCTCTGTCTGCAGGACAAAAACTCCCAGTTCCTTTAGTGCTTACTCCAGGTTTATCTATGCCAACGGCCTGTTTTCAGCAATCAGAATTTGCTTGTTAATTCTGTAATTGGAGCTTGGTCGAGCTACCTTCTTTGCCCCTAGTAAGATCTGTCTCTTTTCCTCTCAGGAAACAACCTGCCATGCCCATGGGGGAGGGACACCAGCCTCAGCAGCTTGGGAGACTTACAGTTCCGTGTGGGGTCTCAGTCATTCTCCTGTTCCAGACGGGTGTGTGACATGTGTCCGGTCACGGAATCACCCCAATAGTTTTTCCATTCAGTTCCAGACTATTTACAAGCTGCCCCGGAGGATAACTAAATTCCACAGCTCACTAAGACTCCATCTTGCCCCCTGCCAAAATTTCCCATTTTATCCACATTCAGATATAAAATCAGTGACGTTTAATCACATTCACGATGTTGTGCTATGACCACCATCATCCATCACTAAAATTTTTTCATCATCCCAAACAGAAATTCTGTACCACTTAAGTATTAATTCCCAGTTCCTTACCCACCCACCCTTTAGCCCTTGGTAACCTGTACTCTAGTTTCTAACTTTATGAATTTGCTTATTCTAATTATTTAAAATTGAGGAGATACAATATCCGTCCTTTTGTGTCTGGCTTACTTCACTCAACATGATATCTTCAGGGTTCTTTCAGTTGTCACATGTATCAGAACTTCATCTTTATACAGCTGAACAATATTCCATTGTATGTATACACCACATTTTGCCTATCCATTCAGTTGTTGATGGACACTTGGTTACTTCCATCTTTTGGCTACTGTGAATAATGCCACTATGACTATCAGTGTGTCAGTATCTGTTCACATGCCTGCTTCCAAATCTTTGGAGCATATACCTACAAGTGGGATTGCTGGCTTATATGGTAATTTTATACTTACCTTTCTGAGGAATTGCCAAGTTGTTTTTTAAAGTGCTACACCATTTTACATTCCCACCAATAATGAATGAGTGGAACTAAAATTTTTAACAACTTTTTTACAGAAAATAATGAAAATAGCTTCCAAATATTGGCAAACATAAAAGCAAAACAACAACAAATAAAACACCAGGATACTCTAATTTAACCTCAGAGAAAATAAAGAAAGACATGAAAAAAATTTTCATAATTATCATTGCTGCAAATTCAATTGATGTCAGGAATCACAGAAAGCAAGAATTCTCCATGATGGTTAAAGTTGAAGCATATCAATATAACAAAAGCAGAGGTAGTAGGAAAAGAAAATATCTCAGAGAATAAATAGCCATACTTTATGATACAGAATACTTAAAAATAAAATTCTTCTTGAGATTTTGACAACTTTTTTACTTATCTCGTCTTCCTGTTTTTCTCCCCTGCTCTTCTCTCTTTTGTTGACTTGCTGTTCTCCCTGCCTGTCTCTGTTGCATGCTCATCTTTCTCTTCAGCTGTTATTCATATCTTGGGGAGTCATTAATGAATGATTCATATGGTGTGAGTGGCGGTGTAAAGACTGAGGCAAGGGTTGTTGAAAGAGCAGAAAGGATGGATCTAGGGAGACTTCCAGAAGGATCCAGAGCTCAAGTGTGGATAACTTCAGCCTTGAAGAGTAGAGAAGGGGACATTCTAGGATAGCAATTTGTAAACACTTAACTGCCCTTAGGAAATTTGC
Source organism: Tamandua tetradactyla (assembly GCF_023851605.1). NCBI lineage: Eukaryota > Metazoa > Chordata > Mammalia > Pilosa > Myrmecophagidae > Tamandua > Tamandua tetradactyla. Next base: position 54,179,012 of record NC_135345.1, read on the forward strand.
TGTTTAAATAGGAGTTCTCTACTAAACCTATTCTGTTTAACAAAGATTTGTGAATATAGCATTGCTGGTTAAAGACACTGACTGCAGCCAAACTATCTGGCTTCTAATCCCATCTCCAAGACTTACTGTCTGTATGATCTTGGACAACTTACTTCTTCATAATGCCTCAGTTTCCTTTCCTAGAAAATGAGGATGATGCTAGAGTTAATATGAGAATTAAATAAGGGCCTGGTGGCTTATAAGTATTAGTTATTATTTGGGCATCCACTACTTGTCTTTTAAAAGTAAACAAAAACAGGAGCTTATGATTTAGTTGGGGGTGGTGAGCAGGAGAATATGAATAATTCTACTGATTTCTCACATCTACATATCTAATTTTGTTTATTTAAGCAGGACAATTTACATATGTACATGTAATAGAGGAAAAACTTACTGAGGCATCTGCCAAGGGCTTTACCTAATTATCAGTTAACCTGGTCAAAACCCCATGAGATAGATGTCATTACCCATATTGTGCACATGAGGAAACTAAGGCAAGAGGGGTTAATCAAGTTGCCTAAGGTCCCCCAGCTAGTGAGCGACAGAGCAAAGCTCAACACTCACTTCAGTTCTTAATTCCTTTTGCTACACCAAGAGGTGTTCAGAGAGCTCCAGAAACACTGCAGTTTTAACCCATGCTTAAAATTCTGTTGACTTATTGAATAAGCCATTTCCCCTTTCAGCTCTCTTCAAAATCCTACTCAGCAGACTGGCCAAAAACCTGAAGGGCTGTGTCATCAGAGAAAGTCAATGAAACGCTAGGGAAATCATGGCTGACAGCAGCCCTCTCAAGCTAAGGAAAAAAGTACTGGGGGGATTTGGTAAATCATTGGCAAATTTGGATCCTTGTGTGCAGGAATTTGCAGGAACTTCCAGTTCATATTGTGTACTTACTAGGCTCCCAAAGATGTCCTCTTGGAGCTACTATTTTCTAGCTAGAGAAAAGAATGAATTGGGGGCTAATTTATCCATTCATCAAACATATATTAAGTACCAGGCACCGTACTAAGCCTGTGATTCTGCCTAAGTCTGTCTGCTAGATTTACACCATTCATATTTTTCCTCTCCATTGGGTATTTAGAAATGAGTGAGAGTTTAAGGTCTTGGTCTAAGCTAGTTTAATAAGTCCCATTCCCCAAAAGTATTCAATGGTGCTTTAGGGCAGAGTGACTGCTCTGTGACCTGAGGAAGCTTATAGGCAGATTTGGACAATGTCCAAGCTCTTACAATTGATCTCCTCCTCCTTTTTTTTGGATATCATCAACCAAAGGATGTTTAGGAATGTGTTAATAATTCCCAGGAAAAATTGGCCAGGATTATCTCATAATGAATAATGAAGCTGTCATCTGCCATTCCGTCCTGCTGTTTAATAATGCCTTCCAAAGAGTGCTTTATGAAGATGGATCGAATTGTAATGCTGCACCCAAGAAACTGGCACAATGTCAATGAAAACAGAGGCCAGCTTATTTTGCATGCCACTCTATTTTTCATTATACAACACAATAAGTTGTTATTAAATGAAAATGAATTTGCCATTAGGGACTACATACTATTTAATAACTGTTCAGTAATGTTTCATGATTTAAACTTTTTTTTTGTAACTAGAACAGCAGCCATGTGAATAAATGAGATTCTGGATTAGGTGAAGTTGGACTTCCTGTGAACACTCTTAAACACTTCATGGAACGTGGATATTAAAACTTGATCTAGTTTTAAGTTTGATTTGCAAGATTCTAGTTTGGGGCTGATCATTTTAAAAACAGTAAAGTGAGGTAGATTCTTTCTTTAAGTAATTCTGGAAGATGATACAGAACGGGGGTGAGGGAGTCAGTTCTGTACAAACAAGAGGTCTCTCCCTCTAGGGATTAGGCAGCTGTGAAGGTAGTTTTATATGGCCACTTGACTAGAATACAGTACCCCGTTATTCAGTCAAACACTGATCTAGGGGTTGTGGTGAAAGCATGTTATAGATGTGGTTAATTATTGCAGTCGGTTGACTTTAGGTAAAAAAGATTATCCTAAATAATGCAGGTGGGCCTCATCCAATAAGTTTGAAGGCCTTACGAGCAAAACTGAGGTTTCCTCAAGGAAGAAGAAATTCTGCTTCAAGAATACGGCTTTACCTCCGCCCAAGAATTTCCAGTTTGCCCTACAAATTCAGACATGCCAACCCCCACAATTGTATGAACCAATATATGTATATCTTCATCTCTCTCTCTCTCTTTATATATATATATATATACATACCACTGGTTCTTGTCATTCTGTCATCCAGCTTCTTTCCTTTCTCTCACTGACATGCTCTCTGGAGAACTGCAACTTATACAGAGGCTCTCTGGAAAAACAGGACACTGGATACCATCTCCCCAGTACCCTCCCCAAAGTATGTGCATCAATCAGCATAGTATATGTTATTTTGTATTAACAAATAACCCCCCAAATTTCAGTAGCTTAAAACAAGAAAGGCTTGTTTCTTGCTTGTGCAGCAAGATGGACAATTTGGGCTTGTAATACTTGGAATAAAAATCTATCTTCACTGAATAATGAAATGCCAAGAGCGTTATTTTTAAAGCCTAAGTGTTTCCTTAAAGAAGAGCAAATATTTTCCAAATTGCCTTATTGAAGGTTTCCTTGGTGTCTCAGTCTGGATTTTTCCAGAAGCACACCCTGAGAGAAGGTGAGTGCAAGTGATTGATTTGGGAGGGTGGGGAGGGGGTTGGAATCCCAGGAAACCAGGTAGGGAAGTGGGAAAATGAGCTAGGAGAGGGAAGAAAACAGTACAGATTGCATTCATGAGAAGGGTACCAGTGTGGGCAGCTGGAGTTGAATCCCACTGGGGACAACTGGGTAATAATGTGGTACAAATCTTAAGGTTTTGCCACCTGAAGTCTAGACTACCAGACAGCTGAGTTGGACTCCCACCTCCATTCGTGGCCAGCTGAGGACTGCAGGCTCACCTATACAAGTGTGAGAGCTGCCCACCGTGGATATTTGCAGATGCGTGATGGAGCTGGCATGAGCCTGCCCAATGGGAGATGGGTAGGGACACTGGGAAAATCTGTCACCCTTGTAATGCTAGACACACAGTGAAGACCACAGACTTGGGTCTGAGTCATGGCTCTGTCACTTTTCTGACCTTATCATTACTCAACCTCTGTTTCTTCACCTTTAACATGGAAATGATACTAGCAAACCTACTGCATGGGATATTTGCAAAGATTAACCAAGAGAATGGGAATGTTTAGTGCATGGCATTGGCGCCACACAAATAGATTAACAAATATCAGCTAGTAAGATACATAAATCACTACCTCTCACTTGGATGACTGAGTCTACCTCTGAGTTGTTGTCTCTATTTATACCCTTTCCCTCACCAAGCAGAAGACTCCTCTTAAAATGAAAATTGAGTTGTTCCACTCTTCAGATTAATAAGCGCTTACAGGGCTTCCATTGTTTTTAGCATTTAACCCAACGACCTTACCATCTGTCTAGCTTCTCTCCTTTCTCTCAGTAACATGCTCCAGCCTCACTGATCTTCTGGAATTCTCCCAACTAGTTTTCCCTCAAGGCCTAAGCCTGGGCTGTTTCCACCATTCAGAGGATTCATCACCCAAGTCTTTATATGGTTGCTTCTCTCTCTTTGTCTAGATCTCAGCTTGACTGCCATCTCCTCAGAGAAGTCCCCCCACCACCACTTCCTCGAACGTGGTTCTCTCCCTTTGTGATTCCTTCATAGTGCATGGCACTTTTGGTCATTTTAACTTGATTTTTGCTAGCTTCTTGCTTTTATTCTGACTCCTTCACTAGGATGCAAGTTCCTCAAGGCCAGTGATTGTATCTGTCTTGTTGGCCATTGCATCTCCAGCCTGGATCTGTGCCTGGCATATGACCAGAATTTAAGAAACACTTGATGAATAACTAACTCAATAAATAAATAAATTACTGACTCCAGGTTCTTCCACTAAGTTACTTTCTTAAAATTAGCCCTGGAATAATAATTAGAAAATGAGATTCTCCCCAGTTTTGAGACTCTCAATTATAGGGTATTAAGCATTGAGGGGATGGAGTTATGAGGTGTTGAGAAGTTGCTTCCTTACTGCACTCCGAGGGCGAGTGAAACTAGTGGCTGCTCTTAGTGTCACACAATGGCTAAGCCTTTCATGGCAAGACATGCTTTATGCCAGGCCTCTTATGTTGCACTGAGAGAAGTGGCCCTCAGCTCTGGGCATATGCTATGGCCCATAGATAAAATTACATTTTCAAATAGCAAAAGCAAGGTTTTACTATGGCATCTGAGGGGTTAGTATACTTGAGTTGTGCCTACCTGATGACAAAACTAATGAGCTGAAAAATGAGAAACGCAGACAACCACTGTTTGAACTAGCTGACTGAGGTTTGGGATTAAGGGTGAGGCTGGCTGTTATGATATAATGCACACTCAGCAGTGAACTGCAAACAGTCAGTGGAAGAGCTGCTGTTATGTAAAGGGGAGAAGAAGATATGATTCTGTCATATACAGTATGGTCCCTCATATTTATTTTTTATGGAAGACAGAGGTGGGACAGTACATCAGACTAGTCAAAAACATGACCCGGGATTTGAGTTCCAGCTCTATCACCTAATAACTCTGAGGAAAAATCAGTTATTCCCTTATAAGGCCCAATTTACATAACTGCAAAATGGGGATAATAACAGTATCTTCCTCAAAGTGTAGGAAGAATTACATGTCAAATGGCCTGTGGTAAGCATAACAATGGCCTCTGTGCTGCTTAGAATCTATGGTGGACCCCAGAAAACCAATGTCCTTTAATTCTCATTGAAGATTGCTGGCTGGGACCTTTTTGATTGTTTCCATGGAGATGTGACTCACCCAATTACGGGTATTAACATTTTTTATTGGAGGGAGATGTGACTCCACTCATTCCAGGTGGGCCTTGACTGGAATCCCTTAAAAGAGAAAACATTTTGGAGAGAATCCCCTTTTAGAACTGAGAACCACAGAGTCCATGCAGCCAGAGATCTTTGGAGATAAAGAAGGAAAATGCCCTTGGGAGAGCTTCATGAAAGAAGCTGGGAGAGAAAGCTAGCAGAGACCAACATGTTTGCCATGTGCCTTTCCAGTTGAGAGAGCAACCCTGAACTTCATCAGCCTTTCTTGAGTGAAGGTAACCTCTTGTTGGTGCCTTAATTTAGACATTTTTATAGATTTCTTTTGGGACATTTTCATGGCCTTGGAACTGTAAATTAGCAACTTAATGAATTCCTTTTTCAAAAAGCTGTTCCATTTTTGGTATATGTATTCCATCAGCTAGCAAACTAGAAGAACCTCCGATGTTGTCCAAGCCCTAATCCCCAGAACCTGTGTACATGGTACCTGAAATGGCAAATGTGATCAAGATTATGGACCTCAAAATAGGGAAGCTTATTCTGAATTATCCAGGTGGGTCCAATCTAATCACACAGCCCTTAAAAGCACAGAAATTTCTCTGCTGTAGTCAGAAGAAATGTGACAGAAGAAAGAGTTAAGAAATGTGGCAGGAGAAAAAGTCAGAAAAATTCCAGGTGTGAGAATCTGGCCATTGCTGGCTCTTAGCTGCCGGGATTATGTGCAAGAACCAGAGAGAGGCCTCTAGAAGCTAAGAGCAGTCTCCAGCTGACAACCAGGAAAGAAACAGGGACCTTCACCTTAACCTTAAAGAACTAAATTCTGCCAAAAAGCTGAATGAGTTGGAAGCAGATTCTCAACAAGGCCTCCAGAAAGGAACACAGCCTTGGTGACACCTTGATTTCGGCCTCATGAGACCGTAAGTAGAGAAACCCAGCTGAGCCACACTGTCCAGATTTCTGACCTACAGAAACTGTGAGATAATAAGTTTGTGTTGTTTTAAGCCCCACTTTTGTGGCAGTTTTTCACAGGGGCAATAGAAAACTAACATGGGACCTATGAAGCCCAGTACCTTCAGAGTAAAAAGTCAATAAATGTTAGCTCCTAATATCATGTAAATATATATTGTATTAAGACAATGTATTAGGAAAAAGACCAGAAAGAAGTACCTTGAAAATGTTAATTACATTGACTCTCTATGTAGTGGAATTATGAATGATGTTTTCGTTTTCAAAATTTATATTCCTTTAATTCTGAAAATGACTTTGCATTAACTTTTTAAAGATATTATTTGCTATGAAAATGTTCAAGCATCCTAGAAAGTATAGAGTGTGATATATGAAACAATTATATGTTTAAGCACTCTAACACTTAAGACAGAGGATTCCAGTTCGAATCCCACCTTGGTCACTTTTACCTAGGCAAATTCCTAAATTTCTCTGTGCCTCATTTCTTCAGTCTGGAAAATGGGGTTGTTGGAAGAGTAAAATAAGTTAATATATGTAAAAGTGCTAAGATTAAGCATTCAGTAAATCTTAGGTTTTCTTACTACTATATGGACCCCCCCCCCCCCATCTGGTTTTAACAGATCTTGACATGGCCATATGTGCTTTGCTTTATTGGTGTTGTCTGTTTTTTAAATAAAGTGTTATAGAGTTGAAACCCCACGTGTACACCTCCCAATCTTATTTCCCTGTCCTCTTCTGCAAATGTAATCACTACCCTGAAGTGTGTGTAATGTGGCATATAAATATGTGTGTATACTTTTAATATATATATATGTACTCATATCCCATATGTTGTTTTGCATGTTCTAAAATTTTATATGAATAGTATCATACTGAATACCTCAGCTTGCTTTTTCATCCAGTGTTAGGCTTGGAGATTTACTCTCAGTCAAACAAGTACCTCTGGTTACTTGATTTTAATTGTTGATGGTATTCTATTATTTGAATAATCAGCAACTTAATTATCTTTTCTCCTGATGATGGACATTTACATTGCTTCAAACTTTTTGTTCTTACTAACAATATTACAATTAACATTCTTGTGCCTCTCTTTTCCTATACATGAAGAATTTCTTTAGTGTTTAAACCTGGGAATGGATTGTGGGTTTCTAGGATATGCCCAACTTTGACCTTACCGTTGTGCTGAAATGTTATCAAAAATGATCGTTATAATTTAACCCCCTACAAGTAAAGTCTAAGAGTCCCTGTTTCTCTTTATAATCACCAATATTTGGTATTGTCTAAATTTTTAATTTTTCCACAGATTTTTAATTTGTGGAGTATGTGTAACTTTAATTTACAGTAAATAGCTTTAGCCCATTTGGGGGAGTGTTTTGTTTACTTTATTCATATGTATTTAAATGAGCTCTTTATATACCCAGGATTCTAATGCCTTATGGATAATATCCTTTTTTGTGAATAATAAAAAATGCTTCTTCTAATCTGTGACTCACTGCCACCTTACTTTGTTTATAAAATCTTGTGGCCTATAGGGATTTTTAATTTTGATGTAGTCAGAATTCTCGAAATGTTTCCTAATGGTTTATGCTTTTAAATCTTGTTTCAGAAATATTTTTCTACCCTGATATTATAAAGACATTTTATATTTTCTTCTAAAGCTTTGCTTTTAACCTGTAACACCAGGATATATTGTATTTGGTGTGAGGTAGCAACCTGGTTTTTTTCTAACCCGTATGTATAACCTGTTGTCTAAGCTTACTTAATGAATGATCCATCCTTTTCAAAGATCAAATTTCCACACAGACTGTTTGTTCTGTTTGTTCCCTGGGTCTGTATTGCCTAGCCCAGAGACAATACCATGTTTTTAAAGACTTTTATCTTTAAATTGTCAATCCTTCAGCCTCAGTACATTTATATAGGTATAGAATTCTTTGTATTTATCCTATTTGGTATTTGGAATGTACTTTCAATCCAAAGTTTCATGTTTTTCCTTAGTTCTGGACAATTCTCATCTAACATCGCTACAAATATTGCTTCTCTGCCATTCCTGCTACTCTCTTCTTCTCAAACTTGTATTGGATGTACACTGGACCCTCTCATGCTAGCCCTCATATTCTTTAACTGATCTTTCATAATTTTTCCTCTAAGTTCTTGTTCTGAATTAATTCCTCAGTTATGTCTTCTAATTCTCCAATTTTCTCCTAACTCTCTCTTATCTAGAATTAGTCTATTGATTTCTTTATTTCACTACTTATTTTTCATTTACGATAAATCTTAACTCATTGTTTTAAAATTCTCCATTTTTTTTTTTATTTTTATCTGCCTTCACTTCATAATTTATTTTCCTTTTATGGATGTTATCCTTTCATCCATCTCCTTGAGAATCTTAAACATAGCTCATTTAAAATTTTTATATCTTCTTATCATTTCAATTTCATTTGGACCAAACTGAAATGGCAGTTGTTGGTTTTCTTGCCTCGCATTCTTCATGTGCTTTGGAATTTTTCTTTGTGTGCTAATTTTTAGTGGAAAATTCTCTGTTTCTCTCTTCTTACCCCTCTCTGTCTGAAACCCAGGCTCCCGGCATTCCCAGTATGGAACCTTTAACCGTAGTTCTGGGCTCTTGCCCTGGCACATTAGTAAAGGTAATGATCCATTCACAGTGCCAGCCCCCGATTCCATTTCTTATTATAATGGTGATCCCACATTACAGCACCTGTATTTTCACAAAACCAGAGTCCCCAGCATCAGTCAGCAAAAGCTTCTTAAAAGTGCATTTTTTAATTCAATATAATTTCAAAATATTCCCAAACACTCTTCACCCAGATTCTCCAAATATAAACATCTTACTATGTTTGCTTTATCTGTTTACCTCTCAGAGTCTCTCTATATACATATGTATTGATAATATTATTATTTTGAACTATTTTAAGAGTAAGTTCAGACATTTTGCCTCCTGGCTCCAAAATAATCAATGTTTATTTCCCTAAAGTAAAGAATTCTCTTGCACACTCAGTACAATCAACATCAGAAAATTAACATTTGTACCTATTATGTAATCTGTTCACCTTATTCAGATTTTTTTTCAATTATATCAATAGTGTTCATTATTACCAACAACTCATTGGGGGATCTTTATGCTTCCCTTCCCCACAACTTTGTGTTCTGCATGGTTGGACATTCTAGTTCCCAAAAGGGGTTTGACAGCCAGGGCCCAATGAATGAGAAGTTACAGCTGTCACCAGAGTACTTTGGGCTCCTTGTGCTCAGGGAACGATAGACAAAAAGACGAGTCACCATACTGCAGTGGTAATTTGATCAGCAGGAGAAGGTAGGGCTGCTTTTACAATGGGGCCAGGAGGAATACATATGGGACCCAGGTGATCCTCTTGGGTGCTCCTAGTACTCCTGCACTCCATTTTAACCGTGAACAGATATATGCAGCTATACTGGACTGAGAGGGGTATGACTATCAAGGCTTCAGACCCAACAGCAATGAAAGTTTGGGCCACAGCACCAGTAAAACCATGAACTCCTGAGCAGCAGATGAAGATGGGGGGAATTAAATGAGTATTAGAAGAAGAAGAGGATGTAGACCAGTGTTTTCCTGAGATCAACTTCAGTCATGGGAGCTATTGTTCAACCCACTGATCTCTCTCTTCCAAGTTTCCCTTCAGGAAGGAAGTTCACAGGAAATGCAGAAGAGTTGCTCTCCAATCTGTGTTGGAAGAAGGTCTGTGCAGTTCAAGTCATGGACAATGGTGACCATGAAAATGCTCCATGCAGACCTCCAGCTATAGTGTGCATACCTGATTAAGGGCCCCAGCTGCTGCTCCTTGAAAGCAATTGCTATGTTTGCATCAAGGCTACATTTTCCACAGGAAGCTTCCAGCCAATGACTAGGCATGGCAGAATACTAAGATAGAGACTTCTCTAGCTGATCTTGACTCAAAGGCTCCTAGCAGTCTGAACAAGCTTCCCTTAAACTGTAAAGCAGTCTAGAAAACTTGTACCCAACCTTCCTTTCCTCTTTCCTTCACAGGAAAGTCAGATTTGTTTTCTAGTCTGATGGCTCGCTCAGCTTCTACAGTTCCCCTCCCATTGTCATTTACACAGGCATTCTCCTAATCAAATCTCTGCATTTTTAATTCCCTCTTAATGCCTACCTCTCAGAAAACCCAGACAAACAAATACAGTAGGTAAGGTAGAATAGCAGAACCTTGTATGTAGTTTTCAATATATATGCATGATATATTGATGGATGTTTGGATGGATGGATGGATGGATGGATGGATGGATGGATAAATTGTGGGTGGGTAGATCAGTGGATGGGTGAAGGGATGAATGAATATGAGGTCATAGGAGGGAGAGATATCTGTGGTTTGGGGTCATTGGGGTAAGCTTCTTAAGGAAAGCAGGAGAATTTGGGGGAGTGGGTAGTAGAGGAAAGAAACCAAAACAAACTAACATTCAGAGGCAGCAAGGCCCAGAGCAGGATGGTGAATAAGACAACATGATTGGACCCAAAGATCTATAGGTAGGAAGAGTGTGAGATACATTTAGTGGGATAGAGGCTGAGATTTGGGACCAGTTTGCTTCACTTTTGGGTAAAGTCCCACACTATTACCTTAACCTCCAGATGCGAGCACTGGGTCAAGCAAAGGAGTGTGTCTACTCTTCTCCAAAAATATTTTAGCGTGCCATACCTTAAAGAGGTATAAAGGTCACCTCCTTAGAGAAGTATATTAGGCAGCCTATGTAACGTTAAAAACTCCTAATTTGTGAATATTCATCTGTATCCTTATTTTTTGTCTGTTTTCCTCACTAGTCTGTAGTTTCCACAAAGACAGAGACCTAAATTATTTACCCCCACATGTCCCCAGTGCCAAGCACAGTGTCTGGTGGACTGAATAAAATAAGGCAGTTAAAATGTGAGTTTATAGTTAGACAGAGCTGGGGTATAATTTCACATCCACTAATTACTAATAGCATGGCCTTGAGCAATTAACTCAAACTCCTCCCCCATCTCAGATTTTTCATCTGTAAAATGGATGATGTCTTAGATTCCCATCTGCTATGGCAAATACCATTCATTGGGTTGACTTAACGAACAAGAATGTATCAGCTCATGGTTTCAGAAGCCAGAAGGCTTGCATCTTCCTGGGATTGGTAGTGTTCTGGTTAATCAGCAATCCTGAGGTTTCCAAGATTCCTTGGAAATCACTGGGCAATGTCCTCTCCTTTCTCTTCCTAGTTCTGTTGACTTCCAGCTCCTGGCTCCTTCTTCTGGCTTAGTGTTTCTATTTCTGAATTTCTTCTGTTTACAAAGGAGTTCAGTATTTTGGATTAAGACCTATTCTTATTCAGTTGGGCCACAATTTAACTAAAATAATCTTTAAGAGGTCCTATTTTAAATGGGTACAAAATCATGGAAAGACCAACAACATGTCTAAATTGGGATACATAATCTACAACAAATGATGCTACATCATAATGCTTTCATGAAGATTAAATAAGATAATTTATGTAATGCTCATGATAAATGTTCAATAAATGGTGACTGTTATTACACCACAAGGTTATTATCTTTCCATAGGATGGAATAGCCTCCAAATAATTTATAGAGAATGAGAAAAGTGATTCAGTTATTTAAATCATGATACCCCTATTTAACGACCAAAAAAAGCCTTTATGTCATTAAAAAAAATATTGTGAGGCTCCCCCAACATGATAATAACTGTATATATTTAAATCAATAATTGAAAAAATCTAAAAAGTCAAAAAACCTCTTAAAACTCAAAAACATATTAAATGCATTTTATTGCCCTCCAACAGCATTGACATAAATTTTAAAAATAGCAGGTCATTATATGTGTGAGACAGAGCCTGTATTCAATCTAGAGTCAATGTTTGGTAAACATCTGAGTTCAAGACTCCATAGCTCAAGATCCAGGACCATCTGGAGATCTGATGCCTAGTAGAGTAAAAAACAAAAAAAACAAACAAACAAACAAAAAACCACTAGTTTGGTTAATTTACTGTAAAAGTCAAAGAAAAACCTCACATTTTTCTCCTTATGGTCTTAAAGTGGTTGTAGCTTCCTTCTCATGCTTCCAACAATGCAGCCCTACTCAGGCTGTGTACAAAAATCTGAGACTTCCCTCTGCCACCTCCTTTTGAGGAACTGCCCTTCCATGAACATTAGTTATTTTCTCAGCTCTATTATGTATTCCAGTATGTATATGTGACTTGGAATTATTATTTCACTCTTGAAACTTTATTTCTGGACACATTTTCCATAAAGATTAAAAACCTAAGGAAATCACACACAAGCATAACTTGGAGAACTAGAAATATGGCTATTTCTATGGGAAAGGACTGTTGTGAGACTGAATGACCATAGCTATGATTCTGGCTATCATCCCAAAGCCCAGGGAGGCCCATCCAAGAGAGACTGTGGGCCTCTGTACCTATGAGACTTTAACGTCACCAACCCCATTGGTAGAAGGGCCTTGCTGGAGAAAGGAAATCAGACCTGGCAATGAGTTCACAAGCCCACTCATGAGCTGGTTCCCTCTTCTAGAAGTCAGGGCAAGAACTGGTTTCTCTGCAAGGGAATCACTTCCAGAATCTGATGTCTATAAAGAGGGGCTGGGAAATAGTTTCCCCCAAGTCCTCAAACACCACTAATGCTCTGAATGAATAGAAGGTGTGGAACCCAAAGAAACAGATGACAGAGACTCTTGTGTATATGATAAACATGAAAACCAGCAGGCAGAAACTTTTCTTGGCCACTATTTATTCATTCATTTGACGAATACTTATCAAAACCCTACAATGTCATACACTTTACTAGGCATTTTACCTATCTTGGTATTTTATTTGTCTTGATCAAATGAGACAGGGTCTTCACAAGACAGACTATTAGTCAAATAATCACACAAAATTGCCTCAATAACTAGTGGCTCAAAGGAGAGATACCTGATACCAAGAGAGCCATAATGTGGGGTGTGACCTAATCAAGGAGGTCATGGAGAGCTTCCTGAGGAGCAGATACAGGAATGAAGGAAAGATGTTCGAAGGCCTGGGGAACAGACAACGCAAAAACCAGGTGGTAGAAAGAATTCTGGGGAAGAAGAAGGGTTTAAAGCAGGTGAGTGTGACTGCAATCCAGACAGTGAGTGCACAAGGTAAGGCTAGGGACAGACAAGGAACAGACCTTGCAGGACCTTGGAAACCAGTTAGGGACTTTTTTTTTTTTTTTTTTTTACAGTTTTGAGATTTAATTCACATACCATACATTCACTTATTTAAAGTGGACAATTCAATGGTTTTTAGTATATTCTCAGATATGTTTAACCATCACCAAAGTCAATTTTAGAACACATTCATCACCTGAAAAAGAAACCCATATCCTTTAGCTACCATTCCCATATCCCCCAGCCCTACCGCCAGCCCTAAGCAGTTACTAATCTATGTTCTGTCTGGATAGATTTCCTGTTCTGGACATTTCATATGAATGGACTCATATAATATGTAGTCTTTTGTGTTTGACTTATGTCAATTAGCACAATGTTTCAAGGTTCAACTGTGTGGTAGCATGTATCAGTAATTCACTCCTTTTTATGGTCAAATAATACTCTGTTGTATGGATATGCCAATTTTATCTACCCATTCATCAATTGATGAAGTTTTGTGCTATTTCCATCTTTTGACTATTATGAATAAAGCTGCTATAAACATTCATGGAAAAGCCTTTGTGTGGATATGTCTTAATTTCTCTTGGCTAAATATACCTAGGAGTAGAAATGCTGGGTCATATTGTTACTCCACATTTAATCATTTAAGGAACTACCAGACTGTTTTCTAGAGAGGCTGAAACATTTTTCAAATCCACGCGCAGCATATGAGGGTTCTAATTTCTCCACATCCTTGACAACACTTGTTATTATCTGACTTTTTTTCTTCTACCTATCCCAAATGGTATCTCATCATGGTTTTGATTTGCTATTTTAGTTTGCTAAAGCTGCTGGAATGTAATATACAAAAAACAGAACAGCTTTTAAAAGGGGGAATTTATTAAGTTGCAAGTTTACAATTCTAAGGCCATAAAAATGTCTAAATTAAGGCAAGGTTATAAGAATGTCCAATCTAAGGCATCCAGGGAAAGATGCCTTGGTTCAAGAAAGCCAATGACGTTAAGGGTTTCTGTCAGCTGGAAAGGCACATGGTGACATCTGCTAGCTTTTTCTTCAACAGCTTCCCCTCGGCTCTGTCCATTCTTTTGGCTCTGTCAGTTCTGGAGGCTCTAAAGCTTTTTCCAAAATCATTTCCTCTTAAAAGTTTCCAGTAAACAACCCCACCTTGAATGGGTGGAGACACATCTCCATGGAGACTATCTAATCAAATGTTATTACACAATTGTTCACATCTACATGGAAACAATCAAAAACTCCTACCCAGCAATATTGAATGAGGATTAAAGGACATGGCTTTTTTTAAGTACATAATAGCTTCAAACCAGCACATTTGCATTTCCCTTAAGGCTAATGATTTTGAGCATCTTTTCATATGCTTATTTGGCCATTTGTATGTTTTCCTTGGAGAAATGCATATTCAGCTACTTAGCTCATTTTCTAATTGAGTTGTCTTTTTGCTGTTGAGTTGTAAGTGTTTTTTATAAATTCTACATGCAAGTCCCTTATCAGATATATGTTTGCAAGTATTTTCTCCTATTCTGTGGGTTGTCTCTCAGGCTAGAGAATTTTGTCCATGTCCTAAGAGCAATAGAAAGGTGTTGGGGGGGTGGTGGTGAGAGATAAGGGAGCTGACACAATTTGATCTACTGCAGTGTGGAAATCAGATTGAAAAAGGGCTGGAATGTATATAGTGAGTGAGGAGGCTACTCTTCAGTGGTCCATATGAGAAATGATTGCAGCTTGAACTTCTGTGGTAATGAAGAAGTTAAAATATGAGATGACTTGAGTGATACCTAATGGGTAAAACTTGTGAGTGATGAAATGGACATGAGAGTTGAAGCAGAGAAAGGTGATGAGGATGTCTCCAAGATTTCTGGTCTGTGTGGCTAGATCTATGGTGGTACAATCCACTGACACAGGAAGAACATGACAGCGCAATGGTTTATTGAAAGGGAAGGCCTTTGCCATCAGTGACTTGTTTGGTCTATATGATGTCAACTTATTGGTGTGATTCCCCAGCCCACTCATTAAGTTGACAGACTTTGAGGGCACTGATTTGGCCAGTTGTCATGGTATCAGGTAAACATTCTTCTCAGATGCCATTGATGACAAGGAAGGAACACAAATAGTGGAGTCAGAGAGATGTGTTTCCAAAGCTCAGCTCCCTGGTTTCTATGAGACCACAGAGCTGACCTTTCTATTCCTGAGGTTTCTCATGTAGAATGAGGGAAAGAAAACTTAACGTGCAAGGTTGTGTTTTGGATTACAGGAACCATTGCCCATTGTGATAGTTGTGAAGCTGTATGGACCCCCAAAAAAGTATGTTCTTAAAGTTAATCCATTGCATAGGCATAGACCCAATTGTAAGTAAGATCTTTTGGTGAATAGGATCTTAAGATGTGACCCACCTCATTCAGGGTAGGTCTTAATCCCCTTACTGAGTCCTTTACAAGAGAATGAAATTCAGACAACGAGAAAGAGCAAGAAGCTGGAAGCCATGAAACCTGGAAGAGAAGGAGGAGAGCAGTAGACACCACCATTGCCTTGCCATGTGACAGAGGAGTCCAAGATGAACTTCAGCCAGTCTTCAGGAAGAAAGCATCATCTTAATGATGCCTTGATTTTCACAGCCTCACAACTGTAAGCTTTTAAATGAATAAATTCCCATTGAAAAAGCCAACCCATTTCTGGTACATTGCTTTTGGCAGCCTAGCAGACTAGAACACCCACAAACCACCAAGCCCAGGTACTGTTAGTGTGCTTTTGAAAAATCTAAAAGAAATTGTGTCCTGTCTGTTGTCTAAAATCAGTGTTTCTCCATGAAGACAGCAGAGCACCTGTGTGTTGGGTGGCGGGGAGAGACGCCTTTGGGAAGAATGCCTTTTCTAAACCACTGGTAAGTCTGGGAGTGGGAATGGAGGGAAGGAGGAGGGAGGCCACAGACATCTGATGGAGTCTGAAAATATTAAATAATCCCAAAGGATTTTTTTTCAATTCATAGCCTTGAAAAGAATATCTCTGGGCCCTTAACCACAAAGAGATAAATTAAGTTTATCAATTAGTGTTTGTAATTGATATCTAAGGTCTAGGGACTTTTTTGTCTACTTACCATTTTTATGAGATTGTGTATGATTTAATTTTAAAATGAACATATGTATTTCCAGGATAGAAAGTGTAAAAAATCCAGAAAATCATATAGAAGAAAATGTAAGTCATGTATAATCCCACACACCAAATGGAAATAGTACTATTATAATACTACTAACATTATAATACTATTATAATCCCAGCAACCAGAAGACATACTATTCAAATAATACTATTAACATTATGCCATCTAACCTAGCAGACTAAAACTATTATAAATACTTTAAAAAACAAAATCACAATCACACAGTAAAACAGTTTTGTAATCTACATTTTCTCTGTATCGCTGTCATGAATATTTTTGGATATTGGCTTTGCATGACATTTAAGGCACGTCGTATTTTGTCTATATTTTTACTGACAATTTATTTAATCTATATCTTTGTATTGGACTGTTATTTTATTTTTTAGCACTTGTTATTATATGCAAAGCTGTATGTCAAATTATATACAAAAAAATCTGGTATATAAAATTTTGTGAACATCTCCGATTATTGCTTTAAGATAAATTTCTAGAAATGAAATTATTAGGCCAAAATCTATGAACATTGTAAGACTTTTTGTGTACTATACCAAATTCACTCCCATCTCCAAAGTTTCTGCATCTCTTTTTTCACCCTTTCCAAGCAAGATTTGATAGGAAAGGATGTGATCTTTTAGGGCTTTATTTTTTTTTTGTTTCTGCTGAGGTTAAACATTATGCATGCATTTATTAACAATCTGCTTTCTTCTTATGTCATCATTTTTTATGTGCTTTGCCCATCTTCTGTGAGGTTTTTATCCTTTTCTTATGGGTTGGTGCTCAAGCTCTTGTCAGTAGAGTGTAATAGTTAGCACTTGATTTCAGAAGTCAGACTGTCTGGGTTCCTATTTCAGAACATCACTTATTAAGAACGTGAATTTATAGCATACCCTCAGGCAGTTACTAAACAACTGCCTCAGTTTCCTCTTCTATAAAGTAGGGATAATAGAAATGCAAACCTCATAATTATGAAAAGCAAATAAGATAAAATCTGTAAAACACCAACACTGTTTGGTACACAGTAAGTTCTCAATAAATACTAGCGCTTCTCCATATCAATACTTAGTCACATTTATGGCAAGTATATTTTCCCTATTTGTTTTTTTGACTTTTCATTATATTTATTGTATTTTCTAACAATCAGATGTTTTAATTTGTATATGTGGTCAAAATTATCAGACTTATTTGTAATAGTTCTTTTATTTGAGGGATCAGAGATTTTTACCTTCCTTACCATGAAATCAAACAAATATTCAATAATATTTTCTTCTTCTACTTTTATGGTTTCATATTTTTTTACTTTTTTTAACTTCCTAGTAAAAACTTTTTATGTATGTTGATGTGACTGTCATTAAGAAATGCTATACTTTCCCTCACTGATTGAAATGCCCTCTCTCCCTAGTATCTGTTTCTAGCTTTCTTTTCAGTGTCAGTGATTTATTTGCATGCAAAAATTATACTATTTTAATTACTATGAATTCAAAATGTCTGGAAGTTACAGTCTACTCATCCCCCTCAGTCTTTTTTCTGGAGAAAATAAATAAGCACAAAGAATAATATAACACCTACCACCTATTATTAGTAAATATTATCAATTTAATATAGTTGCTTCAGGCATGTTTCATAAAAAAATAAAATATATAAGATCAATTCAGAGCCCCTTATGCACAGCTCCCAACCCACCCCACTTTCTCCCATCCTAGAGGGAAGCACAAACATGAATTTGACATGTAAACTTCCAGTCCTTGTTTTTAACTTCAATTTCATATATATGCATCCATAGATAAAATGCTGTATTGTTTTGTGAGTTTTCACTTATTTATTCCTTCAGATGAATTTTACAATTTTCTTGTCAGAATCCCTGTAGAACCTTTTTTTTTTTTTTTTTTTTTTGGTATTTTTATTGGTGATGCACTAAAGTGATGCATTACTTTAGGAAGAAATGACTTCTTTACAAGTTTTAGCTTTTCCCTCCAGAAATAAGGAATATTTTTCATTTATCAAAGCCTACGTGTGTAATTGTTTCCTCCTTAATAGTCTAGCACATTTCTTAAGTTATTTCTAGATAGTTTATATTTGTATTGATGTTGTGAATAGGATTTGAATTTTGCATTGTAATCTCTAATTCATTTCTACTATTATGGAAAAAAGCAGTTAATTTCTATATACTTATTTTGTAACTGGACATGTGTTTTGATTTCCTAGGTTGCTTCAGCAAATACTATGAAATGGGTTGGTTTAAACAATAGGAATTTATTTAGCTTACAGTTTTGAGGCTGGGAAAATATCCAAATCAAGGCACCATGTGGCAATGCTTTCTTCTCAAAGACTGGCTGACTGTCAGCGATCCTTGGCTCCCCTGTCACATGGCAAGGCACCTGGTGGAATGTACTGGTCTCATCCCTCTCCAGGTTTTGTTGATTTCAGTTTCTTGCTTCCTTGGCTTACCCTCTCTCTGCATTTCATTCTCTTATAAAGCACTCCAGTTATAGGATTAAGACCCATTCTGATTGAGGTGGGTCACACCTTAACTGAAGTAGCCTCATCAATGGTCCTACTTACAATGGGTTTACGTCCACAGGAATGGATTAAATTTAAGAATGTTTTTCTGGGATACATACAGCTTCAAACCACCACAACATGCCATTGGACTGTTATTATATCTAATACTGTTGGTTTTCAATGAATTCTTTTATGTTTCCTTCGTAGACAATTACACATTAAATATAATACTAGAAATTTGTTCCCTACTAACAATTATACTTCATTTCTTTTTCTTATCCTAATGAATTATCTAGGACTTCCAGAACAACGTTAAATATTAATGGTGATAGCAGATATCCTTATCTCATTCCTGATTTTAAGAGAAGTACCTCTGATATTTTACATTTATAAGGGGGTATTGACTGTTAAGACAGCTTTATTGTATTTTTTCTTTCCTTTTAGGATGGTGGGGGTATTTCTTCCAGCTAGGTGTATTTGCAAAGATAGAGTGATTTAAAATTTTTGGAATTCACTACATTTTTTGGTAATATTTTGCAAAATTGATTGAAGATTCAGCCCTCACTGTACTCTCTTTGGCTATTTGTATTAGAAATAACATTAGACTGGTTCTGTTCTAGCTTTGAACTTAGTTAATGGCTTCGTTTTGGTCATGTCTTCTCACTTCTCACTTCTCTAGGCCTCAATTTCCTTCCTGTCAAAGGAAGAAGAATAAGTTCATTCCCCCAAGCTCTTCCAATTTGTTAATAATTTAAGCCCTATTTTAACGAAAACTTTTTTTTTTTTTCAGTTAACCAGTTTTACAAAGCCAGGCACACCTACTATTTTGACATGGCTGAGGAAGACTAAAATGTTAGGTTGAGTACGTAGAAAAATAAACAAAATTGCTCAAGACAAGCAGGCTGTGAAATCTGCATAAAGCTTTCATAAAAGCTAAAAATTTTTAATGAGTAGCTACCACTTACTACTTACTGTGTCCCAGGAATAATGTTTTACTTACAGTATGATGTATTTAATGTTTATAACAACTCTATTAAGTAGGTAAAATCATTACTCCCATGTGCAGATAAGAAAATTGAGGCAGAATAAGGTAGGAACTCCGTAGATTAATTCAATCAACATCTATTTCAGTTTCCTTCTGGTGTGGCTTTTTCTTGTATTGCATAGCTTGGAAATCTAAAGTCCACATTTTCCAGACGCCCTTGCAAAGAGTTTGGGATGTGATTGAAGTTTTACCAGTGAGATCCATTGACCAGAGATTTGATTTTATTTTTAATTTTTACTGTGGTAAAATATATACAATACAGAATTTCCCATTTTAACCTCCTTTACATTAGGATTCAACATGTTGCTAAATCCTACAGTTTTTCGAAATCTTATTCTAGTAATAAATACACAATCTAAGCTTTCCTCTTTTTAACCACATTCTAATATGTAATTCAGTGGTATTGATTACACCCACAGGGTTGTACCAGCATCACCACCATCCTTTACCAAAGTTTTTTGTCACCTCAAATAGAAACTCTGTACCTGTTAAGCAATAACTCCCCATTCCCAATGCCACCCTACCTCAGCCCTGGTGGCCTGTGATTTACTTTCTGTCTCCATGAACTTGCATATTCTAGTTATTTCATGTAAGTAAAATCATTCAGTACTCATCTTTTTGTGTCTGGCTTATTTCACTCAACATGATGTCTTCAACGTTCATGTTGTAGCATGCATCAGGAATTCATTCTCATTCATGGCTGAATAATATGCCATTGTGTATATGTAACACATTTTGTTTATTCATTCATTTGCTGATGGACACTTGGGTTGCTTACGCCTTTTGGCTATTATTAATAATACTCTGAACATCAGTGTGCAAATATCTGTTTGAGTACCTGTTTTCAATTCTTTGAGGTATATATATGCCTAGAAAGGGAATTGCTGGGTGATATGGTAACTATATATTTAACTTTCTGAGGAATTGCTGAACTTTTTTTCCACAGTGTTTGCACCATTTTACATTCCCACTGACAATGCTTGAGAGTTTCTATTTCCCCACTTACTCATCAACACTTATTATTGTCTGATTTTTTTTTGTTTTTTAATAGCAGCCATTCTAGTGTATTGGAAGTAGTATCTCATTGTAGTTTTTATTTGCATTTCCCTAATGATTAATGATGTTGAGTATCTTTTCATTGCTTTGGCCATTTGTATATCTTCTTTGGAGAAGTGTCCATTCAAGACCTTTGCCCATTTTTTAACTGTGTTGTCTTTTTATGGTTGAGTTATAGGAATTTTTTCTATATTCTATGTTAAACTCTTATCAGATACATGATTTCCAAATATTTTCTTCTATTCTGTCAGTTATCTTTTGACTTTCTTGATAATGCTCTTTGATGCACAAAAATTTTTAATTTTGATAAAGTCCAATTGATCTATTTTTTTCTTTGTTGCTTGTGCTTTGGGTGTCATATCTAAGAATCCATCACCAAATACAAGTTTCTGAGGATTTTCACCTATATTTTCTTCTAAGATTTTTATAATATTAGTTCTTTCATTTAGGTCATTGATCCTCTTTTACATCATTTTTAAACATATAATGTGAGGTAGAGGTCCATTCCACTCTTTGCATGTGGATATCCAGTTTTCCCAACACCCATCTTGAAGAAACTATTATTTCCTCATTGAGTGGACTCAGTACCAAAGACTTGATTTCTAAGATGGAGTTAAACAGGGGAAAGGAAACACGCGAGTCTCTGTTTTGCAGATCATAGTTGGCATGTGTGGCTCTGGAGCCTATGTTTCTAGGGGTGGCTTCCTGATCCCTAGATCAGAGTTAAGGCAGGGGGTCCTTGGACCCAGTAACTGGGATGGCAATTTCTTGATTCCCCAGGTTCCCTACTAGGCAAAGAAGACAGTCTCCTCAGCAGGTCGGTATTGCAGTGCCTTTCTGGAAGCCCTTCCCAGAGACCAGTCTACGACCTGCTTCACCAGCCCTCCCAGCAATCTGGCAAGCACTTGGCTCCCTTATTAAATCCCTTACTTAAACAAACTAAAGCAATTTCTACTATTTGTAGTTGAACTCAGGTAATTATAAAAGTTGTAATGTTCCCTCTCTAGTGTGCTTTTTTTCAGCTAGACGGGAGATTCTACATAGCATAATGGACCAGGTATTAGATTTGGATCAGGTGTCCTGGGTTCTAGTCCCACCCCTGTGATTTAGTAGCTGTAACTTTAGGTAAGTTTCTTTTCCCTTTTCCATCTCAGGTTTTGTTTTGTTTTGTTTTTGTCTCTTTTCTATCTTTAAAATGAGGGAATAGGGTGTCACTTCTGACTCTAACATTCCATGATTATCATTGTCCCAGGAGAAAATTAAACACCCATGATACAGATTGCTTGTTCAGTAGTCTACAATAAGTCTATTACAGACCTGAAGCTAACAAGACAGTTTACCAAGCCTTGGCTCTTCCTTCGTTTAAGCCATTTTGCAGAATCTTCTGTAGTGGGCATGGAATCCGGCCTCCTCCCCAGAAAGGACTTGAACCAATGGAGTGTCACACTGAGGGGGTGACTGGTGTCACCAGCTTGACTTGGCATAATTAAAAGCTGATGAGCAGGCAAGTTGAGGGTCACAAAGCCTACGGCTGCTAGAGATCAGGCCCAGCAAGAGGTCAGGCAACTGGAAAATCACAACAGGACCACAGAGAATTCTGGGGGCAGAGGTCAGTCACAGGGCAGTGATAGAAGCCAAGACGAATAGCCAGAGGCCAAGGAGTCTCCAGTTCATACACTTCTGGTCCAAGCAAAGAGACAGAGACAAGGAGAGGTGTCAGGCTTCACTGAGGACAAAGAATTCAGAGTCCGGGTTGCCAGGTGAGGGGGCTCCTCATCTGTTCACCATCAAGCTCTTCAGATTCAACTAACACAATCCCCAAGGTTAGGGGTCTAGCATAGAGTAGAAGTGCCAAAATGGCTTTTGCACCAAATTGACTCGAATGAATTACGACTCAGGGGTCATAACTCAGAATAAACTCGGTGTTGGAGACAGATGTTTCCAGCATCAATAATAAGCAGGAAGTATTTCAGAAGTGAACAAATCAGTTGCCTTTGGAGAGAAAGACTCTGGCTCACTGAGACCAAAATATTGAAGTGCAGCTGAATTCTGGCAAATTATCTGGGGTCCGGGGAAGGGCAAGAAAGGAAGTGGATGGGGTGGAGCTCTGGCTCCTGGAAGGTGGTCTTCCAGTGTTCTACCATTTTTCAGGGAGGTTGAAGACACTTGCTAACATTTTGGGTGTCTTAGTAGTTTGCTGTCCCTGTGTTTATGGGGTTCTTCTCCATCACCTCTAGACCATATCATCTCTCTAAACACTGCCTTTTCTAAATCTACTTTCAGATGGGTCCTTTACAGTATGGAAGCTGACAAATTCATAATAAGGTGCAAATGACTAATAATAATATAATTTATTTTCCCTCCAGAAGTTTTTGCTTTTTCACAGGCAAACTGATGAATTTAGAACTTCAGGGAAATAATTGTGGAGCAGGACAGGGATTAATGAAATCTTATCATGAGGGAGCTACTTGGTCCGCTAGGAAATGTGTACAGGGGCCTCTTGTGACGATGGTTGCATGGAAATGGAATGACAATGTTTAGAAAATGTTTCAAGATCTTTGCTTCTTAACATTTTTACAGTCATGATCTAAAGTACTTTTTGACAAATCATGAATGTAATGGCCCATTTAGGATTGGAGGTACTTTTCTGGAAACTGAGAAAGAAGAAAAAAGCAGCTTTACAGTAATTCTGCCTGAATTTATTTATTGTCCTAAAGACTTTGGAGACTTTTCCCTTGAACAGATTCCTGATGTGTATAAAACTCTTGAAAGGAGCTCCTAAGTAATAAATAATTTCATGAAAAAGTTTCCACGTAGATTTTCTACATGAAATCCTCAGAAAGAAACTCAGTCCAAGGCAGAGACAGTTAAGCCCGAGCAAATTCTAGAGGGTTTAACTTGGTCACGGACAGAAGGAAGTCTTTCTTTGGCACTCAATATGGACTGTTTCTGACCTTTCCAAATTGTCCTGACTGGAATTGAAGGCTGATAACCCTCTGACAAGAAGAAATGCAGATGACACCAGGAGATGGCTGCTGGGCTAGATGCCTGAAAAAAGTTCTTTCTCCTTAGTGGACACAGTCTCAGAGAATCCTGTGTTTGTTTTTTTAAATAATGATACCAGGTAAGTCACTCCCCCAAATTGTTTAAGTGTTCTGTGAGGATTTGAGGAGATCAGCTGTTAGCTAAAAATTTCCCTTTCCTGGAAGGAACGGCATTTATATGTGACAGAGAATCTCTTTTCTTTCTATTATCAGAGATAAGTTATGGTACATTTCTTTCCTTTGCAATTAAATTCATGGGAGAAATAGGAGGTTCCCTTCCCCATCATTCACTGTTCTCCAAGCTCATAAATGCCACAGATCCTCAGCTCCACATCCGACACATTTCTCACAGAAAAGGAGCAGAAAGGCTTCTCAGGGAGGGCTCCCCCGAGCTGTGAGCCTGGCAACCACTCAGGCCCAGCCTCTCTCAGGGCCTCCCCAAGCCGCCTCAGCAGCACCAAGCAGAGCAGTTTTCCTGGAGGAATTCATAACTGAGGACTGGGGTCACAAGCCTTCTGGTTTTCTACTGAGTGACACACTCTCTCACACAGAGGTCACCGGTTAGGGCCTCACAAACGCATCCTACAAGATGAGCTGCTAGAAATGTTTTCTTAATAAGAATCCTTTTCTTCTCCCTGGAGACACTGGGAGTTTGAACTCCAGACCTTTCCATCCCTAGACAGAAGCTATAAACCACAAATGTGCTCCATGCTGAAAGGACGTGCAAGGGACCGGCACTTTGGCCTTTTCCCTTGGCGACTGCTCTGGCAGTTTGCCCTGGCTGGTGGGGAAGGAGAGGGGAAGCACGTCCTCTGACACCAGGGTGCCAAGGGGACCCCACAGCACGAGCTTGCACGTCTCCAGAGGGCTTTTTCTCAGCCCCTCGGCTGAGGCCTGCCCTGGACTCAGACTTGTGTGTCTTTTTCAGCTTGTTTGAGTGGGGTTGCTTGTTTAACATGTTCTCTAAGAAGCCTTTTTGATAAGTCTCATATGGCCTGTTTCTGTGAGACAGAAAATCCCAGCTGCTCCTCCACAGGGAAAACAGGAGAGGGAGAAGAGAGTTACAAAGCAACTAATGAACCGGGAGACCAGCCCCAAAGTCGGCACATACAGTCCACTGAGACTTGGGAGAATTTTTTTTCTTTTTTTTTTTTTTTTGCACAGGCTGGCACTGGGAATCGAACCCAGGTCTCCCGTCTGGCAGGAGGGAACTCTGCCTGCTGAGCTACTGTGGCCTGGCCGGGGGGGGGGAAGAATTTATATTGATGCAGACTTCCCTCCCTGCCTCCCTCCCTCCTTCTTTCCTGCCTTCCCTCCTACCTTCTTTCTTCCATTCTTTTACATTATTTTTGCAAACATTTTATCCAGCCTATGTGCATGTGTATGTGTACACATAATACATGCATGTGTTTGTGTCTTTGTTGAGGGTGGGACTTTCTACATCTTGGAAAAGAGAAAAGCCTGAAGACAATGTAGGGAGGGTAGTGAGGGATGAAGATGAGGCCACTGCACTCATCTGAGCAGGTGAAGGCATCGCTGCCCTGCAGGTTTCCAAGGACATATCCTTGCTGCACCTCCCTCCTGATGAGATGTGGAAGAATCCTGAAGGTAGGGGTGGCAAAGGGGCAGCCCAAGGCCTCAGCAAGAGTCATAAATCTGTGCTGCAGGTTCTGAGGCACCCAGCCAGATCTTTCTTCTCGGCCTCTGCATCAGCTGTCCCCAATTGCCCTTTCACCCTCCCAGCTCTCAGTTCCTTATCCTCCCCACACAAGCAGAAGGAGTCTCTGCCCGTGAGTATTCTCGGGTTAAACCCTGGATGGCTGCCGGGGCTCCGGCAAGAGAGTCCTGCCATCTCCCAAGTCCTGCCATCTCCCGGGTCCTGCTCAGATTTCTGACACCTGGTTTTCTCCTCTGACTTTTGACTTAAACTTCACAGACTTTGCCTTCTCTCAAAATGCAAAGGTTCTCAAGGTGAGATAGCACTTTATAAATTGTGATTATGAAGACCTTATTGCCCAAACACCAAGTATAGTTTACAAATATATTGTCCTAACTTTTTTTATCCAATTAATTTTCTGTTCTAGTGATTTTTTTCTTTTATCATAGCAAGTCATAAATGTTGCAGAAATTTGTCAAACTAAACAAAACTATAAAAAGGAATCTACGGAGGTGCACGGGTGGTTCGATGGTAAATGCTCACCTTCCATGCAGGAGATCCAGGTTCAATTCCTGGACCATGTACCACCCCCCACCCCCACTCCACCATCCCCCTCCCACAGACTGTCTGGGGCAGGTTACCACATAACAATGTGCCCTTCCAGATGTTTCTTTATACACACCTATGTATATGTATGCATGTGTATTGGTGTTAACAAAAATGGCATTCCACTTTACTTACTGCTATGGTGTTTGTCTTTTGTACTCTCTGTATTAAAAATGCCTTTCCAGGAAAACGTCTCTTTAGACTATGAATTTTACATGAAAATCTTCAAAAGTTACATTTCATTTATTGTGCATTTAACAGATCATCTCTATGTGTTTTGTTGGTGGTGGTGATAAAAGAAAAAATTTTCATGCAATTTAGGATCTCACAGCTTTATGGAGAAATTCATGAATCAAGCAGCATCCCATTCAGAAAGCAGTGGAGTGCTCCACCAAGAGAATGGAAAGAGGAGATCATGCAGGGCAAACACAGAGGCAAGTGAGGAAGTATTCAGATTGGCCAACACTAAGTTTCCATTTTACACAGGGAAGTCTTACAAAGCAGGGAGCAGATATACATTGATTAATATGGTATGCTTTTCAATTCTGATAAGCTATCTCTAGTGGACTGAAATAAGTTTAATCACCAGGTTTACTTATCTGCACTTCTGTAAGGCGTGTTCTAATTGTCCATTCTCTCAGGAACACCTTTGCAGGTCAATTGTTTTCATCTTCTCGAAAAGCCCTTCTCGGAAAGGGGTGCCTTCCCAGCAACACCCAGTGCAGGCATTTTATTTTACTTAACATTGGCCTTTATTAAACAGAAGACAATGACAGGAATTTGGGGCATTTCTAGAGCAGAGCTGTCTGTCAGTACTTTCTGTGATAATGGAATGTTCTCCATCTGAGTTATCCAGGACAGTAGCTGCAGTCCACATGTGGCTACTGAGCTCTTGAAATGGGACCAGAGCTACTGAGAAACTGCATTTTAAATGTACTTAATTTTAATTAACTTAAATTCTAATTTAAATGGTGCCATGAGGCTGGTGACCTCTGTATTGGTAGCACAGACCTAGAAAATTTGGAATGAATCAACTGTAAACGAGAAGTTAGAATTTAACAAATTATGATTACTGAACCATTATATAGATATTTCTGTATACTTTTTAGTGTTTTAGAATAGCCAGAGGGAAATATCTGAAATGTTGACCTGTAATACAGCTGCCTTAATCTGTGATAATGATTGTATAACTGAATAGCCTTTATCTTGCAATTGTAAAACCTTGTGACTGACCCTCACTTGTACCCATTTGTCCTGTTTTTCAACTTTAGAGTCTTATGATCACTAAAGACAGCCCCCAATGTTTATTAATGAAGGGCCTTGAGTCAGCCCAGAACTAACCCACCCCAATTCCAAAGTTATCTTGATAACTTAACTATGGTAAAAAAAAAAAAAAAAAAAAAAGTAAGTTTGTGTTTAACAATGTTTGCTGACAAACTTCATTTTTGAAATAATTATTTTGTGAGATGTTTAAAGACAGCATCAAAAGTCTTTTGGGTATGAATTAGTTCTCACAAAATTACTTCAAAGATATGATTACTGTGTTTAAGAGTGTTTAAGTCCAGGGTACAGGGGGAAAACTGCTATTGCATGCTATGAGCTATGTTCAGAAGAAACCATCAGCACTACCACAGCTACAGCAGAGGTAAATAATGAGGGGAGGGACAAGAGTTAAGAGGAAGTTTAGATATCCTATTTGGTGAGGGTGTGTTTATTGGTTTTCTTTCTCTTGGGAAACAATGAAATTATCTAAAATAGAGAATGCTGATGGACTGTTTGACTTTGGGCCTTCTACATGAAGCCTGATGAATGTAGATGGCTGAAAGATGCACTGATGGAGAATTAGATTGGCGAAAGGTAGTGTATACTTATGAACCAAGGTTGTGCTGCTACAAAAAGGAACAAAGCCGTGAGGCATGCAATGATATGATTGAATACATGGGACATTTGGTGAGACAAAATAAGCCAGAAATAAGGATGGTACGGCCACCTTTAGAAAATTCTTATAAGAAAACAGGGGCCTAGATTGTAAGCTTTTAGAGCAGACACATTAAGTCCAGAGTGTTGATTGTTATTTCTGGATTTTGAAAGGCCGTTTTATATATATAACCTGATATTCACAGATAAAAATGAAGCTGAACAGGTTGGGGTTAAAGTAATTCAGAACATAGGGGTAAGGAAGACAGTGTCTATATTTTAAAGCCACACATACTCTTTGAGACCAATGGAAGAAAAGTTTACCTGGTCTGGAACTGAAATTTTCTGTAGGGCATAATCTAATTCAACCTATCTGTATAGCTCATTTGAACAATTGAAACACAGGAAGCACAGAATAAGAAAGAGGTCCAATAATCCTGTATAGATTATTGTAATCCTGGATACATCCTACAGTACTTTAAGCAGATAATTAAAAAGTATTAGCAAAGACCCCTGAGGGATGGGAGAAAAATATGGGACTATTAAACCTTACCATCAGGGAATCCTCTGATACTGTGTCAAACTTTAGGGACACCCAAATCAATAGGCCATGCCCTCGATCAGGAGGCTTACTCTTGTGAAGCTTATTTAGGTAACATAGAAGCTTAGACTACCTATAGGCATGCCTAAGAGTTATTTCTGGAGAACCTCTTTTGTTGCTCAGATGTGGCCTTACTCTCTGTAATCCCAACTCTATAAGTGAAATCATTGCCCTCCCCCCTATGTGGGACATGACATCCAGGGGTGAAAGTTCCCCTGGCGACATGGGAGATGACTCCCAGGGATGATTCCAGCCCTGGCACCATGGGATCAACAATTCCACCCTGACCAAAAGGGGGAAAAGAAGTGGAACTAATAAAGTATCAGTGGCAGAGAGAGTTCAAATAGAGTTGAGAGGCCACTCTGGAGGTTGCTCTTACACAACCTTCAGTTAGACATTGCTACCTATCATAACTTGCCAACCCCCAACCAGGA
Organism: Tamandua tetradactyla; assembly: GCF_023851605.1. NCBI lineage: Eukaryota > Metazoa > Chordata > Mammalia > Pilosa > Myrmecophagidae > Tamandua > Tamandua tetradactyla. The sequence goes on from NC_135345.1 coordinate 54,208,134, forward strand.
CAACTCCAGCCAATCTTAAAGAACACCTAGGGCAATATATAAGATTCCACATGGGTTCCAGACACTAGAGTAACTTTCTAGAAACCTACAACTTCCAGATGTGTCCCTGGTCCAGATAAGTCCTGAAACCTAGCCCAGCCTCTCCAGAACATCAGATAGTTCCATCTCCCTACCCCATATTAGTGACAGATGCTTCCAATATGAAAAATTTAGAATGGCCATAGCCTAAACACCACTAAAGAGAGGGATGGAATGGTCAAAGGTGATGGTGGAGTTACACATAGAAGATAGGATTTAACAAATGAATATGAATGCTGAATCATTAAATTGATATCTCTTTTAGAGCAACTAGAAGAAAAAAACTAAAATTATGAAATTATAACCCATGTCAAACTCCGAAATATGTTCTACAACTAATTGTGGTGCTGTGCTTTGAAATTTATAGTCTTTTGTATATATGTTATTTTTCACACACAAAAAAGGGAAAAGGGCAGGCCACAGTGGCTTAGCAGGCAGAGTTCTTGCCTGCCATGCTGGACACCTGGGTTCAATTCCCAGTGCCTGCCCATGCAAAAAAAGGAAGGAAAAAAAGTTGATTGTGATTATAAAAAAAAGCATTTAAGCCCTTTAACCTCCTATATTCTAGAGCAGCTGGAAGAAAAAATGCAAGAGGATCATATGGTAGCTCATGACAAACTCTAGGATCTGTCTTGTAACTACTTGTTGAAGAGCACTTTGAAAACTATTGCCTTTTTATTTCTTTGCTTTGTATATATATGTTATACTATACAATAAAACATGTTTTTTAAAACAAAAAGTCTTTTGGGTAACTCAAAGCATGTGGATATAAAAATGTGCAAAATGTGCCCTGTTAAAGAAAAGTGTTGAGTTTTATCTTTGAGAATGTGTAGGACAAAACCTGAGTGAATATGGAAAGTTGTAGAAAGTTTATGAAAGTGGATTCTGTCTGTCATAGTCAATTTTGACCAAAAATTTGATTGACTTCTTTATAATATTTTTAAAAAGCTTTTGTGACAATCTGGTCATACAAAACTGGAGTTTTATAATAATGTGGATTGTTGATCTGTTCTTAATGGAAAGCTTTAAAAAGTATTCTTAACCATCTGAGTACTCTGTCTCAAAGACAAATAGTTTATATTATATCAGAATAATACCCTGGGTGATGTTTATGCTGACTTTATCATCCTTTATTTCAAAAGACAAGTCTTATCACTTTTAAAGGAAAACTGTTGCAAAGGATTTTTTCTTTCACCTTGTAAAAGTGAGATGCTAATATAGTTTAACATATTACATATGAAGGGCTTCACCAATTAAAAGTGATTTTCTAACCTTCTGTTAGCTAAATTTGCATGGGTGAAATGTTATTCATGTTTTTAGAGATTGTATAAAACTGCTAAAGACTTGACAGTGTTCTCACTATCCATGTTATGTACTGATACTGATCTGCATGATGTTAGACAACAGCATGAGGTCATTAGCCATGGTTTTAGTTATTTTTAGAAAAAGGTTACAGATCATAGAAACAACCAAATTTGCATGTCAATTACATTGCTTTGCTCAGATGCTTCTCTAAAATAAGGCATGGTCAGCTATAAGTCAGAATTTCATCTTCAACAAAAAAAGGACTTTAAAAGTGAAGCAAGGCAAGTATATAAATTATGTTCTGCTTGTTAATTAACATAACCTTCATAGATGTATGAAAGTGAAACAGGAAAAAAACTTCTGCTATGGTTGTGGTTGATGACCCCAATATATGTCAACTATCAAATAGCTTCATTTAGAAAATGCTTATAAAAAAATAAAATTAGGACCTAGATTGTAAGCTCTTACAGCAGACACATTAATCCCTGAACTTTAACTGTTATATCTAAATTCTGAGATGCTTGTTCTTTGTGTATAATCTGGTAGTTTCCTGGAACTTTGGTTATCTGTGTGACACTTGAGACTCAGAGTTAGAGTTCTGTAGCTCTGAAAGTCAGCATTACTCCATACAGAACAGTTAAAGAAGCTGAGAAAAAGAGATTAGACTTCAGGTAGAGATATGAATATTAGACATATAATCTGGTTAGGACTAAGGTGAATAAGAACACAGGGTACTCTAAAGAAACTACCCGTGTGTAAAAAGAAGATTGGCTTAAAATGGTTACCGTGATGGGATCAGTGCCTTACGGAGATGCAGCTTGGACTTGAGGTAAATTGAACACTGTACAAACTATGTTTTAGAGCTTGCTTTAATGGCATTGTATGTAAAAGAGCACATGATTGCTGTAATTTTGTATTGATTATGGTTTCCTAAATAAAAAAAAATAAATGTACATTGATGGATATTATTTTTAAAAAACGAATACAGGGTAAAAGATGATATTGGCTGTATTTTAAAACCTTAAGTTCTGTGTAAAACCAAAGGAAGAAATATTTATTTTCTCCAAAATTTAATTTTCTTATAGCACACTATCTAATTTAACCTGTGTGGTCAGTTCAACTTTATTTGACATGGAACCTAGAATAGGAAAAAAAAAATCTAATTTTCTGTACAGATTAATGAAATACTCTGATACATTTCAGAGTATTTTAAACAGAAAATGAAAAATTATTTGCAAAATTCCTAGAGGGACTGAAGAGAAAAAACATGGATCTATAAAATTTCCCCACCTGGGGAATTCTTGCTATTCTCTTAAGCAATATGTGCTCCCAATTTAATTAGCCCTGCCCTCAATCTTGAGACTTGCCCTTATAAAACTTATTTCTGTAGTGGCAAAGTTAAGCCAACTTATAATTAATGCTTAAGGGTGATCCCCAGAGAAGCTCTTTTGTTGCTCAGATGTGCTCTATCTCTCTCTAAGCCAAACTCTGCACATATACTCACTACCTTCCCCCCTACATAGAATATGACTTCAAGGGGTGTAAGTCGCCCTAGCAAATGGGACAAGACTCCTAAAGTCATGGTTCCCTGGCTTTGTGGGATTGGTTGACCAAAATGGGGAAAAGAAATAAAATTAAGTTTCAGTCGCTAAGAGATTTCAAATTCAGCTGAGAGATCATTCTGGAAGTTACTTTTATACAAATATCAGCCAGATGTTGCAAACTGCCACAGTATAACAAGCCCCAAACAACGGTGTTCCTAAAAACCTAAAGAATACCTTGGGCCCTATCTAAGATGCTATAAAAATTTTACTTATTAAGTTTATTTTTCAGAGACTTAAATGCTTCAGATTGCTCCTATGCTAGATAAGACATGTAACCCAGAGATACCACCAGCCTCTCTGAGAAAAACAACCTGTTTCATTCCTCTACTTCCTAATGTCAATGCTCCTTTTCAGCATGAAGAAATTAGAACAGTCATTGCCCAGATATCCCTGAAGAGGATGTTCAAATGAGAGGAAGAAGTTAGGATTTAGGGAAGGATTATGATCATTGAATTACTATATAGATATTTCTTTTCACTCTAGTGTATTCAAATAGCCAGAGGGAAATGTCTGATATCCAGCTGCCTTGATCTTTGATAATGATTATAAAACTGGAAAGCCTTTACCCTGTGCTTGTAAAAACCTTGTGTCTCTATCTTGTTTTTCACTTTAGAGTTTTATGATCACCAAAGACAGCCCCTAATGTTTATTAATGAAGGGACTTGAATCTAACCCACCCCAATTGCATGTTATTTTGCTAGACAAAGTAAGGTCTAATCAAAAGTGACTCGCCTTTCAGTTTAGTTGAACACCATATGTATATAGACTCTTGAATAGGGTGTGGCATCTTGTTGGTTTGTCCAGGTTAGTGTGATGCCCCTGATATATCCCAGAGTAATTTGGGCAGTAAGTAAAGAAGTGTTTGCAAGGTCCCCTTGGAGGACTGGGAAGAAAGGAGGAAATATTCAACTTCCCCATTTGGAAACTTTCTGATATTCTTACAAGTGTGGTAACAACCAAACCAATAGGTTGAGACCTCAATCTTGGAGTTCACCCCTATGAAACTTATTCCTTCAATGGATAGGCTAAACCTACTGAAAATTAGGCCTAAGAACCAGAGAACTTCTTTTGTTGCTCAGATGTGGCCTCTCTCTCTAAGCCAAACTAGCAGGTGAACTCACTGCCCTCCTCCCTTACATGGGACATGACTCCAGGGGTGTAAATCCCCCTGACAACATGGGACAGAACTCCCATGATAAGCTGGGACCCAGCACCAAGGGATTGAGAAAATTTTCTTGACCAAAAATAGAAAGAGAGAAATGAAACAAAATAAAGTTTTAGTGGCCGAGAGATTTCAAACAGAGTCAAAAGGTTATCTTGGAAGTTATTCTTATACATTGTTGGGTAGCTGATGGCTGGGGGTAAGTGGCCAAACTGAGTCAGTCACACAGACACAGAGCACACAGCACACGACTCAGGAGACAACCCTCAGGGGAGAGTGGAAGGTGTCTGCTTTATTGAGGAAGTGCACAGGCTTATATAGGCTGGGAAGCATGCAGGGACACATGTCAGGCTGGGATTGGTCACCGTTGTTGCTAGGCTGGAGGGCAGATTTCTGGGATTGGTCACCATTGTTGCTAGGGCAGAGGGCAGATTTCAGGTCAACCATTTTGTGTTGCCTTGCATCAGCCATGGCAGCCATGTTAGCAATATTTAATGGCTTTTCCAACGATTTCTCCTTTTTTGTTTTTTAGCTTTCCGGGTAACTGTGCCTGTCTTAGGTTGCCTCCTCCGGAGGTCTTACCCATCTTTGGCTACCAGATAAGCCACCGGAAGTGAGAGGCAGCAGTGCCTGTCTTAGGTTGCCTCCCCAGGAGGTCTTACCCATCACTGGCTGCCTGCTGATCTGATTATCACACAGGAGGACTGAGATGCACAACTTAGGCTGGCTAGTATGGAGACCGTGGAGATGCAGGCGATGCAACTTTATGACATGACAAAGCCAAAGCCCAGACAACATGAGTGCATGTGGGAGGGGGTAGGCCAGAAACCACCAGTGTTCGGGAGGGGGATGGGGGCCTCAAGGAGCCCGAGGACTTCCTTGGGACTCAGGGGTACACGGCAGCTGGTGGGAGAGCGGGGGGAAGGGTGCACAGTGGGTTGTTGATGGCAGCTCACGATAGAAATCTTCAACATTTTTCTCCAGTGCTTAATTCCCTCTCAGCTATGTCTGCAATGAACACAATTGAGCAACAGGCCTTTAAGCTAGGGGGTTTGTCATACTTTGGTTACAGCACCATCGTACATAGAGCCAGGGGAAGGAATAGGTTGATATTGCTGCATAAGCACCATAAGGTGGAGAGCATTAACTCGTGCTTTAACAAAAGCTAGGAGGTGCTTAATTACACATGGGCCTATAGATATTAGGAGAAGGAGGATGAAAAGGGGTTACCCCCAGCCATCAGCTAACCAGCCATCAGCTACCCAACAATACATTATATAGATATTCCTTTTTAGTTTATGGTGTATTGGAATGGCTGGAGGGAGGTACTTGAAACTTGAGCTGTGTTCCAGTAGCCTTGATTTTTTAAGATAATTGCATAAAGATACAACTTTTACAATGTGACTGTGTGATTGTGAAAATCTTGTATCTGTTGCTCTTTTTATCCAGGGTATGGACAGATGGGTTAAAAGAAATATATGGATAAAGAATAAATAAATAATAGGGGCTACAAAGGGTAAAATAAGTTGGGTAGATTGAAATACTAGTGGTCAATGAGAGGGAGGGGTAAAGGTTATGGTTTGTATGAGTTTTTTCTTTTGTCCTTTTTTTTCTTTTTCTGGAGTGATACAAATGTTCTAAAAAATGATCTTGGTGATGAATATACAATTATGTGATGATACTGTGAACTGTTGATTGTATTCTATGTATGGTATGTGTGTGTGAAGATTTATCAGTAAAAATATATTTTTTAAAAAAGTGACCCACCTGACACACACAATAGTTTAACCTTTAACCTATATGTGACCTACACCTCATTATAATACTAAAAATCATGTCTATCATCTTATTAAGGGGCCATTTTCTTACATACATTCTATGACTAAGCATTTAACCATTCTGCACATGCTCAATTAGATCATTTCTAACCTCTTCATCTCCAGTCATTGTGCTTCTTATCCTAAATCCTGCCCATTTTTTGATACTATAAAACTATCAGAGTTACTGCAGCCTCAGGGATACAGATTTTTTAGGCCAATATGCCATCTGATCTCTGGTTTCATGCCTAGCAATAAACTCTCTTTGAAACTCCAGTGTCCCAGGAATTGGTCATTTGAGCTCATCGGGTGGAGAAATCACTGCCTTTGATCAATACACAAGAACTTATAGGAAGAAACTTTGAAATCAACCTGGTTGGATTTGAACCCCAGCTCCTTCTACTTATCAGTCACTCAGCCTCTCCAAGCCTCTGTTTCCTCACCTGTAAAATGAAGATAACAGTAGCACATGCCTTATTGGGTTGTTAGGAGGATTCAGTGAGTAAGGTAGTTGTACCAACATTTGAGCACATAATAAATGCTCAATAAATGGTAGAAATATAATCCTTTCCTAAGAAGAGAATGGAGAGAAAGCATATCAAACAAACAAACAAAACAGGCAAAAACTTGAGACAGGGAAGAGAGGAGGCTGGAGAAAGAAACTTCTGAATGGAGAAGGTTCTTTATTTCCTCAGTAAAGGTAGGTGAGCAGTACTAGCACACACAGTAGCCTCAGTTCCTTTCAGAGACAAGGGAGGCAAAGGACTGAACAGAAAGTATCAAGTCTGAAAATTTCCTTCAACAGTTATTTCAATCCCTCTTCTCCCCAGAGAACACCTTCCCTGAAGAGCTGTTCACAACCCAAGACCCAATTTAGACCCTGCCTGGGGCCAGGCAAGACAAGGCCTGGCTGAATGGAAGTTGGACTAGCCTTTGCCTCTGAACCCAGATGTTTGCACAGGCCCCTCAGGCCTCCCAGCAGACACAGGCACTGTTCCCTGGACCCTGGGATGGTCCCTGTCCCACAGCTATTTTAAAACTAACTTCAGTAGAGGTGAAAAAGAAGAGCCTGAACTTTGTGTCAGAAATGGTATCCAATTCACAGAAAACACAGACCTGTATGGTTGGAGTAAACTGACAAAGTGAAGCAAGTATTTTTTTTCTATTGCGTTGTTTAAGAGGAGTTTACTGATGCAATCAGACTCTCTGCCCTCCCATTTCTTATCCCTGCCCCCTACCCCACCTCACCTTGGGTTCAGAATATTTAGATCTTGCCCCTCTGGTTATTGCTGCCTCCTGAAACCCACTCCAGGTAGCAAGGCCAACCGGCCTTTTTGAGTCTCTAACCGCTGCCCAGTGCCTGATCCATGGTAGGCACTGAGTGATTCAGGATGAATGAATGAATGAATGATAGCAAAATGAGTCCTTGAAATTCATACTTTAAAATACATATTCATTAAACATTAAGCTTCTTCTACATTGCAAATATGATTTAAAACAGGAATATTCACTATATGATCAGTCTGGGGTCCGTCAGAATTGTAAAGAATGCCAAGGAAGAGTCCCTGCCTTAGGAAAGGATACAAGACTCAGTTGATCATTAGAACACCTGGGTCCTAGTTCCAGCTCTGTTCACCAGAATGAGTCTCAACATCCCCACTTGTAAAATGTGCCAGCGATACAGACAGACTCCTGAATCCTTCAAAACTCGCCCAGGATATGCCACCCTGGTCCTTGGAGGAGAGATGATTCCTACCCACTCCCACAATTTGTCCAGCCAGAAGGCCACCAGGCAGCCTTTTTCAAGAGTGGCAGCTTTTTGTAGCTCTTGATGCAGTTACTAAGGGGGCCAGTTATCCCGAGCTGCACAACAGAAAAGTCCACAGCGGCTGGCTTGTGGGGGCCAACTCAAGCCCTCCAGGCACTAGCTGCAGTTCCGATCACCTCAGTTACTTTTGAGGAAGGTTTCCATTCACAAACACCATTCAGAGGCTTTTTGGAAGCCTTCTGTCCTGGTGCAATGAAGCAGGCTGCTTCTTTTTCCACTAAATATCTCAAAGGGAAGTGACATTCACCATGAATTTGGACAAACATTTTTTGAAGAAGAAACAGTGTGAAAATTGCACACATCCTGGTTACTTAAAACATTTGAGAAGGAAACTGCAGGAAGTGGTAGATTCAGGACATAAAGGACATCATTTGCCTGCCTTATTATCTCATTTTTCAGTGGAGCTGACAGGACAGCTGCCTGTTATTACAGGGCACACCAGGAAATGTTTAGCTGCCAAACAGAAAAGAACGAGTGAGGGATTAGCGGCCCTGTTCATGCCACACAAATAGAATTCTTGCACCTGGTAGTCATGCAGTTAGATTTATCATCTTCGTAGGGTGTGTTACTTAAATCCATTTACAAAGAAACAAAAACAACCCAAAAAGGTGTCTTAATGTCACTGTAATTATGATAAGTATTAGTAACCATTTTGCAGTTTTTAGGCTAGATTAAATTAAATGGTGGTGGCTTCCATTTAATTGCACTAATCTTTTATTTGGTTTCTATAATATTGTAAATTTACTGTTCTGTTGCAAATCTAAAGTGTTCTTAAAAATGAAAGATCGATAACAGTTTAATCCTCCAGAGGACTGCTGTCCTTAACGATGTTGTGCAACAATAGAGATCTCTTTTGCAAGGTGGCAGGACACCTACAGGAGTGAAGTTTCAAAGAAAGCAAATAATGTTATTCTCAGCTTTATTTTCTAATGCAAGGGGTGGGGTGGTCAAGCAGCTCACTGAGATTATGAGCCCATAACCAGAGATCCTGCTGGACCACGGTGGGAGGCCCCAAAAGCCTTCCTTGCTTCCACCAAGACCTAATTTACTTCCCTCATACCAAGCCCCTGGGAAGAAATTAGCAATAGGAAAAAGTGAGCCTTAGATCCTGTAAAACTACCCTTTAGTATCATTGATCGTGTCTCTTACATGATAGATCTTTGATTTAATACAAAAGCAAACTCTTCGTGGGTTCTTGGTGCTTAAAGCATTGGGATCGAAGCATGAGGTTGTTAAGCCTTCATTCCTCCATTTATCATCTACTAGGAGCCTCTATGTCCAAGTCTAGATGTAGATGAATGAGACCAGGTCCTACTCTGTGGGCGCATCCCAGTCTGAGAGCATCAACCCCACTCAGAGGCTCAGGAATGTTTACATTGTGAGGGGTATATTCAATTTCAGTGTGGGCAAGAGTCAAAAACCTTCTGACAGAGTGAACCACACAAAGCGGCCCACAAAAAGCCTGTGAGAACAGGTTGGGTATGACTGGGACGCAGAGTGGCCACAGATGAGGCTGGATCCAGATGACGCAGGAACTCAAGTGCCCGTTGAAGGAGAAATGGTATTTTTCCTCCAGCAAAGGAGAATTATACCTAGAAAAGTAATACAGCATAAGTGAGATAGGTGCAATAACTCCTTCAGCACAGGGGAAGATGTATTTGAAGGAAAAGAGGTTGAAGAAAAAATTTAGAAGACTCAGGAAAGTCCAAGGAGGAGATGCTGAGACTGCCCAGCAGTGAGGGTGGCGAAGAGGGAGTAGGTTCTGGAGATCTTTAGGGGGTGACCTTAAAAAGACACAATTGGATATAGGGAAGAGGGGTTAGAGTTCCTACTTGGGTGCTTGTGTGAAGAATGATGCCGTTAATAAAGATTGGGGAAACATGGGTTAAGAATGGGGGAACGTTCACGTGAGTGTGAGGCTGAGTCTGAGGCTCTGAGGCTCTGTGAGAGGTGGGGGTGGAGACACCTGGACCAGCAGCTCCGGGGAAAGCCTAGGCATTCGTCACCAGTGACCTTGTGCCCAGAGGTCAGGAAGTACAGGCTGGGTAGTTATTATTTGAGCTATTTTGTACTTTTCCACACAATCACTAGGGGACAGTGTGTTGTGAAGCTAAAAGCAAACTGAAGGCTAAGGGTTAGAGAACACCACTCTAACCATGGTGGGCATAGAAAAAGAAGCCAGCAAGGAAGAGGAGTATTCCAGAAGCCAAGGGAGAAGAGAGTCTTCACGAAGGAGGATGTAGCAACAGTGTCACCTGCCAGGCAGGCCAGGTGTTTGTTGGAGTTGACAACCAGGAGGTCATCAACACCCTAGCAAGCAGTTTGCTTTTTTGGGGAGAGGGAGGTGGCAGACAGCGGGGAGCTAGGCAGGGAAGCTAGCTAAACAGAGGAAGTGCTAAATTGTATTGGGATGAGGAGAGGAGATACAGAGTGGAGACCAAATAGAGACTTTCTTTTCAAGCTGCAATAGGAAGGAAAGAAACAAATACACATAAGGAGTTCAGGATTGAGGAAGCTTTATTTATTTTTTATATTGCAGATGGGGAAAACGTGAATATGTGCATATGCTATGAGGAGAGAACAAAGAAGTCAGTGATGAGGCTGAGAAGGCTGGTTTTGTAATCCGGCACCCACTCCTTTTCTCAGAAGCAAGAGAAGGTGGTAGGTCTGGGAGAGGGAGTAGTTGAAAAACTTGGATTATTGTTTCGAGTTGCGTTTGCATTTACTTATGCTCTTCTGCCTACTGGAAGGGATTTCCTTTGTCCCTCTGCACCCTGATCCCCCATCACCTCCAAACTAGATTCTGAATATTCTTCAAGGCCACCTTAAGTGCCTGGTTCAGTTTGCTAAAGCTGCCAGGATGCAATATACCAGAAATGGGTTGGCTTTTATGAAGGGGATTTATTAAGGCACAAGTCACAATTCTAAGGCCGTGAAAATTGTCCAAATTAAGACACCAACAAGAGGATACCTTCTCAGAGGAAAGGCAGCATCTGGGCCCCTCTGTCACATGGGAAGGCCCAGGTGATGTCTGCTCGTCCTTCTCCCTGGGTTGGTTTCAAAATGGCTCTCTCAGCTCTCTGTGTGGGTTCTCTGACTTCTGCTGGGGTTAAGTTATGTTTTCCTTCTGCATCTCCAAATGTCTGTGTCTAGGCGTCTGCTCTCTGATCAGCTCTGAGCTCTTTCTCTCTCTGTGAGCTCCTTTAAGGACGCCAGTAAACTAAGACCGACCTAGAATGGGTGGGATCACAACTTCGTGGAAACAATCTAATCAAAAGGTCACACCCACAATTAGATGGGTCGCATCTCCATGGAAACAACCCAACCAAAAGATGCCACCTTACAATAGGTCTGCCCTTACAAGATTGGATTAGGATTAAAATAATATGGCTTTTCTGGGGTACATAACAGTTTCAAACCAGCAAAGTACCCTTTCTCTGAAAGTCCTTGGATTCCTCCTTCATCGAAACCTTGGCATTTCATCTGTTCTTTTCTCATGGTCCACCATGTTCTGCACTGTAAGGTTGTCATTTATAATTAGGACCCATCCGACTATTAGATGTTTAGTTCTTTGAAAGGAGGAACCATGTCCTAAATAATGTTTGTGCCTCCCACACCTGCTCATAAAACCAAGAACAGTCTGCTACACATACTAGGAACTCAACAATATACTTTAAAAGAACACATACATAACCTGAAACTAAATTTAATTCCCTGCTGGCTTAATTACTTCTGGGACACTTCCTGCCAACATAAATTTCTATTTCCAAAGAATATAAAGTGGTTTTCATTTTAGCTTGAATAAAATGTATTAGAAAGATAAAACTGCTGTGAACAAAGTTAGATATAAAATGTTCAAATAATCTTTGCCACCCTGGGCACGTTATATAACCTCTCAGAGTATGTTTTCCTGATCAGTAAAGTATGAATAATAATAATACATACTTGTAGGTTGTGTCAATAAGTAAATGAGTTATATGTAGTGCTTAGCATAATGCCTGCATTATAGTAAGTCCTTAATACATAATAAATGTTATTATTAATTTAGCCTTTTAGATAATCTCTGAGACATAGTCTGGTTAAGTTCCATGATTCTTTCTCCACTAGTGCAGATAATTAAGAGTAGATCTTGTATGTAAAATATGCACTTATTTAATAATGAACCATAGCTTTGAAGTTAGAACTAACCTTCATTTAAAATTTTAAGTAAAAAAAGTCAAAAATTGAAGCCAATTAAAAATATATAACCCTTCCACATTCCTTTCTGTAAAAATTTCAAATGTAATTAGTTGCTATTCTCATTCATTAGTTTGTTCACTCGTCAGATATTTTTGGAACACTTAGAATGTGCAAGAGGCTCTGGAAGAAGGTACAGAGAACACAAGGATGAATAAAGCATAGGCTTTGCCCAGAGGTAATCTGGGGTGGGGGTAAGATAAAGGAGTATCTACAAAATACAGTGTTATGTGGTAAGGAGAAACTAAGAAAGGCTTAAGTAAAGAGAAGACAAAAAATAAATAAATAAACTGCATCAAGCATGATGATTTAAAAGCAAAATCCTTAAGAGTTTGCCTTCACCATACTGGACTAAAAAAATAAAAACATGCTGTTCATTTAGGCTTCCTTCTTTTCTTGGTTCAAATTCTTCACAAAGGTGGGTAAAGGGGCAGACATTTCAACATCCCCATCTAATGGAGCTTTGTCAACCAGTTTCACCATGACTTCCATTATTAAACCAACAGGATTTATCAAGTCCCCAGGAGCAGGTGCTATTTCTATAGCAAGGATTTGGTGATGAATCTTTTTCCTTCTTTTTTTTTCTTAAGTCCTCAGAAGAGCCAACAAAATCCAAGTCCTCAGACTGAAAGAAAGTTTTGTTTTGTTCTGTTTTTGGCAGTCTGTGGAAGCTAAGTCTTCCTTAAAATCAGGTGTCTGGCTGGCTTCCTAACATTATCATCAGCAGGGAGTCAGCTTCATGCCACAAGGAAAATACGCTCCTAAGAATGCTTAGCATCATTTTAAAAATGGAATTTTCCAAACCATTTCCAATTTGTAATACAGGCTCGAGCTCTGGGCTTTTGAGCAAACTATTGTGATTATAATCAATGCATGGATCAGTAAACATCTTGGATGAACTTCAGCCTGTTGGGTTTCTCAGGTGTCTTTTACTTTCTGCCTATGACAGGTTTCTGGGGATGATCGACATCTATCCATTAGAAGTAGAAGGAACTTTAGACAATTGATTGATGATGTCAGTGAATGGAAGGGAACTGTCCTAAAGGCCACTTGTGTAGTCTGCCAGAGTATTTCACCAGTGAACCTAAAGCTTTAGTGGGAGAGGAGTGTCCCACATTAAAAAAAAAAATGTCCTTGGCTTTAAAATGTCTCTAATTACCAGATCCTGGTGGTAATTTGAATTCTTCATGTCAGTATGAGTTTTCAGTGTCTTTATGAACAACGGTAGAACATACTCAAGACTCTGCATACACCTTGGGCTTTCTAATGAATATGATATTTATTAGAGGAACACATTTAACTAATTCTAAAACCTAGTTTACCTTAAACCTTAAGGTACAACCTAGAAAGCAAGTAAAATTTAACCACCTATTCAAGGGGATTAATTTCTTCCAACTGAAGTTGCAGGAACCTAATTCCCCTAAATGGTCTCATTTACGTACTTCATCAATTAAATTGGATTAAAAATTTTAAACTGCATTTATATATTTAATATTTTGGAACTTTTATTAGCATTTCAAATGCTTCTAACAAGCAACATATTCTCAAGTACATCAGTGACTCTAGTGAAACTTATTTATAGTACATCTCAGGTTCTCTTAAGCATTCCAAAATGATTTAGAATCTTAGTCAAAAGGTTGTTTAAAGTCTTTTTGTACCTTTCAACCAAAATTTACAAATTACATTTTTTAAATTGGAATCACTGTTTTTTAAGAGGTCTGTTCCAGTTTGCTAATGCTGCCAGAATGCAATATACCAGAAATGAATCAGTTTTTACAAAAGGGACTTATTAAGTGATATGTTACAAGACCATAGAAATGTAAGGCCACAGAAATGTCAAATTAAGGCATCAACAAGTGGATACTTTCACTGAAGAAGGGCTGATTGTCTGGGTTTCTTTGTCACATGAGGTACATGGCAATGTCTGCTGGCACTTCTCTCTTGGGGATGATTTCAAAATGGCTCTCTCAACTCCAGTGGGCCCTTCTGGCTTCTACTGGGGCATTTTCTTTCCTATATTCTCTAAACTTTCTGGGGTCTTTTAAAGGACTCCAGCAAGTGGATTCAAGTGCCTTGAATAGGCAAGGTTACATCTCCATTGAAACAAAAGGTCCCACCCACCAATAGTTCTGCTCCCACAAGATTGGATTAGAAGAATGTGGCTTTTCTGGGATACAAAATAGTTTCAAACCAGCACAAGGTCCAGTCTTCTTTTACAAATATTTTTAATATCATGCAAACATGCATTATTATCAAGATTATAAAAATCTCTTCCTGAACTTACCCAAAAACGCCAACACTATGGGTTTGATTTATTTCACCACCTCTCGAACCCTTTATCTTAGCAGGATGAAAAGACCCATAAAAAACAGTTACATCACACCAAACAAGTAGCTCACTTACCTTAATGGAATGAGTGTCCCTATTGGCTAGATGTTTTTTAGTTAAGGTAGGAGATTTTATTCTCCCCATGATAATGACCAACATATTGACCTCTGTTCATAGTCACCATGGCAAAAGGGACTCCACGCTGATGTCTTTTAGAGGTTATTGGTTTCTCTAACCATTCCCTGGCATATTTACAACACAGACTTCACTGCCGCTTGCTTCCTTCCACTTTATTGGACACAATAATTTATTTATGCCTGATTCTATTCTGAATGTGTTTCTTATTCTTATCTGACCAGACCATGACTCTTTTGGATATCTAAATGACATTCCTAAAATTCTGCCTCTCTCTCTTCCCTATGTCTAACTGCCTATCAAAGTCCCTGTGTCTGACTGCCTATCAAGGTTATGGTCCCAGACCAAGCTAATCTCCCAGCTCAGGTTATCCACTTAGTCTAACAAGGTGAGGGAAGGTTGATGTGTCCTTTTCCTTTTTTCCACCAGGTCCAACTCAAATATAGCTTTATTCATTCCCAAAAGGCTCTACCCAAGCTCAGACACAGTAGAGGCAGAAAGTGGCTCTGTTTACAACATTGAGTCTCAAAGTTTAATGTGCATATGAATCACCTAGGGATTTTGTTCAAGTGCAGGTTCTGATTCAGTAAGTCTGAGCTGGGGCCCAAAACTTGGCATGTCTAACAAACTCACAGGTGATGCTGAGGCTTGTAGTCCTCAGATCCTACTTTGAGTAGCAAGAGCTGGAATAGTTGATTGTATTTGAGCTGTACAGTCAATCTGGTCCCCAATGCCTATAAATTATGCACGGCAAATAACTAGTTTTTCCTCACTAAAGTCCTCCTATATCTTTTGTCAGTCATCAGCCCTGAGCTCATTCTCTTACCCTTGTTCTCTCCCTTGCTCTCTCCCTGATAAACACACAGATGCACACTCTGTGCTCCTTTTCAGACCTGCTATTGAGACCCTAATGCTGTAGTCACTTTAAAAGCACTTTTACCAGAAGCTGGAAATTTAAATAATAGCTACCATTCATTGTGTGCTAATAACATGCTAATCACCAGAGCTATTTATCTTCAAAATAATTGAAAAAGATATCATTATTTACATTTTAAAGGAAGAGGAAACTGAGGCTGAGAACATTCCAGTAACTTGCCCTTGGTCAAACAGCTATAGCATGGCAGAGTGTGTGGTAGGTGGCAACATGTTCTTTAAAGCTTACCCCACCAGGCTGGCTTTGTGGTTAACTTTGACTGATAGAATGTAGCAGAAGTGACTTCCAAGCTTTGACCTTAGGAAGACCTGCATCTTCCACTCTTGCCTTTTTGGACACTGTTGCTTTGTGAACAAACTCAGCCTAGCTTCCTTGAGGATGAGAGAATTCATGGAGAAACAGATCCAGTTATTCTATTGTTTCAGTCAAACTAGGCATATAACACAGACAGCCCATAGTCAGTTCATCAGCTGACTGCAGATGTAAGCGAGCCCAGCCAATACCACATGGAGCAGAGATGAGATGTTCCAGCTGACTCTGCCAAAATGGCCAACACATAGAACCATGAGTAAATAAATGATTGTCGTTTTAAGCCGCTAAATTGTAGGGCGGGTGTTAGAGAACTGAGCTAAGATTTGAATTTCAAGTATATATCTGATTCGGAACTATGATCTTTCCACTACCTTTCTGAGCTCAAAGCTGTGACCCAATAAAGCCTGACTTCTTTTTTGGGTGGGGGGGGGGGGCGGGGAGGTGCATAGTCCGGGAAGCAACCCAAAAAGTCCAATACTCTACTATTCAGCTAGTTAAGGTTAACTTTTAGTGCTCCATAGCTGGTTTTGGTCCAACTTGATCCTCTCAATTCCAGCTCTAGACCTGGTATAACTCACATGTCACTGCTGATTTTCTTGTACCCCACCTCTCCCCTTTAACTGCCTTACCTTCTTTCTCTTTTGGTTCTAGTCCCTACTTCAAGGCTTCCAGCTCTTCTTTTAGTTATCTTCTTGGAAATCTGTATGCAAGGTTCATGTTCTGGTCCTCCTTTGGCTCTGTAGGCCAGTGTGTCTTAAATTTTAGTGTTGCTAAAAATCTTCTGCAGATTTTGTGAAAATGCAGATCCTAATTTAGATGGTTTCGGGTGAGGCCTGGAGTTCTGTATTTCAAATAAGTTCCCAGATGGTGCTGACATGGCTTGCAGGAGGATCATTCTTTGAGTAGCAAAACTCAAGGATTCTGCCAGGCAACTATCTCCCTGTTCCTCCAATTCACAGAAATAATTATCATGTGGCTTGGCTGGACTCTTCAGCCAGACAGGGAGCCTTAGCTGTGCACTCATCAGTGCCCTTCAGTCCTACATACAAGGAAATTTGAGGCATGTGCTGCTATGAACTCAGTTGGCTTCACCCAAGAAACAATGTAAAGGAGGGAAAATGATAAAAGATAGAAATTCCAAAATATTTCTAAGGTATTCATTCAATAGTAAAACTATTTACTAAGTGCCAGTGTCAAACGTGGTAGTAATCAGGTAGGGAGCCCAAAACATTCTCTTTTTGAGACCTGGTTAACCTGAGCAATATCTATTTGCCAGACCTCTGAATTAGTTGAAGTCTCTGGGCTGTATATATAATGCTGATTGATGCCATTTCATTATAATACATCAGCTTGAGTTTAGGAGCCAAAATTATGTTTGAAATGTAAAAGTGCCATGAGCTTTCAGCTCTCTGTTTTTAAAGGAATGATGTGTTTGTAAGAGTGTATCCAGGCAGCCCAACTCCTCTCTTTCTTTTTCTTTTTAAAATTTTTATTAGAAGAGTTGTAGGTTTACAGAAACATCATGTAAGAAGAACAAAGTTCCCATATATCCCCTTTTCACACACACAGTTTTCGCTGTTATTAATATTTTTCATTAGTGTGGTACCTTTGTTGTAATTCATGAAACAATATTATTATAAATATGCTCTTATCTTTAGCATATCATTTACATTGTGTTGTACAGCTCTACAGGTTTGTGTGTGCATGTGTGTGGTAACTTACATACAACCTTAAATTTCTCTATTTTTCCCTTTTCAAATATACAGTTCCATAGTGTTAAGTACATGCCTCCATCCCTATCAGTCCATTGCCAAAACTTTTCTATCACCTCAGACAGAAACTCCATACCAATTAAACATTAACTCCTCATTCCTTTCCCCTTCTTATCCCCTGACATCTTACATTCTAGTTACTGACTTCATGAATATGCTTATTCTGCTAATTTCATATAAGATCATACAATATCTGAGTGGCTTATTTCACCCAATGTGATGTCTTCAAGGTCCATCCATGTTGCAGCATGCATCAGTACTTCATTTCAAAGCCAAATAATATTTCATTTTATGTATACACCACATTTTGTTTATCCATTCATCTATTTGATGGATACTTGGGTTGCTTCTACCTTTTGGCTATTGCAAATAATGCTGCAATGAACATTGGGGTGAACTGTCCATTCAAGTCCTTGCTTTCAGTTCTTTAGGATATCTATCTAGAAGTGGGATTGCCAGGTGTCATGGTCAGGTTCATGCATCAGCTTGGCCAAGTGGTGGTACCTGTTTGGCTGGTTGGGCAAGTGCTGATGATAGAGGGAGGAGGGCTGGGGGCATAAATGAAATCAGAAAGAAAGATGGATGCTAAAGATTGAGATGGTATAATCTAGGAATGCTTAGAGTGTATAATAATAGTGACTAAATGTACAAATTTTAAAAATGTTTTTGCATGAGGAAGAACAAAGGAATGTCATTACTGTAGGGCGCTGAAAATAGATGGTAATTAATATTTTAAAATCTCACCTTATGTGTGAGACTAAAGCAAAAAATGTTTATTTGGTACAAAATTTATGTTTTGACTAGTGCATTTCCTAATAAAACTTATGTAGATAGTTTGATTGAACACCATAAGTACTTGGAATCTCAGGTAGGACATGAGATTTTGTTGGTTTGTCCAGATGATGCCCTGATAAATCCCAGAGTGATTCAATCAGTGAGTGAAAAAGTATTTGCAAAGCCCCCTTCGGGGAATGGTGAGAATGGGGAGAAATTCAACTTCTCCAAGTTTAATTCTTGATATTCTCAAAAGCAGTGTGGACAACCAAAGCTATAGGCTGAGCCCCCAATCTTGGGGTTTGTTCATATGAAACTTAACCCCACAAAGGATAGGTCAAGCCTACTTAAAATTAGGCCTAAGAGTCACCCCCCAGAGAACCTCTTTTGTTGCTCAGATGTGGCCTCTCTCTCCGGCCAACACAACAAGCAAACTCACCACCCTCCCCTTGTCTATGTGGGACATGACTCCCAGGGGCGTGGACCTTCCTGGCAATGTGGGACAGAAATCCTAGAATGAGCTGAGACTCAGCATCAAGGGATTGAGAAAAAAACTAGAATAAGCTGAGACTCAGCATCAACGGATTGAGAAAACCTTCTCGACCAAAAGGGGGAAGAGTGAAATGAGACAAAGTGTCAATGGCTGAGAGATTCCAAACAGAGTGGAGAGGTTATCCTGGAGGTTATTCTTACGCATTAAGTAGATATCACCTTGTTATTCAAGATGTAAGGGATAGGCCGGAGGGAACTGCCTGAAAATGTACGGATGTGTTCCAGTAGCCATGTTTCTTGAGGATGATTGAATAATGATATAGCTTTCACAATGTGACTGTGTGATTGTGAAAACCTTGTGTCTGATGCTCCTTTTATCTACCTTGTCAACAGATGAGTAGAACATATGGAATAAAAATAAATAATAAGGGGAACAAATGTTAAAATAAATTTAGTTTGAAATGCTAATGAAAGCGAGGGGTAAGGGGTATGGTATGCATAATCTATTTTTTTTCTGTTTTCATTTTATTCTTTTCCTGTTGTCTTTTTATTTCTTTTTCTGAATTGATGCAAATGTTCTAAGAAATGATGAATATGCAACTATGTGATGATATTGTGAATTACTGATTATATATGTTAATGTTTTAGTTTGTTTGTTAAATTTTTTTTAATTAATAAATAAATTTTTTAAAAAGGAGAAACAAGAAGAGAGAGAAGGAGCTCAGCACAGCCCAGCTCAGAACTCAGACTCAGACATTTGGAGATGCAGAAAGGACACACCTCAGAAAAAGCCATTGGAAGCCAGAAGCCAGGAGGGAAGTCTGGCAGATGTCACTGTACGCATTCCCATGTGACAGAGGAAGGAACTCAGATGAAAGTTAGCTGCCTTTCTTCCAAGGAACTGTAAATTTATAACTACATAAATCCCCTTTTTAAAAGCCAGTCCAGTCTCACAGCCTTTGCCATCCACCAGAGTGTGGAGTTACCAGTCAGACTGGCAGCAGGAGTTCCCCAGCACCAACAATAGGTAAAGAAGCTTAGTGGTGACTTCCAGGAAGATGGCCAAGCTGAATGGAATGAGTTCACTCCTGCTCTGTGGAACAAGATGGGGTGGGGAGAAAACAACTGGGACTGCAGTTCTGGGGTGTGAATAATCAAACAGGGTCTCTTGGGAATTTTGGGGAGGAGAGAGGTGGGAGGATTCACACAGGGAGAACAGCATAGGTAGGTTGACTGTGATCCCTGCTGGGGCAGGCTGCTGCACATGGGAAGGTGTGATCTGAGGGAACTGACCATCCCTGTGTTCCAACCTGCCTCAGCTGCTGGTTGGGGAGACCTCCCTGTGTGGGTTCATAGTTGACAGCCTCCTGGGGGAGTCTGGAGGTGGACCTAATCATCCACTGTGGAAGGCTGGGCCTCGAGGCCCAGGGAGCGATCGCCCAGCCGGGTCCCAGGAATAGCTGGCCTGCAGGTGCAGTGTGTGGCAGACCCGCCAGGCTCTGGGCAGTGTGGGTCGGCTAATCCCCCAGGCACCAGACAGCTCCCCAATCCCACCAGCAGGGACCAGCAGTCCAGCCACTGCAGGCTGGGAGAGGGCCTCTGTGGTGCACTTTGAACTGCTGTGGGTCAAGAAGAATATTGGGGGCGGGCCGCGGTGGCTCAGCGGGCAGGAATGCTTGCCTGCTATGCCGGAGGACCCCGGTTCGATTCCCGGCCCCAGCCCATGTAAAAAACAAACAAACAAACAAAATATAATAAAACAAGAAAATGTTTAAAGATGTTTCCCTTTCTTCCATCCTTCCTTCCTTCTCTGTCTTTCCTTCCCTTCCTCCCTCAAAAAAAAAAAAAAAAAAAAAAAAAAAGAAGAATATTGGAAGTGCCACCTGCTGGTGAGAAACTGTAAAGTCACTTGGGCCGCTAGAGTCGGGGAAGGGGGAGTCTGAGGGGAGGAGGTGCCTCGAGATAACCACTTTCTATGCAGAAAGGGTAAGTGCAGGCAGTCTAGCTCCCTATCTGCCTAGGTATTTTATATTTCTTTTTCCTACTATTCTTTTTTCTTTTTTCCTCCTTTATAATATATATTTTCTATATTTTTTATCACTAGTATATCGTTTTTTCATTATTTTAAATTTTGTATTGATTCATTATTTTATTTATTTTATATATTATATTTATTCTATTTTACTACATTTATTTTTATTATTATTTTTCTTAAATTTTCTCTCCATTTGGTGGGCACCACTCTGAGTTCACTCAATAAAACTTGGAGTGTCTCCTTCTGACTCTTGGGCCTACTGATGTTGAGGTGTGTTTTGTTGTTATTTTTCATATTTGTATTATTATTTATTTTATTATTATTAATATATATTTTTCTTTTTCTTTTTTCAGTGCATGGGCCACAGGTCAAGCCTGGGCCTACCACAAAGTGGGCAGTCACTCTACCACTGAAGTACCTATGCATGCCATCCGAGCTTCTAATAGACCCTTAAGTTTAATTTTATCCCCTACATGAGATCCTGACCTTGATTTGGTGGGGAGTAACTGACAAAGTGCAAAAGGAAAACTTCAACGTAAAGCCAAGTAAATACAAAACTTTAAGTGAGTGAAGGAAATCAACTTGCAAAATAACCATATTAAGATAATCATATGCCCCTAACACAACAGAAAATAGCAAAGCATGTGAAGATCCAAGCAGAAATGACCCAGCCAAATGACCAAAATAAAATTCCAGAGAGACCACAGGATATGGAACAACTACTCAAAGATATATATAAAGAAATAAAGGATATCAGGAAGACACTAGAAGAGCATAAAGAATAATTCAGAAGATTAAATTTAAAATGGCAGCTCTCATAGCAATGAAACACACAGTAGACCAAATTAGAAATATACTAGAGACACATGATAGCAGATTCGAAGAAGCAGAAGGAAGAAGAGGTGAACTAGAAGAAAGAACAATTGAACTAGAGTACACAAACTAATAAATGGCAAGAAAAATGGAAAAAATGCAACTGGATCTTATGGAAATGATGGACAATAAGGGGCACACAAATATAAGAATCATTTGTGTCCCAGGGGAGAAGAAAGGGCTGGGAAAGTTGGTTGAAGATATAATCAAGCAAAACTGTCCAACCTTAGAAAAGACATAAACATGCAAATCAAGGAGGCCCAATGAACTTCAAATAGAATAAATACAAATAGGCCTACTCCAAGACACATACTAATCAAACTGTGAAATGTTGAAGAGAAACAGAAAGTTCTGAAAGCAGCATGAAAAAAGTAATCTACTACATACAAGGGAAAACATGTAAGGTTGACTTCAGACTACTCAACAAGCACCATGGAAACAAGAAGGCAGTGGTATGATATATTTAAGATCCTGAATGAGAAAGGCTTTCAGCCAAGAATTCTTTATCCAGCCAAGTTATCCTTCAAAATTGAAGGAGAGATTAAAATCTTCAAAGACAACAAAGATTGAGAGAACTAGTCAACAAGAGATATGCCCTAAAAGGAATACTAAAGGGAGTCCTATCATGTGGGCAAAAATAAAAACAGAAGGAGATCTGGAGGAGAGTACAGAATTGAAGAATATCAGTAATGGTAATTGAAAGGATAAAAGGAGAGAGAAGGAAAAGAATCTACAAATCCTACAAATAAAAACCAGAGGATAAGATGGTAGAGTCAAGAACTGCTTTTACAGTAATTACTTTGAACATTTTACTGGTTTGAAAGAATTTATGTGCCCTAAAAAAGTCATTTAATCCTAATTTAATTTTGTGAGAGCAATCATTTCTTTTAATCCTTTTCAATAATGTAGATTGGAAATTTGATTTAGGTTATCTCCTCAGAGATGTGACCCACTCAATGGTGGGTATGAACTTTTGATTAGAGGAAGATGTCACTCCAACCATTCCAGGTGGAATCCTTGGAATCCTTACTGGAATCCTTTAAAAGAGGAAGCATTTTTAGAAAAGTCTGTAGATTCCAAGAATGACAGAGCATGCCCAGCCAGAGATCTTTG
Organism: Tamandua tetradactyla; assembly: GCF_023851605.1. Classification (NCBI taxonomy): domain Eukaryota; kingdom Metazoa; phylum Chordata; class Mammalia; order Pilosa; family Myrmecophagidae; genus Tamandua; species Tamandua tetradactyla. The sequence continues at coordinate 54,230,932 of NC_135345.1, forward strand.
GAGATGCAGGAGGAAAACACCCTGGGGAGCTTCATGAAACAAGAAGCCAGGAGCAAAAGCTAGCAGATGCTGCCATGTTCACCATCTGCCTTTGCAGTTGAGAGAGGAATCCTGAACATCATCCGCCTTCTTGAACCAAGGTATCCCTGGATGCTTTAGAATGGACATTTCTGTAGACTTGCTTTAATTTGGACATTTTCATGGCCTTAGAACATGTAAACTTGCAATTAAATCAATTTTCCCTTTTTAAAAGTCATTCCATTTCTGGTATATCATATTCCAGCAGCTAGCAAGCTAGGACAAATGTTAAAAGACAAAACTCTCCAATTAAAAGATACAGACTGGCAGATGGACTAAAAAAATAATCCATCTATATACTGTTTACCAAAGACACTTGAGAATTTAACTGCTCATCTGGAGAATTTAGAGAAAGAACAGAAAACTAACCCCAAAGCAAATAAAAGAAGAGAAATAATAAATATGAAAGCAGAAATAAACAACCTGGAGAACAATCAAACAATAGAAAGAAAGGGAGCTATAGACACTTCACTTAACTTTTCAACAAAATGAAAAGGTTTTTTTTGAGAAAATCAATAAAATTGATGGACGCCTAGATAGACTAGCAAAGAAAAAGAGAGAGAGGACATAAATAAACAACAATAGAAATGAGAAAGGGGGTCATTACCAGAGATTGTGAAGAAATTTTTAAAAATAACAGAATATTATGAGCAACTATATGCCAACAAACTAGACAACTTAGATGAAATGGACAAATTCCTAGAAATACACAAATTACCTATTCAAACTAAAAAAGAAATAAAAGATCTCAACATACCAATTACAAATTAAGAGATTTAATCAGTCATGAAAAATCTTCTTACAAAGAGAAGCCTGGGACCAGATCACTTTACAGGGGAATTTTATCAAACATTCCAAAAAGAACTAACACCAACCTGCTCAAACTCTTCCCAAAAATTGAGGAAATAGTAATGCTCCCTAACTCATTTTATGAAGCTAACATTACTCTAATACTAAAATCAGATAAAAACACTACAAGAAAGGAAAACTATGGACCAATTCCCCTAATGAACATACATGCAAAAATTCTTAACAAAATACTAGCAAGTTGAATCCAATGACACATTAAAAGAATTATACATCACGACCAAGTGGAATTTATACCAGGAATGCAAGGGTAGTTCAACATAAGAAAATTAATCAATGTAATACAGCACATTAACAAATCAAAAGGGAAAAGGTGCATGATCATATTGATTTATGTTGCAAAAGCATTTGTTCTAGTTTGCTAGCTGCTGGAATGCAATATACCAGAAATGGAATGGCTTTTAAAAAGGGGAATTTAATAAATTGCTAGTTTACAGTTCTAAGGCTGAGAAAATGTCCCAATTAAACAGGTCTATAGAAATGTCCAATCAAAGGCATCCAGGAAAAGATACTTTGGTTCAAGAAGGCCAACAATGTTCAGGGTTTCTCTCTCAAGTGAGAAGGCACATGGTGAACACAGTCAGGGTATCTCTCTCAGCTGGAAGGGCACATGGCAAACACGGCATCATCTGCTAGCTTTCTCTCCTGGCTTCCTGTTTCATGAAGCTCCCCGGGAGGCATTTCCTTTTTTATCTCTAAAAGTCGCTAGCTAGTGGACTCTCTGCTTCATGGTGCGACAGCATACTCTGCTCTCTCCGAATCTCTCGCTTTCTCCAAAAAGTTTCCTCTTATACAGGATTCCCACAAACTAATTGAGACCCACCTGAATGGTTGGAGACACATCTCCACCTAATCCAGCATAACAACCACTCTTGATTGAGTCACATCTCCAGGGAGATGATCTCATTACAGATTCAAATATACAGTACTGAATAGGGGTTAGAAGAAATGGCTGCCTTTACAAAAATGGGATTAGGATTAAAACATGTTTTTTCTAGGGTACATACATCCTTTCAAACTGGCAAAGCATTCAACAAAATCCAGCATCCTTTCCTAATAAAAACACTTCAAAATGTAGGAATTGAAGGAAATTTTCTCAATATCAAAAAGGGCATATGTGAAAAACCCACAGCCAGCATTACACTAAATGGTGAGAGAAAGCATTCCCTCTGAAATTGGGGACGAAACAAGGATGCCCATTGTCTCCACTATTATTCAACATTGTACTAGAAGTCCTAGCTGGATGATCAGACAGGAGAAAGAAATAAAAGGCATCCAAATACAAAAAGAAGTAAAACTTTCATTATTTGCAGATTACAAAATCCTATACTTAGAAAACCCTGAAAAATTTATGGCAAAGCTAGTTGAGCTAATAAACAAATTCAGCAAAGTGGAAGGATACAAGATTAATGTACAAAAATCAGTAATGTTTCTATACACTAGCAATGTCCTACCTAAGGAGACAATTAGGGGGAAATAATCAACTCAAAATAGTGACCAGAAGAATTAGTTTTCTAGGAATAAGCCTAACCAGGGATGTCAAGGACCTATACACAGAAATTACAAAAAAAAAAAAATGCTAAAATAAATTTTATAATAATCTGAATAGATGGAAAGACAATCCATGCTCATGGATAGGAAGCTTGAATGTTAGCAAGATGTCAGTTCTACCCAAATGATCTATAGATTCAATGTAATACCAATCAAAATCCCAACAAGCTACTTTGAAGATTTGGAAAAATTGGTTATCAGTTTTACATGAAAGGGAAAGGTACCCTGAATAGCTAAAAATATCCTTTAAAAAGAAGAGCAAAGTGGGAGGACTATCACTTCCTAACTTCAAAGCTTACTATAAAGCCAGTGGTTAAAATAGCATGGTACTGTCACAAAGATAGAAGTATTGGCCAGTAGAATAGAATCAAGAGTGCAGAGATAGACCACCACATCTTTTGATCTTTCGATATTTGATATCCACTGAATTGGAACAGACAGTCTTTTCAATAAATGGGCATGGGAAAATTAGATGTCAATAGTCAAAAGACTGAAAGAGAACACTTACCATACACCCTATACAATAATTAACTCAAAATGGATTAAAGACCTTAATGTAAAAGCCAGTACCATTAAACTTCTAGAAGAAAATGCCAGGAAACAGCTTCAAGATCTAGTAATAGAGGTAGCTTCTTAAACTTAATACCTAAAGCACAAGCAGCAAAAGAAAAAAATAGACAAATGGGAATTCCTTAAGATGAAGAGTTTCTATGCCTCAAAGGACTTTGTTAAAAACATGAAGAGGCAGCGAACTCGATGAGTGAAAATATTTGGAAACCACATTATCAGATAAAGACTTGATATACTGTGAACATAAAGAAATTATACAGCTCAACCACAAAAGAACAAACAGCCCAATTATAAAATGGGCATAGGATATGAAGAGACACTTTTCTGAAGAGTAAATACAGATGGCTAAAAAGCACATGGAGAGATGCTCATTTTCATTAGTTATAAACAAAATGCAAATCAAAATGATAATGAGATATCACCTCTCACCTGTAAGAACAGCTACTATTAAACAAACAGACAATTACAAATGTTGGAGAGGATGTGGAGAAATAGGAACATTTATTCACTGTTGGTGGGAATGTACAGTGGTGCAACCACTGTGGAAGACAGTTTGGCGATTACTCAGAAAACTAAATACTGAGTTGTTCTTTGACCCAGCAATACCAGTACTCTGTATATACCCAGAAGAGCTAAGGGTAAAGACATGAACAGACATTTGCACACAGATGTTCATAGTGGCATTATTACAATTGCCAAGAAATGGAAACAACCCAAGTGCCCATCAACAAAATGTGGTATGTACGTACAATGAAATATTATGCAGCTGTAAGACAAAATGATGTCTCAAAATATATGACAATGTGTATGAACCTTGAGGGCATAATGCTGAGTAAAATAAGTCGGTCACAGAAGGAAAGGTACTGTATGATTTCACTATCATGACTGAAGTGATGGATTGGAGATTCCTATACTTAAGAAGTATTGGAGGAATTGGGATACTAAAAGGTGTGAGCTGGAGGAATTGGGATACTAGAAGGAATGACCTGGAAAGATAGGAGGTGGAGTCAGAATGGAATGCATGAAATGATTATGTTAATGTATCTAAATAAAGTCTTAGGACAGTATCTGACTATGCAAAGTAAATGCTCAATAAAAGGTGTGAGCTGGAGGAATTGGGATACTAGAAGGAATGATCTGGAAAGATAGGAGGTGGAGTCAGAATGGAATGCATGAAATGATTATGTTAATGTATCTAAATAAAGTCTTAGGACAGTATCTGATAATGCAAAGTAAATGCTCAATAAATAGCTATTATTAGAGGTTCATAATATCTTATACAAAACACTTTGAAGGCAAATATGGAATTCTCTACAATCAGAGAATTCTGTAGATTGTAGAGAGGTCAAATGGTGCATATATATGGAATGCTTTCTGTATTCAAACACATTAGTTTTTCTTTTGTGAAATGTGTGAAATATTCATATTAAGTGGGATGAGTAGCCTCGTGTCAGTTTTGGCTAGTTTTTATTGCTAAATAACTTTTGGCACTAAACTTAAAAAATCAAGACTTTTGTTTTTAAAACTTTGGGGATTTCAGAACTGCAGATACTAAAAAGTGAATGTGTGCTGGAAGTTGGACTAAAAATTGTGAAATTAGGAAAAATCACTTCCCATATCCAGATATTAGTTATTTTAATGTAAAAAGGGGGGGGACTTTCAATTTGAAAATTTGGGCTTGTTCTTCCAGCCCTACCATTTTATGATTCTTTAACACCCATTGCAGGACTTAAGAAAAATTTTAATACTAAGTTCTCCATGAAACAATAGGATTAAAAAGCTGGGCCTAAGTTTTGTATTAATAAATGAGTTTCTGGGAAAAACCATGTTATATACAAACAGACCAGTAACTCAGAATTTAAAATTAACATTATACCTCCTGAATATATGTGACTGTTGTAAGAGCTTACAATCTAGGACCCTTTACAAAAGTCCCAACCTGATAACCCATGCTCTTGACTTCAGTTCACTGAAGTTTTATATTATAGTTAGACCATATGATTGAGGCATGATAATATTTGTCTTTTAGTTCCTGACATTTCATTCAACATACAGCTCTTGTTCATTTATCTAGTTGCATGCATCACAACTTCATTCCTTCTTGTGGCTTCTCAGTAGTCCATTGCATGAATACACCATATTTTCCCCTTCCATTCTTCAGACATTGTACATTTAGACCACCTGCATTCATTGTGGATCATGAACACTACTGCCAGAGACACTAGTGTGCAAATGTCCATTTGTGCCCCCACATTCAGCTTCTCCAGTTATATACGGAGCAATGGGGTTTCGGGATCATATGACCCCTACCCCTAGCCTCCTGTGGAACCACCACACTGTCCTCCAAGGGGCTAGACGTCACATTTCCCTACCGACAATGAATAGGTACATCTCTCTCTTTGCATTCTCTCTAGCACTTGTTCCTCTCTGTTCATTTTTAAACAGTTCTATTCACACATCTTAGAATCCAGCCTAATTGTATTCAGTTTTGGCATAATGCCTTTGCTACCTTCAGTGGAAGCATATTACATTGTTACCAATGACACGAGACGCTACCTGGCTTACATTGATTGTACTTTTTCCCATATACTATTTTCAACACCCTGCAGTACTGACATTCATTTGTACTCCTTCATGCAAAAACATTTTTTAATTTGTATATTTAATCACCATTATTGAACACTCTAGGCATGCCTAAATTATAGAGATTGGTTGTTTTAGATTTGTTTTGATCTACGATCTAGAAAACAATGGACCAAAAAGTCGGTTCTATTTCCAATCAAGGGGGTTGATTTCATTCATTCACACATTTGTTTATTGAGCACCAAGTCACTGAGTCTATACTATGGACTGTTCATTTGGCTAATCAGTAAGCCAAATTTCTTCTCTTTCTTAAAACACCAGAAAGGGGCCCGTAGGGAATGCGCACTTCATTTCTGGAACTAAATCCACAGAAATGAAAGACATCTTTTCTTTAACCACATCAGATGTAATGCCTCTCCTTCCAACCTATATAGAGCCTCTGGTCCCAGGCCCCATCCTGGAGCTCCTATTCCAATAAAGTAGAAGAGTAATTTGGGCCAGAGTTGGGGTGCAGGCCCAGCGCATCTGGGGTATTATATGACTTATAGCTTGCTAGTTCTGAATAGCCTTGTGTTGGAATTTGGAAGGAATGTGTGTAGAGCTCTAGTGAAGCTCAATTTGGCTTCAGGGGCCATTTTAATTAAATTAATTATCTCTAGAAGAAACCCTTAAAGCTGTTTAAATCTGAACAATAGGTACTTGTTCTCATTTCCAATAGAAGTCACATTGTTCAGAGTTCACTTGGTGAGTGGAGGACCATAACACCGCCAGATATTTAAGGAAGGTCCTCCCCTCTATTCTCCTCCTTCCCTTATCTTTTGCTCTCCCTTGAAGGGCCTTGCAGAGGATGGAGAGTCTAATGAGATAGAAATGTACCAAATCCCACAAATGCATTCCACTGCTTCATTAACTTTCCTAATTCGTCTATGTTTTGCATTTCAGCTCTGACCTTAGTCGCACTGTGTTGCTCTTTCTGTCTGCAACAGGAAGGATCCCATCCTAAGTGGTCCTTACTGGTCCCCCTGAAGAAAAAGGCATCACCAATTTTATATTGTGTTCTCCTCCCCTCACCATTTCCTCCTAATGTTTTCTTGTTTTAAAGAGCTCCAGGCTGATTTCTTTTTCTTAACATAACTCATTGCAAAAAAAAAAAAAAAAAAAAAAGATTTAGATTTGATCTGGCTTAGTTGTCCTGTTCAACCTATTCTTTTTTAAAAAAAATTTCCAAGCAGATTATTAAAATAAGCTTTATCTGGCTTCTTATAGCCAGCCATGCTCCTACCATCTTATCAGTAGAAGAAGGAGTGTGAGAGTGTGTTGTTAACACTCTGAATTCACTCTTCAGAGCCAAATATTATCTATAAGGTACACCATGCCTTTGTGGGAAAGCCTCCATACCCCTGGGTTTTCCTTACCCCAAATGAAAGTGATAAGTAATTTTTTTTTACAACCATAAAAACATTCCATACATGGTGTACAATCAATGGTTCACAATATCATCATATAGTTCATCACCACGATCATTTGATAAGTAATTTTTAAAGCCTTTCTGTGCTATGTTAAAATCTTCTTCCTTCCTGAACATTTTCTCTGTTAGAGTTTGATTCACCTAATTTCACTGGCTCCTTAGCAGAGCTGTAATGGCCATGGCGAGTAGAGGGAGTTGAGCTCTGTATAAGATCCCTAATGCTGCCTAACAAACTACCACATACTATGTGGCTTAAAACAACAGAAATTTATTGTCTCACAGATCTAGAAGCTAGAAATCCAAAATCAAGGTGTCATCAGGGCCACACTCCCTCTGAAACTTGTGGGGGAGAACTCTTCCTTGCCTCTTCTAGCTTCTAGTGTGTGTCAGTAATCCTTGATGTTTCTTAGTTTTGTACATGCATCACTCCAATCTCTGCCTCTGTCTTCACATGGCCTTCTCCCCTGTGTCTGTGTCTCTTGTCCCCTTTTTATAACACTGAACACATTGGATTAAGGGCCCACCCTACTCCAGTATGACCTCATTTTAACTTGATGAATTCCATCTGCAATGATCCTACTTCCAAATTAGGTCACATTCTGAGGTTCTGGAGGTGAGTATTAAACAAATCTTTTGGGTGGACAAAATTCACCCATAACAGCCTCAATTCTTTGATGACTCTTCCAGTTCTCAGTGGATATGGGCACAGCAGACAGCTCTGAAGGAAGTTATTACTTAGATTGATTGACAGTAGCAGTAATGCCATAAAGAGACTGGGTTTTCTGGTTTGGGAGTACAAATAAGGACCAGACTTATCGAGCTAACTTTAAATGATAGTATTGTTAACTGTTGCTGAGAAAGATGGCTAAAACGCAGGTCAAAGGCTAAACAGGTCTCTTCCAGCTTCTACTGTCTGTAGTAATTATTTAGTAAGTAGGATTCAATATGCAGTATAATTTCTCACCCCTCCCCAAAATCATCCGTTACATTTAGTGGCAATTCTACCATTCTTTAAAGTGATAAGTAATAATGACACTCAAAAACAACTACTGTTCACTTAATTTTGCTATATTCTAATTTATAAATAATGGGCATGTAATTGAGAAAAATAGGAAAACAGGTTTATTTTTGTCTTCTATCATTATTTAAAGAGACAAAAAACAGTTTGGTGAAATTAAAATCTCGTAGCTAATTGTTAACTTCTCAATTTGTGGGTTTTTGTTTTTTGCACATAATTTCTTTCTTTTTAACTAAAGAAGTTGTAGGTTTACAGAAAAATCATGTGGAAAGTAGAGTTCCCATATACATGTCAAGATTTTAGGTTTTGGGGTTTTGTTTTATTTTTTATGGAATGAACCAGTAACAGGTCCCAGCCTATTTCACAAAATCTAAATTTTCAGCACACAGTAAAATTCAAAATCTTTTGTTTTGTTAGTTGGTTTTATTTCAATAATTAGCGTATTTATTTTTCATTGTAGTAAAATATACATGGCATAAATATCATTTTAAGTGAACAATTCTTTGACTTATTTAATAATATTGACAGTAATACTATGAAACTTTCACCATTATTTCCAGACTATTTTCATCATCCTAAATCAAAACTCATACTCATTTAACAATAAATCTTCATTTCCTCCTCCCAACACCTCTGGTAACCAGTATGTTGCTTTTTGTCTCTACAAATTTACTTATTCTAAGTATTTCACATTAAAAGAAATAATACAATATCTATTCTTCTGTGTCTGGCTTACTTCACTGATATGATGATTTTAAGGTTCATCCATGTTAGGTAGCATGCACCAGCATTTCATTTCTTTTTAGGGCTGAAAATATTCCATTACATGGATTTACTACATTTTGCTTATCCTTTCATCTACTGATGAACACATGGATTGCTTCCAACTTTGGCTATTGTGAATAATGCTGCAATGATCATTGTTATACAAATATCTCTCCAAGTTCCTACTTTCAGTTCTTTTGGGCATATACCTACAACTGGAATTGCCCAGTCATATGGCAATTCTGTGTTTAATTTTCTGAGTAACCACCAAACTTTTTTCTGCTGTGGTTACATCATTTTATATTGCCATCGGCAATGCACGAGGGTTCCTATTTCTCAGCATCGTTGCCAGCACCTGTTATCAATTTTTTCCAGCAATAGACATTCTAGTGGGTGTGAAGTGATATCACATTGTACTTTTAATTTGCATTTCTCTAATGGCTAATGATGTTGAGCATCTTTTCATGTACTTATTGGCCATTGGAATATCTTCTTTAGAGAAATTACATTGGTCCTATTTTTGTGATCGAGTTGTAGGAATTCTTTCTATATTCTGGATATTAAATCCTTATCAGATATATGGTTTTCAAAAGAAATAACCAAAAAAAAAAAAAAAAGCAGGAGACTTCCGGAGAAGATGGCGGCTTAGTAAGGTGCGCGCGTCTTAGTTCCTCCTCCAGAACAACTACTAAATAACTAGAAACAGTACAGAACAGCTCCCGGAGCCACGACAGAGACCGGACACACAGTGTACCCCAGTCTGGAACGGCTGGACCGGCTACGAGACTCCGCTGCGGTGAGGTCCCCGAGCAGCGCGCGCTTCCCTGGGCCGCGGCAGCTGGTGGCGGGCGCCCCTCCCTCCCTCCTTCCTGGTCCGGCTGAGAGACTCGGAGAGGTGAGTTCCCCAAACCGCGGCGGCTTGCGGCTGGTGCCCCTCCCTCACGGGTGGCTTCCCGGGCCGGCTGTGAGCTTCGGATCAGCGGTTCCCCAAGCCGCAGCGGCCGGCAACGGGCGCCCCTCCCACACATGCGGCTTCCCGGGCCGGCTGGGAGCCTCAGATCAGCGGTTCCCCAAGCCGCGGCGGCCGGCGACCGGTGCCCCTCCCACACACGCGGCTTCCCGGGCCAGCTGGGAGCCTCGGATCGGCGGTTCCCCAAGCAACAGCGGCTGGCAACCGGCGCCCCTCCCACACGCAGCTTCCTGGGCCGGCTGGGAGCCTCGGATCAGCAGTTTCCCAAGCCGCTGCGGCCGGCACCCCTCCCCCACAGGCGACTTCCCGGAGGGAAAGGAAAGAGTCTCCAACAGTAGTAGAGACTGAGCCCAACCTAACACCAATAGTGGCATTAATGAACAACTTCTGACTACTAAAAATAGGCCCTCAGCTCAGGCAAAACTGATCAAGGCGGAAGTTGCCTATTGGGCTAACTGAGAAAGAGGAAAGGGGGCCAAACAGAGCCTTCTGAGGCTGTTTCTACGGAGGCTTGGTTGCCTCTGGGCTCAGTGCTGGGATTACACAGGTTGCAACTGCCCTGAAAGCAGAAACAGACTGCTTTCAGGGCTCTCTTCCACCTGAACCTTCCCCGCCGGAGGGGTGAAATGCAACTCAGGTGGAATCCCTCTCTCAAGGAATTCAGATCCCAGGACTTCACAATTTGAAGCCATTAAAACCAACCTACAACCTTTCCTCTGTCTCCACCACACACCCAGCAGTGAGAGTCTTCCAAAGTTAAAGGAGCCACAACATCTTTTGCTGGTGGGACCCGCAGACAGACAAGCACCACATACTGGGCAGGATAAGAAAAACAGAGCCCAGAGACTTCACAGGAAAGTCTTTCAACCTGCTGGGTCCCACACTCAGGGAAATCTATTAAATGCCCAGACGCCAGCAAAAAATAACAAATCACACCAGGAAAATTGAAGATATGGCCCAGTCAAAGGAACAAACCAATAGCTCAAATGAGATACAGGAGCTGAGACAACTAATTCTGAATATACGAACAGAAATGGAAAACCTCTTCAAAAACCAAATCAATAAATTGAGGGAGGACATGAAGAAGGCATGGGATGAACAAAAAGAAGAAATGGAAAGTCTGAAAAAACAAATCACAGAACTTATGGGAATGAAAGATACACTAGAAGACATGAAAAAAACAATGGAAACCTACAATGGTAGATTTCAAGAGACAGAGGTTAGAATTAGTGAACTGGAGGATGGAACATCTGAAATCCAAAAAGAAACAGAAACTATAGGGAAAAGAATGGAAAAACTTGAGCAGGGGCTCAGGGAATTGAATGATAATATGAAGCGCACAAATACACGTGTTGTGGGTGTCCCAGAAGGAGAAGAGAAGGGAAAAGGAGGAGAAAAACTAATGGAAGAAATTATCACTGAAAATTTCCCAACTCTTATGAAAGACCTAAAATTACAGATCCAAGATGTGCAGCGCACCCCAAAGAGAATAGATCCAAATAGGCGTTCTCCAAGACACTAGTTAGAATGTCAGAGGTCAAAGAGAAAGAGAGGATGGTGAAAGCAGCAAGAGAAAAACAATCCATCACATACAAGGGAAACCCAATAAGACTATGTGTAGATTTCTCAGCAGAAACCATGGAAGCAAGAAGACAGTGGGATGATATATTTAAATTACTAAAAGAGAAAAACTGCCAACCAAGACTTCCATATCCAGCAAAATTGTCCTTCAAAAATGAGGGAGAAATTAAAACATTTTCAAACAAAAAGTCACTGAGAGAATTTGTGACCAAGAGACCAGCTCTGCGAGAAATACTAAAAGGAGCACTAGAGTCAGATACGAAAAGACAGAAGAGAGAGGTATGGAGTAAAGTGTAGAAAGAAGGAAAATCAGATATGATATATATAATAAAAAAAAAAAAACAGATACATGATTTCCAAGTATTTCCTCTCAAATGGGTAGACAAAAGCATACAAACAATTTTAAAAGTTTTTCTAATCTGGCTAGCTACCATCTATTTTATACACCTAGCAATATTAACTGAAATACAAATTCCTTTTACAGATAAGGAAGCAGAGACCTAGTAAAACTTAACAGTGTGCATAGTATATAATTAATGCCACTGAATTATACACTTTAAAATTATTAAAATGGCAAATTTCATTATATATTCATTATATGTATATATGGTACTACAATTTTTTAAAAAGTGAGCATGTTAACAGATATGATTGAGACAACCTTTAATTCATAAACTACTAAACTTTAATTTAGCCCATGATCTACCAATTTCCTGAGATGAGCTACCTATCTTAAGACACAGAAGTATTTCCATATTTGAAAATAAATTTTGAATAAGGGTAAAACGGAAAGAGAAATTAGAGTACAAATCATACTTGGCTTTTTTATTTTTAAATGCCTTAGTAAAAGTGACTAGGCACATACACATTCTTACATTAGGAAATACATTTGGATTACTTACAACTAAATATCATTGTTTGACTCACTTGAACATTTTTTTTTTTAATATATTTAATTTGGAAAAGAAGAAAGATTGTTCTGTAGTTGGAAAAGAGAGTATTGTCCTCTTGGGGTTATCCTCTAAATTCTGCTTTGAACCAACACAAAAAGGATAGAAATGTTTATGCTACTTTTCTTTCCTGTGTTTTTCCTCATAGGACAGTCTGTGTGTGGTCTAAATCATCCACCCATCAAATATTTACATATTTTCAAAGTAGATTCCAGCTTTTGTTTCATTCCTATTCACATCATATAATACTACGTTACCTTTTATCAACCACATCAGGAAAGTATACTTGTTTATTTAAATCAGGGGTCAACTAGTGCATTTCCTAATATAACTTATGTAGACAGCTTAATTGAACACCATAAGTACATGGAACCTTGAGTGGGGCATGAGATTTTGTTGGTTTGTCCAGAATGGTGCCCAGATAAATCCCAGCATGATTTGAACAGTAAATAAAAAAGTATTTGCAAAGTCCCCTTTGGGGAATGGTGAGAAAGGAGGAAAATTCAACTTTCCCAAGTTGAATTCTTGATATTCTCACAAGCAGTGTGGATAACCAAAACTATAGGCTGAGCCCCCAATCTTGGGGTTTGTTCATATGAAACTTAACCCCACAAAGGATAGGTCAAGCCTACTTAAAATTAGGCCTAAGAGTCACCCCCCAGAGAACCTCTTTTGTTGCTCAGATGTGGCCTCTCTCTCCGGCCAACACAACAAGCAAACTCACCACCCTCCCCTTGTCTACGTGGGACATGACTCCCAGGGGCATGGACCTTCCCGGCAACGTGGGACAGAAATCCTAGAATGAGCTGGGACTCAGCATCAAGGGATTGAGAAAACCTTCTCGACCAAAAGGGGGAAGAGCGAAATGAGACAAAACAAAGTGTCAATGGCTGAGAGATTCCAAACAGAGTCGAGAGGTTATCCTGGAGGTTATTCTTATGCATTAAATAGATATCACCTTGTTAGTCAGGATGTAATGGAGAGGCTGGAGGGAACTGCCTGAAAATGTAGAGCTGTGTTCCAGTAGCCATGTATCTTGAAGATGATTGTATAATGATATAGCTTTCACAGTGTGACTGTGTGATTGTGAAAACCTTGTGTCTGATGCTCCTTTTATCTACCGTATCAACAGATGAGTAAAACATATGGAATAAAAATAAATAATAGAGGGAGAAAATGTTAAAATAAATTTAGATTGAAATGCTAGTGATCAATGAAAGGGAGAGTTAGGGGTATGGTATGTATGAACTTTTTTCTGTTGTCTTTTTCTTTTTCTGAATTGATGCAAATGTTCTAAGAAATGATCATGATGACAAATATGCAACTAGGTGATGATATTGTGAATTACTGATTATATATGTAGAACGGAATGATCAAAAGTTAAAAAAAAAAAAGGGATGCTAAAATAAAAAATAAAATAAAATAAAATAAAATAAACCAAGGGTCAAGCCAAAAACTTAAAGGGTGAAGGAGGAGATTTTTATAACATGACAATGCCTTTATTTTTTTGTTTTGGCCTACATTGACAATTTACTGACGAGCTTCTTCACTGACATTTACTCGAAGGCAGTATCCATCTTCTTTTCATTCTGAAAGAGTTTGGAGACTATTGTATTTTAAATATTTTTATTGAGAAATTTTCACACACATACATTCCATACATGGAGTACAATCAATGGCTCATTATCATCACATAGTTGTATATTCATCACCATGATCATTTTTAGAACATTTGCATCACTCCAAAAAAAGAAATAAAAAGAAAAAAATCATACATACCATACCCCTTACTCCTCCTTCTCTTTTACCACTATTATTTCCATCTACCCAATTTACTTTACCCTTCATCCCCCCTCTTATTTTTTATCCATATTTTTTTTACTCATCTGTCCATCACCCTGGATAAAAGGAGCATCAGACACAAGGTTTCCCCAATCACACAGTCACACTGTGAAAGCTATATCATTATACAATCATCTTCGAGAATCAAGGCTACTGGAACACAGCTCAACAGTTTTAGGTACTTCCTTCTAGCCATTCCAATACACCGTAAATTAAAAAGGGATCTCTACGTACTGCATAAGAATAATCTCCAGGATAACCTTTCAACTCTGTTTGAATCTCTCAGCCACTGAAACTTTGTCTCATTTCTCTTCCCCCTTTTGTCAAGAACGCTTTCTCAATCTCTTGATGCCAGGTCCCAGATCATCCCAGGATTTCTGTCCCATGTTGCCAGGGAGATTTACATCCCTGGGAGTCATATCCCATATACGGGGGAGGGCAGTGAGTTCACCTGCCAAGTTGGCTTAGAAAGAGATGCCACATCTGGGCAGAAAAAGAGATTCTCTGGAAGTGACTCTTAGGCCTAATTTTAAGTAGACTTAGCCTATCCTTTGCAGGAATGTTTCATAGGGATGAACCCCAAGATCAAGAGTTTCGCCTATTGATTTGGTTGTCCCCACTGCTTGCGAGAATATCAGAAATCTCCCAAACGGGGAAATTGTGAGGCTATTATCACACAAAGCCACAGGGTAACCAAGAGACAGTTCTAAGTTGTGAGATAAAACAATTTTAACTAAAACAAATATGGCTACACTATACGATGAGCACAAAATACAGTTTATTCATTCAACAAAGATTTATTGAGCACTTAAGTATGGATCAGGTAACATACGCAGTGCTGGGGAATATAGTGATGAATAAGATGGGGACAAGGTCCCAATTCCATGGAGCTGATTTTCTAATATTAAATGTACCAAATGGGTATGAATGTGGATTAAGAAGATAAATTCTGATAGTGAAGGAAATGAAGCAGTTTGACATGCTAGAGGCTGGGTAGAGGGGTACATTCAGACTGGGGGGCTAGGAAAGGCTTCACTGAGGAAGGGCCATTCGTGCCAAGACCTGAATGACTGAGTCAGTCATGAGCCCACCTGGGGTAGGAACATTCTAGGCAGAGGCAACAATATATATATAAAGCCCCCAAGGGAGGACTAAGTGCCTTGTCAAGTACCAAAAAAGATTGGCGTGGGTGATATGCTGAGTACTAGAAATGATGACAAAAGGTAGGCAAGGACAACTGCTCTAAGAATAAAAAATTTAAATCATTCCCCTCCGCTCTGCTCTGCTCTCTCATGAGGCTTACAGAGCAATAGTCCCTTATATGTCAAATTACAAAAGTGGTACTTTACCAACAAGTGACTTCACTCGCGGGATACATGATTGGATATATGTATATTAGATCAATGGTTGCATAAGCTAGGCTGTATAATGCTCCCCCAGAATTTATGAAGGCCATCTTAGCAGGCTGTTTATAATGAGTAATTTTTCACATCTCATAATACTTGGCAGAAGCAGGAACACAAATTGACATTTGCACACCGATGTATATGGTGCTATTATTCACAATTGCCAATGGATGGAGGCAGCCCCAGGGTACAGTGACTGATGAGCGGAATGACTAGCTGTGGTGTGTATACAGACAATGGAATATTGTGCAGTTGCAGAAAGGAATTAGGTTATGAGGCATGCAATGATGTAAATGAACCTTGAGGATATTACGTTGAATGAAATAAAGCCAGAATGATAGGACAGATATTGTATGATCTCACTAAAATAAACTAATTATAATGTGCAAACTCTGAGAGCTCAAGTTGAAAGCATAGGTTATCAGGAGATTGAAAGAGAGCAGAGATGGGGCAATCGATGCTTAAGGAGTACAGACTGTTCAATAAGGTTAATTGTAAAGGTTCAGACATGGATAGCAAAATACCACATGATGGTAGCACAATACTGTAAGTGTAATTAACAAAGCTGTGTATGCGTATGGTTGAAAGAGGAAGGCTAGAGTCATGTATGCCACCAGAAGGAGAGTTCGAGGATAACAACTGGCACTGTATAACTTAGTGAAACCTAAACGGGACAGCAATGGTGGTTAATTGTATAAATGTCAGAAAACTAGAACAAACGTATATCACTATTACAAGGTGTTAATAATAGGGTGGTATATAGGAAAAATACAATTAATGTAAACTAAGGTTTATAGTCAACAGTACCACTGTAATATTCTTGCATTAATGGTAACAAAGGCCCTATGCCAAAGTTAAATGTCAATAATAAGGAGATACAGGGGGAATGAGATTTTTTTCTTTGGAAGAAATGAGAATGTTCTTATATTAACTATAGTGGTGAATGCATAACCATGTAATTATACCAAGAACCATTGATTGTACACTTAGGATGTATTGTATCATGTGTGAATAAAACTGTAAAAAAAATAATAATGGGGAGAATAAAGGATATACACTATTTTGGGTTTCCTTTTTTATTTTTATTTCTCTATTTTTGAAGTAACGAAAATGCCCTAAAATTGATTTTGGTAATGAATGCACAACTATGTGATGCTACTGTAAGCCACTGATTGTACACTGATTATATGGTGTGTGACTATATCTCAGTAAAATTGCACTTTTAAAAGGAGCTAGCAGAGCCAGTGGATAAGGTGAGGATTATACAGTGTGTGAACATATCTCAATAACATTGCATTTTAAAAGAAAGGAGGTAACAGAGAGTATGCTGTAGAGAAGCCAAGAAAAACCAGTTTACCAACAGAATGGAATGGTTAACTTCATAAATGCTGCAAAATAACAAAGAGAAGTGATCACTGATCTGGCAAAATAGAGGTGTTTGGTAATCTAGATGAAAGCAGTTTCAGGGGAAGGGGGGGAAACCTCATTAGGGTATACAGAAATAAGTTGGAAGCTTTTGAAGCATTTTCTGAGAAGACGTGAGAGAAGGAGCTGAACAGCATGTGAGATCAAGGGAGGGTTTTATTTTGTTTGAAGGTGGGAAGCAAAAAAGAATATTTGTATGCTGATGGAAAGATCCAGTAGTAAGGGAAGGTTGGTACTAGATATTTGAAGATGGAAGTGAAGTTATGACAAAGTAATTTTGGAGAGTAAGAGAACATTTGTGTACTAAGATCTTTTAAAATGATATTAGTCAGCATGGTTGTAGTTTTTTCTCCAGCCCCATGGAGCTATTAGATACAAGAAGCAAGTAGGGGAGATAGATGTGTTTAAAACAAATTAGGACTCTCGGGTGACTACGACAGAGGTAGAGTGGATAAAGGAATTATGAATATAAAGTAGCAACTGCTAATGACAGGCTATGATAAATTGAATCCTCAGCACAATATTCAGACATGTTTGTTAAATTTTGGATGAATGACACAGAACTGGGATCAAATCCTTGCTTTATCAATTCCTAGAAGGGCAAACTACTTACATCAAACCTTCCTTTGTAGAATAGGATTACTAAGCCTTATGTCCCCAAATTTCTATGAGAATTTAATTATAACTTGTATAGTGCCTAAAATAGTACCTCACGCCCACAGCCACTCAATATATGCTTCTAATGCATAATTTCTTTTCTCTTCCTTGTTCAGTTATTCAACAATCATTTCGTCAATACCTAGCCTGTGCAAGGCACTGTATCAGGTGCTAGGGACAAAAAGTCAAAGACTGACAGGGCTCTGTCTTCATGGTATAGCAGAAAACACAGACATTATACAAATAACTACACTTAATAAATATTCAAGTTCAGTCATGATAAACACTATAAAGGTTGACCAGTGTATACTTATATAAAACGGAGAAGCTGGAATGATTTGATTTTAAAACTTTTAAACTTATGTAAAAATGTTCAAAGAATCTGTTACGAGAAATCTAACATCCATTTTCAATATGAAGAACATTAATAAAAAGTAATACATCTAAAACATAAAACAAATCTATACACATGGAAAAGGAGTAAGATTTAACTGACCAATAAAGCTGAACCAATATTGTTATTTAAATCTCAAGAATAGGCCAAATTGGCCCTTATGCTAGGGTTAGAATGAATTTCAGAGTTGTGTTCAATATTACAATTCCTTAGTATATTCCCTAAAGTTAGGGAATTCCCTAAAGTTATTCCCTAAGCTTTAACTTTATGTCAGGCATTGTGCTAAGTAGTAAGAAAGAGAAAAGCAGGCCCTGACATCAAGGAGCTAGCTTGTACTATCAGCTAGGCCTTGGTGATCTCCTGAAGAACATAAACTTAATATCACAGAACATCAGGAAAGGTCACTATGTGTTGCCATAAAATGAGACAAAAAACAAGACCTCTTCATAATACTGTCTTATACCCACAAAAACAAAGTCACAGCGCAAAGCACAGAGTCCAAACATCCCCCTCTCTCACCTAATACAGTGACTGCTGCTTCTTCACCAATTACAGTTTAACCTCCTCTTCATTACTTCCACCTTCTAAATGAGGTTCATTAAGATATTCAGTCATAAAGTTTAGCTACTTCCTGAAAATCCAAATCCAGAGCTCCCATAAACCCTTCCTGTCAACAAACAGAAACCCAATTCTTAGTCGTTTCAGTACACCCTGCCTGAAATACCCCCATGATTCCCCAGTGTGTGCTTTAGTTCCAACAAGCAATAAACCCAATTTTGTTCAAATACATGTGTGTTTCCAGTGATCTTTGGTTGAATGGCACTGATAATGGTAAATGTGCCATTTTGTTATTTAATCCTCTTGAAACAAGTGCTGTCATATATCCATTTTACAAGTGGCAAAACTGAGGCACAGAGATATAAGTAACTTTTCAAGGTCACACAGCTAGAAAGTGGCACAGTCAGAATTAGAATGCAGGTTTATTTGACTGCAAAGAGATTCCCTGATAATGTCCCAGCTAATTGTCTAGTATTTTCAACTTAACCAAGGGCAAAACTGTTTTTATAACACCTCCATTCCTTTCATCTTTCCTACTGTTGGTCTTTTTGCTAAAATAGTGAGTTCTTTAATGAAGGAATTATAACTTGTTATCTAAATATCATTTCAGCACAGAGCTACTATTGACGTTAGATCTCTGGCCAACACTTTGAGTTATTTAAAAAGAAAACTTGTCTTTTCTCTTTTATGCCTTCTATTTAAGCTTTTAAAATATTATCCCAAGTAACTTTCAACATCACCCAAAATCATACCTTAAATAAAATTTAACATACTATCCATATATCTAAGTTTCAACATAGACCTCTTCTTTGCTTCATTTTATTTTTCTACTTAATAAAAAACATTCTCCAGTTCATTTAGAATGATTTAATGAATTTCATTTGTGATCTTGATACAAATCCATTCCAAGAATGCAACTTTGATGAGTAAATCAGAGTTTTCACATGTATTATTAAAATGTAGCTCAACAGAGGACAGAAAGATAACTAAGAAATTGGTCATGTTTACTCATTCATGTTTGAAAATATGGCATTCAAGAATCATAGCACATTTGAAGCATAATTTTAGGGACACCATATTACTGGAGGAAGACAGTGTAAGAAAGACAAATGTCAGAGTTCTGCAATTCTGCCATGTCAAAAGGCTATCTTCTTCACTGATGGCTGCTTCTTCAAGGACAGAATTCTAAAGTTATTAAGTTTTGGAGAGTACTGTAGGAATTCAGCAAAGTAAAAGCATATTCATAAAAGGGTTAAGAACTCTGTGATTTTAAAGTGTATGTTATAGTATTTTTTTATCAAAAATATATCTAAAGCTGCTAAAATATTTTAAGCAGCTAAATTTTCAATCTGCATAGGATTAAGTTCTTAAATAAAATAATCTAGTTAAAAGGCATTAGTCAGCAAAAATGATTTTAGACATTGTAACTTTCTACAATTGAAGTTTACACACTTTACCATACACGATATCCAATTTTACTCCCAGAAAATATTTTCCTCAATCACGGCCTGAAATCATAATTCCATTATTACCTGATGCCAACAACTAAAAGTAGGGCCTTTCCTGTCATTTCTCGGGCACCAGCATGTCAATTACTGGCAGCCTGATTGCTGGTCATCCAGCTTTATTGAGCATAGAGTTCTTAGTTCTAACATTTCATTAGTTGGCCACCATTTCCCTTCCCAAAACTTTCAAGTATTTGAATGACAAAAAAGTTAAATCATTCTATACTAATCTCTGTGAATGCCAATCATCAAACATTAATTTCTATATTGCCACTTATTATCCATGACAGTTAATTTCTATTAGTTAGAGCTGGAGAATGGGTTTACTACATAGGTGAGCAATGAAGCTCAGAGTACCCTTTATTATCTCCAAGCATTTATTACATCATACATTACATCAAATTTATGTGCATAGACCTATAAACAATGGATGAGAGAGTAAGATTCACAAAATTAATATTACTATATATTACAGTTAGCGTACACTGTAAAATAGAGAAATTAATGGTAAAGAAACACAAGATGGTAAGTAGCATTGTAATTCATCTTTTTGCTTGGAAAATGCAATGAGAAAAAACACACAATCTTTATTTGTAGACCTGCCTTTGTGATTTAAAATGTTAATGAAATCTAAATTTTTCAGTACAAAATTCATGAATGTTCATCTCTGTGCTACATTGTGTCTGACCTTATGGAAGTTCTTTAATTTTATTAGTACCAAAGTCCCTCATTTGTCCATTTCTCTTCCATCTCACCATCACCAAAGAAAGCATATTTGAAAACCACGACCAGAGCGGTTGGAGTAAAACATAAAATAATTTCAACTTAGAAAACAACACACCCATTGCATTTTTGGTACAAAATCAAGTTTTTTGGCTCTGAGCTATTCATCATGAAGAGAATGTGTTTAATCTGATGTGAAGTTGGCTACCCAGCAGTCTAGTCAGGCTGTAGAATGTTTAACTCTGGGTCTGGTAGGCTACCAGCCATCCTAAATGTTTCCGTGCGGATAGGCAGTAAATAATTAAATGTCTAAGTCATAGTTCTCAGATTAGGCAGTACATAGAGCTAAAATTTCATCACTTAAAGGGAGAAGAAATTGGGGGAAGGCAGTGGTGAGCAACAATTTGCCTTTAGGTTCTTAAGGCATTGATAATACTCTTTCAGCTACAGAGAATCAATTTTGATATTGCTTTCTGCATGGATATCAAATGATCACTTTTAGGATTTCTTTGAATCACTAAGTTTGAAAAAAGAAAGATCCTATTTATAGAATTTATTACGCATTTATGACCTAGAGGTCAGTAGGCCTGGAGTTTTAGTTCTGGCACTGTCACTAACAAGCAATGATCGTAGGTAAAAAAAAAAAAAAAACTCCTTAGATCTTAATGTCATTATAAAAAGGTTAGCCTGGAAAGAATGGTTTCCAAACTGAAGTTGTTTCAAAATATACATGCTCTCCTTCCCTCTCCTCTCAATTCTAGTTGCAGGGAGATGGGAGGAGGGAAGAGGGGTAGGTAGAGCCATGTATACCTAAAAACAAACAACAGAACACCCCGGTACACATTCCCAGCAGATATCTCTGCGTTTTCTTCCACCTCCGAGGTTCCACCTTTTATTTTTAAAAAGGATAGGGATAGGCTAAAAATCACACCCACTGTGGACAGAATTGAAAAAGAGGAAGTGCTTTCCACACATACTTTCTTTAAAACTCTTTTTCATGGTTTAGTCTGTTACTGCTTTGATATTATTTAGTAACATGTAATGCATTTATAGATGGCCTATCTCTTTGCCATCTGCTTAGGCAGTATATAGGAGAAATACAGGTCAGAGCAGAATGGTGATTTTGTACTCATGCATATTTTCACAAAATTACCATCCAGTAGATTGTAGTGTGTTACAAACTAAACACTATGAAGAGCTGGCCTGTCAGAGTTCATCAATCTTAGAATAGCTCTTGTATAATTTACACATCTTAGGGAAGTAATTTAATTAGAGTTTTTGTTAAATGTTTGATAACTCGGAATAAAACTATGTTGCTTATGTTCCATGTACATGAACAGAACAGGTTTGCCTACTACTTCAGGGTCAGGCTCTCCAAGGGTAAGTAAGAATTTAAAAGTAATTTAAATGTCAGTTTCAACAGATTAATTAAAACTTGGAAAAAAAACAAAGCTCTCAATATATTTATTATAGAATATTGATATATTTCTCACTACCTTTTCACCTATAATTAACGATTTATTTTTCTCATCTTAGAATTATTAACTTTAGGATTATAAAAGAATTAAAAACCCTTAATTGATTAATAAAGAAACCAATACAAATATAGGCAGAACTACCAGGTAGAAAATATAAATTCATCCCTATATATTCAACATTACTCTGTAAGCTGGAGTTAATTTTTATATTTTGTTCTTAAATATGTGGGGGGGACCCTCAGAAGTACAAGAAAACCAAGATTTGACGTAAGACAAAGATTGTCACATTTAGTCTGGAGATAGGGATTCTATTCAATTGAAGCACAGTAGACAAGCCTCTGAGAGGAAAACACTACTGAAAAGACACTATAAGTATAGGTTTTAAGGATTGCCTTTTTCAGATGTTTTTATATATTTCATATTTCCCTCTGATAGAATGCCTCTGCAACTCATGCTTCCAGCCTAAATCACCCAACATTAAAGGATAGATTAGGCTTTTATTTTGCTGAAGTAAATTTTTTCTACAGAAGAATTTTTCATCTCTAAATAATGCAGACTTGATTTTTATCAAAACTTGAGATGCTTCCCTTATAATCAATTTTCAATTTCCTCAAGGCATCTGTAGCAATTTTTCCTCATGGTTTCTATACTGTGTGTGTGTGTGTGTGTGTGACATTTCTAACTTAAAGTGTCTAAATATTCTTCAAGTTACATCAGTGCAACAGTTAATGCTTAGTATATGTTTAATATTATGCTATTTTAAGAATGTAACCACTTAAGGGGTCTGATTGTGCCACAGAGATCATCTCTAACACCTTCATTCACTGCAACCTGAACAAACTACTTCACTGGTTAAAGATAAGCCTCATTGGACTCTCCTATTTACATACAGGATATTTAAGTTTTATAGTAAGAAGAGTCTTTGGAATCTAGAATGTGATATAAGGTAAGGAGTACACAATTAAAACCTTCAATTTATTTTAGGTATCATTCTTCTCATCTAGGGGGATACATGAACATTATTTGAATATGCTAGTCCTCAGTAACAAAATAACTTATTTCACCCATGGAACTTCCTTTAAAAGACAACTTAAGGTCACAACGTATACAAGTCTGGACTTGGTCAAACTCTAGGAAGGACTCAAGAGATTTAGTCTCTTGCCACTTCAGGAGATAAGTTTTTCACTTTTGTAATGGTCCTATATCCGTCAGTGAGGTAATCTATAGTGTGCCAGCCCAGGCTCCAGAAAGTGGGTGGTCTTTGCAGAGGGAGGTGCTCACTCACTACCTCTGACCAGAGCCAGTTCCTGCAGCTGGACTGAAGGCAGTCCACAGACTGCACTCAGCACATTTCTTCATTTCTCACTTGAGTGCCCTTCTTTAGTTCCCTTTCAACTGCCCACTTTATATCGGCTTCATTACACCACCGCTCCATTTGTAATGTAAATTGGGAAACTCGGGGAAGTTTTTCTTTTGGCCTTGTCTACGGAAGAATACCGAGAGGTATTCAAAACGTATTAACACAAATCAATGGCACCAATAAAAGCAAAATCTCCTTAGCAACATAATCTTGATTGCAAAGGGAGAACTGAGAGCATTTAGCAGAACAGTGGCCCACATGGAATACGCATTTGTCTGGAAGAATCCAGCACAAAGCCTAAAAGAGAGATTTTGAAAAAATCCAAAATTAACTCACAGCGAACAGTTACTCTTTTTTTCAAAAGTACACAATTGGCTACATTAAATCTATCGTGTGCTTTTGGCTCAGCAACATTGTATCACACCGCTTTGCAAACTGAAATTACAACACCCTCCATGCTTCACATGAGTTACAGGGTGTTTTTTGTTTGTTTTGTTTTGGGTTTTTTTTTTTTATTATTATTTCTTCTCCCTTGGTTGATTTCTTTAGTAAAGCAAACAAAAAAATCTCAAGAAATATTCATCTCACACACAATGCACAGAAAACTGAATGGCTATGTAACAATATCTAAGACAGTAGGTACAAAGTTTTGGGTTACATTTTAGGTTTTTTGCAATGAATTCTAAGATATAACAACTGCAATAAGTAATGGCATTTTTGCTTGATTCTCCATTTGTATAAAAAGAAACTCAATAGACTTCTGAGAGCACTCACATTTTTCTTGTCAGGATGAAGAAAAAGGTGAGCAAAAAACTAGAAATTCAGAAAGTAAGGAACACATTTTTTAAAAAATTACAATATTGAGATCACACAAGAAAACAAAAATATTCCACATACAAGAGTTTTTCCTCTTCATTTTCAAATGTTCCAAATATATTCAATTATCACTTTGTATTTTAACTAAAAATCCCCGTAATGGAAGTAAAAGCATTTTTATTGCCTACCACTAAGAGATGTTTTAGTGAACCTGTCAATTATCTTAGAATATATATAATACATACACATATATTATATATATCCTAGAGTATTAGAAGGAAAAGTGAGTAGGAATTATCTTAGAATATATATAATTATTTTAGAATAAATATAATGCATACATAAATATTTTTCTATATATGGAACTATTTTTATAAAAGTTTATATTGGAGTCTGGGTCCATATAAGTAATAAGAAAATAAATAAAAAGTTTGTGAGCCAAATAGTGAGGGCTAAGCTATACAATGCAAGAGATAAGCTATAAATAGTTCCAAATATGTATGTTTACAAAAGTGTGATTAAAATTATTTCTGCATTCCCTAAGTTTAAGAACTAATGCTAAACCTAAATAGAGTAATAGATAATCCTATTTAAAAACTGCATCTGCTTTTAAGATTTAAAGACAAACTAAGATCTTTGAATTAAAAAGGTAATACATTAGGTGCATATTTCTGTTTTTTCAAACTATGATGCAAGTTCATAAAAATGTAATATAAAATTTTCTTTAATTTCATTATACACAGTTCATAAACTCCTTTCTATAAAAATGCCAATTTATTTTATTCCCAGACATTTGTGCAACACGTCTACAGAGAAAACAAATGTGTGTATATGTATATATCTACATATACACACACACACTTATATATATTTATACATATACATCTACATATACACACAATTAGTTTGGTCAAATCCCTTTAAAGTAATTTGATCTCTGAGCTCCAGACACCCTTTCTAACTCTTTCTTAGCTTAAGATATTACTTACTTCAGTCTGTAGAGATCAAACGCTGAAAATGTGCTCATATTTTAGTTTTGAGGAAGGATTTGTGTTGAAATCATGCATTGCAACAGACTTACTTAAAAACAACAAAAATTAAACTAGCCAAAGCCAACAAATAAAAAGTAAAAAATCCTCTAGATCAAATTAGGTCTCCATTAGTCTACTAGAAAAGTCCAAACAACAAAGACTTAATAAACGAAATTTTAACAAGATCACATATGCTACAATTAACATGGAACAAAAAACCAAGCTTATTGCTTCACAACAGCAAGTCTGTTAAGTTTTTATCTAACCAAAAACATCTCAACTTAAAGAAAACAGACCATGTTTGTTTGGGGATGGTTCCAATTTCTTAATAATGAAAAGAAACGATATGAAAGGAAAACATAATAAACATCATTAAAATTCAACTTTATATTTTATTAAAGTTACCTTCAGATTTTTTTAATGTTGCTAAACTTATCTGAATTTTATAATCTGATGGTATAATAGGGACCTGCTTTTGGTTCTGCAAAATTACTCACCCATCAGAAGTTTATAATTATTTTATTTGAAAATTCTTCCATGCTCTTTTTAGGGTCATAGGAACAAATTCCTAAAATCCTTTAGGGTGGGGGTTAAAAAAAAATAAAAATATTTTATTCAAGGTAGCCTCTCATTATTTTCTCAAAGGGCAAGACAGCATTTGTAAGCCCTATCTAAAACTTTTTTTCTTTCTCTTTCTTAAAAATGTCATTTCCATTGTAATATAATACACAGAATGTATAAAAGAAAGGACAAATGTCTGCAGTATCCTCCTGGCCATTGCATAATTTTCAACCTTGTAAACCAAAGTGTAGGACAATAATGCAGCTACTTCTCTCAGCCTGTAGATTTCAGTACCTTACCTTCCAATCATGTCTACTTTGGTATTTGGTTTGCTTAACTCTTCTGAGAGGACATAATGTTAACTCCAACAAATATTAAAAAGCAAAGGCTTTTTAAAAGGGGCTTTGACCAATTAAAACACACCCCTTTTTATAAAGACTTCATGATAATGTAATGAGATTGTTATAATTACCCAATTAAATAAGGCGCTACTACTGAAAAAGAATCCTTGAGGGAGATGTTTTCCTTCCAGAACATTTTAAATCTGTATAGTGTTTATGTCAAGAGAAAGTAGTGGAACCAGTTTTACTAAATTAAGAACCAGTAGAACAGGCAATAACAAAGAAAAACCTGCAGTTTGAGGGTATACTGTGATCTCCAATAAAGAAGAATGAACAAAACTCTGCCCCATCATTTACCTTACCTTAAAACCTCCTTGGTAGGCCTGCTATGTTTTGTTTTTTTAAAAAAAAGCAATAATCTGCCAGAATTAAGAATGCCTGATGTGCTCAGTTCACTGAAATATTCCTGAGATGAAGAGAAAAAAAGCTCAAATTCAAAGCATCATTTTCATGAAGTTGAAACACTTTTGTTAAAACAAAAGGGGGGGGGGGGAAAAAGGGGGGGGCATGACTTGGCTTAAGCATCTCAGATTAATCTGTATTTTAAGATATTTATCAGAGGAACTTTTCAAGAACTATATCTAATGTTTACCTGATTTTTAAATGCACACAGCATTATTGTAAGCATAAACAGGAGTATCACTCTAACTCTTCATTTTTAAGTGAAAAATTTAACAATAATTCATTTGTGAGACACTATAAATAAGTAAAAAATGCTACTCAGTCATTACTATTAAGCATCTAGCTACTCATAATTATTATTATTATTACTATTATTATTTTGGATGGGCAGGCTCCGGGAATCAAACCCAGGTCTCCGGCATGGCAGGCAAGAATTCTGCCACTGAGCCACAGTTGCACCGCCCTACTCATTTTTATATGACTTAATAAACAGCAAAATAAATTATCGAAAAATGTTGTCTCATAAGTCAACACCATGAGGTAGTCATACTAACTTTCTTTTGTGAAATGAAAATAAAAGCAAAGAGGCCAAGTAACTTGGTGATCTTGTATGAGGTCAGAAATGAATTCAAAATCAGCATTAGCATTCCAAATTTCTGTTCTCAGTATGTCTATAAGGCTAAAACAACCTCTGTTAGCTCTTCTTGTCATTTTGGGGGAAAAGTCATTGTTCTCTATTACATAAGTAATACACAGAATTATGGTTAATAAAGAAAACAGTATTTAGTTTCTCTTAGATTAGTATCTAAAAACCTTTGTAAACGTACAGAACAAGACAGTAACTCACAATTTAAAGACATCCTTCAAATCTCAACGTAGATAGAAAGTATGTTCCTAAAACTAACATCAAGTTGGATATCACATCTATGGAAAATAAGGTTACCTTACTTCATTTTTAAAAGAGTAAACAAACTACTATGTGGGGTAACTAATAGTTTGGTTTAGGATTGCCCCTGAACCTATTCTTCCATTGTAAAACCTAGATATAAATCAGTTTCCTCTAGAAATGGTGGTTTGAGAAACCCCATATCCAACCATCCTATTATAGGCACACCTCGTTTTGTTGTGCTTTGCTTTATTGTGCTTCGAGGATATTATGATTTTTACAGATTGAAGGTTTGTGGCAAGATTATATTGAATAAGTTTATCAGCACCATTTTTTCAGCAGTATGCACTCACTTCATGTCTGTGTCACATTTTAATTAAGGTATATAAGTTGTTTTATAGACATAATGCTATTATCACACTTAATAGACTACAATATAGTATAAACATAATGTTTATATGCACTGGGAAGGCAAAATATATGTGACTCACTTTACTGTGATATCTGCTTTATTTGGTGGTCTGGAACCATACCCACAATATCTCTGAGGTATGCCTGTACTCTCTCCTTGTAAAGTCTGGACTGACAGTCTGTTAAGAAGGAAAACGCCAAATTGCTACGAAACCCCTTTTTTAAAATCCAAGTACCACGTTAGCGGAATTGAGGATATCAGGCATTCATCACTTAAAATGACTCACTTTAATTGGTCTTCTAAACACCTAGCTAGAATGCAGGAGAATTACTGCTCTGACTGGGAGTTTTGGAGAAAGAAGACAGAAAAGCAATTCTGAACTATATCCAGGCCTGGAAATCAAGAGGGCAGCTGAAAGACCCATGGTGCCTCAGTAGGATAGGAGAAAGAGGGTCTAGGGCTAAATGTTGGCGTTTGGTCAAAGACTGTTTCATATACATTGAACTTTTGATACAGTACTACTGACCAATCATAAGCCAAAGCAAATATTTACAGTGAAACATTAGGCATGCAGGTAAAGGTTATAATTGTGACTATCATAAAAGTTGAAACAGACTATACATATAATGTCATATAAAAGCCAGTATAGTTTGAACTCATGCAACTGTGGGGCCACTGTACACATTACTATTTAATATCATTCTTTTATAACTGAAGATATGGAATGTTGTCAAAAATTACAGTGTTGTCCTGTGTCTACTAATACAAAGAAACAATCAGAAGCTCTCAGCTAAATCACTGAAAATACAACCATGGGGAAGAAGTGGTTCTTTCTAATTTTAAATTATTCAGTTGCAAAATTAGGTTTTTGAATAAAAAAAAAGGAAATAGTTTCAACGTTTGAAAACATATGACTTTAGGCTAAAATTACTTGTTCATATTTTAAATGAATGAAGTTTAGTCATTAAAGAATCTTAAAAAAGCATCTGGGGGGTGCACAGGTAGTTCAGTGGTTGGAATGCCTGCTTTCGATGTGGGAGACCCAGGTTCAATTTTCGGACCATGCACCCAAAAAAGCATCTGATGGTCACTTCATTAAAAAAGGCAACCTTGTCTGGGGAAGGGGCCTTAGAAGCTAAATGTATTATATCAGAGTTTTACTATAGTCATTAGACTTTGGAGCATATGTTTTAACCCAAATATCCAAAGTCATGTAGTGAAATATTATAAGGTTTTGTAAACTACATTATTTGATAAAAGACTGCTTCTGTTCAGGAATGGTGGGCTGACTGCAAAATGCCGGTATTGTTTAAAAATCCTATTATTCTCTTAGCCTATGTAAAAATCTATACATTGAATTTTCTGCCCAAAATAACTTTTTTTGGTCAATGTTAAAATAGGTATTGTTCACAAATGTCAGTAAACAGAAGCTGAAAAACAATCATAATTCTAAATATTTCCTTTGGGCTAATACTCATACAACATATGCCTCTCTGCCAATTCTAATTTGCCAGTAACATGAGCACTTTAGATTTATGATTTAAGAAAGATTTAAGCCAGTCCTTCTAGGGGTTACCAAAGAAAACAAAAGTATAGAAATCTAACTGGTCAAGGCATAACTAGTTTGTGGTAATGCCACATATTAAGCAATCACAGTTTATACACACATATACATACATATATACATACATACATATATGTGTATATATGTCTAAGATTGCATATTCCGAGAGAATTTCTTTAAACTACTGACTTACATCTCAATAAAATTTGAAAAGCTTTTTTAAAAATCCTATACTTAATACTATCAACTATGAAAATTTTTTTACTGTTAAAATATTCTTACAGGAACATAATTTAAAACTATAAATTACAGAAGACAGAAGAAAAACGGGTATTTCTAAATAGGTACAAGTTCTTCTTATAAAGCTGATGAATAAAATGCTATACAGGTTTACACAATTTTAAATATGGAACACTGTGCATAGTCTACACAGTCAGTATATCTTTCTGCTCTTTGTGAATGCTGAGGCAGGTTCAGCATTCTCCACACAGTAATTTTTCACACTGAAACCACAGAGGACTATTAAGTTGTGGGAATAGCATTACCTTTGATGTATGATACTTTAAGGGGGTAGCACACACCCCTAAACATGAGTTAAAGTGAGGAGTGACTGAATTCTTTGTACTTTGAGTTCTTCATAGGAATGTGTTCAGTAAATTCAAGTTATTAATTGATTGGGGGACAATGGAAACAATCATTCTCAGACAAAAAAAAAAAATCTAGTTTTTAAGATAGTTCCTAATGTCTAATATAGGATTTGGATACTGATATTCAACTATTCAAATTTATATGGAATTACAGTACTTTGGAGATGTACAAATAAATACTTTTTAAAAATACAGGTACATAAATTAATGAAACTGGTATTTAAAAGGTTTAATACAAGGAAAAAGGTATTGTATAGTGGTACGAACTCTTAATACAAAGTACTAAGCATAGTTTATATAATTTCAAAAGTTATTCACATTATTGCTCGATACCACAGTCGTATGGAACAGGTTCTTAACATACATTAAAGTTTGTATAATTTCAGGTTTATAAAAATAAAAATTTACACATAGGACATTTAGAAATTTTTAAACTTTTAAAATATATGTACAACCAAAAGGAGAAAAAAAAGTGTGTGTGTGTGTGTATTTAAAAGAAACAATATGACCTGATTCAAACTTATATGTCACACTCTCAGTCAAAAAAGTATACAGAACCTAACAGAAAGCAAACTAGCCGATAAAAATATACTAAAATGTTCTCCATTTCTTATTAATAATCTGGTCTAAACATCACTGGGGTATTGAACAACAGCTCACTTTTAACTCAATGTTTTGCTTTCTTTCAAAGAGTTTTCAGAAACTTATATCCATTCTACAATTTTATTAGATTGGGAGAAATATTTTTCCTAGGAATTTCTAAAAGGATACTTCCATAGCTTTGTATGTAAGATTTGGCAAACAATAAAAAATAACCCAAGTAAGGCCATTATTAATATCAACTTGATCAAAAATATACAGATTGTGATTTTACTATATTTTTGTGATCTTGAGCTCTAGTAACCATTAGATGCATGCATACCATTCATTGCTTCCTCTATTCTAATAAAAATTATTTGATCCTGCCTTTGAAGACAGAAATATTCTCAAAACGTTCCCTAGGTCTTCATAATGATTACAGGTATTTCTGGTGTAAACAGAACATGAGGAAGTATATGAAAAAGGATATGTGAGGTTCCAAAAGAATCTAAAAAAATTGTTTAAAAATGATGATTATGTTAAATTTAAAAAGGAAGAAAAATAATACAAAGAACATGTTTGCTAGAATAGATAAACAGAGACAGAGGTGTTTTTCTATGTTAAGGAATTTATAAATAAAAGACTATGTGTACCTTGGTGATAAAATAAAAAAGGCTGGCCACTTTTTTGGCTAAGTTCAAATGTATTTTTTTTGATAATACAAAAAAGTAATCCTTGAAAATCAGAATACATAACAGAAAAGAGCACAATAACTTAAGTATTAAACATCTGTATGAAATAACTGTTGGAAAGTTTGACAAAAATGCACACTTAGAACATGCGATTGTTTAAAAAAAAAACAACAACACACGATTCCGTAGAACCCATGTTATGTCACCACCAGGAGAGCACCAAGCAAGGCACCATTGGAAAGACAACATACTTGGAAAGTCTCTATAAATAAAGTAAATGCTAATCTGGTCGAAAAATTGGTGTCTTTGGTAAAAATTCTATGAGGATGACCTGTGGAAGGAGAAAAAAAGCTTTAAGATTTATACATACTTTTGTTGTAACAAAACTTCAACTATATTCGATAACTTTTTAAAATTTTGAAAATTCACTCATTTCATAATGATTTTGCATTATTAAAACAGACATTTACCTAATAACCCAGAACTCCATTATTGAGAATTCTTATTATTATAATATATATATTATATATTTGTTGACCTTTACCAAAAAAAGACAAGATATCTCAGTTCTACACTGCCTGCAGAGGAAAACCAATAAAATAACTAAAGTCTAGGAAGATGAGTGGAGGTGTATTCCAGATAATATCCCTAAAACACGAGACAAGCTTGGATGGATGTACAGGGTAGGTGAGAAAAGGGAGCTAGCATTTACTTATAACTAATCACATGCCAAGTGTTTCATTCTATATGGAACTCATTTAATCCTAACATCTTTTCTATGAGGTAAGGAGTATCATTCCAATATTACAAATGAGGAAACTGATGATTAGAGAAGTTTAACACTCTAGATTGTGAAGTGAGGATTTGAACAAAGAACTGTCTTGACTACAAAGCTTTGCTCTTTGTACTGCAGCTGACCCAATATTTAATTCTTCAGGCTTACTCTCTTCCATCCCAACCCAAATCCATGCATCTACTCTAGGTTCTAGAGCTGTTTTCATCATACTGTGCCAGGATATATGATATCTCAATAAAAGATACTATTTCTTGGGCGGGCCGCGGTGGCTCAGCGGGCAAAGTGCTTGCCTGCTATGCCGGAGGACCTCGGTTCGATTCCCGGCCCCAGCCCATGTAACAAAAACAAAGAAACAAAATACAATAAAACAAGAAAATGTTTAAAAAGATGTTTCCCTTTCTTCCTTCCTTCCTTCCTTCTATCCTTCCTTCCTTCTCTCTGTCTTTCCTTTAAAAAAAAAAAAAAAAAAAAAAAAAAAGATACTATTTCTTTCTCTCAATTAAAAAAAGGAAGTCCTCATCCTCTTAGTTTAGCAAAACTACAAGTTAAAATTTGTTTCAAAGGATCTTTTAAGAGGAATCTGAAGGAGAACCAACAAAACCAAAACACATTAACCCAGAAATACACAAGTTAACAGGACTAATTTTTATTTCAAATTCGAACGGTCTTAATTACAATTAAGTCTTTCCCTTGCTAAACAAAAATTCTTAGATTTGAATCATTTGATTTAAACAGCTTTCATGTTTGGTGAACTCATTGTTTTTTACATCGACATTTTGATATGACCTCCAGGTTTGGACACTCTTCTACATTCTACAGTCAATGCTGTGAGGTGGGAAGCTTCATTTTCACTCTTCAGTTCTCCTGGCTTTTGATTTGCTTATATACCTGGCTTAAAATATTTCTCTTCCAGTTCACTTTTGAAGTATATACTAAATACTGTCAAATAAAGGCAATCTGTGATTATTTTTGAAATACTACCATTAGGTTTTAAAAAAACCTAGCCTATAAACACTTTTCCTTCAGAAGCCATGCAAAGAAAGTAGCCACATCTCATTTCTACTAAGCTCTCTATCATATCTGAACAAAGAAAAGTTGGTTAACAAATTGGTATTTTTTTCTAGACTGTCTCCAATATAATTAAGAAGGCTGACTTTCCTTTAACTAACAAATGAAATTATAAAAGTCACAGAAAAATTGAGCTCAAAGACACAAGATAAATAAGAAGCCCAAATTTATTATGAAAGGAACAATCTCTTGTTACTAGATTATTTGCTATTTAAACTTTTTAAAAAGCTTTTAAAAGGGAGTTTTGAAACTAAGTTCTTCCTTCTGTCAAGTAACCCAAATATAAAGACTCTGAGAAAATCCTGAAAAACTCATTTTTTAGGCATTTTCAAAATAGTTTTTCTTTAACTACTCCATGGATATCTTCTATGATGCTGTGAAAAATAATATAATGACTTTAGAAGAAAAGTATTCTAAATTTTAGTGATAAATTAAAGGGAACTATTTTACAAACAAAGCACATAGATCAGAATGCTTTTGGTGATTAATAAATTTTTTTTAGTTAATAAAAGAATGTCATAAAATAAAACTGAATATAATGAGACTACTTTACAAACAAATGACATTCAAATGGCTCTATCTGGAAATAACTAACGGCACTGGGAATAACTATATTTTGTTCCAAATTAAGTATACAAATGTGCTAAACATAACTTTTTAAAGCCTTAGTTTTTAAGCTTAACATCTGAATTTATAAATACAGCAAATATTTTTCATAAAATCCTTTGAATCTCCTATGTATCCATCCCTACCCCCAAAATACATACAAAAATCCTTACAGCATCTATGATGAAAATACAAGAATAACATTTTTATAGGTCAATCTCAAAACAACTTATTCAGATGTACTTTTTAAATGTCTTTCTCATCATCATAAATTAACATGTTCAATATAAGATAATAATGATATGAAAAAATCTACATTATTCGGTTCAATGAATAGAGCTATTCTATGAAAAAAAGTTATTTTTTAAAAGGTCTTTTTTGTTCAAGGCTAGAAATGGGATTTGACTGTACGATAACGAAAGAAAGGGGAAATGCTAACAGAGAAAAATGATTTTACAATAATTCCCAACTATTTAAACACTGTTTTAATCAATCTTTATATATATGTATATAAGGTCTGTGATGGCTATATTGTTTCAAAGAACAGACAAAGTTTGTTACAAATGTTATGCCAGGTATTTCAAAGGCTATGACTTTAATTTTCAACAATTAACCCTTTCTTAGATCCTTTAATTCCATATTTAAATTGAAACACCCAAACTCAAATAAGTACTCTGAATTTTTCAAAAGGATAAAAATTATTAAAGCAGAGAATCAGCTAGGTAAATTTAATTCCAATACTGAACAGTTCTAAAATTCATTGTATACACATCAAATTTGTTATCTCTTATAGAATAAACACAGGATGAACAATATCCTATCATCACCTGCTTTTTTTTAAGATCATTTTTACAAAATAATATTCTAATAATATTTTGAAAGATTCTTTAAAGGTCATTGAGGTATGGGTAAACAAAAAAAAAATCTATAAAGGCTAAAGGTTACTTAAACTGTAACAGCTTGGCTGAAAGGTTTTCTTCCATACTCAGAAATTTGATTAGCATTATATTAAAAAAAAAGCCATATCTGATTTGCAGCATAACCAAAGTTGAGGTTATTCTTTATACGGCATCTAAAATTTCACACTCCATCAACACATGTTCAGGCTATTTTATCTTGGCAATTAATTTATTATTTTTCAGTACACAGTGAAGCCTTGTTTTCAAGTCATTCATAACTTTATAAATCATTCTTGCACATGAAACCATGCATCTGTGAACCGTAGAAAATCCTTGCACTCAGGAGATTAAGCTCCTGACACCTTTGCTGATTAATAATCATGGAAAGAATAAGATCAGAAGCAAAATAAATGATCATTTAATAGAGAAACTCACAAAACAGCCCTTTAACTTACATATTCCATCATGTTATTCGTTTCACATTTCCTTTTGCTCAGTCTCCAGTGCAAGCACAGCTAGACAAGTAGGAGAGCAAAAGAAGAAAAATGAGCTCCATTTTATTGCAGCACACTGACTAACCCATTTGTCCACCTTTCATATTTTTAGTTCAACAAAAGCATCTGTTTCCATACTGTGCAATTCAGACCCCAACAGTACGAAGCTGCTCCCTGTGGTACTCACCTTGTGGTATAACCTATTGTTTTCCCATTCTAATAACTTCTCAATCGATCTTCGTGTCTGGAAGACAAATGAGAAAAAAGTTTACTCATGAGTGGTTTTAGAAAAACTTTGTTTTGCAGCTGCTTTTTGTGTGAAAAGGCGCAAGTTAGAAGACAGTGACTGAGTACAGGGTGGTCTGTAACACTACCAATGTTCTAGCATTTGATGCTAAACTATCAAAAAAAATCTAAAAAGGTAATGTCATCTACCGTATTATATAAATTTATATCCCTTTTTCCAAAATATTTTTGCAATACTTAAATAGTAATACAAATATTTGAAAACAAAGGTTATTTAAATATTAGCTAAGAAAATACAAATGACCTTTAGAGCAAATTCAAAAAAGGAAATAACTGAAAGTTAATAAATGGGGGAAAAAACGATTAGTTATAAAATCAAACTAATTTTCATATCATATTTTAAAATAAAGTCCAAATTTAAAAGCTAGCCTATTTATGACTCCACAGATGGATTTTTTAGAAGGACCCAAAGTTTTATTTAAACCTACATTTAAAGTTACATCTGACAGTAAAACCAAACTCAATTCACTACTACTATCTAAGGAAACAACTGAGAAATTTACCATTTAAGAGCACTTGACTGTTGCAATATACACTATGCCTCATGAACTGTTTCTTGCTTGGAAGTATTAATAAAGGAGAAGATAATTCATGGTGCCAGGTGTTAGGATGAGACTGACACAGCTGCAGGTGCAAAAAGGACAGTGTTGCCACAAGAATCAACTGCAACTTAGTGCAGTTGCAGTTTCTTTACAAGGGAGGTAAAAAAAAGCATGTATTACTATTAATGCAGCACACTGTAAACAGATATGAAATATCTAATAATCAAATATGAAAATTTACATGTCAACCAAGGATGATCTAGGAGAAAATAAAAATTCTTAGGATCAAGCTGATTTTGAATAGTTTAATGTTATATAATGAAATGTTAATATTTATTTAAAGTATCTACTGTAATCTAGTTACCATATTACCTTTCTATGTTAAACATGCAAAAGATATTCCATTGTCACACAGGTGCCAATTATAATTCATAATTGAATTGCCATCACTGCCTAACATATTCCCAAACTATGTCATAAAAATTGGAAGATTAACTTTTGGGGTAATAATACACCAATGACTAATTTATTACATTACTTTTTTTGAACAGTCTTTTTGGCAAGAATTTTGAAAAAAAAAAAAGTGCCCTTGTTAACAATGATCAGCAGACCTCATTTGTTTCTTTGTAAAGATAGCCTTTTAGAGGCAGCTCTCCTTTTAAATGAAAATAGGGCAGCAGTTATGGTCACACTTTTTGTTAATTTAGTTGCCAGTCAGCCCCAAATCAAAAGAAAATAAGGCTGCAGAGTGTAATTAACATTCAGTTCAGTCGTTTTGTCCCTTGTCTAGCCCCCAAGCTTTGTTAAAATTGCCATCTGAATGCTGAAGGCTGTAGGGAAATCGATTTGATTCTAATCGCACCATGAAAAGAACATGATCTAACTGCTTTCAGCCCTCCGTAAATCTGTACTAGGTCTTTAGCACAATGCAACTTCCAATTTAAAAAGCACTGAATGTCTCGTCAATGACTTTGTGAAGAAAAAAGAACAAGGAGCAGACATAAAAATTCCAATAGTTGTTTAAGCATTAAAGTTCATTTGCATCACAGCAAACCTGAAAAGGGCTGACCTCTCAAACCGCCTCTCAGGTCTATGAAGTTGTAGCCTTGACAAGCTCACATTGACAGAGCTCATTGACTCTGAAAGGCTACTCTATCAATGGTGAAAAATGGCAATAGGTTCTACTCTGAGCAGGCATCTGCCTGCCCACCCGCTGCTAAACCAATGGCAAAACTGATTCAAAACCTGAATCTACCTTGTAATCTTCCTTCCTAGGACCTTATAATAATAGATTAAGATTACTATACAATTCGAGGTTTTACTTTTACTGATGGCTGGGGGTGGGAGATGGGGGAGTATAAAAGAACTAGCTAGGATAGGAAGAATAAGCTTTCCAAGTCATCGTTTTACACTAATGTATAAAAATAGTACCCAAAAATGTAATATTACATTCTACAAATATTTATTACTCAAATAAAAAAGAATGTAGTTACCATCATAATTATTTCATTACAAAGTTAAACCCATACTAAGAAACTAGATTTCATTATGATATATATGAATAACCATTTAGAAAATTAAAAATATAACTTAAATCAACCACCAGTATTTGATTAAAAGATAATTACAAAGTATGAATTGTAAATTCCAAAATATTTATTATGTAGGAATTCCGAACTTATTCTTTGCTCCCCATTAAGAGTTTAATGACAGGGTTTGCTATAATAAATGTATCTTATGATATTTAAATATTTCAAACAAACAAACCCTGGCAGCCCATATTCTGAATAAACCTCTAAATATAAAATATTTCTGTGTACTTGACAGTCTGGAGTAAAAGCTGTGATTTAGACAGTACCATCTAATCTTGTTATGAGACCTCTTTCCTGGTTGACAGGTGAAAAAAAAAAGCACTTGCACGTGCAGCTTAATTAATCACTGCACTTGACATTTCAATGATTTACAGTGAGGAGCAGGTGAGAACATACAAAACCAGAAAGGAACCCTTGATTTGAGTGGAACATTTCTAGCACACTAAGGTGACAAGTATATAGATTCTAGCAGCCATTAAATAAAAAGAAAGAAAGAAAGAAAAGAAACTGTGCCACAAATTATTTGTTAGTAACAACAAAAGCTCAAATTAAATGGAAAAAAAGGCTCTAACTACTGAGAACATTTAATACTCTGCAATTATTTTTAGTTAACAAAATCAAAATATAGTTTCACAATTAAATACAATATCAATTTGACAGACACTGAAAAAATATATGACACCTTCAGCATTTATAACAGCTATTCAAAAGCTTTTAAACACAAAAACAAATCACATTAGAATTGCAGTCAGTTAGAAATTT
The DNA here is from genome assembly GCF_023851605.1 of Tamandua tetradactyla. Lineage (NCBI taxonomy): Eukaryota > Metazoa > Chordata > Mammalia > Pilosa > Myrmecophagidae > Tamandua > Tamandua tetradactyla. The sequence goes on from NC_135345.1 coordinate 54,269,737, forward strand.
AGTTAAGATTTTTTTTTTGTCCACAGGGCTGGAAGATAGCTATTTATAAAGAAATAAGACTCAGTGTTATCAACCCCTATAGTTACTATTAGACAAGTAGAAATAACCACATAAAAATCTCTTTGATTTTTAAATTATTATATTGATTCCCAGATTTTTCCAAAAAGTTAAAGCAAATTAATATGCATCATAAAAAATAACATATATAGGATATGTCAATATGAAATACCAGTAAAATACCTTTCTGTACTCAAGGCCAGTAAATTTCTAAAAATAAGACTTTTACTTAAAAATAAGACATTTACTTAAAAGAATTTAGTGCTTGTGAAAAAGCTCCAGATTGATAGTCATGGGAACTAAAAATCTTCTATTTAACTGAAAGAACAGGGGAAAGGGCAGTGCAGGCTTCAGTGCAAGCTTCCCTACAGTGGGCCTTAATCCTTTTCAGTGCTTGCACCCTGGGGGTGAGAGGACAGGTTAGTTATTTTTTTACCAATGAATCCTCAGTCCTTCTGCTTAAGATGATCAATAAGAAATCTAATTTTATCATGAATTCTCATCGTTAATTAAAAGACCACCAACTCACACCATGCAAACAAAGCAACTCTTCTTTAATAATGACATTATGTCACTAACCTGGTCTGGAAGAGGACAGTTTCAAGCATCTGGACTCCCACCCATCGCCCTGATCTAAGGATTCACTCTAAATGACCTTTTCTATGAACAACATTTCTTCGTTTCAACACATTGGAAGTTGTGTTGTATTTTCCTCAATGGTCAGCTAATTCTAATATAGGCTTTCAGCTATGTTAAAGTAAAAAATTACCAAGATTCAAAAACTAAATACTAAATAGACTTTAGTTTTTTTCAATTACTAAATAGACTTAACTTGAACAATAAGCAGTAGTACCATAAGAACATAAATTTTGCTTCTATTTGCATTGCATTTTAGTCCCAAATAAGGCCAAATATAAAAACTGCAGGAGAGGTTAAAATATATATATTCATTTCCCAGTACTTGCCCATGGCAAAAAAAAAAAAAAAAAAAAGCCTGGACAATTCACAAAATGGCTAATTAGATAATAGTTAATTATCTAGCAATTAATATTAGGTTTGACTTATACCCCTAGCAACTACCAAAAAAAGGATCTAAGGTAAGCTTATGATAGTAAAATAAATATGAAACAATAAAAATTTCAGTTACAATTAAAAAGATAAAGCACTAGAAATAGTAAATTCCTAAAACTGAGCATCAAAATTAGGGTTTCCTGAAAATTCAAAATTTATGTTTATAAAGTATTTTTGTAATCTTTTCTAAATATCATAACTTTCTAAGGAAAAAATTATTTTCTTAAAACAAATTACGTGCTATGAGATATAAATAACTCCTTCAAAACAGCAAGGAATTATTTAGAAAATCTTAAATAATCCCCTACTTTGTTACATCTATTACTTGATAGTACACTCATTATCAATGATTTATTTTTTCACAATCATTTGAAAAAGTGGTTCACTTTCTGGAACCACTTTTATTATTACTAACAAAATCAGTGGAAAGGTAATGGATTTTTAAAGCACAAAGAAAAAACGTTGAATGTAAAAGACGTATAAAGTTTCTCTAAATCTTCCCTAAAGAAATTGTATTTTTGTTAAAGTCTTTAAAACATAAGGACACTAAAATATGCCAACAGAACATACAAACAAAAATATCTCACTAATAACTATGAAAGTTCAGTTATTTAAACTTACAAATTTAAATTTATTTTAATTGTTTATTCACAAAATCACATAGAACGTCACAGTGCAATTTCAAATGTTCAATTTTAATCTCCTAAATTTATAATGCATCAGTTAAGCTTTAACTAGAAATACTTTGAATGTATTCATCTTATTTTTTAATTATCATTATTTTTCAAATAAGAACTATACTTATCTTTTGACATCTAAATTCAAATTGCCAAAATAAATGAAACAAAAAAAGTTTTTAGTAATAAGTTATTATATGGCATCATATAAAATTTTAAATGAATTCTTTTAACTTAAAAGAAAATAATTTGATTAACTTCTTTTTGATCTGGGATTGGTATTTTTATATTCTGGTGATATGCAGAAAATTCAATGGTATATCTCAGTATTATAATACATGAAAAATCTACATACACTAAAAAAAAACTAGAAGGATTTTTAAGGATCAGTTCCTTAAAAAATTTTAAAACAAATTCCCTTCCTATACTTAAAGGCTTCTTTCAAAAATTTTATATAAACACAAGCTTTTAAATAACACATATATTATAACATCCACCAAAATATCAGAGCAGCCATCATAGTACTTTTATTAAAAATACTCCTTTTAGATGAAAATAAACTTAACAACTGCAAATATTTTGTGTATCAAAAATACCCTCTTAGTACTGCTAAGGTATGGAGAAATAGAATTTCATCAAGAGTTTAAGACATAAGTTACCGATTTCTTAACTTTTTTGTTATACTGATTACTTTTTGAATGATGAAAGCTATTGGCTCTCTCCTGAAAAAGAAAACAGCCAAATAAATAGGCACACATAAAATGCAACACAATGTTAAGTGGGTTACCACCCTCACTTCTGATAAGATTTCACAAAATATTGGTAGCATCAAAACAACTAAAACTGCATTTCCACTGATATTAGAAAAACTCCATAAAACAAATGAATTTCACTAAACTAATAAAATAAAAAGTTATACTATCAGAGATTTAAAAATTTACATTAATTACAAGATGAAGAATTGCTGTTTAGGATGAATAGGTAGGAAAAAAAATCTGCTGATTAATTGTAATAGAAAACTTAAGAAACAAGAAAGGGTAAGGAAGTAACATATGCAGAACCTCACTTTGGGTCTGGCCCCATGCTAAGGTGTATCCCTTTTGTTACCTTACTTAATCTTCACAAAATCAGAGCCTCAGAACCCAAGTGAGAGCTCCATTCCCTTTACATGTCCCATGGCCAAAAGATATTTATGAAAAAAGGTGAAAGAAAAACTTGTGTTTTATCCATTCGCACTTGGGAATACAAAAAAGAACCTAATACACAGCTTGTATTACTTTCAAGGCTTAGAGAGGTTAGGAAATTTAAACAAAGCTACACGAAGAAATGGTAGAGCTAAGATTTGAACCCAGGATTATATAAATGGCCTTCAACCTCATGGTCTTCCCATTAAATAACAGAACTATGAGCAAAGTAGAAATTGTAATTTTTGATAAGGTTATTTATTATCCTGAGGCAAATAACATGTCTATGACATACAAGGCATTTAAACCACTAGCCAGGCTTTCAGACTGAACAACCAACTTACTCTGAAGCTACTTTTTTTTTCTCCATCTCTAATAGTCTATGGATCTAAGTTCTGAGAAATTTCCATTCTATTCAATTTTGTAGTTTCAAAGAAATGTATCCAAATGTATTGTATTCTTGTTTATACCTTGTCTCATGCAATAAAACATGATCTGAGGTATATTTCTATTTTATAGATTCAGGACACTTGCTTACAGAAGTTGAATGGTTTGTCCACAGTAAAAATATCCAGTAAAAGTAATGACAGGATTCAAACCCAGATCTTCGAACTTTACACCCAGGGGTCCTTCCACCTGGGATCAGCAAAAATTCCTCTACTCAAGGTATAAACACAAAAAAGAATACAATATTAGGAGTTAAGAAGAACACAATGAAGGAGTTAACACAATTTCAAATGTGAAATAAAACCAAGAAATTTCAAACAAAACAAATTATCACATCATCTTTTCCCTTCAAACAAGCAAAGAATAGTATAATTCTTTACATAAAGTAAAAGTAATGGGGAAGGGGTAAGGGTGGAGGGAGGAGTGGAAATACACAAAGGGTTTTTGTTTTTTTTTTCACAAAGGCTTCTAAAATGGCAGCATTTCTACTATAGATACTAGCAAATAAAAAGACTTTTGCCAAGTAAGGTTAATATATTAAAATAATTTGGAAATCCTAAGAACATATACAAAAGGCATTATAATTATTTGTTATAGCTACAGAAATAAACTGGCTAACATTCTAATAAAAAATTAGAATTTATTTTCTACATTTCAATCAATAATAATGGCTGTCATAATAATACATTTCATTTATGAGAGTTACTGACCACAAATTCTCAAGTACCAAAGATAGAAGAAATTCAGCCTTTGAAAGTTCTGGATAACTTTTAATACCTTCAGTATAACCAAGTAAAGTATATTTCAAGTATTTCCCATATACAAACAGCGTTCAATTTATGATTCATGCCAAGGTAGGATAAAATCAGAACCCTCACATAAAAATCTCAATTCCTTCCCTCTCTTTTGAGAAGGAAGATCCAGGTTCACTTTTCCCTTGGATTTAAGTCTTTCAAGGTTCCATTTCCACTAAAAAAAAATCTCTATTCCTGACCTCTTCCATTTGGATTCTCAACACCTACTATACACTAACAAAAGTAACTTATAGTTATTGCATAAACTTGAGGTTGAAGAGAAAAATATTTGGAAATAAATTTAAGTATACTAGAACTTGAAGTGAAAGATAGTTAAACTGGATTTATGTTTATTTGTATATATATGAAACACTTTAAAAGAAAAAATAAAGGTTCTTTTAGTCAATGTTTCAAAAAGTAAATGGCAGTTGTTTAAAAATAAATCTCAAAGAAACAAAAAATAAGAAAAGTGTATTTGAAAATATTTTCCTAAAAAATGTTTGAAATACAAAGCATCATTGAGAACTTCTTTACTTAAAACTTAGAAATACAGACAGTTTTGTAGGCCTACTAAGCACAATTTTCAAAGGCAGATTTTTAGAACTGAAAAGTACCTGAGAAATCAGTTCCTCCTTTCTTCAGATTAAAAGGGGGGAAAATTTAGGCACAGAAAGGTTTTAAGGGATTGTCTCAATGTTACTCAGCTTCAAACAATGCTTTCCTATCTTTTATACTTTATCACACTACCCCTGCAGAAAAACGTCTATTTGCTCTAAAAGGAAAGATGTCTTTATTTATCAAGGGATCTATTTATGAATAGTAAGGATTGCTTTCTTTCAAAACATTATGAACTAACTAGCAAAGATTTTAATGACCAAAGAAGACAATAATTCAACAAATATTTACTGAACACCAACTATATGCCAGGCACTGTGAGAGATATGCCAGGCACTGTGAGAGGTACTAAGGATAAAGTAGTTAACAAGACAGACATTGGGGAATAATAATGAAATGATAATAACAGTAACTGCAATTAACAAAATACCTACCATAGGCAAAATACTATACTAAATATTCTACATGCACATGCTTTAATTCTTGAAACAATACTACAAGGAAGGGGTTAACATCATTTTAGAGACGGAAAAACTGAGTTTCTGACAGTGTGATCCCAGTGGTGCAGAGTAAATGCCATATTACAAAACCAGTTATTTCTAGCTCCAAAATACAAGTTCTGCCACTGCATGCTGCAGGCTTCTTCCCTACTTCTAGGCAAATGATTCCTTAATACAGTAAAAAATACCAAATAAGAGTATAAGAGGAATGGAAATACACAGTATTTACAACAGATCCATATGTAGCAAAGACAGCTACACAATTCTAGTCAACATATGTTAACAGAGAGATTAAAGCACTAAAAGAGAGGGTAATACAACTAACAAGATTAAGAAGCTAGTAAATTATAAGACTAAGAACTAGGATTTTCCAGTCAGAAAAGATAAAGCCTGAGAACACATATAAACAGCCTATAAAGTCACTAAGGCTCAGATAGGATATATATGTGTAAAATCTCAGAAGACCAAAATTAAGTTACTTAAAGATAGAAAAACAAAACAAAACAAAAAGTACTATAATCCAACATGCAGTAAAATTAAAACTCATTCTTCAAAAAATGAACCAAGATGAAAGAACACACAGGTAGACAGAGTTCATTTCCTGGAATCAATTTTCTAAGCTATAATACTACAATGCGGGCACAGCCAAGAAGCAAAGTATAAACTTTTACAAAATAAATGTCATAAAGCTTATTTAATAAAGCTGAAACATTTTATTCATAGGAGAGATTCCTCAGATACTGACAACTTACCAAAAGGCTAGCTGTTACAGTTTTATTGCCTTCAAAGCACTTATCAATATTTGAAATGATTCATTGTATTATTTTCTTGCTTTCTGTTACCTTTTAAAACCACAAGAGGAATTGCCTTACTTGTCTATGTTGCTGACCACAAACCCCAGCATCCAAAATGGGTCAAGCCCACAATGCCACTTCAGAAATATTTACTGAATTAATGAATAAATAGCTTCCAGAGAATGGCACACTCACAGCATAAAGAAACAACAGCTAAACCCAGAGGATAAATATGCCTGTCTTTCTAGAACATTAACTTCACTCACTGATAAATCATTTCAAATATTTTCTATTGCAACATATGATAGATTCATGTATATATTATGAATGGATAATGCATATGTGTTTGAGATATATCATAAGACTTCAAATACATTTTGTGATTGTAGGCGGGCTACTTCATATTTTAAGACCTTAAAGATATATATTTATTCCCTTTTGTTACTGCTACTTCATGAAAAATCTGAGAAGGACTTACAAACATATTATTTCTACACTCACCTAGCCAATTCTCCAATCAGACTATTTGCTCTTTGAAGAGAGCATTGGCATACACCTTTTCATATCCAGCACCTAACACAGTACCTATACGTCAAGAATGTGCCATCAATTTTTGTTGACAATAATGATGTTTTCCTTATGGTTTACAACAGTCAATACTAAGAACATGTCTCCAAATTCCAGTCTACTATTCCCGTGCTGACTGTCTAAGCCTGATAGGATTAAAGGCAGATCAGACATTGCAGAAAAGATCAGTGAATTTGAAGACATAGCTAAAGAAACCATTCAAAATGAAAACTACAAAGAAATTTTAAAATAAATGAAAGAATATCAGTGAGTTGAAAGACAATTTTAAAGAATTCTACCAAACTTTAGAAAAGAAATAACACATATTCTGCACAAACTCTTCTAGAAAATTGAAGAGAACATTTCCCTACTCATTTAATGGAGCCAGCACTACCCTGATATCAAAACCAAAGAAATTATGAGAAAAGATGACTAAGGAAAAACATCCCTGAAAAACATTGATAAAAAACTTCAAAACAAACCTTTAGTTTGTTTTTGTTGTCTATTAAATCCAACAAAATACAAAAAGAAAAATAAACATGACCAAGTGGGGTTTATCTCAGGAATACAAAGTTGATTTAACATTCAAAAATTTAATGCTCCTTTTATCTACCTTATCAACAGATGAGTAAAAAACACAGATTAAAAATAAATAAATAATAGGGAGAACAAATGTTAAAATAAATTTAGTAGATTGAAATGCTACTGATCAATAAAAGGGAGGGGTAAGGGGTATGGTACGTATGAATTTTTTTCTGTTTTCTTTTTATTTCTTTTTCTGAATTGATGCAAATGTTCTAAGAAATGATCATGATGATGAATATACAACTATGTGATTATACTGTGTTATTGATTATATATCAAGAATGGAATGATCATATGGTAAGAATGTTTGTATGTTATGTTTAATAAATAAACAAATTAAAAAAGATGTAAGTAGAAAAAAAGAGTTGGAAGGATGAACAAATTGTGATTTATATATATACAGTAGAATAATAAAAAGGAACAGATCAGCTATATTATGTCTAACAGTTGCTTCCAGGAAACCTCTCTTATGCAAGCTTTAGCTAGATTTTGCTAATTGCCATGTTTTGTCATACCCCCTCATTCCCATTAACCCTAAAGAACACCTAGGGCTCTAAATGAGACTCTACAGAAGTTTCATGTACTAAGTTTACTTTCCTGAAACCTCCAGAGGCTTGCTAGGTCAGGTAAGTCCTGAAACCCAGAATGGGCAGCCTCTCCAAGAATACAAACTAATTCTCTCCCCTATCCTATATTGTTGGCATCCCTTTTCAACATGAGAATTTAGAATGGGTATTGCCCAAAGACCCCTAAAGATTGGGAATAGGATCAAAGGAGTAGGAGGAGTTATAACAGAGCAAATAGGATTTAGCAAACAAGTATGACTGCTGAATCACTATAATGATATTTCTCTAACTTCCAAGTGTTTTGAAGCAGCTAGAAGGAAAAAGCCGAAAATGTGGAGTGGTAACCCATACTAAACTTTGAAATCTGTTCTGTAATTACTTTTAAAATGTACTTTGAAAATTATTGCTTCTTTGAATATATATTTCACAATTAAAAAGAATGAGGGAGGATTTAAAATTCACAGATAAACACAACCTGAGAAATTCTGTCAGCAACAAATCTGCCCTACAAGAAATAATAAAGGGGGGTTTGCAGACTGAAAGGAAAAGGAGAGAGAGCCTTGGAATAGTGTAGAAATGAAAATTAACAGCAACAGTATCTTAAAGAGTAAACAAAAAAAGATATGGCATATAAAACCCAAAGGATAAAATGGTTGAATTAAGTACTGCTTTTACAATAGCACTGAATGTTATAGATTAAACTCCAAATCAAAAGACAAAGATCGGCAGAATGGATAAATAAGTATGATCTAACCATATGCTGTCTACAAGAGATTCACTTTAGAACTTACGACACAAATACATTGAAAGTGAAGTGTGTAATAAAAGGAGCAATCTACCAAGAAGAAACACAATAATAAATATTTATGTACCTAACCAAGGGGCCCTAAATACATGAGGCAAAAAAAAACAATGTAATTTAACATATTCCAAACTTAAAAGACAAAAAAAAAAAAAAGTACAAGCAACTCTTTAGAGGCAGAAAGAGCATTTGACAAAATCTAGCATCTATTCCTGAGACAAACTCTCAGCAACCTAGTAGAATAAAATAGTAGGCTATTTACAAAAAATCCTACAACTACAATCCTTAGTGATGAAAGTCTGAAGGCTTTCTTCCTAAGATCAGGAAAAACACAAGGATGTTTCATTACTATAATCAACATTTTTTTTGAAGATTCTAACCAGTGCAATAAGGCAAAGAAAAGAAATAAAAAGAAACCAGATTATAAATGGAGAAGGAAAAACTGTCTTTATGTACAGATGACATGAACATCTACAAAGAAAATCCAATGGTCTCTATATATAAAAGAGGTCCTAGAACTAATAGGAGAATTTAGCAAAGTTATCCACCAGCAAGGCAAAAATCTCAATAAAAAATATACATACTACTTAAAATAGTACACAAAACACTAATGGATAAATCTGACAAAAGACACATACAAGAACTGTACACTAAAAACTACAAATATTATTTGTAAAAATTTTAAAAGCCGGAGGTAAATGGAGAAAGATACCATGCTCATAGGTCAGAAGATTAAATGTTTTTAAGATACAAATTTCCCCAAAATGATCAACAGATTCGATGCAATTCAAACCAAAACCCAGTGAGATTTTTTTTTTTTTGGTAGAAACTGATAAGCTGATAGTACAATTCACATGGAATACAAATAACCTAGAAAAGCAAAAACAACTTTGAAAAAGAAGTGCAGAGCTGGAGAATAAATAGTACCTGATTTCAAGATTTATGAAGCTATGGAACTCACTACTGTATGGTACTGGCCTCAAAGCAGACAAACAGATCCATGGAACAGAATAGAGTCAAGAAACAGACCCACACATTTAAGGACAACTGATGTGCAACAAAGGTAATTCAATGAAAGGCAGTCTTTATAACAAATGTACTGGGGCAATTAATTGGATATTTGCATGCAAAAAAATGAAATTCAATCCAAACATTGTATGATATAAAAAAATTAACTCAAAATGGATCATGAACCTAAACATAAAATTTAAAACTACAAAGCTTACAGAAGAAAGCATAAGATAAAGTCTTTATCACCTGGGCTTAGGAAAAGAATTACTGGATAAAACACTAAAAGTACATCCATAAAAGAACAAATAGATAAATTGGACTTCATTAAAAACAAAAATTTCTGCTCTTGAAAAGACTATTAGGGCCGTTAAGGAAATGAAAAGACAAACCACTGACTGAGAAGACTCTTTGTTAAACATATACTTGATAAAAAGCTTATATCAAGAATATATAAAGAGTTCTCAAAACTCAACAAAAAGAACTCAATTTAAGAAATGGCAAAAATTGCCAGTGCTATGGTGGCTCAGTGACAGAATTCTCACCTGCCATGCTGGAGACTCGGGTTCGATTGCCGGTGCCTGCCCATGCAAAGGAAAAAAACGCAAAAATCTGAAAAAGACATTTTACCAAAGATGATATATAAATGGCAAATAAGCCATTTTTTGAAAAGATACTCAAAATTATTAACCATTAGGGATATGCAAATTAAAACCACAACGATAACACTATACATCTGTTAGAATGGTTAAAACTTCAAAAACTGACCATATCAAATGTTGGTAAAGAACGTGACAAATAAGACTCTATCACACGTTGCTGGTATCTAAAATAATATCAATACCACTCTGGAAAACAGCTTGTCAGTTTCTTAAAAAATTAAGCATACTTGTACCCTATGATTAAGCCAGCCCACTTTAGGAATTTACCCAAGAGAAAATAATGTATACATCTATATAAAGACTCATAAAAGTACCAATTGCAACTTTATTTATAATAGATCCAAATTGAAAAAACTCAAACCTCCATCAACATATATAGGGATAAACAAATATGACATATCCATATAAAAGAATACTATTTATCAATAAAAGAGAATGAACTACTGATTCAAAAAACACAGATGAATCTCAAAATAATTAGGAGTAAATGAAGACAAAAAAAGAATAGATACTATATGATTCTTTACAAAATCTAGAAAATACAAACTAATCTACAAATACAAACTAATCTACAATGCCATAGGCAGATCACCTGGTGGGGGGTGGGGGAAAGAGGGCAGAAATTCCAAAGAGGCATAAGGAAACTTTTGGTGGTGACAGGAATGTGTTTGCTATCTTGATCTGTACATGTATATATATGTGTACGCACACACAAAACTTATCAAGTGGTGCACTTTAAATATGTGCAATTTACTGCATGACAAATTATACCTCAATAAAGCTGTTTTCAAATAAATAAGAATTTAACAGATGCCACCAAGATAGACCACATTCAAGGTCATAAACTAAGACTAAATACACAAGATATCTGAAATCGCACCACATATCTTTCTCCAACAAAAAAACAGAATTAAACTAGAAATCAGTTTAATTTGATTTTAGAAAGATTAATCTAAGAAAGGTATCTAGAAAGTACCTAAATAGTTGTAAACTAAACATATTTCTTAACTCGTAAGTCAAAGTCTCAAGAAAAATTAGAATACTTTGGGCAGAATGAAAATTAAAATACAACATTAAAATTTGTAGGATGCAGTCAAAGCAGTGCTTAGAGGGAAACATTTAACATTAAATGATTCATCAGAAAGAAAGATCTCAAATCAATGGCATCTGACTCCTCTCTAAGAACCTAAATAAAGAGTAAATTAAATCCAAAGTAAACAGAAGGAAATATCAAGAGCAAAAACCAATAAAATTGAAAACAGAAAAATAACAAAGGAAATCAGAAATGAGTCAGGGAGTCTACTCTCATGGCTACTATTCAATACTGCACTGAAAGTTCAACCCAAGGGAAAAAGCTGAGAAAAAAGAAATAAAAGGTATATAGATTGGCCAGGAAATAAAACTGCCACTATTCTCGAACAACATATTTATCTATGTAGATTCATGGAATCTACAAAAACTGTCCTAGAATATAATAAGTGATTTTGTCAAGGCTGCAGGAGAAAATGTCAATATAAAAAATCGACTGCATTTTTATGTATTAGACACGAACTGGAAAAAGAAATTTAAAAACCATGTACAATAACACCAAACAATGAAATATTTAGGTATAAAGCTAACAAAGTATGTGCAGGAACTGTATACCATGCTAAATACTATAAAACACTAATGAAACAAATCAAAGGAGACCTAAATAAGTAGAAACGTATGCCACATGCACAGTTGGAAGATTAAAGTTAAGATGTCAATTTTCCCCAAACTGATCTACAGGTTTAAAGCAATCGCAATCAAAATCCTGGCAATTTTTCTATAAATACTGACAAGGTAGTTCTAAAATGTACACAGAAAGGTGAAAGAATTAGAATAGCCGAAATAATCTTGAAAAAGAAGAAAAAAGTTGGAAGACTCATCCAACCTGATCTCAAGACTTACTATAAAGCTATAGTATTCAAGACAGTGTGGTATTAGGATCAAGATAGACAGGGATATCAACAGAACAGGATAAAGAGGCCAAAAATAGCTCAACACAAAAACGGTGAATTCATTTTTGACAATGTACTATGGCAATTCAGTGGAGAAAGGAGAGTCTTCTCAACAAAAGTTACTATAAAACATGGACAACCATACACCAAAAAATGACCTTTTACCTAGACCTCACATCTATACAAAAACTGACTTAAATTGAATCATGGACCAACTAGAAAATGGAGAAAAAAACATGGGAGAAAATCTTTGGGATCCAGATTTAGTCAAAGAGTTCTTAGATATGACATCAAAAGCACAATCCATTTTAAAAATTCCATAAATTAGACTTCATCAAAATAAAAAACTTTTGATATACAAAAAGATAAGAACTCTTTTTTGGTGGACAGGTCTATGATTTTTATTAAGAGAAGAAAAGACAAGTTACAAACTGGAAAAAAATATTTTTAAGTCACGTATCTGAAAAATAACATACAAAATATATAAAGAACTCTCAAAATTCAGTAAGAAAACAGCCCACTTTTTGAAATAAGCAAAAGATTTCAATAAGTACTTTAACAAAGATGTACAAATGCTAAATCAGCATATGAAATGGTTTTCAATATTATCAGTCATGAGGGAAAAGTAAATTAAAATCACTATGAATTGCTACTACATATTTATTAGAATAACTAAACTTTTAAAACTGATAATATCCAGTCTAGGCAAAGATGGTAAGCACGGGAACCCTCATACATTGCTGGTTGGAATTAAACATACAGTTACCATGTGACCCAGAAATCTCACACCTAAAAATAAAAACTTATGTTCACACAAAAACATGCATGTGAATGTTTAGAAAGCAGCTTTATTCAAAATCACACAAAACTACAGAATTTATGGGAATGAAAGTTACAGTAGAAGAGATGAAAAAAAATGGAAACCTACAATGGTAGATTTCAAGAGACAGAGGTTAGAATTAGTGAACTGGAGGATGGAACATCTGAAATCCAAAAAGAAACAGAAACTATAGGGAAAAGAATGGAAAAATTTGAGCAGGGGCTCAGGGAAGTGAATGATAATATGAAGCGCACAAATACACGTGTTGTGGGTGTACCAGAAGGAGAAGAGAAGGGAAAAGGAGGAGAAAAACTAATGGAAGAAATTATCACTGAAAATTTCCCAACTCTTATGAAAGACCTAAACTTACAGATCCAAGAAGTGCAGTGCACCCCAGAGAGAACAGATCCAAATAGGGGTTCTCCAAGACACTTACTAGTTAGAATGTCAGAGGACAAAGAGAAAGAGAGGATCTTGAAAGTAGCAAGAGAAAAACAATCCATCACAAGAGAAAAATAATCCATCACATACAAGGGAAACTCAATAAGACTATGTGTAGATTTCTCAGCAGAAACCATGGAGGCAAGAAGACAGTGGGATGATATATTTAAATTACTAAAACAGAAAAACTGCCAACCAAGACTCCTATATCCAGCAAAATTGTCCTTCAAAAATGAGGGAGAAATTAAAACATTTTCAGACAAAAAGTCACTGAGAGAATTTCTGACCAAGAGACCAGCTCTGCAAGAAATACTAAAGGGAGCACTAGAGTCAGATATGAAAAGACAGAAGAGAGAGATGTGGAGAAGAGTGTAGAAAGAAGGAAAATTAGATATGATATATACAATACAAAAGGCAAAATGGTAGAGGAAAGTATTACCCAAACAGTAATAACACTAAATGTTAATGGACTGAATTTCCCAATCAAAAGATATAGACTGGCAGAATGGATAAAAAAACAGGATCCTTCTATATGCTGTCTACAGGAAACACATCTTAGACCCAAAGATAAACATAGGTTGAAAGTGAAAGGTTGGGAAAAGATATTTCATGCAAATAACAACCAGAAAAGAGCGCGAGTAGCTATACTTATATCCAACAAATTAGACTTCAAATGTAAAACAGTTAAAAGAGACAAAGACGGATACTATCTACTAATAAAAGTAACAATTAAACAAGAAAACATAACAATCATAAATATTTACGCACCGAATCAGAATGCCCCAAAATACATGAGGAATACACTACAAATACTGAAAAGGGAGACAGACACATCTACCATAATAGTTGGAGACTTCAATTCGCCACTCTCATCAATGGACAGAACATCTAGACAGAGGATCAATAAAGAAACAAAGAATTTGAATATTACAATAAATGAGCTAGACTTAACAGACATTTATAGGACATTACACCCCACAACAGCAGGATACACCTTTTTCTCAAGTGCTCATGGATCATTCTCAAATATAGACCATATGCTGGGTCACAAAGCAAGTCTCAACAAATTTAAAAAGACTGAAATCATACACAACACTTTCTCAGATCATAAAGGAATGAAGTTGGAAATCAACAATAGGCAGAGTGCCAGAAAATTCACAAATACGTGGAGGTTCAACAACACACTCTTAAACAACAAGTGGGTCAAGGAAGAAATTACAAGAGAAATTAGGAAATATCTCGACGCGAATGAAAATGAAAACACAATATATCAAAACCTATGGGATGCAGCAAAGGCAGTGCTAAGACGGAAATTTATTGCCCTAAATGCCTATATCAAAAAAGAAGAAAGGGCAAAAATTCAGGAATTAACTATCCACTTGGAAGAACTGGAGAAAGAACAGCAAACTAACCCCAAAGTAAGCAAAAGGAAAGAAATAACAAAGATTAGAGCAGAAATAAATGAAATTGAAAACATGAAAACAATAGAGAAAATCAATAAGGCCAGAAGTTGGTTCTATGAGAAAATCAACAAGATTGATGGGCCCTTAGCAAGATTGACAAAAAGAAGAAGAGAGAGGACGCAAATAAATAGATCAGAAATGGAAGAGGAGACATAACCACTGACCTCACAGAAATAAAGGAGGTAATAACAGGATACTATGAACAACTCTATGCTAATAAATACAGCAATGTAGATGAAATGGACAAGTTCCTAGAAAGGCATGAACAACCAACTTTGACTCAAGAAGAAATAGATGACCTCAACAAACCAATCACAAGTAAAGAAATTGAATCAGTCATTCAAAAGCTTCCCAAAAAGAAAAGTCCAGGACCAGATGGCTTCACATGTGAATTCTACCAAACATTCCAGAAAGAATTAGTACCAACTCTCCTCAAACTCTTCAAAAAAATTGAAGTGGAGGGAAAGCTACCTAATTCATTCTATGAAGCCAACATCACCCTCATAACAAAACCAGGCAAAGATATTACAAAAAAAGAAAACTACAGACCAATCTCTCTAATGAATATAGATGCAAAAACCTCAACAAAATTCTAGCAAATCGAATCCAGTAACACATTAAAAGAATTATACATCATGACCAAGTAGGATTCATCCCAGGTATGCAAGGATGGTTCAACATAAGAAAATCAATTAATGTAGTACACCATATCAACAAATCAAAGCAGAAAAATCACATGATCATCTCAATTGATGCAGAGAAGGCATTCGACAAGATTCAACATCCTTTCCTGTTGAAAACACTTCAAAGGATAGGAATACAAGGGAACCTCCTTAAAATGATAGAGGGAATATATGAAAAACCCACAGCTAATATCATCCTCAATGGGGAAAAATTGAAAACGTTCCCCCTAAGATCAGGAACAAGACAAGGATGTCCATTATCACCACTGTTATTCAACATCATGTTGGAGGTTCTAGCCAGAGCAATTAGACAAGAAAAAGAACTACAAGGCATCAAAATTGGAAAGGAAGAAGTAAAACTATCACTGTTTGCAGATGATATACTATACGTCGAAAACTGAAAAATCCACAACAAAACTACTAGAGCTAATAAATGAGTACAGCAAAGTAGCAGGTTACAAGATCAACATTCAAAAATCTGTAGCATTTCTATACACTAGTAATGAACAAGCTGAGGGGGAAATCAAGAAACGAATCCCATTTACAATTGCAACTAAAAGAATAAAATACCTAGGAATAAATTTAACTAAAGAGACAAAAAACCTATATAAAGAAAACTACAAAAAACTGCTAAAAGAAATCACAGAAGACCTAAATAGATGGAAGGGCATACCGTGTTCATGGATTGGAAGACTAAATATAGTTAAGATGTCAATCCTACCTAAATTGATTTACAGATTCAATGCAATACCAATCAAAATCCCAACAACTTATTTTTCAGAAATAGAAAAACCAATAAGCAAATTTATCTGGAAGGGCAGGGTGCCCCGAATTGCTAAAAACATCTTGAGGAAAAAAAACGAAGCTGGAGGTCTCGCGCTGCCTGACTTTAAGGCATATTATGAAGCCACAGTGGTCAAAACAGCATGGTATTGGCATAAAGATAGATATATCGACCAATGGAATCGAATAGAGTGCTCAGATATAGACCCTCTCATCTATGGACATTTGATCTTTGATAAGGCAGTCAAGCCAACTCACCTGGGACAGAGCAGTCTCTTCAATAAATGGTGCCTAGAGAACTGGATATCCATATGCAAAAGAATGAAAGAAGACCCATCTCTCACACCCTATACAAAAGTTAACTCAAAATGGATCAAAGATCTAAACATTAGGTCTAAGACCATAAAACAGTTAGAGGAAAATGTTGGGAGATATCTTATGGATCTTACAACTGGAGGCGGTTTTATGGACCTTAAACCTAAAGCAAGAGCACTGAAGAAGGAAATAAATAAATGGGAACTCCTCAAAATTAAACACTTTTGTGCATCAAAGAACTTCATCAAGAAAGTAGAAAGACAGCCTTCACAATGGGAGACAATATTTGGAAATGATATATCAGATAAAGGTCTAGTATCCAGAATTTATAAAGAGATTGTTCATCTCAACAACAAAAAGACAGCCAACCCAATTACAAAATGGGAAAAAGACTTGAACAGACACCTCTCAGAAGAGGAAATACGGATGGCCAAGAGGCACATGAAGAGATGCTCAATGTCCCTGGCCATTAGAGAAATGCAAATCAAAACCACAATGAGATATCATCTCACACCCACCAGAATGGCCATTATCAACAAAACAGAAAATGACAAGTGCTGGAGAGGAGGCGGAGAAAGAGGCACACTTATCCACTGTTGGTGGGAATGTCAAAGGGTGCAACCACTGTGGAAGGCAGTTTGGCGGTTCCTCAAAAAGCTGAATATAGAATTGCCATACGACCCAGCAATACCATTGCTAGGTATCTACTCAAAGGACTTAAGGGCAAAGACACAAACGGACATTTGCACACCAATGTTTATAGCAGCATTATTTACAATTGCAAAGAGATGGAAACAGCCAAAATCTCCATCAACAGAAGAGTGGCTAAACAAACTGTGGTATATACATACGATGGAATATTATGCAGCTTTAAGACAAGATAAACTTATGAACCATGTAATAACATGGATGGACCTAGAGAATATTATGCTGAGTGAATCCAGTCAAAAACTAAAGGACAAATACTGTATGGTCCCACTGATGTGAACGGACATTCGAGAATAAACTTGAAATATGTCATTGGTAACAGAGTTCAGCAGGAGTTAGAAACAGGGTAAGACAATGGGTAATTGAAGCTGAAGGGATACAGACTGTGCAACAGGACTAGATACAAAAACTCAAAAATGGACAGCACAATAATACCTAATTGTAAAGTAATCATGTTAAAACACTGAATGAAGCTGCATCTGAGCTATAGGTTTTTGTTTTGTTTTGTTTTGTTTTGTTTTGATTTTACTATTATTACTTTTATTTTTTTCTCTATATTAACATTCTATATCTTTTTCGGTTATGTTGCTAGTTCTTCTAAACCAATGCAAATGTACTAAGAAATGATGATCATGCATCTATGTGATGATGTTAAGAATTAATGATTGCATGTGTAGAATGGTATGATCTCTAAATGTTGGGTTAATTTCTTTTTTTCCGTTAATTAAAAAAAAAAAAAAAAAGAGAGAAGGGATAATTGGAGATGAAGGGATACAGACTGTACAACGGGACTGGATATAAAAACTCAGAAATGGACAGCACAATACTACCCAATTGTAATGCAATTATGTTAAAACACTGAATGAAGCTGCATGTGAGGTATAGGTTTTTTGTTTTTGTTTTTTTTGTTTTTTTTCTTTCTATTATTGTTTTAATTCTTATTCTGTTGTCTTTTTATTTCCTTTTCTAAATCGATGCAAATGTACTAAGAAATGATGAATATGCAACTATGTGATGTTATTAAGAATTACTGATTGTACATGTAGATTGGAATGATTTCTAATTGTTTTGTTAATTCTTTTTTTAATTAAAAAAAAAAAACTACAAAAAAAAAAAAAAAAAAGCAAAACACAAAGAACAGGTTAGATCTCAAAGCTAGCCACCAGTAATGAAACTATGAACTCTTGGGTTAAGTGACACCAACCTACCAACTAAATAGGATATAGTAGTCATTTAAACAATAAAAACACTCAAACAGTAGGTGGAAATGAGGAGATCTAAATTACAAAAACTGTAAACTGTGGATCCAGGACACCAGAAATGGAAAAAAAAGGACTATGGTCTGAAGATGATCTGGTGAGAACTATAAAAAAAAGAAATACTCTTGGGAGAACAGTAAATATTACAAATATTACAGAAAACATTACAAAGATATTACATTATAAAGGCACTATATCCAACTATCAATAATATATACTAGTTTAAAAATGTTTTTTTAGTACAAGTATACCTCTTATTTTATAAAATAAATCAAGAGGAAATAGAATTTGCTTTTCCGTACTTTCTAACATTATCTGTTAGAATAATAACATTATTCTAACATTATCTGGCAAAATGAAAAGCAGCCACACAAAATCATTCAATTTTAACGGTATTTATATGTACATGATTACTATTATCATGTGAAAAAAACTTAAATAAAAAGTATTGCATTCAATCTACACTAACTTGCCAAATCTCTACCAACATCTTGGGAATTTTTTATTAAAAGTAATAAAAATTATGACTCTCTAGATTACTTTTTCTGGTTACAGAATCATTATGTATCCATTACAGGAAGTCTGTAAAATACAGAAAATTGAAAGAGGAAGAGAAGGGAAATGAAGGGAAGACATGGGAGAGGGGGTATGGGGGAGGGAGGAAAAGAAGAAATCCCCACAATCTCACCAAGTAAGATAACCATTTTATTTCTTCTATGGATATTAGCTTACATATTAGTAATTGTGGCTTAGAGCTACATATTCCAGAAAAACACACTCTTAAACTTAATCCATTCCTGTGGGTGTGAGCCAATTGTAAATAGGATCTTTCAATGAGGTTATTTCATTTAAGGTGTGCCCAACTGGATCAGGATGCATCTTAATCCTTTTATTGAAGGCCCTACAGGGTAGGTCACAGAAAGAGAAAAAGCTACAGTAAAGAACCAGAAGTTGGGAGTCAAAGGAACCAAGAAACCAAGAAAGGCCACCATGTGCACTGCCATGTGACAGAAAAACAAAGGAACAAAAAATCAATGGTAGCCAGCCCCAGAACACAATAAACTTTGGGAAAAAGCACTAACCTTAATAACCCCTTGATTTGGGACTTCTAGCCTCAAAACCATGAGCCAAGAGATTTCCACTATTTAAGCTAATCCATTGCATGGTATTTGTTTTAGCAGAAAGGAAAGTAAAACAGTCATAATGCTAAAAATTATTATTTATTAATCACTTCCTTTAAGCTACTTACAAACTTTGCCCTTTACTTAGTTTTCTTACTCAGAGCTTTACAAACACTATTTCAGTTCATCCTTTACAACAATCCTATCCAACTAGGTAGGCAATTACTGCCATTTTACAGATGAGTAAACTAAGGTCTAAAGAGGTGAAGAGGCATGACTAAAATCACAGACATTAAGTGATAGAGCTGAACACAGCATTCTCTGATACCTCTATACTCTACCACCATTGATAAATATACAGATAATGCTGTACTCTACTCTTTGCTCTTAAGTAATTCCTATATTGAAATTGAATAAAAAATTATAGTTATAATTTTAAATGGCTATATAAAAGCATGTGAATGTACCATAATTAAATTAATCATGCCTCTATTAGATCAGAAAATTTTTATATAGTATTCACAATAGTGTGATTAATTCAATACAAAAAATTAAAAATAGATAAATAATGCAAGTGGGTTGCTTGCCTACTTCTGAATTGCAATGAAAATATATGATTCAACTTACTCTTTTACTGAGGCAAATAACTGGCCACATACTGCAACCTAACGTGCAGCAGCAACAAAGGCAGCCACAAAGTAGCCAACGTACATTAACAGGAAGGTTCTTCTTAAGACAACTGTTAACTCTGTTGATGCTGGCTTTAAATTCTTCAGGAGCTACCTAAATAAAAAATGTAAGAAATTACAACACTACATTATTAATGTCAATAAACATGTCTTACAAGCATAACTAGTCTTTCTAATTTATTATCAAAAGACTTTAGTTTTAAAGCATATAAAGAGAATCAAAATAATTGACTCACTTTTCCAGTTAATGAAGAAGGGAATTCTGATTCAAATTTGTTGCTCAAGCCAAACCTATTTAAAAAGAAAAAAAAAAAAAAGATTATGCTATTATATGTAGTTGCTGAGGGAGGAGTATCATTTGTTAATTTAACCAAAGGTCAAAAACACAACTAGAATATAGCTTCATACACAGAGTAACAATGGAAATGTAAGGCACAATACATTGCAGTCAGCAATTTATTAAATTAACAAGCAGTTATTTTGGCAGCTGAATCATTACTTTTACATAAGAGGCTGAATGTTAATTAACCAGCAGTATATAAACAAAAGAATAGATGACTCATTCACATGTTTTACTGCATTTGAGCTACTACTTACACCTTAAAAAACTAATTCCAAATTACATTTTTAACAGATGGGACAGCAATTTTTTTCAAGTTTTAAATGTTACTTTTAGAGACAGTCAATGGCTGTGAATTTTAGGTGTCCCTGACATACACAGGCAAGAAGTGAAAGAAAATGTTAGGGAAAAGAGTTAAAAAGTTGAAGAAAAGAGGGAGAGAAGAAACAAACAAAAAATGAAGTGAGAACTGACAAAATACTACCAAAAACTGCCTTAGGTACCATTCAATATCTATTTAATTTTTATATCTATGTTCATATTTCCTCAAAGACTTTTTCTTAATTCAGATTAAAATAACACTTTTTAATATTGCATTGATCGGCTTCAGAGTTGATATAAGGTTTAAACTATTTTCAAGGATTGGCAAACATAAGAAGATAAAAGACGTATTAAACTTAATCTCTTTAGTCTACTAGTACTTAGAGCAAAGAAAACTCATTCAAACCACAAATACCGAGCACCTTCTAATGCCACTTCAGAAGTCCTATAATATGAGGTTTTTATAGGATATTTTTTCCAAGAAATACTTTACAATCCAATTTTGCTCTTATATAATTTGAAGTAATTTTGAAAGTTCATGTGACATGCCTGGCAAGGCTTTGCAGAGGGTCTATGACTTTATACCTAAATTCTAAATGGAATCTAGAAATAATTTTTTTTCTCATATTCACCTGTCTACTTCCATTCCTACAATCTACAGCCAAAATTCAAAAGTGTAAAACACTCCAAACTGCAACCCTGCACCCTCTCCATCCTTTGGAAAGCTTCTCCCTTTCCTTTGAAATCCCTAATCTGCTACCATATATCTTCTCTTTAAAAACCCTCTATTTCTTCCCTTTAACAGAAAGCCTGTTGAAATGACCTCCTTTCCTTAGACATCCTCAATTATTGTTCATTCCCCAGATTCCATCTTTCCTGTTCTCATACTTAACTACATTCTCTTTTATAAGTCCTTATTGTACTATATCTACAAGTCTAACTCTGTACTTACAAAACAATAAGCTGTTTACGGATAGTTTGTCTTAATTATCTTTATACTTCAAATGTCTGGCCAATGCTTGATATATAAGAAACTCAAAAAGGTATCAAATAAATGAATCAATTTCTGAACCAGAACAAATGTCTATATTCCACTACCTCCTCATTGCAAACGTTTACGCCATTGTTCTACAATTCCTTTTCCTGTGATGTTCACGTTTTCTGGTTATTCCACCTTGTTCATTTTCATCCTTCCAGGTCACTCCTTTTAAGTTGGGGGTTCCCAAGACCACACCAGGTTAGATAATTCACTAGGAAGACTCACAGGACTCAACATAAAGTTATACTCACAGCTAAGACTCTTTATAGAGAAAGGATACAAAGCAAAAACAGCAAAGGGAAAGAAAAGGCAAATGGGGTGAAATCCATAGGAAACCAGGCACAAGCTTCCATGAGTCCTCTCCCAATGAAGTCACCCAACTTATGCTTATTTCTTCCAGCAACAAGTTAATGACAAATGGTTTCCTGCCCTATAACACATTAGGAGACTCAGTGCCTAAGATTTTTATTAGGGGTTGATCACATAGTCACCCTCTGCCTAGCACTTAGCATAATTCCAGACTCCCAGGAGGAAAACAGGTATGCAGCAAAACTCACATTGTTTTAACAGTTTGAGCAGAGCGAGCCACTCATTAATTCTGGAAATGCTGGGAACCTTACTGAAATCTAAGTTCCAAGACACCAGCAAAGGGTCTACATTGCAAGCAAGCCTTTCTAAGGAAAGCAGTCTTGGGCTTTCTAAGGTAACTCTTTCCTATACACCTTCACACTCTGTAAGGATGCAGAAACAATTAACGTTTTCCTCTCTACTGTTTTCATTCCAGTTAATTCAGTATTCAGCACCAGAGCCTATCTGGTTACCTGACCTCATCTATTCTGAAGAAATTTACCTCCATCTAACTCAGCAACTTCATTCACTCATTCATATACTCTGGATATGGACATCACTTCAGACTATATGACCTCTGAAATTCTGAACCAAAAAAATCTATTAGAACTACCATCAAACATTTCATTTCTTCCATCCTCACCAAATCTGTTTTGTTCTGGCTCTGGTAATAACCTACTGCTCCCTATCCCTCCTCCTTGCTTTTTTACTCTGTATCAGTTCCCTATGACTTTCCTTCCTTCCTTATTTGTCAGAACTACATGATCAAACATTATGACCATATTCTGATATGCATCCTTTAGTTTCTGCATCTCTAAAGTGTCTCTTGCCAACCCAGGTTCAAATGAACTATTTATTTTCTTCACTTCAAATCCTACTGTCTGGAGCTACTGAAGAAACATCATATGATTGAAAATAGTGTTTCTAACCTCAATTAGATTAATATTATGTAATATTCATTCTTAATCAGCTCCCTTTTCCATGCTTCACAGTTGTTCCTCTCCTTTTATGCTCAATCTTATCCTCACATTGACTTTTTTTTCCCAATAACCCAAGCCCTTAACTCCAACAAGAGGTGGAATTTTTTAATTCTTAAATTTACCTCAATGTCTTCGTTATTTACTATCTTTCTCAATGGAGAAAAGCTTTCCAAAGCTAACCATTTGCTCCTGGTTCTATCTCCTCCAGTCTCCTCTGCAATTCACCATATTTCTTCCTCTCTACTGATTCCTTACATATTGTCTAGAAACCTGCTCAAGTCTACCCAGCATGAGAACCTGAACATCTGTTTTCCTCTCTCTCTGATAGTCTTTCCTTCCTCATCCAAGGTCTTTAAAGAGTAGTCTATATTCACTGCCTTTACATCACTTCCCATTAATTATTTAATCCACTAACCACATTTAGGCTTTAACTCATACTTCCTTTTCTGATGAGACTGCTCATTCATCAGAGTAGTTGAAATTAACTCTTTTTCACCATGTATTCCTTCATGTGGCATGCTTTCTCCTAGCTAAGAACTTGAGCATCAGAGCACCGAATGTCATATTCGACATAGAGGACACAGCAAATATTTCCCTTGTTAAGTCTTTCATCTCTGCAAAACCTTTTTCTTTAATCTAGACCAACCAGAGCAATACAGTCAGGTAGTCTCAACAAGACTATCTCATTTAATAGATGGATAAGAAAAGCTTCACTTCATGTCTGTTAATGTCTGCCAAAAAAAAAATCACCTGTAATAGTTTGATTTCGCCCAAGTTGGTCAGTTTTGATACTATCTTCATTCTGGATTTTTTTTAAAACTTAGTTTGAAAGGAGATGGAGGATCTTAGCAATGAAAATGGGATATATATGTTAGTTTAAGTAAACTGATGGCATTCCAAATTACTCTTTTTATTCATTGTGTTACAGGTTTACACTAAAGTTTTTTTGGAGGGGGTTGTGTGTGTGTGTATGTGTGTGTGTGTGTGTGTGTGTGTTTTAGAAAAGTTGTAGATTAATATAATAAAGTTTTTAAACACAGTAAAAATAATTTAGCTTATTCTAAGACAAAGTAAAATTGGCCCTGGACAGTATTGGAAAAACCGAATTTCATCCATAAAATCATGACCTGACTATGTTTGAAAGAAGAGCAATGTTCTTGCGTTGAGTAAGAAGCTGAACTCACTTTAAACTCTAATAATCTAAAAAAGTATTCTATTAATCCAAGAAGCTGGAAGAGGCATTTATTAATTTTAGAAGATAGATTCAAGCTGGGTAGATTCTTAATACAGTTATCTACAAGAACTAATAAATAAGACAAAAAACATTTTACATTGGAAAGAAGTTCATAAGATGAAAAATATTATGCATTGTTGGTAGAACTATAAATTATTACAATCACACCAGAAATCAATATATCCTTAAAAATATTTATACCTTTGTCACAGTAATTTCTCCTTTAGGAATATAACCTAAAAATCTATATATGAAATGTGGATAAAAATTTATGCAACAAGTTCACTGAAGCTTTATTTACAATTTAAAAAACTAGTAACTTAAGGGAATGATTAAGTAAATTATGGTATCTCACTATAACAGAATATTAGAAGCCATTAAAAATTAAGTTTGCAAAGCTTTTAATAACATTGAAAGTGCATGTAATAAATGTAATAAAGTGAAAAAGAAAACAGAAAACTGTACATATACCATGATCAAAAAAAGAGTCTTAAAAATATTCATACTCTTTGACTCAGTAATTCTTTTAGAAATGTACTGGAAGGAAATCTCACAATGGCACAGATATATTAGGGAATAATCAAGTGTTCAGTGCTATTTTGCAGAAATAGGTATTAAATACATTTTGTTTCATGTGCTGTTTCTTCAAACAGGAAACATTTTTCAGTGGATGTACAGCAGACGCTACGAAATATTTTTAAAGCATTTTATAAAATATCATGAAGTTTCTTTTTCTATTTGAAACTTTTATTTTGTAATATCTATTTTATCATAAGTAAACAGGGAGTTTTGTATTCACTAATCAATAGTTCTCTTAAATTCATTTCAACCTTTCCTAAATTTAAGTCCAAATAATCCCCAGTTCTTTTTACTTTCATTTTTAACTTTCCTATGTCCCTTATATTTTCTCATGCTAATGCTTCTTGGAATTCAATACTGAGTTGTCACTTTGAATTAAGATATGATTTGAACTCTTAGTGAATTTTGCCTTTTAAATATTGAACTATAAGAATTTTACTGATTCAAATTGTTTTTAGCCTTAGCCAAAACTATTTTCTCTGTTTATTTTCCTTGCTTTTGAGTTGTAGTGTTGTTTTTAATGGTGAAAGTTTAAAACAATTTAAAAATCTTGTAATTACATTAAATTAATTATAATAAATAATACATCAATTAAAAAAATACTTCAAGGATCAAAACCATTTGTTCTAGAGAGTTAATCTGTAATTCTAAGTGCCTGACAAGGAGCTCCCTCCCTACATATGAGCTAATTAGATCACAAATGGGTGTCTACTTCAAGAAGAGATAATCCCTGGGATAGCTAGCAGAATACGGAATGGCAGGCCAACAGCCCTGCTCAAACTGGGCAATATTAACTCAATCAGATTTTCTAATTTAGGGTATCTGAATATATGACAAATAACTGGTGTCAAGCATAGGAGCCAAAAGAAAAGAAAGAATTTAAATTAAAGCTAAGATACAGCAGAGCCATGAATAAGTGGAAATCAAAACTAAGCTGATTGCAATAGTAAAAAGAAACTATGAGATAAAAAGGGGAGAAAAGTTATCTGGCAGTTCATGTGGGAACTGAACAGCTGGAACTGAAAGTAAGTCAGTCACTATGACAGAGCACTAGACCAAAAGCAAAGGACATACACTGCTGAGAATAACTTGATCACCAAAGCTGCCAATAACAATATATCAGTCTCCATGAAGCCTGGCTGTTTAATGGCAAAGCTTCCTGTTTTCCTTTGGCGCCATGCATTCTTACAATAAACTTTCACTGCTGTAGTAAAAGTTTTGAAACCTAATAGAGGCTAAAAAAATCATTTTTTTAAAAATCCCATAGTCATGTTGGTTAATACTCCCAATATAATGTTAAATTAAAAATGCAGGATACACGTGGAACTGGAACCCATACTAAATTTTAAAATCTGTTCTATAACTACTTGTTAAAATGTACTTGGGAATTTATTGCTTTTTTGTATATATGAATATATGTTATATTTCACAATAAAAAAAGTTTAAAAATGCAAGATACATAATACTTTATAGTCTTTCAATTTTTTTAATAAAAATATTTACATACACACATACAGAAGAAAAACCAGAAAAAGTTAATCCACCAAGGCATTAATAGTGGTTAACCCTAGATTGTGAGATTATGGGTGACATTTCATCTTTTTATATTTTCATGTTCTCCAAATTTTCTGTAATAACATACATTACTATTTAAATCAGAACAAAAGACTTTTAGAAAAAGAAAAATTAAAATAAATACACCAAATTATTAAATGACTTTTGCTTCTTGGTGATTATAGGTGGCTTATATTCCGCTTCACTGGGAATTTCTTCTTCCATATTTTTAAATCTTTACGCTTTTCTTTATAATTAAAAAAATAATGAAAAGAAGGGAAAAAAGGTTATTGATGGAGTTTTGTTCTTTGTTTCTAAGTGAGACTAAGGAAACAGATTACAATTTGACATTTCTAGATTTAGAGATATTTCAATTGGTTTACAGAAAATTCTACTGGTATTTTCCAGTATATTTTAAACGTATATTTAAGTACACAGTAAATACATTATAGAGAATTCAGAAATTAAAACAAAAAAAATTTCTTAATTCCACAATGGTAGAATCTCAGAATTTGAGAGTATAAGGGACAGTGATCACTTAATCCAACGTTCTATGTTACAGATGAAGAAGTTGATGCACAAGAAGTAACATGAATAAGGGTCACAAGGCTTATTAATATGTAGGATCTAAACTAGAGCCTTGCTCTCCTGAACCCAAAGCCATGACTCTTTTTAATATAGGTCAATGCCTATAATAATTTTCTCTGTAAGCACAGAAAATGTTTATCCTCTTGACCCAGACGCTTCTAATTAAGAAAGCATTTGAGAAATTGGGGGTAGGGTAGAAAGGTGGGAATACCCTTCTTTTCCACCAAACAGAAATTATGAAATTAAAACTAGTACATAACAAATACTAAAATCATCACATAGATCTAGAAAAAGAACTGTTTTTCAGCTTTTCACACCTGACCTAAAATCCCAAAATCTATAAGTTTTTTTTTTTTTTTTTACATGGGCAGGCACCGGGAATTGAACCCGGGTCCTCTGGCATCACAGGCAAGCATTCCTGCCTGCTGAGCCACCGTGGCCCACCCTATAAGAATTTTTTAATAAATGCTTGTGATGGCAAATAATATAGAAACATGTAGGTTTGCTCTTTTGGCTCAATAAAATAAAAAAAGGCAATTAAGCACACAGACTCTGGAGCCAGACTACCTGATTGAACTCCTGACACTGCCTTTTACTAGATGGCAAGTTGAACAATTTAGAACATTGTCAAACAACACACATCTTGTAGCTAAAGGATATCACTTTATGCAGGTCCTTACTTCAAAATCTATGACCATGTGGAAATGCCCTCTCCATTTTTGGAACTTGCTGTTTTCTTGGCCTGCTGGCTGCCCCTTAGTTACCTAACTAACTTGAACAAGTCAGTAACCTTTTCTGAATCTCAGTTGCCCTATTTATAAACAGGAATAATAAAAGTGCCTAATTCATTAAATGAATTATATATGTAAAGCACTAACAGTACAGGGCATAAACCCTATGCAAGTACTAACTACTTTTATTATTATTATAAAACAACGTAAATGTCTGGTGTGTTTTTATTATACTTATCTTCCCCCTAATGAAGTGTGCAATGTTATCATTTAAATATACAATGTGGATAACATAATAATGAAAAATGTCCAGCTCTCAATGACTTCACAAATGTCCTCTTCAAACAGTTTAGCAAATAAAATAACCATCAAGTTGGCTAATGTTAAGTGCAAAAGACTGTTCAACTTTTTGCCAATCTCTTCAAGGTCTGGGAGTGGCACAAAGGAAACAGGGTACACAAGAGAAGAGCTGGGTTCAGGAAAGCCAGGCAATATTAAAGGGTGTATAGCTAACACTGTTAAGCATTAGACCAAGAATCCAGTCAAAGGCTGAAAACCACAAAAAAAGATATTGTGGGGCAGGCCACAGTGGCTCAGCAGGCAAGAATGCTTGCCTGCCATGCCAGAGGACCCGGGTTCGATTCCCGGTGCCTGCCCATGTTAAAAAAAAAAAGATATTGTGATGAAGACAGAAGAGCAATACAGTGGAGAAACAGCATAATTAAATTACGTTCCTGGATCAGATATCAACTAGGCATATTATGGTAAAAAAGCAATCTCTCTTCTGATTGTATTTGCCTCAGGTAAGGTAACTGGCCTCTCAGGATTATATACAGCCCAAGGATTAAATACTTCACTAAAGTTTTTGAGGAAAAAAAAAACCAAAACTTAATTAGCAAGGTTTTCTGGGTTCCCTTTCTAAAGACAGAATAGTTGTTATCAAAGAGGGGGAGGTTTTTAAATTTTTTTCTGCATCGGCAGGAACCAGGAATCAAACCAGGGTCTCCAACATGGCAGGTGAGAATTCTACCCACTGAGGCACTCTTACACCGTCCAACGACCATCGCACCTCCCAAGGGGGTAGGTTTTTAAAACTTCATTCTTATCAAAAGAAATTATCAAGAATTTTTCTCAGTACAAGAGAAGATTGTCAAAATGTCCGTAATCTGGTTCTTCTCAAGTTCTGAAAGAGGGAGTACTATGAAAAAAAAAAAAAAATAGAGCACAGTTAGGAGAAACTGGATAAGTTGTAATTTGAAACAGGAAGGAAGACAGGCCTTATTAAGAAGATAACTGAGAAAGATTTGAAAAAAGTGAAGGCGTTAACCATTTGGATATGTGGTGGAATATTCCCAAAAGAGAAACCAGTCAGTGCAAAGGCCCCTTAGCCAAGAGTGTGCCTCGGGTACTCAAGGAATAGAGAGGAGACTGTAAGCAAGTGGAAGAACAGTAGGAAGGAAATCCAAAAAACAAGGATGAGTCAGATATAGCTGGGCATAGGGCATTAAAAGGACTTGGGGCTTTATACAGAATAGAGACATGAGCTCATTTATGTTTTAAAAGAATCATGATGGCACATGTACCAAAAAGATTGTAAAGGGAGAGAGGCAAAGGAGAAGTATAAAAGTAAGCCAGGAGAGACACAATGCTGACCTACACCAGCAGTGGAAGTGGCAAAAAGTGGTCAGATTTTGAATATAATTGAAGATATACTCAAAAGATTCCTTGACATAGCAGATGTAGTGAAAGAGAAAAAGAGATATCAAGGATGTCTCAAAGATTTTTGGTCTAAATAAACAATGCTGGATCTATCATCAACTGAGAATAAGAAGGCAGGAGTTGAAGCTGATTTGGGAGTGAGATTATTGCATTAGTTAGGGTTCTCCAGAGAAACAGAATCAACAGGGAACACTTGCAAATATAAAATTTATAAAAGTGTCTCACGTGACCGTAGGAACGCAGAGTCCAAAATCCACAGGGCAGGCTGCAAAGCCGATGACTCCGATGGATGGCCTGGATGAACTCCACAGGAGAGGCTCACCAGCCAAAGCAGGAATGGAACCTGTCTCCTCTGAGTCCTCCTTAAAAGGCTTCCCATGATTAGATTTAGCATCACTAATTGCAGAAGACACTCCCCTTTGGCTGATTACAAATGTAATCAGCTCTAGATGCAGCTGACGTGATCATGACCTAATCCTAAGAAATGTCCTCATTGCAACAGACAGGCCAGCGCTTGCCCAATCAGATAAACAGGTACCACAACTTGGCCAAGTTGACACCTGTCCCTAACCATGACAATTATGAATTCAGTTTTTGACAGTTCAGATTCTGAAATACCTCACCTGTCTAAATGCACAAATTCACAGAATTTTATCTTCCTAAAGATGTGGTAAGTTCAATGAACATATGGAGTAGAAATTTCAAACTTAAACTGAACACATGGGTAATACGGATGGGCAAGTGAAAGACAGCACATGTCCTAATGCTGAGCTTTCAGCTCAATGGGATAAATGTTTAGCTATTTGTGGAAATGAATTTATAATCATAAAAGAAATTAACATATTGGCAATGTCCCTTGACGGAAGGATGAAAAATTATGGAACTATTAAACTTTACCACTGGGGAAACCCCTGAAATTGTCTCAAACACTAGGGACTTCCAAGCCAATAAGCCAAGCCCTTGATCTTGAGGCTTGCTCTTGTGAAACTTATTTATGTAGGAAAGAAGCTAAGCCTATCTAAGTTATGCCTAAGAATTTCCAAAGATCTCTTTTGTTGCTCACATGTGCCGCCGCCCCCCCCACCCCCACCCCGCCAAGCCCAACTCTGCAAGTAAAATCATTACCCTCCCTGCTACATGGGATATGACACTCAGGGGTGAAAGTCTCCCTGGCAACGTGGGATATGACTTACAACTCCCAGGGATGAGCCTGGCTTTGGCATTGTGGAATCAACAATGCCTTCCTAACCAAAAGGGGGGAAAGAACTATAACAAAATAAGATATCAGTGGCAGAAAGAGTTCAAAAGAGTTGAGAGGCTATTCTGGAGACTACTCTTAGGCAAGTTTCAGCTAGATATTGCTATTTACCATGGTTTACCAAAACCACCCCTGCCAATCCTAAAAAATACCTAAGGCTCTATCCAAGATTCTACAAAAGATTTTATGCACTATGATTACTTTCCAGAAACCTACAACCTCCAGATGGGTTCCTAGACCAAATAAGTCCTGAAACCCAGAGGGGCCAGCCTCTACAGAAAACCAACTAGTTCCATCCCCCCAATCCTATATTACTGACAGCCCTTTCCAGCATAAAAAAAAAAGGTTAGCAGAAATACCCCTAAAGATAGGGAGAAAGATCAAAAGAGAAGATGGAGTTACAACAGCGAAGACAGTATTTAACAAATGAGTATGACTGCTGAATCATTATACTGATATTTCTCTTAATCTCCAGTATCTTGCAGCAGCTAAAAGGAAAAAACCTGAAATTGTGAAACTGTAACCCATACGAAACTCTGAAATGTGTTCTATAACTATATTGCTGTGGTAGGCTTTGAAATTTATTGTTTTGTATATTTCACAATAAAAGAATATATATATATATTTTTGCATGGTCAGGCACCAGGAATTGAAGCGAGGTCTCCATCCTGTTAATTTAAAAATCTGTTAATTTAGTACAAATTTAAAAATGTTTTTGTATGAGGAAGAACAAAGGAATGTCATTACTTCAGGATACTGAAAATTGATGATAATTAATATTTTAAAATTTTAACTTATGTGTGAGACTAAGGCAAAAAATGTTTATTTGGTATAAAATTTGTATTTTCACTAGTGCAGTTCCTAATATAACTTATGTGGACAGCTTAAGTGAACACCATAAGTACATGGAATCTTGAGTAGGGCATAAGATTTTGTAGGTTTGTCCAGAGTGATGTCCCAGTAAATTCCAGAGTGATCTGAACAGTGAGTAAAAAAGTACTTGCAAAGTCCCCTTGGGGGAATGGTGAGAAAGGGGGAAAATTCAACTTCCCCAAGTGGAGAATTCTTGATATTCTCACAAGCAGTGGGGACAACCAAAGTAACAGGCTGAGTCCCCAATCTTGAGGTTTGTTCATATGAAACTTTACCCCACAAAGGATAGGTGAAGCCTACTTAAAATTAGACTAAGAGTCACCCCCAAGAGAACCTCTTTTGTTGCTCAGATGTGGCCTCTCTCTCCAGCCAACACAATAAGCAAATGCACTGCCTTCCCCGTCTTCATGGGACATGACTCCCAGGGGTGCAGACCTTCCTGGCAATGAGGGACAGAAATCCTAGAATGAGCTGGGACTCAGCATCCAGGGATTGAGAAAACCTTCTCAACCAAAAGAGGGAAGAACGAAATCAGACAAAATCAAGTTTCAATGGTTGAGAGATTCCAAACAGAGTTGAGAGGTTATCCTGGAGGTTATTTTTATGCATTAAATACATATCACCTTGTCAAGATGTAATGGAGAGGCTGGAGGGAACTGCCTGAAAATGTAGAGCTGTGTTCCAGTAGCCATGTTTCTTGAAGATGATTGTATAATGATATAGCTTTCACAATGTGACTGTGTGATTGTGAAAAACTTGTGTCTGATGCTCCTTTTACCTACCTTATCAACAGATGGAATAAAAACAAATAATAGAGGAAACAAATGTTAAAATAAATTTAGATTGAAATGGCAGTGATCAATGAAAGGGAGGGGTAAGGAGAATGGTGTGTATGAATTCTTTTCTGTTGTTTTTTTATTTCTTTTCTGAATTGATGCAAATGTTCTAAGAAATGATCATGATAATGAATATGCAACTACGTGATGATATTGCGAATTACTGATTATATATGTAGAACAGAATGATCATATGTTAAGAATGTTTGTGTTTTTATATTTTTCTTAAGAGTTAAAAAATTTTTTAAAAATATGAATAGCAAAATGGCTCAATTTTAGAGAAAAACACAGAATTAAACTCGTACTGTTTACCCAAATTATACAGAACCCATGGAATTGGAGACTTATTTATGAGTCTCAGAATACAACTAAAAATTCTAGCTCTGTGACCAAATTCTGAATTATGCTTGTATTCACCTGATTCTCTACAAGCACCATCTTATTCATGAAACCAGGAAATGAAACTTAATTATTTAAGGCATATATTAAAATTACTCTATTACAAGCCTCATCACCATGCACACTCCCATAATATTCTAGCATTAGCATCAAATTAACAGATTATTATATATATATATGCTTTTAAACAGTAAGTTATGTAAATACAACCTGTAAATTTCACAGTATTAACTTCTGATGATTCATGGATTCAACTGACCCAATTCAATTTCATTAAATTATTTGTACCAAACTAAGAAAAACAGAATTTTGCCCATCTAAATCACATACATTTTAAAATATTCTTTATATTTATATAAATCTTATGAGCAAAAACAATAATGTTAAATAAATTAAGACAAAGCATACGGTTGAATTGGTTTATAGTATAGACTACCAAAAAAATCTATTTCAAGAAACATCTATAATGAATAGTTTAGAAAGGGTAAAAGAAGGAGGCTGGGCACATAGACACTTCTTCATTAAACTAACCAAGGACTGCATTATTATAATGCAAGATCAAAGAGAATTTAAAAAGGACCTCTGGAAAGAAGCTCATTATGTGCAAGCACATGCACACACACACACACTCACTCACATCAATCAAAAAAATAACGTAGGTTATCCCAAAGCCCAACCAACTCTACACTAAGTGAACTAATTTCATGTACTAGATGTTAGGATAGAAAAGTGCTCAAATGGGAAAAAAACATTTTCAGGGCCCATATAAAAAATTTCAGCCCTCACTGATCCAATTCAGTTTTAAATGTAAGTTGCAAAAGGGACAATCTTTTCCTTATATCTAATGAATAAATCATTGTCAAATACCACACACCTTGTAATTAAAGGGTACCACTTTATTTATGCAGGTCCTCACTTCAAAATCTAAGATCACATAGGAATATCCCTTTCCATTTCTGAACAGCATAAGCAACACAAACCATGCTATTCTCTTTTTTTTTCCACGAGAGAGTAATTTATTAAATAAAAACATAAATTTCTGAATGCAAAAATATTCCATAATTAAAGGCAAAAAATACATATGACCTAGGAAAAAACTTGCAAAAGCTTATTTGATCGTGTACAAAGAAATCCTATAAACTGACGAAGAACCAACAGCCCAAATTGGTACAAGCTATAAAACTCAAAATTTGAAACATAAGAGGAAATTCAGATGGCCAGAAAGCATATGAAAAGAAGTCCAGTAACATTTTATCAAGCATCAGTTTAGCAAAAATATTAAAACTTTGATAAGAACCAGTACTGGCAGATATATGGAGAAGGGACATTGTTTTTCCACTGCTGTTGGGGAAAAAAGGCAAGTGATCTGTCAGCACTTATTAAAATGTAAAATGTGCCAAGCTATTCTCTTGGCATGTTAGTTGCCCCTACCAGCAGAACAGTAAGTACAGATATATCATCAAGATGGTCCCCAGTCAACATTAAGGGCAGCTACAATTCTTTGACCTCACCATTCACAAAGCCAAAAACAAACAAAAACCCCTGGGGATTCAGAGGGCAAAAATGCTGTTTTCCCATGCCTTGTGAGAAAGTTGTAAAATTTGACATCCTATAGCCATAATTGTAATACCTCCTTTATCTAAAGACTACTGCCCTAGTCCAGGCCAATACCATGGCTCATGCAGACTGCTGCAACCGCCTCCTAACTACTCCATGTTCCATCTAATTCTTCTACTATTATTTCTGGGCCCTGCTTGAGCGCTCCAACCTCACTTACCAAGGTACGATCCTTTGTGTTCACTATATTCCTGCCATGATACAGAAATATCCTTTCAGTTTCTTAGGAAAGCCAAGCTCATTTTGGCTTAGTTTTGGCACTTGCTGTTCTCCAGAACAGGAGTCCTCTTCACAAGACTCTCTCATATCCTTCCTAAATGTTACCTCTCAGATTTGATTACCTCTCTAATCACATTATTTTCAATCACAGTACTCAACAATTTTCTCAGACATCATTTGGCTATTAGCCATATGCTCCATGAGGGCAGGGACTATGTGTGCTTCATTCGTAACTATATACCAAGAGCCTCACATAACAGGTGTCATAAAATGGGAATTTAATAAATATCTGCTCCTTATCAGAAAACCTCAATAAGATAGCTGATAATCAAGGATTAAACAAAAAATATTCCTAGAAAAAAATATGACTATCATACTACCCAAATACTAAGATTCAAGTACCTAAATCTAGCACTCAGAATCAACTTCTCTCACTTTACACACAGTACACAGTTCTAATGAGGTTGATTATTCCACTTTCAAGCAACAGCTGATCAATAACATATGAGAGAAGCAGACAAATAGGAAGCAATAGCCCATATGCAAAATTCAAAAGACAGTGCCATTTAGAAAAGGTCCTCAAGACCCAACATATCAATGGCCCGTAAGGATCTTACTGTGTACCAACAGCGATAATATTTAATTTTGATGAAAAGAATCCTCTAGTCAGACAGATAAATCTCATTTATACTCAGGACCTTCTTTTAAAACAGGAAAACATACATCATACTTTAGATTGATTTACAGTAAAGATTAAGAAAAATGTACCTGTAAAGACAAACATCAAAATATGTGTCAGGTAGTAGAATGCTTGCCTTTCATGCAGGAGACCTGGGTTCAATTCCCGGATCATGCACACACTCACACACACACACCTTCTCCACGCCAAAAAAAAAATATATATATATATATATATATATATATATATATATATATATACACATCAAGTAATAATTTACTGAATGCCTATTATGTGTTGAGGTCATTATCTAAATTATTTCAGGCTCTCACACCTAACCTATGGGGTAGATCTTATTCCTTTTTGTAGACAGGAAAACTGCAGTTCATAAAGGTTACTCTGTCTATGACTACAATTAGAAAATGTCTGAGAAATGGAAATGACCTGCTTGACTTCAAAGACCACAATATTTCCACAGCATCACCTATTACTTTCCAAATATTTTGGCATAAGAATCCCATAAGCTCTTATTAAAAATAAAATTCTTCCCTTAAGATTCTGGTTAGGGAAGTCTGAGTTAAAAGCCTAAAATCTATACTTTTAACAAGTGCTCTCAGTGATTCTGACAATCAAACAAATTTAAGAATTTAGAATTTAGGAAATCTTGCCCCTGGGATTCAGCTAGACTGCTTAAACATGGAAACAATGGTATAAAATCTGATTTTATAAATGGATTCTGAAACAAATTATGACAAAGCCACAAGAAGTCTTATACAGAAGATGTTAGTAAGGATACCTGATAGCACGGTATATTTAAAGCTTAATTCTATTGAGAATGAAATCTTTCTTTTTTTTAAACATAACAACATACAAACATGAACAAGAGAATGAAATCTTAAATAGCTTTTTAGTATATTAGAAAACCAAGCTAGGTATACATAAACACTTAAAAGATTCTCTTCTAAGTATATAATTGGTCTAATGTCCTAGGCCTTTTACCCTTCTAGGAATATAAGCTGGAATTCAAGAGGAGCTCTCAAATTAAAAGTATTATTCATTAGGGTAACATTATTAGAGTAATCTTATTACTTAAAATAATAATGACATTTGATAAATTACTTACCATCCTAAATAATTCCATATAATTTACTTATCATGATCATTTAGTCTCTGTACTCTACCAAGTTAGTCACGTAAAATTTTAAGGACTAATCAGTTTCACATCTCTTGGTAGGCAGAAATTCAACACAGAAATTCACATGATATACCATGTGAATTTCCAAATTCAAATATGGTAAAACTGAAACTTCACTACCATATTCCTCATTTCTTCAGGAAAGTTTAGTCATTAAGTTTTTGTAGTTGGTCCTACTAGAATGCTTAATATATTTTTTCATATTACAAAGAAATGTTCAATATTATATATCAAATTAATTTCCTTTCAAATTATAAGGAGTAAGAAAAATCTCTGAGGAAAAAATGTCTAACTTAATTTGAAAATTTCTTCACAAGTAAATTTTGATTAACATTTTTAATGGTTTAAAAAACATTAATTTTGAATATGACTTTTAAGAATTCTATTTTAAAACACTGTTTCCCCTGGTTAAGTGCATCAAGAAGAAAACAGTGGTTCCTCTGGCAATTCCGGCAGGATCTTCATTTAGTGAATACCTAAGTACCTGTAACAGTCCAGACACTATGTTAAATAGTGGAGAAATAAAGACTAATGAGCACAGCTGTTGTTCTCAAGGATATATACAGTCATGTGGAGAAATTTCAACACAATTTTCAAAAATCTCAAAACAAAAAGTACAATCTTTAAAAATGGAATATGCCTCTCATATCATGCTGGGTGGGAGAAAGGAGATGGGAGTCATAAAGCTTTTTAAAACTGCACACAATCATTTAGTTGAAGTGATTCTGTTATTTGAGCAAATCAGGTCCGAGTCTCCTATTAATAACCACAGGATAGTAATCTTGAGGTACTGCTGCATATCAAGACAGAGAAACTTTTATGAATTCTATCATTTGGACAGTCAATAAATACTGAGGTGTTCTTGGGACATCTCTTATGCAAAGATCATACTGTAGTCAAAAGTACTTTCAAAACTTACATTTTCAAGTCAAACTTCCAAATCTTTTAATATTCTACTGCATAACTGGGACAAAGACAAGCAAAGAGAGTGCTGTTGCACAGCACCATAAAAACTGGTGCTGAACATAATCTAATTCAACCTGTCTGGATAACTCATTTGAACAATCGAAACACAGGGAGGCCAGCATAAGAATGAGGGTCTTTAATTCTGTATAGCTTAATGTAATACCTGGATATATCATAGAATATATTAAGCAGATAATAAAAAAGCCCCTTAAGGGTCGAGAGAAAAAAATACATAAATATTAAACTTTACCACCAGGGAAACCCCTGATGCTGTGTCAAACATTAGGGACACCCAAATCAATAGGCTAAACCCTTGATCTTGAGGCTCGCTCTTATGAAGCTTAGCCTACCTATAGACATGCCTAAGTTACTTCTGGAGGACCTCTTCTGCTGCTCAGATATGGCCTCACTCTGAGCCCATCTCTGCAAGTGAAATCACTGCCCTACCCCTTACGTGGGACATAACATCAGGGGTGAAAGTCTCCCTGGTGGCGTGGGAGATGACTCCCAGGGATGAGTCTGACCCTGGCACCGTGGGATCAACAATTCCATCCTGAACAAAAGGGGGAAAAGAAGTGTAACTAATGAGGTATCAGTGGCTGAGGTATCAGTGGCATATAGTTGAGATGCTACCCTGGAGGTCACTCTTACACAAGCTTCAGTTAGACATTGTTACCTATTATAACTTGCAATGAAAACCATTCCAGTCAATCCTAAAGAACACCTAGGGCAATAAATAAAATTCTACAAAGGGTCCACGCACTAGGGTAACTTTCCAGAAACCTACAGTCTCCAGATGGGTCCCTGGACCAGGTAAGTCCTGAAACCTAGAGAGCCCAGCCTCTTCAGAGCATCAGCTAGTTCTATCTTCCTACCCTTTATTACTGACAGTCCTTTCAGTGTGAAAAAGTTAGAACAGCCATAGCCCAAATATCCCTAAAGAGTGGGATAAGAAGATCAAAGGTGACGGTGGTTTAACAAACAAATATGACTGCTGAATCATTAAACTGATACTTCTTTTAGCCTCTAGTATCTTAGAGCAACTAGAAGTAAAAACCTAAAATGGTGGAATTGTAACACATACCAAACTTTGAAATCTGTTCTACTGCCTAATCTTGCACTGTTCTTTGAAATTTATTGCTTTTGTATATATGTTATTTTTCACAAAAAAGAAAAAAAAGTTGATTGTGATGATAAAAAATATATTTATTCTTTCTAGCCTCCTATGTTCTAGCTAAAAAGAAAAATCTGAGATGATGGTATGGTAGCCCATGATAAACTCTGGGATCTGTCCTGTAACAACTTGTTGAAGAGTGCTCTGAAAACTACTGCTTTTTTCTTTCTTTGCTTTGTATATATGTTATATTATACAATAAAAAAAAGTAAAAAAATAAAAAATGGTGCTGAAGATTAAGGAATTACTTGTGGAGATGGAAGACTATACCTCAGAAAAGAGTACACCAAGACACAATAATTTAGTGCAATTAAAAGATACTAAAAACAAAAAAATAAATGGGAGGACAGGGAATGTTTTGAATGTTCTTTTTTCTTAATTTTATTTTTACTGTTTTTGGAATAATGAAAATGTTCAAAAATCAATGGCGATGATGAATGCACTGACTGAATAATTTGAATTATTATATGGTATGTGACTATAAGTCCAAAAAATTGCATTAAAAAATCAATTAACCATTTAAAAAAGAGAAAACAACATTACATTAGAAACAAAACTCTGCAAAATAACTTGGCGAGCTTAAACTAGAAGTCAAAGATTGTGCAGGCCCTAGGAAAGCTCCAAATTTGATTTTGATATAGGAGAGGCATAAAATGAGAAAGCAGCAAATAACATTAATTATAGTGATATATTAACTAAGAAGTACTGGCCTAAAACTACTTTTATATTCTGATCTTTTGAACTAACATATTCCTTAAGAGTCATCACAGTGAAATATGAAAGATCAATATATTTTGCTCAAATTTATTTTGAGGAATAAAGAACACCATAATTTTTAAACACTAGCCAGTATGGTCAACACTTCCTAATAAATTAAGTTACCTTTTTCCCATCTTCATTACATAATAAAACAAGAATTCACCTTGAAAACTCATCTCAGTCAGTCTCTATGAAACAGGAAATCGACTTTTAATCAAATTGTAACCTCAAGCTTATTAAACTACAGGTACATAATTGTACAATAGGAATATAATGTGTCATTTACCTCCCTTCCTTCCAATACCACTTCTCTACAAAATATGTTTATGTACAAGATTTCTCTGTTTGAGCTACTACCTTCTTCCTTACTGCTACACCCAAATCTAACAATGAAGGAAAATTACTATATTCATTCAGATTATAAAAAAGTAATATTGACCATAATGAAAGGGCAAAATACAAGCCTGGATGGGGTCAATATGAAAACATTTGTATCAAAAAAAACTTTGCTTAGCCAAATTAAGATATTTCACATCCTTATGTCCCCCAAATCTGATTATCCTCCCAATTAACATAGATCTGTGTAGTAGAAAGGTAACTCATTTTGTCAAACCACAATTATATGCCAATCATATCATAAGAGGATACAGTAGCTTCTAAACTGAGTAATACTGAAATATTACAGCAGGAAAAAAAAGAGTAAAATTATTCAACTGCAAAAGCCTACTCAAAAGTGAAATCTGTAAAAAATGCATATGAATGGACCCAGGTCCTTCCACACTAACCTGAATCTCTCAGATCATTCAGCTTACACTCTAGTTTACTTTTATTCAATTTGGTGAAAGACACCTGCCCTTAATTTAATTTAAAAAAAACGAATGGGGAAGGTCAGAAGCAGTGATAAGCTTCAGGTCTTACTACAACTGTTTTAAAAGTTTCTATTCTAAAGCAAGAAAAACTGAAAATTCTCAACAGCTGTATTAACAAATTAAGCAATTTCAAAAATCTTGATAGGTGCCACTGAGCTACCTACTAGCTTAGTACACCTATGAATTACGCATGACAAGTCATGTAAAAAGTTTTGTATTACTATTACCATAACTATCTGTGTCACCACAAAGCAAGCTTAGGTCTTGCAGAAAGATCCTTATTAATTCTTATCGAAATATCATACAGCAATTTAAGTCCATAAAAGCAGTTTACAAATGGAAAAATAGGAACAAAGTGAATCAACGTTAGATTCAAAAATGGTAGTTCTGATTTTTTAGCACTTACCTATCTTTCTCAAAGTGGAAAACTTGATCTGTGGAGAATAAAGGCTAACATTTATTGAGCACAGTACACACACTATGATGGATTCTTGGCATGCACTGTCTCATTTAATATTAAATGATCATAAAAGTTAGACTATAATTAACCCCATTTTAACTCAAAAGCCACAAACAAATAATTTACCCAAGAAGTGGCAAGAGGCTATATTTGAACCCAGAATCTAGAACCAAGGTAATCGAGAGAAGAAGGAAGTGAATGAGAGATACCACAGAAATACGAACTTCCAATGTAGCAAAACATATCATTTAGCAGTGGTGTATGTTTCTTCCTTACGCCCTAAATAATGGTTTTCAGCCCTGGCTATACACTGGATCGCCCATGGAACTTTTTAAACAATATGGATGCCTGCGCCCCTCTCTCAGATATTTGACCTTCAAAGGGCCTGGGACAGGGCACAGGAGGGTATGTTTTTAAAGCTGCCCAGTTGTTTCTAATGGCAGCTAAGACTGGGAACCACTAATAACTCCTTCCCATCTGTTCATCTCTTTCAGTAGCCAGTCAGCTACAATCAAATTTACTGACCACCTATTTGCTTCTGGGCACCTGGCCCATCATATCTCCCATTTACCCAACAAAGTGCTTAGCTTTTCTTCAACTGTAGTTGCACACTTTTAAACTTTTGCCTGCCATCCTTTGACAGGTGGAATGTACAAGCAAAGGACCGGGAGATAGCATGAAAAAGTTTGAAAGTCCCTTCTTTAAAGCCATAAGCTCATCACATTTAAAACAATATAAAAAGGTCATAAGAATCAAACCAAAAACTAAATGATAGGTTCTGAGACTAAAAAAGTTCTGTGATATGTTAAAAAAGACTACCTGTGATATTTGGTTATATGTATTAATTCAGCTAGTGATGACAGTTAAAACACTTAAGTAACTGTTATTGTGGTGAATAAATTTCATTGCCTTGTCATTCCAATGACAGCAATTACACAGTTTTTACCCTGTTAAATCACCTGAATATAAACTAACACATGCCAAAAGAAATCAGAGAATTAAATAAGCATATCCAAACAACAGTATGGTTGGTCAAATCATACAGAGAAATGCAAGGATTTTGCTGATGATCTCACATGAGAAGTCTCACTGTTTCACTAAACTTTTTCACAGCACTTCCCACTCATTCTATACCAAAAATATCATGAAACAGTTCCAAACATTCTTGGACTTGCTGGTCCTTTCATTTCATTTAAAAGGTGAAGTACAGAAATATCTGACAAGTATGGAAGTTTATCTATGACCTAAACAAGAGATCGCACATGAAAAAAGTATTAATACTTCCTTCCACTCGTACAAAACTGATTTCCCAGAGAAACATTACAAAACTTCCTATTCCGGACAGCTCATTATTTGGTTCAAGTCTTCACATTCCTTCATTAGTCATAACTTTTCAGAAAGCTTGCATTACTTATTGTTCAAGTAATATCAGACTTTTAAATGTTGATAGTCGTATTTACTGGAAACCTTAACAAATGAAGATGCCATCCAAGAGTCAGTGCCTAAAGGAGGGACTTAGAGACCCTTCAGTAACCAGAGCAGAGCTTATCCGACTTAGTGTTTTGAAAACTGAGTTGTAAACACTGTATCTTTCTGGATATTTTCAATATATGTTCGTCTATACAGTTTATCATAAACAGTTATAGAAACTTAGTTGGCACTGGTTCTGCAGAAACTAACTGTAAGTAACTTGGAAGACACTGGATATGTGTAAAATAGACAGTGTATTCATGAAATGAACGTTCACAACGACAGTGAACCTCATTACTGATGGTCTCTGAGGTCTCATACGGCCCACATCTGGCTTCCGAGCCACATGTCACTAGGTTCAAAGGCATAGAAAAGGCCGGAGAACCATAAAACTGGGTGAGAAAACACGGGCAGGCACCTCGTAAGTACGTGTACTTCCACCCCGAAGCTGAACGGTGGCCCGAAAGGAAGATCCTAAAGAAAAACCTGCCCTACTGGGATCCGTCACAGCGCACAGGCCTGTGGGGCCTGCTAAAAGGGGTGTGGGGGGACTGATGGGGGAGGAAGGGCAATTTCTGTCCCCACTTCAGGGACCTAAACAAATCAAAATAAAGCAAGTTCGTACTTCCTGGTCGCCTACTCTTCCCGAAGGCCCCGGGGAACAAGAGCTTTCGAGGGCCCAGCCCGCCCTGCACCTCCCGTCCTCACCCTCTCCCAGGCCTTACACGGTGACGTGACCGGAGCCGCGGACCACCACCGGGTCCGGCGAATACTTAAGCAGCTGCTCCTCCAGGGCCCGCTCCTCATCTTCCTCCTCCTCATAGATCTCGTCGAAATCCGCCATCCTAAGACTCCAAGGCCCTCAGCCCAAAGGGCCTGACTTCAAGGGCTGGGGCTGGCGTACGGGCCGGCGAGGCGGCAGAGGCTGAGGGGAGTCGCTGCCGCCGGCTCAGAGGCCGCTGAGTTCGCGCTAAGGCTGTCTTGGCTCTGGCTACAGGAGAGACGGGGTCCCAGCCGTCGTCGCCGCCGCCGCCGCCATTACCATCAGCAATAACAACAACACAATGTCAACATCCGCCCCGGGGCGGACACCTCCACCAGTGCCGCCGCCGCCGCCGCAGCAACTCAGGAAACCACAGCAACAGCCGGAGCCACCCGCAGCGGGAGCAGCCGGCTACGACATCGCGAGACTTCCTGGGAATGCGGGCGGGGGCGCGAGGGTTAGAGGGTGGGCGGGCGCGCGCAAGTGGCAGGAGCGCGCGCTCCCAGGCCACCTTCCTACCTCCGTTCGCAGCCGCCGACGACTCCTCAGGCGCGCGCTCCCGCCCGCGCTGGCCCCACCCAGCAGCTCCTCCGTCTCTAACCCCGAAGGGGACTAGTCTGCCGGCTCTAAGTGATGACCTAACTCCGAGAACCAAGTACGGAGTGTTTAGTGGAGCATACAGTTCCCCAAAGTAATCTCTAACCGAAACAAACAACTGAAAAGAAAATACTTGTTTGGAATAGAGACTTTATCGTGTATGTGATAGCCTGTTTATCTAATAACTAATTTCGCTTTTCCTCAGTTTGTTTTAGTCTGATTAGAAAGGACAGTCTGTACTTTCCCAGTTTGAGGAGCGCAGTCCCGACACACTTCAAGCATTTTTGTCTAAATTCAAACATCTTGTGCCATCATCCCCTTAAATATAGTCCAATTTGTGAAGCCCAAGGATCCTGCTTAATTTCAAGAAAGGTCACCATTATCATGCCATGAAACAAAATTGATAAATTCTCTAGATTCCAGATTAGAAATGTGCTGTTTCTTGTCCCAATGTCTTCCCCAACATAACCCATTTTCTTCCTTAAAACTTAGTGAATCTCCTTTCCTATTTATTATCACCCCACCTCCCGAGCAACGTTTGATGAATTGGGCTTCCCTGCTTAGACCACTGGTGAAGAAAGGTCTGAAGTTCCAGAACCCGGGGCATATAAATAGTATAGGGACAGAAGTGGGTTCCTGAGGAAAGAGTCCT
This sequence comes from Tamandua tetradactyla, assembly GCF_023851605.1. Classification (NCBI taxonomy): domain Eukaryota; kingdom Metazoa; phylum Chordata; class Mammalia; order Pilosa; family Myrmecophagidae; genus Tamandua; species Tamandua tetradactyla. The sequence continues at coordinate 54,314,549 of NC_135345.1, forward strand.
GGGTAGTGACGATATACCGTGGAAAGGAGGAAAGAATGATTCCACTAAATCAGGAGTGCTGGTCAGAATATTCTACAAGTACCGTGTTTATGTACAGGCCTGGGTAGTTCACTTCAGATGGACCATTGTTGGAGTTGAGAATGTGCAAAGGAGAGCAAATGAGGACGATGAAAAATGCCAAACAGACTTTACTGGGAATGATTAAAGGGAATAAGCATAAATACCAAGGAAAGAAGGAAAAACACAGTAGTTGTGTTTAATTTTGTGTATACCTCCCCAGAGGATATGTTCTCAGTTACTCTTTGAACACATATTTACTGAGTTCCAACTATGTGGCAGGCACCATGCAAACAGGTGAATGTGTATATGAAGGAGGTATAGTCCCTGCCTTCCAGAATTTTCCTTATCCTAAGGCAAGTAATTATAATCATCTGTCAAAGGCTGTCAGACCCGCATACACTGTGCTCATGGAGGCAGCTTGGTTTGGTGGTTAACAAAGGGTTTTGGAGGCTGACTGCCTGGCCTTGCATCTCAACCAAACCACTTATGATATGACCCTGAGCAAGTCACTTAATGTCTCTATTCCACATTTGTAAAATGAGGATAATAACAGTACCTACCCCCCACAGGGCTGCTGTGAAGATTAAATGACTTAATACTTGTAAATTGCTTAGAACAGTGCTGAAACACAGTAAATGCAAGTTGACATTAGGTGATCACTAAGGCCCTTTCTGGCTCCTTGACTCTTTGAGGAGGATCACAATTTTTACCTTCTCTGCTTATAAAGCACATATGTAATATATCATTTAATATTCACCGAGAACCTGTGAAGTAAGCAAGGAGGATGTAATTTATCACTTAGTTTCAGAGATGCTCTGTAACTTTCCCATGGCCACATGGCTATTTAATGGTCAAACTCAGGGCTTCAACTCCAACACATTGGGTAGGCCATGCTTCTGAATTTCCTTCTTGGTAGGAGCCAGGAAACCAGTGACTACACCAGCAGCTGCAAAAGGAAACAAGAGGCAGGAAGATCAGCATGTTCCCAGCTGTAGCCCACATCCCCTGTGCTGTGGCTGTGAATTCACCTTTCTGTAGAAACAGTGGTCACCATAATAGGTTGATGCCTCAAAGTATCAAAGTTATCACATAGCTGACATAGAGGGAGAGGAAGGGTAGAGGAAGTCATGCACAGTTCCTTACATATCACACAACTTCCAGTTCTGACTTCAGAGAAGGAACTCAATAAATGTCATCCCAATTGAGATATATCATTATTAGTACTATTTCCAGAATATCATAAGTTAATGAATCCTCAGAGGATTGTAAGAACCTCACCCTTGCCTTAACACTGCTTCTATGTGGGAGAAATGTTCTTACTCTAAAATCTATTCAACAGAGAAAACTTTGTTAACTCCCACTACCTGGATATAAGGTGGGGACTACCTTATTTTTGCTCTTTCTATTTTGTTCTTCTTTTTCCTGCTATGAAAAACCTGTCAGATCCAGCAAGAAGGTGTGGACCTAGGAACAAAGCCAAGAAAGTGAGAGAAGATGAGTCAACTATTTCCCAGATGATAGTTGATATCATAATCCCAAACTCCTCCCCAGGCCCTCCAGGGTCCAGTTTCCTGCCAAACTCCTTCCCCCAATCACAAATTTGGGATGAACCACCATTTTCAGTATCTTTTCCCTCTTTCGGGTGCTCTCCTGCTTCCTCCCTCTATGTCTAGCATAAACTACTTCCCATTTGACTTCCCCTTTATACCCCTGCCTCACACATTGTCACATCTACCTTCTTACCAAATGACTCAAAACTAAACAGGATAATTCCTCAAGAGCCCCATTAATTGCTTTTAAGGCAATTATTCCTCAGTTTGAAAACATCCAAGTTCTGCCACTGTCTAGCTGAGTAACCTTGGACAATTTCAACACACTAAGCCTTCTTTTCCTCACCCTAAAATGGAACCTATGTCATGGGTTAGTTATGAAGATCAAGTGAGATCATGTAGGTGATTCTTCATTCATTTATTCATTAAACAAGTATGCACTGAATGATTTCCATGTGCCACACACAGCGCCAGGCACCAGAGATTTAGCAGTAAGACAATCCCTGTCTTCATGGAGCAGAAAGTCCATTGAGAAGGATTGACAGGTCATTACAAAAATAACTAATTAGAATTGTGATCAGTCCTGGGAAGAAGTGCAGGAGTCCATAAGAGTAGTTAATAGACCTAACCCACCCTGATAAATCAGGAGTTCTTCTCTGGAGAAATGACATTTCAGCTGATGAGCTGAGGTTAGCTAAGCAAAGGCACACAGTGGAGAAGTAAAGAGAAGAGAGGAGAGTGTCCCAGGCAGTGGGAACAGTATTCCAAAGACCTGAGGCAGAAAAGAGCAGGGCCCAATGAAGTACAAACCAAGGTCAGTATGGCAGGATCATAGTGAGGAAGGCAAAACCAGGCTTGAGATGGGGTTGGAGGGTTTGGCAGAACCTTGAAGGCTTTAGTAAAAAGTCTGAAGTTCATCTTAAAAATAAAGGAGATACACTGAGTATTGGAGGCAAAGATTTGAAATACCTATCAGATAGGCATTTCAAAATCTCCAAATGGGAGAACAGTGGTTCATCGTATCCAGCATGCATCTCCCTTTCTGAAAACAGCACACCACACACTCCAATTTTCTTCTAGGTAAATCATATCTCCCCCACCCTCAGTACACATGGTTGGGTTAAGCTGGCAATATCCCCAGTTTCATGGGTGGGCATGTGACCTAGAGCTGACCAATCAGAGAGCACAGGATGCCCTAAAGCACAGTGATTGCATACATGATTTTGACAGAACTAATGATATTCAAATTCCAGGATTTTCCTAATAGAACTATTAGGATGTTTCAGTTTGCTAAAGCTACCGGAATGCAATATGCCAGAAATGGATTGACTTTTACAAAAGGGATTTATTTGATTATAAATTTACAGTTATAAGGCCATGAAAATGTCCAAATTAAGGGATCAAGAGAATATACCTTCTTGGAGGAAAGGTGGCTGGCATCCGGGGTTCCTCTGTCATGGGAATGTACATGAAGACATCTGCTCATTCTTCTCTCCCAGCTTCTGATTTCCAAATGGCTCCTTCAGCTCCTAAGGGATCTTTTTACTTCTGCCCGGTGTGTTTTCTTTCTTAGCTTCTCTAAACTCTCCCGGCTTTCTTAAAGGACTCCAGCAAGTGGATTAAGACCCACCTTTAAAGGGCAGGGTCACATCTCCATGGAAATAACTTAATCAAAAGGTCCTACCCAACAATAGGTCTGTCCCCACAAGATTGGATTAAAAGAACATTAGCTTTTCGGGGGTACATAACAGATTCAAGCCAGCACATGGGAAGAAAAAATTCAATTTTTCTGTGGCTCTACTAGCAACTCTCTTTTCCCTGAAATGGTAGAAACTGTCCAAGCATGATGCCAACCCCAAGAAAAGCAGCACAAAGAGATAAGCAAACACGACTTGACCCAGATGGCAACATGTAAGTCCCAGAGTTCAGCCACATCTAAAGATCTCCCAGATTTGTAGGTGAGTCTGATGAATTGAGTTTAGGGAATGAGAGACACTCAAGTAGAGATGTCCAGGAGAACATAGATAGATAAGCAGTAGATAGATAGATAGATAGATAGATAGATAGATAGATAGATAGATAGATAGATAGACAGACAGACAGACAGACAGGTGGGCAGATACATGAATGAACACAAAAGACAGGAAGAGAGAGAGAGAGAGAGAGAGAGAGAGAGAGAGAGAGAGAGAGAGAGAGAGAGAGACAAAGATCTATCCAGGACTCAAAAGAGTAGTCTTCACAGGAAATAAATACATTTGGGATCCATCCACTTAGTTATAAGAATGACCAAGACGTCTCAAAAGCCACATAAGGGGCTACAGTGGCTCAGTAGGCTGAGTTCTCACCTGCCATGCCAGAGACCCGGGTTTGCATGAGGCCTGCCCATGCAAAAAAAAAGGCACATAAGAAGACCTTGGATGAAGAAATGTCAATAACTAGGGGTGGCTAGAATAGGAACAATTGACAAAGGAGACTGAGAGGGAGTAGCCGAAGTGGCACAGATGAGAGAGTGTGGCAGTACAGAAGCCAAAAGCAGAGAAAAGTAAAAGAAGGTTCTAATAATCTTCCACTGGGATGCTGCAGAGATGGCCAAGGTGGAAAACAAATGGTGCCCATTGCATTTAGGAGATTAGCAAACACTAATCAATTTCTACAACAGCAACTTGACAGAGCCAAACACAGAACCCCTTGATTCTATAAATTCATAGAAAACCCTAGAATAAATATAATCATTTAAAAATAGTCATATGGAAAGCATAATTCCCTATTCTTTAAGTGTGAGGTATATATAGTGTCTTCCTTCCAAAGAGTTCATTATGGAAAAGGGGAGGAAACTTTACAAGCACTACTTCAGCCAGGTAATCAAGGTCAACGTCCACAGTCATAAATCCTATTGCTAATATATATGCTTGATAAGCTCTCATGAAAATCTCACTTTACCTCTCTGATCTCTTTCCCCAAAACCCATAACCTCAGTCTAACTGTGAAAAAAACATCAGACAAATTCCAGTAGAGATGCATACAACAAAATGCTTGACTAAGATTTCTCAAGACCATCAAGGTCATCAAAAACAAGAGAATCCTGAAAAACTGTCACAGCCAAGAGGAGCCTACAGAGACGCTAAATGCAATGTGGTATCCTGGTTGAGGATCATGGAGAAGAAAAAAAAGAGCATAAGGTATAAACCAAGAGAATCTAAATAAACTGCGAATTTTAGTTAATAATAATGCATCAATATTGGTTTATTAATTGTAGCAAATGCACCATAAGATGATAATAATAAGGAAAACTGTGTGCATGGTTATATAGGAACTCTATGTGCTATCTTCTTGACTGTTATATAAATCTAAATCTGCTTGAAAAAAATACAGCCTATTAAAAAACGGTAATATAATACATAAGTTCAAAAAAGAGGAGAAATTCCTTAGTTCTAGTAACAAAAATGAAGGTTAAAGCTTGAGAGATAGGCTCATGGGCTACCTCTCAGCCTACATTGATCACTAAAAAAATCTTTTTGACCTAAAATTTTCAGGGTTTTCCCAACCTTGGAACTTGTGGTGCCCAGAGTAGAAGTAATGGAAAATAGCTTTGCTGCTCCAGTGCCTGGGCCTAAGGAAAATGTTGTGCACAATTCAACTTTGGGAAAGGCCTTTGTGGCACAACAGAGATCCTTTTCTGCATCCATAGTCATCTCTATGGCTGTGGTAACTGAGGGAGATTATCTAAATTTGAGTGGGAGCTTCCTGAGGGAAGAACCCATTTTGTTTGAGGAAAAAATTGCAAATGCACTTAGTGTACCAAGCACTGTTCTAAGCACTTTGCACATATTAACACATTTGCCCTCACAAATAACCCCACAATATAAGTACCATTTTCATCTCTGTTTCATACATGCACAAATTGAGACACAAAGCAGTTAGGTAACTTGGCCCAAGGTCACACAACCAGGAAGGGACAGAGCCAGGACTTGAGCCTAAGCAGTATGCTTCCTGAGCCCAAAATCTTACAACTGAGTGATCTAAAACTCCAGTACTTATAACAGTGATTCACATATAGTCAGTACACAACAAACAGAAATAAATGGATACATGAATGAAATCATCCTGTTTTCATTTTTTCTACATCATTTCACACCATGTATACATATTTAGTTCAAAGTCTGCCTCCAAATATTTTTATAATAAGTGTATAAAATCTATGTGCACTCTCTTAGGTTACCCTAGAATAATATCAACATTGCAACTCTTCTGATTTCAAACAATACAAGGTGTGCTGGATTCTCCTTAGTACCATCTTTTAAATCCACAAAGTTAGGTAACTGGGCCTGGAGAAATCTGTCCTAGAATAATAGGTTCACAAAACCAGAACGGAACTACAAAAATCACCTATCTGATCCACTGTGACCCTCAAAACCATGCTGCAGCCTAAATCATGTGGTGCTTTCTTCTCTAACTGAACACCTCTGATGACTATATTTAAATATGTATAGCAGATTGAGAATATAAAAATATTATATTCTTCCATGGTCCTAGAAGACTGGGTACTTAAAGGTCTGGGACTATGTTTGGCTATTTTTGCATTCTATGTCCTTGGATACCAGTTGGTATTCAAGAGACATTCGATAAATCTTCAACTGTTAGTTCTAGTGCCTATCTCTGGGGAGCCACAAAATAAATCCACTTCTTCTTCTGTGTGACAGTCCTTGAAATATGAGATGACCCCACCCAAAAGCTTTTCTCATTGAGCTAAAGATAATCATTTACTTCAACTTTTTTCCTCCATGAAGTTAGTTTCAAGTTCCCTCCTTTCTGTGGAGGCTTTCTTGGACTCTGATCAGCCTTTGTTTGATCAGTAGACCTTCTTAACATTTAAGGCCCAGAACCATACATAGTTGTGATGTGATTAATGAGATAACCAGCCTCCAAGACAGCCCCTAATGAGCCTCATTGTCTGGTACTCATGGCCTCATGTAGTCCCCTCACATAGAATACAGTTGATCTGTGTGATAGGATTTGAGAAAGTAACAGTATGTGACTTTTGAGGCTAGGTTATAAAAGTTATTATAGAGTCCTCCTTATCCTCTTTAATCACTCCCTCTAGGGGTAGTCAGCAGCCATGTTGGAGGACACTCAAAAAGCTTGATAGGGAAGTCTACATGAAGAGAAACTGAAGCCTGCTTCCACCCACAGGTGTGTGCCATCTTGGAAGTGGCCCTTCCATCCCCAGTCAAGCCTCCAGATAACTACAGCCCCAGCTGAGCTCTTGACCTCAACCTCTTGAGACACCCTGAGCCAGACCACCCTGCAGCTAATCCTTAACCAACAGAAACTGTGGTAGATAACAAAGCTTATTATTTAAGCCACTAAGTTTTGGGGTAACTTTTTATGTAGCAATAGATTACTATTACAAACAGGGCAGAAAAAAAAGGGACTGACACTTTCTTCCTAGTCCAGTCATTATAAGAAACAGTAGGAAAAAAAAAACACAAGAAAACTAGACTGAAGTTACTGATTTCTAGCGTGTTTTGCCTTGTGTTGCTATGCCTGAGTGCAAACGTTCCTTATTATATCTTTTTAGTTGTTGCTTTGTTTTATGCCTCTATAAGATTGCTACAGTTCCATACTTAATTTATGTAGATGCTCAGTACATAACTTTTAATATATTGAATTTTACCTTTAAAGCCTGAGAAACAAAGGCAATTTTTGCTTCTGCATGAGTTTGCTGAAAATCTACTCTCTGCCCTTTTGGAACTCTCCCTGGGAGTCAATGGCCTTTTTACCCAGTGGTGTTAAGATGTTTCTATATGTCTTTGCACATGGTACAGGAAAGAGTTGGATTTAATTGTTACAGTCATGCTGGTGTTCTCACTCGATTGAGTTTAGGCAGAGGACCCAGCTTCATTTGGGAACTCAGAAGAGAACTTGTACTATCCCACTCTCCCGTACTCATCCCTCCCCCACCAGCACACACTGTCCTTGCTATGGTATTTCTTTCCTCATATCTTTTCTCTCCTTATCGTTTTTTTCTCACATCATTTTTTTCTCAATCTATCTTTTTTCATATTCTTTTCAAATTTCTTTCTTTTCTACTCTCAATAGGTAGTGTGTTTCAACTGATTAAAATCTGAATTACTTTTAAGTAGAACTAAAATTTTAAAGAGCAAATCTCTGAAGTAAGTTAACTTTAGGACTCCAATATTCAAGGTATTATGTTGCTCCGAGTGATATTAAGCACTTAAGTAGATGCATGAATAATTTTAGGCTTTGGGGGATAATCTAAGTAACTCTGCACTCAATGTATTTAAAGAAACCAATATGTCCTTTGAAGCTTTTCAGGACTATGAGGTAATCTGGAGGTACAGAAAATTAAATGCACCTTACTTACCATGAGAATAACTAAACCTGAAGAAATAAAATAGTTCAAAGTGAAGTTCTTCAGAACTCTTTCTATTATCTTTTTCTGTTGTAGTTGATTGTACCATTTGGAAGACATTTGGATATGAACATGTGTAGGAATGCAATGTCTTCATTCAGAAAAATTAAAGAAAAAATGAGACAAAGGAAAAAAAACAGCTATTAAAAAGTAGAAATAATATTCATATCAATGTTTACACAGTGCTGAATACTTTACAAAACATTTTCACCTCCAAGTCTCATCTGGCCTTAGCAGCACCCCAGTGAAGTAAACTGAGGGATGTTACTCCCAGTCGATCAAGTTCAGAGGAAACTCAAATTGAATTACTTACTCAAGTTCAAACGGTTCCTAAAAGGCTGGAAAACAACTAAGACCTCAGACTCCTAGTGCTTCTGTGGGTAAATGTTTCCACTATTAGAAAGAAAAGATCAGAAAGAGAAAATGTAAACTTAATGAGAAAATGGGCTAATAGTTTAACTCAGTATAATAAGGAATCGCTTGGTAGTTATAAAAAAAAAAGTTCATATACTTCCCCAAACACTTACTCCACAGCACTATTTAAGTAAATGGTGAAACTAGGGTGACCCAACACTTGTTGTCCTCATCAGTGGAGCTAATTATAGTACTCATTGCATACAGTTGGGAGGATTTAATGATACAATACATATAAAGCATGATAAGTATGCAGTAAGTCTTAGTTGTTATTGTTGATGTCATTTCAATCAGGTAGAACAGAATAAAGAGTATTAAATATGAGTTTCAGTCTGCATTATGATCAGCCAACTCAATTATGTTCCTTCAATTCTCTTATCTAGAGAATGAAGACGATATTTTCTTCTCGTTGCCTCCTTCACAGAAACAATTCACCATGCCACATCATGTTCTGAATGCCTACAAAGCTCTGTAGAAATACAAGAACATGCCACAAACATTTCTCTCTTCTAGTCTTCCGCTCTCCTTGCCATTCTGAGCAAAGCCATAATGTGGGGCAGTGGAAAGAGTATCTGAGTAATCATCCATTCAGACCTACACAGTTGCCTAGCAACTGTGAGAATTCAATGGCTGAACTGGAAAGAACAGCCAACTTGACTTTTTTTGTTTTCCAAGATTCAAATGAACAGCTCACATTATCTACAAGAGGTTCATTGAGGTGGCAATGCATGTATCATTTAAGGAATGGACGGTTTATTTTGCTGTGGATTAGCATAAGGATTAGCGAAGCCATTGCAGCTGCTCTCACCTTGGATGTGACCCTACTTTGGCCCAGAAATCCTGCTCTGCTAGCAGTTCTGTTCACTCCTTGTAACTTCATTCCCATAACAGCCCTCCTACTACCCCATTGCCAACCATAAGGATCTATTGTTTAAGGGCAGGTCACCTGAGCAGGTGTTCATTCTTGTTAGCATCACACAGCAGCAGGTCATCCGTGACTAAATCAGGTACCATTCAGACCAACCTACACCCTTTGGCATCAACATGTGGTTCTATCCTGACCTGCCTGATTTGAGATGGTTTAGGAATGATATAACTTGGCAAATGATCCTAAATCAAAACCATTTTAGATGTTAATCTCAAATCAATTATGGGTGATGCCAGTCAACTCATGAATGTAATGCTTTTCACGTGTCTATTCTGCAATTAGTGCCCACTCATAGAGGTTTTTTCAGATTACTGAAAAGAGTTTACAAACTCTAGGTAGCTCAGGAACCTGCCATCACACACAATTCACATGCCATTTTGATAAATACCATTGCCAAACGGTCAGATAGTACTTTATGTTCTCTTTCCAAGGATGATCAAAATAACATTTTGGTGGTCATATTGAGCCGAGCAGCAGTTCAGGCAGATTAATTGAATCAGATTAGGCTCAGGCCATCAGGGAGTGGTCCTTCAATCCTTTTTAATCCCTCTTTTGTTTCTGGACCACAATTTAAATAATATAGGAACAACTTTAAAAATAAAGCTGAATTATATTTGCTGTATTAAGCCTGCCTTTCATTTATCTGTCCACTCAACCTTAAGGGATCGTCTTGTGATTTACAACTATCTTCACATTTTCTTACATGACATTAAATTATATAGCCCCCCAAAAATCTTACTGTATACTTTTTCTTCCAGATTAGTGTTAAAACTTCCAGAAAATTGACCATTTATCCCTACCTTTTGTATTCTTCCATCTTTTCTTTATTTCTATCTCCTGGCATGTATTCTTTTTTCCTTTGACTATACTCATAGTGTACTTTTTTCTTTCTTTTCTTTTCCTTTCCTATTATTTTAAAGGTATTTTAATCACTCACTTGAAAAACTGTGTTAAAAACTTAAATCACACACCATTTTTGAAGACTAGCATTTAAGGAAATTTCTTTGTACTTAGACCTTATAGCAGTAGGTAAAAATATTTCTTACAAATGGGAAAGAACTTGGGTAAAGTGATGCATATTTTATCCTCTCTGGGACATCAGTTAATAGCTACCAATTGTTAAAATCAGCATTTTTTGGTGTCGATTTCTATGCTTTTAGTTGCAATTAAAAAAATTCAGTTCAAATTGGCTCAATAAATAAAGGCATTTATTGTCTTCACTGACAGTTAAAGTCTAGAAGTGGAGCAGATTAGGTATAATTTGATCAGGCCTCCAGGTCCATTTCTTAGTCATTGCCTGGGCTCTGTTTATATCCCTCATCTTTGCAAAATGGCTGCAGCAGATCCAGGCCTCACATTTACACATTACACTCTTCAGAGATAGAGAGAGCAGATCGGTCTCCTTGAATTCTCCCTCCGACTCACTCCCACAGCCCAACAAATACTCTGAGAGTTGCTCTTGGGATTGTGATAGGTTGAATTATGTTCCCCAGAAGAAAACATGTTCTTAATCTTAAGCCACTCCTGTGGGTGTTAATCTATTTTAAATAGGAACTTTTGAAGATGCTATTTTCAATTATGTGGGGCCCAACTGAATAAAGTTAGGCTTTAATCTGATTACTGCAGGGTTATGTGGAGAAGAAAAAGCCAGAAGTCAGCAGAACCCATAAGAGAAAGGAGAGGACACTGCCATGTGATGGGAAAGCCAAAAAACTCAAGGATTGCCAGCCAGCCAGAACACTAGCCTTCTAACTTGTGAAACCTAAGCCAATAAATTCCTGATGTTAAGACAACCCATTGTGTGGTATTTATCATAGGCAGCTGGGAAACCAAGACAAGGCCCTTCTCAGGTCATGTGCCCATTATTGAGCCAATCATTAAGGAAGGAATAACATATACTGATTGGCTTACCTTAGGTCAGATGCTCCACTTCAGAGTCACAAATAATGTGGGCTTCCCAATAATTACATGGCTGAACTTTAAAACAAACAAACAAACTACGAATGCTGTAGAAGAAACAGGTTTCCATTACAAATAAATTTGCCTATCTGCCTCTTAATTTAAACACAATCTTGAAATTGGAGTAGACTTCAAACGTGGAGATTAAGCCTTAAGAAGAGACCAACCCAATGAGATATATTATCCCCAAACTTAATTTAAGAAACTGTTAGAAGATAAGCCCCATTAGGAGAAAACTTGATCTGTTTTGTTCACCACTTTTCCTTAGTGTTTGAAGACTGCTTGACAAATAATAAGCACTCAATAAAATATTTGTTGAATTAATAAAAGAACTACTTTCTAATAAGGTCCTTTTATCTGAACTTTGGCAAGGTTTGTTCTCAAAGAGGAGGGAGGAATCATTAAGCTCTAAGTATGCACAATGCCCACAGATACTTTCTGAGGAAATGGGCATGAGGAGGAAAGATTTTTGGTATAGCCATACCCAAAATACGCTATCTTCTGAAGGAAACTGACCATACCCATGTTCTTACAATCTAAAAGAGCTCACGTAATTATGGCACTCAGAACACAGACTTGTATAAAGAGAAAGGGAAAGAAATAAAGAAAATACTCTAAAATGTTTCTGTCTTTAGAAAACAACATGGTGCACTAGTAAGATGATGAGATGCAGAGTTTCTAAAACATGGGTTAGAATTCAAGTTCTGTTGTGTGCTAATCATATAACCTTGAGTAAATTACTTACCCTCTTTGAACTTGAGTTTCCTCATCTGTAAAATGAGATGATGTCCTCCACACTTTTATTGTAACAATTGAAATGGCAGCCAAATGTTTAGTACAGTGTCAGTTATAGCAGACACTCAATGAATGAAAGTCATTATCATTACTATTATTCTCATCATCTAAGAACTTCAGTTTGATTCTGTTACATGGTCCATTCAACTTAACCATCTCTCTAAGTGATGCTGAGGGCTAGTCTGTAAGATAGTACTCTGGAAAAATTAGGAATATAGCCTAGGAATCATAAATAACTCCTGAAAAGTTATATGCCAGGATAGTCAATGGAGAGATAAATGTACAGCTCCCATATGTGAAAACCCTAGATAATATAGGATAAGTTTTTGTTTTCACATTAGTAAGAAAAGTTTTTTGGAGAAGCTATAGTTTTGAAGAACACTTTTTTAAGACTTTTTTTATTGTATAGTATAACAAATATACAAAACAAAAAAAATAAAAAAGCAATAGTTTTTAAAGTGCTCTTCAACAAGTAGTTACAGGACAGATACCAGAATTTGTCACGGGCTACCATATGGTCCTCTCATATTTTTCTTAGTTTTGAAGAACATTTTAAGGGTTAAAAAATGAATTACTTAGAAACAGGTAGAAGTACTTGTCAGTGAGACATCTCAGATATGGTCAGATAGTTGTGTACTACACATTATAAACAGGCCTTCCTTGTTGGAGCAGAGAGACTGATGTGCAATGTAATGGGATGGGGGCAGTTAGGTTATGAAGTAACTGATGGACAATTAATAGGACCAACAAAAAAGTTACAGTTGACAATAAATAATGATACTGTATATGATCTTGTACATTAATTTACTATTTTTCCTTCCTTTTTTCATCTACACAGGAGCTCAAAGATGAATAATCTTCTCTCTGGAGGGTCATGACAGACTGTTTTAAGGCCTTCAGGAAACATAAGCAAACATCTAGTGACCTGAAGCAGGCACTTAGGATTTTGACTCAGACTGGGAATTTGAGCAATGCTTGTGGTAATATACCAGGATCAGACAGTAAACATCTGGCTGGCTTACTTGATGATTTTTTTTGTATGTGAAGTTGGCAATACGGCCCTGTGGATGTAAAGTTGAGTCAATCAGAAAGTCAAATGTCTACATGAAAAGGAAGTCTTTTCAAAAAGAAAATAAGGCAGAGTACCTGAACTCTGTATCAAAATTTCCCTACATCACTCTACTTTTATTAGCTGGGATGGGATGAGGAAAGCCAGCTTTCTAAGGGTCGGATTGGCTAAAAGAGCCCATTTTTTCTTAAATTTATTTTTTATTCTTAGTTTTTCTGCATGGGCTAGGCACCAGGAATCAAAACCAGGTCTCCAGCATGACAGTGAGAATTGTGTCACTGAGCCACCATCCCACCACCCTAAAAGAGATCTTTTTAAACTCTAATCCATATTCATGCCAATTCTTTGTAACCCTAATCCCATTTTTACAACAAACAGCGTTTCAACCTAGACTTGGTTTCCCAAGGTTACTCCAGTACCAATGCCAAGCGGTAAATACTTGATTACTCCTACATGACTGACAAAGAGATTAAATAGTTCCTGAGAGCAGGGAAGTTAGACTGGAACAAAGGCACATTCAGCAAGTGTATTAAATCCTATAGCTAACTACTATTATCCTTTTTTCTTTTTTCTTTTGTATGGGCAGTCTCCAGGAATCGAACCCAGGTCTCTAGCACAGCAGGTGAGAATTCTGGCTGAGCTACCATTGCCCGCCCCTGAGGCTTCTTTTGACCACCAGTCTAACTATCACCCAACCCTGGGCAATTTTATTTTATTGTATTGCTTCAATTATCATATATAGTTTAAGTACTATAGGCTGATACCATTTTTATTTCCAGTATCAATTTCTCTCAAGTTCAGATCCTTATTTCCAACTCCTACCATACACTAAGAAATGTCCCACTGACTATTCTAACAGCACTTAAAACTCAAAATGCTTAAAATCAAACATTTTTCTTCTTTCTCTCCCAATAACTTTATCCACAGGCCTATCTGAAACAATGAAAAACTCCTTACACTACATCTGTAACCACTGTATTTATTAGCAACATTAACGCAGACACCTGAACTAGAAATCAAGCTCACCGCTGACTCATTTCTCTTTCTGTACCCCCATTCCATCCCATCTAATAAGTAATCAAAGCCTGTTGGTGCTACTTTCCAAATAGTCTTGAACTTATCCTCTCCTCTCCATTCCCACCACTGATTAATAAAGCTCTCATCATCGCAAGTCAGGACTTTTGCATTAGACTCTACCTGCTTCTGGTTTCTCTCTCTTCCTATCCATCCTTTATAACGATTACAAGATAATCATTTCACTTTTCTGTGTCTTTCAAAAGCTATCCATCTAATATGGTAGATTTTTTTCATAATCTCTTATCTGACACTGCAACCCTTTGCTTTCTGCTGCTAAGCAGCCCTCTCTGCTTCTCTCTCCTGCATGCATTTACTTCCACCAACATGCTGCACACTCATGCCTCTGGGCTTGTGCTCAGTAATAGTCCTTTGGCCTTAAAGTCTCTTCCCCTGCTTTTTGTTTGTTTGTTTTGTTGTTTTTTAATCCAAGCATATCCTGTAAATCATGCAAGGCATAGTTACAAAGTCCCCGAGGCCTGGAGAAAAGAACAGCTCTCCCCACTGAGGTTTCATCTATCATCGCATTCCACTTATTACACACTTATTGGCTGTGACTAAGTTCTAGTCACCTTGGTAAACCTAGCACCTAACACATCATAACAGTCAGTAAATAATGGTGAATTAAATGGAATTAAATTTCAATAGCAGCTGTATTTCAATTTCTAGAAGTTCCTCTAACAATATCATCCAGGCCTTATATCTTAAAGTAGTCATAATTCTGATATGTTTTATCCTTAGTTGACAACTAAATACACCAAGAGTCCTGTCCTGGTAGGTGATCATTCTCTAATTAATACAAAAAGATATTGTAACAATTATTAGGCATATTGTTTAAAATTCCATTAACTTGTCTGATCTCAAAAAAGGACAGGTAAACACTTCTCTCCAGAGCCTCAAAGATGCAGTTAACCTTGGATACTAGTGTTCCTTTCCCAACTATCCTTGTTGCATTCATAATGAATTCATTGTTGGCTCTGTTGCTTTAGACCACCTGGAACAGAAAAATATCCTAGAACCAACATATGAATTAAATTTTAAACAGAGATGGCATGGGGTATAAAGTGTGGAAAACCAAACATTACAATAATATTTCAATAAAAATTAAACTGTTCTTTTCCTTTCTTGTCTCAAAAAAATGTTTAAATGCTATATTTTCCCCACTCACATAAAAAAGTAATTTATGCCATTCGAATGATAACAAAGAAGTAAAACTTGTCATTTTCTTTTACTACATGTGAACATCCTCAAGGAAAAAAATATTGTCTTTAAAAACTTACTCAGAATCAGCAATTTTATACTTGCAGGTACCTTCTGAATTATATTACTTTTAAAACTATTTTTGTAGTTCAATATGATAAATTCTTGCTCTAATAACAGTTAATGATTAATGATTATTGCGACACCAATGATCTTATAAGGGGATGTCAACTTTGCTAACTATCCCAGAAGACAATAGTGCTGTGTGTGTGCAGAGAATAGTAAAATTGTCTTGCTCAATCAGTTTGCAGTCAAGTGAGCTCATCAGCTAAATCTGACAGACTGACAGAGAACCCAAACATGAGGAAGGAACAGTAATATACTGACTAAGACAGTTTATTGGTTTATTCAGAGCAGTCAGTCAAGGGAGGGCATCGAGCCAAGTCCAGACATTCAGGCCAGACTCCAAATGAGCTCTAGCTAGCAAGACATCTCTTTTTTTCAACCCAGTGTAAATGATAAAAACAAGAGGATGTGACTATTGCGGTATGTTCCCCAAGTACCACTCATTTAGCTGGATTTTGAGCAGCTACGTAACCAAAAGCCAGTTCTAAGCCCGTTTCCCAAGGCCAAGAAACAGGAAAACCCACAGTTAGCCCAGTAACCTGTTAGTTTTCCTCATTTTGCCAAGAGTTCTAGAAATAGAGGTCTCCTCTCCCACCAAAAAAATGAACTCTGATTGAGATTCTACTTCTGGATCTGATTTGTGTTGGTCCTTTAATCTTTCAATATTTAATTGTGGCAATAATGTTTGTTTATTTTTGAAGTCCTATCTTGCTTATTTAATTGTGCAGATCCAAAGACATTACATATTTAAGAGTCTTTGTAAACTCCAAAGTACTGTATAGAGGTAAGGTACAGTGTGATTAGATATCTACCTAGAGACTTTCTTCTTCCCTCACCAATTATTGATTAAGGGCCTCCTGTATCAGGCACACTGTTCTCAGTGACCCCAAAATAAAAAGTCTTTGTCCTCCAAAAGGTTTCATTCCAACAGGGAGATTCAGAAAATAAACATTCAAGTTAATTCATTAGATAGTAAACTAGAAAATGTTAAGTGCTGTGGGGAAAAATATATATAGCAGGGGAAGGAGGTTGGGAGTGCAGAGAACCCTGGGGTTGGGGTGGGGGTCTGATATTTTTAAAAGAGTGAGAAAGTAACATTTGAGCCAAAACCTGAAGGTGAGGAAGAGAGACTTCTTCTCCTGAAAGAGGTCTCAGAAGAGGGGAAAGTCAGTGCAGAAAAGAACCAAACCAGCAAGGAAGCACAGTGAGCAGTTAATGAAAGAGGTCAGAGACGCAGCTACGGACTGAATCACCCAAGGCCTTTTGGCCATTGTAAGGCCTTTGGGGCTCATACTTTGACCTGATCTGACTTACATCTTTGGAGGATCCTTCTGATTGCTGAGTTGAGAATGGACTGTAGAGGCAAGTTTGGAAAGCAGTCCAGTCGGAAGGCTGTGCAAGAGGCTAGCCTGGTGATCGCTTGGACCAGGATGATGGTGGTGGGCTTTAGAGAAGTGGTCAATTCCTGCATATGTCTGAAGGCAGAGCCATCAGGGATTCCTGATAGATTAAATGTACAGAGTGAGAGAAAAAGAAAGAGGGGAGTTGAAGAAGATTCCAAGGGTTTGGGCCTGAGTCACCAGAAGACAGAGTTGCCAGCAACAGAGATATGCTGGTATGGCAACTCCTAGTTGCCACTGCATCTTCCTTCAAGTGTGAAACGGACAGTAGAGGGGAAAAACTGAGATGATCCTACTTGGTGACTACTAGGAGGAAGTGACATGCCACTTATTTTTCTGGATCTCAGTCTCTCTGGCTGTAAATTAGATGGGTCAGTAAGTAATGGTGAAATCCCTTTCCAGTGCTTAAATTCAAGAGCCTATATGCTGCAACCAATTCTCATACTTCTCAAAATTTCTTAATTTTTTAAATGAAATAACGCTTCACGAACTTGCATATCATGCTTGCATAGGGACCATACTAATCTTCTCTGTGTCGTTCAAATTTTAGCACGTGTACAACTGAAGCAAGCACTCAAGGTTTCTTTTTGATACATTTTTCTTGAAAATAAATTCTTAAGAAGGAAATTCAGTCTTTAAATTAAATTTTAATTATTTTCAATTAAAAATTATTTTTGTAAATTTAGTTTAAATGTGAAAAAAAAATCTTTGTAAGACAGGCTTCTTTTTTTGAGGTATGTCCTGCAATTGTTGACACAGTGCCCTCCTGCAGGGAGGTACAGAGCTGATCAGGAAACATATTTCCTATGTTTTTTTTAACTGGAAGTTTTGCTCACGAGGTTAAATTACAGCACCCTTTTGAACCACTAAGAAAATGTTACCTTTCATTTTAATGAGTTAAATGAGTTAATTATGAGTTAACTAGAAATACTTCTAAGACTAAAAAAAAAAAGAATATTTGGCTCCTGTGAGTTCTTGCTGCCTTCCCCTTGATAACAGCTTTATTGACAGCACTGGTTCAGGCGGAAAAGAAGTCACTAGCAAAGGATGAAGACAGAGCACCTGGTATACCAGCCTGATGTCAGAGAGGAATGCAAAAATAAATTATGTACAAATAATTTAATTTAAATCCATAGATAATCTCAAACATTGGAATCCACAAACACAATCCCCTTCCCCATTAAATTCCATCAGCGGTGGGTAAAGATGATGATGATAATGATAACATGAATAGCTTATATGTAGTGAGTGCTAACTATGCACCAGCCATTGTGCCAAGAGTTGCCATGGCATAACTCATTTAATTTAATGCTCACAACAACCCCATTGTCAATGAGAGGGGGGTTTCACACCCAGAAGAGTGAAAGTGTTGAGGCTGGGGTGCAGGTAGAATGGATTTGCCCTTATCTCAACGTAGTATCTCAGTTCCATTATTGTTTTGTAAACTCCTGCATGCTCCTCTGCTTGAGAGCAGAAGGTAAAATTTGTTTTTATCACCAGCATTTTGCAAAGAGGTGACTCATGAACAGAAGAATGGGTGGAAGCTCTGCGATGATCGAGACCTAGACTACTTTCTTTTCCTGGTTCCTAAAGCAGAGCCTAGCACACGGTAAGCTTGCCATAGATGGAGCTGAATTAATGGACTGAAAGATGATATACACATGGGTGAGGAAAAATGGGGGTAGGTGAAAGGGTGGACCTCGAGGCGATGCTCCCAGAGCCTCTGCTCAGCACATGGGTTTGGACAGGAGAAACCCCCCACCCCTACCCCCGCAGTTTTCAGGGCTGGACCCTACCTGAGCGAGCTCAGCTACCGGGGTAGGTCTCCCAGCCCGCCTGCCAGTGGCCGGAGTGCTCAGGAAAGAGGCGGGGAGCGCGGTACCGCGCCCCACTCACGCGGCCTCTCTTGCAGAGAAACGTGACACAAACACCTTCACTCCTGCATTTTCTCTGACACCCTCTCATACTCTCTTCACACATATTCTCGCGCGCACACGTGTTCTTACACATCCATGGACAGCCTCATACATAGGGAAGCACACGCTCTTCCCTTTCTCACATACATTCGCACGTCCACACACACGCTCGACCACGCATACATCCTAATACAGTCTCTCCTATTCACGTATTCATATATCCACACATTCATATATTCGCACACACAATCACACCCCCTAAACTAACACACCTGCAGTTTCACCCACACACTCACATACATACATGCACACGTTCCCACTCATAGTCACACTTCCCCTTTCCACACACTTGCGGACACATACACCTGGTCACACACGCTCACATACACACATTCTCACACAAGCGCTTGCACGCACACACACAATCCAAGTTTCTTTTACACTCACGCCTACGCATGCGCAGCTTTCGCGGGAGAACGCTTTGCCCAGCGAAGACACGGTTGTGTTTGGTATTTGGGGGCGCTCATGGGGGTGTTTTCAGGCTATGTACTCAGTGCAATCGTTTAGATTCGCCTCGTTTTCCAGCGACAGACATGTGAGCCAGGTACAGGGGAAACCGAGACACGGAGACACGAGTAAGGGTTGCAGTTCCAGCCGTGTAGGGTAGAGAGCTCTGGGAAGCAGCAGACACGCTAAGAGCTCTCTGCACAGCCTATTTACTTCCATTTGGGATCTAGCTAGCGCCCTTCAGTTTGTGTTTTCCTCGTACTAGCCTTGACGCTGGGTGGGGTGAGTTGGGGGGCGGACCCCAGTGGGACATAAAGCAGGAAGCTGGGGGCAAGGATAAAAGGGGATCGGGGTCTTAGTATCAGAAAGACCTGCGTTTGGATCCTCCCTCTGCCACTTCCAAGGTTTGCGAGAACTTGAAAAAATCGCATAGCCTCCCCGAGTCTCAGTTTATCTATCTGTAAAAGGAGGACCCGGTCATTCAACACATATTTATTGTGCTCCTGGTATATGCCAGCTCTGAATAAGACGTTTGGCCTTCGCTGATGAATAAACAAAAGAGACCTGGTTTCTGCGGCTGTGCAGTTTACCGTCAAGTGAGGTAGGTACCCAGCCAGCAGAGCTCTATTTTGATGATGATGAGAGCTTTTGAAGGAAAGGGATAGAGTATTGCTCTCATCCATGCCAAATGTTTTCCATTGCTTACTATCCTCATCCCAATTCTAGTCCATACCCTTTCTGCCATATGGCCACACTAGACTTGCCTTTGTAATCTTAAATATATAGGAAAACCACACTAATCAAGAGTAGACAAATAACAAATAGGTAAAAATAAGAATATCCACCAGGCAGGGGTATTGTGAAGAAAAAAAAAAAAGATCAACTGAAGGTTTAACCCATGCCTGATGCATAGTAGGTGTTATTAGGAGATAGATTTCCTACGACTAAGTTTCCAGCCTCTACATCGGACAGCATCCATGCTAGGCAATCCTTAATTTCTCACAAGGACCTGGCTGGAACTGGGGATTCTCCTCCTTTCACAGAGGCAGAAACTGCAACTCTTCTACCATTCTCCCTCCTTTTGGTTCTTGCAATGGGCCAATAGAAACTATGGGCTCTGGTATCCCCAGGGAGACCATCCCTCCCCCTTTCCCAGGCCTACACCCCATCATCCTGTAGGTCTCTGCTTAAGTGTCCCTTCAGGTTTCAATTTTGCCTACCTCCAGAGCCACTTGCACTTTACTGTCATATTCACACATCCTTTCGTAATTCAGCAACCCTGAGTTGACTCATTGATTCGTTTAAAAGTACAAGAAACTCCCAGAGGGCAGGTCTTGTGCATCAGAATTCCCTGACGTGGGGTCTGGCACAAAGTAGCCTTTCAATACATACTTTTAGCAAATGACTGAATGAGGCTGAGAGAGGTTAAATTACTTGCTTCAGGCTCCAGGATGGGCAGGGCTGGGGGTAGGATTTATCAGTTATTTCTCAGCCTTCAAGCAGGTCACAGCCCCATAGTGAATTTGTAATCATATTCAGATGCTCTGGCACACCAAATTGATTAAGTTGGAATCTCTAGGGGTAGGGACTGGTCATCATATTTTGTTAAGATCTTGAGGTGATGATTTTTGTTTACCATCAAAGTTGAAAGTTAGAAAGGTCAGATTATTAAAAAGTGTAAAAAGTTCATTGTCTTTTTGGTAACACTGTTTTAAACAAGTTATATATCCTCTGTCCCCCCAAACTAAACAGCTATTTTGACCCAAAGCCTTTAGCAAATGTAGGCCAAGGGAAATGGGGAATTAGATTAGTGTGAACAATTCAGTCCTTCCCCCCACCCCCTCCTCATAGGAAAACCACGCTCTCCGAGAAAGGTAGTAAAAAGCATTGGTAAGCACTAGCGGAACTGGAGAGGAAGGGAGGTGGAGCATTTGCTTCAATTATCTGGATAATTGTTCCCCACCTCAAGCCATTGTTCCTGAAATGAAACAATATTCTATTCGATACAGTTTCTGCCTTTTCAGGCGTGCCCCCTGCGGCGCCCAGCACACGCTGGGCACAGAATAGGCACTCAATAAATTTTAATCTGATGACAGAGGAGTGCTTTGAGGATGGGGGAGGGATGCCTTGCTAAGATTGAGGATTTAGGGGTGGGCGAGTATTAACCAAAGAGAAGTGGGGAGCAGAGGGGCTGTGGGAGCGGGATTTGGTGCCATCAAAACTCTGCTTAAGGTTCCAGAGACTGGACCTTTTCTGAAATTCAGAACCACAATCCTCAGTCCTCTCCGCAGCAGCCTGTCCCTCATTCTTCTCTGATGGTTGCTCCTGCAAAGAGCAGAAAGGCGAATTCAAGTTTCTCAAAGGCCCATTCGCTTTTTAATAAACACGAGGGAGAAGCAAGATCATATTTGGATGTTGGGTGAGCATAGGAACTACAGCCTGCCCCCTCTCCTCAATGCCTCGCCGGGCCTTGCATTAAAAGTAACAATATTGCAGCAGCCGAAGTGATTGCCGGGTGCTGGAGCCCCCCAGCATTCAGGCAGAGCAGGAATGTGGGAGCTGACCCGATCCACCGCTTTTCAAGAGGGGCTTCGGGTCTCTGTGAGTGCGTTATTTGCTAATTGCAGCCTCGGCTTTAATGAGATTCTTTTAACTCCCCCAAGCTCGTTTTCAGTTACAGCTTGATCTGGGGACCCTCGTTTTCCACCCTGGCTACACATCCTGTGAACAATCGCCTCGCCGGAGCCTGAAAAGAGAGCGAGCGCCCCATTTCTGCTGAATGCCCGTCTCAGTTCATCCAAGGCCGGCGGGCTTTTGATGGCCACAATGAAAGTTACGCCCAAAGAGTGTCTCTTTGGTCAGATCGACAACGCTTGGCTTCACGTTTGCAAGTTAAACTGGCAGAAACCCGGCTGAAACTCCCACGCCAGACGCCGGGGACATTTCCCTCCGCCCAGCTCAGAACAGAACAGGGGAATGGGTCTGGGCGGGGGGGGGGGGGGGGGGGGGGGGGGGGGGGGAATTGTGAGGAGGGGAAAGGGAAAAGAAAGTCCTGATTCCCAGCCGCCATCTACAAGAAGAAGGGTTGGGGGGGGGGGGGGAGCAGAGAGAGAACATTTTTCCCTGCCATTTCCCTCTTGCTTTATTTTATTTTTTTCCGTTTGCTTTGTTGGCAGCTTTAACCAAACAAAAAATTAAAATGAGAATGGTTTCTCCTTGTCTTCACCTATGTAGCTGCTTTCCACCAGCCTCTGGAAATGTGACTCCTTCATAAAAATCAAAATTTATGATTATTCAAATGTTGGGGACTGTGAAAAGAGAGGAAGAAAGAGAGAAAATTAATATTGCAGCTGTTCTTCTGATTAATGAGAGATAATTGCTCATGAAAAGTCACCCCTGTGGCATTTTGTTGTCTCCTGGATCTTTGTTCTTTTCCACTATTATTGAGGACTTTCTTGAAGACTAAGCGGTTCTTTTCAATTTTTGGGTATTCAGAAAGGGTTGCCTGGTTACAGAGAATGGGGAAATCTCGGGCTATATCGGGTAAGATGTGCCACAGACAGCAATATCACAATGCCACTCGGAGAAAAGGATGGATACAAGTTAACGATGCGCTTTCAATAAAACATTCATAGACTTGTTCACGCTTTGATAATGACCTCATTAAAGGGAGCTGGGGGCAAGTAAGTCCTGTCTCCTGTTTGTGTTCGGCTAACAAAACCCAGCTTTGAGATCATTCATCGCTTTGGAAACTAATATGAAATCAATGTAAGAGGAGCAAATAAATCCGAGGCGGCCCCGCCAACTCCCGGGTTGTCCCGCCCTGCTCGCGGCCTCCGTTTCAGGGGGAGAACATTGTGGGCAAACGCTGAAACTGAGAGAAAAGAGGGCCAGGGGTGGAAGGGTGGGGCGCTTTGGGGGGGTGCAAATGGGAGACAAAGTGGGAGTTAGGTGTCGGAAAAAAACCGCTAAGCTCAGTAATGGGTCAGACCTCTGCGGCCTGTTGAATAAACCAAGTTAAGTCCCCGCCCTTTACTTTTGCTGACTTTGAGGTTGAAAAGGAAACTGAAAGAAATAGAAGTGAGACTGGAATGTGGGGTTCAGGTCAGGTGCGGTCCGGGAGGGAGAGGACAGAAAGTCCAGGAAGACTTTTTGACAAGCTAGAACCAAGAACTCAAATCTCCAGGTTGAGATGGAAGGGAACTGCTAACCCAAGCTCAAGTTGGAAGTCTAGAGGCAAAAAGGCATGCCTGTGCTGTTCTTTTTAGAACTGCTGCGGTTTTTTTTTTTTCCCCTGAGTTGAAGGTAAGACTGGGGTGCCCTGGCCAGCGGGAAGGGTAGGCGGTACAAATTTACCTTGGCATTTGTGACACTGTCTTGCACTCAAGGCAGACAAAGCCATCCTCTGTCATTCCTAGCAAGACGGTGGGAATCAAAGGATTCCACCCCCACCCCCACCCCTTAAAAGAACTAATTTTCTCCTTGAATTATGAAAGTAATGGCTTAGGTAACAGCCTGTACTCTGTACCCGACTGCTTAATACCGAATAAAACCTTCCACGTGGCTCCCCGAGTCGTGGCAATTAGAGCTCATTATAGGCTCATAAGAGCTCTCATTTCGGGGATTACTTAATGGACGATGAAATTTTATCAGACAGAATCACTGAGAAATAAAATTGTGCGGCGGCGCGCGGACGGTGGGCGCACGCCACTGCTCTGCTTGTTCTCAGGGTAAGGGGGTTCCCAACACATCCGCGGCACCTACCCTGGGAAAAGGTCGCACCGCAATGCTGCCAGGGCCTTAGAGGGGACAGCTTCCTTCTCGCGGGCTGGGGGCCCGCTCAGCAAGTGGGGCCGGCTGCTGAAAGTGGAAACGGAATTCGAGAAAGGAGAGAAAACAGACGGGGAGACACTGAGAGATCCGAAGACAATTAGAGAGCAGAAGAGTCAGAGAAAGTGTCCACAGCCGGACTCGACCCCCCAAATACCGGCTTTTAGTGCCAGCAAATACCCTAAAAGACAAGCTTCTCAGACACTGTGTTGTTTGGGGCTTCGGCGGGCCCGAAACTGCTGCTCCCCCTTCGCCGTCCAATCCCTTTCCCTGCCCTGCAGCCCTAAACTGCTTCTTGGACCTCTCACCTTTCTCAGAATTCCTTTCGGTAATCGAACAGAATGCACCCAGAGTCAGACACGAATTGAATTAGATCCTCAACAATCCCGCATAATTAGAATTCTCTAAACTAAAATGCAAAGGGCGACTGTAACTCCTTGAGGATTCCTGACCGCGAATTAGGGCGGTTCCCAGCACATTAGGAAAGGCGTTCTTCTTATGAGCACACCCCAAACCCCTGGGAGCATTGTGACTCAAATGGTGAGCCCTAAATAGACCTTGGAATGCCCTCTACCTAACCCAGGGAGGGAGAGAGATTAAAAACAATAAAAGTTCATTTGCAAAGTGAATGGGTAAATTACGTCTCCTATTTGAACAATTTAGGCCTGTAAATAGCCTTGCCATTAAGCACGCTCAGTCGTTTTGTTCCTCGTCTTCTCGGGGCTGAAATGATTCCCGGGGCTGCCTGGATTCTCCGTAGTGAGCGACGAGTTGGGGTGAGGGTGAGCGTCTGATTGCTGCGTCCGCAAACCTTGTGGTACAAAAGTAGTTACAGCTGAGCTGCTCCGCGTTAAGCCCTGAGACTCCTTAATTGTTGTCACAAGATGTTGGATTAGCACATTTCTGGAATAGCTGTCTGTTTACACTCCGGAGACCCACCGTCCTCTAACCGCTTTCTAATTGAATTCTAATCACATTCAAATAGCTCAATAACCAGCCTCAGCTGCAATTCATAAAACTTTAATTGCCATCCATAAATCCTGGGCTCCCCAGAGCTGGGCGTCCCTACAACCCAATTACACTTCTCTAGCAGGCGAAAGAAACGGATACAGAGACAGAAAGAGGACAGAGAGAGGACAGAGAGACAGAGCCATCTCCAGTCCAGAAGCTGGTGCTCTCCTGGCTTTGGGCACCGGTTACTCTCAAGCGGAAGGAATCCTGTGTCCAAGTTACTTAGCTCCATCATGAACTCAAGTCTGAAGTTAGCTGTTCTGAGAAAGGACCCAACCTGTAGCTGTCGCTCAGCCTCCTTACTGCAGCCCAATTTCTACAGGAGGAGAGGCGGAGAGAACACGGCCACCTCTGTCTCCTTGCCTTTCAGAAAGAGCAATTACCCCGACCTTGGCATGCACCCTCAGCTGTGTGGCTATGGGCAGCACGAGTCTTCCACCCCAAGCGGTGTCTCTGCTTAAATCCAGGGCTCTCTGCAGACCTCGCACCACCCTGAGAGATTTCCTTTACCAAGCCACTTCTCGCGTTCCGTTCCAGGATTCTGCGAGTTTCCCAATCTCATTCATTCTCTTTGGGCTTTTACCGTACATGCCGGGAGAGTGCTTTCGCGTTAGCCTCGCCAACTTCCCAGGACCTGTAAACTGGCGCCGGGTCAGGAGATCGCCAGATACAGCGCAATGGCCTTCCCCAACCCTCGCCCGTCTCTAGGAGTTCTGGGGATAGGCTCCTCTCTCCAAATTCCTTGGGGTGGAATTTGTAGGGTTGGCCTGGAAATAGTGGGATGGAGTCACTCTGAGAAGGAAAGTGTGACCCTTCAACGACTCTCTCTGCCAAAGAGAGAGCTGTCGATTGACAAGGGACACAAGAAAATTCGTTGCTGTGAGTGACTCAGGAGGTCCCGAGTGCAAAGGTATTTTAGACAATTGTAAGCATCAGAATGAAAACCCCGGCGGCTTCTTAGCTAAGAGACCTCACTGATCCGTCACGAACTAACCACCTGAATGACCTTAGCCAAGTCCAAAAGCTGCAGACGGGGAGGGGGCAAGTGTATGATCGTGCTGCTCATTCTGCTCCAGGACTGGGCAGCAGCTAGTCTGTGACCCGCACAATCCTGTTTCCAGCTGCGGGCCTCGCTCTTCACCGCAAGATAGCTACGGCTGTCATCAAGAAATCGGGAGCACAGGGTATCCCCATTAAAAAGGCCTCAATATCCCCACCAGGTGAGCTCTGCGTCCGGGAGGGGGAAAGAGTTGGGCTGGGGCTTAGGCTAGGGAGAGGGTGGAATGGAGGACTCAGTGCTGTGATTTCTAGGGAAAGCGTGGAGAAAGAGCAAGAGGAGGCCCGCCTCTCGGCGAAATTAACAAAACCTGTACTTTGCAAAGTCCCCCCATCCCCCTCCCCCGCGTTCTTCCCTGCCGCGCGCCCGCCCCTCCTCGCCGCTTCTGTTGTGGCTCGGGCAGCCTATCCCGAGGGTGGGGAGCTGCGGAGGAGCCCGAACCGAGCGGTACTCCGCAGCATCACGTGCTGGGGTGGGGGCTATAAAATTCCGGAGCCGGGGCGCGGGGCGGGGGACGTGAGGACCAGCCCTCTCCGGGGACCCCTTTGTTCGCGACCCAGAAGCCGGCACCTCCGCATCCCCAAGGGCTTGACTGCAAGGTCTGCGCCGCGTCCCGGGCAGAGCTTAAACCAGGAGAGGGGAGGGGGCTCCGCGGCCGGCCAAGCTCTGCAGTCACCCACCCCTCCCGAGATGTCACGCTCCTTCTATGTCGACTCGCTCATCATCAAGGACTCCTCGCGGCCCGCGCCCTCGCTGCCGGAGCCGCACCCCGGGCCGGATTTCCTCATCCCTCTGGGCATGCCATCCCCATTGGTGATGTCCATGTCGGGGCCCGGCTGCCCATCCCGCAAGAGTGGCGCGTTCTGTGTGTGCCCTCTCTGCGTCACTTCGCACCTGCACACATCTCGCGGGCCGGCGGGCGCGGGCAGTGGGGGCGTAGGAGCCGGGGGCGCCGGGGCTGCGGGCGGCGGAGTCGCTGGGGGTGCAGGAGCTCTACCCCTGCTGAAGAGCCAATTCTCTTCGGGTCCTGGGGACGCGCAATTTTGCCCGCGGGTGAGCCACGCGCATCATCACCATCACACGCCGCAGCATCACCATCACCACCATCAGTCCCAGCAGCCGGGCTCGGCGACCGCAGCGGCGGCGGCGGCGGCTGCAGCAGCGGCGGCTGCAGCGGCCTTGGGGCACCCACAGCACCACGCGCCTGTGTGCACAGCCACCACCTACAACGTGGCAGACCCGCGGAGATTTCACTGCCTCACCATGGGTAGGGCGGGGTCTCAGGGTACCTGCGCTGTGCGCCTTCCAGGGCTCCTGGTGCAAACTTTCAGCCTCCAGAGGAGGAAGTGGGAGCTCCGGGAGAAGGCGAAGTGGGGAGGGAGGAGGAGCTTTTAGTTTAACTGTGGAGGCTTTCCCAGAAGTTCCATGAAAGGTGGAAGTTAGCTTACTAACGTCTCAACCTTGTGCGCTTCACTACCAGTATTTGGTGCCCAAGTCTTACTTATCTCGGTGTTTTGGGGACCTCAGACTTTAGAGAGAAGAAACGCGAGGTTAACCCGCTGAGGTTCAGGGTGGGTGTGTTTGATGCTAAGTGCAACATCCTTGCATTACAACTTAGTTAAGTGTTTCTATGCTTTGGGCTAAACCAGCCCGCCTCTCTGCGGGGCTTGAAGAGAGATGACTGGACTGTATTTAAGGACCGCCATCCCCAACCCCAAACCTCTTACTTTAACTGCTGGGCATTAAAGGCCTTCACTTGCTTTGAGCGTCGCTTTCCACTCCCGCTAAGCGACGACTGGGAAATGGGAAAGGGTAAGGGCTGGATGCAGAGGTTTGGTTGGGCTTCCGCCGGTGGGTCCTTGAGGGACAGCCTTTCCAAGGTACGGCACGTGGGGTGGGGACGCCTCGCTCCATCTTTAACGCTCTGCTCTCTTTCGACCCGTCCACAGGTGGCTCGGACGCTAGCCAGGTGCCCAATGGCAAAAGGATGAGGACGGCGTTCACCAGCACGCAGCTCCTAGAACTGGAGCGGGAATTCTCTTCTAACATGTACCTTTCTCGACTCCGGAGGATCGAAATCGCCACTTATCTGAACCTGTCGGAGAAGCAGGTGAAAATCTGGTTTCAGAACCGCCGGGTGAAGCACAAGAAGGAAGGCAAGGGCACGCAGAGAAACAGTCACGTGGGCTGCAAGTGCGTCGGAAGCCAAGCGCACTATGCGCGCTCGGAGGATGAGGACTCCTTGTCGCCGGCTTCGGCCATCGAAGACAAGGAGATTTCCCCCTTATGAGGGACAGCGGGCCGCTTTGCACCGCCCGCTCCTGGCAGCACACGCAGAGCCACCGCGGCGGACACTCCAAGGTCCCAAACCCTTGCCCACCGCTGCTGTCCCATATAGGGAAAGACAGCGGAGCAATCCCGGACCAAACGTGCTTGGCCTGACCCTATGGGACCCCTTATTGCTCCGTTGTTTTGGTGCTCCGCAACTCTGACTCGCAGTTATAGATCTTTTTTTAATGTAAATAATCCAGAATTCAATTCAGTCTCATCGTATAACAGAAAGAAACAACAACAACCAGGGTTGGTTTGAGTTAACACCGAATGGGGGGGGGGGTCCTGAAAGCGCGTGTTGTTTCCCCCCTCCCTATTCTTTTGCAGAATTCCATAAGAATACGGGGTGTCTTAGTTATTTTCTGTTGTTGTTTCTTTAAGTGAAAGTTTTGAAGTTGCAAATAATTTAGAAACTTAAACCCTATAGATCTTGCTTTCTGAAAATTTGCCTGGGGAGAGTTTCAAATCCAAGTCGCTGGAAGTTTCTTTGTATGTGAATAGTTTTATATAAAATTTATATTTATATTTATTTAAATAAATGAAACAAAATCAAGAATTTAAATTTGTGGTATTTGCTCTACCCATCTTTCTCTCCCACCCCATGTCTACAGAAAGGTATAGACAGGGGAGAAAAAACTGTCTGAGGACCTCGAGTAAAGTGTTGATAAAACTTGGTAATGTTGGTCTCTTGCATGAGGGAGTTTGTAGCCCTAGAGGCTTTCTACGGAAAGTCCTGCAACGAAGACACATCAGTTATGATGCCGCTTATCAGGTTTTACCTCCTCTACCCTCGAAATAGGTAAACTCCTCCAGTTGCTAGGGTAAACCATTCCATTTAGAGTGACACTGACGATAAATGACAGGCAAATCTTTTAACTCGTGTTAGCAAGGTAGGGTGAAAATCCCTTACTTAGGATCTATTTTCTCTGGAAGTTTACCCTTTCTTTCTTCTTCCCCATTTCTCAGTTGTAAGACCTGTATTATATGAAGGCATTGGCATAGTAAGAATAGTTTTAGGAAAAGCTACCATCCATCAAGTAGGTTGGGAGCAGCAAACACACAGGAAGTTACAAGTGATGCTGCAAATGACTTTATATACTGATATTTCTGGTTGTTTGTATAAGTGAGGAATTAGCTGTTTTCCCTCAATGCTGAGAAAGCAAAAAGTTAGGGACAAGGAATTATTCTGCATAAAGATTTATATTGTGACTTTTCTAAAATAGCACTTTGGAGAGTTGAGGTAGTCTTCTGGCCTCTCAAACTTCAATTTACATTTATTCCCTCCTAGTCCCTCTTTTCCAATCACTTAGCAGAGTTAATTTCAGCTGGTCTAGTTCTGGAGAAAACTTCTGACTCCCTCCCTAGTGCAGCCTGAGTCTGTCATTTAAGGGAGAAGGTAAAGACCCAGGAAACATGGAAATTAGGAGATCTTACTTCTTGCAAGCTGAGTCCCATTAGCACCCATTGGTGTTATTTCTGATTACTTTACTGAAGGATGCCACAAGTACTTTCAAGCCACAGGAACTATTTACAACATACATATGTATCTTCTTTAGCTCTCATTCATTTACCCAGTTTGTCCAAACTGAGAAAGGTAGTCTGGGAGCTAAGGATTCCCAAATCTTAACAAATACAGCTGGGACTCTAAAACAGGTCAATTAGCTAATTTGGCGAGGAGAAGGGGGTGAGGGTAGAATGTGACCATGGTGTTCCCTGCCCTGAGTCTGTATGCCCATCTCTCATGTCTGTGTTTCTCTCTGGTATACATTCACACACTCATCCCCGTACGCGCGCGCACACACACACACACACACACTCCAGAGACTCGGAGGGGGAAGCAAAACCCTCCGTTCAGACTCCTGCCTGCCAACTCCCATTCCAGCAGGCAGAAGGGTGGAGGGACAGAACGGCGTTGTGCTGAATTGGGAGCTGCGATCGTTTTGTGTAGCGGTGGCACCTGGTCCTGCTCAGTGGTCCAGGGTATCCCACTCGCTTCTGCCCGGGCCTGGGAGGATGCAAGCCTCTTCGTCTCTTGCCCCTCATCTCTCTTGTGCAGAGACCCGGGCCCCTCGCCTTGCCCGACGCGAGGGGAGGAGGCGCTCACCCGCTGCCTTTCCCAAAGTCTCCTTCCAGCCTAACAATCAGGCCGCTCGGCGCTCAAGAACAGGGGTGGGAGGAAGGGAGTTTCCATGCAGAAAGAACAGGCGTCTAAGGAAAATAATTCCTTCGGAGAAAATAACAAGAAGGACAAAGAGCCCCTGCTGCAGCTCTCTGTGCTCCAGCCGAAGCGAAGCCTTGTCTGCGCTGTGGGCCTCCGTCCACCTCCCATCCACACTCGGCGGATGGGAGATGGAGAGATACGTCCATCTCTCGGACCTTGCCCTCTCCCACATCCACACCCGGCCGGGCCCCCAGCTTTTCTTCCTTGCGGGGCTTTTTTTTCTCAGCTCCCGCGCGCCGAGCGCGGAGCCACGCACTTGCCACTCCCTAGGCTGCGCGCCGCGTCCGATTCCAGTGCCAGGCCAAGGAGAGGGGCGGTACCAGACTTTCTTAGGTTGCTTGTCTGATCTCAGACCCTTTTCCTCGTGTCTTGGGGAGACTCTCCCCGGGAAGAGGGGATAAACAATGGATCCCTAATCCCACACCCGCAGAGGCAAAAAGATTCAGGTCGCATCGAACAAGGATTCCTATTCTAGAAGCTGGGCATTTTCCATGGAAAGAAAGGTTCTTCTACAGGGTTCCCAGGGATGTCTTCCTGTCTGGTTCTAGGACATTAGACACCAATGGGCCTTTTCACCACTTTCGAAGTAGAGCACAATGTCTCCTATTCTACTAGGTTAGATCTTCTCTCC
Source organism: Tamandua tetradactyla (assembly GCF_023851605.1). Taxonomy (NCBI): domain Eukaryota; kingdom Metazoa; phylum Chordata; class Mammalia; order Pilosa; family Myrmecophagidae; genus Tamandua; species Tamandua tetradactyla. The sequence continues at coordinate 54,346,061 of NC_135345.1, forward strand.
TTGCCCCCTCTCCCCAATCAGTTGATATTTTGAAGGTTAAAAATAAGAATACGGTTTTGTAAATCTGATTTCAAAGAACTGCAGTTTCTCCTTAGGTTAAGAACACCTAAGTCAATCAACACACAGACACACAAACTCAGACACACAAATTCTCTGCTAAACAATTTTGAGATCAAGTGCTTTAAGAGAAGTTTCCTTGGTTTTATTGCAGAGGAATGTCTAAAGACAAGTGCGGTCACCCTTGGCCATTTCTCTACATGGGAAGCCATGGATGCCAGCTTTTTGACATGCTTTCCTTTGAAAAATAGAAACAAAACTCAGTTCCCCAAAATATAGCTTCTTAGGGGGCAGCTGTCTACAAACACCTAGTGGAAAGACAAAAAGGCAATAAGAGTGATAATTAGGAATAAGGGTCTTGTTCCATTTAGAGAAGAGAAGTGAACACAGGAGCCATTAGTGTGTTTGAGCCCACTTCTTCTGGAACAAGTCCTGAAGCTGCTTTCAACAGGAAAAGAGCTGGGGCAAGGGAGTGCAGGAAGGATGGCAACCTGGCCCTGTGACCTGGCCCAGCTCAGACATTCAGTGTGAAGAGGAGGAGCAAAGACCTCTCCCCTTCGCCCTCCTACTCAGTGACCAGCACATGCTCAAGGCCAAGGGCCTGACATGGATGGCGGCACCAGACAATGTTTCTCAATTGCAAACCATGCAAAGGACAGAAGAGAGCCAGCAGTACATCTCTAGGGTGTCAATGGGCCCAGATGATAGAGGCATTGGTACATGGCAGAACAGGCCCTGCCACCCTGGGGGTCCTTGTTCTGAAGTGGTTATCATACTCAGTGTTTGCTTCTCCTCTCCCCACTAAGGACATCGAAGTATTTTAGTAGCAACAAAAACTTGGAAATGTGAAGTCTGATTTCTGGCCCCCTCCTCTCTCTCCTCCCTCTCCATTCCCCATCAATCCTGCTCAGTTATATCTGTGCCAGAAGGTGGTCACAGGGGCAAATGGGTCTGAGTGTGTACATGATTGCATGTGTATGACTGTGTGTGTGTGCGTGTGTGAGACAGGGAGAGAGAGAGAGCAATATTGTTGGAGGTCATATATGTGGAGGGAGAAGGAGAAGGACAACAGCTTTTTGCTTCTACCTTTACTGCAGGTTCCACTCACTTTCCTTGGCATTCCTTGGAAGATTGCCTTGATGGGGGGTGGGGAGTTGGGTTGGGGAGGAGTGGTAACCAGATGAACTGCAGAAAGCTCTAGGGCTAGATCCCAGGCCCAGCCTTCGGGGTGTGAGGGAGGGGAGGAGAATGACACTTCCAATAGAACCTATTTGCTAGAGGAAATTGGGTTTAAAGGAGCAATCACTCCTTTAAAAGGAGCTCCTCCCATCCTCTCCAAACACAGCCGAAAGCTGTCCTAGACGATGAATACAGCTCAGTGCATCAAAGCAATTGTTCCTATTTTCATTATTCATAGGGAATCTTTGAATGTACCTGTTAAGGTGACAGACCTTTTAAAAGGGAACTTTTTTCCCCCACACAATTAAATGGTGCATTTACTAGGCTTCTATTAACATAATTTAATATAAATCTATTTTATAAATCTTTAGGCTCACATTACTTAAAATTGAGTTTCTCTGAAAAAAAAAAAGCTCACAGCTCTTCCCTAAATTAGATGGAATGGAATCCAAAAACTTGCTATTTTAAACCAGCTGGAAATATTAAAAGTAGAGGAATCTTTTGTATCGTCTTTTGTTAATGATGATAGCATCATTTACAAAAGATGTAATGATGAAGAAAAAGAGGCAGCTTGTCTTAGAGAAGATGAGTTCCATAAGGACCCAAACACCCAGGGCCCTAGTACTTGGAGTGAATAACCTAGTATAAGACTGGGGAGGGGAGTGTCAAAAACAGAACAGGAACTTAAAGAGATTTCTTAGGAACAGAGTTGAACCAGATGGAAAAACAAATCCTGTCTTGCATTTGGAAGCAAATTTCTTCTGTTTGGGGAAAAAAAATCCAAAGCCTGTGAGACCCCCACAGTCCCTAAAGATACTCTGTGGAAAGGTACATATGCTCGTCTGTTCATAATAGCTAGACTCTGGGTTTTCAAGCACACCCTCTAAAATTCTGGGCATCCAATTGTCTCCAAAATAGTGGTTTGTGCTCCCTTAATATGCTGATGTCAATGCCTGTATTTTGCACTTGGCATTGCTTTTCTTCAAGCTGAGCCCTATGTTTTCCTGAACCTTGTTGTACCTTTGTTAAGCCTTCCAAATCTCAAAACCAGGAAGGCCCCAGGGGCTCCTCTGAGTGAATCCCGACAGATCGGAAGTGTGTGCTGTGTGCTTAGGAAAGTAACTAGTTTCAGATTAATGAAGCAGTGACAATTTCAATCTGCTTAAAGGCGGAGGTTGGCACTGCCCAGGCCTGAGCGTGGGGAGCTCGCCAGGCTGGGCTTTATATTGTCCGCTTTTCTGAAGCACAGACAAAGATGGATAGAGAGACATTGAAAAGCAGGGGGCGTATTTCAAACAGCCCCATAAAGCAGGCTGTCACTTTAAGACAAGAACCATAGTGCTTTGATGACTTTGTATTAGCTGCACATTTCAAATAAGGGACTCAAGTCTCTAGCAAGAGAGAGGAAAAAGGAAAGAGAGAGAAAGGGAGAGAGATTGGGCAAAGGAGGCAGAGAGAATGTAGCAATATTTAGCCCATGAGACCTACAGTACCACTATTTCTTAGACAACTGCTTGATTTCTGAAGTTCAAGGAGAGAAAACCAGCCCACAGCAGGTGCAGAGAAAAAAGGCAGGTGGGAGCTGCTAGCTGTGGGAAAAGCTCTTCCTGCCTGTGGGCTGCAGCCGGGCCCCAAGTTGCTGAGGCCACCTTGGCCTCAGTTTGCTGGGAAGAGCTGTAGAGGGACGTGTAGCTGTGCCGGCCTCAGACCCAAGAGGATTATAATGGAAATTTTTGAGAGCATAAAAGAGAAGGAATGGAAGGAGGGGGAGGGCATGCTTTTGGAGTCCACTTTCACAAAGCCTAATTTAAATTGTTTGGGGTCAAGCAGTAGTGAGCCACCTCCCCCCTTTCCTCCTTAATTAATTAATGACCACGATTAATTATTAGGAGCTTGCATCTCAAGACTTCAAAACGCCTTTGCCGAGGGGCTGATGAGTTGCCTGAGCCGGGCACGTGGTTTTAACTTGTGAGAGCGAAATGAGACTTAAGTGTGTTTTTGGGTTTTGTCTGTCTCTCCTTTCTGTCTGTCTCTGCTTCCCTCTCGGTCTCTCTCAGCCTGATTTTCAATCTCTCTCTCTCTCTCTCCTTGTTTTCCAGGCAGATCTCTCGGTTCCCCTCCATCCGCGCCACCCCCGCCCTCCCCCGCTCTGACTCAGCCCCAGGACCCCACCTCTCCAGTAGTGGTGGGGAAGCGTCCGCCCCACCCAGGTCGGAGGCTTCTGAGTTCCCCTAAGAAGTCGGTGGCAGGAAGTGGGTGGACAGCGAATTGTTTCAGCCGCTGGATTGTGAATTATTGACAGCTTGTTATTTTTTTTCCTAGCAAAGAAACTTTTTTTTAAGGATATGGAACTGCGGACGGGCTGGGGGTGGTGGGCGCCGGCTTTGAAGCCCAGCAAAAGGGCTCCACCGACATTTGAGCTGGAGGGAGAAGCGTTTAGCCACTGTTTCATTAGGCACGATTTGAACCTTGCAACATGTGGTAATTTCTGGGGCAAACTGAAAAGGGGGGATTATGTAGGAGGGACACAAGGAAATTAGCGAACGGTTAATTTAACTCGTTTTCTGCTAGACTTTTCGATACATTCCTAATTGACTGAGGGGCAGGTGAAGCTCCCGCCCCATGCAGGCTCATTCACGGTGGGAATAAATGGCTGTTTTTCAACTCACACTGCTGACAATATATCTTCAAGGAAAAGACATGCAATGAATATGTTGATTTTTTTTATTATTATTAATGGAATTACACCCTGCTACGCAGGTGTGAGGGTATAAACCTATACTGCAATGAAATAAGATTAACAATGAAATTAGAATTTTATTAGCTTTACATGTCACATAGACCTGGATTTGAACTGTCAAAACAAGCAACAAGAAAAGATATTCTGAAGGCAGTCCTGCCAATCAACCAGGGGAAAGTGAACAGCGACGCATCCAAATCGTAATCAGCTTCCAATTCTTTAAGCACCTCCCTCGAGCCTTGTGCAGGAGGCAAGTGGGTGGAGGGCTCCGCGTGGGTAACCGGCAGGTAGTAGCTGGAAAACATCCACTGGGACCGGGGAGGCCTGGGCTACAGCAGACCCCAGCCTAGGCTACACCGGCCGGGGTCCAGGCCAGAGACCGCAGAGTTTAGCGGGACCTGCTGGGCCTCCTCAGCCTGCCAGTATCTGGCCACGGGTTCTCTGAATTATCTGTCCCCGCTGGCCATGACTGGAGGGAACGGAGGAAAAACTCGGGATGCCGACTGAGTTTTGTGATCCCGTCGCCCCCGGAGCTTCATTCGGCGCAGCTACCTGGGTCTGGCAGGCTCAGAGGTGCCCTATGCAAATGGTTCACTATTAGGCGAGAAAGAAATACTTCAAATGGCCCTTTGTAACCTTCTATAGAGAATCGAGGTACTCTGCATGACAAAGCACAATTAAGCTTTCTATTCAGGAGTTCTGCAGCTGGTAGCCCATTGGGAAAGGGGAGGAAACGCGAATATATTAATAGTGTGGCAAAAGTTTTTGTGTGCGTACCCTTTTCTGGGTAGGGGGTGGGAAGGGGCGGCGGGTGGACCCGGAGGGGAAGAAGAAGTCTCGGCCTTGGATCCTCGCCACCTGAACAACTTCGCCTCTGCCCTCAGGGAAAGCCCGGCTTGTTCCGCCGCCGGGGCGTTCTGAGTGTTCACGCGAACCCAGCGCGACCCGGCGGGCACCAGTGTTCTGGTGTGGTGGGACGCGTGCCCAGGCCTCGCTTCTTCCCGGAGATCCAGTGCCCGGCTTCCCTTGATCACCCGCGCAAGGCGGAGGTTCCTCAGTCCGGGTGCTTCACCCGGGCGCCAGGGTAGGGAAAGGGGAGGGGCGCACAGGGCGCAGGAGGTGGGTGGTGTTGCAAGAAAAGATAAATAAGAAGGGCAGAGCCAGATTTTTCATTCAGCTCCACCTTCTCCCAATACCAATCAATTGAAATTCAGTTCCTAACCTTTCATTTTTACAGTACCCCGGGGAGTAATGCTTTTTTTTTTCTTTCTTTCTTTTTTTAATAGAGGAGGGGCTTTAAGGAATAACCAGGCCAACTGTGCTGGTTATTCCCCATTTGTCCCTCCAGATCCATTTCCACCCTTCTCTGTTGTGCTTACTGCTCCCCTCCTCTTTCTACCCCAGTCCCTCCTCTTCCTTCTGACCTTTATGACTTGTATCATTTCCTCAACAAACTGCATCACCTGCAGTTATTTGCCATCTGGCTTCCATTTGGATTTGGAGAACCCAGTGACACTGCAAAAGATTGTCCCACCTGAGAAGAGACATGTGGGGAGACACATTGTTTCTGGGGACACTGCTTTATTCTAATTCTGGCCGAGGCTCTTTCTAGAAATTCTGTGTCTTTCTGAGAACCTCTTTTCCAAGGCCCCAGTTTTTAATATGCTTTCAAGCATAAACTAGGAAATGCCTTCTGGAGTCTACTAGTCTTTGGGTGCATCAAAATTCCTGTTAGTTCCCTTACTATACACATGTCTGCAAGTATTCACTCATTTAAAAGTTTCCTCAGAAATCCCAGCTCAGAATGGCTAGCTGCCTGGCCCTGACCAGCTATATTACACTTCTATACTGCCATGTCGATGGTTACCCCACTTTTGCTGGAACAACTGCTATGAGAGGAACTCCCCGCCTCCAGCTGATTCTATTTTCAAACAGTTTTGACCATTAGAAAGGCTCTTCCTTGTGTTGAATTGAATTCCCTGGTTATTTCTATGCATGGGCCCTACCTAGCTGTGCTGCTTTAAAAGTATAATGTACACAAGAAAAGCCATGTTTTAATCCTGATCCAATCTTGTAGAAACAATCTTCTCATTTAATCCTCATTCAATATGGTAGGGCAGAAACTTTTGATTGGATTGTCTCCACGGAGATGTAACACACCCAATTGTAGGTGTGACCCTTTGATTAGAGATGTGACTCCACCCATTCCAGGTGGGTCTTCATTAATTTACTGGAATCCTTTAAAAGAGGAAACATTTAGGAGAGAGCCAGAAATGACAGAAACCACAGCGCCAACAGAAACTTCAGAACAGAGCTGACACAGATGCCAACACCTGGAGAACAGACATGGATGTTTGGAGATGCTTGGAGCCCAGCAGACAATGCCATGAGATGTTAAGGAAGCCAAAACCTGGAGAGAGCCAAGGGAAACCAAGAGATGAAAGCCAGCCCCAGAGAAGCAAAGTGAGGAACCCCCACAGGAACAGAGGCTGAAAGCAACAAAAACCAGGAGCAGGGGACCAGCATGAGACCCGCATTGGCCATTCTTGAATTAAGGTATCTTTCCCTGAATACCTTAGTTTGAACAGTTCCATAGGCTTAGAACTATAAACTTGTAACTTATTAAATTCCCCTTTTAAAAAGTCATTCCAATTCTGGTATATCACATTCTGGCAGCTTACCAACTAAATCACTAGTCTTTCCCCATGGTGCTCCCAGGTATCTATTTTCTTCACTATTCCTGACTATGAGGGCACCCCCCTTTTGCTTAAATATATTTTTACTGAGATACCTTCATATATCATACAATCCATCCAAAGCATACAAACAATGGTTCACAACATCATCACAGATTTGAGTATCCATCACCATGATCATATTGAGAATATTTTCGTTACTACAGAAAAAGAAATAAAAAGAAAAAAGAAAAATCCTGTCCATCCCATACCCCTTCCTCTTATTGACCACGAGTATTACATTCTACCCAATTTTAGGACTTACAATAGAGGTAGGTTAATTAAGACAGTGTAGTATTGACAGATATACTTACATCTAAATCTAGCTATATCTATTTATATATCCATATTTATCTAAATCTATATCAGTGGAAGAAAACAAAACATCCAGAAGTAGATCTACACAAACATGAGCAACTTTTTTTTTTTTTTCAGTTTAGATATACAATCCTTACAAAGATCAGGGCTACTGGATTACAGTTCAACAACCTCCCAGGTCCTGGAGGGCAGCAACTGCATCATTCATGTCTCCATCCTCAGCATTCAGCACAGTGCCTAGAACACAGTAGATGTCCAGTAAATGCTTGCTGGATCAATGCATCTGTCTGCTTCAGAATATCAGCCAGTTGCCTCAATCATAGAAACTGCTGTGATAAAATAGCAGTGGCAGATAGGATATGGGGAAGGCTCTGGAATCAGTCTGCATGAGCTACCATCTAGTAGCAGTGTGAACTTGGGCAATTCATTTAATCTCTCTAATTTCCATTTTCCTCATTTGTAAAATGGGAATAATTGTTAGTCTCTTCCTCATAAGGATAAACTAAGCATTAAATAAGGATATGTATGTGAAGCGTTTGGCACATTTGCCAGATATATATTCATTTTCAATATCAGTGAGCTGGTGTTTGTGAAAAGAGCATTTAGGGGTCAGTAAGCCTGGCTTTAATTCTTTGGTCATACAACGGCATCAACTAACATATGTACTTATAATGTGTTAGATATTGCTCTGAGTGCTTCATATATAACTTATTTAATTCTTACAACAACCTCATTCATTTATCTGTTCAACAAAGTTTTACTGAATGATAGTGTAGGGCAGGCACTGTTCTATTTTCTGGGGATAGAGCAGCAATCAGTATAGTTTAAGTCCCTGTCCTCCTGTAGCTTACATTCCTTGGAGGAGAGAGACAATAACTAAGATAAACTAAGTAAGATAAATACTTATTTAGCGATAAGTGCTCAGAAAGAAAACTGGGCAGAAAAGGGGGATTAGAAGTGTGCTTGGCAATACAATTTTAGATAAGGTAGTCAGAGAAGTTCTAATTGAAAAAGTGACATTTGAATAAAGGCCTGAAGAAGTTAGGGAACTGACCATGTGTCCTGGCCTGCAGGGGCCTTTCCAGCTGAGAGACCAAAGAAAGCACTAGGCACGGAATGAAACATGAACCTTCATTATAGGAGTTTACTTACAGGAGTGAAAGAAGCTTGATCATGGAATCAAGCTGCCCTGCTGGCAGCAGGTACAGAGCTCAGTGTGAAAGTGTTCCACAATTAGGCGGGAATCAACAGGGCCAGTTATGGGGGCCTGCAACAAAGACAGCAGAGGGGTCTCATGAAAAAGATTATTGGTTCACAGTAAACGTGATTCTGGGAAGGGGAAGTAGGGTATAGATTAACATCTTACGCAGAGAAGGGTCTGTTTTTTCATGTACATTGGTCATCTGCACATTCTTCCCTTGTAAAGAGGTCAGCTTAAACATTAACTGACCCAGGTCATGCAAGTGGCTGCGTGCTTTCGAGTTTCATAAAGACTCAGGGAACGACTCGGTCCCTGGGCTCTCACAATCCACCCCCATGCAGCAGTTTGAGTTGATCATAGGACAGACGTTGCATCCACAGTCCACAGCAACAGTACAATAGGCAACACAGTACAAACAAGTTGGCGCATGAGAAAGTAATCCACCTAGCAAGTGGCGCCATGACCAGGTTAAGGAATTGTGACGGGGGTCATCTGATAGATGCTCAATGTTATGTATGTAACCTTGCATGTGATTAAAAACCTGTGTAACATTTTGTAATTTATCAGGTATATTTACACAACATTGGATCTTTATTAAAGCACAGGGGCCACCTTGGGCAGTGGTAAGACTGTCTAGTGCCATCTTATTTTGCAAAACTATTTTCTAGGTTGCATTGTTTTTCATTGAGTAAAGATATGGTTAATTTTTATTTATTAAATGCATTTGCAGTGTGATTAGCTAAAGTGGCTACATGTTTTTCAGTTACTATGCCAGCTCCACCTGGCATGAATATAACTAAAGGGTAGAGCTATTAGGCAGTTCACTTTATTCTATATCTAGTTTTCACCATTTCCTAATTACTGGAATTATATGGTAAGGTGTCATAAAGCGTATATGGTCATATAGGGCTGTTCCCATGTATATCATCTAATTCAGTTATAGGGCAAGTAGGGCTAGCCATTTTGCCCACAGGTCCAGACCCACCCCTTGGAGGAAGGGATAGGCCCTATGCTTAATATCTATACCTTGGAGGAAGGATAGGCCCTATGCTTAATATCTATACCTTGCCATCGAAAGAAGCTGCCATTTTCCAAGTGGATGGTCAAATTACAAAGTTCATTAGGCAGCCACCCCATGTCCTTGTACCCTTCAATTTGCTCCATGCACTCAGGCCACTTTGTCGATAGTGACAGTCTCAGCAGTGAACCACCCTAAGCCATCAAATACTGAATACCCAAGTATAGGCCGGGATTTGTTGACTTGTACCAGAGAGTATATAGGAATAGGAGTCAAGCTTAAGGGGCAAAGTCTCTGGTGATGGGGAAAAAGAGAAGAATATTTTTCCCAACTTGCTGCTGGTGGGTGTTCTGCCATGTCAGTGTTACATCCCACATCGTTTGGTTAGCAGGAGCCATGGTCTATAGGAGGCTGGTGGCACTGGACCATGGCAACCCAGTGCATACCCAGCACGGAGACCTACTGTGCATGTAAGTTATGGCAGAAGCCTACTGCAGAAATGTGTTTCCCACAGTACTATAGGGAAAAGAAAGATGTTTATGGGGAACAATAAGGGGCAGATCTTGGTCATCTAAACAGTATGCATGCTAAATTTCCACTGTTAAATGAAAGGGTCCCTGGAGAAGGTGTGTTATAAGGGGGCCTCAAATACCATATTTTTTTCCCCTGGGGTGGTGCATGGTCCCCAGTTAGCTTAGGTATAATAAGAGTCCCTGATGTACAGTACCATGTGGTGGTGGTGGTGGTGATGGGGCTCAGGATTAACAATATAAACAGTTTTTGGCATTTTGTGAAGGAATTCTGGCTTAATACTTAAATTCTGAGTGATCCCAATCTACCATGAACTTAGGATCCCCAACCAGCGTGGCTGTACAGGCCCGGACCAGGGCCAATAGATTTATTTCCCCTACTTTCTAATGCTTGCGGCACAGGCAAAAACAAGTTTTTATCATTACCTCTCTGTGGCTGTAATGCCTCTGGCCCCTTTACCTGTATCTTCAGGGCCTGCATGGGTCCAGCTGTCACCATCTCGATGGGTGCAGGAGCAGCCACTCTGGGTCTAGAGTTGATATTGGTCAAGGTAGGGTACAATCATCTAGTCCACTGCTGCAGGAATCTTCTTTCATTCTTTACTTGTTCTTTGAAGAGGCTGTTCATCCTCTTGACCAATCCTGGGGCAGTTGGATTGTAGAATAAGTGAAAAGTCCACAAAACATCATGCTCTGTTTCCCAGGCTTGAGTCAATTGTCTAGTGTATGGGGTTGCTCTATCACTAACCACTTGCATGGGGAACCTGAAAAAGGCACTGATTTTTTCCAGGCTTTGTATTATAGCTCTTTGGCTAGCCTTTCCTACTAGGAAGGCCAACAACAGTCTTGTCATTGTATCTACAGCCATGAAGGTATATTTTGAGCCTTCAGACACACCAAGGAAGAGGTCCTATATAGTCTACCTGACACCAGTTGACCAGGAGCTGCTCATAGCCAACATGGCCAAGGTGATGTGAAAGCATCCTAGGTTGTCATAGTGAGCATGAAGGTCAGGTGATTACCACTTCCTTTAGCTGCTGTCATGTTAAAGGCAGCTGAAATTGCTGTGCTTGTTGCCATATCCTTGATGGCCTGTTTTCAGGTGCAGCCCTTTGGCAGCCTCGTGTGCTGTAGGCATTAGGCTGAGAATCTTTGTAAAAGCATCCTCCTTGATGATGCCTGGTAATGAATCAATATTAAGGGCAGAAACATGGAAAACATTTACTTTACATTTATAGCAAGCAGTCCATATATCTTCCCATATCTCTTTTTCCCATAGGGGGAAACCAACCACTGTCATTGCTCTTGTTTTCATGTAGCAATCCACACAGTCAGGCCTCAGTATATGGCCCAGTTGTCAGCACAAATGGTCAGTGCATCCCTGGGTTCATGAGCAATGACTATCCACATTGCTCTTAGTTCAGACTACTGGATGCTCTGCATAGTCCCAGTTTCCCACCAGATGGTGTCAGTTCTAGACTGGACATCATAGCTGTCCAAGTGGCAGAGTGCCATGTGCCAGCCCATCAGTGTGCCAGGAGGAGTCAGGTATGCTCTCACTCTCATCAACCATGGGCATGGGAACAGCCACTTTGGGATGGTCATCCAGAAGAGGGCAGGACTGTTTTTCCACATAAAATACATGTCCCAAGATGCCATGCATCTCTATACTTAATGGGCTGTTGTTGAAAACATTACGCTGTAAAAGAAAGTTTCCTCTTTGTCAATGTGTAAGCTGAACACTCCTGAAATGGGTGTTATTGGTGGTGTCACACCTACCCCTGTATGGGGATGGCAGTTTGCAGAGACACTGGACACTTTTGAGTTAATCCTTCTACTTGAAGCAAGGCATAATGAACTGCACACAATTGTTTTTCCAAAGGACTATATCTTAACTCTGCTCCTTTCCACAATTTGGAACAGAATCTAATAGGTATGTGTTTTGTCTGTGCCATTGCCACAAGCCCCACCAAAAATTAATAATCAGTACTGGCCACATATAGTTCACAAGGCATTTCTGGATCCCTCCCACCCACCACCCCCTCACCACTTTAGAGCTTGTGCCTGTGCTATAGCCCATTTGCACTTTTCAAAGGTAACCTGCTGGAGGACATCCCATTCCTAAGTCTCCTGCTTTTGAACTAATGTGTACAAAGACTTTAGGATTTGTGCTAAGTGCAGTATGAATGGTCTCTAACATTTTGACAAACCGAGGAATGCCATTAATTGTTTGGAAGTCTAGGGAATGAGATAATGTTGTACTTTCTCACCAACAGCAGAAGGAATAGTTTTAGTCTTACCTGACCAGACAATACCTAAAAATTTGACAGGACATTCAGGTTCTTGTCATTTGTCTTGATTTACTACCTGCCCCTGGCTTTCAAGGTGGGTCACCACGTGCCAGCGGCAGTTTCTAGTTCTGGAAAATAATTATTGGTTAGCATGGCATCATCAGTGTAATGAAACAGAGTCATATTTGATGAGTCCATGTTCACCTGTTGTCTTCCCCATGTGAATGTGAATGCAGGCTGGTTAGAGGTATCAAAAGAAATACTGAAGACAGCATTATCAGGTTCTAAAACAAAATGAAATTGGCCTAAGTGAGTATTATGTCTTGTAATAAAATAACAATGTTTGGCATAGCTTCGAACAAGGGAGGAGTTACTTTGTTCAGCTCTCTATAGTCGATTGTCATTTGCCAAATTCCATCAGTTTTCTTTATTGGCCTAACAGGACTATTGAAAGGACTTTGTATTGGTTTGACACCAGCAATTCCATATCATCATTTCTTTTATCTAATTGCTCTGAAAGGCCTATTACTAAGCAGGTGGAAGTCTGTATATATCTTTCTAACCGTAACTTCTTTCAACCTGTCGATTCCTTTGTCTTTCCGGGATAGTCAGCTATAGCGAGCTGAATCATACAAAATGACCACTGCAACCTAGTTAAACAAATGGGCAGCGCCAGGCCTACCCAGGATTACACCTATAGTCTCCCTTCCCTGTATTAAGAAACTTACATACAGGAGAAATCATTGCAAATCAAACTGGGGTTCCCCCTGCAGATCCTAACAGTCCTGCAGCCTGTTGCAGGAGGGCCATTAGTCTAGTAGGGGAGATATAAGCATCTCCATACTGTCTTGGCAGACCCCATTCATTAGGAGAGTAGCTACCATCCCCAGATACATCACATGCCACCTCAGTATCCCACCCAGGGAATCTCCCTTTCCTGTGTTCATGCCATCAGAAACAAGGGCCTCTTTGGCCTCCCGGCTGGCTCACCAATTGTCATACCTGCAGGGATATTTCTAGCTGAGAGACCAAAGAAAGCAGTAGGCATAGACTGAGATATGAGTCTTTATTATAGTGATTTACTCACAGGAGTGAAAGAAGGCAGTCAATCAGGGAATCAAGCTGCTCTGAAGGTGGCAGATACAGAGCTCAGTGTGAAAATGTTCTACAACTAGGCAGGAATCAACAGGGCCGCTTATAGGGGCCTGAGACAAAGACAGCAGAGGGGTCTTGTGAAAAAGATTATAGGTTAACAGTAAATATGATTCCTGGAAGGTAGAGTAGGATATAGATTAACGTCTTATGCAGAGAGGGGTCCGGTTTCTTGTGTACATTGATCATCTGTGCATTCTTCCCTCGTTACGAGGTTAGCTTAAACATTAACTGACCCAGGTAATGCAAGTGGCTGCATGCTTTAGAGCTTCACAAAGATTCAGGGAATGGCTTGGCTCCAGGGCTCCCATACCATGTGGCTCTCTAAGGCAAAACATTCCAGACAGAGGGAACATTAAGTGCAAAAAGGCCTCAGAAGGAACAGGCCTGAAATAGTTGAGAAACAATGAGGAGGCCAGAGTAGCTAGAGGAGAATGTCAGGGAATCAGAGTAGTAAAGGGTTTGGCCCTTAGGCTATTATAAGGATTTGGCTTTTATTCTGAGTTAACTGGGAAGCATTTGGAGGCTTTTGACCAGAGGAATGACATAATGTAACTTGGGGCGTAGTAGGATAAATTGGGTGCTATGTTGAAAGTAGACTTTCAATAGGCAAGGGCAGAAGCAGGGAAGTTAAGATCCTGTTGAATTAAGTCAGGTAAGAGATGATGGTGGCTTGTACTGGGGTAGTAGCTATGAGAATGGTGAGAAGTGCTGAATTCTTGGATCTGTTTCCATCGAGTGAAGAAGACTTTTTAGCAAACTGAATGTGAGTTATGAGAAAAATCAAAGGGGACAAGATAATTCCAATGTCTTTATTCCTAGCATTTGGAAGAAAAAAGATGTCATTAAAATATAGGTGGGACAAATTTTGGTAAGTTTGAGATGACAATTAGACATTGAAGTGGGAAATCATATAGTCAATTGGAAAAATAAGTCTGGAGTTCTGAAATGAGACCCAGACTAAAGAAACATGAATATAATGATGGTATTAAAGCCATGTGCCTAGGTGAGTAAGCAGGAAGAGAAGATAGAGTAAAAAGAGAAGTCCAAGGATTGAACACTGGAGAGCTCTAACATTTAAAAGTCATGAAAAAAGTCATGGAGATGGGGAAGAAGCAGCAGCAGTGAGAAAGGAAATCATGAGGTAAGCCCTATGATTGCTGGAGCTTACTGCCTAGAGAACATTTTCAGACCACAGTGCAGGTGTGTGAAGGAGAACCCAAGCAGAACCTAGCAATGTTCCTGAGTTGAGGACTTGGTTTAGAATTAGGGAGACCAAGGCATATAGGGTTCATAGGGTAAGTAATGGAGGGTAGAGAACTGCACAGAAAGAAAGCCCTAGAAATCTGTTGAGGGGATTTCTGTTACATTTTCGGCTAAGTACTGATCTGCATTTGCATATACAGAAAACCTACCTGAGACAAAAGAAAGAACACTGGAAACAAGTGGCCTGAACAAACAATCCAGAGTTCACACAGGTCTGGAAACAGTTTGTATTCCCACCAGGGAGGAAAAACAGATCTCCGAACGCACAGGGCCCTTTTCATTCAGATAGAGTACTCAGAGCAGCATTTCCTAAGTAGTGAAACAAAATTAACTAAAGGCTGTTCAGACCTACATAAGAAAGCTTAAAAGCAAGCCTTGCAAGGAACAAACTGGGATCATGATGGTATGAGACACTTCAGGGCTCCTCATCCCCCCTCAGAAGCTAAGGACAACTAGCAAGAACTGGCAAAAATATCTTTCTCAAAGCTCTGGAAAACAGTAACAGGGTGAGTGTTGAATCAAGGAAAAGCCTACTTAAAAATGGTAGAATTTTGTAGTGCCCTGGCTGGCCCCTCCGCTCCCCATCACAGGCTTGGTGAAGCCAGCCTGTGCTCCCAGTGTAGATCCCTGGTCCTGGTTCAGGAAGGAGCACACTCAACCTCATGTACATATGAAGAGCATGCATGTCTGGCCCAATCTGCCTGTTGGTGGCCTGAGGGAATCACTGTCACAGAATCTACCCTGTGTGTAAAGGCAGCTCATACGACTCTCCTACAGAATGCTGTGGGAGAGCCTCTCATCAAGTTGTGCTAAAGAGTTCTGTAGGTTGAGAGGAAAGGACATAGACAATGGATCAAAGCCACATGAAGACAAAAAGATCTCTGGTGAGGGTAATAACATGGGCAAATGTAAATGACTGTACTGTCATGTTTTTAGTTTGTAAACACTTTTTACTTCTTACAGGATCTAAAATGCAAATATGCGAAAAGTAATGATAGGATTCCCCTTTGTTCGAGGGTGTCATTTTTAGAGGTAGCCACAATGGCATCAACAGCAGTGGCTGGAGCCTCTGATTGGGTTTCTGGGTCAGAACTGGAGCCAGTCAACATGGGCAGCAAACCGGGGGAGTGAGCATGGCACATGGTAAACAGGGCAATGTCTGCTAGCTTTCTCTTCTGGCTCTTGTTTCATGAAGCTTCCCTAGGGACGTATTCCTTCTTCATTTCCAAAGGTTACTGCCTGGTGGACTCTGTGGTTCCCTTGTCATTCTGGCAGCTCTCTCAGATCTCAAGTCTTTCTCAAAATGCTTCCTCTTTTGAAGGATTCCAGTAAAGTCATCAAGACTCACCTGGAATGGGTGGAGTCACTCCTCCATCTAATCAAGTTTTTAATACCCACAATTGGGTGAGTCATATCTCTGTGGCGATAACCTAATCAAGTTTTCAACCTATACTACTGAATAGGGTTTAGAAGAATCAGCTGCCTTTTCAGAATGGGATTAGGATTAAAACATGGCTTTTCTAGGGTATATAAATCCTTTCAAATTGGCACATCTATTTTTTTCCACTTTAAAAAAATTTATTTATTTTTTATTTATGATGTTACCACATACAAACACAAACATTCTTATCATATGATCATTCTGTTCTTGTTAAATAATCAGTAACTCACACAATCAACATAGTTGTATATTCATCATCATGATCATTTCTTAGAACATCTGCACCGATTCAGAAAAAGCAATAAAAAGAAAACAGAGAAGAATTCATACATACCATACCTCTTACCCCTCCCCTTCACTGATCCCCGGTATTTGAATCTACTAAATTTATTTAAACATTTGTTCCCCCTATTATTTATTGATTTTTAATCCATATGTTTTACTTGTCCATCAGTAAGGTAGACAAAAGGAGCATCAGACTACAGGTAGGCTGTCACAACCACACAGTCACACTGCGACAGCCATATTATCATACAATTATCTTCAAGAAAGTAGTCACTGGAGCACAGCTCCACATCCTCAGGCATTTCCCTCCAGCCTCTCCATTAAACCTCAACTAAACAGGTGATATCTATTCATTGTATAAGAATGACCTCCAGGATAACCTCTCGACTCTGTTTGGAATCTCTCAGCCACTGAAGCCTTATTTTGTCTCATTTAGCACTTCCCCCTTTTGGTCGAGAAGATTTTCTCAATCCCTTGATGCTGAGTTACAACTCATTCTAGGATTTCTGTCCAGCGTTGCCAGGAAGGTCCACAGCCCTAGGAGTCATGTCCCACGTAGGGAGGGGGAGGGCAGTGAGTTTGTTTGTTGTGTTGGCTGAGAGAGAGAGGCTACATCTGAGCAACAGAAGAGGTTCTCTTGGGGTGACTCTTAGGCCTTATCTTAAATAGGCTTAGCCTATCCTTTGTGGGATTAAGTTTCATATGAACAAACCCCAAGATTGGAGGCTTGGCCTATTGCTTTGGCTGTCCCCACTGCCTATGAGAATATCAAGAATTCTCCACTTGGGGAAGTTGAATTTTCCCCCTTTCTCACCATTCCCCCTGGGGGACTCTGCAAATACTTCCCTATTCACTGTTCAAATCACTCTGGGATTTATCAGGGCATCACTCTGGACAAACCTACAAAATCTCATGCCCTACGCAAGGTTCCAAGTACTATGATGTTTGATTTAGCTGTCCACATAAGTTATATTAGAAATGCACTAGTCAAAATATAAATTTTGTACCAAATAAACATTTTTGCTTTAGTCTCACACATGTTAAAGTTTTAAAATATTAATTACTATCTATTTTCAACACCCTGCGTTATTGATATTCCTTTGTTCTTCCTCATGCAGAAATATTTTTAAATTTGCACATTTAGTCACTATCATTATACACTTCAGGCATTCCTAGATTATACAATCTCAGTCTTTATTGTCTATCTTTCCTTCTGATTTCATTTGTGCCCCCAGGCCTCCTCCCTCTGTCATTCTCACATTCAGCTTCATTCAGTGTTCTAACATTATTGTACTACAGGTAGGTCATTTGTGCTATTCATTTGTGAATTTTTACAATCAGTCTTGTTGCACAATCTGTATCCCTTCAGCTCCAATTACCCAATATCTACCCCATTTCTATCTCCTGATGGTCTCTGTTACCAACTGAAATTCTCCAAGTTCATTTCCTAATGTCAGTTCATATCAGTGAGACTATACAGTATTTGTCCTTTTGTTTCTGGCTAATCTCACTCAGCATAATGTCCTTAAAGTCCATTCATGTTTTTACATGCTTCATGACTTTATTCTGTCTTACAGCTGCATAACATTCCATTGTATGTATATACCACAGCTTGTTTAGCCACTCGTTTGTCTCTTTCATTGAAGAGACTATTCTGTCCCGTGTGAGTTGGCTTGACTGCCTTATCAAAGATCAATTATCCATAGATGAGAGGGTCTATATCTGAGCATTCTATTTAATTTCATTGGTCAGTCAATCTATCTTTCTGCCAGTACCATACTGTTTTGACCACTGTAGCTTCTTAATACGCCTTCAAGTCAGGTAGCATGAGGCCTTCAACTTCATTTTTCTTTCTCAGGATATTTTTAGCTATTCGGGACACCCTGCCTCTCCAGATAAATTTGGTTGTTGGTTTTTCCATTTCTGAAAAGAAAGTTTTTGGGATTTTAATTGGTATTGCATTGAATCTGTAAATCAACTTAGGTAGAATTGACATCTTAACTATATTTAGTCTTCCAATCCATGAACACAGTATACCCTTCCATTTATTTAGGTCTTCTGTGATTTCTTTTGACAATTTCTTGTGGTTTTCTTTGATTAGGTGTTTTGTATCTTTAGTTAAATTTATTCCTAAATATTTTATCCTTTTGGTTGAAATTGTAAATGGAATTTTTGTCTTGATTTCCCCCTCAGATTGTTCATTACTAGTGTATAGAAATGCTACAGATTTTTGAGCGTTGATCTTGTAACCTGTCACTTTGCTGTACTCATTTATTAGCTCTAGTAGTTTTACTGTGGATTTTTCAGGGTTTTTGACATATAGTATCATATCATCTGCAAATGGTGAGATTTTACTTCTTCTTTCACAATTTTGGTGCCTTGTATTTCTTTTTTTTTGTCTAATTACTCTGGCAAGAACTTCTAACACAATGTTGAATAACAATGGTGTTAATGAACATCCTTGTCTTGTTCCTGATCTTAGGGGGAAAGTTTTCAGTTTTTCCCCATTGAGGATGATGTTAGCTGCGGGTTTTCATATATTCCCTTTATTATGTTGAGCAAGTTCCCTTCTATTCCTATCCTTTGAAGTGTTTTCAACAAGAAAGGATGTTAAATTTTGTCAAATGTCTTTTCTGCATCAATCAAGATGATCATGTGGTTTTCCTGCTTTGATTTGTTAATATGGTGCATTACATTAATCGATATTCTTATGTTGAACCATCCTTGCATATGTGGGATGAATCCTACTTGGTCATGGTGTACAATTTTTTTTAATGTGCTGCTGAATTAGATTTGCAAGAATTTTGTTGAGGATTTTTGCATCTATATTCATTAGAGAGATTGGCCTGTAGTTTTCTTTTCTTGCAATATCTTTGTCTGGCTTTGGTATGAGGGTGATATTGGCTTCATAGAATGAGTTAGGTAGCTTGCCCTCCTCTTCAATTTTTTGAAGAATTTAAGCAGGATTGGTACTAATTCTTTCTGGAATAATTGGTAGAATCACCTGGGAAGCCATCTGGTCCTGGACTTTTCTTTTTGGGGAGCTTCTTAATGACTGATTCAATTTCTTTACATGAGATTGGTTTGTTGAGGTTGTCTATTTCTTCTCAAGTCAATGTTGGTTGTTCATGCCTTTGTAGGAAGTTGTCCATTTAATCTACATTGTCTAGTTTATTAGCATAAAGTTGTTCATAGTCTTCTGTCATTACTTTCTTTATTTCTGTGGGGTCAGTGGTTATGTCTCCTCTTCCATTTCTGATTTTATTTATTTGCATCCTCTCTCTTCTTCTTTTTGTCAGCCTCGCTAAGGGTCTGTTCTAGTTTGCTAACTGCCAGAATGCAATATACCAGAAGTGAAATGGCTTTTAAAAAGGGGAAATCAATGAGTTGCTAGTTTACAGTTCTAAAGCTGAGAAAATGTCCCAATTAAAACAAGTCTATAGAAATGCCCAGTCAGAGGCATCCAGGGAAAGATACCTTGGTTCAAGAAGGCTGATAAAGTTCAGGGTTTCTCTTTCAAGTGGAAGGGCACATGGCAAACACAGTCAGTTTCTCTCCCATCTGGAAAGGCACATGGTGAACATGGTCAGGGTTCCTCTCTCATCTGGAAGGGCACATGGTGAACCTGGCGTCATCTGCTAGCTTCTTCTCCTGGCTTCCTGTTTCGTGAAGCTCCCTGGGAGGCATTTTCCTTCTTCATCTCCAAAGGTCGCTGGCTCGTGGACTCTCTGCTTCGGGGTGCTGCAGCATTCTCTGCTCTCCCTGAATCTCCAATCTCCAAAATGTTTCCTCTTTTATAGGACTTCAGAAACTAATCAAGACCCACTCAAATGGGTGGAGACATGTCATCGCCTAATTCAGTTTAACAATCACTCTCTATTACATCACATCTCCAGGGACATGATCTAATTTTCAAACATTCATGATCTAAATTTCAAACATACAATGCTGAATAGGGATTAGAAGAAACGGCTGCCTTTACAACATGGGATTAGTGTCAAAACATGGCTTTTCTAGGGAAAACACATCCTTTCAAACCAACACAGGGTCCATCAATCTTATTGATTTTCTCGTAGAACCAACTTCTGGTTTTGTTGATTTTCTCGATTGTTTTCATGTTCTCAATTTCATTTATTTCTGTCCTTTTGCTTGTTTGGGGTTAATTTGCTGTTCTTCCTCTAGTTCTTCCAAGTGGACAGTTAATTCTTCAATTTTTGCCCTTTCTTCTTTTTTTATATAGGCATTCAGGGCAATAAATTTCCCTCAGCACTGCTTTTGCTGCATCCCATAAATTTTGACATGTTTTCATTTTCATTTGCCGCGAGATATTAACTGATTTCTCTTGTAATTTCTTCCTACACCCACTGGTTGTTTAAGAGTGTATTGTTGAGCCTCCATACATTTGTGAATTTTCTGGCACTCTGCCTATTATTGATTTCCAGCTTCATTCCTTTATGATCTGAGAAAGTGTTTTGTAAGATTTCAATCTTTTCAAATTTATTGAGACTTGCTTTGTGACCCAGTATATGGTCTATCCTTGAGAATTGATCCATGAGCACTTGAGAAAAAGGTGTATCCTGCTGTTGTGGGGTGTAATGTCCTGTAAATGTCTGTTAAGTCTAGCTCATTTATTATATTATTCAAATTCTCTGTTTCTTTATTGATCCTCTATCTAGATGTTCTGTCCATTGATGAGAGTGGAGAAATGAAGTCTCCAACTACTATGGTAGATGTGTCTATTTCTCTTTTCAGTGTTTGCCTCAGGTATTTTGGAGCATTCTGGCTCAGTGTATAAATATTTATGATTGCTATGTCTTCTTGTTGAACTGTTCCTTTTATTAATACATAGTGTCCTTCTTTGTCTCTTTTAACTGTTTTACATTTGAAGTCTAATTTGGTGGATATTAGTATAGCTACTCCTGCTCTTTTCTGATTGTTATTTGCATGGAATATCTTTTCCCAACCTTTCACTTTCAACCTATGTTTATCCTTGGGTCTAAGATGTGTTTCCTGTAGACAGCATATAGAAGGGTCCTGTCTTTTAATCCATTCTGCCAGTCTATGTCTTTTGATTGGGGAGTTTAATCCATTAACATTAATGTTACTACTGTATGGGTAGTACTTTCTTCTACCATTTTGCCTTTTGGATTTTATATGTCATATCTTATTTTTCTTCTTTTTACCTTTACTGATAGTCTTTATATCTACACTCTTCTCCACACCTCTCTCTCCTGTCTTTTCTTATCTGTTTCGAATGCTCCCTTTAGTATTTCTTGCAGAGCCGGTCCCTTGTGACAGATTCTCTCAGTGAATTTTTGTCTGCAAATGTTTTAAATTCTCCCTCATTTTTGAAGGATGGTTTTGCTGGATATAGAATTCTTGGTTGGCAGTTTTCCTCATTTAGTATCTTAAATATATCATCCAACTGTCTTCTTGACTCCATGGTTTCTTCTGAGAAATCTACACATAGTCTTATTGGGCCTCCCTTGTATGTGATGGATTGTTTTTCTCTTGCTGCTTTCAAGATTCTTTGTTTCTTTTTGACCTCTGACATTCTGATTAGTAAGTGTCTTGGAGTACATCTATTTGGATCTATTCTCTTTGGGGTATCCTGCACTTCTGGGATCTGTAATTCTAAGTCTTTCATAAGAGTTGGGAAATTTTCAGTGATAATTTCCTCCGTTAGTTTTTCTCCTCCTTTTCCCTTCTCTCTCCTTCCTGGATACCCACAACACATATATTTGTGTGCTTCATGTTGTCATTCAATTCCCTGAGTCCCTGCTCATATTTTTCCATTCTTTTCCCTATGTTTTCTTTTGCTTGTTGGATTTCAGATGTCCCATTCTCCTTTTCACTAATCCTATCTTCTGCCTCTTGAAATCTGACATTGTAGGTTTACATTGTTTTTTTCATCTCTTCTACTGTGCCTTTCATTCCCATAAGTTCTGTGATTTGTTTGTTCTGATTTTCAATTTCTTCTTTTTGTTTATTTCTTGCCTTTATTTATACCCTCCATCAATTTTTTGATTTTATTTTTGATGAGATTTTCCATGTGTGATTGAACATTCTGAATTAATTGTTTCAACTCCTATATCTCATTTGAATTGTTGTTTTATTCCTTTGAATGGGCCATTTTTTCAATTTTCCTAGTATGATTCGTTATTTTTTATGGCATCTAGGCATTTAATTACCTTAATTAGTTTATTCTGGAGACTGTTTTCACTGTTTTTTCCCTAGGTTTTGCTGGATGACTTTGTTGTCTAGCTGTTCTTTCACATTCAGTTCAGCTTATTCTAGTCCTCCAGCTTAAGTTTTGTTTAATAGATCAGAATTTTTCAGTTCTTGTTTTTTTATTCTTGCCCTCCTGTATGGTGCCTTTCCCCCACACCTTAGGAGGGTCTACTTAGGTTATAGACCCCAGTCAGATTTTCCCAGACCAAACTGTTCTCCTCGCAGGAGGAAAGAGTCACCTGTATCAGTTTTCTCTGATGGTGAGACCAGCTTGTTAAAAGGCTTTCCTATGAAGTCTCTGGACTTTGTGTTTTTCCTATCCCTTCCAGTATGTGGTTCTTTTTGCAGGTCCCACCAGCAAAAGGTGATGCACTACCTTTAACTTCAGCAGACTCTCCCTGCTGGGGACATGGTGGAGACAGAGAAGAGGTTGTAGGCTGGCTTTAATCGCTTCACTTTTCAAGACCCTGGGGTCTGAATTCCTTGAGGGAGGAATTCCACCTGAGCTGGGCCCCACCCCACTCCTGGGGAAGGCACAGGCTGCAGATAAGCTCTCAAACAGGCTTAATTCTGCCTATGCCTGGGACAGTGGAGCCTAAGAAGCGCTGCAGGTGTCTCTGTAGAGTAATCAATCATAGAAACACAGCCACAAAAGAGAAAAAGAAAAATCCTTTTCAGAGAAGGACCCTGTTCCTCAGGCTTCCCAATCAAGAGCTTAAGTTGGTACGTTCCTCTATGTATCTCCAGGGCCAATGTGCCCCCTCCTTTCCTGCAGGCCCAGACCTTTTCAGATCCCAAAAAACCCTGTTTTTTTCTTTTTTCTTTTTTTGTCAGCCCTGCCCCTCTGCACCAGGGCAAAAACCAGTGACCTCTGCTTTTACTCGAGGTTCAGCTGAGCTGGGGGCCTATTTTAGTAGTCGGAATTTGTTAATTAATTCCACAATTGAAGCTTTGTTGCACTCAGCCCCTGCTGCTGGCAAAGTCCCTTTCCCTTCCCCTCTGGGAAGCAGCCTGTGGGGGAGGGGCGCCGGCTGCCAAAGCTTGGGGAACTCATGATTCTGGGGTTTCGCAGCCAATCCAGCTGGTCCAGACTGGGTTACGCGGTGTCTCCGGTCATTGAGGTGGCCCCAGCAGTTGTTCTGGACTGGACTGTACCTGGCTATTTACTATCTGCTCTGGAGGATGAACTAAATCCCATACCTGGCTAAGCTGCCATATTGGCTCCTCAGTGCATCGATTTTTAATTTCTTTGCTTGTGCTTTGGGCATAAGGTTTAAGAAACCATTTCCTACTGCAAGATCTTGAAGATGATTCCTACACTTTCTTCTGGGAGTTTCATGGGTCTCGATTTTATTTTTAGTTCTTTGATTCATTTTGAGACAATTTTTATATAAGGTATGAGATAGGGGTTGTGTTCGTTCATGTGTCAACTTGGCCAGGTGGTGAAACCTGGTTATCTGCTCAGGCAAGTGCTGGCCTGCCTGTTGCTGTGAGGACATTTCATGTACTTAAATCATGACCATGTGGGCTGCTAATGGGAGTGTCTCCTGCAATGAATGATGCTTAATCTAATCACCGGGAGGCTTTTAAGGAAGATTCAGAAGAGGCAATCACTCTTTCTGCTTCAGCCAGCCAGCCTCTCCTGAGAGTTCATTGAAGACCCTCATTGAAGTTGCCAGCTTGTAGCCTGCTCTACGATCTTGATATCTTACATCCCCACAGTTACGTAAGACACATTTATAAATATTACATTTACGGATATCTCCTGCTGATATCTCAAGCGCTGGCCTATCTATTGCTATGAGGACATTTCATGGACTTAAGTCATAATTACATCAGCTGTACCCATAGCTGATCACATTTGTTAATCAGCTAAGGGGCGAGTCTTCGGCAAAGAGTGACACTTAATCTAATCTCTGGGAGGCTTTTAAGGAGGATTCAGAAGAGACAGTGTTCTTTCTGCTTCAGCCGGTGAACCTCTCCTGTGGCGTTCATCTAGACCCTTCATTGGAGTCACCAGCTTCACAGCTTACCCTAGGGATTTGGACTCTTCCATCCCCACAGTGGTCCAGCCAGCCTCTTCTGAGAGTTCATAGCGGACCTTCATTGGAGTTACCAGCTTGCGGCCTGCTCTACAGACCTTGGACTCTACATTCCCACTGAGGCACCTTGCAGTCTTCTAGGATCTCCAGAGCAGAGCTCACTGTGGAAGAGATTCTAACTTGGAGGGATCATGGAGCAGTATACAGCAAACAGCAATAGTTCAACAGAGCAGATTTTTGTGCAGGCTGGACAGATTCAGCAGCAGGTCCAAAGGCAGCCATTAATGGTGCAAGTCAGTGAAGGCCAGTTAATGACATCAGTTGGCCAACCCATCATGGTCCAGGCTGTCGCTGGTGGGCAAGGTCAAACCATCATGCAAGTACCTGTACCTGGGACACAGGGTTTATAGCAGACACACTTGGTCCCACCCGGACAGGTCCAGATCCAAGGTGGACAGGCTGTGCAGGTGCAGGGTCAGCAGTGCCAGAACCAACAGAGCATCATCCAGCAACCCCAGATAGCTGTCACTGCTGGCCAGAACCAGACACGGCAGCAGAATTCTGTCCAGGGGCAACAAGTGTCACAGACTGCTGAAGGGCAGACCTTTGTCTATCAGCCTGTTAATGCAGATGGCACCATTCTCCAGCAAGGAATGATCACCATCTCAGCCACCAGCTTGGCAGGAGTGCAGATTGTTCAGACAGGAGCCAACACCAACACGACCAGCACTGGACAAGGGGCTGTCATTGTGATGCTACCAGTGGCAGACAATGTGGTCAGTTCAGGAGGAATGGTCACGATGGTGCCCATGGCCAGTTCTGTGCCTGCTATACAAAACTCCCTCTACCTGGGGCTGGGATGCTCATGAAGAGCCTCTCTGTTTCTACCATTATATTTTCTTTTTTTTTTTTTACATGGGCAGGCACCGGAAATCAAACCCGGGTCCTCTGGCGTGGCAGGCAAGCATTCTTGCCTGCTGAGCCACCGTGGCCCCCATTACATTTTCTTAAGAGTGTTTAATTTCTTTTCCCTCTTAACACACTTAGAATGAAGTCAGAAAAGAAAAAGCCAGTCTTTACTCTTCATATTTTAAATTAACCCCAAATTTCTTCAGAATTGGGTATACTTTCCTTCTTTAGCCCAGGGAAGGCAGCAACTCTTCTGGAATATCTTAGTTCTTCCAGGGTTCAACAATTACAACAGAAATAGATTTCTGAGGCACAGCCATTCTTGGGACCGTGGCTCAGCTGACCCTGCAGCCATTTCTATTTCCAATGGCAGTTTACCCCACCATTGCAGAAGCCAGTGTGAAAATCTTTCTGCACAAGGCTATGGAGAAAAAGGGAAAACAAATGAAAACTGGCACCAAAGAATCAGTTGCCACTGAAAGAATGAGAATGTTTGTTCTCTGAGGCCAGCACAAAGCTGGCTATGAGGTATGTCCAGGACAGCTTGACTGAACAGTGATCTCTGGAAACTGTCAAGGACCAAATCTCAGATTTTTCCCTTTCCATACTTATTAAAATGCCTTAGTGTAAATGTACATTACTCTCTTCATCTCAATGATCCATCTCAGGCATCCACTGGAGAATCATCTTATATGACAACACATGGGTGTATATACAACTCTTTCTCTCTCCTTCTCCTAGGCTAAAACACATGCAAAACCCCTATTCCCCATATGCTATCAGAAAGTGTATGATTGAAAATCTCTAGTTTTGTTTTCTGTATGAGTTGCTACAAACATCCTCAGCTTCAATGTCCTCAGTTTTGCTCTCGACTTACAAACGGCAGCTTCAATGTCCAATATCATTTAAATTGTCTTAAAAGTAGCCACAGCAAAAACTAAGGTCCAGATGACCTCTCAACAGAAGGACAGGTAGACCAAAAATTGCCAAAGCTGAGATTCTGCATCATCTATTTTTAGTGTATGAGTCTTTTATCATTCTATTTCCCGAGTTAGCTTTTTCTTTACCTTAGTTCAAAAATGCCAACCTAATCACTGGGCAGAAGAAGATTCTTACAATTACCACAGATTAGACCAATGTATCTCAGTGAATTTATTGTTTCCATATCACAAGATGGAACCTCCTTGCCTGGAAGCCATCTCTAAATACAAAGTGTCCATTCAGTGAATCAGATTGAGATCCCCCACCAGAGGGATAAGTGCTGCCTAACCAAATTCCTGTGGGAAGGAGGGGCCTCTCCGATTGCAAATTAGGATGAGAAGGTTGCTGTCCCCTGCTGAAATGGCCGGCTGGCTTCATCAGTCAACATAGTGTTGTATGGTTCTGCTTGGCTGGTATGGGTCCCTTGCATCATCCTAATCCATGAAATGTCAGTGTCATCAGCAGTCTGAAATAGGTCCTGATTGAAAAGGTTCGACAAAGGCTTGCAACTTCAATTTACCAGACACTGCTGCAATTATAATACTGAACCATATTAAAACTAAGTGGTTTCTGTCCTGAAGAAAAGGGCAGAATGTGATCGTGAGTGTCCGATTGGAAGAGATGATCGATTTCCTAGAACAGTGGGAAATAATGGCAAAGAACAGGCCCTTGATCAGCTCCAGTATGTGACCTGGGGTCAGAACACTCAGATGACCTGTGTCATTGCTTCTTCACCTGCTTGGTATGGATCCTACATATGGGGACTATCCTTTTCCTTTGGAGAGAAAAATCGTCCATCTTCACTACGCTTCCGTGCCATGGCATGACGGTGCCGAGATTCATGGAGGTATTTCCTTCTTTTCTTCGTAATTTTCCCTTCTGCCTCTAGTTTAGCCCAGGCTTGCCTTCTTTTAAGAATATGGTGATACTGTTTGGCATTCACATAGAGAGGCTCTTCTGTGAGCATCCCAACCCCAGGTAGAGGGATTTTTTGTAGAGCAGGCACAGAACTGGCCATGGTCACCATCGTGACCATTCCTCCTGAACTGACCACATTGTCTGCCACTGGTAGCATCACAGTGACAGCCCCTTGTCCAGTGCTGGTCGTGTTGGTGTTGGCTCCTGTCTGAACAATCTGCACTCCTGCCAAGCTGGTGGCTGAGATGGTGATCATTCCTTGCTGGAGAATGGTGCCATCTGCATTAACAGGCTGATAGACAAAGGTCTGCCCTTCAGCAGTCTGTGACACTTGTTACCCCTGGACAGAATTCTGCTGCCGTGTCTGGTTCTGGCCAGCAGTGACAGCTATCTGGGGTTGCTGGATGATGCTCTGTTGGTTCTGGCACTGCTGACCCTGCACCTGCACAGCCTGTCCACCTTGGATCTGGACCTGTCCGGGTGGGACCAAGTGTGTCTGCTATAAACCCTGTGTCCCAGGTACAGGTACTTGCATGATGGTTTGACCTTGCCCACCAGCGACAGCCTGGACCATGATGGGTTGGCCAACTGATGTCATTAACTGGCCTTCACTGACTTGCACCATTAATGGCTGCCTTTGGACCTGCTGCTGAATCTGTCCAGCCTGCACAAAAATCTGCTCTGTTGAACTATTGCTGTTTGCTGTATACTGCTCCATGATCCCTCCAAGTTAGAATCTCTTCCACAGTGAGCTCTGCTCTGGAGATCCTAGAAGACTGCAAGGTGCCTCAGTGGGAATGTAGAGTCCAAGGTCTGTAGAGCAGGCCGCAAGCTGGTAACTCCAATGAAGGTCCGCTATGAACTCTCAGAAGAGGCTGGCTGGGCGACCGTGGGAATGTAAGGGTCCAAGGTCTGTAGGGCAGGCCACAAGCTGGTAACTCCAATGAAGTTCTGCAACAAACTCTCAGGAGAGGCTGGCTGGACCACTGTGGGGATGGAAGAGTCCAAATCCCTAGGGTAAGCTGTGAAGCTGGCGACTCCAATGAAGGGTCTAGATGAACGCCACAGGAGAGGTTCACTGGCTGAAGCAGAAAGAACGACTGTCTCTTCTGAATCCTCCTTAAAAGCCTCCCAGAGATTAGATTGTGTCACTGTTTACAGAAAACTCGCCCCTTAGCTGATTAACAAATGTGATCAGCTATGAGTACAGTTGATGTAATTATGACTTAAGTCCATGAAATGTCCTCATAGCAATAGATAGGCCAGCGCTTGAGATATCAGCAGGAGATATCCGTAAATGTAATATTTATAAACGTGTCTCACGTAACTGTGGGGATGTAAGATATCAAGATCGTAGAGCAGGCTACAAGCTGGCAACTTCAATGAGGGTCTTCAATGAACTCTCAGGAGAGGCTGGCTGGCTGAAGCAGAAAGAGTGATTGCCTCTTCTGAATCTTCCTTAAAAGCCTCCCGGTGATTAGATTAAGCATCATTCATTGCAGGAGACACTCCCATTAGCAGCCCACATGGTCATGATTTAAGTACATGAAATGTCCTCACAGCAACAGGCAGGCCAGCACTTGCCTGAGCAGATAACCAGGTTTCACCACCTGGCCAAGTTGACACATGAACGAACACAACCCCTATCTCATACCTTATATAAAAATTGTCTCAAAATGAATCAAAGAACTAAAAATAAAATCGAGACCCATGAAACTCCCAGAAGAAAGTGTAGGAATCATCTTCAAGATCTTGCAGTAGGAAATGGTTTCTTAAACCTTATGCCCAAAGCACAAGCAAAGAAATTAAAAATCGATGCACTGAGGAGCCAATATGGCAGCTTAGCCAGGTATGGGATTTAGTTCATCCTCCAGAGCAGATAGTAAATAGCCAGGTACAGTCCAGTCCAGAACAACTGCTGGGGCCACCTCAATGACCGGAGACACCGCGTAACCCAGTCTGGACCAGCTGGATTGGCTGCGAGACCCCAGAATCATGAGTTCCCCAAGCTTTGGCAGCCGGCGCCCCTCCCCCACAGGCTGCTTCCCAGAGGGGAAGGGAAAGGGACTTTGCCAGCAGCAGGGGCTGAGTGCAACAAAGCTTCAATTGTGGAATTAATTAACAAATTCCGACTACTAAAATAGGCCCCCAGCTCAGCTGAACCTCGAGTAAAAGCAGAGGTCACTGGTTTTTGCCCTGGTGCAGAGGGGCAGGGCTGACAAAAAAAGAAAAAAGAAAAAAACAGGGTTTTTTGGGATCTGAAAAGGTCTGGGCCTGCAGGAAAGGAGGGGGCACATTGGCCCTGGAGATACATAGAGGAACGTACCAACTTAAGCTCTTGATTGGGAAGCCTGAGGAACAGGGTCCTTCTCTGAAAAGGATTTTTCTTTTTCTCTTTTGTGGCTGTGTTTCTATGATTGATTACTCTACAGAGACACCTGCAGGGCTTCTTAGGCTCCACTGCCCCATGCATAGGCAAAATTAAGCCTGTTTGAGAGCTTATCTGCAGCCTGTGCCTTTCCCAGGAGAGGGGTGGGGCCCAGTTTAGGTGGAATTCCTCCCACAAAGAATTCAGACCCCAGGGTCTGAAAAAGTGAAGCTAATAAAGCCAGCCTACAACCTCTTCTCTGTCTCCACCATGTCCCCAGCAGGGAGAGTCTGCTGAAGTTAAAGGTAGTGCATCACCTTTTGCTGGTGGGACCTGCAAAAAGGACCATATACTGGGAGGGATAAGAAAAACACAAATTCCAGAGACTTCATAGGAAAACCTTTTAATAAGCTGGTCTCACTGTCAGAGAAAACTGATACAGGTAACTCTTTCCTCCTGAGAGAAGAACAGTTTTTTCTGGGAAAGTCTGACTGGGGTCTATAACCTAAGTAGATCCTCCTAAGGTGTGGGGGAAAGGCACAATACAGGAGGGCAAGAATAAAAAAAAACAAGAACTGAAAAATTCTGATCCATTAAACAAAACCTAAGCTGGAGGAGTAAAATAAGCTGAACTGAATGTGAAAGAACAGATAGACAACAAAGTCATCAAGCAAAACCTAGGGGAAAAAAGTGAAAATAGTCTCCAGAATAAAGCAATTAAGGTAATTAAATGCCTAGATGCCATAAAAAATAATGAATCTTACTAGGAAAATTGAAGAAATGGCCCATTCAAAGGAACAAAACAACAATTCAAATGAGATATAGGAGTTGAAACAATTAATTCAGAATATTCTAGCACACATGGAAAACCTCATCAAAAATCAAATAAAAAAATTGACAGAGAATATAAAAAAGGCAAGAAATAAACAAAAAGAAGAAATTGAAAGTCAGAAAAAATAAATCACAGAACTTATGGGAATGAAAGGCACAGTAGAAGAGATGAAAAAAACAATGGAAACCTACAATGTCAGATTTCAAGAGGCAGAAGATAGGATTAGTGAAAAGGAGAATGGGATATCTGAAATCCAACAAGCAAAAGAAAACATAGGGAGAAGAATGGAAAAATATGAGCAGGGACTCAGGGAATTGAATGACAACATGAAGCACACAAATATATGTGTTGTGGGTGTCCAAGAAGGAGAGAGAAGGGAAAAGGAAGAGAAAAACTAATGGAGGAAATTATCACTGAAAATTTCCCAACTCTTATGAAAGACTTAGAATTACAGATCCCAGAAGTGCAGGATACCACAAAGAGAATAGATCCAAATAGATGTACTCCAAGACACTTACTAATCAGAATGTCAGAGGTCAAAAAGAAACAGAGAATCTTGAAAGCAGCAAGAGAAAAACAATCCATCACATACAAGAGAATCCCAATAAGAGTATGTGTAGATTTCTCAGCAGAAACTATGGAGTCGAGAAGACAGTTGGATGATATATTTAAGATACTAAATGAGGAAAACTGCCAACCAAGAATTCTATATCCAGCAAAACTGTCCTTCAAAAATGAGGGAGAATTTAAAACATTTGCAGACAGAAATTCACTGAGAGAATCTGTCACAAGGGACTGGCTCTGCATGAAATACTAAAGGGAGCATTAGAAACAGATAAGAAAAGACAGGAGAGAGTGGTGTGGAGAAGAGTGTAGATATAAAGACTATCAGCAAAAGTAAAAAGAAGAAAAATGAGATATGACATATAAAATCCAAAAGGGAAAATGGTAGAAGAAAGTACTGCCCATACAGTAATAACACTAATGTTAATGGATTAAACTCCCCAATCAAAAAACATAGACTGGCAGAATGGATTAAAAGACAGAACCCACCTATATGCTGTCTACAGGAAATGCATCTTAGACCCAAGGATAAACACAGGTTGAAAGTGAAAGGTTGGGAAAAGATATTCCATGCAGCACATTAAAAAAATTGTACACCATGACAAAGTAGGATTCATCCCAGGTATGCAAGGATGGTTCAACATAAGAAAATAAAATAATGTAGTACACCATATTAACAAATCAAAGCAGAAAAACCACATGATCATCACAATTGATGCAGAAAAGGCATCTGACAAAATTCAAAATCCTTTCCTGTTGAAAACACTTCAAAGGACAGGAATAGAAGGGAACTTCCTTAAGATGATAAAAAAATTAATTTAAAAAAAAGAAAAAAAATATTCAACACCTGTTCGGATGCAAAGAGATGAGAAAGAGGATGTTGAATTTTGTCAACATTTCACATATTTGTGAATTTTCTGGTGCTCTGCCTATTATTGGTTTCCAACTTCATTCCTTTATGATGTGAGAAAGTGTTTTGTATGATATCAATCTTTTAAAATTTATTGAGACTTGCTTTGTAACCCAGCATATGGTCTATCCTTGAGAATGATCCATGAGCACTTGAGGAAAAGGTATATCCTGCTGTTGTGGGGTGTAATGTCCTGTAAATGTCTGGTAAGTCTAGCTCATTTATTGTATTGTTCAAAGTCTCTGTTTCTTTATTGATCTTCGGTCTAGATGTTCTGTCCATTGATGAGAGTGGGGAATTGAAGTCTCCAACTATTATGGTAGATGTGTCTATTTCTCTTTTCAGTGTTTGCCACATGTATTTTGGAGCATTCTGGTTCAGTGCCTAAGTATTTATGATTGTTATGTCTTCATGCTGAATTGTTCCTTTTATTAGTACATAGTATCCTTCTTTGTCTCTTTTAACTGTTTTACATTTGAAGTCTAATTTGTTGGATATTAGTATAGCTACTCGTGCTCTTTTCTGGTTGTTATTTGCATAAAATATCTTTTCCCAACCTTTCACTTTCAACCTATGTTTATCTTTGGGTCTAAAATGTGTTTCCTGTAGACAGCACATAGAAGGATCCTGTTTTCTAATCCATTCTGCCAGTCTATGTCTTTTGATTGGGAAGTTCAATCCATTAACATTTAGTGTTATTACTGTACAGGTAATACTTTCTTCTACCATTTTTGCCTTTTGGATTTTATATGTCATGTCTAATTTTCCTTCTTTCTACACTCTTCTCCACACCTCTTTCTTTTATGTTTTCATATCTGTCTCTAGTGCTCCCTTTATATTTCTTGCAGAGCTGGTCTTCTGGTCACAAATTCTCTCAGTGATTTTTTTGTCTGAAAATGTTTTCATTTCTCCCTCATTTTTGAAGGACAATTTGCTGGTATAGAAATCTTGGTTGGCAGTTTTTCTCTTTTAGTAATTTAAATATATAATCCCATTTTCTTCTTGCCTCCACAGTTTCTGCTGAGAAATATATGCATAGTCTTATTGGGTTTCCCTTGTACGTGATGGATTGCTTTTCTCTTGCTGCTTTCAAGATCCTCTCTTTCTCTTTGACCTCTGACATTTTGACTAGTAAGTGTCCTGGAGAATGTCTGTTTGGATCTATTCTCTTTGGGGTATGCTGCACTTCTTGGATCTGTAATTTTAAGTCTTTCATAAGAGTTGGGAATTTTTCAGTGATAATTTCTTCCATTAGTTTTTCTCCTCCTTTTCCCTTCTCTTCTCCTTCTGAGACACCCAGAACATATTATATTTCTGTGCTTCATATTATCATTCAATTCCCTGAGTCCCTGCTCATATTTTTCCATTTTTTTCCCTATAGTTTCTGTTTCTTGTCGGATTTCAAATGTTCCATCCTCCAGTTCACTATTCCTATCCTCTGTCTCTTGAAATCTACCATTGTAAGTTTCTATTGTTTTTTCCATCTCTTCTACTGTGGCTTTCATTCCCGTAAGTTCTGTGATTTGTTTTTTCCGACTTTTAATTTCTTCTTTTTGTTAATTCCTTGCCTTTTTCATATCCTCATTGATTTGGTTTTTGATGAGGTTTTCCATGTCTGTTCATATATTCTGAATTAATTGTTTTAGCTCTTGTATCTCATTTGAACTGTTGGTTTGTTCCTTTGACTGGGCCATATCTTCAATTTTCCTGGTGTGATTTGTTATTTTTTGCTGGCATCTAGACATTTAATTACCTTAATTAGTTTATTCTGGATATTGCTTTCACTTCTCTTACCTAGGGTTTTCTTGCTGGTTGAATTTGTTGTCTATCTGTTCTTTGACATTCAGTTCAACTTTTTCTGGACCTCTAGCTAGGGTTTTGTTTAACAGAGGAGAATTTTTTGTTGCTTGTTTTCTTGTTTCTTGCCCTGCTCATATGGTGCCTTTTCTCCCCACCCTTAGGAGGGTCTACGTAGGTATTATAGACTCCAGCCAGGTTTTCCCAGACTAAACTGGCTTCCTATCAGGGGAAGGAGTCACTTGCATCAGTTTTCCCTGAGGGTGAGACCCAGCAGGTTGAAAGACTTTCCTGTGAAGTCTCTGGGCTCTGTTTTTCTTATCCTGCCCAGTATGTGATGCTTGTCTGCCTGCAGGTCCCACCAGCATAAGATGATGCAGCACCTTTAACTTCGGAAGGCTCTCCCTGCTTTGGGCATGGTGGAGACAGAGGAGAAGTTGTAGGCTGGTTTTAATGGCTTCAAATTACCAAGCCCTGGGGTCTGAATTCCTTGAGGGAGGAATTCCACCTCAGTTGGGCTTTACCCCTCCCCTAGGGAAGGCACAGGCTTGAGACAAGCCCTGCCTGAAAGGAGCTTATTTCTGCTTATGCCTGGGGCAGTTGCAGCCTGAGAAGTCCTGTGGCTGAATCCAGAGGCAGTCAAGTCTTTGTAGAAATACAGCCACAAAAACCTCTGTTTCTTTTCTTTTTCCATTAGGCCAATGAGTGACCTCTGCTTTGACCAGGTTACCTGAGCTGGGGGCCTATTTTTAGTAGTCAGAGTTTGTTAATTAATGCCACAATTGGCATTTGGTTGGGCTCAGCCCCTGCTTCTGT
Source organism: Tamandua tetradactyla (assembly GCF_023851605.1). Classification (NCBI taxonomy): domain Eukaryota; kingdom Metazoa; phylum Chordata; class Mammalia; order Pilosa; family Myrmecophagidae; genus Tamandua; species Tamandua tetradactyla. The sequence goes on from NC_135345.1 coordinate 54,380,642, forward strand.
TAAAGTCTCTTTCCTTTCCCCTCTGGGAAGCAGCCTGTGGGATAGGGGTACCGGCTGCTACAGGTTGGGGAACTCACAGTTCTAGGGAGGCTCACAGCCGGTCCAGCTGGTCCAGACTGGGGTACACTGTGTGTCCAGTCACTGACATGGCTCCAGGAGTTTTTCTGTGCTGTTTCTGGTTATTTAGTAGTTGTTCTGGAGGATGAACTAAAACGCGCACATTGCTAAGCCACCATCTTGGCCACACACCCCAGTAGCCTTGATTCTTGAAGATGATTGTATAAAGATATAACTTTTACAATGTGATTGTGTGATTGGGAAAATCTGTGTCTGATGTTTCTTTAATCCAGGGTATGGACAGATGAGTAAAAATAAATAAATAAATAATAGGGGAGACAGAATAAAATAAATGGATAGATAGAAATACTAGTGGTCAATGAGAGGGAGGGGTAAGGTGTATGGTATATATAAGTTTTTCTTTTTTCTTTCTATTTCTTTTTCTGGAGTGATGCAAATGTTTGAAAAAATGATCATGGTGATGAATACACAACTATGTGAGGATATTGTGACCCATTGATTTTACACCATGTATGGAAAGTATGCATGTGAAGATTTCTCAATTAAAATATGTATTTTAAAAGTCTATGTTCTAGAATACTCGAATAAATTCTCCTCCTCATCTGCATCCTCCCCCTCCTCTTCCTCATTCTTCTTCTTTTTCCTCTTCTCCTCCTCCTCCTCCTCCTTCTTTTTCACTTTTTCCCCTTCATCATAAGTATGTTATCCACTTGAAATTAGGTTTATTGCTTTTGTCGTATTACATTTTGGAGTTTTCCTCCATTCTTATTGATATCAATTAGTCCTTTTGAGTATGTGAGACATAAGCTGGCTCACAAAACTAAATTAAAAATAATACTTAGAGAAGTGTCCCTTCCCATCCATCTCTGTACTTTGCTTTCATTCCTCCATACTTCTCACTCTATTTCAATCCACTCCGTGTAAGGAATCAGTCTCATTAAGTTTCTGGTTTATGCTTTCTCTGATTCTTGTGCACAAATGAGTAGGTCCATGCTTATTTTCTCATCTCCCCTCCTGTCTTGTATAAAAGATAACATACAGTAGATATCTTTTGCACTTTTCTTTTTTCATTTAACAATTATCCTGAGAAACATATTAGTTTATTGTGATCTTCCTCATTCTTTTTTTCAAAGTCCAAAGTAGTATAATTTTTTCCCATTTTTATGTTTATTCTCATATTCAACTTTTGTTCTAGTTTGCTAGCTACTGGAATGCAACACACCAGAGATGGATTGGCTTTTAATAAAAGGAGATGTATTTCATTAGTTTTTCTGAAGAAGGGCAGCTAATTTTCAACCTAGGTTAATTTTTACATGAAAAGGCACAGGGTGATCTCTGCTGGCCTTCTTTCCAGGCCTCTGGGTTCCAACAACTTTCCCTGGGGTGATTTCTTTCTGCATCTCCAAAGGTCTGGGCTGAGCTGTGAGTGCTGAGATGAGGTGTGCTGAGCTACTTGGGCTGTGCTACATTGAGTCTCTCATTTAAGCACCAGCCTATGAATGAAGCACCCCTTGTCAACTTGGCAATTGAACAATATTAAAGTGCAAAAAATTTTATTCTAGCTGTGAATCTATAAATCTCAAAACAAGTTATCTGGTGCCAATATACAAAGGAGGATATTCACAGGATACAGGCTTTCATTTCCATAGGGATAAATTGGAAGGAACACAGATGTAAAGCCTGCAGGGCAAACGCCATTGGATTTCAAAGTCTGAAAGTTATTTATCCTTCAGCTTTAGAAAGTGGCAGTCCCACGCTTTCCAAGGGTCTATGCAGTGGCCCACCTCTTTCCGAGAGCAGAGCAGAATGCATAGCCATGAGAAGCAGAAACCATTAGCCAGCGACCTTTAGAGATGAAGAAAATGCCTTCTGGGGAGCTTCACAAAACAGGAAACCAGGAAAAGAAGCTAGCAGATGATGGCATGTTCACCACGTGCCCTTCCAGATGAGAGAGGAATCCTGACCGTGTTCACCAGGTGACTTTCCAGATGAGAGAGAAACTCTGACTGTGTTTGCCATGTGCCCTTCCACTTGAGAGAGAAATCGTGAATTTCATCGGGCTTGAACCAAGGTATCTTTCCCTGGATGCCTTAGATTGGACATTTCTATAGGCTTGTTTTAATTGGTACCTTTTCTTGGCCTTAGAACTGTAAACTAGCAACTTATTAAATTCCCTTTTTTGAAAGCCACTCTGTTTCTAGTATATTGCATTCCAGAATCTAGCAAACTAGAACAACTTCCATTAAGAAATCTCACTTATTCTTTCTTGAATTACATTGTTTTTGTAGGACATCTTGCATCATTTCTTCATATAGGGTGCACGAGTGGTAAATTTTCTGACTCACTGAATTTCAGAAAATGTCTTTACTTGTCCTCACTGTGGGTAGTAATTTGATTGCTTACAGAATTCAGGATTCAAATTACTTTATTTAAAAATTTGGAAAATATTACTCCTTGTCTTGCAGTATCTAGCTGATTTGAAATCTGATGTCAGGCTGAATCTCATTTCTTCGTCAATCTCATCTCTTTCTTTAAACTTACATAATTTTCTCTTTTCCTTTACATTCTAAAATTTTACCCAAATGCATTTAAATGGAATATTTCTTTCTTCATCCTCATTGACTCTCAGCACCCAACCAAAATAAAACTTTATGAGTCATAAGACCAAAAAGTATTACCTCATTTTTTTTTTTACATCTACAGAGTACACCATCATGTGGTTATACCACTATTGAAATCAACCACTACTTTAGCTATGGACATTAGGTTGTTTCCAATATTGCACAATGACATACACTGCTGAAATGAATAACACACATTCCTATGTATTTCCATACTGTTCGATTGTATCTTCAGAATAAATTCCTATTAAAAGGATTGCAGGTCAAAAGATAGATGTAGATATTGCATTTTTAAATTAAATATTGACAAATTCACCTCCAAGAGAGTTGTGTAAATTTGCATTGCCACCAGCAATGTATGAGAAGCTCACCAAAAGAAAATGTTTTACTTCCTAATTTTTGCCAGTCTTATGGATAAGAAATTGAATTTCTATCTCTAGTTATGGTTGTGATAGAATATCTTTTTATATTCATGGATTATTTGAATTTAATGAATTTCAATTCATATTATTATTTCTATTGAAATAATAGAATCTTTTGATTCTATTCAAAAGATCTTCATATCTTCTGCCAATTCTTCTATGTTTTGGGCATTTTCCTTCTCAATTTAGAAGAGTTTTTTTTTTTTAATATGTTGGGGCAGTAGGTTTTTCTTTTTTTTAATATTTAACTTTTTAAATATTTACTATCAATCCTTCACTATGGATTTTGAGTCATAATAACAAAATTTTTCCTCCATTCAGATAATAAAGAAATTCATCCATGATTTCTTCTATTACAGGTATGGTTTAATTTTTTTACACTTAGTTCCCAGATCAGTTTGGAATTTATTCTTACATATGGTGTGAGATATATACCTAGTTTAATATTTATACAAATGGCTGACCAGTTCTCCCACGCCATTTATTTATTAAGAACCCTCTTTCTGCCCCAGTAACTTGAGATGCCAGCATTACATTTACTAACTTTTTATATGCATGTAGATCTATTTCTTGGCTTTTGACTCTATTCTATGGTCCACTTGTCTATTCAGCTTCCAGTACCCTGTTTTGATCATACAGCTTTATAATATATTTTAATATCTAATAGAGTATTTTTGTTTTCTAGGCTGTTCCAGCAAATACCATGAAATAGGTTGGCTTAAGCAGTGGGAATTTATTAGCTTACAGTTTTGAGGCCATGAAATTGTCCAAATCAAGGCACCATTTAGGTGATGCTTTCTTCCTGAAGACTGGTGGCTTCTGATCCTTGGCTTCTCTGTCACATGGCAAGACAGAAAGCAGCCTCTCCTCGCCACTCCCTTTTCTTCTGGGTTTCATTGATTTCAACTTTTCATTTCCATGGCATTTTCTCTCTCTCTGTATTCACTCCACTAATAAAGGTCTCCAGTAATAGGATTAAGAGCCATCCTGAATGAATTGGGTTACACTTTAACTGAGGTAGCCTCATCTAAAGGTCCTACTTACAATGGACCCATACCCTCAGGAATGGATTACTTTCAAGAATGTTTTTCTGGGGTACATACAGTTCCAAGCCATCACACAAGTTTAGTCCCTGCCCCCCCTTTTTCCTTTTTTAGGTATGCTTTTAAAGCTTTTTATTTTCAGTGTTTTCCTGGCTGCTACTGAATATTCAGTATCAAATTTCCTAGTTCCATAAAGAAGCTTGTTAGTATTTTCATTGAAATTATGTTAATTTATAAGTTAGTTTAGCACTGACACTTTTTATAGTTTTGCATCATCATATCCAAAAGCAATGAATATCTTTCCATTTGTTCAAGTCTACTTTAATTTCTTTCAAGGGTTTAAAATTTTTCCTCATAGAAGTTTTACACACTTCCTATGTTTGTTCCTAAGATTATCTTCTTTTTGCTCTAGTAAATGGGGTTTTCTCTGTCATTATATCCTCTAACTGGAAATTGTTAATGTAGGTGAAAGCTATTGTTATCCTGCTACTTTACTAAATTCTTCTATTGTTTGTGTTAGTCTTATGATTGATGGTTTAGGCTTCAGGTATGCTTCTATATCATCTGCAAATACAAATAGTTTTATTTTCAATTCTTGAGACTCTAATTGATTCAATCGGGGAGGTGTGGAAATTCTTGCTTTATTCCTGATCTTGGCAGATGTAATATTTACCCATTAAAGCAACATTAGTTTACAAACCTTAAACTTTAACATGCTAAAAAAAGCATCAATTCTTATTTTCCTATGTGTTAAATTTTGTCAAAGGAGTTTTCAGCATCCCCGGAGATGGTAACATGATTTTATTCTCTTTAAGTCTATTAAAATGGTAGATGATATTATTGAAATTTCCTTATACTGAACCAATCTTGCATTATCAGAATAAATCCCATTTGATCATGGTCTCTTATTTTCTTGATGTGCTAAATGTGGGAAAAATAGTTTCTAGCCAGAAAACAATGTTCCCAAGAAAAAAATTATGGAGCTGGAAGAGGATTCCTACTATCAAATGATAAAAGGGACTTTTTAATGTTTTAATCTTTGTTATTAATTTCAAATGTTAATTACAGTGTGTTCATAGGATGTGGCCAGTGTGATACTATTTCTTTGAGTTTTAGGATTTCTTTTATGTCCTAGTATATGGGCAAGTTTTGTAAATATTTCATGAATGCTAGAGAAGAATGTAAATTCTCTAATTATTGATTGCATGATTTTACATCTACCTAGTAAGTAATGCTTATTAAAAGTGTTTAAATCTTGCCCCGGGAGAGAGCCTCCAGGTGGAGGAGGAGCGCGAACGTGATCGCAGAACAGCTACTGGGGGAGTGGAGACAATACAGAGCAGCTCCCGGAGCCACGATGGAGATCAAAGGGACAGCGTACCCCATCCTGGAATGGCTGACTGTCTGGGAGAACCAGCTCCGGTGAGAACACCGAGGGACGCGGGCTTTCCTGGGCGGGACGGCAAGCGGCTGGAGTCCCTCCCTTCCTCCTTCCCAGGCCAGCTGCGAGAATTGGGCAGGCGGTCCCCTCAGGCTGTGGTGGCTGGCGTCCCCACCACGCGAGGCCCCCCGGACCAACTGAAAGAGTTGGGTCAGAAATCCCCAGACTGCGGAGAACGGTGACCAGGGGGTCCCTTCCAAACACGTGACTCGGTCCACCTGGGAACAGTGCACTCTCCCGGGCTGCGACAGCTGGCACCCTTCCGCCATGCTTGGTGCCCCGGGCCGACTAGGAAATTTGGTCGGGCGCTCTCACGTGCTGCGGTGGCCGGCGACCCTCCCCGCGTTCGGACCCCCGGGCCAGCTGGCACTCTTCCAAGATGCTTCAGCTGCCAAACCTCCCCTACGGCGAGAGTTTTCCAGAGTTAAAGGACCCACAGCAACTTTTACTGGTGGATCCCATAGACAAACGTGTGCCACGAGTGCCACCTACTGGGCAGGATAAGAAAAACAGAACCCAGAGATTGCACAGAAAAATCTTACAACCTGTGGGGTCCAACACTCAGGGAAATCTGACTAAATGCCCAGACGCCAGCAGAAGATAACAGATCATGCTCAGAAAATTGAAAATATGGTCCAGTCAAAGGAACAAACCAATAGTACAAATGAGATACAAGAGCTGAAACAACTAATGCTGAATATACGAACAGAAATGGAAAACCTCTTCAAAAACGAAATCAATAAATTGAGGGAGGACATGAAGAAGACATGGGCTGAACATAAAGAAGAAATAGAAAAACTGAAAAAACAAATCACAGAGCTTATGGAAGTGAAGGATAAAGTAGAAAAGATGGAAAAAACAATGGATACCTACAATGATAGATTTAAAGAGACAGAAGATATAATTAGTGATTTGGAGGATACAACATCTGAATTCCAAAAAGAAACAGAAACTATCCGGAAAAGAATGGAAAAATTCGAACAGGGTATCAGGGAACTCAAGGACAATATGAACCGCACAAATATACGTGTTGTGGGTGTCCCAGAAGGAGAAGAGAAAGGAAAAGGAGGAGAAAAACTAATAGAAGAAATTATCACTGAAAATTTCCCAACTCTTATGAAAGACCTAAAATTACAGATCCAAGAAGTGCAGCGCACCCCAAAGAGATTAGACCCAAATAGGCGTTCCCCAAGACACTTATTAGTTAGAATGTCAGAGGTCAAAGGGAAAGAGAGGATCTTGAAAGCAGCGAGAGAGAAGCAATCCATCACATACAAGGGAAACCCAATAAGACTATGTGTAGATTTCTCAGCAGAAACCATGGAAGCTAGAAGACAGTGGGATGATATATTTAAGTTATTAAAAGAGAAAAACTGCCAACCAAGACTCCTATATCCAGCAAAATTGTCCTTCAAAAATGAGGGAGAAATTAAAACATTCTCAGACAAAAAGTCACTGAGAGAATTTGTGACCAAGAGACCAGCTCTGCAAGAAATACTAAAGGGAGCACTAGAGTCAGATACAAAAAGACAGAAGAGAGAGGTATGGAGAAGAGTGTAGAAAGAAGGAAAGTCAGATATCATATATATAATACAAAAGACAAAATGATAGAGGAAAATATTATTCAAACAGTAATAACTCTAAATATTAATGGACTGAATTCCCCAATCAAAAGACATAGACTGGCAGAATGGATTAAAAAACAGGATCCTTCTATATGCTGTCTACAGGAAACGCATCTTAGACCCAAAGATAAATATAGGTTGAAAGTGAGAGGTTGGGAAAAGATATTTCATGCAAATAACAACCAGAAAAGAGCAGGAGTGGCTATACTAATATCCAACAAATTAGACTTCAAATGTAAAACAGTTAAAAGAGACAAAGAAGGACACTATATACTAATAAAAGGAACAATTAAACAAGAAGACATAACAATCATAAATATTTATGCACCGAACTAGAATGCCCCAAAATACGTGAGGAATACACTGCAAACACTGAAAAGGGAAATAGACACATATACCATAATAGTTGGAGAATTCAATTCACCACTCTCATCAATGGACAGAACATCTAGACAGAGAATCAATAAAGAAATAGAGAATCTGAATATTACTATAAATGAGCTAGACTTAACAGACATCTATAGGACATTACATCCCACAACAGCAGGATACACCTTTTTTTCAAGTGCTCATGGATCATTCTCAAAGATAGACCATATGCTGGGTCACAAAGCAAGTCTTAACAAATTTAAAAAGATTGAAATCATACACAACACTTTCTCGGATCATAAAGGAATGAAGTTGGAAATCAATAATAGGCGGAGTGCCAGAAAATTCACAAATACATGGAGGCTCAACAACACACTCTTAAACAACAAGTGGGTCAAAGAAGAAATTGCAAGAGAAATTAGTAAATACCTAGAGGTGAATGAAAATGAAAACACAACATATCAAAACTTATGGGACGCAGCAAAGGCAGTGCTAAGAGGGAAATTTATTGCCCTAAATGCCTTTATCAGAAAAGAAGAAAAGGCAAAAATGCAGGAATTAACTGTCCACTTGGAAGAACTGGAGAAAGAACAGCAAACTAATCCCAAAGCAAGCAAAAGGAAAGAAATAACAAAGATTAGAGCAGAAATAAATGAAATTGAAAACATGAAAACAATAGAGAAAATCAATAAGACCAGAAGTTGGTTCTATGAGAAAATCAATAAGATTGATGGGCCCTCAGCAAGATTGACAAAAAGAAGAAGAGAGAGGATGCAAATAAATAAGATCAGAAATGGAAGAGGAGACATAACTACTGACCTCACAGAAATAAAGGAGGTAATAACAGGATACTATGAACAACTTTACGCTAATAAATACAACAATTTAGATGAAATGGACGGGTTCCTGGAAAGACATGAACAACCAACTTTGACTCAAGAAGAAATAGATGACCTCAACAAACCAATCACAAGTAAAGAGATTGAATTAGTCATTCAAAAGCTCCCTAAAAAGAAAAGTCCAGGACCAGACGGCTTCACATGTGAATTCTATCAAACATTACAGAAAGAATTAGTACCAACTCTCCTCAAACTCTTCAAAATAATCGAAGTGGAGGGAAAACTACCTAATTCATTCTATGAAGCCAACATCACCCTCATACCAAAACCAGGCAAAGATATTACAAAAAAAGAAACCTACAGACCAATCTCTCTAATGAATATAGATGCAAAAATCCTCAATAAAATTCTAGCAAATCGTATCCAACAACACATTAAAAGAATTATACATCATGACCAAGTAGGATTCATTCCAGGTATGCAAGGATGGTTCAACATAAGAAAATCAATTAATGTAATACACCACATCAACAAATCAAAGCAGAAAAATCACATGATCATCTCAATTGATGCAGAGAAGGCATTTGACAAGATTCAACATCCTTTCCTGTTGAAAACACTTCAAAAGATAGGAATACAAGGGACTTCCTTAAAATGATAGAGGGAATATATGAAAAACCCACAGCTAATATCATCCTCAATGGGGAAAAATTGAAAACTTTCCCCCTAAGATCAGGAACAAGACAAGGATGTCCACTATCACCACTATTATTCAACATTGTGTTGGAGGTTCTAGCCAGAGCAATTAGACAAGAAAAAGAAATACAAGGCATCAAAATTGGAAAGGAAGAAGTAAAACTATCACTGTTTGCAGACGATATGATACTATACGTCGAAAATCCGGAAAAATTCACAACAAAACTACTAGAGCTAATAAATGAGTACAGCAAAGTAGAAGGCTACAAGATCAACATTCAAAAATCTGTAGCTTTTCTATACACTAGTAATGAACAAGCTGAGGGAGAAATCAAGAAACGAATCCCATTTACAATCGCAACTAAAAGAATAAAATACCTAGGAATAAATTTAACCAAAGAGACAAAAAACCTATATAAAGAAAACTACAAAAAACTGCTAAAAGAAATCACAGAAGACCTAAATAGATGGAAGGGCATACCGTGTTCATGGATTGGAAGACTAAATATAATTAAGATGTCAATCCTACCTAAACTGATCTACAGAATCAATGCAATACCAATCAAAATCCCAACAACTTATTTCTCAGAATTAGAAAAACCAATAAGCAAATTTATCTGGAAGGGCAGGGTACCCCGAATTGGTAAAAACATCTTGAGGGAAAAAAACGAAGCTGGAGGTCTCACGATGCCGGACTTTAAGGCATATTATGAAGCCACAGTGGTCAAAACAGCATGGTATTGGCATGAAGATAGATATATCGACCAATGGAATCGAATAGAGTGCTCAGATATAGACCCTCTCATCTATGGACATTTCATCTTTGATAAGGCAGTCAAGCCAACTCACCTGGGACAGAACAGTCTCTTCAATAAATGGTGCCTAGAGAACTGGATATCCATATGTAAAAGAATGAAAGAAGACCTGCATCTCACACCTTATACAAAAGTTAACTCAAAATGGATCAAAGATCTAAACATTAGGTCTAAGACCATAAAACAGTTAGAGGAAAATGTAGGGAGATATCTTATGAATCTTACAACTGGAGGTGGTTTTATGGACCTTAAACCTAAAGCAAGAGCACTGAAGAAATAAATAAATAAATGGGAGCTCCTCAAAATTAAACACTTTTGTGCATCAAAGAACTTCATCAAGAAAGTAGAAAGACAGCCTACACAATGGGAGATAATATTTGGAAATGACATATCAGATAAAGGTCTAGTCCAGAATATATAAAGAGATTGTTCAACTCAACAACAAAAAGACAGCCAACCCAATTACAAAATGGGAAAAAGACTTGAACAGACACCTACCAGAAGAGGAAATACGGATGGCCAAGAGGCACATGAAGAAATGCTCAATGTCCCTGGCCATTAGAGAAATGCAAATCAAAACCACAATGAGATATCATCTCACACCCACCAGAATGGCCATTATCAACAAAACAGAAAATGACAAGTGCTGGAGAGGATGCGGAGAAAGAGGCACACTTATCCACTGTTGGTGGGAATGTCAAATGGTGCAACCACTGTGGAAGGCAGTTTGGCGGTTCCTCAAAAAGCTGAATATAGAATTGCCATACGACCCAGCAATACCATTGCTAGGTATCTACTCAAAGGACTTAAGGGCAAAGACACAAACGGACATTTGCACACCAATGTTTATAGCAGCGTTATTTACAATTGCAAAGAGATGGAAACAGCCAAAATGTCCATCCACAGAAGAATGGCTAAACAAACTGTGGTATATACATACGATGGAATATTATGCAGCTTTAAGACAAGATAAACTTATGAAGCATGTAATAACATGGATGGACCTAGAGAATATTATGCTGAGTGAGTCCAGCCAAAAACTAAAGGACAAGTACTGTATGGTCCCACTGATGTGAACCGACATTCGAGAATGAACTTGAAATATGTCATTGGTAACAGAGTCCAGCAGGAGTTAGAAACAGGGTAAGATAATGGGTAATTGGAGCGGAAGGGATACAGACTGTGCAACAGGACTAGATACAAAAACTCAAAAATGGACAGCACAATAATACCTAATTGTAAAGTAATCATGTTAAAACACTGAATGAAGCTGCATCTGAGCTATAAAAAATAAAAAGTGTTTAAATCTTTGAAGTTTTTGCTACTTTTTGTCTGACATTAATAATTGATAAAAGTTTGCTAAAATTTCCTTATATGGTGGTAGACTTATCAAATTCTTCTTTTAATTCCATCAGTTTCTGTTTTATATATTTTAATGCCATATAAATAGATCTGTTGCATCTTCCTGGTGAATTAAACCTTTTTATCATATGCAACCTTTTCTATCTATAAAAATCCTTTTTGTTTTAAAGCCTGTTGTCTTTTACTTTTGACTGGTATATTCCTGGCAAATCTTTTTCCATTTTCTTTATCCTCTGGTTTTCTATGTCCTTATGTTTTTAAGAGTATCTCTTATCTCTTGTGTATAGCATATAGCTGAACTAAAAACAAAAATAATCTAATCTGGCAATCTTAGTCTTTTACTTGAAGTATATAGAGTCCCTTATATGTAGTGAATTATTAACCATTTGGACTTCTTTCTAACATTTTACTTTATGTTTTCTCTTATTTCTCATTTAAAATTGTTTTTTTTCATTTTCTTTTTTTTTTTTTCTCATTCCTTTTTTCTTGCTTCTTTCTACTGGCATGGAAGTTATATACTCAGTTTCTATTCCTTCAATGATTACTTTAAAATTTAATATGCATACTTAATGTTTACTTCTTAATCTTTACCTGAATGGTTCAGTGACTTTAGAATATTCTCACTTTAATCACATCTCCATATTTATTATTGTCCTGTGTTAGAGTTCTGTCCTTTTTTAAAGCTATGCAAACCAGACATTGTTGCTATTATTTTATAATACGGTTGTTTGGACATGCATGGTTAGCATTTTCTTTGCTCAATAATCCTTCTTGTATTCCAGGTCACCTTTTTGTGATCATCTTCCCTTTACCATAATTGTGTATCTGTTCATTGTAAATTCTTTTTCTTTTTTCTTCATTTTCCTCTCTCTCACCTCTATCTCTATCTCTTTCTTCTATCCCATGAATGTCCTTCTTTTGTCTTTGATAGTTTATCTATCCACTACTTCTTTGTTTATTAGTAAATAGAAATACTTATTTGACTTATTTTAAATTTTTAAAATATTTAAATTTCTGTTAAATAGAAAAACTTATTTTAAAGGTATAGTAATAAAAGTGGCCTAGTATTGACTCAATAACTGACAAATAGTTTCATAAATAGAATAGAAATCATAAAAACAGATCCAGATGTTGGGTGGGACATACTATATTAAAAAGATGATACTTCAATCATTGGTAAAAGATGATTTATGTGATAAATGTTGATAACTGGTTATATATCTGGAAGTAATAGGTCCCTAGTGACACCACATACAAAGATCCAAAGATAAATTTATTTGAAAATAAACCTAAACATGAAAACTAAGATATAAAAATACCTGAAAAAATTAGAAAAATATTTTTATAAACTCAGGGTGTATTGACCTTAAGCAATGTAGGAAATTCAGAAACAGCAAATAAAAAATATTATAGAATTGACTATCATCTTAGTTTGCCCCAGCTGCTATGACAATTGCCACACAATGGATTGACTTCAACGAGAATTTATTGTCTCACAGTATGGAGGCTAGAGGTTCAAAATCAAAATGTCAGTGAGGTCCGGCTTTCTCCCAGAGTCTGTAGTTATGGTGAATGGCAATCCTCTTCACATGGTAGTCTGTCTCTGGCTTCTCCTGGTTTTTAATTTTTCTGACTGACTTCTGCCTTCTACTATTGACTACTATCAAATTCCCTCTCTTTATAAGGTCTCCAGTAGTACAGAGTCAGGTTCATCCTGGTTCAATTTGGTCACACCTAAATAGGATCTTCTGATACCCTGTTCACACAGGAATCTACATCCAGACTCACCTACATCTGGACTCACCTTAACATAGTCAAAGATATCATTTACAAATACCCACAAAAATATGGATTAAGACTTGGTCATATTTTTGGTGGGGTACACAAGTCAATCCCCAACAAATGCTTTCCCACATTTAGGAATTTATCCTATGGGAAAAAGTCAGTTAAGCCAGACTAAACAGTCTAGCTGTAATGGTGGGTGAGGATTACAATTGGATTCTGTTTAAATGTGCTTAAACTAATAAACACCTGAAAAGTCTACATAAGAAAAAAAGCGCAGGTAGGTGGATTTGGCTTCCCATTAGCTCCTTTTTAAAAAAATATTTTTATTGATAAATCTTCATACACACGGAGTCCATACATGATATAAAATCAATGGCTCACAATATCATCACATGGTTGTGTATTCATCACTATGATCATTTTTAGAACATTTGCATTATTCTAGAAAAATAAATAAAAAGAAAAACCTCAAACATCCCATACCCCTTACCTCTCCCTCTCATTGACCACTAGTATTTCAATCTACCAAATCTATTTTACCCCTTATCACCACTATTATTTCTTTATCCATTTTTTTAACTCATCTGTCCACACCATGAATAAAAGGAGCATCAGAGACAAGGTTTTCACAATCACACAATCACATTGTAAAAGCTATATTGTAATACAGTCATCTTTAAGAATCAAGGCCACTGGAACACAGCTGAACAGCTTCAGGTACTTCCCTCTAGCCACCCCAATACACTGTAAACTAAAAAGGAATATATCTATATAATGTGGAAGAATAACCTCCAGGATAACCTCTCAACTCTGTTTGGAATCTCTATCAGCCACTGAAATTTTATTTTATCTCATTTCTCTCTTCCCCCCTTTTGGTCAAGAAGGCTTTCTCAATCCCATGATGCCAGGTCCTGGTTCATCCCAAGAGTTCTGTTCCACATTACCAGGGAGATTTACACACCTGGGAGTCATGTCCCATGTAGTGGGGAGGGAAGTGAGTTCACCTACCCAGCTGGCTTAGAGAGAAAGGCCACATCTGAGCAACAAAAGAGGTTCTCTGGGGTGACTGTTAGGCAGAATTGTAAGAAGGAATAAGTTTTATAGGAGTGAACTGCAAGATCAAGGGCTCAGCCTATTGATTGGTTGTCCCACTGCTCCATTAGTTCTTTTTTCTTCTCATGGAAGAGTCCCCAAAGTTCATGGATGCTAATAGTCACTATGGAGACATCTATGTGGTGAAAGAATCACAATGTGTATGATTAGTGTCTTTGGTACCCTTAATTAGGCCAACTCTAAAAATTACATCAACTACCACACAAGTGATAATTCTACTTTTTGGAAAGACACATCATGCTCAAGCTAATGGCCAGGTCCTAGAGAATGCAATTCTTGCAGATCCCTAATTAGAACAATCTTTCCTTGTCTGTACTTGCAGGACCTAGTTTTTTCCCATTTTGTCCATCTTGGGGCTTTCCATGGACTAGTCTGACCTTGGCTTACATAGCCAGCACATAAGATAGCACAGGAAAATCACAGAACAGTGTCTGGCACATACTAAAGGTTCAATAACTTTTAGCATTATTATTATTATGCTAGACTTGTTTCAGCTAATGTGTACTACTTTTGTAATTAGACAAAAAAGTCCCCAAAACAGAGAAGTACAGGAAATCATCACTAAAAAATATTCAGTGTGTATGCACACTGATCCTGTTATTTTAGTTCTGAGGATATATATATATATATATATATATATATATTTCTTTTTTTTTTTCATGGGCAGGCACCGGGAATCGAATCCAGGTCTCCGGCACAGCAGGCAAGAAGTCTGCCTGTTGAGCTACCATGGCCAGCCCAGCAACATGTTTTTTATAGAAAAAATTCTAAGCAGCCTAAATGTCCAAGCATTGGTTGACTAATATATGATATATTAATTTATAGGATACAATAGAATCTTAAATTATATGTGTGTATATATGATATGATGTGATACTAAAGTAAAAAAATGTAAATACAGAACATTCCTTTATTTATTCAATCAACAAATATTTATTGAATGCTGACTATGTGCTAGACACAGCTAAGAATTAGAGATACAGAGACAAGGAAAACAGAAAAACCCTAAGGAGTTTACATAAAAATATCAGTGTCAGTAAGTGGTGACCTCTGCCTTGTAAGACTTGGAAAATTGGGTTTTATTTTTTTTTTTTTAGTTTTATTTTTTACTTTTATTTTTACCTTAAATGGCATTGTATTGTAAAGCATTTTTTATAATGATCATTTAAATTTAAAACACAATAAAGATTTTTTTTAAAGTTCCAACTCATTCCTATCAAAAGTATTAAGATAATTATTTCACAGTTTGAGAATATTTATTTCTGGTGGTTTGAAGCTGTCAGCATCCTCAAAAAACATGTTCTTAAACCTAATCCAGTCCTGTGGGTGTAAACCCATCAAAATAGGGCATTTTGATGAAGTTACTTCAGTTACGGTGTGGCCTACCTCTGTCAGGATGGGTCTTAATCTTATTACTGGAGCCTCTCATAAGCAGAATGAAATTCAGCAGAGAGGGAGAAAGCCATAGAAGGAGCAGCCAGAAGCTTTGCATCAATGAAAACTGGAAGAGAGGGAAGGAACCAGGAGATGCTGCCATGAGCAATGCCACAAGACAAGACAAGGACCAAGGATCATTGGCCACTGTCTGCAGGGAAAAAACATTACCTTGATGACACCTTGATTTGGACTTTTCCCCAGCCTCAAATTGTGAGAGAATAAATTCCCACTGTTTAAGCCAACCCATTGCATGACATTTGCTTGAGCGAGACAAGAAAACCAAATACCCTTAGAGAAGCTAGATATTGCAAAATAATATTATACTGGCTCTAGAGTTCAAAGCATTCTTATTACAAGCCTATGAATGCCTGGGATGGATAATGTGACAGTAGGGATATACTCAAGACACAGCAGAGACTGACAAGTCAGATAAGTCATTTTCCATAAGAATAAAAATGAGAGTTCAGATTTTTTATGAGGAAAAAGAAAAGAAACAAGGCTAGAGATAGAACAGGCAGAAACTGGGAAAAGTCACTGAATGTACTGTTTCTCAAGGTGTGATGTTTGGACCACCTGTTCAGCTTCCAGGAAGGTTAAAAATGCAGACTCCTGGCCGCATTCCAGACTTCCTACCTTATATTTCCTGGAAGGAAGGGCCAGGAGGGACGTGGATCTTCAGTCCACACTCCTGGTGACCGGTAGACACTTGTTAATACACCTTGGGGCCACACACCTCAGAGAATGGCTTCGCCCTTCCTCGGTCAATCCTCTTTATTTTGTTTTTATTTTAGTTTTATCCTCAGAGCAATCAGGAACCTGGTTGCTCTATTAGACTTGTTCCCTCAGTTCCAAAAGGCCTCCTGGTTGTCCTGGCTTATCACTTAAATGCTAGGGGTTAAAGCCTATAGAGAAGACAAAGATATTTCTGGTGGCTAATTTCTTAGATGCTAATTAGTAATCTGCAAGTCTCTGTGCTTCCTGACAATAGCACTGAGTATTTCTGCCCTGGTGCAAAGGACCCACATATAGTCGATGTGTTTTACCTGATCCTCTTATCCTACGCGTTGTTAGGGACAGTGATCTCTAAATGTGGTTCCAAACACTTCATACTTACTAGAGCAGCTTTTTACACATTTTTCCTCTGGACTCTGCTCCATGCATATGTGAGACAAAATCTCTGGAGGTGGAATCTGCAGTTTTACTAATCACAATGGAAAATTGTTTAGCAGTTTGTAATCCGGGATACATTAGAAGCTCTCTTATCCAACCTTCACAGAATCAGCTTTCTCTGATTTGTAAAATGTAAGAATTGAGGATCAGAACATGTTGCATTCACCAGTACTAGCAACTGTATGCCAGTGTACTTCTGCTTCCACAAGTTTAGTGGTGTGTTTACCAGGAGAAAGTTATATTTGCTTCCAAACCTGTTTATACTAGGTTTACTTATAATTATTGTCTAATTTACTGTTTCAAAAGCAATGAAATATGAGTACAAGAAAAAAAAGAGTTCTTTGCTAGAAGAAAACCAATTTGAATTGGTTTGGAAAGGTTCAGTACAGACAAGCAACTAGAAAAATGTTGCTATTGAATTAGATGTGCATAAGGCCTTGTCAAAAACTGTTGAAAAAAATAGGAAGGAATTTGCCTTCAGCTTGTTATCAGTCAGGGCTCTTCACAGAAACAGAACCAACAGGGTGTGTATGTGTACGTATTTGTTTGCACACATACGTACTGGGGAAGTCCACTGAGTAATTCCAGTGAAAGTCATGTTGTAATCTTGAATCTGAAGTCCTTAGGCTGGAAACTCAGAAAGTAGAGTACAGTCTGGAGGCAGAATTCTACCTGATTCCTGGAATTCTCAGTTTTTGACTTTAAGGCCTTCAATTGATTGGAAGGTTCCCACCCATATTATTGAGGGTAATCTCCTTTATTTGAAGTTATTGGACTGAAGATGCTAATTCGATCTGCAGTATATCTCCCCAGCAATAGCTAGCCAGTGTTTGACAGAAATACTGGACACCCTAACCTTGTCAAATTGACACATAAAATTAACCATCACAGCTTATTTAATGGGCATCTTTAAAATTTTCACTTCACTTTAAAGAAACTGAACTGGAATTAATGGGTTGTACACTGTGGATATGTTTTTACTTATTTATTTAACTGTATTTTTAATTGGTTACATGATATAAAATCCATAAAGTGCAAGAGCTACATAGTAAAATTTCACCTAATTTTTCTTCCTAGAGGCAATCAACGTTGCCAATTGTGGAGACCCAGGTCCTGCTACCCCCCCATCCCCAGCCCCATAGTGAGACTAAGTTACTGCATGTAGCCACCTGCAATGACCAGGACAGAAGTTAAAGTTCATCAGATCTCCTCAGGAGGGGAAAGAATGTACAGATGGTACTGTAAACAAAACATTGATTCTTGTTGATAACGATCATCCAAACATCTGTGCGGAAACTCTGTTCTCACACCCTATGGAATGACTTTGGCCTAAACCTGTATCAGCTGTCCTTACACTCCCCGCCCTTTTGCAGAGCACTTATCTCCATTTCCCAAAACGCTGCCATTGGGAAGAATCTTCTCCTGCTCATAAGTTCTAATAAAAATTCATGTCTAACTCCATGCCTAGTGTGTTCTTTGGACTTAGGGCTGCACCAACCTAAACTCTAAAAGAGCAAGCTTGAAACACCAATATTTTGTCTTTCCAAATTATCCAGAGATAATTGTGTGTGTGTGTGAGTGTGTGTGTGTGAGACAAACACAGAGACAAAGGGAGTCTGTCTTCCCTTTTATTACACAAATGATAGCATACTATACACACTCTTCTGTACCTTCTTTCTGGCTGTTCTAAATCAGAACATACAGATCTTCTAAACAGAACATAAAGATCTTTTTCATTTTTTTGTACGGTTGCACAGTATTTCATTGAATGGACATACTATAATGTATTCGATAGTTATGAACTTTGAAAGAACTCCAAACAGCAGACATGTAATCAAAGAATGGACTTTGGATCTATAACAAGAGATTGGCAAACAATTACACACTTGTCAGAGATGACACTAAGATGAGAGAAGTTTGATGTTCATCTTAGGTGTGAAATTTAAGTAGGTACCAAAAACTCAGTATATAAGATAATATTTTAAAAATTAATTTCAAAAGTCAATGATGAACAAGATAACATTTTAAATAAAGGCAGAATCAGTTGAGTTGGTATTTAAAGTAACACTAAGCGAATCTTTTTTTCTATGATGGTCCACTCTCACCTTTCCTTTTAATGTCCAGCCGCTAGTGTGGATCAAGTTGGGTAAGAGGACTTCTCCTGTAATTTCATTTAATTACCTGATGACTGTAGTAACACAAATCTGCCAATTTATTTTAAACATTAATTTTTAGGTACACAAACAATAATTTTCATTGTGAAAGTTACATGTTACAGTCTTTGTTTGCCAGGGTGCTAAGACTAATATCGCACAATGATGAAAAAAATGCACAGAATGGGTTTGTTTAAGCAATAAGCATCTATTGTCTCACAATTTTTCAAGCTCCTAAAGCTATCACCTGGCTCATTTTCTCTTAGAATCTAGCTTTCTGGGGCTGGCTACCAACAATCTTGGTTTGTATCTCTGCCTCCCATCACACGGTGGTGTCCTTTCTGCTTCTGTGACTTCCAAGTTCTCTTTAAAAAGCCTCTAGTAATATGGATTAAGTCCCATCCTTTTTCAATTTGGCACACCTTAATTATAAAGATTCCTATCTACAATGGGTTCACACAAAGGAACACAGATTAATGTTGAGAACACGTGTTTGTTGTGGTACGCAATTCAACTACCACAGTTAAAGCTCCCTTTGAATATCACCCCAGTTGTGCATCCCGTCCTGTTCTTTCTAGCAGTAACTGCTATTTAATATGTATTCTTTCGGTTCCATTTCCTATGCATTTAAATAGTTACACATATGCTTGTGGAAAATATATATCAGAGAATATGATTTTAAGAAAATGGTGTACTCTACAAATCTTTCTGCAACTTGCTTTTTACCTTCAGTAATGTATTTTGGAGATCTTCCAGGTTAGTACGTGTGGAACCATCTCATCCTTATTAACAGTTGTCTAGTTGCTCATAGCAGGACTGTACAATAGTTGTTTAGCCACATATATAGTGTTGGGTATTTAAAAGATATTTTCCTTGATTGCGGCAATGAATGCATAGCTATGTGATAACATGATTGTGTACTTTGGATGGATTGCATGGTTTGTGAATGTATCTCAATAAATTTGCATTTAAAGAAGATATTTTCCTCTTTTAAATAATGCTGAAACAGATATGCTTTACATTTCTCCTTGTGTGTATGGGGGTGGACTTGCAGGATCACAGAGTATGCATTAAAATATTTCGATAGAAACTATCAAATTTTCCTTAAAGTTTGTACCCGTTTATGCTCCCACCAGTAGAACATGAAAATACTTATGTTTCTCACTGTCTGGCCAACACTTGATATTATTAAACTTGAATTTTTGTCAATATGATATGTAAAAATTGTTTTCTCACTTTTGAGTTAATTTGTGATTTTGTAATTTTTAACATTTAATATTGGTTGTATGTCCTTGCTTATGCTTACTATTTCCATTTTTGTGAATTTCCTGGTGTCATGGTCAGGTTCATGTGTCAACTTGGCCAGGTGGTGGTACCTGTTTGTCTGGTTGGGCAAGTGCTGGCCTGTCTTTGCTATGAGGACATTTCATAGAATTAAATCATGATCACATTGGCTACATCCACAGCTGATTCCATTTGTAATCAGTGAAGGGGAGTGTCTTCTTTAATGAGTGACCTTAATCTAATCCCTGGAAACCTTGTAAGGAGGATTCAGAAGAGACAGGCTCTCTTCCTAAATTCGATCGTCGAGCCTCTCCTGTGGCGTTTGTCCAGACCCTCCATAGGAATCTTCAGCTTCACAGCCTGCCTTACAATTTTGTACTCTAGGTTCCCATGGTTATGTGAGACACTTTAATAAATTTTATATTTATGAATATTTCCTGTTGATTCTGTTTCTCTAGAGAACCCTAACTAATACACCTGGCGATACATTTTTATATGTACTTGTGCTTGTGTCAGTAATATTTTTGTTTATGGAAGTAAGACTGTTGTTAATACTAGAGAAAACTGAGCTGTCACAATCTGTCAATGAGATAGGCTTGGGAGAAGATGTGATATTACCTCTTTGTGCTTATCAGTAAATTTAGAGTTAATTGAATTTGGTTGTGGTAGGTCTGATCCACCGGTTGCCTGACCTTTTACAGTACGCAGAAAAAGAGGAAAAAGCACAAACAACCCTTATACCAATCAGTGCCAGTCAGGGATTAACGTAGGAAAGAGATATTTCAAACAGAAAGGATTCTTTTTTAATCAAGTTGGGGATTGTGTAGTTTATTTTAAAACACACAACAGACTCAGATGGTAGGCAGTGGCCAGGGGGCTCCATTTGCCCTGTGTTCCCTTTTCCTCCCTTGCATTTGGCTTAAACAACTTCTCTCTCCTTAGCCCCAAATCCCCAAGCTATGCAAGATAAATAAGATACACCTACCCTCACCCACTGAAGGGTGCTAAACAGGTGAGGAGTGCAGGAGAAAGGGGTATAATTCCTATATTCACAGTTTCCATTCCCCACCCTCAGTGGCCATTAGAGAGGGGATGGGTGTCAACTCTAAGATTCCTAATGGTATTAAAGCCCTTCTCCCACTAAGAAACTTCAAGATGAGCTCCCCACCCCTTTTCCCTGTCAATACAAAGCACAGTGTCAAACCCTATAGTCTGGGCAAGGACGGGGACTTGGCACTCCCTTCTCTTAAGGATCCTACCTGTGTGATATGGAAGGATGGAGAGGGTGGGGGCCTTTATTTACCTCTAGTGAATAGGTTGGGAGTAAGTGGTTATAAAGGGAGGGAAGGGGAAAATGGAGCAGAGCTTCAGGGAGCTGGGCTGGAGGGTCCTGAGAGATAAGTTCAGACAGTTGCTGTCTGTGCCACCCCCCTCTCCCCCGCCCCCCTTGCCCCACCTCTCAGCCCGGGTCCAGAGAGTCCACATGAAAAGTATGGGGGAGGGGAGCAGTGGGAGAGCTGAGTAGGACCATGGGCCCCCCCTGCCCTCACCGCAAGCTGGCCCTGCTCCTGGTGGAAATGATATGGGACCAGGACTGGTCTCTGGTCTCTGCCCTCAAGCTCTGACCTTCCAGAGCGAGTTGAGTCTGAGGAACATAGGGGAGGTCTCCTCATCCTCACTCCCAGATGCTCTGGCCTTGAGCTGACTGGTGGGAGTGGGAAGGGGAGTCTTCCAAAGCTATCATGAAAAGCTAAAACCTTTAAAAACTTCCAGGGCAGAAATGGGTCCCAGTCTTTTGCTTCCTCAACACCCAGAAGACAAGGCTGAGGAGGTTCCCAGAGAGCTGTAGGAGGATCTTTCAGCCCCTCCCTGGCAAGATTGGGCCAAGCAAGGGGGCCTTTTAGCACCACACAATGTTGGGGCACTTCTGAAGCCTGACTGATCCCTGGACAGCATTTCCCCACCCAAAGCTGGAGTGCCCACTTGCTAAAGCTTTTTGCATTCTTCAGGGATGACTTCAAGCAGAAAAGAGATTTAATATTGAAAATGTGATGTTTATATTATGGGTTGAATGGTGTCCTCCAAAATGATATGTACACGTCCTAACCCCCTGTGCAGAGAAAGTGACCATATTTGGAAAGAGGGTCTTTGAAGGTATAATTAGTTAAGATGGGGCCACATTGGATTAGGGTGGACCCTAATCTAATATGACTGGCATCCTTAAAAGAAGAAGGGAATTTAGACACAGGGATGGACAGACACAGGGAAGAAGACCATTTGAAGGTGGAGGTAGAGGCTGGATGATGCATCAACAAGGCAAGGAACATCAAGGATGCTGGCAAATGCAGATGCTAGAACAGGCAAGGAAGGATTTTCCCTTACAGATTCCAGAGGGAGCATGGCTGTGCTGACACCTTCATTTTGGACTTCTAGCCTCTAGAACTGTGAGACAAATTTCTGTTGTTTTAAGCCATCCAATTTGTGGTACTTGGTTAAAGCAGCCCTAGGAAATAGGTACACTTACAAAATCATTGAAAGGACTAGAGGAGCAAAAGTCAATAGTGGTGAGTAGGCTTTTGGCTCCATGGTTCTGCACCACTCTATCTGTGATCCAGAGGTGCAAAGTAATTGTGGCTGCTGAATAGACAGTGGAAAATGTTGCCCAGCTGCTACCTACATCCACTTTTATTGAAACCCACATGTCTCCTGAACTTTCCTAGGAAAACAATGGCCTTTACCTTACTTAGATTGGCAAACTCAAGGTGAGTGTCACAGGGACAGAACCTATATCCAGATGCCTAGCTGCAAGAGAGCCTGGGAGCTGTAGTTTTAAGCTAAGTTTTTGATGCTAAAGTATAGAACATATGAAAAGGCTAGTGTAAATGCTGAAAGCCAATAGTCATCTTCCCCCTTCCCCAAACAAAGTACTTAAACTTAAGTCATCATTTGGTACTTACAAAATGCCTACATGGAGTAGAGCATCATAATTTCTTGTGAATGAATAACCACTTCATAGGCAGAATTTCTATTAAATGCTTCAAGTTCTGCTGATGGACCCTGCTTATTTCCTGCAGTACCCTGCAGTTCCCTCCAACCCCATTCTCCAGGTGTAAGGATCTAGCAGGTGTGGAAGTGTGGTAGATGATAACAGATGCTCTCTCTCATTTACTTCCCCTCTCAAATTAGTGTCTTTGACAGCTACTTACCTTGAGCTCAGAGACAGCTGAATTGTGTAACTTGAAATAACATTTTCTTAGTGGAAACAAGAGCTATGACAATACACTGAGGCTCAAAGAAATTATATGTCATGCTTTGCTGGCTACTCTCATGTCATATTACTCTAGGAAAAATTTGTATTAAAATAAAAGGTGGAGCAGGACATGGTGGCTCAGCAGGTAGAGTTCTCACCTGCCGTGCCAGAGATCTGAGGTTTGATTCCCAGTGCCTGCCCATGCAATAAATAAACAAATAAATAAAAGATCGTTCACTTTTACCTTTTAAAGATATCTCAAAATATACTGAAAAACATAAACTTGTTGCTGGTGAAATTTCTCTAATAGATATAGTTACAAATTCTTGGTTTATCATCACTGATAAATAGTATGGGCAGGGCAGCACTATTTTTTGGAAGAATCGCACGAATGCAGGCAGCACATGTTATTAATGGTTACCGTTCACTTATTGAGGCTTTTTGAGCATACATCCTCATAGTTCTTACTTCCAATTATCTCCTGGAAGTTATTCTCCAGAGTATGTCAGCAGGTTACACACACACACACAAGTATGGATGTGAAACAGTCAGATGGTTGATGAAATGGGAACAGCTTCATGTGGTTGGAACAGAGACTGGACTGAGGGAAGCGATGTGGTGGCAAAATTGGAATCTACTTGTGGAGGCCCTGAAGGCTGAGCTGAGGAACTCCTGAAGGCAGTAGGGAGTCAGTAGAGGGTTTCAAAAAGCAGAGAAGAAACAAGGGTGTACATGTTGCTTAGAAACGTCATCCCAATGGGTAGGTGGTGGTAACTTGTCGGGAAGTACCTATCAAAACAGTTCAGAGGTGTGAGCTCGTAAGTCCTGGTGTAAGACAGCTACTGAAGATGGAAAGAACTTCAGATAGACAAGGAACAATATTTGGCAAGTATTAGTAATATTAGCCACCATTCATTATGCACTATTTAAATGTTATTCTATTAAACCCTCCCCCAATCATGTGAGGTAGATTTGCCCAGTTTGCACATGAGAAATGGATGTTCAGAGAATTTAAGGAACTTGCTAAAGGTTGCACAGCCAGAGCTGAGATGTGAACCTATAAACCAAACATATGTCTGTTTGATTCAAATTACTGCAGATTTGAAGGAGGGTAATTAGGGTAATTAGATAATTGGGGAATGCAAGAGGCAGAATCTAAAGCCATCTGAAGTTTTCTAATCTGCATTCTGGGGAAGGTGGTTGACTCTTGCAGAGTGGAGTATGGGTTGTTCAGGAGTTGGAGGGGCCAGGAGCCCCCAGGGTGGCAGTGCTGTGCCCAGAACTGGCTATAAGGGATGGAGGAGAGAGATGGAGCCTTGGCAGCTGGGGAGAACCAGAATGCAGCCCAGGGAAGCAGTGGGGCAGGGTTTTCATCCAGCCTCAGAGGAGCATCACCAGCAGAGAGGTGAGGCCACAGGTGGGGCAGTAGTTTCAGCACAGCATTTCTCAACAGAACTTGTTCAATTGGTCAAGAGCATGTGCTTTTCTTTCAGCCTATTGAGAAACTCCCAAACCTGTAAGAACTTGGGCAAAGGGAAAGCAAATCACAAGAGGTATATGATCACAATGTGTAAAATTTATACCAAAAAGGACCATAATTTTTGGTCCTTTTGGTTTGTTGGGAAATAGTTTGCTATCAATGAGTGGATCTTTGTTTAGTTTGTCAACTTCTGAGGAAGGGAGTATATGAAGAAATTTTTTTCTTTTGGTAGCTTTTATAATTCCTAGAACTTTTTGACCAGAGAACATTTAAATAGAACATTATTTATAGAGCTGAAATTCAGAATGTATTTTTTTTAAGGAAAGCAATAAATGTAGGCCTATGTGGATTTTGAGTTTATACAATATCTTGTCCTCTAATAGACTTTGAATTTAAAACAAAGAACTTTTTATTTTATTACTTCTTATTTTCTTTCTATTTATAGCAATACAAATTAAAACATAAACCTTCACAAGCTATAAACATTCATAAGCCATCATTTTTCTTTTTCCTTGACATAAAGTTGATGCCATGAAAAGAATACTGAACTAGTATATAAAGGACCCTACTGAGTTTTAGCTTTGATTCCTTTTCTTATGAGCTGTGTGTCATTGGGCAATTGTTTTACCTCTTTGGACTTCAGTTTTCTTCTGTAAAGTTAAGAGTCATGAAGATTAGATGAGATGATATATGTATAGTACTTGGCAAGCTATAAAACATACTGCAAATATTAGAATTATGAGGAAGGTTTCCCCAAATCTTAACAGCTGTGGGAGAACTGAAAAGAAAAAGATAAAATTTTATATTATCAATTTTATGCAATTAATGAGAAGATGGTTGGCATAGGGTGTGAAGATCTTGCCATCAGAGGTCTGGTCAAATGAACTAAGGCTGTTAATTCTCCCAAAGAGCAGAACACTGGGAGTGGGGGTGCTGGCAGGAAACATTCAGGATCTGAAGCCTGCCTCGTGGGGGGTCCTGCTGTAGTATTTGACCTTCAATAGTACCAGATTTTTAAAAATATATGTATTTTTTCAACCAGACATGAGTTTTCACCCCCCTCTCACCCATTTTCCTCTTGTCTTAATATTCCCTTAAACTAAACGCGAGAAAGGGTGAAGGCATCCGTTTTTACATGTAGAGGGCACTTAGTTGGCCTCTCTGTGCTCATAAACTCCTTACAAACTAGGAAGAGGGATGGGAGCCAGTTGGGTGTTTTTGTTTGTTTGTTTGTTTCTTGGCTGTTAAAACAAATACCATACAATAGATTGGCATAACAACAGAAATTTATTGGCTCTCTGTTTGAAAGGCTAGAAGACTTGCTTCTTCCCCGGCTTGGTATTTTCTGACTGGCTGACAGTCCTTGAGGTTCTTGGCTTTTCCATCACATGGCAATGCACATGGCAGGCTCTTCTACTTTCTCTTTTGATTCTATTGACTTTCAGCTTCTGGATGCTCCCCATGGCTTCTGTGTCCCTCTAACTTTCATTCTGCCTATAAAGGACTCCAGTAATCCAGATTAAAGCCATTCTAATTCGGTTAGCCACACTTTAATGGAAGTAACATATTAAAGAGATCTCATTTACAATAGGCCACACCCACAGGACTGAGAGTTGAGACCTGAACATGTCTTTTGTGGGGAAAATGATTCAAACCCCAACAGACTTGGGGACTTCAAATGAAGGTCAACATGCCTCTCTTGGGAAAATCTGAAGGATACAGAGATGGAACAGGAGAACAACAAAGATAAACACTTAAACTTTGAAGCACATATATGTTGGAAGGTGTTGAGTGACAGGTCAGGACACCCTGGGAATTCTCAGAAGAGGATGGCTCATGACAGAAGGAGTGGGAGCTGATGCCTAGTTAGAAAATTGCATAGGAATGTGCAAATTAAGATTGATGTTTGGCACTCCAATTTCCCTACACTCTATGTCTCTCTTCATAATAAAGTGTTTGTCTTTCCACCTCTTTTTATTCAATCAAGTAAGATACAGTGAATTTAATGAGTTTTGATTTTTCCCAGTTGGGAAGACCTGTCAATATTTCATAGGCATGCAAAAAGAGGCAATAAAAAAGCCCTATTAAAATGTTTTAAGCACTTTTGAAAATCCAAAGACAGATCTTTTCTGCAAAGCTTTATTCTCTTCTTATGAATTCCTCTCTTTGCTGATTTGTCTTTTGTTATTACTGAAAGATCAAGCAGCTCATACTATGTACATGAGTTAGCTTTGTGGATTCGCCAGGACAGCCTGTTGGCTTGCCTTCATAGCTGTCAAGCTGAAATTAAGGTTGTCAAAAATTTTCAGCTTCCTATCTATTTATAATGAAAACAAGTGATTGCTGGTATCAAACTATTTATGAATACAGTGTTTAAAAAAGGTTTTTTTGGGTCAAAATGGCATCCTTAAGAAAAAGAGTTAAAATATATTAACAATCTGAAGATTGCATTTGAGTTGTATTCTTTTGGTGTAATAAAGAGTGAAGCAAAGTTATTGAGAGGCTCATTATTTCAAATTTTGTGTTAATCAAGAGATATGTGTGTAATTATAATGTCATCACTGCTACCATGGATGTGGCTTCACTAAATAGAAAGTATAATATTTACTTTATATAGTTAGAAGGTGGCTGTCCTGAGCACTGTTTCTTTCATCTATTTGTACTCACAGATATACTAGGGGAAGGCTTTCCTCCAAATCCAAAGGGGTAGATGTGAATTGCTCTCTAATGCCTACATGTGTAACTGTTACCTAATCTTGTATGTTCTAAATAAAGTTAATTCTGGTTCCTAGTTCTCAGTAGCTAAAGTGATAATAAATTCAATCTCACTTATATTTTGGTGAATTTCCCCCTCTTGTTAGGATCTTCTAAAAAGCCAGGTTATCCTGTCCAGTAAATGGAGTGGGGACCAGTCTTTAGCTAGAGGCAATGGACATCACTGCTGCAGCTCTTCCTGCTATAAGACCCTGATACTCAGACCAATCATCACAGTCTATCAGACATAATGTTTTGGGCAAGCTCAGAGACACCCTTGGGCCTCTCTATGACCATACTTCACTGCTGTTCCTAGGACTTCTGTGCTCCTTGGCCTGGCTCCCCAGGCTTCCTGCAGCCATCTCTCACTGGTCTCTGCATGCAGGCAAACCATGGGCCTCTCCCAAACTCAGAACACCCCACCCCTCCCCAAGCTCCTGCCCCCTCCTTAGTCTAAGGGAAACAATTCTTTTCCCTAAGTCTCAGCATCAGCCTTTCCTCCCCCACTCCCCCTTTTATGGACCTCTATCCCATTCCCAAAACTTGAAGAGTCTTGTTTTCTGCGGACTTGACAACAAAAATTGTTAGCACCAAGCCCAATCCCCCAATCCTGGCCTTCCCCAACCCCACACACTCAGGCAAGGTAAAACCCAGACTCCAGCAGGAAATCTTGACTACTTTGTTGTTATGGGAAGCAGAAATGTGGCTTACTATATCAACCCTCCTGTATTAAGCTCCAAGCTTAGGGGTTTAAAACAACATGAATTTATCATTTTTTAGTTCAGGAGTTTAGAAATTCAAATCGGTTTCACCGGGCTAAAATTAAGTTAGCAGAAGGATTATGTTCCTTTGGGGGGTTGTAAGGGAGAATCCATTTGCTTGCCTTTTCCTTTATAATCCAAGCTCATGACCTTGCCTGGCTTCAACCTCTGGTTCCATCATCACATCTCCTATGCTGACTCTGACCTTCCTGCCTCCCTCTTATAAAGACCCTTGTGATTTCATTGGGTTCATCTGGATAATTCAGGATGACATCCCCATACCAAAATCTCCGACTTAATCCCATCAGTAAACTCATTTTTGCTATGTGAGATAACATTCACAGGCTCCAGGGATTAGGAGGCAGATGTCTTTGGGATGGCTATGATTTGGCCAACCACACCTCTCAGAGCAGAGAGGACAAACCGTAACTGAGTATCTTTAGCAATTGTCCTGAAATACCAGTATTATTCCTTTATGTAAATGGCATTATTACCTTTCTGTCCGGATTGATTTTTCTGACCTACCAGGAAGGTGTGAGGGGCACACCATAAGGAAAAAAGCTGGCTTCAAAATCAGTGAGTTCAAAAGGGAGAAGCCAATGTTAAAAAAAAAAATCAGTGAGTTCTCATATTGGTGCTGTGGGTGCCTTGTCAAGATGGAACAGAGTGCTGAAAAAAGCACCCATCCATCTCCCCGTTAGGAGCTAAATGACCTTGGTCAATGAAGATGGTGACGATGATTCTTACCCTGTGGGATGCTGTTAAGGTAAAATAAGACAATTTTCAGAAAACACCAGGCACAGTACATAACCCACTCAATGTTCACTCCTTCATTTAGTGCCTAATTCCTGCTTCTTAGGCAGACAAGGCAGGTTCTGTCAATGCCTCATTTCTGGCTTGTTGACTGGGGGAATGGATGGAAATATCAATAACCAAGGTTGGAGAATAAATTGGCTTGATTGAGCAGATGAGAACTTTGATTTGGGACATGAATTTGAGGTGATGTTGGGACATAGTAGGTCAGAAACTGGTATCTTGGACGTGGGATGAAAGTTGGGCTGGACGTAACTGATGTAAGCAAACCAAGAGATTATCAATCACTTCATATTAGTGAAAATTATTTTGCTGCCTTTTCAGCATCCATTAGGGCTCTTCATTCATCTTGATAGCACCTAGGTTTTCCTTTGGGGAAGCCACTCTTCCACTATTTGTAGGAGCCAAGAGTTTTGGATAGCATGGACCAAGCTTTAAGTGTAGGCTTTGGTTGTTATCAGTCAATCGACGTTTTTGGAGACCTCAAGGGGGTTCCCAGTAAATGTCACCTCTTGCCTGCCTAGATTCTGAGCAAGTTGAGAGACAAAGCAAGGAGTAAATATGAGATCCCAAACAGCACTTTTATTGCTATATTGCCTAGGCTAGAGGATATGGCTCAAGTCTGTTAACCAAGTGGACTTACTAACACTGAATCCAAAATTATGCAAATTTAGGCATGCAATTACAGGCTGTGATGGGTCCTGTGACATGGAGTGAAAAAAGAGAACTGTTCTTTGAGGGGAGGCCTACTCCCAAAAAGGAAGGGCAGAGCTGATTTGAGTAGTATCAGTTTCAACTATCAAATGGGTTGATCAGGGCAGAAAGAGGCTGGAGTTGCACTAATTGAGAAAATAACAGGAGTGGGAGAGAGGCAGTCTCCATAGCAAGTGCCATCTCATCCTTCTTGCTACAGTGATTGGTTCAGCAGTGGAAAGTAATTCAGACCTAAGTCAATCAGACCACAGTAATTCCCTAGTCTCAGAGCTCAGTCCAGATGGTCCCAATCAGAATGATGCACAGGTGTTTGATGCTAGAAAGACCCTCTGGAAAGAAGGCCTCTTTGCTTCCATTAAGTCAGCCTGAGAATAAAGCTGACATGAGAGGACAGCAGAGCTATGAAAATCATGGAAGTGCAGAGTGAGATCTCCTGATCAAAACATGCCTGAAATATTCCTGGGTCTTTTCAGTAACATAAGCTAATATATTCACTTGATCATTTAAACCAGTTTGAATTAGATTTTCTGCTACTATGCCAAAACTTATCCCAACAGATACAAATATTTATCATGTCTTTTAAAACTATACACAAATCTCATTTCTAAGAAGGTTTCTATAATTGGCCCTAGGTTTCTTTATATTACACTTAACTGCTCACAGTTCCTCATTACTTCGCGTTTACTA
The DNA here is from genome assembly GCF_023851605.1 of Tamandua tetradactyla. NCBI lineage: Eukaryota > Metazoa > Chordata > Mammalia > Pilosa > Myrmecophagidae > Tamandua > Tamandua tetradactyla. Next base: position 54,411,354 of record NC_135345.1, read on the forward strand.
CAACTTTTGTGCTTAATTATGACTAGTTATTAGTGTTTTCAAAGGATATCTTTTTTTTTTTTTGGTTCTTTTTTCTTTTTTCTTTCAGCGTATCTGTGTTCTACTTAAAGTGTGATTCTTAAAGTGGGACCCATCTGGAGGTTGCAGGTTTCTGGAAAGTCACTCTAGTGCCTGGAACCCTTGTGGAATCTTACAAATTGCCCTAGGTGTTCTTTAGGATTGGCTGGAATGTTCCTGGTTGGGAGGTTATGATAGGTAGCAAGGTCTAACTGAAGCTTGTGTAAGAGCAAACTCCAGAGTAGCCTCTCGACTCTATTTGAACTCTCTCTGCCACTGATACTTTATTAGTTACACTTCTTTTCCCCCATTTGGTCAAATGGAATTGTTGATCCCACGATGCCAGGTCTAGATTCATCCCTGGGAGTCCTCTCCTATGTCACCAGGGAGTCTTTCACCCCTAGACGTCAATGTCCCACGTAGGGGAGGAGGGCAATGATTTCGCTTGCAGAGTTGGGCTTAGAGAGACTGAGGCCACATCTGAGCAACAACAGAGGTCCTCCAGAAGTAACTCTTAGGCATGCCTATAGGTAGCCTAAGCTTCTATGCCACCTACATAAGCTTCATAAGAGTAAGCATCATGATCGAGGGCATGGCCTATTGATTTGGGTGTCCCTAAAGTTTGACACAGTATCAGGGAATTCCCTGATGATAAGGTTTAATGGTTCCATAGACTTTCTCCCCTCCCTCAGGGGACTTTTCCAATACTTTTTGATTATCTGGTTAATATACTCTAGGATGTTTCCAGGCATTACAAAAATCTATACAAGACTAAAGGATCTCTTTCTCATTCTGTGCTCTCTGTATTTCTGTTGTTCAATTGAGCTATACAAATAGGTCGAATCAGATTCTGCACTACAGAAAATTTCAATTCCAGATCAAGTAAAACTTTCTTCCACTGGTCTCAGAGAGTATGTGTGGTTCTCAGATATAGACACTGTCTTCCTTACTCCTATGCTCTGAATTACTTTAACCCCAACCTGTTTGACTTTGTTCTTATCTCTAAATATCAGGTTATATATATAAAACAGCTTCTCAAAATCCAGAAATAATAATCACCACTCCAGACTTAATGTGTCTGCTCTAAAAGCTTACAATATAGGCCCTTGTTTCCTTAAAAGCATTTTCGAAAGGTGACCATGCCATTGTTGTTTTTTTATTTCTGCCTTATTTTGCTTCACCAAATGCCCCACACATTCAATCATCGTTGCATGCCTCACGACATTGTTCCTTCTTGTAGCAGCACAGCCTTCATTCATAAGTATACACTATCATTCACCATTCTACTTCTCCTTCAGTGCATCCTTCAACCACCTGCTTTCATCGAGCATCATGTAGAGGGCCCAAAGTCCACAGTCCATCAACATTCTCAATTTTAGATAATTTCATTGTTCCCAAGAGACAGAAAACCAATAAACATACCCTCACCAAATAGGCTGTGTGGTTATTCTATCTATAGAGGAGAGTGGTGTATTGAAGTCTCCTACTATTATTGTTGAAACATCTATTGTTCCCTTCAGTTTTGCCATGTCTGTCTCATGTACTTTGGAGCTCCTTGATTGGGAGCATAAACATTTATGATTGTTACATCTTCTTGGTGAATTGATCCTTTAGTTAGTATATAGTGTCCTTCTTTGTCTCTTCTGATGTCTTTACATTTAAAGTCTATTTTGCCCAAAATTGGTATAGCTACTCCTGCTTTCTTTTGGTTACAACTTGCATGGAAGATCTTTTTCCATCCTTTCACTTTTAATCTATTTGTATCCTTGTGTCTAAGATGAGTCTCTTGTAAGCAGCATATAGCTGGATTATGTTTCATAATCCATTCTGCCAATCTGTATCTTTTAATTGGTGAGTTTAGTCTGTTAACATTCAAACTTGTTACTGAAAAGGCATTTCTTGATTCCATCATCTTATATTTTTAATTTTATTTGTCAGAGCTATATATTTTTTCCCCTCTTTCTCATTGTATTCTTTAATTACCTTTAGTGGTACTCTTCAATTCTGTGTCCTCCTCCAGCCTTCCCTCTCCTGTCTTTTTTTTTTTTTTTTCAGCTGGCAGAACCTCTTTTAATATTTTTTATAGGGCCAGTCTCATTCTTTCAGGACTTCTTTGTCTGTGAAACCTTTACTCTCTCCCTCAATTTTAAAGGACAATTTGTCTGGGTACAGAATTCTTGGCTGGAAGTCTTTCTCTTTCAGGATCTTGAATATATCATACTACTGCCTTCTCGCCTCCAGGGTGCTAGTTGAGTAGTCTGAACTCCATCTTATTTGATTTCCCTTATACGTAGTAGATTGTTTTTCTCTTGCCACTTTCAGGATTTTCTGCTTCTCTTCAACATTTGACAGACTGATTATTAGTATGAGCCTTGGGGAAGGCCTATTTGGATTTATTCTGTTTGGAGTTCTTTGGGTTTCTTTGACTTATATATTTATGTCCTTATTGAGGGTTGGGAAGTTTCCCCCCATTATATCCTCAACTATTCTTCCTAGCCATTAAGCTGTGCCAGTTTGAAGTTCCCAAATGTCCGTGATTAGGCATCTGTGTCAGTTCCAAAGCAACTATGCTTTTTCCAAATGTTTCCCCTTTTAATTGACTCCAGCAAACTAATCAAGACCCACTTTTAATAGGTGAAGTCACATCTCCATGGCAACAATCCAATCAAAGGTTTCCTTTTAATCAGGATTAAAAGAAACATGGCTGTTTTCTTCAAACTGGCACAGCTTATGTGCCCCAGAAAAGCCATGTCCTTTTTCCTGATCCAATCATGTAGGGTCAGCCATGTTTCTTTTAATCCTTATTCAATATTGTAGGTAGGAAACCTTTGATTGGATTGTTGCCATGGAGATGTGACTTTACCTATTAAAGGTGGGTCTTGATTAGTTTGCTGGAGTCAATTAAAAGGGGAAACATTTGGAAAAAATATAGTTGCTTTGGAATGGACACAGATGCCTAATCACGGACATTTGAAAGTGAAGAGCCCAGCAGATATCACCATGTGCCTTTCCATGAGATGCTAAGCAAACTAGAAGCCAGAGTTGTGTTCCGGAGAAACTAAGTGAAGACCTACAGATACTTAGAGAGGAACCCACTGGCATCAGATGGTGGAAACAATGAAACTGAAAAAGGACCAACCACATGCCTTCCCAGCTGACAGAGGTGTTCTAGACCCATCGGCCTTCCTTGAGTCAAGTTATCTTTCTCTTTGTTGAGACATTTTTATGGCCTTAAAATAGTAAATTTGCAACTTAATACATTCCCTTTTAAAAAGTTATTCCATTTCTGGTATATTGTATAAGCCCATCCAATGATAGTTGATTTCAAATATTGTAATATCTAGAATTTTTTTTAGAATTTTCATTTCTCTGCTGAAATTGTCCATGTTTTGGCTCATTTTGTCCATCTTTCTCTAATTTCTTTAACACATTTGTAATAGTTGCTTTAATATAATTATATATAAGTATGTTTATTATATTAATTGCATTTTATTATTATATATTTATTATATATAAGATTAATTAATATAACCAATATAATATACTTAATATTGTGATAGTTACTTCCTATGTCTTAATTTCCAAATAAATTGTATATTCTTATAAGCCAGTTACTGTATTATTTATTTATTCATTCCACAGTGACTGAATATCTGCTGTTTTTGGCCTTTTGATAGTGTCACAAGATGGGATGTTTCATGCTCCCAATTTTAGTGAGGATTATAGGCACAATTGTCTGCTAATTCCAACAGTCTACTTTTATTGATTACTTTTTCTCTTGATTATGGATTGTACTTTCCTACTTTTTCATGTATGTTATTTTTTATTTTATACTAGATATCGTTGGGGGGGGAATTGAATTATGTTTCCATGAAAGGCATGTTCAGGTCCCAAGTTCTGGTCCTGTGGATGCGAATCCTACCATAAATAGGAACTTTAACGGTGTCATTCATTAAGACATGTTTGAACTGAATGAGGTTTGGCCGAAATCCGATATGGCTGAAGTCCTTATAAGCAAAAGGATATTGGACACAAAAAGAGAAGCCATAGAGAGCAGCCAGATGCTGTAGCCAATGGGACCCAGAGAAAAAAGGAGCATATGCTACCATGTACATTGTCATGTAACAGAAAAGCCAAGAACCAAGGATAACCAGCAACCAGCCGAATAGCATGGTCCTTGGCAAGAAAGTGTTGCCTTGTTGACACCTTGATTTTGGACTACTGCTAAGCCTCAAAACCAAGAGTCAATAAATTCCTATTGTTTAAGCCAACCCATGTATGGTGTTTGTTTTAACAGCTGGGAAACTAAAACAACGTGTTTATAAATAATATTTAGCTCCCCCTCTCACCCCTCCACACACATACAAATAAGCAATTAATTTTCCTCCATCAGGAAGCTAGGTTGGGGGCTGATCTCTTCAGTCTAATCAGCGTTTGGGATTGCCATGTTATTTAATTTCAGTTCACTTCACCTCTGGTATCTAATGTCCTGAGTATGATCAGAGTTTTCCCTTCAGCAGGACTTTGAGATATAAGAACCATGAAATTATGAGATCTCTCCATGTAGCCCTGTCCAGTCATTGGTTTCTTATGCCACAGGAGTCAGGCTGGCAATTTAAATAAAAGGAACTGTCCAGCTCAGGGCTATTATAATCTGGAAGGCAGGGGGAGCCACAGCTCAGCTCTAGCTTATCGATGGTTTACAGGGATTTTGGTCCAGTTTGCCAGACCTTCTTCTTTTCATCTTTTTCTCAAAAGAATCTTACAATTCAGATCTTTATAAGACATCTCCCAATATTTCATCCTGGCAAATAATTCAAAGTCTTTAAAGCACAGTACAGACCTAAAATATATATCATTAGCTTAATTTAGCCTATGAACCACCAGGTTTCAGTTTCCAGTGTATACTAGCTTCATCACTTTAGATAAGAAAGTTAAAGACCCAAAGTACTTAACCTAGCTTAGTTTGACAAAGAGGATTTTCTGAAGTTAAAACAACAGTTCTTAAACATTAAAAAATTTTAAATTTGGTGGCCAGTTTATTAGTAAGGACTTTATATCAGAAATTGTGTAAAGTTAGAAAATACAGAAACCATCCATCCAATCAGATATGGCACAATGGATTATTTTTGGAGGGAAGTACGTTTAAGTACACATTTGCCACTATGATAACATGTATCATAACAGTTAAGCCAGATAGTTGAAAAAAAAATGGCAAATAAGAAACTCAAGCTACTGCTCAAACATACTAGTTTCTAATGTTTATATCCTATAACCCTGAACCAGTTTTGAGAAATATAACGCTTTACCTCCTATACTTGACTTCTGTAGGCATGGGATCTTATCGCCAGAGGATACAGCTATGAGTACATATTGTTTTGAAAGAAGTTATTGTATTTCAATTGGATGTTTTTCTTAATCTCTTCATATGAAAGTCTTATTTGCTATTTATAGAGACCTGTTTGTTTCAGCTGCCTACCTTGTTGGAATGATAAAGAAAAGATAGTATTTCTTTCTGCAAACTGAATTAAGCCATTTTAATAAACCTGTTTCTTTAGACTAAGTTTCCCTAAATAAGCATGCTCGTGGATACTGCGGTGACTTATTTTGTAACTAAAGTCTAAAAGTCATTCTTATATTACTTTTCATAAACATACATATCCTCATCCCTTCCTGTGTCCCCACATGCACAGAACTATAATTTGACAACGGACAATGAATACACTTTTTGCATTTTTTCTCTCTTCACTCTCCAGTAGAAAAACTGGCCAGAAGCCAATGATCATTAAAAATTCATTTCTTGCCAAGTAGCTACAATTATTTGTTCAAAACATATTCAGAGTTGCCACTGAAACAACTTGGAAAGTAGATTAAAATCACCACCATCCTTTTACATTCCCCAGCAACTTTACATTTCAATACTTCACTAAACATCTCAGGAATAATCAACAGGACTCAGATTTTTCTCTTTTAATTTGTAGGCTAGAAGTTTGAGTGGTAGGCATATAAAGACTCAGAAGATTTGAGTAAACTTCTTTTCCTCCCCCTGCTCATAAATGTTAATTACTTTCGAAGATTCTGTCCTTTTCTTGCTCATCACTGTCTCTCTCTCTCATAGCTCTCAGCCTTTCTCATATGACCTATGATGCTCTTTATGGGTTGATTCTCAGGTTGAACATCTCATAATGACCCCCATCTCCACATTTTCAATGGTTGTGGATATTTTCACTTGGCTCTGCCATGACTGAACACTCCTTCTGTATGAAACCTCCATTTCCCCAGCAACCCAGGCTTCAGACATGAGGCATTTTTACTTTTCATCCATTTTTAGTGTCACTATCTGAATTTAGCTTCTTAATATCTCTACCTCTAACTCCAATTCATCCTGATCTGTGCTGCCAAATTAAATTTCCTAAAGTATTTCTTGTCCCTTCCCTTTTCAAATATACCCTATGCTCATTAAATAGTGTCCAAAATTCTTGGCTAGATATGTAAATACTACTTCGTCCATCCCTAAGATTTTCAATATTCATTTCAGTTAACTCATCTCAGTGGAGTCAATCCTCCATTCCACTCCATCCATATCCATTAAATACACCATGTGTTTTCAGACCTCAACATCTTAGCTAGGGCATTCTCTGTATCTGGAATGCCCTTCTTTCCCTCTCCAACTATCACCATCTCCTAGATACCTTCCTGAACACCCCAGCACACACTAACTTCTCCCTTCTCTTAATCTCTTTGGCAATTATTACAACGATCTCTCATTTAGTCCTTAGCAAATAACTGTCAGAATTATTTGTCCATTTTCTTATGTCTTAGTTCCCCAGTAGATTGTACATTCTTGGAGGTAGGGACTGTGCCATTTATTTATTTATTCCACAGTAACTGAGTATCTGCTATTTTTTGATCCTGTGGTAGGGTTACTGTGCTAGGTTACCAGGGTTACATTTATTTTTATTTTAAGATGCTCATGTTTTTGTGGGGATATAGGCATAGACACAGTAGCAAATCGTTGCAATTCAATATGATAATGGCTTTAGAAGAACCGTGATCAGGAAAGGAATGGCTAACTTTGCTGGGGGAACTGAAAAGGGCTTACACTTCTTGACATTTTCATATTACCTATTGAAAATCACAGTTTATTGTAGGTAATAATTCATGATTTTTATAGGTAATAGTTAATGCTTTTCACGATTAGTTTTTCTGTCTCCCTAGAAAAGTTCATTAACCTTTTCATGCATTTTCTGGCGGTACCCCCATGTATAAATGTTTAAAACTACTAGTTATTAGGAAAATTTCAGCCTAAATGATTTGGAATGATGACCTTCACACTTTTGCAATTTATTATGGGTACTGTTTTAGTTTCCTGGGCTGCTCAAGAAAATACCATGCAAAAGTTTGGTTTAAACCATAGGAATTTATTAGCTCGTGATTTTGAAGCTAAGAGAAAGTCCAGATCAGGTGTCATCAAGGTAGTGTTTTCTTCCTGAAGACTGGCATTCTGGACCTGGCTGCCAGCGGTCCTGGGTCTTTGGCTTCTTTATCCCATGGCAATGCACCTGGCAGCTTCCCCTAGCCTCTCCGTTCCTGTTAAATTTCAGCTTTTTGCTTCCAGTGGCTTTTTTCCCCCTCTCTCTCTCTGCCTGTATTTCATTCCTCTTATAAAGGACTCCAGTAATAAGATTAAGACAAAACCTGATTGAAGTGGACCACACCTTAACTGAAGTAACCTCCTTGAAAGCAGAACCCTACTTACGATGGGTTCACACCCACAGGAATTGATTGAAATTAACAACCTGTTTTTTCTGGGGCACATATACATACATGTGTGTTACATGTACATGTACATATAACTACCCTTATCCCAAAAACAGTGTTCCAGGGGGCAGGGAAGTGTCAGGATACCCAAAAGTCTGGGTAACTGATGGCGAAGGAGGGTATCGTTTGGAGAGTAACAAAGGTGGCCTCACTCAGGTGTCACTGGTTCTCAAGAGAAGGGATGACAAAAATTTGACAGATTATGTTATTTCTCATGGAAGTGGGAAAGAGACAAAAAGCCAACTTCACTTCATTTTCCTCTTCATGAGGTCACACTCCAAAGCATACTCAATACAACTGATCTTATGGATCAAAGAAGGAAAAACCCTTTGCTGTCTCTCAGTACCATTAGGAAAGGGAAAAAACTAGATTCTGAAAATCTGCCCCTCCAGGTATGCCATTCCAGTTCTTCAGTGCTGAGCCTGCTGATGTTTCTCACCTGCAAGTTCAGTTAAACCTGGGGCCATCCATCCATCCATCCATCATCCATCCATCCATCTATCCATCCATCCATCATCCATTCATCCACCCACTCATTCATTCACAACCACTTATTAAAAGTCTACTGTCTGCTAGGCACTATGGAAGTAAATCACACAAATGATGTTTACCTTCATGGACCTGAGCTAATGATTTAGTGGAAGACAGATAGAACAAATTCACAAATCAGCAAGTATGAATTATAAACTAATAGGTTCTATGAAGGAAACATGGACACCAGTAGTATAGGAAATCAAAGAGGGACACTTTGAGTTTTCTCAGGGAAGGGCTTTCCACAGAGAAGATATTTAAGTTCAGATATGAAATATGAAAAGGAGCCAGGCATGCTTAGAGTAGGGGGAAGAGTTTCCTGGAAGAAAGATTAGTATATGTGAGGGTCCAGGAGTGGGGAGAGGAGCTGAAAAGCAGAAACCCCTTCAAAGGGGACAGTATGATATTGAAATTAGAGTACAGATGCTGACACCAGATTGCAAGTTGCTTGGGTTCAAGTTCCAATTAGACCTCTTACTAAAGGTCTGGTCTCAGAAAATTTGAAAGTTCCATGCCCCAATTTCCTTATATAAAAATAATGTGTATCTCAGAGGTAAAACATAATGCCTATCTCATGGGATTTCAACAGAAGTCATAAATACAGATTTTTGCAAAATAAATCTCTTAATATTTTGCATTTCGGCCACTAATTTTAAAAAGATTGTTAAAACACTGCAAGTTAAGCCCATCAGTAAACTTACTGGGTACCACCAGTTTGCAGCATTTGATTCATAGCCTCATATGCCATGCACTATCATATGGACTTTTTTTTCCCAAGTTTTGTGGGACTTCATTGAAGTAACATGATATGATATATGTTTAGAGATATGGAAATGGATTAGAGAGGGCAATACCTTATGGATTAGAAGCAGCAAGACCTTTTTAAGATTCCAGTGTAGTTTCTGAAAGGAATCCAGACACATTAAAAACTCAGTTCATACGATCAATGACTTCCTTTTCCATCTCACCCGTTCAAACTTCCATTTGCCCTGTGGCATTTTGATACCTTGCCTTGTGGATGGAATCATGTTGTCCATAAAGAATTTCAAGTCCTCATCTCTGGTCATGTAGGTGTGAACTTATTTGTAAATGGGGTGTTCAAAAGATCTATTTAGATGAGGTCAAACTGCATCAGGGTGCAACTGAGGTCCTTATAAGCAAAGGAAATTTGGCAGAGATTGTTGTTCAGCAGCACTGTTGGAACACAACAGACTTTGGAGAATGCATGCCCTGCCAATATAAAACTTTGATTTTGAACTTCTGGTTTCCAAAACTGGAGACAATAAATTCCTATTGTTTAAACTCACCAGTTTTGGTATTTATCATAGTAGTCCTGGCAAACTAAGACACTGTCTTAGGTCTCTAGCCATTTAATTTCAGAAGGTCCTCCCCACATTATCTATTTATTTGTTAATTCATTCATTTTTTCCATTTAATGGATACTTATTTAGTATTTAGCTTTATGTCAGCCACTGTCCTAAGCATTCTACAATTAGTTCTCACTGTCTTCTGGAGGTAAGTACCATTATTATCCCATTTTGCAGATCACTTGCCCAAGGTCACGCCTCTAGAATGTGGAAGAGCCAGTTTTTTATCCAGGTAGTCTGGCTCAAGAATCTGTGATTCTTGGTCACTACGTTTTATTGCTATAACATGCCAAATACGTCTGAATGCATCTTTATCCTGCATTAAATATAAAACATATATTATCTGCTGATAAAAAAAATGGAAGGGATTGCTATCATTTTGCTTTTGAAATTATTTATCTCTGAGATGAAATTTTTGATGGGTCATGAGTTTTAACAATCACCGTATTTACAAGGAAAATCTTACAAAGAAAATATCTAACCTACCACTGATTTTAAAATGTGGTAAAATGTTTGTAAAACTAAATTAATAGTAAGTGACAGTGGCAGAATGCAATATTTTTTAGGCATTTAGTTAATCATTCATTGATTTTGATTTTTATATTTTTCAGGTCTGAACTTATTTCCATGGACCTCTGAAAGCCTAAGGACCCAAAACCCTGAGCCCTGTCACCTGAGAGTTGGTGTTGGCCAAGTACCCCCACTCCCAACACTCTCAGTTTGGGTATTCCCAACCTGTCTCTAGTCTCTGTCTCTGCCTGGGATCCCAGAATCCTCTAGGGCTGAAACTGTGCTGTAAACATCTGCCCAAAGTTGTGTGTCTGCTTCTTTGCTTCAGTTCAGAGCATTGACTCTTAAGAAACAGTTCCAGATGACCTGGCCTTCTCTCCTGCCTTCTGAGTCTTGTCTGCCACTGGCTGGCTCTCCACTTAGCCTACATGGATAAGAAATTGCAGAGGATGACATTTCCAAAACTAGGACCAAATGCTTCTTGGATGCCATATGCATACCGAGTCAGCACCTCTTCAGACAGCTCTGTCATTCCAGCCTTTATCCTGCCCTGGAGCTCAGGATTTATAAAGGACACATTTCATGGGTTTCCCTGCCTTTTCTGCCGTGGTCTCCAACAGATCACCTGGCAACTGAATAAAAATTCTTTTGTATATGCTCATGTGATTATTTGGATTAAAGTCTGTTTTCTCTGCTATATCATAAACTCAGTGTAGGCAATGTCCAAAAGTGGTTTTGCTTTGTATTCCACAATCTAACAAAGTGCTAGGCTTTAGACGGTTCTCAGTATATACATATTTTTGATAAATGGATACTATTTGGATACTTTTTCCTATTTGCCGTTTCTGTCCTGTTCACTTTTGTCTCTTTGCTTTTCTCCCAGTTCTTCTTTACTGTCTTCCTCAAATTCTTAATCTCTTATCTGACAAGACATATTTCACCTTCCTTGTTTTTGTATTTTGAAGCCAAAGGCTGCCCACCTCCCCCCCCCAATTTTTCATTCTCATTTTCAAATATGTAGTGATACAATGCTGTTTCCAAAAGAATATAGCAGCTTCAGCAAACAGTATTATCAGATACATGTATAATACTATCAAATGCAGTGACATTTAAAAAAAGAAACAGGAAAAAAGAGAGGAAGTATAGTTTGCAAGGGAAAGAAGATAATGGGTAATATTTTTTCAAATGTCTTGAATTTTTCAAATGTCTTTAAATTATCTCAATAGTTGATAAAAATACTTTCTTTTGGAAACTGTTTGCCAGTGAAATATTTTCATGTTTCAAATTTGTTTTGCTTGTTAGGCTTATGTAACCTGCTACAGCGGAAATTAACTTAGAAAATTCTTGTCAGGGTTTGATGTGGCAACAACTCATTAACCTAGACCTCTTGGAAATGAGACTGTTTCTTACAATAAATGATTTTAATTCCTGAAATGCTTGTTGTCTGAGATCCTCCAATTACCAGCAAATTGGTAATTGGATGAATATGTTTAGTGACATTTTCTTTTGTAGGAAGTGGTTCTTCTGGGGGCTCTAGACAAGCTCACCCCTACCCCCATGAGGCAGGAAGAGACGCATATGCTCAGGCAAAGAGATTTTCTATTTTGCAAGTGAAGAAATGAAACTAAGAGGCAAAGTGACTCGACATTTCCTGGAGGAATGAACAGAGCTATGAAGAATTCTGAAAGAAACTCGGGTCATTAGCCCTGAGGAATTAAAGAAAGGGTGAAATATGGGTTTATCAAATTGAAACAGTTATTTAACTTTTGAACCTGTATATAATATTGGCCAATTTTCCACTCTTTTTTTTTTAACCATTAGGGCATAGATTGGTTAGTTCATACATTTAGAATAGCTTTTCTGTTACTTTGTGCCTGTCAAAATATGAAGCAAGCAGAGTGTATTAACCTCCTATTGCTGCTGTAAGAAAATTACCACAAATGTAATGACTTAAAACATCACAAATTTATTCTCTTACAGTTCTGGAGGTCAGAAGTCTAAAATCAAGGTATTGGCAAGGATTTGTTTCCTCTGAAGCTTTCAGGATTGAAACAGTTTTCTGGCCTTTTTCATATTCTAGAGGCTGCTTGCCTTACTTAGCTCATAGCACATCGATCCAACCTTTGGTTCTGTTTTTGCATCTCCTTTTTCTGACTTCAATCCTCCTGGCTCTCCTTATAAGGACCTTTGTCATTAAACTGAACTCCCCCTGCCCCCCAATCTGAGATAATCTTCCCATCTCAAGGTTCTTAACTGAATCACATCTGCCAAATCCCTTTTGCCATGTAGGTGCATAGTCACAGGTTCCTGGGATTAAGGACATGGACATCTCTGGGGAGTCACTGTGCAGCCTACCTCACAGATTGTAGAAGAAACAGCAATCATCTGAGTTTTCTCCAATCCTGGCTTTACCAAAGACCAAGTCTGCACTCATACTCCTGGGTAGAACAAAATTATCTCAGAGCTTTCTTATAGTTTTAATGGTCAACACCATGATTCTATTTTAAATTTCATTTTCATTTTTCCCTTACAACAGACTGTAATCAAGTCACACCTCACAAGAGAAAATGTGAACTCACAGTCATTATGTGTCTTTTTCCTTTTGATTTTGGATGAGCATCTAATGATCCTTTTGCTCTAAAAAAGTATTTGCTTTTCTTTCCTCATAAAAACAAAGAAACAAACAAAAAAAACAGCTGACCAATCTGATTCATAAAGGAGGACTCTGATGCTCAGTGGAGGAAAATACTTGTATTCAGTAGGAGTGGAATTGTTGGCTGACAGTTAGTATAAGAATAAGAAGCTGCAGAGAGTGCTTGAACATTCTTTCTATTTTATCCCTGCACCTTGCCCATATTAACCAACTACCTAGACCTCTACTACATACCACATAAGCAATGAATGACTGTCTTCTACTGTGCTTGCTGTTAGATCATATGAATACATGCATAGCAAATTTCTAGAAGAAAGGTGTGTGTAGTATGAGGAATATAGTGAAATCAAAGGCACTTACCCTACCGCAGTGAAATTTGAGTGGACACAGAGAGAGATGCTTTATCTCTTTAGGTTATGTCATTTCTCCTCTTCTTTCCCTCCCTTTTTTAGGGGCCTTTCAGTTGCAAAGGCCAGAAAACTCTTCCTAAAATTGTCCTTAACAAAATGGGGAACTCCATTGGCTTATAGAACTGAACAATTGAGGCACAGCTGGACTTAGGATCTCAGATGATGTCACTGGAGCCAGGTTCCTATCTTGACCTGAACTTGTCCCTTGAATTTGCAGGCTGTAGTTGGCAAGATGAAGGCCAGTGCTTCCAGTCTAATCTCACTGTGCTAGTTACCTAGTCTCTTCAGAGTGGGTGCGCTCAGGTCAGATTCCATCATTGAATCAGTTGCTGTGGTTGGCAGATTCTCTGATAGGCCAGATCTTAAAGGTCAACACAAGGGTCTGAGAACATAGTCAACCCCACCCATCTCAGGTGCAGGATAGAGAGTAATAGGAAAGGACTATACTCCCAAGAGAAAGGAGAGTGAATACTGGACAGGCTAAAAGAACCAGCATCCACCTTATCCAACAACATGAATCTCTACACACAGAATAATAAGAGAGGTGGGACCAGGAGACCAACCTGATGTAATTTGGACATTCAGTCTTGTTCAATGTTTAATTAAGCCAAGTATTAAATCTACTGTCCACTTCTACACTAACTTCATCATATCACAAGTTAGAATTCTTGTGAGTCTCTTAGGAAAGCTGTTCCTTACAATGTGTAAACAGGATCTTAGTACATTACCGTTTAAATGTTGAAAAGGGTTTCTTTTTTTCTCTCCCTCATTGCATTTTAGCTTTTCATAGAGTGCAATTTTGCTGCATTTATAATCATTATGGGCTTTGTTTGGGGAAAACGCGTTTTGTCATAAAAGCTCTTCACACAACCCGAGGAGTGGCAAGCTTCTCTATCAATATCCCAGTGGAACCTGATTTTTTTCCTGAGCATATTTCAAATAAGTTGCAAAACTCAAATGTATAGCAATTGAAAAGGACGATTGAAACCAAATTGATTCTCTTAATCAAGGAATAATTAATTTGTGCATGACAATGTTAGCATGCTACTAAAAAAAGCTCAAAGTATCCCTCTCCCTTTTCCTTCACACAGTTACCATTTAAATGTAGCTTTGTTTGTGATATAATAATGTAGCAACTGTGCGCAAAGTGAGATAAAACTAACGTGAAGATTTTTCTTATGAATAGGAAAAATGAATGTTTTTTTAATTTAAAGGAAACTGTATTTAAAATGCAATTTTTGGAAAATATAATAAAGTCAAATATAAATATTGTGAGCAGATGTTTCTTAGGAAGATTCTGAAATGAATAGTTACCATCTGGAACCATTTCTAGTGAGAAGAAGGTAAGCATGCACCTGTTTCTTTCTTTAAAAAGATGTCATCTCTGTATCAAATTATAAACAAGTATGGCAATTTTCATAAAAGTGCAATATTCAGTTTGCCAAATTGTTTAGAAAAATATCGATAAGAATGTAGATGGTTTACAATAGTGAGCATCTAAAAGACTTAGTCTGTTTTCAGATTTCTTTGCTTGTAATTTTTAAAAGACAAACTCTTCAAAATGGATGCATGTTCTACATTTTTCAAGAGATGCACAAAACTTTAACAGACATTACACTGTCCCTGCCATCACTAACAATGTCTAATTACTGATCACCACATATTATATGCTCCACAATATGCATTAAACAGACATACTCCTTGCAGTCTTCATGGATGGTTTACATAATGGCTCAAGTTAATGGTCTCCCTCTATCCATATCCTTTGTAATATGGCATTGCAACAACTCCCAAAAAGAGGTGGAGTTTCCCCCCATCCTTCGAATTTGGTTGAACCTGTGACAGGCTGTGAAAGGTAAATGCAGGGGAAATAACAGTGTGCCGTTCCAAGCCTATATCTCAAAACGCTTTGCACATTTCCATTCTTTCTCATGGCACCTTGCCACTGCTATTTAAACAAGCCTGAGCTAGCCAGCTAGAAGATGAGACCGTATGGAAGTGAGCTTAGTTATACCTGCAAAAGCAATCCTAGAGAACTCAGTTAACCAGCTCCCCAACATGTAAAGAGCCAGCCAAGCTCAGCAAAGCTGCTTTATATCATATGCTCTCTGCTTCTTTGCCTACCATTGGAGACTTTTGATTTCCTGATGTCTTATGATTGAGGAGGATTATGCAAGTTGTTAAAGGATTTCGTCAATTTCTTTTATCTTCCTGAATGACAGGGAGGTAGGCACAATCGCAGAGATATAATTAAAGAAAATAGAGGATTTTCAGGTAAATCTGGATCTGCAGATTGGGGGTTTTAAATAATGCAAAAACCACACTGCGTGAGTATGGAAATATGGCTAACCTATCGAAGAGAATAATCTATTTTTAATAATTTCAACATATTTTAAGTATAATCATAAATGAGTCTAATCTTTTGTTGAAACTACATCCTTCCTACAAGTACATTCTTCTTGTTTCAGTGGTTGGTTCCACATGCCATATGTTCCTTTAAAATACTCAATTCATTCATAACTTAATTCTACTTATTTCATAGCTAATGAATCTTTTTTCCCCCACTCATAAAACTTTCATTCCACTTACATCAACTTAACACATGTGTCCCTAACAATTGTGCTTGGATTGTTCATGAAAATTTCGTAAGACATTAAACAAAGCTAGCTATCATCAGGTTATTTCCCTATTAACTATTTTTACAGCGCATGCGTGTTAGGCAAGTATCAAAAAAAAAATCACAAAAGCAAAAAGCCTAAAAAAGTTAAATATATGCTTTTTTTTTGTTTTACTGCAGTTAAATCAAGTAATGGAATAATGACAATCAAGTACCCCTTTTTTACTGCTTCGTTACTTGTACATTTGTTCTTCAGTTGCCTAAACATTTAAATACAAATAAAACGAGTGTAGCAAAAATAATGAAAGCAAATGGCAGGTAACTTTACAAATAATGGAATGTGACCTGTTTTTGCCCCCCTCCAGAGTACATTGAGTTGCAGCTTTGTCTAAAGAAACTCTCTGTAGCTGTGGTCAAAGGTGATTGAGATTGTGGATTCCACAGTTACATATTTCAGAATGTAATGTTGATGGGATAACTATTTCCACCACAGCCGTGAAAGCGCTCCAGACCTTAAGGTATCTACAATAATTATACTTATGACTGGAACCAATTATCCCTTTTATCCTCCACCAGGAAAAACCAATATGTAGTAGGCAGCTTTCTTTGCTTCAACATAGAAGCAGTTTTAACACTGGCCCTTGGGAAGGCACAAAGTACCAAAAATATTATGCCAAACATTTGTAACTTGTATAAAAATTCCAGATCCCCATAATGGCCACCTAAAGATGAAAACAGATAAGTCTTTAAATGTTAACCGGCTCTACTCTTCTAATATTAAACATAAAACAACATGAGAAATGCAGAATTTCAACTAGAATAACAAACTTGTTATAAATCTAAACAAACCAAAAAAAAAAAAAAAAACTATTTGTGGGATAGCATGGATGACAAATCATCTACTGTGTAAATTTTAAAATGAGGTAGAAAGAAGTTGGAAGGCTGGTTAATTTTCCCCTCCTTTTCCTGCTTCAGCTTCATCTCATGGGGTATCCAATGTCCACAAAGGCAAGTTGTCTCTCAGTAATTGTATTATTAGTGTGCTGACTCTTCACTTCATGTATCAAGTTCAGCAATGGCTTCATCGAAAGCTGTCTTTACAAGGGAGCAGGCTTTCTCCAGGGAGTTCAGAATCTCATACTAGAACATAGCCAAGTGAAGGGCTAGACCCAACCTGATAGGCTGCATTGGTAGCCTTTCCTTTTTGCTGATTTCAAATGCTTCTTGGTATGCTTGTTGTGACTGATCCACTATCCCTTCTTGTCATCACCAGCAGCAATCTCAGTCAAGTAAGGATGGCAGTGTCCTTTCATATTCAAATAGAAGACTGCTCTTAGCTTGTGAGGAATTGGGGAATCAAGAACTTTTCCAAAAGAGACAGTACATCATTACAGACATCTCTTAGCTCGACCTCAATTGTCTCTGTATTCTCCAGCCATCTGCTGTTTTTCCTCAGTACCTTCCGTCTTTTGCTCAATATTTAGGAAGACTCTCCAAGACAAGCTATGAACTTCTATAACATTTTTATAAGCAATTGAGAGAAGATTCCTCTCCTTATTGGATAATTCAACTCCTTGTTCAGTTACAGACTTCATGCAGGCTGCCACGTCATGATATCGTCCAGCCTGCTCGGCCAGTTTGGTCTTCTCCACCAGCTCATTTTTACACTGTGACTGTATGCTCTGTGTCTGGAGTAGGTGGTGGCAGACGAATGGGGCTCAGCAGTCTTATTCATCTTAATTAGAATAGTTTTACTGAATTAATTGGGTTTTATGAGCTCCATTGGCAGATAGAACTGATAGCGATAGAAAATAGATTCAGAAAAGTAAAATAATAAAGAACATTTTTCATATTTGCAGTGATCATTTTGTTGATTACCTCCCTAGTACCCATCTTCCATCTTTCCCTCTCTTTCCACCAAAATTTCCTTCCCCTATTCCTAATCATGAGATTGGAGTGGGATTAACCCTACTCCAATTTGCAGGGTGGGCTCTCATTGATTAATGCTCCCTTGGTCACGTGTATTGGTTCTGGAGTGATGCACAATACAATCAGAGCCAATTAGATGCAGGGAGCTGGATTTGATGCTTCTGATATGAGGAAGTTTCACTGTTTTCCTGCATGGTGTGAAGTCTGTAATTATGGCAATCATTTTCTACAGGGAGAGGCGATCCTGGAACTCAGCATGGTGTCTAAGGGTGAAGCCACATCATATAGAAAGCAGAAAAGAAAAATTAAAAAAAAACAAACAAAACAGGCCCTTGGAAACATTGTTTGAGCTGATGGATCCAACTTTGTCTGAAGTTAACATTGCTTCTGAAATTTGCACTTATGTGACCAGTATATCCCTGTTATTAAGTGAAATTGAGTTGTTTTTTTTTTTCCCTCACATTTGAAAGATCACTAACCAATGCAAGATGTATCTCTTAGTTTTTGACTTTATATCAAGCACTCTAGTTCAGGTTTTTCTTCCTCTTGTTCTGTTATTATTTAAATGAAGTTAAGTTGTTTTCTTCATGTGCTTTTGAAAAATCGCTCACCAGTGCAACATCTACCTCTTATATTCTGACTTGACTTTAAACACTCTAGGTCAGGCTCTCCTTCCTCTTGCCTGGACTATTACAGTAGCCTCTTGACCAAACTCTCTAATTCCCAGTCCATTCTGTTCGAACCTATACTTTGTTACTGTTTATATCTCCTAAGCATGGCTATAATCACTAAACCTTTAGTGGTTCTTCAGTGTCTATAGGGTTAAAAACAAACAGCTCATTTTGACATTCGAAGCACACCTCGTGTGTCCCAGCTGCTCTCCTTAAGCCTTCCAGTGACCTCTGTGTTAGTACGTGCAGAAGATACTTCTCAGTCTTTTTCTTATTTGACAGCTCAGTGTTTAACGATGTTTGACTGCCCTCTCCTAGGACATTCTCCCCTCTCTAGTTTCTGTAATGAAACACACTTTTTTTTTTTTGGCCAGATTGTCTGCTAGCCAATCTTTGGTGTTTTCTTAGGGTTATATTCTAGAGTTGTTATTCTTGCCAGTTCACACACATTTGCTGGCTGTCTCATCTACTCCCATGACTTAAAATTCCTTAAAAATGCCCAAGGACTCCTAAATCTAAGCCTCCAACTAAGAATTCTCTTCTGACTTTCAGATCCCAACATTCTCTTCCCCACTGAACATCTTCATCTTAGGCTTGTCATTTTATTCTCAAACCTTCCCTTCCTTCAAGATTCCTTACCCCTGTAAATAGCATCTCCGTCTATCTAGGTGCTCAAGTCAGACATTCGGAATTTATTCTCGGCTCTTCCATTTTCTTAATCCGTTCAATCTAATCAAACACCAAATCTTGTCGATTCCTTCTGCTGCACAACACTGGCCTTTGTCACTTCCCTTTATCTCCTACTGCCAACCCTCTAGTGCAAGCCCAAGCCACCTGTCCCTGGGACACCCCAACAGTGTACTAACTGTTCTCCTTGTTTCCCCTTTGCCCTCCTTTCTTTCCTCTCTTCACCTGAGTATTATCTTTTAAAAATGCTGAACTGACCCTATCTCTCCTTTGCATAAAAGCTCTCAGGGAGATCCTACTCAAGTCCAAAACTACCGTGGTCCACGGTGTCTGGATGATCTAGCCCCTGCCTGGTGTCAGGCTCATCTTGAGGCTATTTTCCCTCTCTCTGCACACCATGCCTTTCCTCATTCTTAGGCTGCGCCATGCTGTTCCCTGTGCCAGTGACACTCAATGGCCCCAGCTCAAGGACCTTTCCCCAATACCCCGTACTGTCAGCAAACCTCCCCTTACAGTGTGACCCCAAGTCACACTGTACCTTCCCTTTTCTGAAATAGTCATCACAAGTGTGACGGCTTGCCCATTGTCTGTCTACTCTTAAGCTCCATGAGGGTAGGAACTATGTCTGTCTTGTAACCCTTGCCTCTAAAATTTATTTTCCTATTAACAGAGAAAAAAAAAACAAAACTTGGAGAAAGAAAAGGAAAACCCAAACATATCTTTTTGGTGCTTAACTGAAAACAATCACAAATCATTTCTCTTTTTCAAAATTTCATGTTTATATAAACGTAAATAATTGCAAATAAACAAAAAAGAAAAGTAAATATTTTACATAATATAAATTCCTTAAGATATATTCCTAGCTTGGTGAAATAAAGAAGTGTATATAGATGCCCCTTTTAAAAGAATATTTAAAACCCAATGTTTAAATAGGTCTCTTACAAGTCAGCAAATCTGGAAATGCAAAAAAGTAAAAACCCTTAAACATATTCCTATTTGTTACAGTGGAGAGAATTGCTGACAAAAATGTTAGGTGATGTAGACAGAGTCAATTGCTGACACAATGTTACAAGTTAAAAATTTGAATCATAAACATTGAAAATTTTCATTACATGTGGTTTCCTTTGATAAAATCCTTTTAAATATAGCCTAAATTTTAGTTTAATGCACTTAAAAATAAAATTTGTGCCATTTATCAAGAGAAAATGTGGGCTGATTGTTAATTTAGCCTTTGTCTTTGGGGCTGAATTATGCTTATAAACATCTAAGCTTCTCTAAGGTGGCAAACTCACATTCTTAGAAACCTTTATTAACTCTTTGTAGCCACACCAGTGTTGTTCAATAAGCTACATTTTCAAAGCTGTGCTGATATAGAAGAAGGGAGGGCCCAGAATATTATCTTGACTGATTTCAAGCCCTTTTTTCACTCTGTAAATGATCATTTCCACACCAAGGAATAGGTATCATGTGGACAGACAATCTCAGTTATCTGGGATTTAGGGTTGATGTCAATACAGATGATCAGAGTTTGAAAAATGAAAACATATTAGGTATATTTAAGGCCTCAAATACATTAAATGTAATTTTAGGTATTGTGAGATCTTAATAACTGATACTGTGGCCAGATTGGGTTCACAGGTTCTTGGCCTTGCCACGAGAAAGAATTCGAGGGTGCAGCACAGATCAAGTAAGCAGATATAAAGTTTATTAAATAGGCATGTGTCATGGTTAGGTTCATGTGTCAACTTGGCCAAGTGGTGGTACCTGTTTGTGTGGTTGGGCAAGTGCTGGCCTGTCTGTTGCGATGAGGACATTTCATAGAATTAAATCATGATCATGTCAGCTACATCCACAGCTGATTCCATTTGTAATCAGCCAAGGGGGAGTGTCTTCTGCAGTGAGTAATGCTTAATCTGATCACCGGAAGCCTTTTAAGGAGGATTCAGAAGAAACAGGCTACTCCTGTCTCGGATGGTGAGCCTCTTCTGTGGAGTTTGTCCAGACCCTCCATCGGAATCATCGACTTCACAGCCTGCCCTGCGGATTTTGGACTCTGCGTTCTCGTGGTCACGTGAGACACTTTTATAAATTTTATATTTGCAAATGTTCCCTGTTGATTCTGTTTCTCTAGAGAACCCTAACTAATACAGCATGCAAAGAGGACCTTGCAGGAGCTCTCACAAAAAAGTGAGGGCACTTTCTCCTACCCTCTCCTCTCTCCAGAGTGGCACCTTATGGTAGATAGTGTTTGGGTGGATTGGCTGCTGGTCAGGTGTTTTGCATAGGTGGGTAGCCCGAGGCAGATAATCTGTGCAGGCCTGGCCCTCCTGAACTTGATTAATGGTCCTTGCTCAAGGGCTTCTTAATGTTATTTTCTCTCTCTTCTCGGTTCCCTTTTCCAGCCTGCCTCAATATTGTTCATCCCACTATGCTAAGTGCCCTACATGTATTATCTCAGTTTGATTTCTAAATACTTCTCTTTTAAAATAATCTAAACTCTAGTTATATAGATAAGCCCTATACCTCTCCCTGTCAGTCATAACGTAGAATCTGATATCTGAAAGGCAGAATATCATTCTGAGGGTGCACAGGTCCCTTTCCCTGCAGAGCACAGTGGGAATCTGCTCTGGGGAAGATGAACTAGACAGACCCTTCAAGTATGGGGAAATAAAAAAAAAAAAAAAGCAGTTCAAGCATAGAATTGGGAAACCTAGAGTCCAACTCATTGCAGCAGTTATTGAGTGCCTTTCTTTGTGTTAGATACTGCTCCACTAGGTACTTTTACCTGGGTTTCTGTGTTGACGCACCCCTGCTCCTGCGTCTCCTGTGCTGGCTCTACTGAAACACATGCAAATCTCACTCTTCTCCCACCTGCACCAAAAGACACAGTTTTAGGCAGTAGATAGGGAAGCAGACAGGACAGTCCCCAAGCCCACCTCTTGGTAGGGGGTCGCCAAAGAGATTTGTCTGAGAGGGTTGCCCTACCCACGTCCCCACCCACCATGTTGCCGTTACAGGATTAGGCATCAGGGCAGAAGCGGATGGTAGGAATGAGGGAAAAGGAATTTAAAAATGGAAAGGGAGAAAGTCCTCATTAACAGATAGGAAAAATATTCAAAGTAGTGCAGGTACAACCTGTAAGTGCTCTATCTTTAAAACAAGCAGCCCTGGCAAGACAATATCATCACATTTTACAGTGGAAACTGAGACTCAGAGACATTAGGACATCCAATGTCATGTAAGTCGTGCAGAACTGAGATTTAAACCCTAACATGTCCAATAGTAATGCTGATACTCTTTCTGATATGGTATTGTCAGGCGAAGGCATGCACAAGGCTGGAATTCAGGAATCTACTTCCTATGAAAGTTCCAGGGTGAGGGAACACAAAGCCAGCACAGCGAGGGCCATGCCAAGCATAGGACATTGCCCTCTGCCTTTCAAGAGAAAATGCTCACTTCCTCTGAGACTTTTCCATTCTTCTCTGGCTTGTTTATTAATATGCTTAAGTTTTCCTTATCTTGAAAAAACAATAAAAAAAATCTTTCCTTGACCTTGCTACACTTTCAAACAATCTCCTTTTCTTGTTGCTCTACATTACCCAACCTCTTTTAAAAGTGGTCTCACCAAAGGGTGCATGGGTGGTTCAGTGGTTAGAATGCCTGCCTTTCATGTGGGAGGTTCAATTCTCGGGCCATGCACTTCCCCCACCCCCTCAAAATGTAGTCTGCACCAGCTGCCAGCACTAGGATGACCAACTGTCTCAATTTGCTCAGGACACAACTTTCCCAGGAGTTGGGACTTTTCAGTGTTTAAATTGGGGACAGTGCTGGACAAACTGGGATAGCTGGTTACCCCAGCACCACGCTTATGCTTTCTTCACTTCAGGCTTCTGTTCAGATTAACCTTAGGAATCTGCCTTTTATACACCCTGAAATGGCTACTAACAACCAAACCCAGTCATCTTTTTTTAGTTCTGTTATTTTTGGTTGATGATTTCCCCTTCTTGAAATTCCTTTTCTTTTTTCTTTCCCTTCAGTATCCTACAACTTTATGATTCTCTTTCTCACGCTCCTTCTTTGTTTCTTCCATTGAGTCCTTATATTAAACTAAATTTTGGCATCAGACAAAATGAGGCCAGGCAGATATGGGTTCAAGTACTGGTCCTTTATTTGTCAACTCTGTGAACATGGCAGGTTATTTAATCACGCTGAATCATAGCCTTCTTGTCTATAATATTGTTGTATTAATATTACAAGATACTGTAATACACTTACAGTATCTTGTAATGATTAGGAAAGAAGTATTTATAATGTAGAGTGAGCTCCCCAAAAAAGGAAATTAATGTTGTTGCTTCATTTCTCATAGCTTCAACTTTTGTTTCAGAGTAACTCTCTAAGCTGTATCCTGTAGTACTTTTTCTAGTTACATGACACGTTTCCAAATACTCCCTTCACCAGGTTGTTTTCCAACTCTACCAACACGAAATATTTAGGACCAAAGTCATCATTTTCCCCTCAAACCAATTCTACGATATAATATCTGTCCCTATTACCAAGATTTTCGGGCATCCAGATTTAAATACTCCATCTGTGTTTGACTCATTCTTCTCTTTCTTTGGCCACATCCAATCAGTTCCAAATTTGATTGATTCCATCTCAGGCACATTTCCCAAATGTCCCTCCTCTCCTCATGATTTTAACTGTAACTGCTAGGTTCCTGCCTCCCATCTTAGAACTTTACTAATATTGGACAAAATAGACTTTAAATGTAAAGACATCATAAGATACAAAGAAGGACACTATACACTAATTAAAGGGTCAATTCACCAAGAAGATATAATGATCATAAATGTTTATGCTCCCAGTCAAGGAACTCTAAAGTACATGAGTCAGACATTGACAAAACTGAAGGGAGCGATAGGTGTTTCAACAATAATACTAGGAGACTTAAGTACACCACTCTCCTCTATAGATAGAACAACCAGACAAAGATCAACAAGGAAATAGAGAAGCTAAATAACTTGATAAATGAATTAGAACTAACAGACATATATAGGTCATTGCACCCAAAACACAAGGGTATAGTCTTCTCTAGTGCTCATGGAACATTCTCCAGGATATATCATATGCTGGGGCACAAAACAGCTCTTTATAAATTTAAAAACATTGGCATTATTCAAAGCACTTTCTCTAATCACAATGGAATGCAGCTGGATCTCAATAACCACCAAAGAATGAGAACATTCACAAATATGTGTAGATTAAATAACACACTCTTAAACAACCAGTGGGTCAAAGATGAAATTGTAGAGCAATCAGTAGCTATCTGGAGATGAATGAAAATGAGAATACAACTTATCAGAACGTATGGGATGTGTCAAAGGCTGAGCTGAGAGGAAAATTCATTGCCCTAAATGCCTATATTAAAAAACAAGAAAGAGCAAAAATTGAGGACTTAACAGCTCACCTGGAGGAACTTGAGAAAGAACAGCAAACTAACCCTAAATCAAGAAGAAGAGAAATAATAAGGTTAAAGCAGAGATAAATGAATGGGAGAACAAAAGAACAATCGAAGGAATCAATAAAACCAAAAGTTGGTTCTTTGAGAAAATAAATAAAATTGATGGGCCAGTAACAAGACTGACTGAAAGAAAAAAAAAAGAAGAAGAAGAGAGAAAGAGGGGATGCAAATAAACAAAATCAGAAATGAGAAGGGCTACATTATCACAGACCCTGAAGAAAGAAATCATAAGAGGATACTATGAATAACTAGATGCCAACAAACTGGATAACTTAGATGAAATGGACAAATTTCTGGAAACACACAAACAAGCCATACTGACTCAGGAAGAAATAGAAGATCTCAACAAACCAAACACAGGAAAAGAGATTCAGTCAGTCATCAAAAGTCTTCCTACAAAGAAAAGCCCAGGGGCATATGGCTTCAGAGGGAATTTTATCAAATATTCCAAATAGAACTAAAACCAATCCTGTTCAAACTTTTCAAAAAATTGAGGGAAAAGGAACCCTACTGAACTCAGTTTATGAAGCTAATATCATTGTAATACCAAACCATGGTAAAGATGCTATAAGAAAGGAAAACTACAGGCCAATCTCCCTAATGAATATAGATGCAAAAACTCTCAACAAAATATTAGCAAATCAAATCCAACAACACATTAAAAGAATTATACACCATGACCAAGTGGGGATTTATACCAGGAATGCAAGTATGATTCAAAACAAGAAAATCAATTAATGTAATACAGGACATTAACAAATCGAAAGGAAAAATCACATGATCTTCTAAATTGACACTGAAAAAGCATTCGACAAAATTCAACTTCTTCTTCTGATAAAAACACTCCAAAATATAGGCATCAAAAGTAATTACCTCAATATTATTAAGGGAATAATGAAAAACCGATAGCCAGCATTATCCTAAATGGAGAGGGACTGAAAACTTTCCCCCTAAGATCAGGAATAAGATAGGATGCCCACTGTCACCACTATTATTCAACATTGTGCTAAAAGTTCTAGCTAGAGCTATCAGGCAGGGCAAAGGAGTAAAAGGCATCCAAATTGTAAAGGAAGAAGTAAAACTTTCATTATTTGCAGATGACATGATATTATACTTGGAATATCCTGAGAAATCTATCACAAAGTTACTTGAGCTAATAAACAAATTCAGCAAGGTGGTGGGATGTAAAATTAATGTGCAAAAATCAGTAACGTTTCTACACACAAGAAATGACCTAAGAAGTCAGTTAAGGAAAAAAATCCACTCAAAATAGCAACTAAAAGAATCAAGTACTTAGAAATGAACTTAACTAGGGATGTAAAGGACTTGTACACAGAAGATTACATAACATTGCTGAAAGAAATCAAAGGAGACCTAAATAGATGGAAAGATATTCCCTGCTCATGGATAGGAAGGCTAAATATAGTTAAGATGTCAATTTCACCCAGATTAATCTACAGATTCAACACAGTACTAATCAAAATTCCATCAATCTACTTTGAAAACTTGGAAAAGCTAATTAGCAAATTCATCTGGAAGGGGAAGAGACCCTGAATAGCTAAAAGCACCCTAAAAAAAGAAGAACAAAGTGAGAGGACTAACACTTCCTGCCTTTAAAACCTATTATAAAGCCACAGTGGTCAAAACAGCATGGTACTGGTACAAAGATAGAAGCATGACCAATGGAATTGAATCGAGAGTGCAGAAATAGACCACCAAATCTATGATTTTTAAAGAAGCCCCCAAAACTTCTGAACTGGGACAAAAAAGTCTTTTCAATAATTGGGCATGGGAGAACTGGATATCAATATCCAAAAGAATGAAAGAGGACCCCTATCTCACACCCTCCACGAAAATTATCTCAAAGTGGATCAAACACCTAGATGTGAAAACTAGTACCATAAAGCTTCTGGAAAAAAGTGTAGAGAAACATTTCCAAGACTTAGTAATAGAAGGTAGCTTCCAAAACTCTACACCCAAAGCACAAGCAACAAAAGAAAAACAGATAAATGGGAACTCCTCAAAATCAAATGCTTCTTTACCTCAAAAGATTGTCAAAAAGGTGAAGAAGCAGCCAACTAAATGAGAGAACGTATTTGGAAATCACATATCGGACAGAGGTTTGATATCCTGTATACACAAATAAATCATACAACTCAACAACAAAAGAACAAATAACCCAATTATAAAATGGGCTGAAGATATGAATAGGCTTTTTCTGAAGAGCAAATACAGATGGCTTAAAAGCACATGAAGTGATGTTCATTTTCATTGACTAGAAGGGAAATGCAGATCAAGACTACAATGAGATACCACCTCACACCTATAAGAATGGCTGCTATTAAACAAAGAGGAAATTATAAATATTGGAAACAATGTGGAGAAATTGGGACTTTTATGCACTGCTGGTAGGAACGTATAGTGGTGCAGCCACTAAGAAAGACTGGTGGTTCCTTAGGAAACTAAATATTGAGTTGCTCTATGACCCAGCAATAGCGCTACCTGGTATATGCCCAGAAGAGCTGAAAGCAACAACACAAACAGACATTTGCACGCTGTTGTTCATAGCAGCATTATTTTGAAAATTGCCAAAAGATGAAAACAAGCCAAATCAACAGATGAGAGGATAAAAAAAATGTGGTATACACATATGATGGAATATTATGCAGCAGTAAGACAAAATGATGTCCTGAAGCACACAACAAGATGGATGAGCCTTGGCATGATGCTGAGTGAAGTAAGTCAGACACAAAAGGATAGATGATGTATGTTCCACTTTTATGACCATCATAAATGTATAATCAGAGACTTATAAAACAGAATATAGGGGACATAGAGATACAAAGAAGCTGGAGATGGGTGAAAGGTTAACTAATGAGGTTGAATCTCAATGTAAGGAAATAGATAGAAGTGAAGGTGGTTTACTAGTGGGTCTATAAGTAATATTACCATATTGAAGATGAACAAAATTGAAAGCAATTGTATAGACTTAGTGTTCCACTGATTAACACTGGAAATATGAATTAATTCTGACAAGAATTACTTCAAAGATATGATTCATGTACAAATAGTGTTTAAGTCCAGGGCAAATTGGGAAAATTGTTATTGCATGCTATGGACTATGTTCAAAAGGAAAACATCAGCACTACCACAGCAACAGCAGAGGTGAATGGGGGAGGGACAAAAGTTAATAATATGTTTAGATTTCCTGTTTGGTGAGGGTATGTTTATCAGATTTCTTTCTCTTGGGAACAATGAAATGATCTAAAATTGAGAATGTTGATGAACTGTGGACTTTGGGCACTATACATGATGCCTGATGAATGCAGGTGGCTGAAGGATACACTGACTGAGAAGTAGATTGGTGAATGATGGTATGTATTTATGAACAAAAGTTGTGCTGATACAAAGAAGAACAAATTCATGAGACATGCAACGACGTGAATGAACATGTGGGACATTTGGTGAGGAAAAGTAAACCAGAAACATAACGACATCAATGATATGGTCTCCTTTAGAAAATGCTTATAAGAAAACAGGGGCCTAGTTTTTTAGCTTTTGTAACAGGCACATTAAGTCCAGAGTGGTAGTTATTATTTCTGGATTTCAAGAAATATATATATCTGATATTTAGAGATAAAAACGAAGCTGATCAGGTTGGGGTTAAAGTAATTCAGAAGACAGGGGTAAGGAAGACAGTGTCTGTATTTTAGAACCACACATACTCTTTGAGACCAATGGAAGAAAGGTTTATTTGGTCTGTAGCACATAATCTAACTTAACCTATCTGTATAGCTCACTTGAACAATTGAAACACAGGGAGCCCAGAATGAGAAAGAGGTCCTTTAATCCTATACAGATTAATATAATATCTGGATACATCCTTGAGCATATTAAGCAGATAATCAAAGAGTATTGGCAAAGAGTATTGGCATCCCCTTGAGGGATGGGAAAAAGGATATGGAACTATTAAATCTTACCATCAAGGAATCTCCTGACACTGTGTCAAACTTTAGGGACATCCAAATCAATAGGTTATGCCCTTGATCATGAGGCTTACTCTTGTGAAGCTTATGTAGGTAGCGGAGAAGCTTAGACTACCTATAGCCATGCCTAAGAGTTACTTGTGGATGACCTCTTTTGTTGCTCAGATGTGGCCTCAGTTTCTCTAAGCCCAACTCTGCAAGTGACATCACTGCCCTTCCCCATACATGGGACATTACATCCAGGGGTGAAAGTCTCCCTGGGGACGTGGGAGATAACTCCCAGGGATGAATATGGCCCTGGCACCGAGGAATCAACAATTCCATCTTGACTAAAAGGGGGAAAGCTACTTAATAATGATTAAGTGTAGCAAATAAAGTATCAGTGACAGAGAAAGCTCAAATAGAGTCGAGAGGCTACTCTGGAGGTTGCTCTTATGCAAGCTTCAGTTAGACCTTGCTACCTGTCATAACCTACGAAACTGCAGCCAGGACATTCCAGCCAATCCTAAAAGACACCTAGAGCAATATATGAGATTCCACAAGGGCTCCATGCACTAGAGTAACTTTTTGGAAACCTACAACTTCCTAAGGGTCCCTGGACCAGATAAGTCCTGAAACCTAGAGGCCCCAGCCTCTCTAGAACATCAAGTAGTTCCTTCTCCCTACCCCATATTATTGGCAGACCCTTCCAACATGAAAAAGTTAGAATGGCCATAACTCAAGTACTCTTAAAGAGAAGGAGGGATGGAAAGATCAAAGGTGATGGTGGAGTTATACAGAGAAGATAGGATTTACTAAATGAATATGAATCTTTAAATTGATATCTCTTTTAGTCTCCATTACCTTAGAGTAGCTAGAAGTAAAATCTTAAAATCATGGTGTAACCCATATCAAACTCAGAAATATGTTTACAACTAATTGTGGTGCTGCGCTTTGAAATTTATTGCTTTTTTGTATATATGTTGTTTTTCACAAAAAAAGGGGGAAAAAAGTCGATCGTGATGATAAAAAAGTATTTAAACCTTCTAGCCTTCTATATTCTGAAGCAGCTAGAAGGAAAAATCTGAGGATTGTATGGTAACCCATGACAAACTGGGATCTGTCCTGTAACTACTTGTTGAAGAATGCTTTGAAAACTATTGCTTTTTTCTTTCTTTGCTTTGTATATATATTATCTATACAATAAAAAGTTAAAAAAAATAACCTCTCAAATGGAAGAAAAATTTATATTTAACCATTTGCTTTCAGTCTCAAAATCCTGTTCTTTTTTTTGACAATAAGGCATTACTTGATTTTGGTAAATTCGAGGTAGTTTGTTTTAGAATGAGTCATAGTAGGCTAGATTATGCTATGGTAACAGCCCCAATGCTTAACATAATCGAGTACAATCCAGTTCTCACTGAAGCAGAATGTCTGATGTGGGTCAGCTGAAGACTCTGCTCATCACAAACTCTCAGGACCCTCAACTGATAGAGGCCGCATCTTGACACATGGTTCCAAAACCTCAGAGGCAGGGAAGGGGCTGTGGTTCCTCAGTTCATCTGTTTGAAATGTAATATGTCACTTGTTTTCACAATTCATTGGCCAAAGTAAGCCACTCCTGACTTCAAATATGCAAGAAAGTGCAATCTTGTTTTGTACTTAGAAGAACTGCAATATTTGTAAGTAGCCTTAAAGCCTCTCAACCTACAAGCTTCTACAAATATCAGGAATTGAGAAACAATTATCATATAGTGTGTGTCTACTCGATAGCAGCCACTGTTGTTTTGGTATTTAAGACGTGGTAGTGGAGTAGAGGGTCATTTGACTCAATAATACATCATTGACTTTGTGAAAATGTGGCATTTTGTGCTGTGTAACCAGAGTAATCAGACTTGTTCCATTTCCTTTGAAGTTCCAGCATTGGGAGCAGAGGGAGAGCAATGGAATCCAAAATAGAAGAAAACTTATTTCTCCTTTCTGTATCTGATACATAAAACATACGTGTTGGAAAAAAATAGGGTAAAGAATTTTTCAATAAGTAATGCTGGGATAATTGGTTATCCAAATGGGGAGAAAAGATAGATTCCTATGTCACACCATATTCAAATATCAGTTCCAAGTAAATTAAAGTAAAGGCAAAACTCTAGGATTGGGAAGGATTTGTTAAGACACAAAAAAGGACAAATTATTCCTTCACTAATTACTTTATTCATCCATTTAATAAATATCGATAAAATATCTAATATATGTCAGGTGCTGATCTAGACTGGAATAAGGAGATGATAAAAAGACACAATCCATGCTCCTGGAGAATTCATAATCTAATGGAAATGTCTTAGCTTGCCAGGGCTGATATCACAGAGTGGTTAGCTTACACGCTATTATAACAGAGTGGTTAGCTTACACAACGGGAATTTATTTTCTCATTAGTTTTGAGACTAGAAGTTCAAAATCAAAGTGTCAGTAAAATTGTGCTTTTTATGAAGTCCATAACATTCTGTAGCATGCGTGACTGTTCTGTAGACCAGTCTACAGACTGGTCTTCTCTAACAAAGATAAAAACATATGTGTGAATAAAAAATACCTCATTTAAGATAGTATCTCTGGGAGGGATGTAGGGGAACCATAGGGGAGGGATCAGTATTTAATTATTTTTGTTTTGAGACAATCACAAAGTTATATAAAAGCAGGAGTTATAATACAAGCACTTTTTTCCTTGAATCATTTAAGAGTAACTGGTTGATGACCTGAGACCCTATCACCGTCAAACACTTCAGTTGTGTATTTTCTATAAACAAGAACATTTTCCTATACAATCAGAATATAATCATCAAAATGATGATATTAAAATTGACATTGCTACTATCTAATCCTCAGAGTGCATTCAGGTTTTACCATTTATTTCACAAAGGACTCAATTCAGAAACCAGCATTGCGTTTAGTTGTCGTGTCTTTATTGTGCTCCAGTATCTCCTTAGTCTTTTATTGACTTTTATGAGCCTGACACTTTTGAGGATTACAGGTCAGTTGTTTTGCAGAAGGTCCATCAATTTGGGTTTTTCTGATGCTTCCTCATGATGCTATTCAGGTTATACATTTTTGGCAGCAATATGACAGAATTGGTGCTGTGTCCTCATTGTTTGCTGTAAGGTGGTACACGGTTTCAATTGTTGCATTACTGATGATGTTCATTTTGATTAAATAATTGTGATCAAATTATACAGTCTGTGCCACTGAGAAGGTATGTGTTTCTCCTTTGTAATTGATAGTTATGTGACTATCCCAATCCTCTTCAAATTCTCAATTTATTCATTTACTTTTGTATGGGCTTGTGATTACTATTTTATTAAATGGATTCTAAATTGTTAACTCTATTGTTCATTTTAGTGGACAAATTATGCCAGAATTGGCCAGTGGGAGCCTATTCAAACTCACTTCTATGTACTTTGACATGGTCTGTCTTTGTTTGAGCTCTTTCTTGTTACTGGCACAAGTTGTTCCAAGTTTGTCTTATACTGTCTTGGTCCTAGCTCTGGAATCAGCCAGATTCAGCCTAGCAGCCCTTGTTCCTTTTAAGGAAGAGTGGTATTTAGAAATCAAGATCTGAGCACTAGGTATGTTCATGGTTTTTGGGGTGTCACTGCTCCCAGACCCTCTCAGAGGGCAGAGCTAGGGAATATATGTATATACACATACATACATACATTTACCTCTATACTGACTTTTATGTTGATCTAGATATATGGAAAATCAGAGGTTTGCACCAACACATCTAATTCCAGGGCAGCACCACAGGATTTATTCTAGTTTTCTCCCTTTCCATAGAGAGCTGGCTCCCATTATCCTTATATTTATCCAATAATTCCCTTGAATATAGCTAATCTCCCAGTTCTCCCATCACGTTTTCCTTTGTGTAGAAGCCTACATTTCCTGTTTACTCTCTAACTTTATGTGCCAGGCTACCCCTCTGTGTGGACACTTTCCTCGCCCTGCTTCAGCTCTAATATCCCATATTAGGTTGTGATCCCTAAGAGTGGAAACCTCTGCATCCCTCCTGCCCTCCGATACTACTTACCCCTTCATATGGAAGCCTCGTGTATCTTGCTTAGATTATGATTCCTTCTGCTGGGCCCCTGTGGCTCCTTCACTTCTCCTACCATGCCTTAGCTCAGCAGAGAGAGAGGGGGGGGGGGGGGAAAGGGAGAGACCAGGGAAGAGGGAGAGACAGAGGGAGAGGGAGGGAGAGAAAAAGGAGGGGGAAGGAAAGGAGAAGGAAGGGAAGAAAAAAAGGAAGAACAAGTTCAAGTCAACAGCAACTATAGTGAAAAGTTAAGATTTGATGAAATTTGAGTAAAAGTGTAGGTGTTTTTCATAGTATCCTCTGTAATTTGCTTCTCAAACTACATATGGTGAGGGATCAGTGTTTTCTGTTTTGTTTTAATTTCTAGATCATCACAGACCTTTGCAAATATGATAAAAATGAATTACTAGACCCTCTCTGCGTGGGACATGACTCCCAGGGGTGTGGACCTTCCTGGCAACGTGGGACAGAGATCCTGGAATGAGCTGAGACTCAGCATCAAGGGACTAAGAAAAATCCTAGAATGAGCTGAGAATTAACATCAAGGGATTGAGAGAAACTTCTCGACCAAAAGGGGGAAGAGTAAAATGAGACAAAATGTCAATGGCTGAGAGATTCCAAACAGAGTCGAGAGGTTATCCTGGAGGTTATTCTTACGCATTAAGTAGATATCACCTTGTTGTTCAAGATGTAGTGGAGAGGCTGGAGGGAACTGCCTGAAAATGTAGTGCTGTATTCCAGTAGCCATGTTTCTTGATGATGATTGAACAATAATATAGCTTTCACAATGAGACTCTGTGAATGTGAAAACCTTGTGTCTGATGCTCCTTTTAGCTACTATATCAACAGAAGAGTAGAACATATGGAATAAAAATAAATAATAGGGGGAACAAATGTTAAAATAAATTCAGTTTGAAATAGTGGTAAATGAAAGCGAGGGGTAAGAGGTATGGTATGTACAGTCTTTTTTTTCTCTATTATCATTTTATTTCTTTTTCTGTTGTCTTTTTTTTTCTTTTTCTAAATCGATGCAAATGTACTAAGAAATGATGAATATGCAATTATGTGATGATATTAAGAATTACTGATTGTATATGTAGAATGGAATGGTATCTAAATGTTTTGTTTGTTAATTTTTTTAATTAATAAAGAAGTTTGAAAAAAAATGAATTACTAGAAAGATGATATAAAAAAACAAAGACAGCTTTCACAAGTGGCTGCTGAAGATGGTGGTGGGGCAGATGCCAGAGCTTGGAGGCCAATGCGGCTGCAGGTGGTCACCTGCCTCTTTTGGTGGACCACACGAGGCATGCTGCCCTACAAGACTGAGCATGGCCAGGCCACCTTGGGCCACCTAAGGTGTTTAATGGGACACACCCTCCCCCCAACAGGTAAAAGCTGATGGTGGTTCCTGCTGCCCTCAAGGCTGTACGTCTGAAGCCCACAAGTAAGTTTGTCTACCTGGGGTACCAGGCTCACAAGTCTGACTGAAAGTTTCAGGCCATGACAGCCACTCTAGAGGGGAAACGGAAGGAGAAAGCCGAGATCCACTACAGAAAGAAGGAGTAGCTCCCATTGCAGCAGAAACGTGGAAAAGAAAATTGATGAAAACACAGTAGTCCTCAAGACCCTCGAACTTCTGATCTGAACTCAATAAAGGCTGTTTATTTCCCCAAATAAAAAACAACAAACAAACAAACCCAAAGACATGTAATATAAATGGCAATTTTTATTATCAGGTTCTACAGTTACAAGGTGAAATTACTACAAAAGTTTCTAGACTTGGGTGTCTTTACTTGTCTCACCATTGACCCAAAGCAATGGTTTGGTGGACCAGAAGCAGGCGATGTCTCACGGTTTGAGTAGCACTGGGGTGCAGACGTTTTGCTAATTAAAAAAAAAAATTAATCAGAAAAGTTGGTTAAATTCAACATTAACTCAAGCTCTTAAAAACCTTTTAGGAAAACCAACAAGTTCAAAGAGAAAAGCAAGCAGTTGCTGACAAGCCTTTGGTGTAAAAATAAGTTGCATACTTAAACAAGCTGCCCTTGACATTATCAAGCCCAACTCTCTATCAGTTTTGTTTTTCAAAAATAGGCTTCAAGATACACCAAAGAAACCACGTAGATACTCCTTAGTAGTAAAAAATTTAACAATTAAGTTTAAAGAGATAGCAAAAGCCAAATATGACAACACATATGAATAATATATATTACATAAGCGTTTTCAATCCCAGAAAACTAAGATGGGGAGCTCTCGCTGAAAGTGTGCAGACTTGAAATATGACATTAAAAATATGACATTAAAAAATAAAATTAAGATCAGGAAAAAAATAACAAAACAGAGGGCCCAACTTCTCCTTGAAAAGTGGTGATGTGTTCTTGAATTGAGGGTGCCTGGGTGAAGCTCCCAGGTTGCTTTCTGCAGGCATTTTTTCCATTTTCAAAGCATCTTGCCCAAATAACAGTATTTGAGTACTGGTAAGACTCTCTAACACTGACTTCTTAGAATCAAGAGACAAAAATGGTTGAGAGCCGGAGAGAATGAAAGGGACAGAATCTGAGGCATATTGTATTGATTAGAACACCCCAAACAAAATGCAAGAACTTCTGACAGAAGGGGTTGGACAAGCACTCGTAGATGTGGGGGAGTTACATTAGAAAAATCCCATTTATGTTTCTCTATCTTCCCCAGATAAAGCTTCTCCTTTCCAGTCTCATTCCTAGCCATGAGTTTAACTTGGACAGGTGTCGGCAGCTACTCTGAAGACCCCGCCTTTGGCTCCCGTGCTTTGCAGACACAGTGCCTGTAAACCTGGGCCTTGTCTTTTGCCATCTGAATGGAGAGTCTACAGCTTCTATTGTTTCTGTGACCCTTGTAAACAAAATCGCAGTGGAGGAAGAGAGATAAAGAACTGATATGATCATCACTACCCGAAAAAGAAAACAGAGCAAAACAGAAAACATGGTGCTACATAGCTTTCTCCACTGGCCGAAACTGGAGGGATCAAATTAAGTTTCTACGGAATTTGACTTCTCCTTGGCATAGGGCTGTATTAGTGTGTAGTGGGAATGGATTATCTTCCATGCTTATTTTAAAGATATATGTTCAAAATGTGTCAGGTCAACACCCTCTTCCCCAAAGCCTCAAAGGCTATTATTTTAAATGACAATTTCCCAGCAAAATATTTACCAGGCTTTTATAGTTTTCAAATACATTTAACTTGGAATTCTCCATAGTAGTTGCAACTGTTTTTTTTTTTTAATGAGCTATTTAGTGCAGCCATGGGGAAAATATTCTTTACAGTTCTTATGCCATAAAGCTTTAGATTACATTTTTCTTTCACATTAATGACATTATTCTCTGTGGCTGATAAGCTACCATGTCAGGTGGTCCTGAGAATTCTCCGAGGCCTGGGGAGGCCTGGACTCTCCCTCCCAGGTAGACTGAGAACAAGGTGTTTGGAAGCCAGTCCTTAGCATTCTGGAGTCTGGAATCACATCTCAACTCATTCCTCAGAGCCGTGCTGCTTGCTCTCGGAGATTGTTTTCCTTCCAATGTATGAACTGGGGTTTTGGCTGCTTGCGCTCAGTAAGAGAACCCCTGTCACTTCTCACAAGTGTGAAAAAGAGTTTCAAATGTTCCTGGAAACTTTCAGCTGGTCCATGTCTGTGCCTAGGTCCTCCCAAGAGTTTTCCCTGTTTCCTCCCTTCCTAAGATGTCGAGTAGAGTTATTTCCAATGCAGACCGTTTGCTACATTTCACCCAGGCTGACTGGCTGGGTACAGGTAATAAAGTTATCGATGAGGATGGCTGTCCCTGTAAAGTTCATCAGACTTGGGGCAAGGGGGTTGCCTTGGCTGGGCTTCTGTACGTGTGATTAAAAATAACATTTATAACCTTTTACGGACATGCTTTCATTGGATCTTATTAAGTACAGAGACTTGTTTTGAAGCAAAGAAATTTAGTGAGTGTAAAACTAAGGAGCAGGTGGGGTGGTAATCTATTCTTAGCCTTTATTTCCAAACATTTATTCAGGACAAGATTTTTCCTGATGAAAGCCCAATCTGAATTTAGTTTTTCTGATGTCTTTGAGCCTATTTATTCTAATTTCTAATTACAATAAAAAAATGTTTGGGGTTATCCTTGTGCATTTGCAGTCTGTGAGTGAGCACTTTGAAGGTGTCCCAGGTTTTTTAAGATTTTTCTTCCCAATTTTCACCTCTTTCTTTCCTCCACATCTATTTCATGCAAGGAGTTAGCACTAGTACTGAAGCAACAGCAGAATGGAATAAAAACTCCAGGGGATCAAGGACTCTTGCATTCAAAACAATACTTCTCAAAATGGTCAGTTTCCATTATAAAGGAAAACTGTCTCCCACTACTTCTCATTTCTGTGTTGGCTGCTTGGAGGCCCTTGTCTGGCTCGTTCACCTTTGCATTCCCAGGTGAATGCACCTGGTAGGTGCTCAAAGAATGCTGAATGTACAAGCTCACAAAGGTTTATCCATTAGATCCCTGTTCTTCTGTCTTTAAGTTCTAGCCGTTTATTAAACCTTGATCAATGCAAACCACAGTAATAATAAACGTGTGGGACACTCAATGCACGTCATTGTTCTAGACCCCTGGCACTTAGCAATTCATTTACTCCTCGTATGAGCCCTATGAAATAGGTACTTATTTTACAGGAGAGGAAACTCCATCTTAGAGAGCTTCAGTTACTTGCCCAAGGTTACAGATCCAGCAAGTGGTAGAACCAGGATTCCAAGCCAGAAGAAGGAGCGATGGGAATGAAGAGATGGATTAGCAAATAGCCTCTTGCCTTAAGGAGATTTCAGTCTATTAGGACAGCTAGTCATGAAGATTATAAACAAGAATAAAGGGCAGAGTCAATAAGCAGGGTAGTCGGGGAGGGATATGGGATTCTTTGCGAAGAAATGGAAATGTCCTCATGTGGACTGTGGTGGTGAAGGCAAGGCTATGTGATTATACTGGGAACCATTTATTTTGTAGTTAGGTTGGATTGCATGACGTGTGAATTAAACTGTTTAGAAATGAAAAAAAAAAAAAAGAAGAAGAAAGGGCAGAACTTCCCTTTTGGAGATTCATTCCATCCCAGCTCTAAGTGGACTGATGGTGTGTTCATATAGGTCCTGGGTCCCGTTTTCCTGTTAGACATAATCACAGTCAACATTTAGGAGCCATGGACATTACATACTAATTCTCCGTTTGCATTATCTCCCCCCACTTAGACCAAAGCTCCTTGAGGTCGAGCATACCTTCTTATACTTTCTACCCTCTAGCCATACAGTAAGCAGTTAACATTTTTGAATTGATTCATTACTGAAAGAATGCTCAATGAGAGGACAAATTTAAGTCCAAATTTCAATAAAAATAGAGCTCAAAAGTTGTAAGTTGTGTGTTTTCAGGAGGCAAATTTTCTCCCCATTTACATTCTATTAACCTTGATAATTGTAGTGTTTGGCATAAGCTATATCTTTGATGGCTCACTTGAAGGCAAAGTACTTGCATAAACCTTTAATATACAGGCAGAGAGGGACTCACCATTAGAAACCAAAGTTCATGGGGAACTGAAAATCTGATTCTGTCTCTAACATGTGGCTTTTCAAAGGTCATTTAACTTCTCTGAGCCTTAGCTGTCCTGCCCATTAGGTGAAGATAATTCTACTTGCCCTACCTACCTCATGGGGTTTTTGTAACAACTGAAATTTTTGTAGGTGAAAGATCAGGATGTCACATAACTTGAAAGAGAAGATAGTGCAAAAGAATAGGAGGTAATATTTTGCGCATTTGCATCAAAAGGCTTATTGTTTGAAATAGGACAGTATAAAAATATACTTGTTTATTATTTTCGGATCCATAAGAACATCAAGAAGAGAATTTCGTGGTCCTGGTGAAGTTGCTGTAGGACCTCACGTGAATGCCATCTTTTCTCTCAATAAAATTCCCTGTCATGAGATTGAGGCATTCACAATCACTACTGCCATGGAATTGTGCCACTGTAGTGAAAACCAAGTGCATGCTTGCTCCAGATGGCAGTGATTTTAATAGTCTGGCACCCATCAGGGGAAAATGTTTAAGGAAGAACTGAACCCTCATTCTGCAGCTCTCCTACCAGTGGGTCAGTGGCCAATAAAGACCAACAGCAAGTAAGTGTTGCTGAGTCATCCACATTCCATTTCCTATTTGTTACAGCCACCAGAGTGCTTTGCAGTTTTTGGTAATTTGCAGAAGTAATTGCCAGGTAATCTGAACAAAGTTTTTCCAAGAAGGCTCAGAGCATATCTTACAGAATTTTAAAGGCACAAGCATGGTAACATCCTAACTGCTCTTACCTTTAGAACCAGAAATCTGCATCCTTGGTACAAACGAAGGCTTTGGGAGCTAGATCTAGGCTAAATTAGAAGGTGTGGTTGTGTCTGAAGCAAGGACAGATTGCAAGAGTCCCTTGCCACCTCACATACCATCAGCAAGTAAATTGTCCAGAACTGTCAGCTCTGAGGGCACCTTGAGTAATCACTCTCCCTGTTGCCCTCTCAGGAAGGAGACATAGTACCAAAGCTCATGGGAGAAGGTAGGCTCTTAAACAGAAACCATTCCAATATTGAAATATGTTTATTCTCATGAAATATTTCAGAGCAGAATTCCAGATGGAAATTAAGCTTGTGTGTGTGTGTGTGTGTGTGACCCCAGTCTAAGGAAAAAGTCTTCAGGAAATCACTTTGCAGCTTTTGGGAGGGTGTTCCTCTATGAAATGTGAAGGATATTCCTCACCCAAGGGAGGGATAAAAAACCTGCTGTGTTTTGAATGTGTGGGTCCCTAGAAGACAGTTCGTTGGAGGCAATTTTATTGTTTGACTATGTGGACTCAAAGTGAGATATGGGAGGTGGGGCTGCTGGGAAGGAAAAGATGCAGATTGGGGTGCCACCCATTTTTGACCCTTTAGTCAGTTCCTTCTAGATACCCCAGATGCTCCCCAGGTCCTTTAAGTCCTAAAGGCATTTAATGCTAAGGGGCAGGGGGCTGAGGGAAGATGGAGGCTATTTAAGACCAGTTTAGTTAATGTCGCAGGACCTCGTTTTCATTATCTGTAAAATGGAATGATAATAATTTCTACCTAATAAGCTGCTAGAGAGGGGAAGGAAAAGCAATGAGATGTGTAAACTACCTAGCATGGTATCCAGCACAGAGCAAGAGTTCCATAAATGTTGGTTATTATTATTATTTCACATGATACTTGTATTAGTGCTATTTACAAGTCACTCTCACTGGATGATAAATCCCTTGAGAACTGGCTCTGCCTATGCTCATCCTTGTTTTTCTTTATGGCCTGAGAGTTCCTTGAGTGTACCAACAATTTCTTATTCCTCTAGACATCAGTCCCAGTTCCTAGCAAAGGGCCTGGCACATGGTGGATGATGCAGAAACCATGTCTGTTGAATGAATGAATGGATGAAATCCTCACTGGAGTACAATGAATGTGGAAATCTGCGAATGGAGCATGATTCCACATGCCAGTTATTTTCACTTGAAATTGATTCTCAGATCTTCTCTGCTGGGATCTTGGCT
Organism: Tamandua tetradactyla; assembly: GCF_023851605.1. Classification (NCBI taxonomy): domain Eukaryota; kingdom Metazoa; phylum Chordata; class Mammalia; order Pilosa; family Myrmecophagidae; genus Tamandua; species Tamandua tetradactyla. The sequence continues at coordinate 54,451,768 of NC_135345.1, forward strand.
GACATACATTTGCTAGGGTTGACTAGATTATATAATTGCTGTTTTCTTTCTCTAACTACTGTGATTATGACGCGAGTGGCAGATACATTTATGGTGCTAGATAAATAATAATTATTTTAATTATGGTTTGACCTGTACAATATATTCTGACAACATAGCTGACTGTGCATTTGTGTGTGTGCACTCTTGAGAGTGGTGGAGGAATTGCCAATTATGGAGGTACAAAGGAATCTCTCCTCTATGCACATGGTAATTTTAGAATTATAACATGGAAAAATACAATACTGCCCTAATTATATCGTTTGCCAAAAGAAATATTTTTGAATTAATCTATAATCTAAGTGTATTATATTTAGAGAATTAAAAGCTTTAATTTTATTGGCAATATTTTATTTTTGGTGCCAGGAAAAAATGGGTATATGGCAATTTTTAAGGATTCCTATAAGAGTGTGAAAGTACCTTATTGATTTAAGTGAAATTTAAGTAACAGAATTCATGTACCTTGCTTAGTCAAGTGTCAGGTACATAGTAAGTGCCCAATAAATATTAAGTATCATCATTTATTTGTGCAGCAATCTCAAAGAATTTTGGTAAATTTAATGAGACACATGACAATACCTAATAAGCATGTGATGCAAAGGATTTTCTTTGTGCACCTCCTCAAGGAACTCACGTTTGGATCACGTGGTATCTTGTAGATTCTTATCAATAACAGCAAACTTTAGCAGACATTGGAAGGGGGGAGTGGTTGTAAGCACATGGGTAGGACACAAAGATGAATAAAGTAATACTTGCTCCAAAGGAATCTACAATCAAGTGAAAAGACAAGAAAATCATGGAAAAATAATAGAAATCTCACCGAGCTCTCACTATGTGCCAGGTACTAAGTGTTTTACTCACACTAGCTCACCTAATCTTCATGAAGCCGAGGAAACTGAGGCATCACCAATGGGAGTAAGTAGTCAAAGCTAATAAGCAGCAGATGGGATTCCCACCCAGGTGGTCTGGACCCAGACTCCGCACTCCTGACCATGACATTGCACTGCTTCCTAACGGTACGTGGATAGTGGGTACTCTGCTGAGCTATTGTAATAGAGATGCTGTGGGAACATTCCGGTCAAGGGGTTGGAAAGGCTTCTCTGAGGAACAGCATTTGAGCTGAGTTCAGAAGGGCTGGGGAAAGGAGGGTCAAGCCAGAGAGAACAACTTCCTGGAGACCTTGATTCTCACCCCCGTTCGCTGTTCCCCCCAACGCTGGGGCAAACACCTCTTCGCTCCTATGTCAACTATAGTTACTTCTGCTGCAGCACTTGGAACACTTCACTGCAATCACCTTCTTATTGGTCTCTTTTCCCTATCACCTATAAGCTCTAGATATGTATTCTGAGCACCTAGGAGAGCCTCAAGGGGTCATTCCATGACCTTCTACTGTTTATTTTTTCCTGAAATGAGATATTTTACATAGTCAAATAACTACATGTAAATCTAAGATGCCATATGCCCTGTGGAAATCCACATTTATATAGTGCTGAGATATGTTGAATATGCAGCTCATTATTTGAAACATACTTTTGTGGCTAAATCAGTAGGATTATTGGAGCCAAAATAAACCTTTTAAATACATACACCATGGAGGGGGAATGCCTTCCAAATTTTCTGAAAAGTAAACATGGCATTTTAAATGAAAATGACAATAAATCCTGCTCTTGTTCTCATCTGAATACTTGTACTTTCCTACTCTAGGCGCACACAGAGGATGCTTATCTTCTCTAGCTTGTAGGAATACATAGCAGTGGTTGTCAGATGGCTGCTGTTTGACGGAATAGACAACAGAAGGAAATTAATTTAACACAAGAAGGACTGCACATATTTGAGAAATGCACAACACTATCAGTTTATAATCATTAATGAAGTCTCAAAATTTCCTCCTTCCTGGGAACATCATTTTTCATGTTATCAATTTTTGTCCCCATTATTATTATTTAAATGCTAGAATATCTGTAGCGTACTCTCTCAAAGCTGAAATTCCAACTTCAAGATTTAAATTAGCTGATTCCTAAAACCACACCCAAAGAATAATTTAAGCCCCTAACAAAGGACGTTCCCACTCAGAAGACCTGAATGTGGTTCCTGGGAATAATGAGGGCTATTTGGTTAAAAAAAAATTTCCTGGAATACCCAATCTAATTAATTAGATTAATCTGGGGAATAAATCTTGTTCCCTCTATTTAGGAAACAGTTTTGGATTCGCTCCAATTCTGTTTGTTTTTTCCCTGGAGGCCTCTTGGCCCACAGTTCTTATTACACACTTTGGGTTGCTTGACTACATTTTGTCTCAACCCTTGTCCAGCCCCTTGGGTCATGTTGGCTTTTTCCATGCATTCTGGCAAAGATTCCTTCCTTCAGTGTGTATTAAAAAGACAGACTTTGATTGTGAGCTCTTATAGCCATTGCATTTAGCCTGAAGTGGTAATTATTATTTCTGGATTTTGAGAGACTGTTTTATATATGTACAACCTGGTATTCAGAGTTAAAAATGAAACTGATCAGGTTGGGATTAAGGTAATTCAGAATACAGGGGTAAGAAGACATTGTCCATATTTTAGAACTTCATCTACTCTTTGACAGCAAAGGAAGAAATATTTATTTTGCTCAGAATCTGAATTTTCTATAGCATGTAATCAAACACAACTTGTCTGGATAGATCATTTGTTTAAACAATTGAAACACAGGAATCCCAGAATAAGAATGAGGGCCTTTAATCCTGTATAGCTTAATATAATGCTTGAATACATCCCAGAGTATACTTACCAGATAATCAGAAGGTATCGGCCAAGCCCTTGATCTTGAGGCTTGCTCTTACGAAGCTTATGTATGTAGCAGAGAAGCTTAGCCTACCTATAGCTATGCGTAAGAGTTACTTTCAGAGGACCTCTTCTGTTGCTCAGATGTGGCCTCTCTTTCTCTAAGCCCAACTCTGCAAGTGAAATCATTGTCCTCTTCCCTATACAGCCAGGGGTGAAAGTCACCCTGGAAGCATAGGAGATGAATCCCAGGGATGATTCTGGCCCTGGCACTGTGGGATCAACAATGCCATTCTGACCAAAAGGGGGAAAAGAAGTGTAACAAAAAAGGTATCAGTGGCTAAAAGAGTGCAAATAGAGTTGAACGGCTACTCTGGAGGTTACTTTTATGCAAGCTCCACTTTTACTTATCATAACTTGCCAAATCCTTACCAAAACCAATCCTGCCAATCCTAAAGGATACCTAGGGCATTATATAAGATTCTACAAAGTTTCCAGGCACTAAGGTAACTTTTCAGAAACCTACAACTTCCAGATAGGTGTCTGGACCAGGTTAGTCCTGAAACCTAAAGGGGCCAGCCTCTCCAGAATATCAACTAGTTCCATCCCCTATTCCATATTATCAATAGCCCATTCCAACATGAAAAAGCTAGAATGGGCATAGTCCAAATACCTCTAAAGAGTGGGAGAAAGATCAGAGGTGATGGTGGAGTTATACAGAAAAAGTAGGGCTTAACAAATGAGTATGATTGCTGAATCATTATATTGATGGTTCTTTTAGTCTGCAGTACCTTAGAGCAGCTAGAAGTGAAAATCTAAATAGTTGGAATTGTAACCCATATCAAACTCTGAAATCTGTTCTACAACTAATTGTAGTGATGTGCTTTGAAATTTATTGCTTTTTAGTGTACATGTTATTTTTCACAAAAAAGAAAAAAAAAATTCCTTCTAGTCTCCAGTGTTTTGGAGCAGCTAGAAGGAAAAATCTGAAATAGTGGAACGGTAACCCATAGCAAACCCTGAAATCTGTTCTGTATCTACTAACTGAAGTGTTCTTTGAAAATCATTACTTTTTTCTTTTCTTTGTATATATCTTACAATAAAAAAGTTAAAAAAAAAGATTTTAGCACAACTCAAGAATGTAAATAAATTATCTATCTCATAAAAATACTTGGGAATAGTGTTATGTTTTCTAACGATTAAGGAATTTTTTCCCTATTTGAAAAAACAAGAATGATTTGAATTAACAAGAGACGGGTATTGAGTTCATTGGCTGTCAAACTTGGCTACATATTAGAATCAGTTGGAAACATATTAAAAATATAGATACTTAGAGAAAAAAAAAGACAGACTTTGAAAGGGGTGCATGGGCAGCTCAGTAGTAGAATCCTTTCTTGTCATGCAGGAGCCGGGGATTCAAGTCCCAGCCCACGCATTCAAAAGCAACAACAACAACAAAACGACAAATGGTGCTATGATAATGGAATATTCACATGGGCAAGAAAGAAATGTGACCCCCACCACACAGCCTACAAAAAAAGATACAGACTTTGAGTCTAAGAGGAGAAGAGAAAGAAACAAGGGTTGTGAAGTGGGTGGGGAAAGATGAGAGGCAGTAGAAGTTTCCAGGTAGAAGAAACAGCACTGTGTAGCTCCAGAAGTGAGAGAGTTTGATAAGATTTTAAGAAGGAAAAGACCATTGCAGAATGAGAGTAATTTGGGAGGACCTAGAAGGGGTAGGCAGGTTTCATAGGACCCTTAGTCTCTTGGGTCAAAGTTAGAGTCTGGCTTTTGTTAAAATTCAATAGTAAGGGCCGTGCAACAGTGTCTCAGGGGCAGAATTCTCGCCTGCCATGCCAGAGACCCGGATTCGATTCCCGGAGACTGCTTGTGCAAAAAAAAATTCAATGGGAAGCCATTAAGTAGGAAAGTGACATTCATCGGATTTTTGAAAGAGCATTTGTTTCAGCTTGCAAAAACTGCCAGTGTACAATATACTAGAAATGAATTGGCTTTTAAAGGGGGGTTTTATTAAGTTACAAGTTTACAGGCATAAGGCCATGAAAATGTCCAAATTAAGGCATCAAGAGGATACCCTCACTCAAGAAAAGCCGATCATGTCTGGATTTCCCTGTCAGCTGGGAAGGCATGTGACCGGCTTCTCCTGGTCCTTGGTACCCAGGTTGCATCAGCTCTTGATTTCAGTGGCTTTCTACATCATCTCTCCAATCATCTCCAAATGTCTGTGTCTAGGTGTCTGTTCTGTGTGTTGTCTCTTTTAAGGACTCCAGTAGACTAATTAAGACCCACCTTGAATGGGTGGGCCACATCTCCGTGGGCATAATCTAATCAAAATATGCCACCACAGTTAGGTGGGTCTTATCTCCATGGAAGCAACTTAACCAAAAGATCCCACCACAATAAGTCTGTACCCACAAGATTGGATTCAAAGAGCGTGGCTTTTCTGGGATGCATAATGGTTTCAAACTAGCCCAGCATTCTACCCATAAGAATGGCTAAAATTAAAAAGACAAATACCACATGTTGACAAAGATATAGAGCAAATGGACTGCGTATACATTTCTGATGAAAGCATAAATTGGTACAACAGCTTGGAAATTTGGCAATTTCTGTTAAAGTTATCCATATCCCTTGACCCAGAAACTCCATTCCTAGGTATATTCTCAACAGAAATGCATACTTATGTTCACCAAAAGATAGGCATGTGGATGTTCATAGCAGTACTATTCATGACAGATAAAAATTGGAAACTACTCAAGCATCCATCAACAGTAGAATGGATAAATAAATGGTGGTGAGTTCATACACTGGAATACTTCCCAGAAATGAGAATAAACAATCTACAGCCATAAACAACAACATAGATGAATTTCATCAACAAAATGTTGAGTGAAGGGAACCATATACAAAAGAGTATATACTATATGATTCTATTTATATAAAATTTTTAAAAAGAGCAAAGCTAGTCTACAGTATTAGAAGTCAGGAGTGGAGGGTCAGTGGAAAGGGGCATGAGAGGTCTTCTCTGACACTGTAAGTTCTATATTTTGATTTGGGTGTTGGTCATACAAATGTATTCACTTTGTGAAAAATCTCTGAGCTGTGCACTATGATATGTGCTCTATTTGTATATGTATCAATAACCCATAAAACCAGCTATTCCAAACCAAGCCCAGTTCTTGGAGGGCACGAGTTGAGGCAGCTGCAAGACCAAAGAACATGCCAGGCACAGAGTCAGATATGAGCTTTATTAGGACTTACAAACAGGAGAGAGTCTCTGGTGACAGCCATCTGGAAGTAGTACCCTGCAAAGGTGGGAGGGCAAGGGGCAGCTTATAAGGGTTTATGACAAAAACATTCCATAGGGTATGAGAATGGAGTTTCAACAGAGTCTTATGACACAGGGGTCTGGAGATGTGCTATCAACATATACGTAAGGGGAGAGGAGTGTTAATGCTTTACAAGATAAGTAGCTTATGATAACATCTGTATATTCTTTCCTTCCTGAGGAGGTTTGTTGATTTAAATTTCTGTCCCAGTCATGTAGGCAGCTATATGCAGCACTTTGCTCTCCATATTGGAGGGGGAGACTGGGCCCTGGGTCTTCACACTAGCATAAACAATAAAATTTACATTTTTTTTTAAAGCATCCCAACTGTTGTGTGGAGGAGAAAAACGATTGAAATTTTTTTCAATTTCACTGCTTTTTCCCAGGTGAGAAGAGTCTCTTGGGACTAATAAGACACATTGGAGATGGAGAAGAGTGAACAGATTTGAGGCACTCTTGAAAAGTAGAAGACAACAAAACTTGCTAATGGCATGGATACTGGTTTAAAGGAGGAGGAAAAATAAAGCAAAGTCCTAGATTTGGGAGCTTGGGCAACTGAGCGGATGGGGTGTCATTACCTGACATGGGGAAGACTAGGTAGAAAATCAAATTTGGGTGAAAAGTTAGAGTTTTTAAATCAACACTTCCCAACCATCTCTTTCGGTGCAGGGTAGATTTTAGGTGAGACAGAGATAGTCAAAATGACTCAAAACTTCTATAAAACTTGGCCAGACCTGAAATGGACTTTCCGGCAGGAATGGGGAGAAGGGCATTCCTATTTAGAATGAAATGTTTTCTTCCCAGGATTTCATACTCTTTTTTTTACAAATACTCCCCTTTCCCTTAGCTCTGGATCTAACAAACATGCTCCTCTCACCAGGAAGTTGGCAAGGACAATCTTACATTCCTCTCTCTTGGCCAAAAAGTAGAAAATTCCCATATCTTCCCCTTAGATCATAAATAGTTGCAATTAAAGAAAGGACTTTTACTGGGAGAAAATAAAGAAAAGGAACTAAAATAGCCACCAGAGAACATAAAGAAGCGGCGGGGGGTGGGGGGGGAGCGTTTTCTGTGTTATCTCAGTTCTGACCCAAACAACAGGATGTCGAGGGAGCTGTGATGCTGTAGTTTTGGGGTGCGAGATGGCCAGGAAAAGGCTGGAGAAGGGACCCGAAATGGTGGACTTTGTACTCTGTGCCAAGGATTCTGGAACTTGATCTCAGAGTCATCGCTCTGAGTGGCAGTCAGATTTGCACTGTACATCGATCCCTCTAGCAGTGCTGTGTACAGTGATAGGAGGGGGTGAAGAGAAGAGTGGGGAAAAGCAGCTAGGAATCTGTGACCCTAGTCTGGACGAGAGAGGGCAGGGCTTGAAATGGGGCCCTGGTGGCAGGAAGGAAAGAGAAAAGAAAGGGTTGGTGTCAAGAAAGATTTGGGAGGTTAAGTCTGGAGGTTTCAGGGAGTGAACAGATTCAGATGGGGAGGGGAAAAGGCTAGTCAAGGATGACTTCCAGGTGGAAGGGCCTCTTGGAACTGTGATATCCACAAGAAGGAGAATACATTAAGAAAAGCGAGTTTAGAGGCTAGTAGGACCGTTTGAATGCCTAAATTCTGCTTCCTATAAAAATCCTCAGCTCTCAGAAGGCATCAGTACCCCCCAGGCTCTGACTCCCGAACACCCTTCATTAGTTCATATGCTAATGATTGCTTCTTAAAGATTAGATTTAAAGTAGCTTTCTATGTCTCATTGTCTCTGTGCCATCTCTTCTTGGGCACTTAGAACCCAATCTGGCACACAGAAGGTAATCTATGTACTTTTAAAACTCTGTAGTATTTATGTAGTGTGTATCATAACACTAGAAAAGAGGCACAGAACATGAAAATCTACCCTATTCAGAGCAGAGTAGGGAAAGAATCTTTTACTTCTGAATTCCTTGATCGGCAACTCTATCTCCATTTTGTCCACATAAACAATTTTCAATGGCAAAGAGCATGCTGAGATGTGCCTGGAGAGCACTGCTAGAAGTTGGGAGGGTCCCAGTTGCCTGCCTACCTGCCCATGGTAGCTGGGGTAAGCCAGGGGCCTTCCTACTCTGTGTCAAGTGGTGACGAATCACTGTTGCCCTTTCTGTCCATGCACTAGCAGGCATCAGATAAGCCAACATATCCAGAAACACTTCAGAAAGTGTAAATTGGCATGGAAGTTTGAGACCATAAAAAATAGAATAGAATAACTGAAACTAGAGTAATCTGTACTTCCATTTGTCTTTTTGGATTTCGAAAGTCTCAGGGTAATTGAAATATTCTTTTCTCAATCCTCTTTTCAGGTAATATGTAGGTCCAGCTGGCCTTCATCCTCTGCATGGTATGTGTGATTGTGTGATTCAGGATGAGCTATTTTCACACAGCTCTGGAATGAAAGCTTATGGTGGATGTGTTGAGGGCCAGGCACTTATTTTTTTTTTTATAGCCGCTTTATTCTTAAAACAGAAGAGTGTATCCTGTATGATTCATTTATATAAAATTCTGGAGAGTAGAATTTGGGGAGTAGAATTCTTGGGGGAGAAGGGAATTGATCATCTATGGGGCATGAGAAAGCTCTCTGTGGTCGTGGGATTTTTCTACATTATCATAGGTGTTTGGGTTACTCAGGTTGTCTTTATCCTAACTTATAGAATGGTACACTTAAGGTTTATCATTGTACTGTATGTAAATTTTGAGAAAAACAAACAAACAAAACAACCTGTAAACAAATATTGAATTCAAATTAATGACAACAACCAAACTATACTGAAATAATATTTCTACATATCAGATTGGTAAAAATAAATGATATGACAACATTCTATTGGTGAGGCTGGGGGAACACCAGAACTCTTGTGGATTGTTGATCAGAAAGTAAATTAGTACAACTCTCAGAGAAAGAAATTTTGCAATCTAAAAAAAACTACAGATGCCTTTTCCTTTGTGCTCAGCAATTTCGTGTGCGTGTGCATGTGTGCTTGAATATGTATACCCATACCATATATAAAAACCATCTGCATTATGGGGATGTCTGTGTCAGGTCTCTTCATCAGTCTGATTTTACCATTGACATTTGTCAATACAGTGATAACAGAAAGAAAAAAATCTCGCATTTCTTATCATGCTCTGTCAATAGGCATGAAAGATTGAGAACTATTCTTCCTTTCCTTGGTAAGCGTTTTGCAAAAGAGAGATCATTTGGATTAATAGGCCTCCAGGACTATACAATGCCACAAGAAAGAAAGATGGGAAATAGATATTGAGGATCTGAAATAGTCTAAATTGGAGGGATTAAAGTTTGTCACATATTAGTTAACTGGATAGAAAATGAAATAGACAGTTTTCTGGAAAATTTTCTTTCTTCAGCTATAAAGCAAAGGAATAAAATTGTTTTGGCAAAGTCTGTATGGCATTTTAAGGGTGTGTCTTGGTGCATCACTGTGCTCAAAAAAACAGAGGATTAAGCAGCTCCAATTAAACAAATCCGACCTCAGTCATCCAGGTACGGGGTGGGAATGGTCAATTCCACTTCCTCAGGTTTTACTGGTGGCCTTAGGGACAGTGAACAGCACTCAGACAAGCAAATAGATAACCACTATTTATTTATTTATTTATTTATTTTGCATGGGCAAGCACCAGGAATCGAACCCGGGTCTCCAGCATGGCAGGCAAGAACTCTGCCATTATGCCACCATCGTCCTCCCAAGATAACCACTATTTGAAATGTGAGCCCTGCAGTTTTAAATTGACTTTTATTTTGAAATACACTCATTCTGTCTCATTTGAATGCTGAGCACTAATTTAAGTATTCAAGAATATACATATAGGCAACTCATTTAGCAACTTTGCAGAATAAATATATGGTATAAATCTCTAGCAACAATAGATAGTAAGCTAGATATTAGGTTAAACCATAAGAAATTGCTGATATTCAACAATTTTTGGTTGAGTATCAGCAAACAGAAATGGCAATTACATATGCCAGAGTTGTCAAATTTAATCCAGATTCTACTGGTGAAAAATTTAGATGACCTGTAGGAATCTTTGATAGAATTTACGTTAGTCATTCTCTACATTTTTTTTTGTGTGTGGTAGTCATGTTTGTCTCTAGTTCAAGGAGCACTGAAGTACATCTTAAATCAAATTTACTTTCATGTGTATTTACAAATAAAACTTTGCTGTTGCACATTTGTTTAGTAGACGACGGGCAAGTTTTCGAGAATTAAACAGGAAGATCGGAAGTCATCGAATTCATGCCTGAATTCCACCAGAATGGAAATATTAGATCTGAATTGTCAAGATTATTATTAAAGATGTGTGATATGTGCCTGTCAAGTGTTATTAGTGTCTTAGTAACCTGATTTGACCACAAAGACATGAATCTTTTAGTTTGATAAATCACTTTGGTTCAGTTGGCCTTTATGTTGCCAGTGGAACAAATGGGACCAACCCACATACATAATATCAAGTTCCTCACAGGGCTGCCAAGGAAAATCATTTTAAAAGAAATACTTGCCATGATACCTGCCGATTTTAGAATGTATCCTTTGCATAGTCTCAGAAAGTTAAGTTTTTCCACAATACCAGACAGTGTATCAAGATACAGCGTTTGAGAAAATAAATGTAAGACTTTTATGATGGTCCTATCAGCTGGTGAGATTTTTGTTTAATGTCTGATAACTTCAGCAATTTATGCAGACTGAACATTCAGCACTAATATATATTACAGGAGCCAGTTTTGTACATTTTGAGATGAGCTTAAATTTAGGTCGTGAGTTATACCTGTGAAACCCTGGGAGTCTGGACTGATTCAGGATTTCAAGTTTGTTTTAAAGAACAGAAGGGGGTGGGTGGTGGCTGTGGCCCTTCTTCCCACTCCTGCTTCTGTGCTTTCCTCATGCTGTTCTCTCTGCTAGACCATATCTCTTCACCCTTCTTCCCTGGTCATTTCTACTCACTGCACAGAAACTGCCTGAATCCCCTAGACTGGATAAAGTGCCCTGATTTTCTGCTTTCAGGACTTTATGTTCTTGGCTTATGTTTAGCACTGATTTTTTATGTTAAAATCACCCATCTACCTAGCTTTAGCTGGAATTGCCTGATCCTCCCTTCCCCCACCCTCATTGCACAAATGCACAAACCTTAGAGTTTTTAGGAGGACTCTGAGTTGCACTTTCAAGTGGAACCTCAGACTTGTTTAAGGGTGGATTGGAACTGAACCAGATTCTAGGGGTGCCTAGGAAGGGTTAGGGATGGGGGAGTCTGACTTGGTTTCTCTCCAGAGCATTTGGGATTTTAGTACTTGGCTTGGTTTCAGGCACCAATTGTGCATTTCCGCAGGCTATCCTTAGATTCTGAGCTGGCCTCTAGAGCCCTCTAGTGGTACAAAATCACAGCCCTGGCAGAGCCAGAACTCAACCAGATGACTTTTCACCAAAGATGAATCCTTTAGGCATCCACCAGGCAGTGATGTCAATCTGCAAATATGCTTACGGAGCAATAAAATAAGTAACCAAATGCAATAATAAGGAACTTGGAACATCGAAGTCCTTGAAAGGAATTCGGTTCTTTATTTTTTAATGCAAACCCTAAAAGGCTGTATGCACCCAACGGATAATTGAAAGTCTGCCTTCATCAAAGACAACCACTCTGTCACTGTCAGCCTGTGAAGCATTAGCTCATGGAACTGGATGACAGCATGTGTTCCTCTTATCTCTCCAAGATAATTCCAGCACCAGGATGACGGAAGCACCAGATCTGGGGATGTCAGGATTCTTAGTTATGCTCAAATTTCATAATCCTGGGAGAACCAAACTGACTCTTTTGAACAAAGCCAGTTTCTGAGCTAAGTATGTTCAATCATTTTGGGATTCAATATCAGATATTTAGAATCCCTTTGGCTTGCACATTGAACATTAAAAATGGTTGTTTCCACAAACAGGAGAGTGTGCTTTGCTATTTCTGGTTCTGCCGAAGACATACACTTATTGTGTGACCTAAACTTTCTGATTGACTTCAAAATAATTGCTGAACGTAGCTTCTTCCTCAGAATTGCATGCAGCTTTAAATATAACCTCCTCAGGAACATTTCCTTGAAAAAGAAAACCAGCTGGGCTTCCCATGCTAGCCTCCTACCACACCGGGTATCTGCAGAGTATTTAGCACCCCTGCCACTCTGTTGTCTGTCTCTCCCACAGAAGCTAAGCCTCATGCACAGAGGCCTTGTTTGTTTGTCTACTGCAGCATTCCAGAGTCTATCACAGAGCCTGGCTCCTTTGCTGATTTTGATTCTTATGTTAGAGCTGCAAAAGGATCTTTCACTCAATTTATGATTGAAGATCAATGATAGCTTAGTTAGAGGGCTGAGATTAGCATCCAGAGGGCCATTGCACATCTGTAGCCACAGATGCTGTGAGAGGAGCAAAACCCCGAAATTTTTCATTAAATTCCTGAGTCAAGCAGGAATCATCATTTCCTTGTCTCATGGGGCTGCATTTCTTTGCCAAGGGCTGGGTGGAAGCTGTTTTAAGCTCTGTGGGACTGATTACTACTTCATTTTACTACTTCAAAATATGGGGGAATAGTTTACCTTTCTGAAGACATAGTGTTTAAAGCACTGAAAATCAAATGATAATGTAAATGCTTTGGGGTTCTGGGGGAAGCCAAGAGAGAAAGCCAGAAGCATGCTGATGGAAAGAGTATACTGAAGGGCGAGAGTAAGAAGATGATGAATGAAAATATGAGACCAGGAAAAAATGATACAGAAAGAGAACTAATGCGTATCTTCTTTTGTCTGCCTCAGTTTTCCTTTTGTGTCACTGATTATGCAAAGACAAATTAAGTTGAACAAGCAGTATTCTGAATTGAGTGTTTAAAAATACACACATACACTTAAAATGCCACAGGAAAATTGTAAATGTGAGTATGTCAGCAGGGAGACATCCAGTTAGTCAGCTTAATGGGATGTCAGGCAGCTGTGTATGTGTTTTCAGCCCTTCTATCCTCAGACAGTTTTCATTTCTGAGTGAGGATGGTTTTAATTGTAGTTAGAATGAGTAAGCCTTTTTTGACTTTGTTAGTAAGGATCAAACTTAGCTGCAATGGAAAAATTCAAAATAACTGGCTTAACAAGGCAGAATTTTATTTTCCTCTCATTTCCAGGAGGACAGAAGATAGTTTATCAGGATTGTTTGGTGATCCTCTATTTTTTGCACCATAGTGCATGGATTCCATTTTCAAGGTTGCCTGTAGATGAAGTTCACTGAGAAAGCTCTGGTCACATATATGCTTTCCATCCAGCAAAAAGACCTCACTTTTTTTTCTCTATTAGAGAAGTTGTGGGTTTACAGAACAATCATGGATAAAATGTAGGATTCCCATATACCACCTATATATGGTTGAATTCAAAGACCTGTCTATATTTACCATCTAAATTCAATATTACAAATTCATTATAAATTGTAGCCAAGGTATATCTGGCAATTTTGTATGTATGAGTGATTATGAAAATTCTATAAAAACATGAAAATCTTAGTTATCAGATGATGGACAAAATTAGCAATACTTGATTATTTTTCCCCCATTCATACTCTTAATTATACATTTGTATTCACATTTGGACTTGAGGTCAACCAAAGACCCAAATTCAGATCTTTGTCCTAAAGACACTCAATACTCAACTCTTTGTCTCCCACTCCCATCCTTCACTAAGTTATGGAGAGACTGAGTTAGAGTTCACTTTCAGTGACTGAAAAATACCTATGGTCCACTGACAAAGATTGCTTATTGTCCTCCAGTAATCATTCTCCCCATCCTTCTCGGTAATAGAACCTCTGACTCTTGCTTCCTGGAGTCTTGTTTCACAATCTCTCTTGCAGCCAGATGTTGTCATGTAGATAAGTTCTGGCCAGTGGGATATAAGCAAAAGATGTGGGTACAACCTCCAAGAAGCATCCTTACACAAACAGTGAACCCTGTTAAACTATGGGATACAGTTAATATTACAGTAATAAAAATGCGCTCTAGTCAATTGTAACAAATGTTCCACACCAATGAAATGTGTAATTAATAGGGTGATATATGGGAATCCTACATTTTATCCATGATTGTTCTGTAAACCCGCAACTTCTCTAATAGAGAAAAAAAAAAGTAAGGTCTTTTTGCTGGATGGAAAGCACATATGTGACCAGAGCTTCCACAGAATACTTCATCTACAGGCAACATTGAAAATGGAATCCATGCGCTATGGTGCAATAAATAGAGGGTCACCAAACAATCCTGATAAACTATCTTCTGTCCTCCTGGAAATGAGAAAAAAATAAAATTCTGCCTTGTTAAGCCAGTTATTTTGAATTCTTCCATTACAGTTAAATTTGATCCTAACAAATATTGGCTTAAAAGACAGCATTCGAACATTCAGGAGACAGAGTCCTGGCTGTACTTTCTCAGCACCCTCTCTGCCCACCAGAAAATGCTAGGGTAATCCAACATTCCATTCTGGATTTTCTTCTTATTTTAATTCTTGCCCTGGACTTTTACAACTGCATCATGTTTTAAAGTGGACTCATCATTTGTCTTTCCCAATCTGTTCCTGCCCTCCAGTTGAGTAAATGGCATCTGCTATGGTCTAGACTAGGGATCTTTGTCCAACCTTAGTCCCTCCTCTCCCTCACTGGTCACAATCAACCAGGGAGGACCGCACATCCTACTTTCCCCTCTCCTATTCATTTGCTCCAACCCTCCCTGCCACAACTCTGTGCCAGGGCAGTAACCTCTCCTGCTAGATTACAGTGGTGGCTACTCCGACACCAGGGAGGATCCACAATCATCATCCCTAAAATACAACTCTGCTCCTATCCTACCCCTCTTACAAGAATTCTGGCATTCAACAGAATTAAGTCCAGACTCTTAACATGGCCTCTAAGGTCTCCACAATCTGGCCTCCTTCTTGATCCTCCTTCAAGCTTCCAAGTCATTCTAAATTTTTTTCACTGTTTCTAATGACTTCATGCTCTCTCACCTCCAAGCCCTTGCATACAAAGGTTACTTCCCTACCTAATTCTTACTCAGCTTAGGTTCTCAGCAATGTCCTTCCCTCTAAGCAGTCAGGTTGGGGTTAGGTCCCTCTGACATCACTCTGTACCTGTAACATGGTACAGAGTATATTGCAAGTTTAGGTTTAATTGATTGTTTGCCTAACTAGCCTGTAAAGATGGAAGAGAGGACTATATCCTTGGCACTTGGCACAGAGCCTTGAGCACCTAAGGCTTACTAAGTATTTATTGGATCAAATTGAATTAACACAAATTCCTCCCTGCCAATATGTTGCACACATTCTGGATAGCTTGGAAGTTGAGTGACCCATCATTCAAGACTTTGCCTGGCCTGCCTTCTTCAGTGATCTTCTTTAAAACAGTCTCACAAAGAAAGTAGTGTTGCAGCAATGGGTGCTCTCTCAACACTCAGCAATGACACTGCAATGGGGGAACCCTGATGGCTAAGTGAAAATAAATGAGCAAGTTCACTGAAAGCAAGAGTCATGTTCATTCTGCTTACTGCTGTATTCCCAATGTCTAGCCTAGAGCCAGCCACAAGGCATTTGCTCAATAAATAGTTCTTGAATCGAAGAATCAACTCTTCAAAGCTGAAAAGAAACCCTTGCTGGCACCTGTTATATGTTTTTGGTGTATTAAAAAATAGGAAGATAAATTATTTCAAAACCAAGGTTATGGGGAGGTCTGGTAGGGGAAGGTGGCTGTGTGTGAGATGTACAGGGAGACTTGTTCTACCCAGGGCATCCTCTCAAGGTCAGGGCATCTACTGACAATCCTAGCAAGATACATAAGGCATTCTCTCACCCATCCTACTCCACTTTCCCAGACCTTGAGACTTCAGCTTTCCTTCTTCCAGGCTCTGTGGTTGGCAATGCCAGAACTGTCTTTTAATTCTCAGTTGCCTTCTCTGCTTTCCTACATTGGTCCTCATCTTTTTTTTTTTTTTTTTTTTTAGAGAGAGAGAACCTAAGATAATGGAGAGGAACAGCTGAGAAATAGAACTTCTCCTTTCCCTCCTCTTCCTGCCAACTACCTTAAATTGAGACTATGAAATAGGAAGCCAGACTGTCCTTTTACCCAGATCTTGAGGGCCTGTAAAAAGCTTGAAGAAGAAAATAGAAAGAAATTTTATTTAGTCCCTATTCTGGGCCTGGCTCCTTCATATATATCATCCTATTTAATCTTTTACAACAGCCCAGGGAAATGTTGTAGATATTATGCCATTCATTCAAATGAGGAAACTGAGACTCGAACCAGGACCTGTCTTAAGCAGATCTATGCAGTCACTGGACCCAGGAAGAACATGGTTAGATAGATCTGGGAGCAGATACTGGTGCTGCTGTAGGCAAATTGCTTAACCCCTTTGACTTTGTTTCCTCATCCACTAAATGAGGTTAATCAAGCACCCTTACAGGGCAGTCTGGAGGATCAAATGAGATATCACTAATAAACAATGTGGCTCAAACACAAACACATGCACTATAATTACTGCAGTTGTGGAAACCAGACTTCACCTGACTTTCTACTTCAGGATTTTTTTTTCTTTCTTTCTTTTTCTTTTTTTTCAATCACAGAACCCTGCTATGCTCCTGGGACTTCCAGAGGACAAGTTCCTTTCTTCAGTCAGGCTGACCTAAGCAGAGCCAGACCTCTAGCCCCTCCCCAGCCACAGCTGTGTGTTGGAAAGCTGGATGGCTGAGGCCCCTAATAAAGAGCAGACCTCCCAATCTCGTCATTCCCTCTCCCTCGCCTCACATGGTTTTTCAAATTAAAAGTAACTAAAAACTAAGCCTTATAGAGGAGAGGGAAGTAAGAGGCACAAGAACACCCTTGGATTGAGGAAGTGGCTCTCTCCCATGGAAAAGGATATCAAAATATCCAGACCCCATGGAGGTATAGACCTACCACATCTTTCCCCAGCTGAGAAGCATATGGCCCAGCTCTGTTACGAGAGTTCCCAAAACGCAGTTCACTGCCCTGGTCTTCAGGCCAGTAACCAGGCTGTGGTGTTAGGAATCATTTGTAGAGGATGTAGCAAGTCACGATGCACTGGAAACTGCTTTGTACTTTGCCCTGGAAGAGGGAGCAGGGATGGAGAGCCCCCTAGGAACCAGAAGAGGTGCTGCCGGGTTAGATGCAGCCAGGAGTCACCGACAAATGTGTGAGGAGATGGTGGTGAGAAAGCAAACTATCACCCCAAGGTACACAGGCCAGCCTGGAGCCCTCTTCCTCTTAGTTTTCCAGGACTTGGCCCTCTCTGAATTCCAAGTGTGCAAAGAGGCACCAAGCAAGCTTGGGAGCCTCAGAAGGGGTAGGCTAGAGGCAAGGGCTGACTGTTGGCGCCGTCTCCCTGCAGGGAACCCCCTCCCCTCATCACTGCATCCACAAGGCTGCTCAGAGCCTTCCCAGCAAAGGTTCCTTCCAGCCTCTAGGCGAAGGGAGGATGGGACAGTCGGGGCATTTTCCTTTTGCAAACTACAAAATTGTCCTTCGTTTTCAAATCGTGAAGCCAGAATTTCACAACTAACAGCTTTGATAACTGCTACAATCCCAAGTCTTCTAAAGCAAAAGGACCTTTTGAATTCTCCGAGGAAAGTAGAATTGGGAAATGGAGTTGGGATGCTGCAGAGGAGAAACAAAAAGTCAAGGCAGTGGGAAATGCCCACGAAAATCTAAGGTGGGAGTTCTGAGTCGCAACTGCCCTCAACCAGGAGAGGAAGGGCAGGGCGAGATTCTGTCTTTGTTTTCAGTGACCATTTCAGTTGCAAAAAAGTTCACAGGATTCTGTTTTGGAATATTGGCTGGATCGCTACACCTCCTCCCGATTTCACTTTGTCTGAGGGCCTAGACGCACGAGGCCACTCCCCTAAACGCTGCGCCCCCTACCCCTTTCCCTAAATTTTCCAGCCAGATTCAATTTAGGATTTAGGTCTCCTTCCCCCTCAGCCCAAGGCCGACAGGACTCCGGTTTTTAACCCCTTGAGGAGAGAAAACCCTCATTCTTAACCCCTTGATGCTCCTTTAAAGAAAAAATCCGGGGGCGGGTTGGGACCTTCGCAGAGCAGCCCTCGCCGGCGAAGGTCACTTTGCGGGGCACAGGACGGCGGTCCCCGCCAGAAGCCCAGGAAGAGGAGGAAAGACCCCGCGGCCCGCCTCGGCCCGGGCAGTACTTCTTGCCGAATCCGGCTCCCGGACCACCCAGGACCCGGGGCGTCGTGGGGAGCAATCTGGAAGGATCTTAGGACAACACGGGAGGAGAGCGGTTCTGCTCGCGCACACCCCCGCCGCCCCCCAACGCGCTGGTCTGACTGACGGTCTCGCACCCGACCTCCCAAAGCCTCTGACCAGCCGCAAAGGGCAGAAAACCCGCCCATGAGGAAGGTTTAACCAACCACCTCGGTTCGTGGACCCCCTGCCCCGAGCTAACTCCAGTCCTTGAGGTTTATTTTGCTTTTGCCGGGGAGGCAGATGGTGCCCGCTCTCCATCTTTGCTTGGTCCAGATTCCACGAACTCTTCCCCCAACCATTTGCTTCCCTGGGTCACCCCCCACCGGCGCGCTGTCCACGGAGTCAGCTTCCCCAGGCCTTTCAACCTTCCAGAATGTCACACATGGAAACCTTTAGCAAAAGTTTGTTAATGATCATAACAAAGGCATCATTCAAATTAGGCAGGTAATCACTACCAGAAGGACAACTGGGTGCTTGCTGGGCTCATCCATTCTCTCTGCTTTAAACTCTCGAGGAGTTACCGTCCGAAGTCGCCCCCGCCCAGCCCGCTTTTCGGGCCCCTTTAAAGCGGCTCCGAAATGAACTGTGAAGTTACCATTTGTGGGCGGGGGAGCGCTGGGGCCCCTCAAGCGGGAGACCCGGCTAGCAGTTTCCCGGCAGCACCGCAGGCCCTCCAGGCTAGGCTTTCTGTCTCGCCTCCTGCCCTCTTGGGCACCTGGGATAAAAACCCCGCTCTCAATTCGTCTTTAACAACAGTCTGAAAGCTGGTCCGCTGCTTATCAACTTTTATTCTGTGCTCTGATTTGGGGGGTGGGGGGTGGGGGAGAAGGAATGTTAGTTCCCGTTCATTATCTACAAACATTACGGTATCCTGTTAGCATTCTGAACAAGGGGCTGTTCATATATTTGCCTTCAATGATTTCCTGAAGGAACATGTGGAAGTAATAGCGGGCTGTGCAAGTCACCCGAGCTGAAGATGCATGAGAGGCGGGCACGCAGAAGGGCCCGGGGAGTGGGGCCCCCAAGCCGAGCCCCAGGCGCCCTCTTCCTGGGCCTGGCACTCCGGAGCCCGCCCGGGTTAAACCTGGCACCTAGCTCCTTGGAGTAATTTTTTGTGAGCCTCCCCTGAGGGTCTCCCTGTGTCCACCCGGTGAGGGAGGTGATGGCTTTCCCACGTGCCAGTCCAAACCTGACCGCCTTAGCCACTCTGACTGTGTGTGTTAGTGAAGGGAGATAAAGGATGCCCCCCTCCCCTCAACTACAGAATTCAAAATTACAGCAAGCGGGGAAGGTGAAAGCTCTCCCATCCCCCGCTCTCGACCCAGGTCTGGTTCCTGGAGCGTCAGCGCCCCCTTTCCCTTGTAAGCAGCATTGTTCTCTCCCAACACCATCTCTTTGCCTAGCGCCTTGGGCACAGGATTTGGGGCTCCACTCTCAACCCCAAGGCATTCATAGGGTCCGACCCGCGCGGCGGTGGGAACACAAGTGGCGTCAAAATACTCCCATCCCCAGGACTAGAAGGTGGCTGGCTTGTTGTTGACAGTTCCACAGTCTCCCAAGCCGGAGTCATTTTCTATGGGAGGTAGCCAGGGCAACCTTACCCTGATAACTCCGAAAACAAAGGCACAATAAGTGGCTTCTTGGGAGTAAAGGTCTTTCTGTAGGAGTATGTTCCAAACCTATGCAGAGTCTAGAGTCTTTGTATTCCCTTTCAGACCCCAGCCATTCAAACACACGCGCGTGCCCGCGCGGGTACACACATACCCACCTCCCACACACACAACACATCATTGCCGTATTGGACTCAACAGTTTGCCTAATCCCATTAAAGGATTAGCAACTACAGGGCACTTTCCCTAAAAGACTCCTGGTTCGAAACAACTCAACCACTTGGAGCCCTCCAGAGAGTCCCATTTCCAGTTGGGCCAGGAGCTTCTCTAGACAGGACATTTCTTGATTCCGGATTTATATTCTCTTTGTCAATTAACAGCAATTTTATGTATTCTTTTACTTCTTTTAAAGAGGATACAAAGCAGTATGGGAGCTGAGGAAAGTATCTCCCAAGTCAGGAGGCAATCTCATTCTGGAATGATGGGCAATTTGTATTTTTACGAAACGAAACGTCTTTCCCGGCAGAGCATCAACACCTCCCCCTTCCACCACCCCCACCCCATCTGGTCTGCTTCTCCCCGCCCTCACCCCCCCACCAGTTGTTGTTGAAACCTGAGGGTTGGGGCTGGACCCCCTGGTTGCATAAGAGCAAAAAGCGAAGGCACAATCTGAAGGCTGGGAGATTCAGAGAGTCGGGAGTTTGAGGGAAACTTTTATTTTGAAGAGGCCGAGGGGGGGCTTCGTTTCCTGACAGCTATTTACTTAGAGCAAATGATTAGTTTTAGAAGGATGGACTATAACATTGAATCAATTACAAAACGCGGTGTTTGAGCCCAATACAGTCGGAGCTAGAGGGAGAGAAACAGAGGAAGAGACCACAAGAGAGAGCTGAAGATTTGGACTTTTTTTTCTCGATGTGTAGGATTTTCATTGCTGATTAACATAGGAGAAGGTAAGGGAGGGAAAAAGTGATTGTTGTTTCCATGGGAAGTCCTTGATCAGGTCCTTGGGCTGGAAGAAGCGAAGTAACTTCACTCAAACTTTGGACGATGGGGGAAAAAAAAATTTGGAACTGAATTCCTGTTGTATGCCCAGAGAATAATTATTCTGAATAAACTTCACTTGGGAGGAAGATAATACTGAGTTAGAAAGTCTGGGGATTTTAAAACAACACATTTTCCAGGCCTATTTTAGTAGTGTTTTTCTAACAACCCTATGGCCTCCCCCAAAATTGTTTAGGCATTTTTGAGGTTTCTTTTAGGGATGGGGGTGGTATTCGTGGATGCTGGGAAGAGTACCAAGTAATGCTGGGGGTGGGAGCAGAGGTGTTTTGCCCTCTTGGCATTGGGTCCTGGAAGGCGACAGGTTTTTAATGAATATTTTCATTCCTCGCCCGTGGTTTGGCTGGACAGAGATGCAGCCCGCGGTGTGGAGCGCAGCTGGGGTACGCTGGAAAGAAAAGACCGCCGAGAGCGGCGAGGAAATGGGGCTGCAGGGCGGGGGAGGCGTGAAGGGTTCGGCTGGAGGAGGCAGGACCGCGGGTGCCTGCCGGGTACACACGGCGCCGGCCGAGCACGCGTAATTACTGGACGGCGCTACGCCGGGTACAAGCAGAGTCCAGAGTCAGCACATCTGCTTGCGGCTGCAAGACGAGCAGACAGAGCTCGGGCTTGCACGAGAGTTTGGGGTGCTTCCCAGGGTGTTGCCGGGTCAGGGAGGTGCGAGGAAGAGCCAGAGTGGGCGCCGCAGTACTCTTGGATTGCGCGTCCTTGCCCGGGGGCGGCGGCCGCGCGACCGCGCGGGCGTTCTGGAGTAATGACAAACACATTTGGCCCGGAGTGAAGAAGTCGTCGTCGCCTCGCATTCCAGCAACTGTGATTTGAGGAATTTCGAACGGTGCTCCTAGGGGTCTTCATTGTGCGCGGTGGTCCCCCACCTCCCATCCGTCGCTGCGCGCTCCCCTCCTCCAGGGGAACCCGGGGCTGTGCTGCTGGCCAGTCCCGGCCGCAGGAAGGAAGAAAGGAAATCGCCAGAAAAGTGCCGAACTTCTTTTGGGGAAATTAGAAATGGCTTGGAACGGAGAGGCTTGGTTCCAGGTAAGACAGAAAGGTGGGAGGTGAACAGCCCTCCCCTCTCCCTTCTCCTTCCCAGCACTGGAATTCTGGATGCTCCTCCTCCTCCCCACCCCCGCCGTGTGTCCTTCTACGTGCGGGGATGTGTGACACTCGCAGTCTGTGCTCGCCCTGCGCCATCTCCTAGAGCCCTTCCTTTCTCCGCCGTTTATCCCCAAGGAAATCGGCTTTTTACCCGTGAGGGTAACTTCTCCAGGCAGCGTCAGGGGAGCGGGCGGCGCCCATTTGGCTGGAAAACATCTGGGCTCAGAGGTTCTGTCTGGAAAGGTCTCGGCCAGTTCGGAACGAAAGGGAGTGTGGCCCCACCCGAGTCCAGCAGCCCGAGGGGCCGGGAACCTTGGCCGCCAAGCCAGGTGTGCGGGAGCTCCCGGGTGGCCTGGTCCAGAGTTTCGGCCGGGAAGGAAGTTCTGGGCTGTCTTGCCGCGGAGGGTCTTTTCCGCAGCCAGAGCGCTAGTCTCGCGCTTCCCTCCGCCTGCGCGGCTAAGACCTCAGGATTTGCAGAAAGGCTGTCTGAAAAACAGACTTGCCATTTGGACTCCCATTTCCAAGGGTGGGAAGCTGGAAAGGGAGCGTGGACGGCCCCTATTAGGTTGGAGTCGCCCCACGCCCGCCCGTACTCACTGGAAAAGCCCCGGGCTGGGAGGTGTGGGAAATGACTTTTTGGCTCCCCGGCCGAATTGCTCAATGTTTTGGACCGCCTCGCCTCGCCTCGCCTCGCCGCGGTCACTCCCAAGCAGGACTAGTCAGCTTTTTGGAGCAAGGGGAGGCATCCAGGGCAAATGGAGCACCACAGTTCTCAGCCGCACACCTCATCCCATCAGCACCTCAGAGGAGAGCGAGTCCCCGGGGCCGCAGGATGAGAGGAAGCGGTGCCCGAGGCGTGAGCACCTCACCCACTGCAGAGCGAGGTTCTGTCTGTTACACCCCGCCCTCTACTTGGTCAACCCGGACCCTGGCGTAGTTGCGTCGCATCCCCTCCCCCATCTTCCCCCTCCCTCATCTTCCCCCTCCCTCTCGACCTTCTCCAGGATGAGGGGCCCTTCCTCCGTTCCCCTCAGGTGGGGGCCCGCCCAGCCTCACTTTGACGCCCGGGTTGGTCCCTGCTTTGGAGCTCTTGCACATTCCCGCTGTTGGTTTGACCCAACTGCAGCTGGACTCCAAAACGAGTCCAGAGAGCGAGGGGGTGGTGCGGAGGAAGCGGTGGGGAGGCGCCAGGAAGGCGTCTGCTTCTGTCCCCGGGTACTCCTGCCCTTGCTTGGGTCTTTAGACAGAGATAGAGACGCAGTGAAGAGCGGGGACTGCCAGCTCTCGGCCCCGGGACCGCTTCGCTAAGGGCGGCGGGGTGGGGAGGGGTGCAGGGGGAGGGGCATAGAGTCGGGCTTTCCAGTTGCAAAAGCGTCTGGCGCCGAGGCGGGTCGACCGTGAGCCTCCTGGGGACCGGTCGTGGGCGGCGTGCCGCGACGCGTCCTGGAGACGTGGTGGCCAGCGACCTCCTGCAGACCTTGGAGGGCGGGGTTCCCTCCTGCCTCCGAGGAGGTTTCATGTTACTAGTGGAGAAGCAGCAATTCTGGGGAAAGACTTAGCCAAAAGGTGCGCTTAGTGTCCCGCGCGTCCAGCCTCGCGGGGTTTGTGCTCGGCACCAGCCGTCGGGATGTCTAGCTGGATTGCCCGCGGTCGAAGGTGCAGGATCCAGTGGCAAACTCCTTGTTCGGACTCCGCCGATACTTGTCTTCTTAGAAGTGGCTCGGCGGCCTTTGCTTTTGTTTAAAACTGAACGCCAAGCCAGGAAAAGCAGACTAGGAGCCGGACTAGGGGTGGGTGGGTGAAATATAGAGGATCCGGGGTTTGGGGCGCTAACTTCCTTGCCTCCCACCGTAGCCCGTAGCGAAGGAGGAGCGAGAGGTTCAGAGTCGGGAGGAAGCGCGAGTGCGCGGGGTAACTGCGGCAAAGGCGAACGTCGGACAAGGTGAGCACCCGGGTTCTTAAAAGCCGAGAGGGGCACAGGCTTGGTTCATTCCGGTCTTCCTGACGAGTCGCAGCCTGCGGCTGTGCCTCCTTCAGGCCCATAGGAGGCGCTGGCGCGCGGCTGTAACTCTAAACCCCCGGGTCCCTCTCCCTCCACCCCGCCCGCCCCCCTCGCAGGTCTCAACCCAAAACAATGCAAACGCCCGGAGTTGGGCTTGGGACCGGGCGGCCGCTGCAGCGCTGAGCTCCGGAGCGCAGCAGGCAGGGGAGAGGGGCCGTGGAACCCGTGGGGCATCGCCACCAACCCTGGGAAGACCGAGCTTCCGAGGGCGTGGAGGTGACTGGGGCGAGGAGCGGCCCAAACCGCGTTGGTGTGGGTGTGGCGGAGCTGGGGGAGGACCGTGCCAGCGCAAAGCCTCCCGGCAGAAGGTTTTCGAGTCGCGGTGCGAGCTGCGCTGTCGGTGACCGGGAGCTTGAGCCGCGGGCAAGCCAGCTGGGTAAGATTCGCAGGGCTGCTGCGCCCTCTGGCGGACTACCGAACCGTAGTCCTGCTTTCCGTCAGCCCCGGGCGGTCGGCGCCACCGCCGTGTCGAAGCGCGGAGTTGGGAGCTAAGGGCGGGGGTCCCAGAATAAATAACCCGGGCCATCTTTCCCGGTTCTTGAGGGATCGTGTAGACGGCTTGCAGGGACAGTGTGGCCCTGGAGGTGCTGGATGGACGGGAGTATCTGAGTTCCCGTCCATAATTAATAATTATGTCATAATTAAATATGGGAGAAGCAGAGAAAAGTGGAAGATAAAACGGCCCCGGACGTTCTTGGGGGAATGGTCGTGGACTTCTGCTTTCAACCCCCTCACAAATTTCCCTGCTGTGCAGGAGGCCTGTTGCTGTTTGTTTGTTTTACGACCCTGCGTTATTGGGCATCGGGACAGTCGTTTCCAATTTCAGCCCACAGTTCCCGGCTGCGCGGCCGTCGCGTCCCCCGCCGGGCGGGTTTCTGAGGGTTGACAACGCATGCGAACAGATTGGGCAGCGCGGGTCCCGAGGATGGCTTGGCAGCCCCCAATCCCGGCCGCCCAGGTGTTCGCCTCTCTCCCAGCGGCTCGCCACACCCACACATTCTCCTGCGAGTGTGCGGAATCTCCAAGGTGGGGAGACTTTTGGCTAAACCAAACCCTGAGCTACTCAGTCTCCTCTCGAGCGGCTTTTCCTGCCGAAACCTCGCGGTCAGGGATGGCAGCTGCTCCTGCATTGTTTCCCTCGCTCCTGAGCCCCGAGGCAACGGCGGACCGGGTGGGGCGATGAGAGTGATGGTAATGCCTTTCCCCAGAGGTTCCCTTACAGAATTCGCCTAGGGACCCGTGGAAATTTAGGCATTTTTGGCGCAGTTTGCCGTTTCCTACCCCCATTCCAAGGGTTTTGGACTGAATTCACAAAGAAACCTAAAAGCACAATCGAAGAGAGGAAGAGATTGGAAGTTGAGATTTGGAACGTTTTCGCACAAAACTCCGGGCTGCGCCTCCTGCCTCTCTGAGAACCCCAAGGCGCAGGTCCTTGGACCAACACTGCCATCTGCTGGTTAAATTTAGGAACTGCGATGCCCCGTGGCGGGAATGGGCTTCGCAGCGATTCTAAGCTAATTGTGGCGTCGGGAGCAGGCATTTTTTTTGCTGGGTGGGCCCAAGTAAAAAATGATGACTGTTTTTTCTTTTCTTATGAAGCTGCAAGCGTTATTGGACGGACAACACTTGTTTGTAGTTTTCCGCCTTAGTTGTTAATCCTTTGCAATTACATAATCCACAAAGTGCTTTCCCACCACATCTAATTGCCAGTGGAGACCTGTAATAAATGTGGTCGGGTATTTGCAGTTTCATTTATGCTTGAGGAGATCCAGATCTGAAATTGGTGACCTCGAGCCCAATGCTCGTGTATTACAAGTTGCTCTTCCTGAAATTGTCTCATTCATTAGGTGTCACACCATTTGGGAGACAATCAAAAAAAAGTGTGGTTTTGGGCTCCTGTGGTTAAATATCTGGTGCATAGAGGAGAAAGGTTTATGAGCTTCGGTTGTCCCATAAAACACGCCCGTGTAAAAACTCCCCAGCTCCCTCCACTGGAATCTCTCACCGAGCTGAGGGAGACCAAAACAACAAAACAGGCCCTATTCCTGTGCAGAGATCCTGGTCAACACAGCCTCTGGTGGAAAATCAGAACACAGCACTGCCAATGCAGAGCTGATGATAGACTGCCTGGGCTGAAGTTATGAGAAAGGGCAGAACATTTGCAGCAGGGAAAAAAAACCTAGATATGTAATTTTCACAGTTAGAATTAACTCAGGAGAACCCAAATTAACCGGACCTTGGAAAACTGAATCTTGAAGTCACTGGTGGTTTTGGGGGCTGTGAGCAAGTCTCTTCTGGCCTTTAATCATGCCAGGGTGGAGTGAAATTCAATATTCAAGGGCTCTGCAGTGGGATGCATGTGCAGTTGGTGATCAGGAAGCCAGCTTTCTGGTTTTATGGGGATGCTGTTACTTCTGGAAACAAGGCCATTGCATTGCTTTCTCTCTGTTTATTCTCTAGGAGAGCATATTGTCTTTGATTATAGAGTCACACTCGATGGTTTTTCACTTCTGTTTGCAGAAAACAAGATGACAGCAAGTTAAAGAGAAAGTATAGTAACTGTAAGCAGATTTGTTTCTCTGTGTATAAGACTGTAAGCATTGGTTAAGTCCTATACACAGAGACTAATTTAAGATGTTTAAATAGTATCTATAGACAGCCCAGGCTGGAGGTAGCAATGGTATAGGAGTGGACAATTGACCTGGGTTAGGAATCAGAATTCAGATCCTGCTTTCCACTAGGCCAGTGATGAAGGCAAGTTTGTGTGGCCTCTGGGGCTTCACTTTCTCAGTACAGAGAAGTTTAACCACCTCAAATGTCCCTCTCATCTAAGAAACATAATAGAATTCTGCAGGTAAAAACATCCAATATTAAAACTAATAGCTGCAGTTTACAAAACACTTTCAATTATATAATTATATATAACTATATAGTTTAATCTTTACAGTAAGTCAGTAGAGCAAGCAAGTTAGGTATTACTAGTCTTGATTTACAGAAGAGACTGAGGTTCAGAGAGGTGGACTAAGTGTCATTTTTGGGATCTAGTGCAATGCTATTTCCATTAAATCTTCTGAGAGAAGCACAAGAGAATGGGGCAGGGGAGGTGGGACACAGGTCACTTGCCTGAAAGTGAACATGACAGAGCTCTCTCTTCTTCGTCTGTTTCTCTGACTTGTGGCAAACGCTTCTTGAGCAGTGATTATAGAAGATTAAGGCTGAAGTCCAGCATACAGTTGGCATGAGAAAACTAATAATGATTTTTTAAAAAAGAAAATCCATTAAATCCATTGTTCCTCCCTGCAAAGTGATTCGCTCTCACTGACCTTTCCAGTGCCATGTTCCTCTGAACTTGTATCCCCTTACTTTAATTTTCACGTCTGACTTTTGGATGAGCTCTGAGATAGGGGTAGCTGATGAAGGATGAGCATTTACTCCCAGAGTAGAAAAGCATGAGAAGTAGCAAGACCGACTCCCAGAGGTTCCTACATTGGGGCCAGTAAGAGAGGGAAGGCTCTCTCTTTCCCGTTGTTGTTTTCCATTACCACCCTGTGGGGCAAATGCTCTGCAGTTATTCACAAGTAAATTGAGTTGCAGATGAGTAACGATGTGAAATTTCACAAGTACGCCTGGATTCTAGCCGGGGGAACAACTGTTATCAGAAAAGGGAGTTTGAAACCTTAAGCAAACTGGTATTGAGTCTCAGTATTTGTATCATTATCACTTGCGCAGAGGCCCTGTTTTCATTGCCCACTTTGTGTGTCAGTAAATAATCTTCCCTGGCAGAAAGCCCACCATATCTGGATGCACAGAAGGGGATCTGGCAGGGCCTGGTCAGGCAAAATGCTCCCAAGAGCCTGCACTGTAAAAGCAGTGAGCCCCTCTTTTAAGCTTGGGAATGCTTTAAAGATGCATCGTTGGCAAGTCCCGCTACAGAAATAAAGGATATAAATGTGATAAAACTCAAGACATCAGGCTGGCTCTGGAGGGCTCCTTTGAAGTTTGCTAAGTGGATTATCAGTGGGAGGCTGATACTTATATGTACAAACACACGGCCCCTTTACTGCTAATTGCGGTAAATCAGGTTCTCCAGCCTGGCTCTGAGGCCTCCTGGTGGCCGCTGTGGTGTGGAAACTGTGTCCCCCGGCACATGCCAGGACCCTCAGAAGCCAGCAGCCAGCCAGCATTGTGCAGATTGCATTTAGGTTCACAGCACTGCAATTGTGCTTCTCCCTGCTGTGGTGAGCCAGAGAAGGAAAACGGTACCAGCTTGCATTAGGAAATAGTTGGGGGTGGGGTGAAGTAGGTGGCGGCATGCTGCAACACTGACCTTTGCATGAGTGAGGCCATATGGTGGCGTGGAGAGAGCATGGCTTTTGCATTATATGGACCTTGTGTTAGAATTCTGTCTCTGCCATCAGCTGTGTGACACTGGGTTTTTACTAAACCTCTCTGTATCTCAACTTTATTTTTTTAAATTTTAGTGCTGTAGCTTTACAGAAAAGCCATGCAGAAAGTACAGAGTCCCCCCACCATGCACAAATTTTTCCTTATTAATATTTTGTATTAGTGCAATACCTTTGTTACAGTTGATGAACTAATATTAGCACATTACCGTACTGCAACCACAGTCCATGGTTTACATTAACATTCACTCTTTCTATTGTACAGTTCTATGTTGTCTTAAAAATCTTTTTTATTCTGGTAATGTATACAACCTAACCACTTTCAAGTATATAATTCAATGGTGTTAATTACATTCACAATGTTGTGCTACCATCCTCATTATCCATTATCAACTTTTCCATCACCCCAAACAGAAACACTGTATCCATTAAGCATTAACTCTCCATTTCCCCACCCCCTACCCACAACCCCCTCCCCAGGTAACCTGTACTCTAATTTCTGTGTCTATGAATTTATTTATTCTAATGATTTATCCTTTTAAGTCTGGCTTATTTCACTCAACATGATGTCTTCAAGATTCATCCATGTTGTCACATGTATCAGAACTTCATTCCTTTTTTTACAGCTGAATAATATTCCATTGCATGTATGCACCCCCTTTTGCTCATCCATTCATGTATTGATGGACATGGGTTGCTTCAGCTTTTTGCAATTGTGAGTAATGCTGTTGTGAACAAATGTGTAAATATCTGTTCAAATCCCTGCTTTCAATTCTTTTTTAAGCATGTTGGACTTAAAGCATGAGTGAGAATTAAACTTTCTTTTTATTAAGTCACTGGAAGAAAAAAAAATACAGATTCTGTTACTTGGGTTTGAATCTTGCTATGCCATTTACCAGTTGTGTGATAGGCAAGTCTCTTAACCTCTGTGTGCTTTGACTTCCTTATCCGTAAAATGAGGACAATAATACCGATATTATATAATCATATATCATATAATATTGAGAAGATTAAATAAGATAATACATGAAATCCCTTGGCACATGAGATGTATCACCTGGGTCCATGTCCTTGTTTATCCTTTAGTCATTTTGGCTCTGCAACTAAACATTTATCAGTAGCCCCTCAAATGAAAGATAATCAAAATAGAACATAATATAATGATGCTGTTCAGAATAGCACAGCTTTTCCTACAGGGTGGTATCATAGGAATAACTGTTCCATGGACTGTCTGAGAAAGCTCCCTGCAAAGTTTACTTGTGTCACTTTTCTTTCTAATTCTTTTGATGTTGAGTGGTTTGCAGAGCACTAGAAAACTGGCCACCGTAGTGTATTTCTGAGCTACTACATCAACAAGGGCACAGGACAGGTGACAGAGGACGACTGACATTTCTGTCTTGGAATGGGAAATGTTACTATCTTTTCTGGCTCCTGAAATTGTATCCTCATCTTGTCTTTATTGCTACCCAAATAGTTACTACTTTTTATTGCAACATGTTTGCTAAGTGAAACAATTGGAATGAATGAAACAATTGCAAAACAGAGTAGATGTCCAACAAAATATACAAAAGTGCCCAAGATTGCTCATATAGGTTTATATTTACTCAAGTTATTGATGGTTATTACTTACAGTGTCTAGTGTACACTAGACACCTGCTGGGTTCTGTCTTGTGCCCTCTAAAAGAATATATATAACTAAGGTTGGAAAGAGTTGGCCTACTTTCTGTAACCTGCTTTCAGTTCTTTTGGGTATATAGCTAGTAGTGGGATTGTGGGTCATAGGCTAATTCTACACCTAATTTTCTGAGGAATTGCCAAGCTGTTTTCTACAACAGCTGCATTATTTTACATCCCACCCTTGGTATATGAGTGTTTCAGTTTCTCCACATCTTTGCCATTACTTGTTACTTTTCCTTTGTTTTTAACAATAGCTATCCTAGTGGGTATGAAATAGTATCTTATTGTACTTTTTGTTTGTTTGTTTTGCATTTCCCTAATGGCTAATAATGTTGAGCATCTTTTCCTGAGCTTATTGGCCATTTGTATGTCTTCCTTGGAGAAATGTCTGTTCAAATCCTTTGAAGAGCCACTTCTTAAAATAATAATTCCTGCCACAAGGTTATTATTATAACAATCTCTCAACACAACTTTGGCTTAATAAAAATTTGCTTCTCATTCTTTTGTTTGGAAAGAACAGAACTGTCACTTCTATTTTCTGTCCCAAATCCACCCCCCACCCCTCCCCCATGCTGCATTACCAGCATTTCATTTTCCATTGTCTCTTTTTCTTGCCCTCTGATTCCTTCAGGGAGTCCACCTTTAAGCAAAAATATATGATCAAGTACCACCAAAAGCTACATTTAGGCTGTTAGCTATCAGGGCCTCTCCAACTAGCCAAAAACAAAACAAAACAAAAAAACAACCAGGAAGGAAGGGTGGGAAAAAACCCTAAACACAGGCATACATTGAATTTCTCCTTTCGTTTTTTTAAGACAGTTTACTCAGAAGTCACACAGTATAGTCTTAGTTTCCAAAGTCAGTGATGGCAAACAATTAAGGCCATTACATTAGTTCATTGCATAAATTGGAGTTTTCTGCATGTCATAGGAGCTGGGTACAGCCCAAGCTGCAGCTGGGGTGGGGATTATGGGTTACTTTAAAGATTGTATTGCAACCAAACTTGGGTGCTCAGTGATTCCAAGCCCATTTATCCTTCCTTTTCATTGACCATTTTTGCCAAAGATTTCATCTGGGAAGCGAAGGGGGGGGGGATCTAAAATTTAGGCGAGTGGTAGCATATATGCAGGAAAAGATAAAGAAGAGGTGCCTTTTCAGAGTTGACCAGAACAGACCCTGAAGGGATTTTACCCAGGGTAACGTGACCCCAGTTTATTTTCCTTCTCTCCCTTAATTTTCTTTTCCATTCCCTTCCTTCTTTCTGCTCATCTCTTTCAATCTCTCTCTCTCTCTCCACTCCTCCTTCACATTTTGCTGTGTGAAATCAGAGTGGAGAACTTGGCTTCTACAGGTGTTTTTTCCTTTCCATGAAAATGTAGAATCAGTCTCCACTGACATTGCATTTTTTATCCTGTTATCTAATGTATCCCCCCAACACAGGAATTTTGTCACATTTTTCATTTTCTCTCCTTTATTTATTATTATTTTAAAATTGCTCTTTCTTTCATGCCAGTGGTCTAGGTTTCCCATGCCTTGTTTAGTCTGGTTGTATATGCAGCAGTTCCTAAGGAAACCCAGTCTGGGAGCTCAGCTCTGGGCCTTCATACTTGCCTCTGCATCACAAAGCTCTTCTCTAAGTGACCTTGTTTAGTTGAGTTTCAAAAACCATAGATCAGAGTGGCACTTATATATTAGCATATTTGACCCAGCCTAAGCAACTTTCTCCAGTGGGTATAGAGGCTGTGACCTCTTTATGCAGCAAGACACAAAGCAAGTGACAAACCTTTTTGAGAAAGTTGAGAAAATATATATGTTTACTTCTTCATTTTCCATAGTTCTCTTGTACTTTCAGATACCTTCCAAGACAGTAAAGATGGACTATTGAATGCAGTTGCTAAGCTTTCAGCTTCAGAATGCAGTTGAAGGCTTCTGTCATGATCATGGACTCTATTGGTTTATTTGATTTTCTTCTTTTAGGTGTCTCACTGTTTTAATTTTTAGGTGTCCTATTAAACTAGGTTCTTTTTTGACTAAAATGATGGTAACGTTTTCCATGGTGCAAAACACAAAGATATCCAAACTCACTGGCTATTTCTGTTGACTAATGCTGTTTCTGTTCGGCTTTTGACTTTTTCAGTTTTCCAGAAGAATGGGGACTTCTCGACGGGCATTCCTGGTCTTAGGCTGCCTCCTCACAGGTAGAGATCCCCCTCTTCACTGAGTGCATGGTTCTCAGGGAGTCCTTGCTTCCCAGTTTCTGTGCCCTGCAGTATATTACCTGCACACTGTGTTCAAAGCCCAAAAGAGAGAATGCAAAGTTATAGAAAATTATGTGGAATGACTGCAGACCTTCAGTTCCCTTTACCCCATTGCTGTATTCCATTTCAAAAAGAGTGCCCTCCAGTGGCCGTTTTAATATATGTTTA
This sequence comes from Tamandua tetradactyla, assembly GCF_023851605.1. NCBI lineage: Eukaryota > Metazoa > Chordata > Mammalia > Pilosa > Myrmecophagidae > Tamandua > Tamandua tetradactyla. The sequence continues at coordinate 54,484,561 of NC_135345.1, forward strand.
AGCTGGCGTTCAATTGTTATTAGGAATATAGTCCAAATTTTCTCACTACCCTTTTCCTTTTCTTGGGATAAAGATTTCCAGTAAAGGTGGATCAGATAAATTCTGCTCAAAGGAAATAATAATAGATATTTCTAGCCTGGCACATCATACTTGTCTAAAAAATGTTTAAATTGCTTGAAAATCTCAGGGTTCCCCTTTCTCTTAGAAACTAATTGATGAGTATTTTTTTTACTCTTGGGGAATCTCATTAACTTTCTCATCAGGAGAATGCCACTGGGATAAATGTTAAAATATTTATTGCAATTTCTTAGCTTTCATCCAGATATTTATGCATTGCAGATGTTCAGCAGGAATTCAATGCTTTTCTAGTCTGTGAAGTTAGCTGAGCCTGATGACATCTTCAGGTCTTAATCCATATGGATATGGTGAAATTTAACAAGATCAATGATTTAGTGCTTCTAAACTTCACTAACTATACCCCACCCACAGTACGATGGTAATCTAGCTGTACTTATAGTTCCTATCTTAACGAGTGTCGGGAATCATAGTGGTCAAATACTGAAACAAGGTGTGATTCCCACATCTGGCTGTGGGGGAGACCATTGATAATTAATCAATCATTCAATTAATTAATTAATAATTAAATATCTCTTTTCTCAGTTTCACAGGCAGGGTAAGCTAAGTGAAATTTTAGGTCCTAAGATGAACTTAAGAGTTTTCATTCTTGACCTTTACTTATTCTTATTTTGACTTAAAGTCAACATCATCCTACTTTGGTTTCTGAAATTCATTAGAAAGAGAATGCATGCCCAAATCATATAAGAAATGGTGAATTTGTAATTCTTGAGCACAAATATGCCTTGTACTTTGTTGAGTCTGTCTGCCTGCGCCCATTCTCATACCATTTTTTTCCGAAGGGAAACCTCTGTGGGGAATGTGGACAATAAAGAACCTCATATGTGCTTGAGCCTATGCCATCTTGGGATATTTTATGGTCACACATAAGTGTCTAAAATATGGAACTGGAATCAGATGCCCTCATGAGTGTTTGGAGGGGTGAATGGCAGGGTGGGGTGGGGGGTAGTGGTGTGTGTCGGTGTTGTTATTGAGGCATTTGGAACCATTTGCTGCTCTTAGCAGATGCAGTGGCTGTTATAATGGGTGGCCTTTCATGGAGAGCCAGGCAAATGGATTTTTGCACAGAAATGGTTATTGTTCAGATAAGCTGCTACTGTTGGTTGTCTTAGTTCTCTGGGTGAGACTGTCCTTTCTGGCCGCATCTTATTCAGAGCATGTTTCCTTTTACAGGGCCAAGCCTAATACTCGGCAAGCTTTCATTACCCTCTATCCTTCCAAATGAAAATGAAAAGGTTGTGCAGCTGAATTCATCCTTTTCTCTGAGATGCTTTGGGGAGAGTGAAGTGAGCTGGCTGTACCCCATGACCGAAGAAGAAAACCCCGCAGTAGAAATCAGAAGTGAGGAAAACAACAGTGGCCTTTTTGTGACTGTGCTGGAAGTGGTCGATGCCTCAGCAGCCCACACGGGACTGTACACTTGCTATTACAACCACACTCAGGCAGAAGAAAGTGAGATTGAAGGCAGGCACATTTACATCTATGTGCCAGGTGAGTAGGATGGTTCCTTACACCCAGCCAGCTTGTTATTGTTTTGTCTCTCGTGCTAACGGTGCTAAAGCTTTTCAATAGAAAAATAACAAATATTTATTATAGAAAATTTGGAAAACATGTGAGAGCCACAAAATTAAATTAAAATAAATTGTAATCTTCTTATTAAGAAATATTCATTCTTAGCAGGCAGAGTTCTCGCCTGCCATGCCAGAGACCTGGGTTCGATTCCTGGTGCCTGCCCATGCGAAAAAAAAAAAGAAAAGAAATATTCATTCTTAACGTTTTGGAGTTGTATTACATTTTTTCCCCCTCCAAAAATTTTAATGACAAATTTCAAACAGAGAAAATACTTGAAAGATTAATATAATAAATACCTATACACCAACCACTTAGATTTAACAATTATTAGCATAGATTCAACAATTAACATATTATTTTTACTTAACATGTACATATGCATGTATATATTTTCTAAAACCCTTGAAAGTTGGTTGCAGACACAATGACACATCACCCCTATATATTCAGCATGCTACTCCTAAGAAAAACGACATTCTTGATCTAACTGCTAAACTGTAATCATACCTAAGAAAATAAATAATAATTTCCAAGTATTATCTAATATCCAGTCCTTATTAAACATTTCCTAGTTATCCCCATATATCTTTTTAAAAATTTTTATCCTAGTAACATACATTTGACTTAAAATTTTCCCCTTTAGCCACATTCAGATATATATTCCCTGGTGTTAATTGCATTCAGTGTTGTGCCACTATCACCATTTTTGTTTACCAAAACTTTTCCATCACCATGAACAAAAATTCTGCCCCATTAAGGTTTAACTCCCAATTCTCTATCTATTGCGTTTTTAAAATTTTTATTGTGGCATGGCGTTTGGAATTAGTTTTGTGCAAAAAATCTGAAATATGCTCGTTTCTATTCGGTTCAAGCAAGTTCAGCAAGTATTTGTTATGCATTAACTGTATGTTAGGCTCTGTGTTAAGTTCTGGGCACACAAAAATTAATTAGGTAGACCCTGTCTTGGAGTTGCTTATAGTACATTATACTAACTTCCAAATAACCATGCCAATTTTCTGATTTAGTGCAAACATACATTTACTCTTGATGAATTGGAAGGGATTTTTTTTCTTTTTAATTAAAATTTAGAGCAAAATCCCAAATTAATGATATTATCCCCTGTTGTTTGATAAGAAGACACGGAGACTGGAGTAAGATGGGATTTAAATATGGCAGGGTTTTATGGGGGAAAGGTTGTGAGAGAAAATGGGGAGGGGTCCCGCAGAGACTGGGAGAGCGGTGAGTCTTTGGCACACGGCCGAGCCTGAGTAAAGGTGAGCGGGGAGGAAGATGGGGTGGAAGCATCCTAGATCTCTGTGCTTCCTCTTCCCTCTGAAGAGTAGGGAAGCCCGGAGTCGACTGAGGTTGGCTGTTAGAGGCCTCTGAAGGGAGTCTCCTAGGAACCGGGCTGCTTCCGAACCCCAGCTCTGCTCAGTCATTGGCTGGAAGCATCGGAGGCGTGGCCGCCGCGTAAAGGCAGTGATGGATGTCACAGCTGTGACCCTTGGTTAATTAAACTCTCCTGGGTGGAGGGAGGTGTGGTGCGTTCTCGCTGCAGCCGTGCTGCTGGACTAGGTTTAGACAGGAGCTTGAGATGCATTTTGGTCCACCCACCCAGCATTCTCGTGGGTTCCTTTGTGATTCTGTCTCTATCTGTATCTGTAGCTATATCTAACCTATTTACGCTGATTTGTACCAACAGTTAAAAGAAGGACTGTGATGTTATTCAAACATTTTGTGAACAGTACAGGCTGGGTAGAGAAAGCTTGCATTTTAAAGGAAAACTCGGTTGATGTGTTATGGCTACCAAATTGTATATTTTAACCTGAAATTAATTTGCAGATGTGTTTGCTGAAATCTTTGCTTAACAGAGTTGAAGAATTTGGAACTCTTAAAAACGAATTAAAGTAATGGCAATTTTAGTATGTGGCGAGGTGAATTATAGGGGAATACGGTTAAAAGTACTAGGTTTACAACCCTCAAAAACAAACAAACAAAAAACAACGCAAAGTGAAGAAGCCCACAAACATAAACAAACTCTTTACAACTGCTGCCATCCCTGTAGTTTTGGCAGTGGTTAAGTAAGGAGGTCTCTCCTTCAAAAATATATCTTTTGAGTGAATGGTTCCTGCGATGTGTATTTTCCTACTTTTTGGTCTTTTTTTTTTTCTCCCATAGCATTTGAATATAAACACCTTCCATCATTTATTGAGTGGGTCTAGGAGATATCCAGAGAAATACACTTGCCCGTGGTCTCACAAAACCAGCAGACCCAGAGACATCAGTTTTATTCTATGCCACTGCTTTGGTCCTGCTCCTGGAGTGAGCAAGTGTGGTGGTAATTTTATACCCCACCTCCTCTGGTTCCCCATATCCCTTTTACAACAGAGATTAACTACGTTTCACCTTTTTATTTGTTTTAAAAAAATTTTTTTTTCAATTGACTCGTTTTCCTGCCCTCTGTAACCATGGGCTTCCTCAAGGATCCTGGACTCTGTTCCCTTTTTTCAGGATGCACTTATTTGTACTTTCCTTCCTAACAATAAAAAGGCTTTTTTCCACATGGAGCAGGTGTTTCATTGGTGACTCCAGCTTCATTCACACACAAATGCTATTCTTCTGTTCCTTCAGCTGAACCCTCGACACATAGCGGGATCTGACGCTAGGAATGTAAGTTTGTTAAAAGTAGATGAGTCCTTGGATTGCGATACTAGTGGCCAATAAGAGGGAGGGATAAGGGGTATAGGATGTTTAGGGTTTTCTTTTTTCTTAGAAGAAAAATGTTCTTAATAATGCAAATGTTCTGAAAATGATGATAGTGACGGATATACAACTATGTGATGTTACTGTGAACATTGAATGTATACTTTGGATGTATTGTATGGTGTGTGAAGGTAGTTCAATAAAAATACATATATTTTTTAAAAAAGTAGTTGAGTTCTGTAGTTTTAATCTGTTTAAGATTGTAAAAAGACTCCTCTTATTCTGTACCCCCTCCCAACACAGAACCAACCAAGTTAGCCCCTGTGCCGTTGTCAGAGATCTTTTTATTTGCACGTATGAAGAGAAACGGGCCCTTTCTGAAATCGATGCTTGAGGTTCTCAGTACTTCTTACCAGAGAAGGTTAAATGGCTAGTTTTCTTTCGGAAATAAAATTCTCAAGCTATGGAATTAGAAGTTTTGTTAATTGAGAGATTACTTTTTAATCAATAAGGTTTTTGTACTACTTTTCATAGGTGATAGGAATTTTTTCTTTTTTTTTTTACCTTTTTAATTCATAATTTTAAAATTATGAATTTTTTCTCTCATTGTGAACAGAGTTGAATGCTATTATTTTATTGCCCATTTGAGTTGTTGCTTAAATTTTGATTGGAATTTCTGGCTAATACTTATATTTATCATCAGCATTTTTTAATCAGGGGATGACAATTTGGTATTAGTCCTATTTTAAAGTCACCTAGCTCTTATGATGCCTAATATCAGTGGAGGGACTCTTCTGGATATATGTGTAAGGGTAAAGTGCTTAACCTAATGAGATTAATACTAATGGGATGGTTTTTCTGGCTCTAAGTGTAAAGGTAAAAATTAATAAGCTTTTGTTTTTGTTTTTACAACCACAGACCCAGATGTAGCCTTTGCACCTCTAGGAATGACAGATTATTTAGTCATTGTGGAGGTCGACAATTCTGCCATCATCCCCTGCCGTACAACGGACCCCAAAACTCCGGTGACCTTACACAACAGTGACGGGATGGTGTACGCCTCCTATGACAGCAGGCAGGGCTTCAACGGAACCTTCACCATGGGACCATATGTCTGTGAGGCCACCGTCAATGGGAAGAAATTCCAGACCATCCCCTTTAACGTCATTTCTTTTGAAGGTACTTGTGCTTACTTTCTTTAAGTCAAAATAACAGGCCAAATAATCAGATGCATGGACGACTTTTTTTTTTTTTTAATTTAATGATGGCCACTGGTGCTGGAGATCCTGAATTCCAACTTGGGCACTTAATACACCACCTTCACTCTAAAATGTTATGCTGACCTCTGGGGCTATATAATAATACTAAGCTTAAAATTACTGAAGGCAAAAACTTTCTTATCCTTGTAAAACTTCAAAACATGGTAAAGGAATTCTTTTCTTACATAAGCCTCTTATGTTTTACTCACATTCTTGATTAAAGAGGCCCTAAAAACAAACATAAACCTGTGGGGGTTGGATGCCTAGATTAATTTTAGTAATTCAAGAAAAGTGATTTTGATTTTGAGTAAATCTCATAGTTGTAGACTTCATCCCTTTGATGTGAGTGTTTACCCTGAATAGGAAAGTATAATAAAGTCCAGGTCAGTGTGTATGTATTGAACACTTACTGTGTACATGTAGGGTGTGCCATTTAACTGTTCTGAAGGTCTTGTTTGGAGCCAGACACTGTGTTAGGTTCTGGAATAACTGGGAAGCAGTGTGAAAGAGAGGAGGAAAATAAAACCTAACTACTCTAAATGCTCAGAAATGTGGTGTTCTGTTTAATTGGAATTTACTATTATTATTGTTAGCAGTATTTTGTATTTTTGTGCTGTAAGTACATGACATATGTATTCAGAGTCAAGGATTCTGAGATCTTCAAAATGTTTCTTGAACAAAATTTGAACAAACTGGTTCACAAATTACTTTTCAGGGTGTTCTTTAAAACCAATGGAAACAAACCTCATAAGATCCTAGTTGGACTATGGATATTTAGATTCTTGTTTTTGTTCTTCTTTTATAGCAGCACCCCAACTTGACCTAGAAATGGAAGCTCTAAAAACTGTATATAAGTCAGGGGAAACGATCATAATCACTTGTGCAGTCTTTAATAACGAGGTGGTTGACCTTCAGTGGACTTACCCAGGCAAAATGGTAGGTACCTCAAGGCTCGTGGTGGCATGGAGTGGGGTGCAAAAGACCATGCCTGTCTCTGATGAGCACTTTACTGAGCTTTTCTAGACCTTGGTTCCCATTACTACAATGAGCACATCTGACCCAATGACCAGTTAAGCTCTTGATCGATAGGAGAGTTGGATATGACGAAAGTTGGCTCAGGACCTTCAGAATGCATCAAAATGGTGCACTGAGACTTCTTTTTCAGAAGTCAGAAAGAAATAGGAAGGTTCTATGCCTCCATGCTAACAACCCAAAATGTAACAAAGCAAAGAATGAATGGATTTTAAACTTTGCTAAGTGCTGAAGCAGTCAATTGTTCTCATTTTCTTAGCTTCCGTGCGCTTTGTGTTCTGAGGCACTTGATGGAGTTGAGTGCTCCTGGTCCCTCCCTTTTCTGTTTCCTTGGCATCCAGGACTCTTTTATCTTCCTATTTTGCTTCCCACCTGTCCAGTCTTTGTGTGGCTCTCACCTTCAGGGGATGCTTATTGCTTTAATCATTCAGCAAAGATTTAATGATGTTTGCTAAATCCTAAGCACTGTACTAGAAACGGATTCCTGCCCAGAAAGAAGTAGTGATGGTGGTGGAGGTGGAAGTGGGGACAGGAGCCACCATATGATCTCAGGATCACTAGAGATTTATATAAGGTGTTTCATTTCTTCAAATACATCATGGTAAATTGTGTGTAAAAGGCTGTCAAAGCCCAAGATGGGAATGATTAACAGTATCTAGCTGTGTTTGATACAGAGGCCTCATGGAGAACAAAGACCAGATATATATTTTTCCCTCTCACTGTTGAGTTGTAACTTTCTGCTTGCTGCCCTTTTCTTTAGTTTTTATCTTTGCGATTGACAGTGCTCTCTTTCTCTCTTTTTTCCATCTCTCTCCTCCAGGCTTTTGCTGCTGCTATTCCTTGCTCTCTGAGGCAGCTGATTAGAAATTGGGCATTTTTACATGTTATCTTATAAAGCTCATGCATTCACAGTCCAAAATGTGATCTTCCCTGAAGTATGAAACTATCTGATTTTCTCTTCAAACTTGATTGCTTTTAACACTTAAAACATAAACATTTTTTCCCCATTTATTGGAGATAGACCTATTATTCCAAACCAAAGAACATGCTATTTGGCCCTAAAGTAGATCATCAAAGTGCTGTTTTGGAAAACAACTGTTTTTTATTTCTGATTGTAAAGCGATGCATGCTTATTGTGGAAATTTTAGAGAAACAGAAGAAAAGACTTCCCAGAGCATCACTGTTAATACACTGGGGAGATAACTCTTTTAAATATTTTTATACATAAATATTTAATAGTAAAATAGGCATCATACTTTAGATTGTGCTTCGTTATGTCCTTTTTACCCTCAGCAGTATAGCACAAGCACCATGCCAAGTTATTAAATGTCTCTCTGAAACATGATGTTCTACCTTTTTTTACACGTTGGTTTTCTTCCCCTTCTGCCATAGAAAGGCAAAGGCAACATGATGTTTGATGAAATCAAATTTCCGTCCATGAAGTTGGTGTATACCTTGACCATCCCCGAGGCCACAGTGAAGGACAGTGGAGATTACAAATGTGTAGCCCACCAGGCCACCAGGGATGTTAAAGAAATGAAAAAAGTCACCATTTCTGTCCACGGTATGCTCTGCTTTCCAAAATGCCTGTCGTCCATGCTGTTTGAAATCCGCTCTGCAGTAATTATTATTTCATGGAAACTTTTCCCTGTGCAGAGAAAGGGTTTATTGAAATCAAACCCAACTTCAGCCAGTTGGAAACGGTCAACTTGCATGAGGTCAAACACTTTGTGGTGGATGTACAGGCTTACCCCCCTCCCAGGATCTCCTGGCTGAAGGATAACCTAACTCTGATTGAAAATCTGACTGAGATCACAACTGATGTAGAGAAGATCCAGGAAATAAGGTAAAGAAAGACCTTTCCCAAGTATGTCTTTTCTTTTTGTTGTGTCCCTAGATAGAGATTTATCTTACAACCCCAACCAAAAGTCAGACTAGGAAATAGCAATCTGAGTTAAGAAATGCTTTAAAATCAAGTATCTTTATTATAATATTGTAATGTGCCGATAATATGTTGGTAAGTATTTAACAATAAAAAGAGAACAAAGAAGAAACTGAAAAGTTCTGTCCCACAGTGAATGACAGGGTACTGGATCCAGCTAGGGTGGAGAAAAGAAAGTAAAATTGTACCTTCTTGGACTGAATATATTCCTTGCTGTCCGTTATCCATTTTGAAAGTTGGCATGTATGGAGATTCCAGCCGCAAGGCAATTATCACATAAACTTACACGAAACAGAACACCGTTGGCTTAACTCAAAACATTTGCCCCAGTCAAGGCCTTGACTGAAAATAAGCATAGCGCTCTGCTCAAGTTGGTTAAGAGAGAGACATATAATGAGTAGTTTGTGTCTCTGCCTTCTGTGGTGGTAGACTGCTCCTCTCCCTTAACTAGCAGTGGAGTTTTGGGTAAGTCACTCCTCAGCCTCAATTTCCTTATCTATAAAGGAAAGTTAGTAATACCTTAAGTTCCTAAAATCCAGCCCAGCAGGCTTTCGTCACACTGTCCCAGCATCTTAGGCTAGGAGATACTACATTTGCAGAGTGCTTTTGAGCCTATGAAATGCTTTCACACTTACAGTCTCAATGAATCAATCTTCAAAATGATGCTGCTATTCGTACAATTATTCCATTTTATGCATAAGGAAACTGAGACACAGAGAATTTAGTCACCCAAGGACTTCTCCCTCCATGAGTAGTGCTCTTCTTTCTCCACTCCTGTTGTTTTTCCACAGTCTGATGCTTTATTAAGAAGGACAATGAAATGGACAAATACCATATTTATGCACACACACATACACAACTAAATTCCATTTATAATGTGTGAAAGAAATCTTTTTTTGGGGGGGGAGATTTATCTTTATGAAGATTTGAAGAAATATATATTTTTCTAGTGTATTATTTGAATAGATGATGAAATATCATGCTTTAAAAGTGAACAAACACATGATGCCTTGTAAGACTTCTCACTCCACTCCAGTCCTCGTATGCTCAATTCCCCCTGCTCCCTATTTGCCACAGGGACTCTTTGATTATTTCATGTGATTCTTGTGCAACCTTCCAGAGTTTCTTTAAGCAAATACAATCAAGTAGGGATGTTATATCCTGGAGACCTCTCCATATCAATATGCAGAGAGTGTCCTCATTCTTTCTTCTGATGGTATTCCATTGTTTGGCTGAACCACCTACATGATGGATATTTAGGGGGAGGAAGTCTTTTTTTAAAAGATAAAAATCAAGGATCCCAAAAAACAAAAATAGAAACAAACAAACACCTGGTAGGGTACATTTAATGCCATCCCAAAGTCAGGCTCTGCCAGAACTGATTGCTTCTGGAGACATGGAAGCTTTTGTTCATTTCAAAATGTCAGTTTTTCTGTTGTAAGAATTAAGTGTCTTTGATTCAGACCTTCACCATGTGAAAGTGTATGGAGAACCTCAGAAGAAGAGATGATACAGAAAAAAATGTTTTTTGACCTTTTACAAAAAAATTTAACTTGACTATAATTGCATAAATGATTGGGATTTGTTTAGTTACTCCTTGTGGAAACAAAAGAAAATCCTTTTTTTTTGAAGGTATCAAAGCAGATTAAAGCTGATCCGTGCTAAGGAAGAAGACAGTGGCCATTATACCATTGTAGCTCAAAATGAAGATGATGTGAAGAGCTATACTTTTGAACTATTAACTCAAGGTATGTAATGACAGCAGAAAGCTAATGGTTGTTCATTGAATGACTGTGTTATAAGGAGATGCCAGGACTTTTCCCCCAGATTGAGGAGAAGAAGTAGGAACTGAATGTGTCATATGTTGGGGATAGCTTTGTTGGACTTGTGAATTCAGGTTATTCTGGTTGTGAGCTACACTAGAATATCTGATTGGGAATTCTTAGGCTCCAACAGCTTCCCTGCCACACTTTTCTCAAAATGTCACCTTCAAATCTGAGAACAGCAAAGTGATGCTTTTAGGTCTGGATGACACTTCATCACTCTGTAGAATTTTGGCCTTTTTTGTTTAGTTTCTCTTGTAGACATTGTATGTGGAACGCTTTCATCTATTCACGTTTAGACTCAGTACCTCTTCATTGAGTGCCTACCAAGATCCAGCTTATGTCTTAAGTGGGATTATTTGATTCTCACAGTCCATTTGTGATGTAGGTATCAGCTTACTTCTGATTTATTTGACTACAGATGTTTAAAATTCTTTAAAACCTAATTACAGGTTCATTTCTGGGTTTTGGCACCAAAAAACAAACCAGAACCGAAAAAAAAACCCCTGATAATAACTATGACAAAAATGAAAACTGGTAACATCCCACAGATGCACTTAGGGAAATACTGGTTTGGATTGTACTTTAGAATCCATTAGTTTAATCCCAAACTATCATGTAATTTAAAGAGTTTCCCTGACCTTTAAGCCAAATAACTAGAGGGTTTTTATGCTTTCCTCATTCTAGTTTTAAAATGCCACAGGGTACAAATCCCAAAACACCAAAGCTGAAAATGTTCTTAACCACGTGGGTCTGTCCAAACTGGAATGCAGTTATGCACACACTGGTTTCACCTGCCTTAGGGTGGCTTGTAGTTTCACATGCAATGTGGAAGAGTTCTAACTTCGCTCTCAGAAGTTCGGAAACATGACCCATTCAATGCTGACTTCTTTCCACCTCTTGCAGTTCCCTCATCCATTCTGGACTTGGTTGATGACCACCATAGCCCCTCTGGGGGACAGATTGTGAGGTGCACAGCTGAAGGAATGCCTCTTCCTGATATTGAGTGGATGATTTGCAAGGATATTAAAAAGTATGGAAATCAGATGTTCTTCTTTTTTTCTTCTGTGGTCAGAATGTTTCTCCCTTGACATCAAGGACCTCAAATTCATTTTTTCTTTTGTTGGGTTTCTTTTTTTGTATTTATGATTCTTATTTGACCTAAGGCTCACATTACTCATAAACTACAAGATGGGGTTCTGAACATGGACCCTAGCTTTAGGATGTGTGTGTTCATGAACAGCTGTAGGGAGAAGATCAATGGGTTTTATCAGATTTCAAAGGATCTTTAATTTGAAAAGAAAATGAGTTTTTTTTTTCCTCAAAGGATTTTTACTACTCCAGTCCACTTTTCATCTCATCTTCCTTATTTGGTGAACTTTCCTGCACACATTCCTATGACTTGCATAAATAAAGGTGGTGCCCATGTGACTGCTCTTACCTCATTCACCCACCTGCGTTAACTCACTGGTAACCCCTACCTCCACTACTCCTCAGCCTTCTCAAATGAGCACATGAGCTGAAAATACAGAACTCTGAAGCCTTGATTCCTTCTTCCTGAAAGCTGAAACCCCTGGTCTTACCCTCTCCTAGGGCTTTAGGGGACAGGGCTTGGATAGTGACAGAAGCTGGAGTCCAGGTCTCATAACTCAACCAAAAGATTGTTCCAATCTCAGTGACACCTTAGGGGCTCTTTGTAGTCCAGGTGTTGAGGTGGAGCATCCTGGGGGAGGAGGGAGGATGCCAGGCCTCTTGGAAAGGGTGGGAAATTGTCAAGATAGTTCAGCATACTTGAAGTTGAAAGTTTCAGTTTGGCCATTGGTAGTTATATTTTATTGAACTTGTTCATCTCTGCCTCTCCTTTATAAACAGTTAACTTTCACTAGCCCACATGAAAGTTTTTCCTTTTTTTAGTGTGTGCTCAGAGAATTAAAACAAGTTTTAATGCTAATGTACACGTAAAATGAGATTTTTAATTCTCTGGTGTGTGCCCAGAGAATTAAACAAGTTTTAATGCTAATATGCAGATAAAATAAGAAAGTCAATGTGGAACACCTCCAAATGGAGCCACTGCTGGCCATTTTAGGTTATTCTCACTGATGCATTCACTTACATTACTTCCAATAAATGACTCTATATTTACATCCCTTTTCTCTCCAGGTGTAATAATGAAACTTCGTGGACAATTTTGGCCAACAATGTCTCAAACATCATCACAGAGATCCACCCCCGAGGCAGGAATATGGTGGAGGGCCAAGTGACATTCACGAAAGTGGAGGAGACCATTGCAGTTCGATGCCTGGCTAAGAATCTTCTTGGGGTTGAGAACCGGGAACTGAAGCTGGTGGCTACAAGTGAGTTGCTCAACTGTCAGGACAACTCTAAGTGATCAACTGAGCTCTGTCTCCCTCAGGTGGAACCTTGAATCCCAGTTGGAGTTATTTAGGAATGAAGGTCCCAAGGCAGAAATTCACCTCTAAATGCTCCTAAAGGAGTTTCTCTGGGCATCTATGTGAGATCCCTTTCTTCAAGATTCAAATTCCAAACTGTATCATGCAGAGTCCCCTTGGCATTTTTCTCTCCCAGTAGTGTAGCTACCTGTTCTCTGTAGACTGAGCAGCGGTGTGTGGGGCCGAGGGTGCAGAAGCAGGGTCTTTGTCTTGTTGCTCCTTATAACAGTTAAGACACGTTGAATTTTTCAAAAAAAAACCAAAAAACAAAAAAAACCACACAACTCAGGGAACATGAAAACAGTACGAATAAAGTGTAGCCTCTCAATAATAATGGAGGTTTCTGAAGTTATCATGACTACCAGTCTCATTTTTTAGTCTTTACTGTTCCAATTCACACTGTGTCCAAAAGGATAATTTTGGAGCATCTTTGGAGAAAGTATTGAGCTCCCTTCATTGAGCTTTTCCCTTTTTCTTCTAAGGGAAGAGTTTGAGTAGATGTTTCATGCATGTAGATGTGTGAGAGATGCTACCACTTGCCCATGACATAAGCCAGGTGGCCCTCACCCCTTCCCAGACCCAGCCAGACTGCCCTTCTGCCGTCCTGCACGTTCGTGAGGACAGTATCCACTGTGATGCTCTCTCTTGTCCTCCAGCTCTGCGCTCTGAACTCACAGTGGCAGCCGCGGTCCTGGTGCTGTTGGTGATTGTGATCATCTCACTTATTGTCCTGGTTGTCATTTGGAAACAGGTAGATATTTTCTCAAAGAACACAAAATCTTTGAAGTTAGTTAAGAACAAGAATAGCAATTCGGTCAGTGCTTGGTACTGTTAGGTGGTGAATGAATGGCTTTGAATCCCACTGTGTCCAGTCTCTTTGCTGCTGTAGTTAAAAGCTTTGGTGCATTCAGACTTTGAGGATTCACCAGTTACCTGTCCTGGTTGTTTATAGAAACCAAGGTATGAAATTCGCTGGAGGGTCATTGAATCAATCAGCCCAGATGGACATGAATATATTTATGTGGATCCCATGCAGCTGCCTTATGACTCGAGATGGGAGTTTCCAAGAGATGGACTAGTGCTTGGTAAGCTCCTACTGGGGTAATCTCTCCCTTTCCCCACGTTTTAAAATTGGAATTGTAAAATTAGAGAAAAATCACGCAGAAATTAGAGCATTCTCATATAGTCTCCCTCACACACACACACACACACACACACACACACACACACAGTGCTTCCTGATATTAACACCTTGCATTAGTGTGGCACATTTGCTATAATTGATGAAGCAATTTAATTATAATTATTCTGTTAACTCTAGTCCATAGTTTACATTAGGATTCACTGTTTGTATTGTACAGTTCTATGTCTTTTTACGTTTTTATTTTGGTAACATATATACAACCTAAAATTTCTCCTTTTAACCACATTCAAATAAACAATTCAGTGCTGCTAATTATATTCACAACATTGTGCTACCATCATCATCATCCATTACCAAAACTTTTTCACCACCTGGAACAGAAACTCTACCAATTTAGCATTAACTCCCACTTCCCTCTCCCCACCCTGTCCCTGGTAACCTGTTTTCAAGTTGCTGATTATGAATTTGCATATTCCGATTATTTTATATCAGTGAGACCATACAGTATTTGTCCTTTTGTGTCTGACTTATTTCACTCAACATGATGCCAAGACTCCCTTTTGATTTGTACTCAACTTCACTATTTACAGGTAAATGGAAGAATAAGGGAGCTGAGTTTGTGCTTATTAGTAAGAGCTAGGTAATAGAAATTTGCTTACAGAAATATTTTTCAGCCTTTAAGATGAGTTAATTGGAACCCTGCAATAATTTTTTATCTAACTCCATAGAAAATTAGAGTTTAAGAAAATTGTACAAAGGGAAAAGAGACTATGAGAAGGCCTGGCACAGATACCCACCAAAATGGCTTAGCTTTGGAAATCGCACAAATTGAAATGAGATTAATTTCTGTGACTAAAAAAGAACAGATGATAAATGACGAAAACCACAAAAGATATTTTGACCCAATACATTCTAAAGAGGTATTAGGTACTTATTTAGGATATAGATATCTCCTATATATATATATGTATATCTCCTATATATATATGGAGAGAAAGAGAGAGAATTTAGAATATAAAAATAAGGGTACATTGTAAAGCAAAGAATGTAAAAATAGCCAAGCTAACTTACCACAAATTTTACAAATACTTCAATCCTGGGTTGAGACCAAGTGCATGAAACTCTATTCCAAGGGAATGTGTGTTTTTTGTTTTTTGTTTTTTAAATTGCATTCTGAATGAATGGAAACAGGACAGAGACAAATGAAGGTTGAGCTAGCGGTTGTGTCACCATGAATATTCTAACAGCATGTACTTTGAAAGGTGCCAAATGCAGTTTTATTATCTGCCTCACTAAAAAAATATAGCCGGGTTTAGATTCCTAAAGAGTTACTTTAACTGAAACCAAACAAAGTACTCTGGCTGCTCTAGTAGTAGTGTACCTGAGGATTAAGCTTTCTTCATTATTATTTTTCCTGTTTTGCAAAAAAGAAAGGAGAAATTAAGGAAGGTAAGAAGTAATATAATATTTTTGGGAAAAGGGCAAGATCCTTAATATTCCAAAAAGCACTTCTGTGTCTCTCTGTTCCTGTGTATCATCAAATCTCAGGTGAAACAATACCTTTCCAGGTACAATTTCCAGCCATGCAGACACGTTTTAAGAACCAATGTCATGATGTTGGTGTCTATTAATTTCCTAGAGCTGCTGTAACAAATTACCACAAACTTGGTGACTTAAAACAGCAGAAATTTTTCGTCTCAGGTTCTGGAGACTTGCAGTCCGAGATCAAGGTGTTGGCAGGGCCAGGTTGCCTCCAAAGTGTCTCAGGGAAACTCCTTCCTTGCCTCTTTCTGCTTCTGCTGGCTCCTGGAATTCCTTGGCTTATGGCAGCATAATTCCAATCTCTGCCTGCATCGTCACCTGGCATTCTTCCCTGTGCCCTCTCCTCTTTTAAGGGCACCAGTCATTAGATTTAGGTTCCACCCTGAATGCAAGACATTTTCATCTTGCTATCCTTAACTAAGTACCTCTTCAAAGACCCTTTTTCCAAATAAGATCACATTCTGAAGTTCCCAGTGGGCATGAATTTAGGGGGGACACTTAACCCACTACAGTGTCCTTTCTGAGTTGAGTCTTTCTCCGGTTTGATTCTATGTTGTGAGTCTGACCACTCTAGGAAACATCCCTGTTAGACTGTGGGCTCTTTAAGGGGGGAATGGAAGTGATGACAGCTTCGATTTCTTTTTCTCCCCACATGAAGCAAATATGCCTAGGGGTTCCTGACAAACAGTCTCAAGTTTTTACCTAATCACTTCTTGGAATCCTTGTTACTTTGAATATTGAAGTATTTCCAGTAGATAAGGATATGTTGATGCCAAAGATATGCCCCTATTTGCATATGGAAAACAGAAGGGTTGAGAACTAAGGGGTTTGGGCAAGAGCCACAGAAAGCAAGCGTTGAAAAGTCAAGGACTGGTCCATCACGGCAGCTGGGAGACAGTGTTCACCCCAGGGAGAGCCCCACCCAGGGGAGGGCTCACCATCCTTTCTCCATCTGTGTTTTCCTTTCCCTTGCAAATGTTATTTGAAAAAAAGCAATTATACTTCTTTCCTTCCCCATGGGCTTAATTCTGTTTTTGACATGAGGACTTGGAAGAATAATTATGCTTACTTAATATGGGAAATACACCCCTTCCCACTGAGCACCCAGGAGTGCTGGCCCTGGTGAAGAAAGCTGGAGGGACGTGTGGCATTTATGAGGGGTCATGGTTCTGCTTCTCACTGTCCATAGGTCGTATCCTTGGATCTGGTGCATTTGGGAAAGTGGTTGAAGGCACTGCCTATGGATTGAGTCGGTCCCAGCCTGTCATGAAAGTAGCAGTGAAGATGCTGAAACGTAAGTGCCTATTCCTGGGGACTTTTTGAACATGTAGCTGTAAGTTAATTACTCAAATCACAGCTAGTAAATGCCATATTTAGGAGTAGAACCTGGTTCTTCTGATTTTAGGTTTTTTGTCTATTTTGACTATTTTGCCAATTAGGTTTGTTTAGATTGTTCCTGTTGTCTATATATTGGAAAATCAAGAATTATTTTTAGTGATTTCTTTATACCCTAGAGACTAGGAATTTGTGATTGGAGTCTAGGCTTTGTCACTACCTGCTTCTCTTTTAGACTCTTGGTAAATAAAACAATGTCCAATGACAGGATTAGCTGTGTTAATTGGCTTTTTCTGAGAACAGGAATTAGGTAGCTCAGTTGAAATGATATGTGATTATTTCTTTGACAGCCACAGCCAGATCCAGTGAAAAACAAGCTCTGATGTCTGAACTGAAGATAATGACTCACCTGGGGCCACATTTAAACATTGTAAATTTGCTGGGAGCTTGTACCAAATCAGGTAGGTTTCCTGACTTGGAAATGATGATTTTCATGGAACACCTATAGTTGTGAAAACAGTGAGCCAATTTTTCAATCCCCCATTCTCCATCACCAATTGTGCCAGTGAATATTATTAATACCTTGAATGATTGACTGAATTCCACTGAGTTGATGAAAGCTCTTTTTTTTTTTTTTTTTTGAGCAACATCTCTTGCCAGTCCACACTTGGCACTTTATGGCTTTTTTGTTTTTCATTTTCATACCCATCTTCTAACCAGTTTTGGTCTCTACAGGACCCATTTACATTATCACTGAGTACTGCTTCTATGGGGATTTAGTCAACTATTTGCATAAGAATAGGGACAGCTTCCTGAGCCACCATCCAGAAAAGCCAAAGAAAGAGCTGGACATCTTTGGATTGAACCCTGCTGATGAAAGCACACGGAGGTGAGTGCAAGGAGAGGTGTTGTTGTCTATCATTGTCTTACAAGCTTCATCAAAGGAGAGAACTCATCTCCTGTTGGATTCCACATCTGCAGATTCAGTGCCAGGAGATAGTAAGGCTTAGCGTCAAATCACACTTCCCAAACACCTGTGACATGATGGAGGTAAGATACATGATGTCTGTAGGTGTTCTGTACTGGACTTGCTGATTGGCTTGTATGAGAGTGAGACTTGGAATAGGTTTAGAGAATCATTTTATATGTGGTCCATATAAGACCTATAAAATGCTGTTCTGGCCAATGACACCTGAATTTTTGTACCTCATAGAGTAGCCATCTGAGAAAATACTGGCCCTTGCTGTACCCAGGCCTATAAACCAAGCTAGTGATAATGATCCTCACTGCAGAAACCAACAGGTGGCTATAGATATCTCTGTAGATAGGAAGCTCTGCAAAGATCAGAAAGTACAATGAATTAGCTTCACATTAAATTACACGATGGATACCAGGGCCTGTAAGTAGCAGTAATTGGCTGTCCAGGCCACGTGAGCACATGGCCCAGGATTGTGGCGTTGAACTGAAAAGAATTGGGTGCCAAGTTCCATGTCTTAATTTAATGACTTTTTCAGACTTTAAATGTAATAGGCTTGAAATTTTTAAAATCAGGCTATGGGAGTGTAGCCCCACTGTCTTAGATGTGGCTATCCAGAATGCCTGTGTTCCATCTGAAGAGGTGCTGGGGATTGGCACTGAAAACAAACATGTAAACATAAAGAAGGAAATAAATAACAATGTCAGCTAACATCTGTTGAGTCCTTTATATGTGTCAGGTATGATATTAAATATTCCTCCACTCTCATTTTTGTAAATGGAATTCATTTAACATCCTCAGGCGCAATGCCCAGGATGGAGGCATGTGCTGTTCTAACCTTCCTTCCTTCTGAGATGACCCATGTATTTATGTGACTGTTTGATTGACGTTCATGCTCCGGATTAGATCACCCATAGGAAGGCACAGGTTGATTTTGGCTTTGCTCACCCCAGACCCCTTATGCCTTCCACCCCACTGGCTCATTGTAGGCATCTGGTCATCATCTATTCCATGTCGAATGGCCACCCCAGAGGGGAACCCTGGGTAAGGTCTCTTTTTCTGTTTTTACAGTTACGTTATTTTATCTTTTGAAAACAATGGCGACTACATGGACATGAGGCAAGCCGATACCACCCAGTATGTCCCCATGCTAGAAAGGAAGGAGGTTTCGAAGTATTCGGACATCCAGAGATCGCTGTATGATCGCCCAGCCTCGTATAAGAAGAAATCTATGTTAGGTAAAACGTTTATACCCTCTTTAGGCATTGTGATCTTCCCGTGGTTTAATCTGATACTAAAAATACACAGAGGGAGGTAGGGATGGATGGTAAGTCAATCTCCCAGGCGTCGTGGTCCCTAACTGCACGTCTGTACACTGTACTGTCTGTGACATGGTTTCACAGGTTTGTGGCTTATAAGTTGAAAAGAGGAGAAAGAATAATGTCAGCCTTTATGTAACGAATTTTTCAGACTTTAGATGTGATGATTTAAAGAATTGCCCTCTATTGGTGTGTAATGACTTTCTTTTTTAGTGCTGTTGTTTTTGTTTGTTTGTTTGTTTAATGAAAGCATGGTGATAATTGACTTTTTTTTTTCAATGTCCTTACTTGGAAGAGTTAAAAGTTGGTAATCCTATGTTGGTTCCTACTATTTTTTTGTTTTCATTTTAGAAGCCTATGAAATCTATGAGTCAATAACCCTGGCATTTAGCTTTCCTAGCATCCAATTTATGATGTAAACTGGAGAGTAGACAATTTGAGTTTATATTTTGTGACAAGGTGTTGGGTGTTTCTACTGAATGTTGTTTGTAGGAGGATCCAGCCATCTGTTTCCAAAGCAGATGCGCATGTGACAGATTTGAATTGCTTTGTAAAGTCCAGGGAATCCAGCCAATCCTCATACCAGATGTACCACCCTACACTTACTTAGCGGTGGCCCCTCTAGTGTTCTGGTTTGATCACAGGCTTGGAATGGGGAGAAGAGAGTGACAGCTATGTGGGTCTGACATTGGCTTGTCCTGGAATCTTGTCTTACTGGGTCTGAGGCCTGCCACTGGTAAATGCAAAGAGTCTTGAGCAGTCAAAGAAATTGTTTTGAAAATCACCAGTGTGCTCTGAATGCCTTCAGTCTTCTTAAGTGAAAGGTACCATCCATTAAAAAAAAGAATGTGCCTATTTTGCAACGCTCAGTACAAAATAATATTTTCCATTTCTGTGCTTCCAAGTTCCATTTGCTTCCCATTGCCAAATGGGTGAACATCCAAGCCCTTTTTAAAGATTAGCCAATGAGAATGATCGGAACCAGTGCTTCCTCTGCCCTCCCATATTGTTAAAAATAGTTTACATTGCTTCTCAGGCAGAGCTGGTAGACTTGGCTCCAGATGTCAGGAGAGCCTGAGTCGTGCTTGGGCCCAGACCCTGCTGGCAGACAGACCACTGCTCTCTGGTCTTCCTGTAGCTGGCTGAAAAAAATGTGAATGGCTGGAGTTACTCTTCACTGGCCTGAAAATTTTCAAAAAGAACTGAGAACTGCTGGCCTGGATTGTTTCCTTCCTCGAAAACCCTGGGACCCTTCCAGATGGGACTATCTGGGGAAAGTGGACAAGTTACAAACAGAGTGAACTGAACACAAAGCCATTGGCACTGGTCTTCTTTCTTTCTTTCCCTTTTTCCACAAAATAAGCCAAGTACTGTGAAGTGGCTTTAGAAAGAATAAAATAGCAATTCCTAGAAACCACTCTTTCAGAGGGACTTAATGTATATTCAACATGGAAAATGTGTGCGTGTGTGCTGTGTGTGTTTAAGGTGGCTGAGGTGACTTAATAAGGTTGAAAGAAGAAATTTGAGTAGCAAACAACAAGATATGTGTGAGAACTCATCAGAATGGTTTAGACTGGCCCTTATATAATCTCTCTCTTTCTCATATATATACATATATATATGTAATATGTATATACATATATTGACTAAGAAAATTTTCTGCAGATATTTATTTTTAAGAAAGTGTCTTTGCATAGTTTAGCTGCCCACCCTGGGAGGTCTAGAAACGCTGTAAGAAAATAATTTTGGATATGCTGCCTGGGCAAACTTCTGCAACCCTTCCCCTGACAAGCAGTCCAGCTCAGAGGAAGTGTTGCCAGTGACGTTTCATGTCGTGCATCCCTTCACCAACACAATTATTTTTCTGCAGACTCTGAGGTAAAAAACCTCCTTTCGGATGATAACTCAGAAGGCCTTACTTTGTTGGATTTGTTAAGCTTCACGTATCAAGTTGCCCGTGGAATGGAATTTTTGGCTTCAAAAAACGTAAGTGTGTTTAAAGGAACAGAGGCCTCTTTAGATGCAGGCCACCGATTTCAGAGTGAGGTTGAGCCTGGAAGGAGACCTTAGAAGATAGATTTTGGAGAGGCCGGTGGCATGGCTACTTTTCATTTCCCTACCTATCTTCCTTCTCCCCTAAGTCAGGTGGAGACTCTGACGTCATTGGGAACCGCTTTCTCCAGTGCTTTCTTTATTCGGGTAGTGCTTGGGATGAGGGCTCAGTGGGGGAGCCAGGGCAGCCTTCCTAAGATGTGGTACCGGATAACTCCAAACACCAGCATGAAGCAGCCAGTCTCTCAGGGGTAAGGCTGCTAGCCACTGGGGTCTGACCCTGCGTTGTCTCTCCCCTTTCTACATAGTGTGTTCACCGAGACCTGGCTGCTCGCAACGTCCTCCTTGCTCAAGGAAAAATCGTGAAGATCTGTGACTTTGGCTTGGCCAGAGATATCATGCATGATTCCAACTACGTGTCAAAAGGCAGTGTACGTGCTCTCTGCCGTCTACCCTCATTCTGCACGCTCACCCTCCCTCACTTTAATCTCTAACATGAGATGTTGCTTCTAGCCATTTGGTGCCCATTCTTTTAATGTGGAGTTCACAAGATTCATGAATGAGCTCCAGGGGGACGCACGAAAAGCACAGGATCTGTAGTCAGACTGCCTGGGTGTGAATCCCGGCTCCACCACTCACTAGGGGTGTACATATACATGTATGTACACAACTGTCTGTACATATACATGTATGCACTTCCAGGGAGAATGCCTCTAGCTTTTATCAAATTTTTGAAAGGCATTTGTAACCTGCAAAATGTTAAGATCACTTGAGTTAATATGTCTTAGAGGCACAGTTTTCTAAAAGGTAGCCATTCTATCTTGTGCTGGGACCCTTCTCCCTGCTCCTTCTAGCTCTAGATGAAATAGCTTGGGGAACTTCTACCACCTGTACCTACAATTCCAAATCACCCCAGCAGCACTGGTTGTGAGTCAAGGCACAGGGATTCTGTGTCCACCTAGAGAAGGACACTGGCCTGTGTCTATGCTCTGTGTGTTTCGTGTAGACATGACCTTGACTTGTAGCATTTTGGTGGCAGCTTTAGGCATCATGGACAAAATCATTGGACTTTGGTAGAGCTCATTACTTTTCCTGTTGAAATAAGTTATGAATCTCTGCTATCTCCTCAGGCAGTCTTAGAGGGCTTAAGGATGCTCGTGTGGCCACTTTATGTATTTGCCTCAGTTTAGTATTTCCACTGAAGGTTGGATCAGACTCACAAAGAAAGGCTGGAAAATTTATCTTAATGTTCAACTCTTTGTAGTGTTGGAAATTGCTATTTATTTCTTAAAGTTTAAAAGCTCACGGATCACTGGATATGTTGATTTTGTTCGTAGGAAATAGGGTACAGATCCATTTAGGACTCACATTTTCGGGAATAAAAATTCAGGATTTTTAGATGTTATTCCGTTGGAGGACATAAGAGGCAGCAATGACCATTCAGCATGTGTTGAATATTTACCAAACGTCCACTAGGTGCCAGGCACCCTTTCAGTGCTGAAAGAACAGCGGTGAATGGCACACACAAAGGAGACACCAATTGGGGGCATGACTATAAATATGAGTTATTATTAACCCATTGAGAACACCTGTCCATTTCTGCTGTCTTAGATCATCAGTGCATAGACTTGGGTTTAATCACCTCCCTTCTTCCCTGTAGACCTTTCTCCCTGTGAAGTGGATGGCTCCTGAGAGCATCTTTGACAACCTGTACACCACCCTGAGTGACGTCTGGTCTTACGGCATCCTGCTCTGGGAGATCTTTTCCCTTGGTATGGTCTGCGCCTTTGCTGGTTTGGGCTATTCTGGAGCAAACCAGAAAGGGAGACACTGTGCTATTCCAAGCTCCAGGCTACAAATGGTGCTAAGACACCTGGTGTGAGGCAAGCGAGCTGCAGCCAATTGACAGCATGCACTGTGCATTTAAGATGTGCAGTTAAAACTGTCCATTTAAGATGTGCCCATGTGGATTGAGATGGGGACCTTTGGGGGGTGCCTCCTCACCCCTGGCCTTGCCTCTCCTCTCTTTTGGGCTATGTTGAGTGGCTTTCTCCCCCTGGAGGCACTCCTTCCTGATGACACCCACTCATGGCGGCCTTTCACCTTGGACACTGGGTTAAGTGGGATCACCAGTGCAAAGGAGCCCCTGCCCACTCCTGATGGTGATCATGTCCAGGTGAAAAGTTCAGTGGGAGGTAAGGGGTGTGACTCCCCTTCTTGGTCATCATTCCGAAGTCTAGAAACCTCTTAGCCATTTGGTCAGTTACCAAACATGAACATAGGTGCCACGTGCTGCCAGGTGAGGGCCCTAAGAGAAAGATGAGTCACAGCTCTGACTTCCAGATGGTCCAGCTGAGGAGATAAGGCTTGCACACAGGAAGTGATTAGAGAAGCACTCAGTGACTAACTGTGTGGTTCTGATTTCAAACTGAGACAGGAGTCCAGAGAAAGGAGACGTTCTAAATTCTGCTTTAGAGAGGAAGCAGAATTTAATTTGGCATTGGCCATAAAAATGTGAACTGTTTCAAAAATTCATCTGTTATCCAGATGTGATACTGAAATGTATTCCCCCTCCCTGGTTTTTAGTCTTTATCTTGGTTTTTCCTCCATGGAGAGCCACAGTGTATCATCCTAATTTGCACCTGACAGCATGCTAGTCTTGGACCCATTAAAAGTAGAGAATTATCCATAAGCCCAAAGTTGACTTTTGCTTTAGTTATTTGAACACTAATGATTTGAATGATTTTCTTGGCCTCAAGAAATCATTTCTTGGCCTCAAGAATTTCTCCTTGCTGTCTATTTCACTTTGCATATATAAATCCAGTAGTCAGAAATGAAAACACTTTAGCACTTTTTCTAAAGATGGATACTTTTTGCCTGGGCTGCTTGGCCTTGATCAACCTGGAAGCCCTATTTAAATTTAAAATTTGAGCAAGGCTGGGAAGTCAAGGAGCTGCTAACAACAAATTTCCTAGAAAGAACCAGGACTTCAAGGCTTTAGGAAGCCCAAATGTCTTCTATAGACAACATCACCCCAAGCTTTTCTACAATGTACTGTGCCCATGTTTGTTAATACTGGTTGATTTATTGCTTGGCTTTTAGGTGGCACACCCTACCCTGGCATGATGGTGGATTCTACATTTTACAATAAGATCAAGAGTGGGTACCGGATGGCCAAGCCCGACCATGCCACCAGTGAAGTGTGAGCTCCCTCCCCGCTGACTTTGCCTTCCTGCCTTTGGGTCTGTGGGAGATGGTGGGGCGTGTTCCCTGCCCCTTCTCATTGTGCCCACTCTGATCTCTTTGCCTCTCCAGGTACGAAATCATGGTGAAGTGCTGGAATAGTGAGCCGGAGAAGAGACCCTCCTTTTACCACCTGAGTGGAATTGTGGAGAATCTGTTGCCTGGACAATATAAAAAGGTTTGTCTGGGCCTGTTGAGAAGAGTGGAAAGGAATGGGGAAAGGTACAAGAGAATGTTGGGCAGTTACTCCAGGGGGCGGCACTGTTCAGTGCTGTCGAGGAACAGTTTAGATCGTATGGTCCAGAGACCTGGGCTTCATGGAGTCCTCTTGGAGCCCTGCTAGCAATGATTAATGAAAATCCTACCCCTTCCCAAAAGGTTCCCTTTTGATCTTCTTTTTTAAAACGTGCAACGACCTGCAAAGATTTTGTTCTCCAGTTGCTTGTGTATCTGGAGCTACTGTGCAGTTAGAAGTCTCAGGACATCCACAATTTTTAAATCACTAATTTGAATACACTTAAATCCGTGCAAGATTGGCTTTCACCAGCTGACTGAGAGGAGTAACCTCAGCTGTTATCTGTGCCTCCAGCTGTTTTTTTTTACGGTATAGAAAGCAGTGTACAAATGAACAACTGTAATTTTATGGAACCAAGCAGGATATGTAGATGAACAAAACAACTTTCTGCAGAGGCGCTGGAAAGGAAACTCACACACGTGCTTGTTTAATAAACTCAATTTCTGAGTCTTGGTTAGTCACTAGATAGATTTTTTATACTCATTGCTTCTCTTCCTTCTTCTGAAGGAGTTCTGGTTGAACTGAAAGCTAAATACTTTTGTCTATTGATTATTTCAAATACTTTTGTCTATTGAATTATTTGACTGCCTATTACAGCTCCCATAAGCAGTCTGGAAGGAGAAGGAAATTGACCTTAAGTCAGTCAAAAACATTCATATTGTGAAGATGTGCTAGAAGAAAGAGGTTGAAACTGTTACCGAAAAATGTGGTCTTCTTAGATCAAAGTCCCCTAAGTTTTGAGTTATATTTCCCGAACATTTAGGGATCAGGAAGACCTCAGGTGCTCCCAGTAGAAGTCCTGACTATCTCCTATAGGGACCCATTGAGCCGTGCTAGACTCAGAGAGGGGTCAGGGATATCGCCACAGTTATTGACTCAGAGAAGGGGTGCTTGGTACCCGGAGACTTACCAGCAGGAGTTCTGTGCTATTGGTTGTCCTTTCTCTTCCTATTCCACATCTCTGGGGATGGTTGAGTATGACTCCCCTTCAGTTGTCTCAATCCCACATCTGGAAGGCAGTGTGGAAATACAGACAGTTAAATAATGCTAAATTCTGAGCATCTGCAATCATTTTTATACTTCAGTCAATAACACTTGTTTAAATTGTTAAATAATGTTTACAGAGTTATGAGAAAATCCACCTGGACTTCCTGAAGAGCGACCACCCCGCTGTGGCACGCATGCGTGTGGACTCTGACAACATGTACATTGGTGTCACCTACAAAAATGAGGCGGACAAGCTCAAGGGCTGGGAGGGCGGCCTCGATGAGCAGAGGCTGAGTGCGGACAGTGGCTACATCATCCCGCTCCCTGACATCGACCCTGTCCCTGAGGACGAAGACCTGGGCAAAAGGAACAGACACAGGTAGTTGTGGGCAGCCGTCTCAGCTCCCAGCAGTGCTTTTATCTCCCCCTCTTCTGATGGAGATGACCTCTTGTCACTGGTCAGTGAGTTTGTACCAGGGGAGGAAGCAGCAGAATCCCCAAGGGGCCAGTTTAGTTTGAAAACACTTTCCAGATGATTCTCATATGTCGTCCCTGGGACTGGGGGCTGGGAAAGGTTGTAGGATAGAGAGGGGCATTCTCCATGGAAGAGAATCTTTGACTTAGGTTCTCAAGTAATTTGATCAAAGTAATACAGCAACTGTGATTTTTGTGATAATATAAGCTGTTTTCTTAATTAGCTACCTAACTGAGGGGAAAGTTCAAAAAGAGTCTGGACTGTTTGAGTCTACATCAGTGGTCCTTAACCCTAGCTGAGGGCTGGAATCACTGGGAGAGACTTTTAAAATACTGATACACAAGGGTGTGGTCCCTGCACCCTGAAGGATCTATCTATCTATCTGTCTATCTATCTATCTATCTATCTATCTATCTATCTATCTATCTATCTATCATCGATCTATTCTTATCTTTGTATTATGAAAGATTTGACATATGATCAGTTAAAGTAATGTACCATCATGTATCTATCACCCAACTTCATTAATTATTAACTCACAGCCAATGTTGTTGTTTTCATCGCTATATCCATTTCTCTTCCAACCCCTTTTGGATTATTTTGGAGGAAATTGAAGAGCTCATATCATTTCATCCATAAATATTCAGCCTGATAAAAGCTCAATTTTTAACACATACTATAATACCATTATTTCACCCCCAAATGGATGGTAAATCATTAAAAGTATCAGATATGCATTCAGTGTTCAAATTTCCCTGATAGTCCCACAAATATTATTTTACACTTGGTTTGTTCCAACTGAGATCCAAATAAAGTCACATACTGCCTTTGGTTGATATGTCTCTATAAGTTCCCCTACCTCGTTTTTGTCCCCTTGGATATATTTGTAAAGTAACCAGGAAATTTACCTGTAGAATTCCCATACTTTTCTCCACTACACCTCTGTAGTGTCTTTGTCACTACTTTATTCTTGTCTCATAAATTTGTTGTCAATTGGCAGGTAGTCTAGAGGCTTGGTCTGACTCAAGTTACATTTTTGGCTAGTGTGCTCCAAAATTGGTGCTGTGTACTTCATCCGGAGGTCCACAATGTCTGGTTGTCCCTCTTTTTGTGGAATTAGCAGCCACTGGTGATTACTGCCTATTTCTATTACTTCACTACCTAAGCAATGCTAACACACAGCCTGGACTGAGAACCATTGGTTTACGTGGTCCAGTTGGAGAGGTCTGTGCCTCTTGCTGTCTTTAAATGTCCCTTGAAACAGGTAGGGGAGATGATGATGGTGACCATGGTTCAAGGTCTGAGTTGCTTATGAGTCTTTTTTCCTTCTCTTCATTTGGGACATTATTTTCCCTTCTTCCTCAGTCCTTCAGTAAACTATATACAATTTAGCAGAAGTACATAGTATTATTTTGGAAGCTTACAACTGTAGCCTTTCTTAACCAATTTAAGTATAAGGTATAGACAGCCCTTGTTTATCTGCATGCACCAAAAATTTTTTAAGTACAGTTTCGGGGTTTTTGGGGGGAATGAGATTTAGAGATGGGGCAAAATCGACTTACTTTTCTATGTACGCTTTGCCTGGGCTGATTTTTAAATGTCTTTATATTTCTTTAGCAAACTGTGTTCCTTCAAGTGCTGGAGGTCTGTGGTGGAAATTCAGGGGCTAAGGGGAAGGCCGAGTAAGGGGTCTCTGAGCCTCCACAGCAGTTTCATACAGAGTGAATTCATTTTCTCTGTATTTAGGGGCTAGGAATAATTCAATTGTAAAATGGGTTCTGTTCTAAATAAAGTTGGAAGTCACATTGGGTTAAATGCCACAGGAAAGGAGGCCAAAGAATGCCTGGGGTGACGTCATCAACATGGCGACATAAGACAGCTACTGAAAAGCTTTCTTCACAGATTCAGCAAAAGAAAGGACCAATTTCACCTGTTTAGAACTCAGGAGGAAAGTAAAGACTGGAAAAGTATCCCTAAAATGCTGAATTTAATGAAAAGAAAGATATCAGGTAGAATACTGGCCTGAACTGTCAGGTCTTCTTTCCTCACCCTCACTTGGTCCCTCACAAGTTAGGGAAATGCCCAGAGGCAGCAGCTGGGTTCCCTCCCACCAGGGACACAGACTGTAAAATCTCTTACAGCAGGGAAACAGATCCGTACCTATACCTAGACACAGAGAGCCAAGTCCACAGGACTCAAGACACTGGGGAGGGTGGAATACAAAAGCGATCAAAGAGGAGCTTCCAAAATGGAGGATTAGGGAGAGAATAGCAAAATCTACTTCTTTTCCAAAAGCAGCAAGTAGCCAGGCAGAAACTGTCCCAAATCAACTGTTTGGTGACCTGGGGACAGGGTAGAACATTTTAAGGTGCAGGTCAGTGAGGGAGGAAGTCTGAGAAAGCATGGACAGAGACTGTAACACTTGGAGTCCTTCCCCAACCTTTGAGGGAAGTAGCAACAAGAGGCCCAGTTCTAGTCTGCGGACAGCCATGGACTGGGGCAGCTATGAGAGTCCTCTGCCCCATGAACAGAGGGAACACAGCCCAACACTGAGCCAGATATTGGCCAGTGATGTGAGAGCACAGGAACCCCACAATTTCAACCTCAACGAGCAGACGCAGATCCAGGAGTTAAATACCTGAAGATAAATAAGTAGCTGAAGAGCATTATCTGCTGGGAAGCCCATAAAGTACAGGGGAAAACAGCAGAACTTTTTGGAGCCTCTTCAGACCTAACCCAGGCCCACTGGTGGTAGTCTACACACCCTGCATGGTACCAGACCCTGTTTTGTCTGTGAAATACTAATGACACAACTGTCAAAATATTACCCTAATACAGACCCATGCAACAGCTAAATCCTAGACAAGAGAGAGAAACTGACCTTCAGAATAGACCTATCAAGATAATTAGATGACCTTCAGCAAAGAAATCACAAGGCTTACTAAAATGCAGGAAGAAATGGCCCAGTCAGAGGAACAAATCAAAAAGTCAGAGGAGACACAGAATCTGGAATAACTAATCA
Organism: Tamandua tetradactyla; assembly: GCF_023851605.1. Lineage (NCBI taxonomy): Eukaryota > Metazoa > Chordata > Mammalia > Pilosa > Myrmecophagidae > Tamandua > Tamandua tetradactyla. The sequence continues at coordinate 54,513,867 of NC_135345.1, forward strand.
AAACTGTTCAAACAAATTTCCTGAATCAATTCAAAGAAATGAAGGAAAATATATGTAAAGAGATAAAGGAAATTAAGAAGACAGTAGGAGAGCATATAGAAGAATTTGAAAGAATATGTAGAAAAATAACAGACATTACGGAAATAAAAGACTGTAGATGAAATTAAAAATATATGAGATACACAACAGCAGATTTGAAGAAGCAGAAGAAAAAATAAGCAAGCTAGAAAACAGAGCAACCAAATTTGAACAGACAAAATAACAAATGGAGAAAAATGGAAAAATTTGAACAAGGTTTCAGGGAAATGATTGGCAACACAAAGTGCACAAATATATGCGTCATGGGTATTCTGGAAGGAAAAGAGAAAGGAAAAGGGTGAAGAAGGATTTTTGAGGAAATAATGGCTGAAAAATTCCCATACCTTATAAGAGACATAAACATGCAAATCCAAAAGGCCTAACAAACTCTAAACAGAATAAATCCATATAGACCCACTCCGAAACACATACTTATCAGACTGTCAAATGCTAAAGAGAAGAAGAATATCCTGAAAACAGCAAGAGAAATGTGATTCAACAAATACAAGAGAAGCCAAATAAAACTAAGTGCTGATTTCTCATCAGACACCATGGAAGCAAGAAGATAGTGGAACAATATATTTTAGATACTGAAGGAGAAAAATTACCAGCCAAGAATTCTCTATTCAACAAAGCTATTCTTCAGAAATAAAGAGGAGGGTGACATGTGGGGAGAAGTGGATTGAAGGGAACTGACTATCCCTCTTCCCCAGCCTGCCCCAGCTCCTGGCTTGGGAAACCTTCCCTAGTGGCTCTGAAGCTGGCAGTATCCATGGGGGACCTGGAGGTGGGCTTGGCTATCCACCATGAAGAGCAGCACCCACTGACCTTCCCCACCCTGGGCACTGGGAGTGGTTACCCAGTCAGGTGCTGTGAATTGCCATCCCATTGGACGTGGTGTATGGTGGTTACACTGGGTGCCGGGTGCTGCAAGGCAGCTGCTCCCCTGGGTGCTGCAGCTAGTTCTACTGTCCTGCATGCTGGGAACAACTGTCCTGCCACTGCATGCTGGGAGCAAACCCCTCCCTCCCACCATGGTGCATGCCATCTTCCCAGCCAATTGAGGGGCATGCCTGAGGGGAGGAAGTGCCTCATGAATGCCACCTGCTGGTGAGAAGCAGTAAGTGCAGAGTGGCAAACTCCTTATATACCTAGGCTTTCTTTTTTTCTCTCTTTTAATATATGTATATATAATTGGAAGTAGTGCTATTTTTTATTTTTTATTTCTTATTTTTAAATGTAATTTAGTTTTTTATTTTTCCTCCTTCTGTGGCACCAGTCTGAGGTGTCTTCTTCTGACTTTGGGGCCTACTACTGTTGAGGTGAGGGTTTTTTCATATTTTAATTTTATTATTATTATTTTATTTTTGTATTTATTTTTTGGGGAGCATGGGCCTGGAATTGAGCCTGGGTCTCCCTGTGGCAGGTGGGTGATCTGCCAATGAAGTGCCCATGCACCCCTGCCTAGCTTTTAATAGACCCTCAGGTAGAACTGTACCCCCTACATGAGATCCAGGCCTTGGTTTGGTAAGGAATGACTGACACATTAAAAGAGTTATACATTAAGACCAAGTGGGGTTTATGCCAGAAAATTCAAAGGTGGTTCAACACAATAAGATCAATCAACATAGTACAGCACTTTAACAGATCAAAAGGGAAAAATCACATGATCATATTGACCGATGCTGAAAAAGTATCCTACAAAATTCAGCATCTTTTCCAGATGAAAACACTTCAAAAGGGAAGACTCAAAGGAAACTTCCCTAATATCACAAAGTGCACTAAGAAAACAAAAAAACATAGCCAGCATCATAATTAATGGTGAGGGCCTGAAAGCATTCTCCCTAAGATCAGGAATGAGAAGAAGATCAAATGATGCCCGTTATCACAACTATTATTCAGTATTGTACTAGAAGTTCTAGCTCAATTGATTAGACAGGAGAAAGAAATAAAAGGCATTCAAAGAGGAAAGAAAGAAGTAAAACCTTAATTATTTGCAGATAACATGACCCTATACTTAGAAAACCCTGAGAAATCTACAAAAAGCTACTTGAGCTAATAAACAAATTCAACAAAGTGACAGGATACAAGATTGATGTACAAAAATTAGTAATATTTCTATGCATAAGCAATGACCTATCTGAGGAGACAATTAAAGAAAAAATCCATTTAAAACAGCAACCAAAAGAATCAGGTATCTAAGAATAAGCCTAACCAGTGATGTCAAGGACTTGTACACATAAAATATAAAACATTGCTAAAAGAAATAAAAAATGACCTAAATAGATGGAAAGACCTGCCTGGCTCATGGATAGGAAGGTTTAATGCCATTAAGTGTCAATTCTACCCAAACTGTCTACAGATTCAATGCAATATCAATCACAATACCAACAACCTACTCAAAGACTTGGAAAAGCTTGTAATCAAATTTATTTGGAAGGGAAAGAGACCCTGAATAGCTAAAGATATTAGTTATTCAACTCTTAATAGCTAAAAAAGAAGAGGAAAGTGGGAGCACCATCACTTCTTGATTTTAAAGCTTACCATGAAACCAGTAGTCAAAGCAGCGTGGTATTGGCACAAAGTATTGATCAGTGGAATTTAATCAAGAGTTCAGAGATAGATCGCCATATCTGTGGACAAGTGATCATCAATAAGTCCCCCAAATCCACTGAAATGGGACAGAATAGTCTTCAATGAATGGGCATGGGAGACTTGGATATCAATAGCCAAAAGAAAGAAAGAGAACCCCTACCTTACACCTTATACAAAAATTAATTCAAAATGGATTAAAGGCCTACGTATAAGAGCCAGTACCATAAAACTTCTAGAAAAAGAAATAGGGAAACAGCTTTAAGATCTAATAATAGGAGGTAGCTTCTTACACTTTGCACCCAAAGCACAAGCAGTGAAAGACAAAATAGAAAAACAGGAACTCCTTAAGCTCAAGAGCTTCTGTGCCTCAAAGGACTTTGTCAAAAAGGTGAAGAAGCAGCCAGCTCAATGGGAGAAAATATTTGGAAACCACATATCAGATAAAGGCTTGATATCTTGTGTACATAAAGAAATTATATAGCTCAACCACAAAAGAACAAACAAGCCAATTATAGAATGCAGAGAATATGAATAGATACTTTTCTGTAGCAAATTACAAATGGCCAAAAAAAGCACATGAAGATATGTTCATTTTCATTAGTTATAAGGGAAATGCAAACTAAGACAACGATGAGATACCATCTCACACCTATAAGAACGGCTGCTATTAAACAAACAGAAAACTACAAATATTGGAGAGGATGTGGAGAAATTGAAACACTTATTCCCTGTTGGTGGGAATGTATAATGGTATAGCCATTGTGGAAAACAGTTTGACTATTCCTCAGAAAACTAAATACTGAGTTGCCCTATGACCCGGCAATACCAGTATTTCAGTATATACCCAGAAGAGCTAAAAGCAGTGACTCAAACAGACATTTGCACCCCAGTGTTCATAGCAGCACCATTCACAATTCCCAAAAGATGGAAACAGTCTAAGTGTCCATCCACAGATGAGTGGATAAACAAAATGTGGTAGGTACATATGATGGAATATTATGCAGCTGCAAGACAAAATGAGGTCCTGAAGCATATGACAATGTGGACGAACTTTTAGGACATAAGGCTGAGAGAAATAAGTCAGACACAAAAAGACAGATACTGCATGATTTTGCTGTTATGACTCTGGTAAAGGTAATCTCAGAGGTTACACTGTAGAGTATAGTAAACCTAGAGGAACACAAAAGCTAAAGACGGAAGAAAGGCTACCCAATGAGGTTGAACCTAAATACAAGGGAATGGATAGACATGATTGGTAACTAATTAGCAGGGTTATAAGTAACATTACCATACTGAAGGTGAATATGATTGAAAGAGATATATAGTGTCATGTATGACACTGAAGATTATAATTGAATCTACAATTATAAATAAGTTTTCACATGAACGACTTCAAAGGTTTGATAGTGGACAAAGAGGTAGAGGAGTATAGGGGAAAAACCAAAAATGCATTTTATGGCCACCAATCGTTAACAGGAAGACATCACCATACCACAGCATGACCAGGGGCAACTAATTGGGAGGGAGGGAGGGACAAGTGATAAGGAGTAGTTTTGATTTGATAGTGGGTAACTCTGGTTTGTCGGTTCTCTGTCACTATGGATCAATGAAAATTTTCTAAAATTAAGAATGCTGCTGATTGTGCAACCAAGTGAGGATACTGTAAGATGTGGTTTGTTTATTTTGAACATTATCCATGATGCCCAATAGATGGAGGGAGCCATAGAGTGCGGTGACTGAGAAGCAGAATGGCGGACTATGATACATCTATATGATGGAATTTGGTGCAGTTATAAAAAGGAAGGACATTGAAAGGCATGCAACAAAATGCGTAAATCTTGGGGACAACGTATTGTGCAAAATAAGCCAGAAACAAAACAGCAAATATGCTAATTTCTTTTTTAGAAAGTACTTAGAAGAAAATTGGACCCTGGATTATAAACCCTTATAGTCTGAAGTTGTAAATGTATTTCTAGGTTCTAGATACTGAGCTATTTGTGTATCAGCTGGTATTTCCCTGGAACTTTAAGTAACTCTGTGACACCTAAGACCCAGAAATGGAGTGCTGCAGCCCCCCAAATTAGCATAGCTGTATACCATAACAGCTGAAATAACCAAAAAAGAGATCAGGCCTGAATTTGAGTTAACAACGAAGCCAATCTGGCTGGGTCTAAGGTCAATCAGAATACAGGGTGAAAGATGATAGTGTATGTACTCTAGACTTTCACCTACTATATAAGATCAAAGACAGAGAGGTTTTTTTTATGTCTAGAACCTAAACTTTCTGTAACACATAATCTAAATCAGCCTGTCTGGATCAACCTCATTTAAACAACCAAAACTCCTGGAGTCCAGAACAAGGCCTTGTAATTCTGTAGAGCTTAATGTAATGCTAGGATACATCTCAGACTATGGTGGACTGATAATTTAAAAGTATTGGTAGAATCCCTTGAGAGTCCAAAGGAAAAAAACATATATATAGAACTATTAAGCTTTCCCATCTGGGAAACCCCAGGTACCCTCTCGACCATTGTAAACTCCTAGGAAAACAGCCAAGCCTTGATTTTGAGCCTTGCCCTTGTGAAACTTATTTCTATAGGGAAGAAGCTAAAACTACCCATAACAAGGCCTAAGTGTTGTTTCCAGGAAACCTCTTTTGTTGGTCAGATGTGTTCTTTCTCTCTCTCCAAACCCAATTGCAAGGAAAGTCATTACCCTCCTCCACTACATGGGACATGACATTCAGAGGTAAAAATCTCCCTGACAATGGGAGGCATGACTCCCAGGGATGATTCTGGCCATGGCACCATGGGATTGACAATACCTTCTGGACCGAAAATAGGAAAAGAATGCAATGAAATAAGGCATCAGTGGCCAAGAGAGAGCAAATGGAGTCAAAAGGCTATTGTGGAGGCTACTTTTCTGCAAGCTTCAGTTAGATAATGCTAATTGCCATGATTTACTAAACCCCATTCTGTTGAGTCTTTAGAGCACCTAGGGCTCAAACTGAGACTCTATGAAGATTTCGAGCACTAAGTTTGCTTTCCTGGAACCTGTAATTCCCAGAGGGTTCCTAGGTCAGATAAATCCTGAAACCCAAGGGGACCAGCCTCTTCAAGATTATCAGTTAATTACATCCCCCTGTCCTTTAGTGTGGACACCCCCTTCTCATCACGAAAAAGTCAGAACAGGCATTGCCTAAAAGTCCCTGTATTTTAGGAGAAGGATCAAAGGAGAGGAGGATGTATATCAGAGAAACCAAAATTTAACAAAAGAGCATGGCTGCTAAATCACTATATTAATGTTCCTTCTAGTCTCCAGTGTTTTGGAACAGCTAGAAGGAAAAATCTGAGATGGTAGAATGCTAGCTTATGACAAACTCTGGAATCTATTCTGTAACTACTTATTGAAGTGTGCTTTGAAAATTTTGCTTTTTCTTACTTTGCTTTGTATATATGTTATAGTTTACAATAAAAAAGTTTAAAAAGTGAGGGAGAGTTTAAGCAGATAAACAGAAAACTGTTTAATAAGAGACTGGCCCTACAAGAGCTACAAAAAGGAGTTCTTCTGCTGAAAAGAAAAGACAGGAGAGAGAGGCCTCGGGAGGGTACAGAATTGAACAGTATTTATAAGGGTAACTAAAAGGATAAAAAGAAGGAAAAAATAGACCTGGCAAAAGAAAGCCAAAGGACAAAATGCTTGAAGGAAGTATTGCCTTTACAGTAACAATATTGAATGTTCTTCAAAATTGAATAAACTCTCCAATCAAAAGACACAGATTGTCAGAATGGATTAAAAAAAGATAATCCAAATTTATATATGTTGTTTACAAGAGACTCATTTTAGACACACAGATATAAATAAATTGAAAGTGAAAGGATGGAAAAAGATATTCTCTGCAAGCAATAGGGTTAGCTATACTAAAATCAGACAATATAAACTTTAAATGCAAAACTGTTATGAGAGATAAAGAAGGGCACTATATATTAATAAAAGGGGCAATTCACCAAGAAGAAATAACAATCATACATATTTATGCACCTAAATAAGTTGCTCCAACGTTCCTGAGGCAAACACTGGTGAAACTAAAGGGAATAATAGACGTCCTGCAATAATAGTGGGAGACTTCAACACAACACTGTCTCAAGAGATAGAACATCTAAACAGAGGATCAATAAGGAAACAAAAAAGCCCTACATAGTACGATAAATGGACTAAACCTAACAGACATGTATAGCTTTGCACCCCAAAACACGCAGGCTATACATTCTTTTCAAGTACTCATGGAACATTCTCCAGAATATACAGTAGGCTAGGGCATAAAACAGGTCTTAATTAATTTAAAAAGATTGAGATTATACAAAGCACTTTCTTTGATCTTAATAGAATGAGGTTGGAAATCAATAACAACTGCAGAACTGGAAAATATATGGAGGTTAAACAAGAAGCTCTTAAACAATAAGAGGGCCGAAGAAGACATTACAAGGGAAATCAGTAAATAACTCAAGATGAATGAAAAAGAGAATACAGCCTATCAGAATTTATGGAATATAGCAAAGGCAGTGCTGAGAAAGAAATTTATAGCCCTAACTGCCTATATTAAAAAGGAAAAAAAGCTAAAACTAATGACCTAACTGAAGAGGAGAAATTAGAGAAAGAACAGCAAACTAATCCCAAAGCAAGCAGAAGGAAACAAGTGCAAAGATTAGAGTGGAATTAAATGAAGTGGAGAATGAAAAAAAAAATAAAGAATCAATAAAAACAAAAGTTTGTTCTTTGAGAATATCAATAAAATAGATAAGCCCTTATCCAGACTGACAAAGACAAAAGAAGATGCAGTAAATAAAGCCAGGAATGAGAGGGGCGTCATTACTGTGGACCCTGAAGAAATAAAGAAGATTATAAGAGGATACTATGAACAACTGTAAGCCAACAAAGTTGACAACTTAGATGAAATGTACAACTTCCTAGAAACACATGAACAATGTTCGCTGACTCAGGAAGAAATAGAAGACCTCCACAAACCTGTTTCAGTTTGCTAGAGTTGCCAGAATACCATATACCAGAAATGGATTGACTTTTACAAAGGAGATTCATTAGGTTAAAAATTTACAGTTCTAAGGCCATGGAAATTTCCAAATTTAGGCATCCAGAGAAAGATACCTTGATTCTAAAGAGAAACACATAGCGCTTGGAGTTCCTCTGTCACACAGAAAACACGTGGCAACGTCTGCTGGCCTTTCTCTCCTGGATTGGGTTGGTTTCAAAAATGGTTCTCTCAGCTCCTCTGGGTCCTTCTGGCTTCTTCTGGGGCATTTTCTTTCTCAACTTTCACTTTCTCTCTCTGTGAGCTCTCTTAAAGGACTCCAGTAAGCAGACCAAGACACACCTTGAATGGGCAGTTTCTCTATGGAAACAACCCAATCCAAAGGTCCCACCCAACAATAGATCAACCTCAGCAAGACTAGACTAAAAGAATATTGGCTTTTCTGGGGTAATAACAGATTAAAACCAGCATAAAACCAATCAAAATTAAGGAGATTGAATCAGTCATCAAAAACTTGTCAACAAAGAAAAGCCCAGGCTTACCAGGTAAATTTTACCAAGCACTCCCAAGAAGAATTAAATATCATTCCTGCTCAAACTCTTCCAAAAACTTGAAGAAGAAGGAACACTACCTAACTCATTCTATGAAGCCAACATCACCTAGTGTATTAGTTAGGGTTCTCTAGAGAAACGGAATCAACAGGGAACACTCGCAAATATAAAATTTATAAAAGTGTCTCACGTGACCATGGGAATGCAGAGTCCAAAATTCGCAGGGCAGGCTGCGAAGCTGATGATTCCGTTGGAGGGTCTGGATGAACTCCACAGGAGAGTCTTGCCAGCCGAAGCAGGAAGAGCCTGTCTCTTCTGAATCCTCCTTAAAAGGCTTCCAGTGATTAGATGAAGCATCACCCACTGCAGAACACACTCCCCCTTGGCTGATTACAAATGGAATCAGCTGTGGATGCAGCCGACATGATCATGATTTAATTCTATGAAATGTCCTCATCACAAAAGACAGGTCAGCACTTGCCGAACCAGACAAACAGGTACCACCACTTGGCCAAGTTGACACATGAGCCTGACCATGACACATAGTATCAAAGTCTAATTAAAAACACTACAAGGAAAGAAAGCTACAGACTATTATCTTAATGAATATAGATGCAAAAATCCTCAACAAAATACTTACAAATCAATTCCAACAGCACATTAAAACCACCATGATCAAATGAGTTTTACTCCAGGTATGCAAAGGTGATTCAACACAAGAAAATCAATTAATGTAATACACCACATTAGCAAATCAAAAGGGGAAACCCACTTAAACAACTTGATTGATTCAGAAAAGGCATTTGACAAAATTCAGCATCATTTCTTGAAAAAGCACTTTGAAAGGTAGGAATCAAAGGAAATTTCCTCAATTTGGTAAAGGACATATATGAAAAACCCACAGATAACATCATACTCAATCATGAGAGACTGAAAGCTTTCCCTCTGAGATTGGAAACAAGACAATGATCCCACTGTCACCACTTTTATTCAACATTGTGCTAGAAGTTCTAGCTAGAGTAATTAGGCAAGAACGAGAAATAAAATGCATACGAATTGGAAAGGAAGACGTAAAACGTTCAGTATTTGCAGACTACATACAGAAGACATATATATAGAAATGCTGAAAACACTATAACAAAGCTATTAGAGCTAATAAATGAGTTCAGTAAAGTGACGGGATACAAGATCATCATGCAATACTCAGTGGTGTTTCTATACACTAGTAATGAGCTATCCAAAGGTTTTTATCCATATCAAGAAAAAATTTTCATTTATAAAAGCAACTGGAAGAATCAAATATCTAGGAATAAATTTAACCAAAGGTGTAAAAGATTTGTGCTCAGAAAACTAGAAACATTGCTAAAAGAAATCAAAGAAGACCTAAATAAATGGAAAAACCGTTTGCATTCTTGGATTGGAAAGCTAAATGTTGTTAAGATGTCACTTCTACCCCAGTTTATCTACAGATTAGTGCAAGACCAATCAAAATTCCAACAGCCTACTTTGCAAAATAGAAAAGCTAATTAACACATTTATTTGGAAGGGTAAAGGGCCTTGAATAGCTATAAATATCTTGAAAAAGAAGACTAAAGTGGGAAGACTCACACTTCCTGTTTTTGAAGCATATTATAAAGCCACAGTGGTCCAAACAGCATGGTACTGGCATAAGATAAACTGTCAATCAATGGAACTGAATTGAGAGTTCAGAAATAGATCCTCAGATCTATAATCAATTGAATTTTGACAAGGCCCCCACATACACTCAACTGGGACAGAACAGTTTCTGCAATAAATGATGTTGGGAGATCTGGATAGCCATATCCAAAAGAATGAAAGAGGGCACCCATCTCATACCTTATACAAAAATTAAGTAAAAATGGTTCCAAGACCTAAATATAAGAATCAGTATCATAAAACTCCTAGAAGAATATGTACGGAGACATCTTCAAGATCTAATAATAGACAAAATAAGCACAAAGAAGCAACAAAAGAAAAAATAAAAACATGGGACCTCCTCAAAATTGAATACTTCTATGCTTCAAATGGCTTTGTCAAAAGGATGAAAAGGTAGTAGACTAAATGAGAGAAAATATTTGGAAACAACAAATCTGATAAGAATTTGATATCCGGAATATATAAAGAATTCCTACAATTCAATAATAAAAAGACAACCCAATTTAAAAATGGGCAAAAGACATACATAGACATTTTTCCAAAGAGGAAATACAAATGGCTAAAAGCATAGAAAGATGCTCAGCATCACTAGCTGCTAGGGAAATGCAAATCAAAACAACAATGAGATACAATTTCACACCTATTAGGATGGCTGCTATTAAACAAACAGGGAAGTGTAGAGAAATAGGAGCACTTATTCACTGCTGTTGGGAATGTAAAATGGTACAGCCACTGTGAAGATGGTTTGTCAGTTTTTCAGGAAGCTTAGTATAGAGTTGCCTTACAACCTGGCAATCTGCTATGCAATATATACCCAGAAGATCTGAAAGCAGAAGTGGGAACAGACATTTGCACATTGTTGTTCATAGGGCATTGTTCACAATTGTCAAAAGAAGGAAATGGCCCAAGTGTCCATCAACAGATGAATGAATAAACAAAAATATGATATATACATATGGTGGAATGTTATTCAGCAGTAAAAAAGAATAAAGTCCTGAAGCCTGGGACAAAATGGATGAACCTTGAGGCCATTATGCTAAGTGAAATAAGTCAGACACAAAAGAAAAAATACTATATGCTGTCACTAATATGAGCTAATTATAATATGTAAACTCTTAGGCATAAAATAAAGAATATAGGTTACCAGGATATAGAATGAGGCTCTAGGATGGGGAGCGATTGCTTAACATGCGCAGAATGTTTAACTAAGCTGAACTTAAACGTTTGGAAATGAATAGAAGTGAGTGAAGGTAGCGTGTTATTGTAAGAATAATTAATGATACTGAATTGTGGGTGAAAGTGGTGGAAAGTGGAAGTTAGAGTGATGTATGTCAACAGAAAGAAAGTTGGAGGTTAAAACATGGGAACGTATAACAGTGAATCTCATAGTGGACAATGACTGTGATTAACTGCACAAATAAAAAAAAGTTCTTTCATGAACTGGAACAAATGTATGACACCATTACAAGGAGTTAATAGTTGAGGGGTATATGAGGAAAATGTACCTACTGGTGAACTATGGACTATAGTTAACAGTGCTATCTTAATATTTTTCATTAACAGTAACGAATGTACCACACCAATATGATGGGTCAGTAATGGATGGGGATAAGGAGTATGGAATGTTTTGGGTTTTCTTTTTTCTTTTTATTTCCTTTCTGGAGTAATGAATAAGTTCCAAAGTTGAGCATGGTGCTACGTGCACAACTATGTGATGATACTGTGAGCCACTGATTATATACTTTGGGTGGTTTGTATGGTGTGTGAATATATCTCAATAAAATAGCGTTTAAAAAGGCAGCCAGAAGTTTTCTAGGAGTACACCAGTGTGGGCTGCAGAATTTCACACATATTTCCTCAAAGAGAAGAGTGCCAGTAGTATTAGTTAATTAGAATTTCTGCAAAGGTGACAACTTTGATCTTCTTAAAAGTGTGCAAAGTATGTCCCGAACAACTACTCCAGTTCAGGTCAAACTGGAATGGAAGAAATTCTGTATCCCTGACAGGTGCGTGAGGTTAGTGAGATGAAGTCCCAGAGTTGGGATGCTCTGATTCAGGCAGCCAGGAATCAACGTGGTCATTCTGAGGGAACTTTATCTCTTTCTGAGGTATTAGTAGCCATTGCTGATCATTGCCTAAATCTATTAATTTATTACCGAGTTGATGCTAATGCACAGCCAGAATTGAGGATGCTAGGCTCTGGTTGGGTAGCAGACATAGACAGGCTCACATCGTAGAGAGCTTTGGGTGTGCTAGGTCAGTACCCCATTGGGAGCCAGGCCCTGGGCTACAAGATGGGCACTGTGGCTTGAGAACCAGAAGTAAGGCCAGTTGTCAGCTCTAAGGCCCACTTTGAAGCTGAGATCAGCAGCAATGATCTGGTGCTGAGTCTTGATGAAAGTTAGCTTCCTCTGTGCTCACACCTGTGCCTTCTCTTTGTGCGATAGACTAGCAGAGAAAGAATGTCAGACCAGGGAGGGCTGGTGCCAGGATATAACTCAGCCAAAGGCTCAGCTGTATTAACATTCCTCCAAGTCCAAAATGCAGTGTCCAAGGAAGTGTCCTCAATGCAGGCTCTAGCTGGATTGGGTCAATGTCCAAGAGTTGTTTATGGCCTCTGGCTGTTGACAGGTTCTAGACTCTCAGGGAGTGGAACTTCCAGGACTAGATGTTTATCAAGACCAGTCAAGTGGACTTGGACTCAAAATGAGGCTCCAGGACCAGGGTGTTAAATGGGGTTAGGGGGTGGGGTGGGGATAGACTACATACTAGGAACAGGGGCAAAACCTCAGTCATAGAGAAGGGCCCAGTTTGTGGGGAGATATTTAGGAGCACTGCAGCTCAATAGTGCCAGAGGGTCTAGGAGCTCACAGGTCAAAGAGACTTGGGAAGATGGCAGCAGGTTATTTCCTATAGTCAGGAGAGAGCTCCCATTGACCAGGCTTAATTCCCTGCTCTGGCACTGATGCAGAAAGGTGAGAGAGGGCGAGGAATCTGACAGGAAAAGCAGCTGAAAGGGTTGAGATCCCCTGTTTGATGTGTGTGTGTTTGCATGTTTCTGTCTGTGTGCAGCTCATCCCTCTGGCTGGGCCAACCAGTATTTATAGTATATGTGCCATTCATATGGCATGGTGCTGTAACTGCACAACCAGGAGCCCAAACCATTTCTGCCTTCAGTACCCTCAGCACACCTTCAGCAGGTCAGGATCTGTTTGGAGAGAAAAGATACACATAAACATTTTGATTGCAATACAAGGCAGGATAAGATAATATAGTTATGAATTTAGAGAAGGGAGGAGAGATGGCAAATCATGATGAGTTGGAGGCTTTAAGCAAGATTATTTTCCTAAAAATGTTTATGAAAAATTTTAAAAAGTACATAAAAAATGAGAGAATAGGGGTGCAAGGGTAATTCAGTGGTAGAATTTTCACCTGCCATGCAGGAGACCCAAATTGGATTCCCAGACCATGCACTTCCCAAAAACAAACAAAGAAGCAAACAAAAGAAGGAAAAAATATACAAAAATTTAACGAGTGGTGCTGCAATAATGGGATACTCACATGGAAAAAGAAAGAAATGTGAGCCCCGCCATACAGCATACCAAAAATCCCCCACAAAGGTACATTAAAAAATGAGAGAATAATATAATGACACCCACATAACCACCCACCCCTTAGATTTAATAGTTAATCTTTTGCCACATTTGCTTTATTTGTCAAATTTATTATGTTATGCATAATTTGTCCTTTTTTTCTCAATCATTTGAAGCTAAGTGAAATACCATGATACCTCACCCTCAATATTCCAGTATAATCTCCTAAAAGAAAATACAGTCTCGGTTATAACCCCCAAATCATTGTCAAACAAAATAATATTATCACCTATTCTCTAATATCATTTAATATCCAGGTGAGAATCTGATAATAGTAGCTAACATTTATTTAGCACTTACTATGTTCTAGGCATTGCGCTCGGTGCTTTATGGTCATCTTATTTAATTCCCCTAACAAACAGGTAGAAACTATTGTCATCCCAGTTCACAGGCAAGGGCAAAGAACTTGGTGAGGGGGGGCAGTTTAAGTAACTTGAGTGACATCGTATCACATAAATAAGTGGTGGAACTAGTCCATATCGACATCTTTTGACTGTAGAACTTTCCCTCTTAACCATTGCTCTATTAACTCTAAACTCTTCACCTGCACCTTCAAGATTTAGGTGGGGGTGGGATGGGTGAGGATTAGATAAAGAGGAGAAGGAGGAGGGAGGGTATTCCAGGGGAGTGGGATGAAATCCTGAGAACAAAATATGTGTGTTCAAGAGGTTTTGGGGGAGAACTTGGCTACAATTTGTAGATGATTTAATTCAGTTCATGTTCTTTCTCCATGCCTTTTGATCATGCATTGCTTAGTTTCTCTTCCATTAGAATTGAGTAGGGAAAGTAGAAATTGCCACAGCTTGTTAGCAACTTTGATTAAAAACTTGGCAGAAGAGAAGGAAAGCTGAAGGGCCAAAGCAAATTTAAAGATTACCTGCAGACTTTGGTTTTTCACATGACCCACTGCAGCATGATGGATGATAAGTAGCTATCTGGCTCCATGGAAGAATCTTGCCAAACTAAGGTGGACTGAGTTTGAATGCCAAAGAATTTTGCAAAAAGAGCTCCTTAACCTTTGCAAGGGCCATCCAAGAAATGCAACCATGGCCTATTGGTCTGTACATTAGCCTTAATATTTTCCTCTTCTCTCTGTCCTCCAGCTCGCAGACCTCTGAAGAGAGTGCCATTGAAACAGGTTCCAGCAGTTCTACCTTCATCAAGAGAGAGGATGAGACCATTGAGGACATTGACATGATGGACGACATTGGCATAGACTCCTCAGACCTGGTGGAGGACAGCTTCCTGTAACTGGTGGATTCAGGAGGTACCTTCCACTCCTGGTACTACCTTTGGACACCTTTAAGAAAACCACTTTATTGCAATGCAACGGTTGAGAGGAGGACTTGGATGATGTGTAAAGAGAAGTTACCAGCCAAGGGCTTTTGGGAGGCTTCTAAATATGAATGAATGGGATAAAGTGAAATGAACCTTTTCAGCATTGCCTCTTGCAATGCTTCAGTAGCATCTCAGCGGTGTGTGCAGTTTGGAGGTAGATGGACAAGGTAATGATAGGCCACGGAAGATGAACTTTGTGTTTCAAGGGCATTGGTGAGATTCTGACGTACACAAGTTTTACTGCGACAAAACTCCAGCATTGTAATTATGTAAAAAATTCTAATCCAGGATGTGTTTAGATTTGTATTAAATATCTTTTCTGGACTTTTGAAGAGACCACTCAATCCATTCATGTACTTCCCTCTTGAAACCTAGTGTCAGCTGCTGTTGAACTCTCTTATGAATGAAGTACATGCAAAACCACTTTGAACCTTAAAAGGTACTGGTACTATAGCATTTTACCTTTTTTTAGTGTTAAAGAGATAAAAGATAATAATTAACCAACCTTGTTTAATAGATTTGGGTTGTTTAGAAGCCCCAAACTCATTTGCATATTTTAATCTACGTTTATAATAACATGGCTGTTATCAGCAATGCTAAATGTGTATATGTAACAAGTTTTCCCTACAGAGAAAGCACGAGGTAAAAAAAACACCCTTACTAAGTAGGTGACAAGTTTGACCTTTTTTCACATTTATATTAAATAACATGTTTCTCTGTAAGATATGGTAATAGCTTTAGTGGATTAAATTTAGTTGAACATAGAAAACAAAGTAAAAGTAGTGTCTTCCAGGAAGTCAGAGTTTTTAATTGTGTACTGAATAGGTTTGCTAACCAATTGTACTAAAAACCATTAACTACCCTCTGAAGTAATGGGATTTAAAAAAAACCCCAAAGTATTTTCAATATAAAGGCATAAGCAAGACATCTCATTGCTGCCCAATGGAAAATATAATCATCAGCAAAAAGACTGGCTTTGCAGAGGTTTTTTCCCATGCCTAGTGATAACTCTGATGGATCCCAACCCAGATTTTTTTTTAATTCTCTGAATCCCCAGAATTCAGAAAGAGTCCCTGAACATCAGCCCCATTCCCTTATCTCTTGCTCCAAAAAGAAATAGATTGAAACTCTGTGATCGTAAAGGCAGTTTGGTGAAGGCTGTATGTGCATTAACCTGTATCTTTGGTTCCCAAATGAGGCTGGCAATCAGAATCATTAGATTCTGGATCCCCACCCCAGTGATTCTGATTTATTAAGCCTTTGGGGAGCAGGAACCTGTATTTTATAAACTCCCTGGCTGTTTTGATCAGCTTAGGTTATAGGAAGTTGTCCTGGGGGAAAAATAATTTGAAATTTGGAACCGTGCTAGAATTCAACCCTGCAGGAAGCCTACTGCTTAAATCCTTGACTTCAGGTCAGTCACATTTACGGTCTTGTATCTAGCAATTGCTACTCTTAATTATCTTAGCTGAGGCTAAGAAAGCTAAATCTTGGTTTGGCAGATCTTCCAAAAGTGAAGACACTGCTTCCCACTGCATGGGGGATCTATGCTTGTTTTTTTTGTTTTTCATTTCTGGAAGAGGCATGTACAAAAATGATGCAAGTCAGCATGCCAATATTTTGATGAACTCAATATTTGATGAAAAATTTTACTCATTTTTTGGAGTTAGACAGGAGAATGAATTGTCAAATCCATCCAAACTGTCAAACTGGTTGACATGGGTTCATTGACATTCTTTGCAAAACTGCTCAATTGCTGACACCATATGAATGAAACATGGGTTGTGATTACTGCAATCACTGTGTGTGCTGCTGACAGGTGATGCTTTGTAAACTGTAGAAGCAATAACAAGGTACTTGACTACCTACTGGTGTAATCTCAACGCAAGCCCCAACTTTCTAATCCACCCTTTTTATGGTAAATATGAAGACTGAGCCAGATTGGCCAATTAAAAAAGAAAACCTGATTAGATTCTTCAGAACCAATTAGACCTGAAATACATTTGTGTTTCTAGAATCATAGCTCAAGCATTCTGTTTATCGCTTACTCTCACTTATGTAGCCTTCTTTTGTTGGTGCTTTGCATTTTCATGTTACTTTGAATCTTGCTTGACATCATGAGGCTGGATAAAAATTCTCAGGCCAGCAGTTTGCAGTCCTAACAAATGCTCCCCCTGAGTCTTTGTGACTGCTTTTTTTTTTTTTTTTACAGTGTTTTCAATATATCACAGATTTATTTCTCTTTGGCCTCCTGAAAAGTCCCCAGAAGAAAATTTACCAGTCCTCCCTGCTTTCTATTTTTATTATGACAATCAAAGCTGGCCTAAGAAGCACAATTTGTGAATTTTTAAGTGATCAAGGATGTCCTTAAAATGTGGTCTGCCAATCTGTACAAAATGGTCCTATTTTTGTGAAGAGGGACGTAAGATAAAATGATGTTATACATCAATATGTATATATGTATTTCTATATAGACTTGGAGAATACTGCCAAATCATTTATGACAAGCTGTATCACTGCCTTTGTTTATATTTTTTTAACTGTGATATTTCCCACAGGCACATTAACTGTTGCACTTTTGAATGTCCAAAAATTATATTTTGGAAATAATAAATAGGAAAAATACTTAAGTGTTCCCCAAACAACGGTGTGGTGAATGTGTGAGAAGAATTAACTTGATTGGGAGGGTCCACCAGTACAAAATACATTACAAATGCCCCTGCTCATGTTTTCATTTTAAAATGTGTAAATGAAGATCTTTATATTTCAATAAATGATATATATATATAATTTAAAGTTATGCTAAGGTTCTTATATTTTTGTTTTCCGTTTAATCATATAAATTAAAGTAAATCTATTTAACTTGCTTTCTTAAGGACATTTCAAAAGGATCCTACTTTATGGTTTGATGACACCAATAGGAAATTCAAGATTTGAGACATTTGAGCTAGTC
Source organism: Tamandua tetradactyla (assembly GCF_023851605.1). NCBI lineage: Eukaryota > Metazoa > Chordata > Mammalia > Pilosa > Myrmecophagidae > Tamandua > Tamandua tetradactyla. Next base: position 54,531,759 of record NC_135345.1, read on the forward strand.
AGTTCTCAGACCCAGAATTTGACTTAAAGGTGACTGGGTTGACTTATCTTTGATCCTATCTCTGTTTGTTTGTCTTTATTGCATGGTGTTTTTCTCCCCTACTTAAGGAATATGTGATTATTTTTACTTAGTACAACATTCAAACAGTATAGAAATATATAAAATAAAATGTTACTGTCTGTTTTCACCATGTTTTCTTCCCTATCCTGTCCCTGACCCATTTCTCAGAGGCAGAGTGTATCATTTGGAGTGCATTCTTTCATTCTTAAAAAAATATATACAAGCCATCTCATTTTGAGCTTATGGATAATGGAGATTGATTGATGTTGCTAATAATCAGAATACAGCACCTTATTATAATATAACTCTTTATTACACAAATTTAAATGTCCTACAACTCAAAGCATTCCCTCTTAGAGTTAAAACCAGAAAGAGGTCAGCTGCAAGGTCAGGTATTAGCTTTGCCTTCTGTTTCAGCCCTAGGAAAGAGATGGATTATCAGAACAATAATCCTTCTGACTAAACAATAGCTGTTTATTGTAGCATCAATACTCTAAGCTTGCCTGGAGAGATCTTTTTGTTCTTCTTTTTAAACGTTTAATTCTACCTCTTCATACAATGTTGGCAATTCTGCCTATTTTCCTTTCTTCTCATGATAATAAAAATGACTTTTTATTTCAAGGGTTTTAGATACGTGCTTTTTCAAAGACATTTTTCACATTTACTCTTCGATTTTTACAATAAGCGCTTTGCAGCAGGGAAGACATTTTATAGATGAGGAAACCAAGGCATCAAAAGATTCAAGTGACTTTTCAAGATCACACAACTGGGTCAAGATAGCACTGGAATTAGAAATTCCAAATATACCAATTTTAGTACTGTTTACACTACAATAAACCATGGGAAAAGCAAAGGATACTGGAAAATATCAGTGTTCAAAAGGTTCTCAAGTTTGCTTTGCTTCTTGAGATATTTCAAAAGGTGAGTGATGGACTAGTTGGCTTGTAGAACTATTTCACACATTTGTAATCAGAAAAATTTCTTTTCAAGGTATAATACAATACTTCCAGTAATGGGTATTATGATTTTAATATCTATGTGCTTCATAAAATATAGCCCAAGAAAATGACTTAGAACATCTGAATCCATTATAAATTATGCAATTTTCCCTGGAATAACAGGGTGATGGAAAAGCTTCATTATCTCTAACTCCAAATATATAGAAGAATTAAATGCAACCACACTGTTACAGCAAAATTAATATACTATGTTTATAACAGACACAATTTTTTTCACTCCACAATTAGAATATAAATGAAAACACATATGTGGCCTTAATTAGAAGACATCTGGTCTACCCGGTTACATAAAATTGTACCGGTTTCTTAAAGAATAATAAATGCATTTTCCAAAATATATTCATACATGGATAATGTTTCCATCACCCAGATTATAGTTTACATATAATGCGATGGAGACATCAGGGATTCATGGTCACACATGGCAGGGCAAGCATATTTGTTCCCTGTTTTTAGTTTATAGGCTAATTGGAATTCTAAAATGATGTGCTACATTATTCTGGCAGATGGTATTTTGCTTTATCATTATTCATGGGTATTAATGACTTCCCTCTGGATCATGTGTATCCTGTCTATTTTGAATTTCATTATATTTCATGCTGATTGCTCGAAACAGAGTCAGTTCCAGTATTCTACATGGTGCTTGAGGTCAGCTGTTTGGTCAAAGTTTTAGACTTGATTAGGATTTAAGTAATTGTTTGAAATGAAGAAAACTTTTTTCTTCTCTGACCTATTATATTGCATTTCTTACTTCATTCTGGTTTATATATCCTGAGTATATAAAGACACTTCTAGAATGGATACTCCTTTCACTAGCCTGAGATTCTTAGATGTCCTTTCTCTCTCCCTAGAAAGGCTTGGAGAAAATGCATGAGAACATGATGCAAGGATCCAACCATGGAAAATCATTTTTTTTAAGAAAATCATTTTTAATTAATTCCTTCTACAACTATTTATTAAAGAACAGCCTCCTTTTTGTTCACTTGATCTCCAAGATGCTTAAGCCTAAAGCAGGCAGCTGACAGAGTTAATTCCAGCCAGCTAGCTAATTACCAGAGGCAAACATTACATCACAGAGCAGAGCAGTGCAGAGAAGAAAATAGTGGTAGGTGAAGGCTGCAATCCTTCTTTGGGGGTAATAAAAAGCCAAAGGGTGTGATATAGAGCTTTTCTGCAACCAGAGGACAAGGGGCTATTGGAGAATAGGGAGATAGGGCTGGATTAGCCAGATTTGGTGGCCTTGCTTCCTCCAGTCCCAGTCCTTGTTTTGATTCCAGACACTTCTTTGGCTGCCTTCACATCCATCCAGTCAAACTTTGATATCTCTTTCCATTAATGTGATTGAGCGAGGCCTGGGATTCAGCAATTAATACAACAGACAATATTCTTACATTCATGGAAGATAGAGATAGAGTCTCCCTCCAGAGAAGAGGGCAATATAATAAAAATAATATCTCCTTCTGGGACAAAGGTTGGCCAGGTTTGTTTGCAGCCCATCATAAACGTTTGGGGTTTTCTAAGTTTGGAATTCTTCAGCTGTGATACAAACCCACCGTGTGCGTAGTGTCCACCCATGCCATTTCACATTACCCCATGAGACTTGAGGGACAAGGGAACTGAAACAAATATAAAGCTCATGCTGTTTGCTGTGCTGTGAGTTGTTCTAAAGTCCTTTGTTTCTGATCCAGGAATCTCTTGTCTTCTGCCAGCATCCAGGAACTGTAACAGACTACTTATTTGTTTAGTAGTTTAAAATCTCAGATTCTTCACAGTTCTCAATACTAGCTTATTAGTCAAGTTAGATTGTATTAGTTAAGTTAGATTATACTCGTACTAGTCAAGTTAGATTTCTCTCGTCTCCTTACTTCTTCCCCAGTGATACCCTTCCTTCCCACCCCCCTTAACTCTGAAGGGGGCAGAGGCAACAAAGTTAGCATGTAAGGAATAAAGAAGCTCTATTTTTGGGAAAGCGGAAAAAATTGACCATTTTCAATTCTTTACCATTGCAAACTCTTCTTCCTCAGCAGATCCAAGCTGGGAGGTAGAAATTAAAACTTTACATAAAGTTAGTTTATGGTTACCAGACTGAAAGAAATAGAAAACATTTTATTATCTAAACATGACAAGAAATGTCATTGTGTTGATCCTAAATTTCACCCAGGGGATACAGGAGAATTAGTCCTACAGTACATGTATGTAGGGTCAGTTATGGGACAGTAATTAAGTAATGCAATTTTCTGTTGTTATGCATGTTCAACCCAACCATTTAACCTCAACTTCTCAGAAAAACAAAAGAAAAAAATGGTAATTTCCCATTCCTAACAAAAATGATGCAAATGTTTTGGTATTGCCATTCATCTCTTACCATGTGCCATAACTACGTTTGCTTCCTGAGTGAGACAGTTATGAACGAAGACTTTCAGGGATGTGGATGGTGAAATATCATCACCATGGGTAAGGTTGTGACAGTTATGATTTTGGAAAAAAGATCTTTCTAAACTGAGACATAAAGTGATATCTTGGCATACTTTTCCATAAAGACATTTATTTATTCATCATTTATCAACTACTTTGCAACATTATATTAAGCCCTAGGGATGCTACCATCACTAATGTTCACTGAACATAGTGGTGAATTGAATTACTGTTCCCCTTCCTTCCATGGGATGAATATATATCCTCATGTCAATGAAGTTAGACGTGACTACTTGACTTTTTTTTGCTAATGGGAAATAGGATGTTAATAGACATGATAGAGTAGATATTTCAATGCTTCTGACAAAGAACTGATACTCTTGACATCTTAACAATATTGACTCTTTCAATCCATGAACATTGTGTATCTCTCCATTTATCTGGTCTTCTTTATTTTTATCTCAGTAATGCTTTGTAGTTTTCAGTGTACATGCCTTGGATATATTTTGTTAAATTTATTTCTAAATATTTAATCTGTTTTGCTATTTTAAATTTTTCAATAGTTGCTAGTAATAGAAGTGCTGTTGACCTTATAGTCAGTGACCTTGCAAAACGTTTAGAATGTTTTTACACAGATGATGATGCTATCTGCAACTAAAAACTACTTTACCTCTTCTTGCCAATCTGAATGTCTTTTATTTCTTTCACTTACTATCTTAGCCAGTATAGAATCAAAAGGAAGTGATGAGAGTGGGCATCATTGCTCTATTCCTCATCTGAAGGGGAAAATATTCAGTCTTTCACCATTAAGTATAATTTTAGCTTCAGGTTTTTCACACAAACTCTTTATGGGTCAAGGACATTTCCTTCTATTCCCATTTGCTGAATTTTTATCTAGAACGGATATTTGATTTTGTGAAAACTTTTTTCTGCATCTATTAAAATTGATGTATAATTTTCCCTTTTTAATCTGTTAATAAAGTGAATTGCATTGACTGCTTTTCAAATATTAAACCAATCTTGCATTCCTGGGATAAAATTCACTTGATTACAATTTATTATCAAATATATGAAATAAATAAATAATCGGATTAAATTTGCTAATATTTTGTTTTGTTAAAGATTTATGAATCTATATTCGTGAAGGATTTTGGTCTGAAATACTCTCTTCTTATCAAGCCTTTTCCTTGGTTTGGTATCAGGAGAATGCTGGCCTCATAGAGTAAGTTAGGAGGGTTTCTTCTCTTCTATTTTCTGGAAAAGTTTGTTTAGAATTGGTATTATTTCTTCCTTAAATGTCTGATATATTTCAGCAATGAAATATTTTTACTTAAGAAATTCTTGAATATGTATCAGAATAAAGGCAAAATGAGGTTCAAATGGGAGCAATAGGACAGGGTCTGATTACAACTCTGAGATATGGGTTCAAACTACTCTAGATAAATTCATTTGTCAGCCTTACACTTACCTCTATAGTCACAACATCCTTACCTTTGCACACTTTCTTACCCTGCACCAGATACTATAGATTGGCTTCCTCAACATCTTTTCTAAATATCCCTTTTATTGCCTTTTTCTAATAAAATGTTGGAGAGTAAAATACTGAGATGCCCAGCCTCCCTTGCAACTAGAATTTGTCCATGTGACATGATTCTGGCAAGTAAGATGTAGGTGCAATTCCTGGGGAAGATTTCCCTTATTGCAGTAAAAAGGCAAAGCCTTGAGAAGAAGATTTTGCCTTTCTCATGTTCACCTTCTCATTTCTTCCTGCCTGAACTTAGAGACACTGATTGGAGATACAACAGCTATCTTTTGACCATGAAGTTAAAGTACACATGTAAAAATGGCAATCCAGATCAGTTCAAAGGCTACAATGTGAATCTTTTGATGATATTTTTGCACAGGTGGAGCATTCTTGATCTACCTCCAGATTCTTCTTTTTTTCCCATGAGAAAATTATATATTTAAATTACTATTTGTCATGCTTTCTGGAATTTTCAATCAAATGCATTCCTTAGCAATATATCCTTTTTGCAACAAACTAGAAAGTTGTATGGGGATTTCTGTTATTCCAATCTTTAATATACTTTCTTCATTGAGCTTCCAGGACCTCAAACTCTCTTGTTTTTCCTCCTGCATCACTGGTTTCCTTGCTAATTCTTTTCTTCTCTTGGCCTCTATTTACGTTGGAGTGTCCCAGGACTCACTTTGAACCTCTTTTTTTTTTCCATCTCATCTAACCTCACGGCTTCAAATACCATCGATATCTTGGTGTCAGTTCCTAAATGTACATTTCCATCTGAGACCTCTCACCTATACTTCCAATTCATGCATCCACCTCCCTACTCAACATCCCCATTTGGATGTCTATTAATTGACCTTAATTCCAAAACTTAACTCTTGCTCCTTCCCTCAAATTTGATCCACTCTCAGTTTCCCTGATTTCAGTTAATGAAGACTCTAAACTTCCAGTTGTTCATACCCTAAATCTTGGAGTCATCGTTGACTCCTCTTTCTCATATCCTGCCAAGATTTTAGTTCTACCTTAAAAGCACATCCAAAATATATTTAGAATTAAAAATTTCTTACCACTTCCATTGCTATCACCCTGGTCCAAGGCATCATCACCTTCCAGCTGGATTGCTGTGGGCCTCCTGAAAAGCCCACCTGCTCTGCTTTTGCCCCTCCCCACAACAGCCGTCAATTCAGTAGCCACAGAAATCCTTTAAAAATGCAGTCAGATCATGTCACTTCTCTGGTCAAAAACTTGGACTGCTCCCCATTTTTCTCAGATTGGAAATTAAAGTCTTTAAAATAGGTTTTCCAAGATCTGACTTGTCACCTCTCTGACTTCGGTCAACTTCCCTCCAACCTCACTGGCCTCATTTCTGTTTCTTGAGCACACCAAGGTCACACCAACATTATGGCCTTTGAACTGGCTATGTCCTTCGCCCCAAATGCTCCTCCCCTAGATATGTTTGGATAATTCTCTCCCTTCTTTATGTGTCTGCTCAATTTTACCTTTTCCATGAGGCACACTCAGACCATCCTACTTAATCTCATGAGCACCATCTCACCACCCACCTGCTCTGCTCCTTGTCCCCACTAACCTGCTCTACATACTATCCCACTTACCCTGCTCTACTTTTTCTCTTTTTTTTCCATAGCAAGTATGACCTTCAAACTTACTGTATAGTTAACCTATAAATTCACTGTTATTTTTTGCTCCTCTGCTAGAATGTAAGTTCTCTGATGACAGGATTCATATCTCTTTTGTTCACTGGTATATTTACAATTCCTCGAACTGTGGCTGGTCCAGAGTAAGTGCTCAGTAAATATTTATTTCAAGATTGAATGAATCACCTGCCCACAGAGGAAAGGATTGTAGGGGGACCCTGAGGGCCACAGACTAATTGAGAAAACAATGCTCAAGCCTCTGGTAATTCCCAAAGGCAAACTCAGTATTGGCCCAAATTCCCCAGCCTATGAACATCGATCCAAAATGCCTACTACAGCTGTGCTCTTCTCTAGTGAGAAAAGGACAAAAATCATGCTTGTGAAGGTAAGGGGAATTTTAAGCAGGGACATATCTGAAAAGGTCTCCTCACATTTAAATAAAGCTCCTTTTGAATCCAGAAAAATAAAAAATATAAAAACTCTACGGAATGTACTTGTTTGCCATTGCAACATCCTTTTCAGACTTATGGGAAGAATTACAACTTTTATTTTAAATGAAAAACAGAGGTTTTCTGGCAACCTTTTCAAGCCTGGAATGAGGCAAAAAGAAGAAGAGTTAGAAGCTGGGGAACTTCTAATCCTGAGCACTGTTGCAAGTAAGTACATGGGTGGTCTTGGGTGTTGGCTATTTTCTTAAGATATAAATACATGGATTTGTAGAACTTGGTGTGACTTTTATGGAAACACTGACTTTTACCCCACAAAAAAAGAGAATTTGTTCCCCTTCTGGCTTGAATAAGCAAACCTTCTTTAGTTTCAGTTCCTCTCCAAATTCAGGTCTCTGGTTAGTTCTTGATGGGGGCTATTTGGCAAAGGACCCAGGCTATCCACAGAAGCATGCTTCAGTGTGGAGGATGTGCACAATAGTCTGCATTTAGATTATGCTGAAGCTGAGGGCTAGCCACTTGATAAAGCTCCTCGATGTTAATGACTTTAGCATGGAAATTCTTTATCCTGTAACTGTACAACAAGGCGGGGAATAGGGGGTTACAGAATCAAGAGTTCTGGGAGCCTTCTTAAATTTTGGACTCTACACGAATCAATTGCCTCACCTTCATTCTAGTTTTGCTGTAATCTGTCCTAATTCTGAACCAAGTGGGATTAGCACCAAATGCTCTAGAAAATCTGAAATTTCCTCCTGCTGGGGTACTTTAAACAGTCTCCATGAATATGAACTCATTGACTGTATCATAACCCAAACAAACTGATTTTTCTGGGGAAAGGCACTAGCAGATCAGGTTTTTGAGTGTTAATGATAATTATGAACGTGCTTAATATGTGCAAAGATGATTATCACATGTTGTAAATAAGCTGTATACAATCGTATGAAGTAGATATTATTATTATTATTCCTATATTTAGATGTGAGAAAGAAAGTTCAAAGAAGCTATTAACATGTCTAGAATTACCTAGACAGGGGCAGGAACCTGACACCCAGATGCAAATGATTTCCATGAAATCGCTTTTTTAAAACATGTTTTAATTGTGTAATATAATATATATACAAAGCAAAGAAAGAAAAAATCAATAATTTTCAAAGCACACTTCAACAAGTAGCTACAGAATGGATCCTAGAGTTTGTTGTGGGCTACCACTCCAACATCTCAGATTTTTCCTTCCAGCTAATCCAAAACTATGGAGGCTAGAAGGAATATTGATAAAGTGATTCAGCAGCCATACTCATTTGTTAAATCCTATTTTCTCCATTATACCTCCCCCTTAATCCTTCATTCGATCTGTAGGGATCTTTGGGCAATGCCCATTCTGACTTTATCATGTTGAGAAGGGGGTGTCACACTAAAGTGTAGGGCGATGCAATTAATTGATAATTTTGGAGAGGCTGATCCCTCTTGGTTTCAGGATTTATCTGACCTAGGAACCTTTTGGGAATTATATGTTCCAAGAAGGCAAACCTAGTGCATGAAACCTTTATGGCATCTCAGTTTGAGCGCTAGGTGTTCTTAGATGTCAAGAGGAGTAAGTTTAGCAAACCATGGCAATTAGCACTATCTAACTGAAGTTTGCATAAGAGGAGCCTCCAGAACAGCCTCTTGACTCCATTTGATTTCTCTTTCCCACTGATGTCTTATTTTACTATACTTCTTTCCCCTCTTTTCTTCAGGAAGACATTGTCAATCCCACGGTGTCAATCCCACATTGTCAATCCCATGGTTCTACTCTCATCCCTGGGAGTCATGCCCCACATTGTCAGGGAGATTTTCATCCCTGAATGACTTGTACCATGTAGGGGGGAAGGCAAAAATTTTTCCTTACAGAGTTGAACTGAGCGAGACAGAGGACATATTCGAGCAACAAAAAGGCTTCCTGGAAGCAACTCTTAGGCCTCGTTATGAGTAAGTAGTCTTGGCTTCTCTGCTACAGAAATGAGTTTCATGAGAGCAAGTCTCAGAATCCAGGACTTGGCCTATTTTCTGGGGAGTCCCTAACGATTGGGAGGGTACCGGGGTTTGCCAGATGGAAGAGTTTAATAGTTCTATATATATATATATATACATATATATATATATATGTTTTCCCCCCTGCCTTCAGATTCTCAAGGGACTCTATCAATACTTTTTAATTGTCAGCCCACCATAGTCTGAGATGCATCCTGGTACTATACCAAGCCATAGAGAATTACAAGGTCTCATTCCCATTCTGGACTCCAGGAATCTGGGCTAGTCTAAATGAGCTACCCAGAGAGGCTGATTCAGACTATGCATTACAGAAAATTTATGTTCTAGACATAATAAATCTCTCTGTCTTTGATCTCATACAGTAACTGGAGGGCTAGTATACGTACACTATCATCTTTTACCCTGCATTCTAATTTACCTTAGACCCAGCCAGATTGGCTTCATTTTAAACTTTAATTGAAGCCTAATCTCTTTCTTGGTTACTTCAACTGTTATTACATATAGCTGTGCTAACTTTCAGGTCTGCAGCTCTCCATTTCTGGAACCCAGATGTCATAGTGCTACTTGAAGTTCCAGGGAATGACCAGCTGATAGACAAATAGCTCAGTGTCTCAGAATCCAGAAATACGTCCACAACTTCAGACCAAATGTGGCTGCTATGAGGGCCCACAATCCAGGCTCTCATTTTTTTTAATCAGTATTTTCTGAAAGAGACTTTAGTATATTTGTTCTTTTGTTTCTGGCCCATTCTGCATAACTCATTATCCCAAGGTTTATTTAGTTCGTTGTGTGCCCCTTGATGTCCCTCCTTTTTGTAGGTGGCACCAAATTCCATCATATAAATATATCTCCATTTGCCACTGAACTCAGACATTACACCCTTCGGCTCTCTCCATCTACTGGGCATCATGGATAATGTCCAGAATAAACAAACCGTATCTTACTGTATCTTTGTTTGGTTGTTTGATGATTCCTCAGAAAACTAAATATTGAGTTGCCCTATGACCCCGCAATGTCAATATTCAGTATATACCCAGAAGAGTTGAAAACTCTTGACATGAACAGACATCTGCACACTAATGCTCACACCTGCACTATTCACAATTTCCAAGAGGTGGAAACAATCAAGTGCCCATCAATGGACAAATGGATAAACAAAATGTAGTATATAAACACAATGGAATATTATGCAACAATCAGGTGGAATGATGTCCCGAAACATATGACAATGTGGATGAACCTTGAGGACATAATACTGAGTGAAATAAGTCAGACACAAAAGGAAGATACTGTATGATTTTGCTATTATGACTCTGGTAAAGGTACTCTCAGAGGTTACACTGTAGAATATAACAGACCTAGAGGTTCACAAAACCTTGAGAGGGAGGAAAGGCTACCAAAGAGGTTGAATATAAATGCAAGGGAACGGATAGAAGTGGTAACTAATTAGTGGGTTTATAAGTAACATTGCCATATTGAAACTGAATATGATTGAAAGGGGTTGTATAGTGCCATGTGCTCCAATGATTACATTTACAATTATAAATCAGTTCTCACATGAACTATTTCAATGGTTCAATAGTGTGCAAAGAGTCAACAGTAGAGAGGTAGGGGAAAACTAAAAATGCATGCTATGATCAATAGATAATAGGAAGATATCAACAGTACCACAGCATCACCAGGGGCAAAAAAACTGGTGGTGGCGGTGAGGGGGAGGACAAGTGGTAAGGGACAGTTTTGATTTGATAGTTGGTGACACTATGTTTGCTGGTTCTTTGTCATTATGGACCAATGAAATCATTTTTAACCCTTCATCAGATTCACCCTCTTCCCATCTCCCATCCTCTACCTACCCTACTCCAAACCTAAATTTGCAATATTAGTTAATAATACTACCAGCCACTCGGCTGTCTTAGTTAGAACTCTAACAAGTTTTTCAAGTCCTTCCATTCTACTCCCAAGCAATCCTCTTCTTCCTCTTTTTAAAATTCTTGTTACCTTTATCTTGAGTCAGGTTTGTTTGACTTCTGTCTCCTAATCAACCACTCCCCCATACCTAACCCAGACTCACTCTGTTTCCATAATGATATATTGTAAATGAATATTTGATTACATCATTCCCTTGTTTAAATCTTACATGACTCCCTATTTCCTTCAAATTTCTCAGCCAAACATAATAGGTCCTTCATGATCTGTCTCTTGCCTACTTCTTAGTTGTCTCTCCTATAAAACTGTGATATCGTGTCCATCACTCTAGCCTGAGCCACAATCACAGGGCTGGTACATAGTAGGATAAAGTAAATGCCTGGAGAATGAAAGAGAGAGAAAGAGGGAGGGAGGGAGGTATGGAGGGTGGAAGAGAGGGGTGGAGGAGCTTAATCTGATTGGTTCTCAAAGAATTGAGTTTCACTGGTGCGTAGAAAATTGACTCATTGCTAGTTTACTTTGGTAACTTAACTTTTCCTTGTAAGGTCTATACAATTCTTACGTGTGGAACAGGGATTCTAATGCATTCGAGGTATCAGTTTCTTATAGTTCAAGCCTCTTGTGGCTAAGAGCAGAGTTTGATCAGCGCACTGAACTGCAGATTGCTTCAAGTGCCACAAGGGGATGCTAGAGAGCAACAGAAGCTCCAAAGAAACTGAAAATTTCTTCTTTGGGCCACATCCTCATTTCCTTAGTTTTTGTAGAAAGTAAGATATGTCCCTTTATTAAGAGTGATACTTACTTAACTGATAGAGCTTTTCCATAGGTCGACCAAATTTATCTGCTTATAATAGTTTTCTTGATATCAATCCATCAAAGCGCTTCAACTATCTTCTCAGCTGTTTTGGTGGGCCTCCTCATAGCCTTCCTTGTTCCTCAGTATTTTGAAGGCAATCTACACTGTGTGGTTTTCAGAAGAGACAAGTAAGTTGGACAAGTAAGGTTCCCAATGTATTCACCAGGGTACCAGTCAACTCATCAAGCATCTTTGTGCCAATTGGCAAATGATGCTTCTTATGGAAAGTGGGGCTGCCTCCAGGCTTGACCCAGGGACCAGTCTTTGGGGTTAAGCTTAGACTGAATTTCAACTCTCAGTTGTTCCCTTTGAGCCGCAAAGAGTGCAAGTATAAACCCAGGCCTTGGTATCTACCCTGGAATTATGTATACTTTTAGTCCAGGGGCTTTAGAATAAATCACACTGTAGATTCTTGGTTGACTCAAATCACTTGTTTACAGCCTAGAAAACAGTCAGGGAGGCAAAGGAAGTCACACAAAGGCCCTCTAAGAAAGGCTAGATCTTGAGAATCTTGCTCTTATCCCTGCTTAACAGCTCCTTTCCTTCCTGTGGGTTTCTCTTTAATTCTTCCATTCTCTTTGCATTTTCTCTCTAGCCCCCTCTATATTTCTCAGATCTAACTGCACTCACTTATTCAGGAACTTTCTCATCACATATGGTAATTAGCTATCACACCATTATTTGTTGGTATTGGTATGCGCTATTTCACTGAGCCCATTTATTTCCTACAGCCTTGGTTTATTGCCACATATATAGGCATCCTGATCATTTTTGATGTTTCATGGTTGCTAGTCAGTAGTAATGATCACATCGTTATCAATGAAGTTTATGTAATTACAGCCATCTTTTGTTTCAATTTTTAAATTAACATTCATGTTTCAAGGACTACTTAAGCCATGTGTTACCATCAGCAAGCAAGTGGTACATCAGTGTTGTATTCAGCATTACAAAATATAAGAATACTTACAAATACTAACAAATACTTACTATGGACTGGACGCAGTCCCAAACTCTATTCAAATATTAACTAATTAAAACCTCTTAAAAATCCTAAGAGGATTTGGCCAACGTCTGGTAAGCACCACAGTTGGAATGCGAACCAGGGGGTTGATTTTTTCTTAAGTCTGTGCTCTTGATGTCTTGATACTATGCTCTGCTGTCTCTGCCTTGTTGGTAATGATAAGACAGTCAAAGAATAAGCTCCTTCTACAGCATTACTGTAAGCCAAGTACAGGAGCTGAGAAAGGGCCACAACACTGACACGAACCCCAGACCCCTTGGCATCCATAATTCACGCACACTCCTCAATGTAGAAGGGTCCAGGAAAAGGCCTAAGCTGTGTGTAGGCATTGAACAGGTACCCATCTGAATGGACAGGTAAAAATGATCGAAAAGTTTAAATTTCCATAAGAAGATTAAAGACCTAATGATCTGACTGGTTGCAACCGATGGCTGGCCTTCTGTGCTGAGAAGGCTTTGCTGGAAGCAACCTGCCCTGTTTGGGAGACAAATGAGAGAAAGTATAGCTTAGGGAATGAGAGGGAAGGGTCTTGACTCCCCCTCACATGGCGATGGTAGCTGCCAGGTCCTTCGCATGTTGGAGGAGCTCACATGGCAACAGCTAGGAAAGGCTTAGAGAAGAAGGAAGTGGAAACCACCAGACAGCTGTGCAGAGTCAGAGGCTGCTTATAGTGCACATGAAACATGAGGGCAGAATAACGTGGAAGGGATCTGAGCCATCAAGTTTGCAGCTGAAGCCAGTGAGCCAGAAATGGTTCTTAGGAAGAAAACTTAATGATGTGAACAAAGGAAGAATAAAGCATTACATTACTCAATTCTCACTCTGGGATGAAATAGTCAGAATTGTGTTTCCTGGAAGCTCCTGAACCTGGCAGCTCTGGGAACCCTGAGAGTGGGCCTCCTTCACCCAATCCTGGCTTGGTGGGCTGGAGTGTTGGCATTCTAGTGGATGACAAGGAATTCCATGGCAAAATGAAAGCCAGAAGACCAGAGGTCTTTCCCCACATTTTCTGCTCTGCCTCAGTCTCTTGGGAGTTCTTATATGATCTCATCCTATAAGTCATTGGAGACCCAATGACTGTCCATCCCTGCCACTCTATAGTGTGTAGTTTCTATATTCAAGGCTATTTCATGGTCCAAGGTGGGAATTGGAGCTCCAGCCATCATCCCCAAGCTTGAGGCAAGAAGTAAAAGAAGGGAGAAGAGGAAAATGGTTCTGCCTACCTGCTGGGTCAGCCTGCTTAGGACTCTTTTCTTGAAATCCCATTCAACAACTTCCATTTACTCCCATTAGTCATCCTGAAAAGCATACTAGAAAGTATCATTTTCTGCAGGTCACAGTGAGACCTTTGTCAAAATAGAAGCCTGCTACTTTGGCAGAAAGGAGAATGGATACAGGGTAGGCAACTAGTCACCTCTACCATATAAGAGAATTTGATTTTCTGATGCTTATAAGAATACAGAGGCAAGAAAACAAAATGCAAGAAGAGTTACTACACAGAGAATTATTCCTTGTCTTCATATGGTTATGAATATGCTCGCATGTATATCTATTCAGTGGCTCTTAGGTGGAGTTCTTAGCTCCTTTTACTATTTATATGCTTTTTGTTTTCTGTGCTGTTCTCTCTGCTGAGCTCCAGACTCATAATCAATTACCAACTGGTTAACTTCTTTGGGTAGATATGTAGGGTCCTCAGATTCAAGAAGTCCCCAAATGAATCCATGATGACTTCCCAGAGACCTGCTCCTCCTCTAGTGTCCTTTGCTGCAGTAAATGGCAGGACACATACCAGCTGCTTGAGCCCCAAACCTGAGAGACATACCTGATTTCCCTTCCTTTCTTCCACTCTCTCCATTTGCTTCCTAAGCCACCCCTGAATCCTCCCACTCCTCTCCATCTTCATGACCACCAAAAGAGATCAAACTGCATCACCTCTCACCTGGACTGTCCCCACAGTCTCTCTTTTTTTTTTTTTTTTTTTAACATGGAACGCTTCATGAATTTGTGTGTCATCCTTGCACAGGGGCCATGCTAATCTCTGTATTGTTCCAATTTTAGTATATGTGCTGCCAAATGAGCACTCCCCACAGCCTCTTAACTGCCCTAACCCCATTCACTCTTTCCTCCCTTCAATCCACTCTCCACACAGAAACCAGAGAATTCATTACAGTTTTCAAAACACAAATCCAATCATTCTACTTCATAGCTGAGAACTGGTCAAGGGCTTCTAATTGCTCTTACAGAAAAGTCTAACTCAACAACAGGGACTATGGCCCTTGCCCATATCACTTTGCATCACTCTCCCCTTCATCTTATTTCAGCCACAAATGCTTTTCTTTCAGTCTTACCGATAAGTTAAGCTTTTTCTTGTCTTGGGCCTTGGCACATGCAGTTTTTTCTGCCTGAAAGGCTCTTTCCTCTGACAATGCGCATTTGGTTTGCGAATTAACATGCATCAAATCCATGCACCCCAAAGACATAACTGTTTTCTGAAGACTCCTACAGTGTACTGTACTCCACTTGTCCTTTGAAGCACTCTTCAGCCCTCTATGTTCAATGGCTCAACTCCTCTTGAAACTGTTAAGTTCCTTGCAGGCAGGTCCTTTCTGACTTACTCTTTTCTGTATCTCCTGTCTTTGGCACAGTGCTTAGCGCTATTCATTCAATGGCACAATCCTTCATTTATTTACTAATTAACTCCAAACCACTTATTGACATCTCTGCCCTCATGGAGGTTATGGTTCAATGGTGGAGAAAGACTTAGTAAAATAATTATCCAAATAATTACTTCATTAGAGTTATGATCAGGGTTGCAAGGGGAAAAGTAGAGCATTATGAATGGACAAAAAAAAAAAAAAGCAGCAATGTTACCTTGTCTTGGTGGGAGGTTAGAGAAGAATTGAAGCTCTGAAGCAAATAGCATTTTTGCCATCTCAACTCTAACCTTTGTCTCCAATCCCACCCCAGTTTTATACCAGGCCAACCACTATAAGCCCAGAGTGAGCCATGCTCCTCTGAAACATTTCTAAGTCAGTTAGTTATCACAGTGCTATCTCCTCAGAGTTTCTGATTTCAGAGAAATAATCCAGGAATTTGTCTGCAACTAATTCCTGTGCCTTGTCCTCCACCACAGCCTCCCGCCGCCTGCTCGTTTTTACCCTCAAACTCTCTCTGCCATGCTTGGCTGGTTCTTCTTTCACTGGTACCTGTGTAAAGCAGGGCTCCCTCTCCTAAGCATGTCCACTGTGCACTGGTCGCTGGACTCCTTTATTGGGTCAACATGGACAAGTGTGTTTGCGACCCTTGTAAGCTTGCAGCCCATGATGGCCTGGTGAGCGGGCGGGCCTTATGGATGGTGAGGTAGGTGGAAAGGGATCCCAGGAAACTAATCTTAAAGCTTTCTTTGCTTGCCAAGATAAATACAAATTACAGTTTTCTAAAAGTTGTTTTATTTTGGGGTGGGGGGGAATCGAACCCGGGTCCCATGCAAGGCAGGAGAGAATTCTACCACTGAGCTACCCTCGCACCACCCTCTAAAAGTTTGTTTTACCCGTTTATATAAAATTGAGGGAATACAGATATGATGAAAAAAAAAACAAGCCATAGGCCTTACGTTTTGATGAGTTATGGGGCGGTTAATCGCCAACCACCAATCTTCCCCGCAGCCATTCTTTGACATCAGTCGTTGCCTTCACTGACCCCCTCCAAATGTGTTGAGCATTTGTTGACAACCAAGCACGTATGTATTCTAGAGAGTCACGACTTATGTTCCTACAAGCATGAAGAAAGTTCCTGGCTGGAAGTCGGACATCAGAGACCTCATCTTGTGATCCCCTACCTTTAGATCCCAAGATTACTTGTGAGTGTGCTCCTCTTACTTACCTGAGCAGGTGAGTCATCCCTGAGCAAGGAAAACCTTTGGAAACTTCTTACTTCCTGTCCAGAGCTGCAAGTTGGCCACAAGGGGGAAGCATCACACAGAGATCCGCGCTCTGGCCCGACCTGCTCTTTGTTCCGGTTTCTCCTATTGTCAGGCAGGCGGGGGAGGCAGGTGGGGGCCGGCTGCAGGAGGCTGTGATTCAGCTGTGACAGGGCTGCCTGGGGGTCTTGAACGAGACTGTGCAGCCATTGGACACTCAATGAATAATAATCAACGCTGATGAATCCTGATGAATATTCAGGATTTAATTTATTAATGAAATTAAGTAAATCACCATGAAAGATAAGTCTAGGTAATAAATTAGATTCCAAAGACTCATCATATGCTGAACACTGGAAATCAGGAGCTCTGGTTCCAGTCCTGGTCCCACAAAGCACTCACTAGCCATGTGCTTTTAGGTAAGTCCCTTATAGCCGCATCTTTATGACAGGCCTGACCATCTCTTTCTGTCCGTGTTACAGGGCTATTGGGAGAAAATGAGTGAAAGAACTTTGAGAACTGCAAATTTACTAGCACTGCAACTCAGATATGCAACATAAATTTAGCTTGTTATTTCTCTCTATTGATATGATCTTCCTGAGGTGGGTGGTATGTGTGTGTCTCAATTTGGTGCAACTTCACTTAAGTTGGAGCTCAAGTTAATAATTTAAACAGTCTCTTCAAGCTAAGGTGACCTACTCTCCTGGTTTTCCAGAACCGTCCCAATTTCAGAACTCAAAGTCCTATATCTGAGACCCTCCCTCAGCCCTGGGAAAACAGAACTCAGGTTCAACGCTAGTATACTCAGAACCATTGCTTATCCCTCAAGCTTTTAATTTCTCCTCCTCCCCTTCTCTTCTCTGAGCAGGCACTGGGTATATGAGGGAAAGGCCTGGCTTACCTTCTGTGCAGTAGTGAAAACCTGCCCGGATCTTGGATCCCCGCAGTGTATTCTGCATCTTTGCTGCTTTTCTTTTGGTGACAGGAGGGCTCTGCTTTGAAGACTGCTTGGTCAGCTCTGATCATGTGACCCCTTTAGAATTGGATCTGGAAACTAGAGACGAAGGTCATAGAGATGGGAAGTGTGAGAGGTCCTATGGAGGGGGCCACATGGCCAGGAGCTGAGTGTGATCCTAGGAGCTAAGAATGATCCTCAGTCAACAGTTAGCAAGACAGAAGGGCCTGAGTCCTACAACTATATGGAAGTTAATTCTGCTAACAACCTGAATGAGTTTGGAAGCAGATCTGTTCCTGGTTGAACTTCCAGGGAGGAACACAGCCAGCTGACACCTTGATTCTGCCTCCTGAGACCCTGAGTCATGCCTGGCATCGATGGAAACTGTGAGGTAATAAATTTGTGTTAAGCCACAAAGTTTCTGTTAATTGATTGCACAGCAGAGAAAACACTGCCTTTCCTCCAGTATGAGGAAGGCCTCAAAATGGGGAGAGAGAGCTCCCTTACATCTACTTTCCTCCACAATCCCTTTCTCCCTTTTCTCTGCAGTCCTTCAGATTGTAAGTAGCAAACTTTTCCTCTCCTAGCATGGCCAAGCCCATGGCCTGATTTCTATGTGGGAAAGACTATCTTCTTTGAAGTTTTTTTTTTTTTTTTTACATGGGAAGGCACCAGGAATTGAACCCGGGTCCTCTGGCATGGCAGGCAAGTGTCCTTGCCTGCTGAGCCACCATGGCCCACCCTTCTTTGAAGTTTTGAAGAAAGCTATGAGGTGAGAGCGCCAAGTATGAGATGACTTATTTCTGGGAGCTCTAGAATGATTTGGAACTCAGAATAACCAAGGATTAATATGGTAGTTTAATGTTCCCCTATTTCTATGTGATTATAATAAATACTGAACAGCTGGTGATTTTTCTGTAGAATGAGCAAAATAATTTTTTACTCCTTACCATTTTGTGACTAGATCTTCAACCCTGTTCAAAGTAACCGGTTCTTTAGTTTCTCTTCCAAATTTATTTCCCAAATATTGTTTCAACTCCCTGCTATGATCAGTGCTATTATGGCTTGGAATACCTGACAGTAATATGAATTTAATTATAACAAATCATCTGTCCATACTTTTGAAATTTGTGCCCATTAGTAGGAGGCAGTCAGCTATGTGTTTAGCCTTTTAGAAGCCACAAAATTAATGTAGTGCTTTACGCCAAAGGGTCAACTTTATTTGAAGATTGGGAGAACAAGAAAAGTAATTCTGATATGTGATTTAAAACTTATTTTTAACTTATAAAAAGAAACAGATCTCAGTTTTGGAGGACAATGGAACATATGCATGAATCTTCAAGACAAAAAACAAATGATTTAAAAGAAATTGTAGGCTTGGTTTAGACTGTGGCCCAGAACCCCAGAGGCCACAGGGCCATTCTCTTCTATTATCAGCAATACTTTCAAGGAAAATTTTAGAAGACTGTCACCAATCACTTGGAGAAAATGGGAAGGAGAAGGAAAACTGAGGCGGGGTGCCACCTTGGAATTTATGGGAAGAATGAACAATTGATGGAAGAAGGGGGTGGGGGGGACGCAGGGGAGGGACTCACTCATAGGAGGAGCACTGGAGAAACCCAAGGTTGGCTGGTTCCAAATCATGGAATCATAGAATATTTGAACTAGAAAGTTAAGCTACCAATTGTATTTTAGATGGGTAAATAGTACTCTGCTTTTTTGTATGTGTGTACATTATTTTCAAATATTCAACCTATTGAATATTTCTTTCAGGGAAGATAAGGATTTTTTATAGTTGGAATGCAAAGAGAAAGGAGTCAAATTTGAGGTTTTAACTGCTTAAATAGAGTCTCAGTGCCCAGTTCAGCAATAGTAGTTGGGTAAGCCACACTTTGAATTGCAAGAGTCAGGCACTTGAGAGAAAAAAATACATATTTTTCTGAATTCCAAAAGCTTTTCTTTAAATATTGAGGACCAGTGCTTGCAGGATCAAGCATCATTTTTTTTGCTATAAACCATAGAGTTAGAAGAATGTTTAAGATACGGCAAATTCAATCCCCTGCCACACAGGAAGACAATTTCAAACATTTCTGAAGTAGGAGGAGGAGCCTGTGGGGAAAAGAAAAGAAGACAAAGGGAACAACTCTGGGTGTAGGTGGGCAATAGACATCCTTTGGCAGGTTTGAGGGTGAGAGGACAGAATAAATTTCTGTTCCATATCCTTACGTATCCTGCCTGAAACCCTGTGGAGAAGGCACTTATCAAACAACTCTGTGAGGGAATTAAATTATATCTTTAAATTCTTTGAGATCTTTCTGGTCTGAAATTCTGTGATTCTAGATTTTTTTAAAAACCCAGATTATCATCTATAATGGTTTGGATTTACGGAAGCTAGAAAAACATGTTCTTAATCTTAGTCCATTCTTGTATGTTGAGTCCATTGATGAGGTCACTTCAGTTAAGGTGTGGCTCAGCGGAGTCAGGATGGCTCTTAGTCCTATTACTGGGGGCCTTATGGGGAAGGTCACAGAGAGGGAAGCCAGAGGAAGTAGGCAAAAGTTGAACAGCAACAGAACCCAGAAGAGAAGGGAGAAACCCGAAGAGGAACTCATATGAAAAGCCAAGGATTAAGGACCACTGGCAGCCAGTCCCAGAATGCCACAATCTTCTAGGAGAAAGCATCGCCTTGACAGCATCTTGATTTCAGACTTCTTGTAGTCTCAAAACCGTGAGCCAATACATTTCTGTAGTTTAGAAATATCATTATATGGTATTTGATTTAGCAGCCAAGAAACTAAGACATCAGCTTTGCTGGAATTTTCTGAGTTTCTACTGTTATGAAATGTTTGTCATATTGACATTGTAGGATGAGACAGGGATCAGGCTTCCTCTGCTCATGATTCCTTTTTCAATTTTGAGTGTGAGATATGGGTTGTTAGCTTCAGAAGATGACCTTTATGAGAACTCTACCTTTTAACCTTTCTGAATAACATAAGCCTTTGGAATTTCTTCTTTGTGCTTAGAGCAAGTTAATTATACAGGAAACAAATAGTGATCAGTGGAAGAGAAGCCCAGTGAGGAGACCCGCAGGAACTATCAACAACTTTTCATCTTATACTTCACTTTGCGTATTCTGTAGTGTCTAATGTTCTACTACTGGCTATCAAACAATAAGAACTACTTCTCTTCCCCGAAAGCATACATGGAATAAGAAACTTTAGTCTAAACAAGTCAAGTTATAGATATGTTGAGTGACACTTGAGGTGATGCAAAAAGAGAGAGGTCAGTGGCTCAGAGAAGACCTTGCAGTGATGTGTCAAGATGACGTCCAAGGCAGAGCTTCAGAGAGATCCAGGGACTGACATTCCCTCAGAGGCAATCAGACTCATGAAACCTGACTCACATTTATCCAACTTATCTGAAATGCCAACCCAAACCTATTGATAAACCAGGAAGCTAATTTATCAATTTATACTATCTTCCAAACAGACCTGGAGCCATGAGTTGGCTTATTTATACATTACCTCCCTAAAGGAAAGTTGACGTGAGAATTTGAGTTACTCCTGGAAGGTTACCTTGTGAATACCATTGGGGCATAGAGAATTGGATAAATTTAAAGAATTAACCTTTAAACTATTATAGCTGTACACACTCCTATGTATCTGATAAGCATTCTTTTGGTCAGAACATCCTGTTTCTCAATAGTGCTAAATAAACACTGACTAACTCTTACTACTTTCACCACCTCTTTCTTCTGGATTGTAAGTTTCTTACTGTCTTTCCTATAGGCTAAGAGTTTATCATATAATTCTTTAGACCAGTGGTAGCCAAACTTTTTTTGAGTACATCCCTGTGGTTAAGAATTTTTGAGTATGTTTATTTATTTATAAATTATATAGGTGCATTACTATCAATTTATATATTAAAATAAATTAAAAATTCTTTCTTGTCTTTGTATAAATTATGATCTAAATAGCAATATTAACATCTTTTCCTACATTCCAGATTGTCTTGTACTGTCTGTGTGAAGAATGCTAGTCTTAGAATTTTTATTTTTTGGCATTAAATCCATTCTATATCAAAGCTACACATTAATCATCTGATCTTTCAGTTAGATTTATCCTATTCGTACCATTTTTGCAATCCATCTTTTGAGGTAGCATATTTAGATGAGAACAAATGGGCTACCTCATCTGTTTTGTATTGAGTCCATTAGCTTCAATTATAGCTAAGAGGACATTTTCAGTTCATTCCTTAAGATTGCTGGGGGCAGCCTACTGCAGTTTGCTAAGCACTGACTAAAAACCTTCAGGGGAGTTAATGTTTTGCATTTAGGCTTATCTGAGTGAAGGAATAGTGAGAGATAACTGGTTGGGTGATGGCTTCTAGCAGGAATGTGCATCAGTGATGCCAAGATGGGGAAATTGGGGGTAGTAAAAAACTTGGGTATTGGCAAGAATCATTGAGAGCCCCAAATCATGACTGGTCAGCCCCTTGGAAGTAGGCACTGTGCTCTGCTTTACTGATTATTTTCAGTAATGTATTGATTTGACTGTGAAGTGGCTCAGAGGAACTGAAGTGAAGTTGGCTCCCCAGAAGAGAGAAAATGCTTGTTTCTGAGAATTCTTTGTTTATAACTGAGAGGCATCAGTAAATTAGGATTTGGGTGCCCCAGAGAGAACAGTTTTGACTCAACAGAAAGGATGGTCTTGGTCACAGATGGAAAGGAACCTGCTTTCTGAGAGACCAGGATTGCTAAGAGAATTTTTGCACTATGTCAGTTGTTCTCAATATTGGTTGCAGTTTGGAATCACCAATATAAAGAATGCTGATGCCTGAATCTCATCCTCCAAAGATTCTGATTTATTTTTTCTGGGATGAGGATTGGCCATTGGAATTTAAAAAATCTCTGTAGATGATTCTAACATGTAGCCAAAGTTGAGGACCACTGGACTAGAGAGTGAAAGGATGGAGTGACTTCAAGGAAGTTACAGGAGGAAACTTAGGGGAAAGAGGAGGGATCCAGAATAACAAAGTAATCTTAAAAGGCTCAGCCACAGAGCCTTTAGTGGCATAATCTGTCTGGCTCATATACACTTTGTTAAGAAGGGGTTCAGAGGAAAGGGAAATGGGAAAATGTTGGGATTTCTATGGTACTCAGGAAGTTGGCCATGGAAACTAGGTTATGAAGCCTTCTTCTGGTTGCGGGCTCCCCTGGGTCTTGGCTGTGTCTTCACCTAGTTCTGGAAGGAGGTACTCAGTAAGTAGTGTCTTTCTTTGAGTTCTTTTCCTACTCATTCCCCTTCTGGGCTCTTTGTACAGGGTTCGTTCTAACCCAACATCTCGTATCTCTACAATTCTGCCATTTCCCAGACATGGGAAGGAAGGCAAGATAATGACTACCTTTGGCCTAGAAATATCTGTGGGAATCTGGTATAAGGTCAGTGGATAGGCAGGACAGTGAATATTCTGGAGCAGCATTTGCCAGAAAGTGTTCTTCAGACGCTGGTTCCTCAAGATGTTCTTCTGTGTCCAGGTGAGCTTGGGAAGTGACAGTATGCTTCAACCTGATTCTATAGTCAAGCTCTATGATCTCCTGCAAAGAGAAACCTGTTGTATCCTTTAACCCTCATTTTCCCAACTCATCTGACCATGGAACTGGTTTTTTTTTTTTTTTTTTTTTTTTGCTGTTATTGTTGTTTAGCACATTAACATCTTGCCTCTTTCTCATGACACACTTCTAGGAAACTCTGCCCCAGAAACTACAATCAGTGGCTTCATTTAGAAAGGACAAAGAAGGCAGCTGCATCCTGCACACACGTAATGGGGCAAGTACCCTAGTTGAGCCCTGGCCTCTCTCTGTAATCATCCCTTTCCACCCCCTCTGCCTCCCACCTTCCTGTTGCCATGACAATGCCCCTGGAGAGTAAGGACCAGACCTTCTATTTCTTTCCTGTATTCCCCACGTCCCCCACCTCTTTTGTGTCTAGGAAAGAGCTGAACACGCAGTAGGTGATGTTTTGAAACATTGATTGATTGAGAGGTGGGGGTTTCATCTGCAGGTGGCCTGGAGAGGAGGAGAAGCCCTCCCATGGCTTGTTTCTCTATATCTGGCTAGAATCATCGGGTGAGAGGGTGGGAGAGTGCAACTCTGGGAATTCACACAGCCTTGGCACTGCCTGTTTTTTTATTTTTTGTTTTTTTTTTTTAAATTTTTATGCTACAATCCAAATATTTCATGAATTAGGAATGGTGAAGGACACATAGAAAAAAAGACATTTTGATTTCTTGGTATGTTTGGTTCAGGGGTGAATTTTGCTTTCAGTAAAATTTCTGGTCATGTCGCTCTGCTGTTGTTTTTGCAATAAATAATTTTCTTTTAAGTTTAAGAAGAAAAGGACGTCCCATTTCCTCCTCTGTTTCTATCTATGGTAGCCATATATTCAAAGCCCCAAACTTGGACACATAGCTCTATACACAGCCTGGCAGGATATTTGAAATGGGGGTTGGGGTGGGCAAAGGGGGTGCTGATGGGACGGAATATTTGAAATGGAGAGGAGTCAGTCCAAGACTGACCTTCTTGCTGCCATGCCCACACGCTTCCTGCGTAGCATCATTTCTAAATTATACAGAAACAATGAGGCCAATTTTGATATCCATTGGTGGAACCTGGAAACTCATATATTTTCTAAATTGGTATCCACGTGGATGTCTTCATTGTTGTTTTTAATCTATTGCCACATAGACAAGAGCTGCCTTCCCAGAGGAAAAACAGAAATTCTATTCAGTGTCTAAGTGCATGAAAGACCTGGTTATTTCCAGTCTGCCCTGCTACCCCAGCCCAAGGCTCAGACGCTCTATGAATGGAAGGTTTGTGGGCATCTGCTTGATGCAAACGAAGTGGCTGGGAAAGCTTCACAGTGCTGGTTCTGTCTTCCAGCCGGCTGAGAAGGCTTCCTAGGGTTTGAAAGTACAATTCTTAAGACATGCGCGCTGGTGGAGGGGAATAATTTAAATCAGCTGGTTCTCATTTTTCTACGTGTGAAAAACGGAGGGTGATTAGAGTGTATGTGTATGTGTGTGTGTGTTATAGGCTAACATTTGTGGAGTATCTGAAGTGCTGAGAACTTTGTAGATATAAATCATTTTCACAACTTTGCTTTAATATTGATATGGAGAAAAGGAAAGGGAGGCTGAAAAGGATTAAAAGTAAAAGTTGCCTACGTCACAAAGAAGGGTGGGCAATGGGCTGTTTTTGTCTCAGGTCTGTCTGACTCCACTGCACTATGTCTTTCTATTTATCAACCTTTGGGATCACTAGAATTTCGTCGATGAAGGCTGGAATAAGGCTGCAAATAGGAGCCAATGGATAAGGCAGAGAGCCCAGTCCCCACCTGAAACTGCTAGTTTGAAATCCCATCCTCTAGCCACAAAACTCTTATCCTTCCATTGCCTTTTTCAGGCCTCCTGCACTGCAGCTGTTCTTTGACTTTCCCTGTGCCCTCCAATCCATTAACCCTCCCTCCTTTCCCATCAGGTTTCCATCTTCCTTGTCCTTTCTTTCTAGCTTAGATTCTTTAGTACACCTTTACTTCAAGTCTCTTGCAAATGTGCTCTACTCACTATACTTCTGTTACTCTCTGTCCTTCCTGTCTCACAGTCCTGGGAAGACACCGCCCTCACCCCTGCCATCTCTCTTCCTGACCCTACAAACTATGGAGGGATGCAGGAGAAAACTTCATTGATTGGTATCATTTCATATATATTCATTTCAATGATGTTCAATGATCTCAACACCAGCCAGCCCATTTACTGCATCTCTCTAATCAGTTCACTCTTGACTTACACACGTCGCAGAGGAAGTAGATTCTATTGAAAAGAAATGAACTCCTTTTCCCATCACCAAATCCATCCACACAGTTGATCACCTCTGGACTCAACTGCTTCTCTCCCCCTTCTTGTTACAGTGGGCAAAGGACCATCCTCTCATAAATGACCAACTCCTCACTGTGATTTGAATCTCATCCCCTCATATCATCTCAGGTCTCTTGCCCGACAGACCACACTCTCTCTTTTCTATATGGGACTGTTTTTCCAGGATTAAACAATGTCTTAGTTTTTCTCCAATTCAAAGCAAACATTCTTTCTAGATTTCCACATTTCTCTTACTGACTTTGTTCCTGGCAAGCTTCTCAAATTTTCCACTCACTGTCACAACCCCTCAAGCCTTTGGAATTTAGTTATTCAACCCATCATCCATCAAAATGGTCTTTTTTAAAAGCACTGACAACCTCCACGCCGTTAGTCATCCAATGAATATTTTTCAGTTATCTTCTTACTTGACTCTCCGAAATGTTTTGGCCACCATTACGTCCTTGAAACACTCTTGTAATTTTCCTTCTACCTTTCTGTGTGTACCTTCTCAGTCTTATTTTTCTTTTCTTTCCTTATGGAGTTTCCTCATGGCACAATGTTGGACTCATCTCTCGCCACAATTTCTTCCTAGATGATTTTACCCATCCCCAAGGCTCTACATACTCTTTTTTTTTTTTTTAACTTTTTAAATTGTATAAAATAACATATACACAAAGCAAAGAAAGAAAAAAGCAACAGTTTTCAAAGCACTCTTCAACAAGTAAGTTACATGACAGATTCCAGAGTTTGTCATGGGCTGTCATACCTACTTACTATCTTTATGGTCTACTAACTTGAAAAGTTTTATTTCTTGCAAAAATCATTCTCTTATGAGTTTCAAATCTGTTTTTGAGACACCTACTCAACATTTGCCCTTGGACAGCTTATAGTCATTAACCAAAATATACCCCAAATGGAATTTATTAGCTACCCCCTCAACCTGTTCCTCTGTAAGTGTTTTGCATCAGCAAATGAACTCTGAGCCCATAGTTTCTTATACCAGAAACTCTGGAGTTATTCTTGATACTTGCCTCTTCTTCACCCTTACATTCAATCAGTGCCCAAGCACTGCATATTCTAGCTCCTAAATCTACCTAAAATCTGTATTCTTACCCCCATATCTCCAGCCTAGTCTAAGTCATCACTGGTTTTCACTTGGTCAAGTCCAATAACTTTCTGTCTTACCTTAT
Organism: Tamandua tetradactyla; assembly: GCF_023851605.1. NCBI lineage: Eukaryota > Metazoa > Chordata > Mammalia > Pilosa > Myrmecophagidae > Tamandua > Tamandua tetradactyla. The sequence continues at coordinate 54,558,688 of NC_135345.1, forward strand.
TGTATTTGTCCTTGCCCTTTTCCAATGTATTCATCACAGGACTGTAAAAGTACTCTTTTAAATATATATATATTTCATTATTTCAGGCCACCACTTAAAATCTTCTCATGGGTTTCCACTGCCCTTAGAATCAAGTCTAAAATTATTACTATGCTCTATTGAGGGTGATAATATTTAAAATAATTAACCACTGATCCAGCACAAACACCACCAATTTGAACTGATGTTGGCCTTAGTGCTAGGTCAAGGTCTAGGAACTGCCTGTTGCACCAGGTGCCACCTTTCTAATCAGAGGGAGTCTATGGAGCTAGAGCAGCAAGGTTGCTTCTGCTAATTGTCAGAATTCAGTAAAAAAAGAAATAGTAGGCCCTACCCTAGATATTTTAAATACAGGGGATTTAATACAGGAAATTTGTTATATTGTTCACCAGATTTTAGTAACTGCAGGACACAGCTCCCATTCCTAGAACTGGGGAACAAAAGGACAAAGTTTAAGAGCTCAGAGGGCGGACCCTTACCTGGTGGTGCTGTACCGCTGGTGGGGCATGGTGGGGCATAGTGCGGCTCGTGCTGGGAGTGACAAAAGAAGCCCAAGGCCAGAGCTGGAGTTGTTCCCTGCTACTGAGTAACGGAACTGGTATTTTTTAGTCTGTATGTCCAGATCAATGAACACCAGCTGATCAGTAGCCATGACTCCAGTGCCCTCCTGGCCTGGCTCCCCCAGCTTCTTAGTCTCCTTTCATACCACACTGTCCCTTGCTCACTTCAATTCAGTCACACTGACTTCCTTTCAGATATTTGGATAGGCTAAGCCCCTCTTGCTTCACTCCATCTCTTGCATTAAAGATTAACCATGTCTTCTGGTTCTCTGTTCTTATATAACAGACCACCCAAAACTTAGTGGCATAAAACCAAAATAATTATTTGTTCATGAATCTGCATTTTGTAGGGATTCACAGGGAAGACTCATCTTTGCTCCATGTGGCATCACTGGGGGTAGCCTGACTGAGGGTTGCAGGATCTCCTTAAGAGAGTTTTCTCATATAACTGGCAACCTACTGCTGTCAACTCAATCAGGGCTGAGAGCTAGGGACCTTGGGTCTTCTCCACGTGCCCAGTTCTGAGAGTCTGTGTCTTGCGAGAGAAAATTAATTGGAATCTGCATCACCTTTTATGACTTACTTTAAAAGTCAGGTAACAACTCTGATAGATTGAGTTGTGTACCCTAGAAAAATATGCTCTTAATCTTAATCTCATTTCTGTGTTGTGAACCCACTATAAATAGGACCTTTTGAAGATGTTATTTTTATTTAAGGTATTGCCAATTGAATCAGGATAGGTTTTAATCATTTTACTGGAGGCCTCACAAAGATGAAGCTATGGGGAGGTTCTGGAACCAGAAGTCAACAGAACCCAGCAGAGAAAGGAGAGGACATTGCAGTGTGATAGAAAAACCAAAGAACCCAAAGATCGCCAGCAGCCAAAAAGCTACCAACCCCGCGAGGAGACAAGCCTTCTGGACAACGCCTTGATTTGGACTTCTGGACTCTGAACCTGTGAGCCAATAAATTCCCATTGTTTATGTCAGCCCATTGTGTGATATTTGTGATAGCACCTGGAAAACTAAGACAGCACCTTTTCTAATGTGCTCTGTTGGTTAAAGGAACCGTAGAGGCTCACCCAGGTGCAAAGTGAGAGGATATGGACCCCACCATTTGATGGGGGAGTGACATGTTCTAGAAGAGCATGTGAGAATAGACACAGCATTGTGTCCATTTTTGGAAAATACAACCTGACACACCCTTTCATAATCCTTTTCTTACTAGTCATCCTTTAGAGTCTGGTTTAAATTTCACTCCCAGAGGAAACCCTGAGTGGATTTTATCTGGATTAGGTACCCAGGTAAAAGCAGGCTGCACTTCCTTTCCTCCTTGTGACTCTTATAATTTCACATTATGAAATAATTTATGCAATGTGTTGGTATGTTTACGGTCTACTGTTTATCGCTTATCCCTGCCACTAAACTATATGCTTTTTGAGGGCAGGGCTATTTATCTTATTCACCACTGATCTGCAGTAGGTGTCTTAGTACCTGACATGTAGCAACTGCTAAGTAAATATTCAATGAATAATCTAATGAATGCCAAATGTAATCTTGTCTGAGTGTAAAACATGAATTCAGGTGGCATTTGGTCCTGAAAAATTGATCTTTAACTCATACAGTAAATAACTGCAAATGGAAATGAGAGGCAATACAAACTGTTGTGACAATTTTGTAAATGGCTAAAAACTTTCTGGCTTTGATTCCACTGTGGTTGATAGATGTCCTACATGGAAAACCACAGAATTGAGTGAGCATTTCTCCAAAGAGGGCTCTGTTTTAAACCAAAGCAAAGTTTCATCTGAGAGGCTACTGACCCAGATTGGTCATTACTCATAGGATTAACATAGTAACCTTCAGCTGGAAAATACGGCAATATCAGAGAAACGAGAACTCCTTCCTCCTCATTTTAAAAATCATCCATCTCCATTTAAGAGACTCTGAACACCAAACCAAGTGTTCTAGTTTGCCAGCTGCCGGAATGCAATATGCTAGAAATGGAATGGCTTTTCAAAAGGGGAATTTAATAAATTGCTAATTAACAGTTCTAAGGCCAAGAAAATATCCCAGTTAAAACAAGTCTATAGAAATGTACAATCTAAGGCATCCAGGAAAAGAGACTTTGGTTCAAGAAGGCTGATGAAGTTCAAAGTTTCTCTCTAAAGTGAGAAAGCACATGGTGAACATGGCCAGGGTTTCTCTCTCATCTGGAAAGGCATGTGGAGAACACGCCATCTGCTAGCTTTCTCTCCTGTCTTCCTGTTTCACGAACTCCCCAGAAGGCATTTTCCTTCTTCATCTCCAAAGGTCGTTCTGCTTTTTCAAAATCTCATGGCTTTTTCTCTTGTTCTCTAGCTTTTTCCAAATTGCTTCTTCTTTTAAAGATTCCAACAAAACCAATCAAGACCACTTGGAATGGGTGGAGATAGGCATCTGCATCTATCAAGTTTAATAGCCACACTTGATTGAGTCACATCTCCATGGAGAGAAGCTAATTAAAGTTTCCAACATACAGTACTGAATAGGGATTAGAAGAAACTATTGCTCCCAAAATGTTGACTAGGATTAAAACATGGCTTTTCTAGGATACATAAACCTTTTCAAACCAGCACACCAGGCAAAAGAATCATACTTAGAATCATAAAATATTATGGTGCATTCTCTACTTTTGGATGAGATAGAGGACCTGGTGAGGTGGAGCAGGAGAATCTGGTAGGTTAGTGGCAGGGGACAAATAATGCCAGGTGCTTTAAACATTATTTCATCTAAAACTTACCTGAGTCTCGTGAGGTATATAGTGAAAGATGAGGAGACCGAGGGTCTAAGAAGTTAAATACCTTATGTGGGATGACACAGCTCACACGTAAGTTCCTCTCCCGGCTCTCAGTTGTTCCCAAGCCTGCACATTTTCTACCCGAACTTGCCAGGTCAACTCTTAGTACACTAAATACAAGTATATTGAGAGTTATGTGAGCCACAGATGTGATTTAAGATATCCTAGTAACCACTTAGAAAAAGTAAAAAGAAACAGTTGAATTTAATTTTAACAGTGTTATTTTAACCAAATATATCCCCCAAATTATCATTTCAACCTATAATCATTTTAATATATCATTAATGAATTATTTTACATTCCTCGCCCTTTTTTATACTAAATCTTGTAAATCTGATGTATAATTTACATTTATAGAGTATCTCAAGTCAGACTAGCCACATTTTAAGTGCTCACTTGCCCCATATGGTTAATGGCTACATATTGGACAGCAAGTCCAAACCCCTAAATTAATCTAACTTGTATTTATAAGGGTGAAAAAAAATGGAAACCATCTAAATATTTGACAACACTGGATCAGTTAAATAAACAACAGTTCACCTCTACAATAGAATCCTATGTAGTCATTAAAAATAATATTGTAAAGGAGTATTAATAAATATAAAATGAAATTCAAGATATATTGTTGTGAAAAAGGCAGATTATCAAATAGTATTTTTGGAACCATATTTCTAAAACATGTGTGTATGTATGTATTTAGAGACCCCATCTCTCTCTCATAACTCTCTATTCCCTTACCTGCTTTATTTTTCGTTGCAGCTTTTATCACTAAATTATACGATATATGCCATGATGGATTTGTGCTCATTTCACTCATTTTCTGTCTCCCACAGAAGACAGAGAGATTATTATGTGTAAAACATTGTTCTAGGCCCTGGGTATAAAGTACTGAAGCAAAAACTTTTAAAAATGTCTCTGCCTGGTCCCTGTGTGTGCTGTACATATGGGGCCAGGCTGTAATGTGCTTCCCATTTGAAGATGTTCCACTTTCGGAATTTTATTATTTGTATATAGAAAATGTGTTTATTAACTCACCGTGGTTCTGATTTGTCTTATATTCATTCTTTCTTAAATCTCTTGTGTGTGTTTTTTATAATAAAAAAAAAAAAAAGTAAAAAAAAAAATGTCTTTTCCTGCCTGGGGCTTAATTTCTAGTGGGGGGAGACAAAATAAACAAATGAATGAGCATATGTGCCATATCACATGCCATGTCCTACTATATCATATCATTTCATCTATCATGTAATGATAAAAACAAATGAAGAGAAACAGGAGCAGCAAGAAAATAGAGGACAATGAGGAAGAGGCGGGGTCTCCTGTTTTAAATAGGGTGCCGAGGGAAGAACTCGCTGGTGATGTTTGAAGAGAGACTTGAATGAAGTGAGGGGGCAAGTCAAACAGGTATTTGTGGGAAAAGGATACCAGAAAGAAGGAAGAGTAAGTATTACAATGGTAAGTACTTCTGAAATGGGGAAGACTTCAAAAGGGCAATGGACTGGAAGGCAGGATACAAGATCTGAGTTTGGCCATTTTAATGTTGAGATGCCTACACAGTAGAGATAATATTTGAAAGTATCAACTGGTATCCAATAGACAACTTTTCTGCTTCTCATAAAGGTAATCCTAACCAGTCTGCCTCTTACCAGCTCTATGCCCTTGAACTAGTTGCTTTCATTTCTTTGTGCCTTGCTTTTTTTATTTGTGAGATGGGGATGATAATGTTTTGTGTGCTGTGTTGGAAGAGTATTAAATGAGCAAATGTATGCAAAAATTATTTGAACATAATAAGCATGGCATGCATATGAAATGTTCCTATTGAAGTTATTTCTGGTCTTGATAAGAAAGAATGAGTTAGGGACAGGATCTAAGAATAGGCTGAAAAACCATCAGTTCACCACTCATAAGCTACTGAATAGACTTTAGAGCAAAAACAATGTTTCCAATTCAAATAGGACCACATCCTTTTATAAAGCTTCTAATTAAGATTAAAAGCTTTGTACTCAGCCCTGAAAAACAAATATGAAACGTGTTTCTTTTGCCCCTACATTAAGTTAACTTTATCATTTGACATGCTAAGCTCCAATGTTCCCTACTGAGGCAGTTTTTTTTTCACTTCTGGTTTCAGATATATTGATTGTGACATTTACCCAAATTTTTGCATTTGTATTCAAAACCACTCAAAGAATATATAGTCATGATTATTCTTTTGTTATTTTTTCAAATTACTGTGATTGCATTGTTAGATATACTTGAGTACATGGGTCCTGGCAGCTTGTCATCATTGACACATTCATAGAAATCTTCTAAATAAAAAAATCATAAGTTGAAGATAAAACCACTTATTTAAGGCACTTTGTATGAATTAAGTAATGATAGTGGAGTCATATAACTCTTCCTTAAGTATAATTCTGAGCTGCTTTTGTGTTTCTTGGCATTTGAATATTTCATTGTCAGCCTTGAGGATTATAAGATGAAAAGACAATTCTGAGTTTTCCTATTTCACAATGTGTACACTATTGAAAATAAATGCTAATTAATCTTTGCTTTCAACTTATTTACATTTCCCCCTTTTCTTTTCATTGTGAAACAGTATAACTCCAGCATCAGAGAACATTTTGAAAAATGAGAAAAATATAACCATCTTATTTGAGTATAACTATTTCCCTTTTGTGTATCCTGGTCCAACTTTGTTCTTACATGCACACTTCTTTATGTGACTGTACCTACAGTATGCATATAATTTTGAATACAAATTTTTAGAGTTGTATTTAAAAAGTTATTTTTTACCTTTACTACCTTTTGTCAAAACTTGATTATGTTTGAAAAACTCTGATTTCCGGAGACCTTGTTAAAATATCTGAAGTAATTCAATAATGTCACTGCCCAATAGTCGCCCTCTGTATTCCTTCAGATCTGGCATTGGAGAAATAATAAGCCCCTCCCAGTCATGCAGTGATTTCCTTCTAAAGAAGCTCCAGATTCAGGTTATTTTTCTTATAGGCGAAGGCAAATAAACTTCTGCAGAATTATCAGGAATCAAGGGAGTCTTTTTCAGGAGGGAGAAACCTTCTCAGGATTGGGAATAAGACTGCCGCAGTGGTGATTGATGTCTTCCCAGATTGTCCCAGATTATAATTTTGTGCATTTTTGGCTTCCATCTTCTCCCCCCACCCCCCATGATTTAACTCAGGGTTCTCTGTGTAAAGTAGTTCCATGGACTTTTTTTTTCTTTCACATTTTTATTCTGTTACCATATATACAATCTAATGTTTTCCCTCATAATCTCATTCAGATATGTATTTCAGTGCCATTAACTACATTCACAATGTTGTACTGCCATCACCACCATTCATTACCAAAACATTTCCATCATCCCAAATAGAAGCTTGGACATTTTAAGGTTTAACTTTTCATTTTCTGTCCCCACTCTGTCTTTTGGCAACTTATTTTCCAGATTCTGACTCCATGAGTTTGCTTATTTTAATTATTTCAAATTTGTGAGGTCATGTAATATTGGTCCTTTTGTGTCCAGTTTATTTCACTCAGCATGCTGTCTTCAAGGTTCACCCTTGTTGTTGCATGTATCAGGACTTCATCCTTTTTATGGCTGTATAATATTCCATTGCATGTATATACCACATTTTATATTTTATTTATCCCACGCATTGGTTGATAGATACTTGGATTACTTCCATCTTTTGGCAATTGTGAATAATATCACTATGGAAATTGGTGTGCAAATGTTGATTTGAGTCCCTGCTTTCAATTTTTTAGGGTATAGACCTAGTAGTGTGATTGCTTGGTCACTTGGTAGTTTCTAAACTTAACTTCCTGAGGAACCACTAAGCTGTCTTCCACAGCAGCTGTACCATTTCACATTCCCACCAGCAATGACTGCAGAGAGGATTTCTCCTCATCCTCTCCAATGCTTATTTTTTTCTGTTTGTTTAATAGCAGCCATTCTAATGGGTATTTAATGGTATCTCTTGTAGTTTTGATTTGCATTTCCCTGAAGCTAGTGATGTTGAGCATCTTTTCATGTGCTTTCTGGCTATCTGTATATCTTTTTTTGGAGGGATGACAGTTCAATTCTTTAGCCTATATTTTAATTGGGCTATTTGTCTTTTTGTTTTTAAGTTGGAGGATTTCATTATATATTATAGATATTAAACCTTTATTGGATATGTGGTTACCAAACACTTTCTCCCATTGACTAGGTTATCCTTTTACTTTCATGATAAAATCCTTTGTGGAACAAAGTTTTTAATTTTTATGAGGCCCCATTTACCTATTTTTCTTTCATTGCTTGTCGTTTGGGTATAAGGTCTAAGAAATCATTGCCTAACACAAGGTTCTGAAGTTGCTTCCCTACATTTTCTTCTAGGAGTTTGATAGCTCTAGCTCATATATTTAGGTCTTTGATTCATTTTGAGATGCCTTTATATGAAGTGTGAGGTAGGAGTCCACATTCTTTCTTTTTTTTTTGCAAATAGAGATCCAGTTTTACCAGACCCATTTGTTTAACGGATTATTCTTTCCCAGTTGAGTGATCTTAGCTCCCTTGTCAAAAATCAGTTGGCCATAAATGTGGGGTTTATTTTGGAGCTCTCAGCTTAAATCTATTTGTCCATATGTCTGACCTTGTACCAGTACCATGCTGCTTTGATTACTGAGGCTTTGTAATAAGTTTGTTTGTTTGTTTGTTTTTGAGTAATGAAAATTTAATAAGTTGTAAGATCAGAAAGTGTGAGCTCTCCAACTTCATTCTTCTTTTCCAAGATGGCTTTAGCCGTTTGGGACCCCTTATCCTTCCATTTAAAAATGATGATTTTTTTTTCCATTTCTGCAAAGAAGGTTACTAGAATTTTTATTGGAATTGCACTGAATTCATATATAGATTTGGGTAGGATTGACATCTTAACGATATTTAGTCTTCTAATTCATGAACACAGAATGTCCTGCCATTTATTTAGGTCTTCCTTGATTTATTTTAGCACTTTTTTGTAGTTTTCTGTATATAAGTTCTTTACATCCTTGGTTAGATTTATTCCTAGGTATTAGATTCTTTTAGTTGCCATTGTGAATGGAATTCTTTCCTTGATTTCTTCTTCTGATTGGTCATTGCTTATGTACATAAACACTACTGACTTCTGGTGTTGATCTTTTACCCCACTACTTTGCTGAATTCATTTATTAGCTCTAGGATCTCTGTTCTGGATTTTCCAGGAAATCTGTATATAGGATCATGTCATTTGCAAGCAGGGAAAGTTTTACTACTTCTTTTCCAATTTGGATGCCTTTTATTTCTTTTTCTTGCTTAATTGTTCTCACAAGAACTTTTTAGTACAATACTGAATAACAGTGACAGTGGGCATCCTTGTGATATTCCTGATCTTAGAGGGAAAGCTTTTAGTCCTTTACCATTGAGTAGGATTGTAGCTGTAGGCTTTTCCTATATGCCTTTGATCATGTTAAGTAAGATTCCTTTTATTCCGAATATCAAAGTGTTCCCTCCTGTTCAATTTTTTGGAAGAGTTTGAATAGAATTGGAGTTAAATCTTGAAATACTCAGTAGAATTCCCCTCTGAAGCCATCCGGTCCTGGGCTTTTCTTTGTTGGGAGGTTATTGATTCAATCTCTTTACTAGTAATTAGTTGAGATCTTCTATGTCTTCTTGAGTAAATATAGGTAGTTTTTGTGTTTCTAAGAATTTGTCCTTTTCATCTAAACTGTCTAACTTATTTCTTGTACGGTTGTTCATAGTACAATTTATTTCAGTGGGGTCAATAATGTCCCTATTTTCATCTCTAATTTTCTTTATTTGTATCCTCTTTCTTTCTTTGTCAGTCTAGCTAAAGGTTTGTCAATTTTTTTTTTTTTTTATATGGGCAGGACTGGGAATCGAACCAGGTCTCCAGTATGGCAGGCAAGAAGTCTGCCTGCTGAGCCACTGTGGCCTGCCCTAAAGGTTTGCCAATTTTATTGATCTCTTCAAAGAACTAATTTTTAGTTTTGATACTTCTCTCTATTTTATTTTTTTTTCTATTTCATTTATCTCTGTTATTATCTTTGATATTTCCTTCCTTCTACTTGGTTTGTAGGATTTTTTAAATTATTTTTTTAATTGTACAATATAACATTTATACAAAGCAAAGGAAAAAAAGCAATAATTTTTGAAGCAGTCTTCAACTAATAGTTACAGGACAGATCCCAGAGTTTGCAATGGGCTACAGTCCATCATCTCAGACTTTTCCTTCAAGCTGCTCCAGAACATTGGAAGCTAGAAGACATATATATATTTATCATTACAACAGTCTTTCTTTTCTTTTTTTTTTTTTGAAAAATAACATATATACAAAAAAGTAGTAAATTTCAAAGCACATCTCAACAATCAGTTGAAGAACAGATTTCAGAGTTTGGTATGGGTTATAATTTCACAATTTTAGATTTTATTTCTAGCTGCTTTAAGAAACTGGGAGATTACTCACATTAGGTTTAGTTTGCTCTCCTTTTCTTGTTCTTACAATTTTGAGGTAGGTTTCTCAAAATTTTTTTTTCTCAAAATTTCTGGCTAGCTGCCAGAACGCAATATACCAGAAACAGAATGGCTTTTAAAAAGGGGAATTTAAAAGTTGCTACTTTACAGTTCTAAGGCCAAGAAAATGTCCCAATTAAACAAGTCTATAGAAATGCCCAATCTAAGGCACCCAGGGAAAGATACCTTGCTTCAAGGCTGATGAAGTTCAGGGTTTCTCTCTCAAATGAGAAGGCACATGTGAACACAGTCACGGTTTCTCTCTCAGTTGGAAGGGCACATGGCAAGCATGACATCGTCTGCTAGCTTTCTCTCCTGGCTTCCTGTTTCATGAAGCTCCCCTGAAGGTGTTTTCCTTCTTCATCTCCAAAGCGCAGGCTAGCAGACTCTCTGCTTCATGGTGCTGCAGCATTCTCTGCTCTCTCTGAATCTCCTTCATTCTCCAAAATGTTTCCTCTTTTATAGGACTGCAGAAACTTATCAAGACCCACCCAAATGGTGGAGACATGTTGTCACCTGATCCAGCTTAACAACCACTCTTGATTAAATCACATCTCCAGGGAGATGATCTGATACAGTTTCAAACATACAGTATTGAGTAGGGATTATTTTGCCTCTATGAAATGGGATTTTGATTAAAACATGGCTTTTCTAGGGTCCATACATCCTTTCAAATCAGCACAGTTTCTCATTTAAAGTCTTTCTTCTTTTTTAATGTAAGCATTTAAAGCTATAAATTTACCTCTCAACACTACCTTTGCTGCATCCTACAAGTTCTGGTATGTTGTATTTTCATTTTCATTCATATCAATATATTTTCTAATTTTGCTTGTGATTTCCTCTTTAACCTATTGGCTGTTTAAGAGCGTGCTGTTTAATGTCCTCACATTTGTGAATATGCCATTTCTCCCTATGTTACTGATTTCTAGCTTCATTCTGTTGTGGTCAGAGAATATACATTGTATGATTTCAATGTTTTTTAAATTTATTGAGTCTTGTTTTGTGACCTAACATGTGGTCTATCCTGGAGAATAATCCATGTGCATACAAGAAGAATGTGTATCCTCTTTTTGTTGGGTGACATGTTCTATACATGTTTATTAGGTCTAGTTGGTATAGAATATTGTTCAAGTCCTGTATTTCCTTACTGGTCTTCTGACTAGATGTTCTATTTGCTATTGAAAGTGGTGTATTAAAGTCTCCTACTATTAATGTAGAACCATCAATTCTTCCCTTTAAATTTGTCAGTATTGCTTCATATAGTTGGAGACTTTACTGCTAGGTTAATGTATATTTAATTTTTTATATGTATTATATACATATATATATATTTATAATTTTTGCATTTTCTTGTCAAAATGTTCTCTTAATCAGTATGTAATGACCATCTTTGTCCCTCACAATTGTTTTTTCACTTGAAGTCTATTTTATCTAATATTATTATAGCTACCCCAGCTTTCTTTGGGTTACTATTTGCATGGTATATCTTCTTCCATCTTTTCATTTTCAACCTATTTGTGTCTTTGAATTTAAGGTGACTCTCTTACAGATAGCACATAGTTGGGTCATGCTTTTTTACCATCCTGCCAATCTGTGCCATTTGGAGAATTTAATTCATTTACATTTAAAGTCATGTTGATAATGAAGGACTATCTTATGCCATTTTTCTATTTAGATTCTGGATGCCTTATATGTTTTTTTGCACCTCAATTCTTCCTTTAATGTCTACTTTTATATTTATTTGGTTTTCTGGGCTGTATCATATTGAATGCCTTCTATTTTCCATTTGGATATGTCTTTTATCTATTTTCTTTGTGGTTACCAGAGAGTTAAAATTTAATTTCCTAAATATATAACAATCATATTTTGCTTGATACCAACTTGACTTCATTAGCATGCACATACAGTTTTCTTACACCTCTCTGCCCCCAGATATTTTTGTACTTGTAACCACTTACATCTTTGTATATTGTGTGTCCAAAAGCATAGATGTGTCATTACTTTTTATGTATTTTATTTTAGCTTCTGTAGGAAGCAAGAAGTGGAATTAAATATCAAACAATGCACTACAATAATACTAATATTTATAATTACCCAAAGGGTGATGTTTACTAAAAGTCTTTATTTCTTTGCATTGCTTTGAACCACTGTCTGGTGTCTTTTCCTTTCAGTCTGAAGAATTCCCTTTAAACTTGTTCATAGGGAAGGTCTAGTGATGGTGAACTGCTTCAGCTTCTGTTTATTTGGGTATGTTTTAACCTGTCTCTATCTCTTTATCCTTTTTTTTTTTGAAAGAAAGTCTCACTGGATGTAAAATTCTTGCTTGACAGAACTTCCACCCACTGACTTCTTGAATCCACGGTTTCTGATGAGAAACTGTCACTTAATTTAATTGGAATTCCCTTGTATGTATCATGTTACTTTTTTCTTGCAGCTTTCAGAACTCTCTCCTTGTCTTTTGGATAAATATATGACAGGGTAGATTTCTTCACATTTATCCTGCTTGTGTTTTCTGGGCTTCTTGAATGCCTAATCACATCTTTTGCTAAGTTTTCAAAGTTCTCTGTCCTTATCTATTTGCATATTACTACTTCCTCTTTCTTTCTTCTCCTTCTGGGACTCCAGTAATGTGAATATTGATATGCTTGATGGTGTTCCAGAGGTCTCTTGGGCTATTTTAGCTTTTTTATTATTTTTTTTAACATGGGCAGGCACCAGGAATCGAACCCGGGTCCTCGGGCATGGCAGGCAAGCACTCTTACCTGCTGAGCCACCGTGGCCCGCCCCTATTTTAGCTTTTTATAAATACATTTTCTTTCTGCTCCTCAGCCTGACTCATTTCAATCATCTTGGCTTCGAGTTCAATGATTATTCTGGGGTACCAATGAGTCTTACACTGTACACTTTGTTTTGTCCATCATTTCCCTGAGATCCATTTCAAAAATTTCCATCTTGTTTGCCATTTTCTCTTTTGTGTGTTCAATATCAGTTGTCCTGTCCTCTAGTTTACTTAGTCTTTCTTTTGCCTCTTCAAATCTGCTGTTGAGTGTTTCTAGTATATTTCTCATTTGGTCTACAGCGTCTTCAATCACTGTGATTACCTGCTATTTTTCTATTTATTCTTTCAAATCCCTCTTTAGGCTCTTCTAGTGTCTTCTTAATCTCCTTCATTTCATTAACCATCCCACTGATTTTATTTTTATGTTATATGAACTCTTTTATGTCATTAACCATCGCACTGATTTTATTTTTGTTATATGAACACCTTTGATTAGTTGTTCCAAAGTCTGTATCTCCTCTGATGTTTTAATTTGGTCATTAGGGTGGGCTATAACTGTGTGCACCTTTATTTTATTTTATTTTTTATTTTTAGTATCACAGTTTTATTCTTTGGAGGAGAAGACCCAATCAATGTCAACAGAACTGTTTTTGCTTTCAAGGAAAGTATCGCTCATTCTCAGAGATTTTTGTGGAACATGTTCTAGTGCCACTCAACAAATGATTGTCCTTGAGATGAAAGAGATCATTCAGCATGCATTTAAAAAGCAGATGACTGCTACTTTTAATCAATGGGCACTGATAGATTCAGGGAAAAGAGGAGCATGTCTAGAGTACATGAACATCTGTTCATGAGCAGCGAGGTACTTTCTCCTCTCTTGAAGAAACGGGAATAAGCAGAAGGTTTGCGGTTGAGAGTTATTTTTTTTAATTGAGAAGAATCTCCACACACATGCTTTCTATACATGGTGCACCAGCAGTGGCTCACAATATCATCACGTAGTTGTGTATTTGTCACTATGATCATTTTTTAGAACATTTGCATCACTCCAGAAAAGGAAATAAAAAGGGGGGAAAAAACAACTCATACATACCATATACCTTATGCCTTCCTCTCATTGACTGCTTGTGTTTCCATCTACCCAATTTATTTTACCCTTTGTCCCCCTATTATTTATTTATTTTTAACCATATTTTTACCCATCTGTCCATACCCTAGATATAAGGGGCATCAGACACGAGGTTCTTACAATCCCACAGTCACATTGTAAATGTTATATCTTTATACAGCCATCTTCAAGAATCTAAGCTACTGGAACACAGCTCAACAGTTATAGGTATTTCCCTCCAGCCACTCCAATACATCATAAACTAAAAAGGGATATGTATATAATGCATAAGAATGACCTCTAGGATAACCTCTTGACTCTGAAATTTCTCAGCCACTGAAGCTTTGTTTTTTCTCATTTCTCTCTTCCCTCTTTTGGTCAAGAAGGCTTTCATAATCTCTTGATGCCAGGTCCTGGCTTATCTCAGGCTTTCTGTCCCATGTCGTCAGGGAGTTACACCTCTGGGAGTCATGACCCACGCAGGAGGAGAAGGCAGTCAGTTTACATGCTGAGTTTACTGAAAAAGAGGCCACATCTGAGTAACAAAAGTGGTTCTCTAGGGGTAACTCTTAGCATAATTTTAAGTAGGCTTAGTCTATTCTTTGCAGGAGCAAGTTTTGTAGGGGTAAACCCCAAATCGAGGGCTCAGACTATTGATGTGGTTGCCCCACTGCTTGTGAAAATATCAGAAGTTCTTCAAATGGGGGAAGTTTAACACCTCCCCCCTTCTTCCCATTGAATCAAGGGAACCCCACAAATATTTCTTTATTCACTGCCTAAACTGCTCTGAAATTTATTGGGGCATCACACTAATCTGGAAAAATCAACAAAATCTCACTCTGTAGTCAAGATTCCATGTATTTATGGTGTTCAACCTATTAGGGGGCGGGCCACGGTTGCTCAGTGACAGAGTTCTCACCTGCCATGCCAGAGACCTGGGTTCGATTCCCAGTGCCTACCCATGCAAAAAAAAAAGATAAATTAGGAAATGCACTTCACAAAATATAAATTTTGCACCAAATAAATACTTCACCCTTTAGTCTCACCCAGAAGTTGAGGTTTTAAAATACAGGCGATATTATCCTTTACCCAGTCTTTTAGTATACTTTAGTCCTATCCAATTCAGCTTCATTCATATCTCTAGTTGAAGTCCAATTTCTTTTTCAAGTATTTAAATAGTTCCAGTATGGGGTACTGCTCACTTTCATAGCTTCAGAACTCTAACTCTGAGTCTCAGGTGTTAATAAGTACTCAAAGTTTCTGGGAAAGGTTTGTCTGCATCTTGATGTGTTTAATGATCTGTTGCCTTTGTGGCATGTAAATATCTTGCTAGGGTTCCTTTGAAAGTTGACTTCCTTCAGTGTTCTGAAGCTTTGTGGGATGGATGTGGAGCAGGATGAGGGGTTGGGAGTAGGGCACAACATTGCGATGATGGGTTGCAGTGCAGGTATAGGTACAGGTTGGGGATGCTATGCTGGTGGCTGTGAGTATGGGGTGCTGCATGTGGGGATGTGGAGGTGTGGTGTGGGGACCATGGGGGTAGGGTACAGCTCAGTCAGGCCTTGAAGCACAGGAGCAGGATGCAGTGTGGGGGACACTGAGGTAGGGCGCGATGGGAGGTGGATGGGGGTGCTGTGTGGATGCAGGGGGGCTGTGTGTGGGTCGTGGGTACCAGGGTGTAGGATAGATGGCACAGAAGTCAGGGCACAGGGAGGGCAGGCCATGGATTTGCCCTTGAGCAGGGAGAGGGGCCCAGAGGGCCCAGCATTCAGATGTGCGAGCGTGTAGGGGTGGGCACAGGTCACTAGAGTTGCAGATGTGGGTCAGGAGCAGGTGATGTTGAGTGGGCGGGGCCCTGACGCAGGTGTGCAGATGAGGGAGTGGGGGATGGAGCAGGGGTGCGCCCAGTGCAGAGCAGGGGCTATGTAGCACAGATGAACACGTGAGCACCTGCCAGGTGTGGGAGCAGGGCACTTGTGTAAGGGGGTAGGACAAGTGTGTGCACGTGTGCCGGTGAAGGGGTTGGGGGGCAGGGATCAAGAGGTCAGTGCATGGATGCGAGGACATCAGCAGCAGGGAGGATGTGGCTGTAAACGTGTGTGGGTCTGGGGGGCAGGGCCTAGGTGTGCACTAGTCTAGGGGATGCGCCCTGGTGTGATTACGCACAGAGTTCAGGGGCAGAAGGCCAAGGTAGTGCCTGCATGCATGTGCTGGGGGTGGTCGTGGCCGGGATGCACAGGTCAGCACTTGCCCAGAATTGGGGGGCATGACAGGAGTGCATGTGTGTGCATGCCGGGATCTGGGGGGCTGTAAGCTAATGTGCACAGGGTGAATAGGATGGGGTTGCACGACTGTATGGACAGGGGGTCTGGTGTAGCCTAGACAGGAAGGTAATGCCAGCAGCCTCGATGCACTGGCGGCTGCCTGTGGGGGACAGGGAGTGGGAGGGGGGTCGAGGGGCTGGGGGCAGGTGGGCAGATCTCAGGAGGAGCAGGGCAAGACTGTGTGCTTGTGCAGGAGAGGTGGGTTGGGCTAGGGCAGGCATGCATGTGCTCAGGTAAGGAGTGTGGGGTGGGGATGCATGGGGGGTTTAGGGGGGCATTTGCAGTGTGGGTGTGTGTGGAGGGGCAGCTGATGGGGTTCAGGTGTTGGGGTATGGGGTGAATCACAGGTCGGGGGGTGGACAGCATGCCCGAGGGTAGAGTGTTCAAGGAATGCAGCGTGGCTTACTTCCTTTCTCCTACAACCCTGTCCATTCACTCCTGAGGGTTCTAGGCTTCTCTTTGGAAAGGGGTGCATTAGGGTGTTCTCACTAGCTGGACGGTCTCCAATTCTCAGCTCTCAATTCTTCAGCTTTTGGAACCAGGGCCTTCCTGTGTGGTGTAGAAGACCCTCCCAGGTCATTTACATCCTGGAATAGCCATGCCATCACTTCTCTAGCTGTTCCTTGGAACAGGGGTGAACTTGATCTGTCCTATTCCACCAACTTTCTGGAACTCTGGAGTTCACTGATTCTTTATTTTGCCAGCTCCAGTCTGCTTTGAAATCCTTTTAGGAATTTTTCATTTTGGTTATTGTGGTTTTAAACTCTAGTAGTTCTGTTTGGCTCCTTTCAAAAAATTCAATCTCTTTACTGAGATTCTCATATTGTTCATTCATTGTTTTCCTGATATCCTTCAGTTCTTGGATTTTTATCCTTTTCCTTTGGATGGGCCCTCATATCCTATTTCTTTGTTCGTCTTATACTTTTTTTATTGTGCACTGTACATTTTTAAATTTTTTAATGTTAACTTTGGATTTATTCCCCAAGATGTCTGTTTCTTGATTTTGTAACCAGCTGGTGATAAGACAGAGATTTTCTTAACATTGAGCCCTTCCCTCGGGATGCAGTGTGCAGTGTGCAGGGTTTCCACTGTGTTTCTGGGCCTCTGTCTCGCCCTGGGCTTTTGCTTGTTAGTTGTTTGGGGCTCCCCTTCTGTAGGAATTTGGTTGTTCCCTTTGTTTTCAAGGAGACAGATCCTTTCTTCCAGGTTTTTGAAGCTGGCAAGTCCTTGCCCCAGACTGCCCACCTCTATAGTTTCTTATACCTCTTTCACTGTCTCAAGATGCTTTTGTCTGGAGGGCAAACTCTGGGAGGAGGTGCATGCAGAGAGGATTCTCCCAGGTCAGCCTTTCCCAGCCAGAACAGGGCCAGGGTCTCACAAAGTGGACGCAGACTGGCCCCAAAGTGTTTGGGGCAGGGGGGCATCAAGAAGGGTACCGAGCTCTCTCAACCAAAAGAGGGAAGAGAAATGAAACAAAATAAAGTTCCAGTGGCTGAGAGATTTCAAATAGAGTTGAGACATCATTCTGGGGCTCATTGTTGCACATTATATAGATATCTCGTTTCAGTTTTTACTGCATTAGAATAGCTAGAAGGAAATACCTGAAACTGCTGAACTATAATCCAATAGCTTTGATTCCTGGACATGATTGTATAACTATATAGTTTTCATGTGTCACCAAGTAAGTGATTATGAAAATTTTATGACTGACTCTCCCTTTATCCAGTGTATGGACAGAAATAAAGACAAAAAATAAATAAATGATATGGGGGATAAAGGGTATGGGATGTTCTGGGCGTTCTTTTTTATTTTTATTTTCATTTTCATTTTTTATTTTTTTGGAATAATGAAAATGTTCAAAAATTAATTGTGGTGAAAAATGCACAACCATACGATGATGCTGTGAACCACTGATTGTGCACTTTGGATGATTATGTGGTATGTGAATATATCCCAATAAAATCGCATAAAAAGTAAGGGTGCTAAGAGATTCTTCTATGTCTCCCTCAAGCTGAGCTTTCTTGGCCTCCCCAAAGCTGAGCAAGTGCGGTTTATTAACTGTCCCCTACAGTCTTGAGGAACCAAAGCATCTGCCAGTCTCCTTTATCATGGCTTTTGTCCAGGGTGAGTTGGAACCATGGCCACCCTCTGAACCAGGCCCCCAGCAATCCAAAGTCGTAATCAAAAGCTGTGATCAGTGATCAGCCGTGCCCATCCCTGGTCTTGGGGAAGAGGATTTTTATGTCCCTTTCTGTCACAGTGAGTTTTCCAGGAGCTGGACCCTGCAGGAATGTCACGAGACGGCAAGGATGGGTGCCAGTAATCGTGGAGCAGGAGAGCAATTTATTATTCTTTACTATCATTTATCAGCTTCTTCTCCCACTTTCCCCTGGATACTGTACAAGTTCTTTTGACCTCCAAAGTTTCAAAATGGTTGTTTCAGTAAGATTATGACTGTTTAATAGCTGTTCTGGTGAAAGAAATCAGTCCTGGCGCTCCCTACACCACCATCTTCCCACAGTTGATATTTTGGCTTCTGTCTTGATGCATTGTCTATCATTTACACTGTCTTAGAACAATTACAACAATAATATGCATTTCACAATTTGTGTTATGTATTTCATATACTATCATGTTTCAAGTTTGTGGTAGGTTGATTGTAAATGTGGCCTCAACTTTCCACCTCTCCCAGTATTCATTCCCTTTGCAAAGTGACTATGTCACTTTTCTCCAGCAAGAGATAGAATCTGCTTTCCCCATCCCTGCAATCTGGGCTTGGTTTGTGTCATGTTTTGGCCAATGTAATGCTGTGGAAGTGATGGAGTGTCAGGTCTTTGCTTAGGCCTCAAGGTGTCACATAGACTTCCATTCCTACCCATGAAAAACTGTCCAGCCAACGTGCACTAGCATGGGCTAACCTACTGGAGGATGAGAAACCATGTGGAGAAGGGCCAAATCAACCCAGTTGAGGTTATCCTACATCAGTCAGCTGCCAGCCAACTACCAACTGACCACAGATGCAACATGAGCCCAGTCAAGAATAGCTGAGCTCAGTCCAGGTGAACAGAACTACCCAGCTGAGAAATAATACTTGGTTGTTATTTTAAGCCACTAACTTGTGGAGTCTTTATTGTAAATCATCATTTTGCAGTACATAACTGACACAGTTTGGGCAATTAAAAAAAAAAGTTCCCCTTAGATTTCTATTGTAACATGTTGCAAAACTGGGATAGTGGTATAGAGGAGCCATATGCCTTGTTCCCACTGCCATCACATATTTTCCAAGAAATGCCTAAAACCTGTAAGAGACTCTAGGTTGACTGAGGAGTGCCTCCACTCCCCACTGAATTCTTGAGCTCTAACAACCTCCCTATGAGCTTTCATCCTGTTTTCTTCAACAAGGTTAGTATGAGGTAGGACTGCCCTTATTTGTTACCCCTCCCCCCCACACACACATACTTTTTCCCAATCTATCAAGCCCATACTCTCCTCAACAAATTTTCAAGTGAGTGGGGAAACCAGAAAAGATAAATGAAAATTTGAGTGGTATTGTTAAGGGAAAAATGGTCTCTTTAGTTGCAAGGTAACATCTAATTAGCCTCCGATTTAGGCCAGGATCCTGATAATAGAATTGCCCGATTCCCTTGGCAAAATTACAAAGCCATCTAAAATTTAAGCAATTCATTCCTAAACAGAGGAGATGCTGCTATTGTTTAATTTCCAGATGCAAAGTAGTTCATTAGTTTTCATACTAATTTTGAATGATTTAGGCTGTTTACTCACCTTTATTTCAGATATAGCATTTCTTAGTACAATATGTGTATTACAAGTTCCTCATATGAAATTACGTTCTTGCACCAGCTTAGGTATATTATAGGTGAAATGAATCACCAGCAACAGCCCTTTAGTAAACAGCAAGTATAGCAATCAGCCAGTTTTGGTCTTGTATATGGCGTCAAGTTTCTGATTTATCATTAATGTGCTCTGATTAAGGAGGTTGATTGAGTTATTTGAGGAAGAGGGAAAATGGGTTAAATCTGCTCTTCCCACATTTTTAAAGGTTCATATTATAAGCTCTATTGTAAAAAATTTTAAAAAGCACACAATTATTTTTAGAAAATTTGAAAAGTACAGAAAAATAGGAAAAAATAATCCATCATAATGACATCACTCAAAGAGAAACACTGTTACCAGTTTGGAATATTCACTTCCTGTCTTTCACATTTTCTTCTGTATATAGTTGGAATTACAAATAAATAAACAGACAGAAGACACTCATATAAAACCTTAACAAGGATAAAAGCAAAGTCAGAAATTCAGTTGGAGGTGGAAGACAAGCACATGGTCCAGCATTCATTCCCTCCTCTAAAGGACTAGAAAAAAGATGATATCATAAGGTGGTTGTGAGAGTAAAATGAAGTCATAGGCAGGACCTGATGGAGAGCAAAAGTTAATAATCACCCAAAGAGCAAACATTCATTGAGAGCTTACTATGTACAGACACTGTTCTTATCACTTTATACCTGTAATGTATATATATGAATGTATAATCCTCCCGAACACCCATGAATAAAGTGTTATTATGATCTCTACTTTACACATGAGGAATTGAGGCACAGAGACATGAATTAACTTGCTCAAGGGTGGAGCCAGGATTCAAATTCATACAGTCTGTTTACAGCATCTTTGCTCTTATGCTATGCTATTATTTAATTATTATCTTACTATAATTATGAACCTGCATTCGCCAGGGACTCCAACAAGCACCTCGGCCAGTTAGAAGGAGCCCATTTGGCACAGCTGTGAAGAATTTCACCTCCCCATTGCAATTATTTATTGGCTTAAAAGCATTTTCCCTTGAAACTGAAATCCCAGTGTCATCCATCACAATTCATTCGGGTTATCGCCTATTGGAAACTTTCCTTATTTCCACTTTTCTTTCAGAACACAATAAATTATATTCAAATGGCAGTCATGGAGGAAACTTTCCTTGCCTTCTTCATCAACAAAGCTGATCGACAGGCGCTAAAGCCCCAGGGAAGCAGCATCTGTTATAACTCAAGGATCTCTGCTCAAGCTGAGGATGAGATTATCAGACGCAAAGTAGTTTGCAGCTCAACATTTGTTCAAGTCTGGCACATGTACACGTCATTAGCAGCTATATTTGAGAAGAAAGAGCAAGGAGGTGAGGAGAGTGGATCTGATTAAAGGGATATTCAAAAAAGGAAATTCAGAGCATCTGAGTAAAAACCTTGAGGCTGAAATGAATGAACTTGAGAGCGGAGCCAATAGAAAGGTAAGTTTGAGAGGTGTTGACAGATGATTTGGATAATTTTACCTTTGCTCCTTCCCAAATAAAGTCATTTCAAGAAGTGTATTTCCCAGAGTGGCTGCATCTTTTACCGAGCTCTGTGGGCTACGTCTCCTCTGCTAAAATGAAACCTCCATGTGGGCAAATACAATGTCGTTCTGTTTGCTGCTGTAATTTTGGTCCATAGTAGATAAAATTAAATATTCATGAAATGTGTTAATGTATGCTTGCTCAAAGCTTGCTTTGACCTGAGCTGGTAGACAAGCTTGGAGATGTTCAACAGGAATTGGAAGCAATGTGCAGAAAGAATGGCATCCATTCACTAAAACTGATTGTGAATTAGAGGGTAGCGAATCAGTGATGAAATATTGGGGGAATGCAGTTGTGTGTTCACCATTACTGTAGGCAATGAGGGAACTGCAATAGAAACAATCACAGGGATCAGCAAATCTTTGCTAGGGCTTGCAATTGTCCTAAGCTCATTTCTTATATTAGCACATTTAACTACAACACCATCTACAAGGTAGGTCCTACGACTATCATCCCTCCCCACCCCAACAGGTGACATACAAGGCAACTGGTGCCAGGTAGCCCAGGGTCCTACAGCTAGTAAAAGGTGAAGCCTGGGTTCCAGCCACCATGCCCTTTACTCTTTTATCCATGGTCCTAGCGCTCCAGAAGATTAAACTTAATTTGTGACATAAAACAACACTAATGCAAGGTGTCAACAATGGGGGCAGGAAGGAAATATGGGAATGTTGTATTTTTATATGACTTTTCTGTAAACCTACAACTACTCTAATTAAAAAATAATAATAATTTTTAGAAACATTATGCTAAGTGGAAAAGAACTGACACCAAGTACTATATTTATTATTCTGTTTAAGTAAAATGTAAACGTAAATAAATCTATAGAGACAGAAATAGATTAGTGCTTATATAGGGCTGGGGAATTATAGAGAGATTGCAATGTGGCTGCCAAGGGTGTAGGGATTTTCTTTTTGATGTAATGAAAATTTTCTAAAACTGATTATGGTGATGAATGCACCACTCTGTGATTATACTAAAAGCCATTGATTGTGCACTTTGAATGGCTTGTATGGCATGTGAATATTCCTCAATGAAGCTGCTTTTTTTAAAAAAAGAAACAGTATGAAGCAAAGAACAATGACGTCTTAAATTCTGTGGTCCTGATAACAAAAAAAAGAGGAGTAAGTGCAGACTTGAGTTCTCAGAATGGGCTTCTGGAAAGAGGTAGTACTTGAGCTGAGTCTTAAATTTGATAGTAAGTGTATTCATATAACCACCCCCCATCCCACCATCTACTCATCCTCCTGTGCACTCATCTAACAAACATTTATTGAGCTCGGAGTATGTGCCAGACACTGAACTGAGTACTGAAGCGGTAGAATTTGTGTAGGAGGAAAAGAGAGAATATTCATATGTCAGCAGTCTTAGCTTCTCTGCCCTAGAGGGCTAAAATTAAACCACATGCATACTCACACAGGGGGGCCTTCCCTAGTAAGGACACTTTGGCACTGTCTGTCAAAATTGCGAATGCTAATACCCTGGGTGCCACAATCCTACTTCCAGGCATTTACCCGCAGAGAAATGACCTGGGCACAAGGTTTTTCAAGGGAGTACCATTTTTAATAACAAAGGATTAGAAATAGCTCATGTGTTCATTAAAAGGGAACTGCTTAAATAAAACATGATAGTACATCCAAAGAGATTACTAAGCAGCTGTAAAATAAGAGTGATGAAGCTTTTTATATAGTGAGATGGAATGTCTCCAAGACGTTTAAATTAAAATTAAAAAAAAAAAGCAGAGAGCATATAAATGTATAGCATGCTACGTATGCTACTATTTGGATAAAAGAGAGAGAAAAATCTAAGCATAATTAGTTAGTTATCTGTAAAATGTTTCTGGGAGGATATACCAGACGCTGGTAACATTTGCGGCTTTCAGTGGAGAGTAGGTAGCTGAATAGCAAGAGAGGAAGAAAGGATTTTCATTGAATGCCCTTTTATATCTTTTGAATTTTGAACCTTGCAAATGCATTGCCTCTATTTACCTGCAATATATATTATTACAATTCATGTGTCCAGACCCAAGTCTTAGTGGTCCACCTATGAATGCCAGGGTTTTAGTTTTGAACTCACAAATCTCCTAGGGCAATTAAAAAGGAATATGTGTGCCAGGATGTTTGGCGATCTGGACCTACGACTCCCTGAATCGCATCTCTAGTGCCGTGATATTTGTTTCCGATCCTCAGCTGACTCAGGTGCCCTCCCGGGGTCTTCTTCCTTTTTCCGGACCTGTGACTCACGCTCTATACCTGGTTTGAACCTGGTCTTGTCTCCCTTGCAAAGGTGTACATACAATTTCTCTTCCAACTGGAATATTTTTGAGGATGAGAGGGCATGCTGCTAATGATTAACCAAGAGCAACAGTTGAAAATGCATCTTATTTCTTGATCTACCTGAATATCAACAGTTACACATAACGTGGCACATTGAGAGGTGGACAATGGGATGAAATTTGTTTGGGGGTAACTTTTGGCAATGTGGAGGTTAAAAAAAGGGAGGTAGATACATTATGAGAAAATTGTAATAGTCAAGGCTTATGCAGTCCAATGTGATAGCCACGCACCACATGTGACTATTTAATTAACGGTAAAGAAAATAAAATTAAGTATTCATTCTTCAGTTGCATTAGGCACATTTTGGGGGCTCAATAACTCCATGCACGTATGGCTCATGGAAACCGTATTGGACAGTGCCGATATAGAACGTTTCCAACATCATGGAGAGTTCTATTGGAAAGTGTTGGCTAGGTATTGGAACAATGTGACCTAGTCAAAGATGTTGGTAATTTAATCTTTTCTGCTTCCTAGTCTCAATGGCCCTCTTTTCTCTGAAATCCACCTGGGCTGTTCTCCATCCCATTTCGTTAAGCCAAATCCTGACTATAAAAAGGAGATATTGAAAACTTTAGTTTTAAGTAGAAAAAGAAAATTTAGGAAAGTAGATAGAAGGCAGTGGGGGGAGGACCCTGGTTTCACCACTTAACACTACCAAAGTTAACATAGTTGGTGACTTAGGAATTGTTTTTTTTTTTTTTTTAGTTTTTCATTATTGAAATATTTTTACTCTTCACTGTGATCATCAAATAACGTCTTCATCACAGAAAATTGAAAGTGCAGAAGAATCTAAAATGAATATATACTATCCATTTTTCTATCTTTTGGAAATCTTTGCAATAAAAACAAGAATGTATTTGTGCCAGTTTGAAAAGATTTCTGTATCCTAGAAAAACCATGTTTTAATTCTAATCAGTCTTGTGGGAGCAACAGTTTCTTCTAATCCCTATAGGCTGGAAACTTGATTAGGTTGTCTCCACAGAGATGTGACTCATCAATCATGGGTTGATTAGATGGAGACATGACTCCACCCATTCTATGCGTCTTGATTAATTTACTGGAATCCTATAAGAGAGAAAACATTTTGGAAAGAATGCCTTTTGAGAATGAGGAGAGAGCCATAGACCCATGACATGATAACGAGAGAACCAGAGTCCACCGGCCAGCAGCCTTGGGAGAGGAGGGAGGAGAATGCCCCCAGGGAGCTCCATGACGCGAGAGGCCTGGAGAGGAATTTAGAAGACGTCGCCATGTTCGCCACGTGCCTTTCCAGCTGACAGAGAAACCCTGAGCTTCATCAGCCTTTCTTGAGTGAAGGAGACCTCTTATTGGTGCCTTAATTTGGACATTTTTTATAGACTTGCTTTAATCGGGACATTTTTTTCAGCCTTAGAACTGTATACTAGCAACTTATTAAGTTTCCCTTTCTAAAAGCCATTCCGTTTCTGGTATATTGCATTTGGCAGCTAGCGAACTAGAAGAGTATTTTTAGCAGTCTTCCCTTTATATAAGTGAGATGAACTTATATAACTTATATGAACTTACGTGAACTTCATACACAATGTTTATTCCTGCTTAAAAAATGTTTAATTAGCATATATTGTGAGCATTTCTTCATGTTGTTATAATCTCTTTATGGATTAATTGTAATGACTATATAATATTCCATTGTGTCATTTCCACAATTTTTCTTGACTATTAGTTAATTTTGAACAGTTAAATAGCCTCCTTTTGTTTTGTTTTTATAAATAATGCATCAATGTCTATCTTTTGCATACATCTGTGTCTGTAGTTATTATTTCCTTAGGAAATTCTTAGAAATGGAATTTCTGAGTTTGTGGATATAAGCATTTTTAAGGCTCTTCACTTTGCCAAGCTGCTTTTGAGAAAATGTGTGACAATTCAGATTCCCACCAGCAGTGTGAATGCCAGTGCCATCAGCATCAATTCTTCTTTTAAAATATTCTCTAATATATCATTTTAAGATCTATCTTTTAAACTCATTGTGAGTTTGTATTTTTTTGTATGCTAATCAGCCATTTTAATTTCCTCTTTAGTGAATATACTACTGGATTCTGGTATTTACCTTTTTGATATTTATCTATGTATAAGTGTTTTGGGTTGTTTTACATAGTTGTCATCATACTTACACTCTATGCATAATTATATCTTTTTGGTGGAAGATATTTTAAAAATGTCATTTCATTCATTGAATCAACAAATATTTACTGAGGTCCTACTATGTGCTAGACCCTGTTCTGGTCTCTGACTGCAACATATCTGTGAACAAAAACAGACACAAATCCCTATTTTCATGGAGTTGATATTCTACTGGGAAATATAATCAGTAAATAAGCAAAATGAGTTATGGAGTAGTAAGTCAATAATGGTAAGTGTTTTGGAAAAATAAAAGTATGGGACATAGAGAGTGCCAGGGTCCAAAGTGTTTGCAATTTTGAAGAGAGTGGTTGTCAGAGTAGTCCTCACTGAGATGGGGACATTTGTGCAAAGGTTGAGGTAAGTGAGGGAATGAGCCCTAAGAGTATCTGGGGGACAGAGGAAATAGCAGGTTCAAAGAATCTGAACCAAGCCCTAATTCCCTTCGCCATCTTGAAGAAAAGGTATGCAAAGACAAGGAGGGAAGTGTTTATCAACATGTTAGGGGAAGAAAATACAGGGTCCTTTTATCTGTTCAGGATCACGCTTCTCTTAATTTTATTAAAGTTTTAAAATGAGAGTATTAAAGTGCTCATAATTTTTTTACTAGAGAAGTAGGTTTACAGAAAATTCATGTATAAAATGCAGAGTTCCCAAATACCACTCTATTATTACATCTTGTGTTCATGTGATATACATGTTCCAATTCATGAAAGAATAATTTTATAACTGTACTATTAATTATAGTCCATTGGTTACAATATGGTTCACTGTGTTGTACAGTCTTATGTTGTTGTTTTAAAATTTTTATTCTACTAACAAACATAACCTAAATTTTCCCCTTTTAACCACATTCACAAATATGATTCAGTGGTGTTGGTTACCTTCACAGTATTATGCTACCATCACCACCATCCATTACTAAAACTTTTCCATCACCCCAAACAGAAACTCAGTACCAAGAAAGCATTAACTTCCCATTCCTTACTGTATGAATTTGCTTATTCTAATTATTTCATATCAGTGAGATCAGCTACTTTATTTTTGAATCCAATGTCTTTACTCACATGTCCTCCAAAGACCAATGGAGATAACCTTTTTCTCTCAACAGAAGCCTATGTCTTTCTCTTCAGGGAGTAAATTCAGGAGTTGAGACAATTGGTCTGGTTCTTGTTCCCTTTCAGCAAACATAAATACACATCCATTTAAAATATGTAGCCCCTGCTGTTGAAAATGCCAATGTATTCTCCTCCCCTGCATCCTAGTTGCAGATGATTTGCTCACAGGTCAATTTTATCACCTTATTTTTCCAACAAATGAACAGAATCATCAAAGCTACTTTCAGAGACCTCAAGGTCTGCTCTTTTCCTTTACTCCCAAGACCAAAGTCTCTTTCTCCACAAATGGACTGAAGCAAATTCTAGTTTTCTCTGGAGACAACCTCCTGTTCTGATCCCATGGATCCTAAGATTCACACCCCACTTTTGCAAAACCTACTCCTTTTCTTCATTTTCCTAGCTTGATAAATGGCACTACTTCCTATATAAATAAAAGTCCCAGGAATCAACTCCCTCTTACTCTTTGTGGCAAGCAGACTATAAACCGGCTCCCATGATCCCTACTTCCTGGCATTCACATTCTTGTGTAATCTCCTCCCTTTGAGTATGGGTAAGCCTGTGATTTGTTTCTAACCAGTAGACTTTGGCCAAAGTGATAGCATGCAACTCCCAAGATTAGATTACACCAAATTGTAAGTTCTGCCTTGCTAGCACACTTTATTTCTTGCTGGTTTTCTTAAAGCAAGCTTCCATGTTGGGGAAGCCCTCATAGCAAGGAACAAGGAAAGCCCCCAGCCAATGGCCAGCAAAGAATTGTAGCTCTCAATATGACTGAATTCTGTCAGCAGTAGTGTGAGCTTGGAATTGGCTCCTTCCCCAGTCAAGCCTTCAGATGAGTCCCCACCGTGGCCAACCCCTTGATGGCAGCCTCACCACAGACTTTGTTATCCGTGCCTGGATTTATGATATTGCAGAATTGTGTCCATGCTTGAACTTATGATATTGCAGTTTCTGCAATATCATAAGTGTGCATTGTTTTAATCTACTACCTTTGTGGTAATTGGCTACACAGCAATAGATAATTAATATATTCCTCCAGTAGATCTAATTAGTTACTAAGTCCTGTTGAGTTTACCTCTCAGAGACTTCTTGAATCTCTATGTTCTTCTTGACTATGACTACCTCTGCTTTATGCCAACCCTCATCAACTCTTTCTTGGATAAAACAACTGCCTATATCAGTCAGTGTTCCAGCAGGAGTCAGATGGCATGGTCAAAGGATTTAACTGAAGAGTGACATGGGCAAGATTAAGGGCAGCACCAAGGGAGGAATAGCAATAGCAATAGCAATAGCAAGAGGCCAGTGTTATCCTCAGGCCTACAAGGTCAAGGAGAAGGAATAGTGTTACTGGAGTTTGATGGGAGCTGGAATTATGGAAGAGAATTTGTCTGGCTGGAGGTATGGCTATAAGTGGAGGAGGAACACAACTGCTGCCAGAAGTGTGGCAAGGGTGTGGGAGCAGGTAAAAACATACCCCAATCTTTTTCTACTCCTGCCCTCCAATCTATGTCTCCCATTGAGCAAACCTATTCAGAAGCCATAGGGCAAAGGAATCAGAGTGATGTAGTCCCAAGAGACCACACTTTTGGGGACACAGAGCAAAGCAGAGAAAAAAAGTGGGTCTACAGTGAGGAAGCCAGTGGGAAATAACCAGAGCATCTTCTAATTGAACGCCTTTTTTTTTTATCTCACTCAACTTCAATCTGTCCTCCACTCAGCCATCCATGCTTTCTTTCTAAAACAACATTCCAGATTCAAAGATATTGGGGTTCCCCATTGCTTCCAGAATAAAGTTCAAAATCCCTAGTGCAGCCATCAACACCCTTCTCTTTCTGGTTTTAACCTACTTTCTCATCATTTCTCACGATCCTCAGCATTCTCATATGCTCCAGCCACACCAAACTATCATGTGAAAAAAACATGCTTTCTACCTCTCTGCTCCATGTTTTGTTTTCTGGAATGCCCATCCCTCCCTTTTCTCACAGAAAAGTAATTCCACTCATCCCTTCAGGTCCCATATCACCTCTGAAAAACTCTACTATCTGCATGGAGTCAGGCTTTTTCTTTCTATGGTATTCCCATCACACTTAAAAATTGCCTCTTCCATAACATGCACCCCAGGGCGAGGCAATTAATTGGATTCACAATATCTCTTAGCCCTTATCATTCCATGGGTATAAATGTTTCACATTTATAGGAATAACTGAAATACCCCTTTCACCTATGTAATGTAATATCTTTAGAACCTACTTTTAGTTTCAAGGATCCTTGAAGTCATCCTTGATAGATATAAGAGGAGCTCAGTAGCAGCCTTTTGGTTTCAAAACCTCGAAGGGTAGCTCTATACCTTCACCTCTGCAGCCCTCCTGGTGCCCACTATGACCACACTGATGTCCAGGCCTGCTCTGTTGTCATCTGACATCCCAAAGCTGCGAGCTGTCATGGTACCAGAGCAATACTGCCTCCCTGTTGTTTTGATTGGTCTGAAACCTGTAGCATTCCTCACTGGCATGGACAATGCCACTTTCCCTTCTCTGCACTGTACTTTGTCACCTGGTCACCACAGCAATACAATTTGACCCTGTGCTTTCCAGAGTATTCTTAAAAACAAATGACTTTAACCTTTAAGGCTCAGAAAGGAGCTTGTGGAGCTGGGTTGGAAAATAGGCACCACGCTGTCCTCTCCAATCCCACATCTCTTTCAATTGGGTCCCTTCCTCCATGCAAATCAGCTCATGCAAACAGATGCCTGCAGGTCACCTAGGCCACCAAATTATCAGACATATTGAGGCCTGGTCTCAAATTGACCACATCCCCTTCATTTGTTTAAGTGCTTGTTTCCTACTTGATTGTTAGATCTCTGCAGACAGGATTGGGCTGTGTCTAACTCTGCACAGAGCACAGGCGTCTGATGTGTGATAGTTGCTCAATAAATATCTGTTGGGTGAAGAGTCTACCCAGCATCCCCCAGAGAAGTGGCATAAGAGATGCAAGCAGTGGGCTGGATCTCGGCAGCAATGATGTCATCTGCAATCTTAACTACCCTTTGGTAATAAAATGAAAGAAAGGAACAGATAGGCCACCTGGGAGCCCTTGCTTTGATGACATGATCCCAGAATGCATGTTTGCTTGCTTTTTATTTCCAGAGCAGGGACTTTATTGACCTCTAAATCCCCAGAGTTCAGCACAAATAGAACTTCAGTAAATTCTGAAGTTCCAGAACTTCCTTTGATAGTCAGTGTGTTGGGTTCCTCTTCAAGGAGATCCTGAGGAAGGGGATCCCAGGAAGCAAAAGTGAAGGAACAGTGAAAGCAAGAGAAGGAAGAGAGAAAGCCAATGAATGGTGCGGGAATGAGTGAGTTATCCTTGTGGGCAGCAGGTTTTGGTCCAGCTGGGGCTCTTCTGAGAAAGCATAGAGTCATTCATCAGAATATAAGGAAAGAGAGCGGGTGTGTGTGGGTGAGTGGGTGATCCACTAACTCCCATTTCCCCTCAGTTGACGGTAACCCGCAAGGGAGTTAATTTTCCCACACTTCGGAGTTGTTCCTGGCATCAGAGCAAGGTCTATGATGTGAAAAACTCTCAGGCAGAGAAGCAGAGAGAGGCAGGCACCTGAGGTGGGAAGCTGTCTGTAGGCTGAAACTGTTTACTTCAGCCACATAAGTTCAGGTAACACACATTGTGTGAGGAAGGCCAGCTACAGTGTCTGAGGTCTTGCTTTCTAGCTTGGGAGAGAGGGAGCATTGTTTTCCAATTAGAAACACCTACTCCTTGGATCAATCTGTTTCTTTGGGGCAAGCTCAGCAAATGTTTTTGGAAGATAAAAGAAGGGTCAGTATTACTCTAAAAAAGGGTCTGTCTTGGAATCTATTTATTTATATCACCAACGAATTGGTCATTGCACTCTTAGAAAATAGCTGTGCTTGCATGTCCCCATCCCAGCTATCATCATTAAGAGCTTACTGTATGAGAATTCTGCATCCACCTCCATCCTGAGCCAGAGAACCAGGACTGCTGTGGTTCAGTTGCTCCCTCTTTCCTGTTTGCACCGGAGAGCTAGAAGCCCTTATGGCTGGGCACTCAGAGGGATGAAGAGAAGTCACTCTCTTCCCACTCAGTAAGTTGCAGCAATGAACTTAGCTTGTCTACTTTCCTGGATTTCAGTCTATCTCCATTTCCCAGGTTTCATTCCAAATTCTTCCTGGAACAAGAGATGAACCTAGATCCCCGGTCAGTTGGGACTTTGACTTTCCAATCTTCTTTCAGCCCTTTTTCTTATGGCTGTACTCAGCTTCCTGATCCCTTTCTGACGATGCCAGTTATGATTAACTCAAGTTATTGCCAAGAAGTCCTTCTGCAATTTCATGCCACTCACTCTTAGCTCAGCTCCCTTGAATCCCATCACTCAGTCAGACTTGAGTTCACTTTGTACCTTGGCCTTGGTGCTGAGGTTGCTGGACCCTCCCAGAAAAAGTTTGCCTACTACTGTCTCAGTTGTTTTTCCCTTAGTTCCTATATTGAGCACGTCTTGGAATTCCCAACATACTCCAAGGCCAAGCCTGTCTAGTTTATAACAAGTTTTGGCACAGAATGTGTTGAATTAAATGAGAAAACCTGAAGGGATAGAAGCAATGTGTTGCATTAGGTTCGTTCATTTGTCTGTCCATTCATTCGTTCATTTATTCATTCATAAATTTACTCAAATAGCACTGGAATATCTAGAACACAGACCCAAGCTCTGAGTAGGCATTTAGTGTTTGTGGAATTGCATAGACCTGATAGCAGGCATAGAAGTATGCCCCCTAGAGCTTCTGAAAGCCAGGTGGGTGACAGTGTGAATGCATGAACCTTAACTTGGCTTATAGTATAATTTCACTCATGGCTCAGGAAGAATGGCAACTTTGGTTGGGAAAAGTACACTGTATTTATTGTATCAGCTACATGACCCTTTAAATAATAATAGTGTTGAAGAGACCTTTCTATTCTCTGGCTTGAATTTCCATGAAGTGGGTAAACTTGGCCTCTTTCTTCCTTCTTAGTTACTCCTTCCTAACCCACTCCATATCCAGCTGCTCAGAGGAAGGACAGGTTCAGTCCTGCTCTAAGTTCAAAGACCTACAGGTTCAGGTCTTTGGTGGTGAAGCTGTGATGGTCCAGTGCTGCTTGGGAGTGGAGGGTGAGTTAAGTCCCAGGGTGAGTACTAGGGAGCATAGTTGCTCACAGGCCTACACCATGTTCTCCCTTATCAGCTATATTGTAGTAAAGGATATTTTGATATCCATTTTCCAGACACCCATATCTATTTAGTAATTAGTTCTCAACCACCTGTGGGAAATAAGAACTGGTCATTGAGCCTCCTGAAACATAGAGTTCAAATGTTGTAGGTTTGGTTTGAGGATTAAATGAATCTTTAGGGTAAGATCTGGAACTTAGTGAGAGCTTAAAAATGTTATCTGTTTTAGTTTCTGCTCAAGCAAACACTATGAAATGAGTTGGGTTAAGTATTAGGAATTTATTAGTTCACAACTTGAGGCATGAAAAAGTCCAAATCAAGACATTATCAAGGTGATTCTGCTTTCCTTCTAAAGACTCTAGCATTCTGGATACTTGGTCCTAAGCTTGTCACATGGCAAGGCACATGGCAGTATCTCTTTGTCTTTCCCTTCTCTTTTGGGTTCCATTGGTGTTCACCTTTTTCAGCTTTTTTTCACTCTGTTTGCATTTCTTTCCACTTATAACAGACTCCATTAATAGGATTAAGACCCCCATCTTGATTGAGCTGGGCTGCAATTCAGCTGAAGTAACTTTATCGAAAGGTCCTACTTACAATGAGTTCACACCCACAGGAAAGGATTAGTTGTGAGGATCTATTTTCCTGGGGTACATACTGCTTCAAACCACTACATTAGCCATTGTTATTATTGCTAGTAATAATAATAGCAGTTACCTAATTCCTCACTAAACCTACATGTTGGGGAAAAAAGAGAACACTAATGAATATGTATTTCAAGCACTGGCAAATAATGTTTTGGACAAGGAAAGGAGAAGTGGAGGGAAATGCATACAGCAAGGTGGGAATTGGTAGAAAGGAAGGGGGCCCTGTGGAGTCAGTCATAGGAAACCTAGACAGTGAGGCACAGACGGCTTCCCTGAAAGGGGGCCCTGAGGCTGGCCTCCAGCAGAGTCCTGGGCAGACTTGGGCAGCTGGTCTGCTCCTTCCACTAGCAAATCCTGGGCTACTCCCTATTCATGAAAATAATCATTTCAACATTGCTTTGGGCATGAGTTCCAAAGCTATGTTTCCCTAGAAGGTCAGGAAATTAAAAAATGGCTAAGTGTATCGGACATTGCTGAAAAGCACCCCTCCCTGAAAAAGGAGTTTCCAGAAGACAAAAAAAATGACCTGCAGGGACTTTCTGAGAAAATGGAACAGTGGGACCATTCTATGGAATTGCAGATAAACAACACTTAGTAATAAATCAGTTTTCCACCAGGAGAAACAGTTTATCGGAATGGAAAGGCATACTAAACTAATCAATATATATTGATTCCCACTTCATAAGGCCCCTCCCTATGTAAAATGGAAACATAATGTCAGTAATCAGAAAATTTCCTCATTGAAACTCCTTTCTATGTGTGGTTTGGATGCTGTCCTATTCATAAATTGTAAATTGCCTGAATAAACTCCTATAATTAATATCTTGTCTACTATTTTTAAACAAGTGGGAGAAAGGGAGTTTTGTGCATTTTTCCCCATTTCTTGCTCCTGGTGAGGAAATGGAGAGAAGGAACATGCAGGCCAAACACCCCAACAGTATTATGTCCAGGGCTTCCTGAGTTTGAGGGGAGGGCCATATATGGGGGTTCTTTTGTTTGTTCATTCCAAGTCCTATTGATAGGCAGGTTAATCTATTCTCAGTGACAATAATTAAAATATTGATTGAGTAGCTGCTATGTATCTACCTCAGCTTACTTTGTTTAGTATGGTTGTTAACCTGCCTAGGGAATATCTCTAAGGAAGATGCCAATAACTCATTAGTAGCTTATATAAGATGCTTTTCTTTCCTTCAAGTTATTTTTAAATGCAACAGCTAGGAGATTTAGCAAGCATTTTTAAATTAATAGGTGTATCTTATAACTTGCCAGAGGGTGGCAACATTCGTAAGATCTTCCTAATTTTCCAATCACTCTACAAATGCACATATGACTTTTATTTTTGGAGTGTCTTCAGTATGTCTGGACAATAGCAGCAGGTGAAGGAGAAAAGTGGGTACCTCTTTCCCTTCCAGTTGTCCATTCCCAGGACACTCCAGCCTGATGCCTAGTCCCACTGATTCACAATGTAGCAACATTAAAGGGAATCCCTGTCTTCATTGCCTTTAGACTCTCTGACACCTCTCGTCTAAGCAGATGTTCCAGTGTGGAAGGTTGACTTTAAAAGCCAAGAGAGCACAGTCCAGGATGGGATTTGGGGGTTACAGCTCTTGGAGCACGTGGAGCAGGATTAGATGGGGAAGACTCTAACAAGACTGGTAGTACATAGTATTGAACCCTTAAGTACCTCAGCATTGGTTCATTTATGGAGATTCCTGCCGCTTCCTGAAACCAGTTTCTTCTATTGTGACAAAATGCCAAAACTTTATAGCTCATATAATTTCCTAAAAGCTTATCATTGGGGCCATGATAAAGGTATCATCTTAAGTGGATAGCAAAATCCTTAAATATATGTATAAATTTTGATCCAGTTTTTCTACCTTGAGGTCATAGATAAGGATCTGTGAAAAGATCAGGATACAACCAGAATATTTATCTCAACATCAGTGGAAGAAACAATTAGGATCAACCTAGTTGTTTAACTAATAAAGGATTGGTTAAATATTATGACATATCCATATGATGGAATATTGTGGGCCATTAAAAATGCCATGGGATTATATGTATGAACATATGGATATGTTCACAAAGTAGCAAGTGAAAACAAAAACCAAGATGCAAAACAGCATGTGCAGTATGATAATGAAGAGCACAAATGTTTTAATGTCTCCTGTGTGCCAGGCATTGTGCTAAATACTTTTCAGACATCCTAAAGAAATAGGAGGTTGTATCCCATACCATTCCAATGAAGTAGGAGGTTGTATTAGTTTCCTATTGCTGTGGTAGCAAATTACCACAAATTTAATGGCTTAAGACAACACAAATTTATAACCTTACGATGGAATAGAGGTCAGAAGCCCGAAATGGGTCTCATAGGGCTAAAATCAATGTGTCAGAAGGACTGTAGTCTTTCTAAGTAGAAGAGAATTAGTTTCTTTGCTTTTTCCAATTTCTAACATCCATTTGCATTTCTTATCTTGTGGTCCAATTTCTCCATCTTCAAAGCCACCAATGCCAGGTCAAATCATTCTCATGATGCCATTTATTTACTTTTCTCTTCCACGTATAAGGACACTTGTGAATTCATTGGGTCCACCCAGATAATTAGGCAAAATCTCCCTATCTCAAAGTCATCTGATTAAGAACTTTAATTCTATCTAAACCTTAATTCTCCTTTGCCATGCAGCCTAACATATTTACAGGTCTCAGCGACTAAGACAAGGACACTTTTGGAGGGCCATTATTATGCCTACCATAGATGTATACTTCTCATTTTAGAGATGAGGAAATTGAAGCTTAAAGAAATGGAATCATTTCCCCAAAGTCACATACAAATAGCAGAGCTGGGATTCAAACTCTATCTGACCCCAAAGTCTGCATTTTGGTGCTTTGTTTTGGGGCTTAAAGCACACACATATATTCAAAGAGATGGAGTGAAGTCTGAAAAGAAATATAAAAAAAATGTTCAAAATAGTTAACTCTGGGTCATAGGATTATAGGTTATTCTAATTTTCTTCTTTTTGTCTATTTGCATATTTTAATATATCTGCAGAAAACACGTCTTCATTCATTCATTTATTTAACAAATATTTATGGACAGACTTCTGTGTGCTGTGTACTGATCTTGCATTGGGAAATAGTGGGAATAAAATAAAAATCCTTACTCTCATGGAGCGCCCATTTTAATGGGGGAGACAGACAATAAACCAAACAAATAAATCTATAATAAATTTGAATGTGATAAGTTTTGAAAATTTAAATAAAGTTTTGAAGAAATAAAACAGAAATGGAAATAGGGAATGCCAGGGCAGGGGTTCATGCGTATGAACTACTACTCACAGCCTTGGATCTATACTGAATTATTTGCTATTGTACATTTGCTTTCATTACTCAGTGTTTGGTATCACATTGCCAAAGAGTAAGGCATGGTTTGGAGAAGAGCCTGGAACCTGAATGCCTTGTATATCTGATTTATCAAACAGAAAAAAACATTCTCTCTGGTTGCAAAATTTCCGTTATGCTTTACCTGTAGTTCTTTGGATTCAGATCTAGGAGAAAAGTATTTTGCTTAAGTACAGATATATATATATATATATATATATATATATATATATAGAAACTCCTCAGCTGCTTAAGATATAAACAGCCACAGGAAGTTTGGAATATGTTGTTAAGATTGTTCTTTTGGTTTCCTTGTCACATATTCTCTTGCCATTCTGCAGGAGTTGTGTTGCTTTTTATTTGGTATGTGGTTTCAGCTGCTCCTGTATTCCAAAACCCTGAGCAGAAGCTCTTCTTACTTCACTGTTGATGAAGCTGCAGAAAATAAAATGGCGGCCTATTTCCCAATTGAGTGAGAAGCTCTTTCAGTGCCTGGAATGACAGTAAAATCTCACCATTTCAGAATGGAGGTTTAGGAGAGAGGTGTCAGGAGGGAGAAAGAGCGAAGCTGTGACTTTAATGAAAATTCTGAGCTAAAGAATTTTGTTTTTACTTCATTTCTTTTAAGTAAATACATTAACTATAACTAAGCTAATAAAATTTCTTTAAGCAGAAGTCCTGTTGGAACATGCTTTAGTATGCGTAAAAATGTATAATGCATGCACATTATTTCTAAAATGTTTTTTAAAAATTGCCTGAGAAGTTCCTTAAGAGTTTCTATATTATTAACTAAATTGCTACATTTAAATAATGCAATTTCACAAAATCTGTGCTGAGTTAATATCAATGAGGTTTATGCCTGATGTTCACTTGCTGTAATAGGGCTTGCTAACTCCGCTAACTGATGTGATCCTTGTGACAGGTGATGATATTTCAAACATAGGTTAGGGTTAAAACTGATAGAAATAATTACTCATTGGGTTTTCTGTGACTTTTTTTTTTTTAATTTGTTCTATAGATCCATGAAATCACAAGATTATTTTAGCTTCTTAAATTCAGGTATAAAAAGCATATTTCTGTTGATTTGTTTTGAATCTTGTTTTTCATCTGATCTTTTTAAAGAAAATTAGAATTGCCTACATTCTATTCAGGATCCAAAAACTGGGATTTTTGGTATCTCAATATACCCTTAGCAAAACCACAGCCAAATGTTTATCCCCTAAAAACAAAATGTTTATGGACATTTGAAAGTTTTTTAGTGTCTGCCCAACAGAACTTTATGTGTTGATGGAAATATTCTGTATCTACATTGTCCAATATATTAGCCAGTAGCCACATGTGGCTATTGAGCACTTAGATACGACCAGTGTGATGGAGGAGCTGACTCTGAAATTTAAATTAATTTAAATTTAAATAGTCTTGTATGGCTAGTCAGTACTGTACTGGACAACTCAACTTCTAGATAGTATACTAAAGAAAAAAGATTCTGCATAAAAATAAGAACATTTTTTCCCTCTTTTGTTCCTCATCTTTTCCTCCCTCCCTCCCTCCCTCCCTCCTTCCCCCCTTCCCTCCCTCCCTTCCTTCCTTCCCCCCTTCCCTCCCTCCCTTCCTTCCTTCCTTCAATAGGCTTTGAGTACCTAAAACATGCAGGTTTCATTCTTGGTGTAAAGAGTAAACATAAAAGACGTTGGAATGATGGTAACAGGTTGTAGGGAGAAAAGGTGTGCAGTGGGAACTCACTGAGCATACAGATACTGTTCTCTTCCTCAAATACATCCATATCTAGGATAACCATATTTTGCTAAACCTTATTTTTCTTTTAGGTTGAATATTCATCAAAAGTAGCCCAGTAGCAACAGTATTTCTGATCCACAATGAATGAAGGTGGTCTAACTGTGCAACGATATTGAGAAATGGAAGGGAGAACTATGGTGTATGCATACAATGGACAACTGAGCAGCTGCAAGAAGGAATGAGGTTGTGAGGCATGCAACTAGCTGAGTGAAACTTAAGAGCTGTATGTTGAAGGAAATGTCAGGAACAAAAAGACAAATATTATCATGCCTCAATCATATGGACTAACTATAATATAAAAATTCGGTGAACTAAAGTTGAGAGCATGGACTATCAGGTTGGGGCTACTGTAAAGGGTCCTAAATTGTAAGCTCTTACAGCAGTCATATATATCATGAGGTGTAACTGTTAATTCTGAATTCTGAGATACTGAGCTGCTTGTATATAACATGGTCTTTCCCAGAAACTTTGGGTATTTATGTGACACCTGAGACTCAGAGTTAGAGCTCTGAAGCTATGAAAGTGAGCAGTACCTTACAGGAACTATGTAGTTGAACTCACTGCCCTCCCCTCTATGTGGGACAGGACTCCCAGGGATGTAAATCCCCCTGGCAGTGAGTTCACCTGCCTAGTTGGCTTAGAGAGAGAGGCCATATCTGAGCAACAAAAGAGGTTCTCTGGGGGTGACTCAGGCATAATTTTAAGTAGGCTTACCCTAACCTTTGCAGGAATAACTTTCATAGGGGTGAACCCCAAGATTGAGGGCTAGGCCTATTGATTTGGTTGTCCCCATTGCTTGCAAGAGTATCAGAAACTCTTCAAATAGGGAAGTTGAATATTTTCTCCTTTCTCCCCAATCCCCCTAAGGGACTTTGCAAATATTTCTTTATTCACTGTTCAAATCACTCTGGGCTTAATCAGGGCATCACACTAACCTGGGCAAACCAACAAAATCTCATGCCCTATTCACCTGTACTTAAGGTGTTCAACTAAATTGACCATGCAAGTTAAATTAGGAAATGCACTACCCAAAATATAAATTTTGCACCAAATAAACATCTTTCCCTTTAGTCTCACCCAGAAGTTGAAGTTTTAAAATATGGATGTCATTCTTTACCCAGTCTTCTAATATATCTTAGTCCTATCTAGATCAGCTTCATTCATATCTCTACTCGATGTCTGATCACCTTCTCAAACTTTTTTAATTATCTCAATGGTATATTGTTGGAAATGCATTCAATACCATGCTATGATTTTTTAAAACTTTAGTAAACTAGAAATAGAAAGAACTTCCTTAATTGGATAGTTCTAACACATTCATACACATGCACATAACTTACAGCAAAAATCACTCTTAAGATTGAATCATCAGTTTATTCAAACACCATAATTACATGGAATTTTGAATAGGGAGTGAGATCTTTTTGTTCTGTACAGGTTAGGGTGATATCTCAATATATCCCAGAGTAATTTAGGCAGATAATAAAAAAAGTATTTGCAAAGTCTTCTTGTAATAGATTAAGGATATTAAATGCAACCCCCACAAAGAAAACACCTAATGAAATCTACACAAAAGAAAATGAGAAGTATTTCAAAATAACTCGCTTCAAAAGGTCGTCTAAATAAAATGAAAGGCAGTAATAGAAGAAAAGAGGGACAAAAAAGGTCTAAGACATACGAAAAACAATTAGAAAAATGGCAGAAAACTTGCCTTTTCAGTAATTACCTTAAATATAAATGGGTTGAATGCATCAATCAAAAGGCATGAATAAAGAAGGATGATCCAACTATATACTGTTTACAAGATACTCATCTTAGACCAAAGACACAAACAGGTTGAAAACGAGACGATAGTAAAAAATATTGCATGAAACTAGCAGCCATAAGACAGCTGGGCTGGCTATACTATTATCAAACAAAATGGATTTTAAATTAAAACCTATTCCAAAAAAAAACAGAGAAGGCCATTATATATTGATAAAAGGACCAATTAAAAAAGAAAATATAACAATTATCACTGCATATACACCTAACAACAAGGGCCTCAAAACATATAAAACAAACATTGACAGAATTGAAGGGCAAAACAGATAGTTCTACAATGATAGTTGGAGATTTCAATACACCACTTTAAATATTAGAATCTCTAGACAAAGATCAAAAGGAAAGAGAGAACTTGAACAACACTATAAACAAACTAGATTTAACAGACATATATAGAACACTTTGCCCAAATATAACAGAATGCAAATTCTTCTCAAGTGCATATGGATCATTCTCCAGGATACACCATAAGTTAGGCACAATATAAGTCTCACCAAACTTAAAAATGTTGAAATCATATGAAGTAACTTTTCTGACCACAATAGAATGAAGCTAGAAATCAATGACATAAGCAAAACTGGAAAATTTACAGATAGATGGAAAGAAAATATCCCACTCAAACAGTCAATGAGCTAAAAAAAGAAATCACAAGAGAAATTAGCAAAAACATAGAGATAAATGAAAATGAAAGCACAAGATATGAAGTCTCATAGGATGCAGCAAAGTGAGTGCTCAGAGGGAAATTTATAGCTCTGAAAGCCTGGATTTAAAAAGGAAATATTTCAAATCCAGAACTTAAATTTACATCTGAGGAACCAGTAAAAGAAGAGCAAAGTAATCCTAAATTAGAAAGAGGAAAAAAATCATTGAAATTAGAGCAGAGACATATGAAATAGAGAACAGAAAAGCAAATGAGAGAATCAACAAAACTAAAAGTTGGTTGTTTGAAAAAAGTCAATAAAATTGACTAACCTTTAGCTAAGGTGACAAAGGAAAAAAGAGAAAAGATGCAAATAACTAAAATCAGGAATGGGAATGGCAACATCATTACTGTTCTTACAGAAATAAAAAGGATTATAAGTGAGTACTATGAACAATTGTATGCCAACCAATTAATCTAGACCAAATGGGAAAATTGCTAGAAACACATAAATTACATAAACTGACTCAAGAATAAATTGAAAAACACAGCAGATCTCTAACAAGTATGGACACTGAATCAATAATCAAAAGCCTTACACCAAAGGAAATTCCAGTAAAGGTCTGATATACTGTATACATAAAGAAATCATACAACTTGTTCTAGTTTGCTAGCTGCTGGAATGCAACACACCAGAGACAGATTGGCTTTTAATAAAAGAGGATTTATTTTGTTAGTTCTTCAGAGGAAAGGCAGCTAACTTTCCACTGAGGTTCTTTCTTACGTGGGAAGGCACAGGATGGTCTCTGCTGGCCTTCTCTCCAGGCCTCTGGGTTCCAACAACTTTCTTTCTGCATCTCCAAAGGCCTGGGCTGAGCTGCAAATGCCGAGATGAGGTATGCTGAACTGCTTGGGCTGTGCTACGTTGCACTCTCTCATTTAAGCACCAGACAATTAAGTCAAACGTCATTCATCACAGCAGGCACGCCTCCTAGCCAACTGCAGATGTAAATAAGCAACAGATGAGGTTCATATACCATTGGCTCATGTCCACAGCAATAGAACTAGGTGCCTTCACCTGGCCAAGTTGATGACTGAATCTAACTACCACACAAGTCAACAACAAAATAACTAACAACCCAATTATAAAATGGGCTAAAGGTATAGACATTTTTCTGAATAGAAAATACAGATGGCTAAAAAGCACATGAAGAGATGCTCATTTTCCTTAGCTATAAGGAAAATGCAGATCTAGACTACAATGAGATACCACCTCACACCTATGAAAATGGCTGCTATTAAACAAACAAGAAAGTATAAATGTTGGAGAGGATGTAGAGAAATTGGGACATTTATGCACTGCTGGTGGGACTATATAATGACACAGCCACTAAGGAAGACAGTTTGGTGGTTCCTTAGAAATCTAAATATCAATTTGCCCTATGACCTGGCAATATCCCTACTTGGTATATACCCAGAACAGCTGAAGGCAGTAACACAAACAGACATTTGCACACCAATATTGATAGCAGCATTATTCACAATTGCCAAAAGGTGGAAACAATCCAAGTGCCCATCAACAGATGAGTGGATAAATAAGATGTGGTATATACATATGATGGACTATTATGCAGCAGTAAAATGTAATGAGGTCCTGCAGCATATAGCAACATGGATTAACCTTGAGGACATAATGCTGAGTGAAATAAGGCAAACACAAAAGGATAGATACTGTATGATTTTGCTTTTATGACTTTGGTAAAGGTAAACTCAGAGGCTTATAATACAGAATATAAGGGACATAGAGATACACAGAGGCAAGTGATGGGTAAACACATAGCTAATGAGGCTGAACTTAAACATGAAGAGAATGGATAGAAGTGAAGGCAGTTCATTAGTGGGTGTATAAGTAAATTACCATATTGATTGAAAGGGGTTAAATAGAGCCATGTACCCCACCAATTAACACTATAAATATAAATAAGTTCTTGCCTGAACTACTTCAAAGGCATGAATCTGTACAAAGAGTTTATAATATCAGGGTATGGGGGAAACTACTATTGCATGTTATAGGCTATATTTAACAGGAAGACATTAACATTACCACAGCAATAAATTGGTGGGAGGGTGGGGGGAACAAGTGTTAAGGGAAGGTTTGGATTTTTTGTTTGGTGAGGGTGTATTAATCAGTTATTTTTCTCTTGGAAACAATGAAAATTGTCTAAATTGAGAGTGTTGATGGGTATACCACTAAGTGAGGATAATGTGAGACATGGTCTGTTGACTTTGAACATTATACATGATGCCCAATGGATGGAGGTAACTGAAGGATACACTGACTGAGAACTAGAATGGTGAACTTGTGGAGCTTATTTATGTAGTTGAGAAGCTAAGCCTACCAATAGTTATGCCTAAGAGTTACTTCCAGAAGACCTCTTTTGTTGCTCAGCTGTGGCCCCTTTCTCTCTAACCCCAACTCTGCAAGTAAAATCACTACCCTCTTCCCTACATGGGACATGACATCCAGGGGTGAAAGTCTCCCTGGCAATATAGGATATGACTCCTAGGGGTGAGCATGGCCTTGGCACGTTGAAATCAACAATGCCTTCCTGACCAAAGGGGGGAAAAGAACTGTAAGAAGTTATCAGTGGCTGAGGGACTTCAAATAGAGTCAAGAGGCTACTCCGGAGGCTACTCTTATGCAAGCTACAGCTAGATACTGCTATTTATTGTGGTTTGCCAAACCTCAACAAAAAAATTCCTGCCAACCCTAAAGAACATGTATAGCTTTATCTGAGATTCTACAAAGGTTCCATGCATTATGATTACTTTCTAGAAACCAACAACCTCCAAATGGGTCCTAAAACTCAGAGGGCCCAGCCTCTCCAGAACGTCAACTAGTTTCATCCCCCTGTGTCATGTTATTGACATCCTTTCCAATAAGAAAATGCTAGAATGGGCATAGCCCAAATACCTCTAAAGACTGGGGAAAAAATCAAAGAAGAAGGTGGTGTTATAACAGAGAAGATAGGATTTAATAAATGAGTATGACTGCTGAATCATTATATTGATATTTCTTTTAGTCTCCAGTGTCTTGAAGCAGCTTGAAGGAAAAACGTGAAATTGTGGAACTCTAACCCATACAGACTCTGAAATCTGTTCTATAACTAATTATTGTGGTGTACCTTGAAATTTATTGCTTTTTTTGTATATGTTATTTTTCACAATGAAAAAAAAAGGAAATTCCAGGACCAGATGACTTCACTGATGAATTCTGGCAAACATTTAAAGAAGAATTAACACCAATCAATTTTTAATGTTTTTAAGCAAAAAAGGGAATTTATTAGTTCACATAACTGAAAAATTCAGGGGATAGACTAGCTTGAGACATGGATGGATCCAGGGACACAAATGATATCATCAAGGATACAAGTCTCTATCTTTTGGCTCTTTCCTTTGCACTGGCTTATTCACTGACTGGCTTACCCCATGTGGTGGCCCCTGTTGGTTCCAGCTTTTCATGATGCAAATCTTAGCAACTGCAGCAAAGAGAGCTTCTACTCCACAGTTCAATAAAATTTGTAGGGTTGAGTATCACTGGACCAACTTGGATCACATAACCATTTCTGAATCAATTGCTGTAACACCAATCACTTTTAAATGGTTCCAAAGACTTTAAGAGGAGGCGACACAGCTTTTTTCATTCTATGAGTCAGCATTACTTTGATACCAAATTCTTATAAAGGTATCACAAGAATATAGATGCAAACATTCTAGCAAATACAACAAAATACTAGCAAGCTGGATGTAGCAGCATATTAA
Source organism: Tamandua tetradactyla (assembly GCF_023851605.1). NCBI lineage: Eukaryota > Metazoa > Chordata > Mammalia > Pilosa > Myrmecophagidae > Tamandua > Tamandua tetradactyla. The sequence continues at coordinate 54,603,215 of NC_135345.1, forward strand.
AAAGTTCATTTATCATGACAGTGTAATTTATCCCATGAATGCAAGGGTGGTCCAACATATGAAAATCAATCAATGTAGTACACAAATGTAGAACAAACAATGTAGTACACAATATAGAACAAAGGAAAAAGATCTACATGGTTATCTCAATAGATGCAGAAAAGGTATTTGTCAAAATCCAGCACCTTTCTTGGTAGAAATACGTAGAAAATAGGAATAGAAGGGAACTTTCTCAACATGACAAACAACATTTATGAAAAAGTCATAACTGTCATACTTAATGGTGAAAAATTGTCAGCTTTGTCTCTAAAATTGAGGAGAAGTGAAAGATGCTTACTTTTATTCCTACCATTCAATTTTGTACCAGAAGTCCTTGCCAGAGCAATTAGGCAAAAGCAACAACAAAACAAACAACAAACAAAAAAACAAGAAATAAAAGGTATCCAAATTAGAAAAGAAGCAGCAAAACTTTCCTTATTTGCAAATGACATGCTCTTTTATACATAAAATACAAAAAACAAACAAATGAACAAAAAACCCAAACCTAGTAGAGCTTTTATAAACAAATTCAGGAAAGTGGCAGGGAACAAGATTAAAATTCAAAAGTCAATTGTGTTTCTATAAGCTGGGAATCAACACTCCAAAGAGGAAATTAAGAAACAATTCAATCTGTTATAGTGTCTAAAAGACTAAAATATTTAGAAGTAAATTTATTTAAGGATGTGAAAAACTTCTATACTGAAAACTGCAAAATACTGCCAAAAGAAAATAAGAAAATCTAAATAAATGGCAAGCTATCCCATGCTCATGGATTGAAAAACTTAACATTGCTAAAATGTCAATACTATCTGAAGTGCTCTGCAGATTCAATGCAATCACAATCAAAATTCCAGCAGCCTTCTTTGCAGAATGGAAAAGCTGGTCCTCAAATCAAAATAGTCAAAACAAATTTGAAAAAGAAGACTAAAGTTGGATGATTTGTGTTTTTTTAAGTCAAAATGTACTACAAAGTGATAATAATCAACAGTATGATATTGACATAAGAATGGACAAATAAACCAATGGAATATAATTGGGAGTCCAGAAATAACCCCACAAATCTATGGCCAATTGATTTTTGACAAGGGTACCAACTTCACTCTTATAGAGAAAGAATGATCTCTTCAACAAACATTGGGAAAAGTGAATATCTACACTCAAAAGAATGAAGTTGAATCCTTCACACCATATATAAAAGTTACCTCAATGTGGGTCAATGGCTTAAATATAAGAGCTAAAACCACAAAACTCTTAGAAGGTAACATAGGGCCAAATCTTCATGATGTTGGGGTTTGGCAATGGATTCTTATATATAACATAAAAGCACAAGCAACAAATGAAACAATTGATAAATTTGACTTCATCAAAATTTAAAACTTTTGTGCATCAAAGGACATTATCAATAAAGTGAAAAAACAACATGCAGAATGGGATAAAATAGTTTCAAACCACATTTTTGATAAGGGATTAATATGCAGAATATATAAATAACCTTTACAGCACATCAACAAAAAGGCAAACAGCCCAATCTAAAAATGGGCAAAATATTCGAGTGGACATTACCAATATATAAATATCCATAAGCATATGAAAAGATGCTTAATATCCATAAGCGTTTGGTGAAGTGAAAATCAAAACCACAATGAGAGGCCACGCATACCCACTAGCATGGCTATTATTATATATTTAAAAAAGGAAAATTACATTTGTTGGTGAGGATGTGAAGAAATGGAAGCCTCGTACATTGTTGGTGGAGATGTGAGATAGTGCAGTCATCATATAAAGCTACATGGCAGTTCAACAAGTTAAGTATACAATTACAATGTGACCCGGCTATTTCAGTCCTAAGTATATACCCAAAAAAAGTGACAACTGTTATTAAATATCCTTGCACACCAATATTCATAGCAGCATTATACACAAGCCAACAGGTAGAAATAATCAAGTATTCATTACCAAATTCCATATGGAATTTGATTTGGCCATAGGAAGTAATGAAGTTCTGAGATATGTTTCAAATGGATGTACCTTGAAAACATTATGCTAAGTGAAATAAAGCAAGGCATATAAGGACAAAGGACAAATATTATATGGTGTGGTTTTTATGAGATTTCAGAAAATAGCAAATTTGCAGAGACAGTAGTTTAGCGGTAGTTTAGACAGATAGCAGTTTAGAGGGAGGGAAATAAGGTGAGTCTTTGCTTGGTGGGTATAGAGTGATTGTCAATACAAATTAATTATGAATATATTTTAAAACGTAGCCCAATGAGGTTAATGAATGATAGATCCCAGGAGTGTGGAGTGAAGAGAAGTCATCAGGGAATGGAAAAATAGGAATATGAAGAACTAGGGGTTACTCAGGGAGGTAGGGGGAAAGGGAGGCTCTGGCTAGAGGTGTAACATGGCATTTTTAAATGAGTGATCATAGCAGGAGGCTAGGGAAGAGCTGGTATCATAACTCTTCAGTGTATGAGGGATGGGAGGAATCCGGAGGGGGCATGTGTGCCTAGGTCACAGCTTAGCTTGGCCTAGAAATTATGCCTGGAACACTAGCCAGGATGGACCTTGACTATTTTGTATACAAAGTTGCTAAGAAAGATTACTGGTTGGACCCAGAAGTGCCAGGAAATAAAACACAAAGAGGTGACAAACTTGTTGGCTAGCCAGAAAGAAAGAAACTTGGGTTATATTCATGACTGTTCTGAAAATACTGTGGACTCCAACTGCTGAGGGTTAAGGGAACATGGAATGGGTAGTAGAAGAAGGTAGTGATAAATATGAACTATGGCCACATGATCAGTTACAGAAATGAGGACTGTAATGCCATTTTGTTCATGTTATACTATTTAAGTTGTAAGATATCAAGTTTAAGAATGAATATTACCCAAGGACTTGCACCCTATTCTGGAGAGATTTAATGTGTTTCCAGTTATCTGCAGGACAGTTGAATATTGCTAGGTGAGAAAAAAAATGTGTCTTTTATTGTTTTCTATTTAGAAATTAGGTATGGTTTAAGGTGATGAGTATAACTGCCAAGTTGACAGGAGGTGAACTGTCATGGTCAGGTTCATGTGCCAACTGGCCAGGTGGTGGTACCTGTTTGTCTGGTTGGGCAAGTGCTGGCCTGTCTTTTGCTATGAGGAAATTTCATAGAATTAAATCATGATCACGTTGGCTATATCCACAACTGATTCCATTTGTAATCAGCCAAAGGGGAGTGTCTGCTTTAATGAGTGATGCTTAATCTAATCACTGGAAGTCTTTTAGGGAGGATTCAGAAGAGACAGGCTCTCTTTCTGCTTCGGCCTTTCCAGCGGTGCTAGTCTCATCCACATAGTCCAAGAATGATCGGCACCAAGTTCTCTTAGAACCAACAAGAAAGGGAACATGCACTTACCCATTAAAGCATGGGTAAGACTCAAAGCCTCTCCTGTGGAGTTCATCCAGATCCATTGGAGTTGTCAGCTTCACAGCCTGCCCTGTAGATTTTGGACTCTATGTTCCCACGGTTATGTGAGACACTTTTATAAATTTTATATTTACGAATATTTCCTGTTGATTCTGTTTCTCTAGAGAATCCTAACTAATACAAAGAACCACATATTATTTGATTCCATTTATATGAAATTTCCAGAACAGGGAAGTCTATAGAAACAGAAAGTGTACTAGTGGTTGCCTAGAGATGGTGGTGGGGAATGAGGAGTGACTGCTATTGGGTGCGTTTTTAGAGGTGATGGAAATGTTCTAAAATTGATTGTAGTGATGGTTGTGCAACTGTGTGAGTATAATAAAAACCATTGAATGTCACACTTTAGATAGATAAATTATATGGTATGTGAATTATATCTGCTACAAAATAAAATTAAAATGTCCATGATCACACACATCCAAGATAGCTGATGTAAACAGTTTGTTGTCTAGCCTTTGTGACCCTTAAAAAAGAAGAAGGGGGAAAGGAGGAAGGGAGGGAGAGTGGAAAGAAGGGAGGAAAGAAGAAGGAAGGAAAGATGGAAGGAAAGAAGGAAGGAAGAAAAGGAGAAAGGGGTCAGTTAGGAGTTGAATAGAGTAATAGTATATAGATTTGGCTGCTGTAACAGAGACCCAGAGTAACAGTGGTTTAAAGAAGACAGAATTTTATTTCTCTTTCACATTAAACTCAGGCTGGCATGACAGCCTGATTTGGCAAATTATCAGAGGTTCCGAGTTTCTTTCTCTTTTGTGGCTTGGCCGTTTCAATAGTGCTAGTCTCATCTACATAGTCCAAGAATGGTTGGCACTAAGTTTTCTTCGAACCAACAAGAAAGGGAAAGAGAAAGAGGGAAGAACATGCACTTACCCATTAAAGCATGTCTCAAAAGATGCAGGCAACACTTCTGCTGTCTTTGGACAGAACTTGGTCATGTGACATATCTAGTTGAAAGGGATGCATAGGAATATGGTCTTTATTTTAAATGTGCATGGCCTAGCTAAAATTCTATCAACATGGGAGAAAAAAAGGGTATTGGGGGAAAATTAGTGGTCTTTGCCACAAATGGGCAAAAGTTGGTGATGGTTGCATGTGTCCTGGGGAGGGCAAGCCTCGTACAGGAAGGTGAGGTAGAAGATAAAGGCAGATTTCAGGCATGAGCCCTGGTGGATGAGAGTGTAATTGACTAAGATATGGAACAATAAGAGGAGCACCAGGTTCGGTGGCATAGAGATTGGTGTTCAGTTTTGGACAAATGAAGATCAGATGTCTAGAAACCATATAAATGAAAAATGTGACTTAAGCAGCTGAATGTATGGATCTGGATCTCAGAAAATAGTTCCAGGTGTGGGAACCATCAGCAAGTGGATGCTATTGACAGCCAGAAGATTAGATGAAATCACCTAGGGAAAGAATTTAGAGCAGCTCTGTCTAATAGAACTTTCTGTGATGATCAAAATATTTTATAATATGCACTGTCCTATATTGTAGTCACTAGCCACAGTTGGCTATTGAGTACTTGCAATGCGGTTAGTATGACTGAACAACTAAATTTTATGCTTTATTTAATTTTAATTAATTTAATTTCAAAGAGTTGCATGTACCTAATGACTACCATATTGGCACAGCACTGATTTAGAGTAAAAAGGCAGAAAGACAGGAGGAAATGACAGCAGGTGACAAGGGCACAGGGAGTGGAGATGGGAAGCATAGAAGAGAAAATTCAGGAAATAAATCTGAATGCTTTGCAAATTTGCCTCTAGTAACCCCTGCATACTGGTTCCCCACATGTAGCCTCTAGTTTGGGCACAGAAGGTCAGGGTTGTGAGGAAATCCCCTTAGCAATTTGGTTATTTAAACTAAGGTCCAGTGAAAGGACTGATTCCAAGCTTGGAAACACTGAAATGTTAAAGATCTTTTATCTACCATGTCATTGGGGACCAGCATGGCAGCTATTAGATTAATTTAACATACTTTTATACAACATTTATCAAGATCTGTATAACAGCAATACCATGCAGAAATGCCAGCAGGTGATGTACAAAGCATGTAACTAGTAAGAGTGAGATCAGTGGGAAACATAAGGGAGTTGAAGGCTCCTGATATGCGTTAAATAACAACAGCTTCCCCTTGGATCCTAATGACAGGGCAGATGATAGGGTCTTTAAAGTTTAAGTGCCCCCGTAGGAGGAGTTCGGCAGTTTCATCCCCAGGGCAAGCAATCAGAGAAGGGACAAAGCAGTTTCAGGCAGGCACATGGATTAAAAGAAAATCTCTCTTCGACTAGCATATGTGATATGTACATTCTGTTTAATCCTTTTTCTGCTCTGAGGCCTGGAGATGCTCAGTGATATTTACATGACTTCAGAGGGAAATGGGAAAGCCTTGGGGTCTCCTGGAGATGAACAGCAGGTACTGAGATTGCTGGGACTTAACATTTACCAAGGTCCAGATGAACAGGGAAAGCTGGGTACATATGTCCAGGGAGGGCTGGGGGAATCAATGGTGGGTGAAAGGAGAAGACAGGGAGGAGTCAGCAAAAGGTGAATGAATATAACTTAGGATGGGATGGCTGGTAGAGGAGTTAGAGGTGGAAAATGTAAAACTTTGTGATTGAAAGCTAGTAGGGTGGGTTCTTCAGAGCTTTGGCACCTGGAAAGAATTCGAGGCTGGAAAACACTTCCTGGATGGAAAGCAAAACAGAAAGGACCTATTTCCTTAGTAGCACAATATCGTTGGTTCTTAAAGAAAACTCAGAAATCATCTGGTTAAAGCTGAGGGTCACAGAGGTGATATGTCCCAGAGCTGTTAGTGGTAGCAATCCTAAATTCAGGTTATTCTCTAATTTGGGATACTGGAAGGGTATGGTTGTCCATTCAGGCCATGTCCAGAGAAGTAAATACATCCAACTCGAGGGTGAATTAGTAGCAAACCCACATGTCTGCAGACCCAAACCATATTCCTCAAACAGTTTTGTTGGTGATAGGATGATATTATGATATCAATCTGCCCAATTGAGGTTTTTATCACAACTTAGGAAAGAAGAATGTGTGCTATTTCTTGGTGTCCCTAAAACCCTAAAATCTGTTGTATGGGCCTGGAACCATAAGACATTGACAGAATATTTGGAGAGCAAAATTACAGGTGGAGAGTGAGTCTTCTGAAGCAAGGTGCTTTGGGGATGCTTCAGACCTGAGGCTCAGTCCATGTGTGGCATGTCATTAGATGATTTCTACCTGGGTGGGGCAACGCTGCCTGTGGAAGTTTTATTCACAGGAAGTGGCTGGCTTGTACTACACTGGTTGTTGTAAACACGTTTCTTCAGTTTCATTGTGCAGAATGCTGCCATTTGTCTGGCACCTTCTATGCTGGTTTGAAAGGATTATGTGCCCTAGGAAAGCCATGTTTTAATCCTGATCCATCTCGTGGAGGCAGCCCTTTCTTTTCATCCCTATTCAGTACTGTAGGTTGGAAACTTGGTTAGATTATCTCAACAGAGATGTGACTCCACCCATTCCAGGTATGTCTTGATTAGTTTACTGGAATCCTTTAAGAAGGAGCCATTTTGGAAAATACTCCAGAACCGTAAGAAAGTCACAAAAGAAACAAGAGCCCACATAGCCAGAAACCTTTAGAGAGAAAGAAGGAAAATGCCCCTGGGAGAGCTTCATAAAAGAAGCCTGGAGAGAAAGCTATCTGATGTCACCATGTTCACCATGTGTCCTTCCAGTTGAAAAAGAAACCCTGAACTTCATCGGGCTTTCTTGAGTGAAGGTAACCTCTTGTTGGTGCCTTAATTTTGACATTTTTATAGACTTGCTTTCTGACATTTTCATGGCCTTAGAACTGTAAGCTTACAACTTAATAAATTCCTCTTTTTAACAGCCATTCTGTTTCTGGTATATTGCATTCTGGCAGCTAGCAAACTAGAACATCTTCATAAGCTTGGGTTGGCACAGGCATTGGTTTGCAGGTAAAACTAAGTCCATGATAGGATAATTTTAGGCATAAGTAGGCAGAACAATAATTGTTGCCTTTGTTATGTTTCTCAGCTGTGTCTGCATAAAGGGACTTCAAACTGCAAAGGGAACTAAATTGCATGCATACTATAGAGTGCTAGCATGTGAGGTTATAATTTCAAATTGTTAATGTCAGACTTATATCTAAGACACCTCCAAGTCTTCCAATTGCCTTCAAAGCCACAAATGAAAAGTGTTACACTTATCTGGCTTATCCATTAGCTCCTAATACATGGTTTCACTTTGGCTCTGAATTTACTGGTTATAAAAGTTTTGACAATGGCTTTAGATGGCTTCATCCACACAAGGGTGATGGGTTTTGTTGATAAACAGACAAAGAATTATGAAGAGAATTTTTCATAATTTTGAAATGAGGCAGAGAAACAAATAAAATTACCACACACTCAAAGTCCAAGAGGACAATTAAAAGGGTCGATACTTTGAAATTTCTGTCTCTGGAAATCAAAGAGGAGCTACAGTGGCCTGAAAATATGCTTCACCCTTATCATCAAAGTAGGAATACCGAAAGAATGAAATTGAAATAAAGAAGAGCAGGCTAATAAAGCTGGAGGAAAAGAAAGTTCTCCTTAGGAGAAAAGTTGGTATACAGAAAGGAAGATATTCCAGAAGCCCAAGATAGGGAAACAAGAAAAGGAAGTATATCCATGTCTAAAGGCTCTTAACATGACAGTTAGGAAAGGATGATATATTTTAGTTCTTAGAAGGTCTGAAAACATAGACTGGAGCATCAATAAAATCTAAGAGATGAAGAGAAGCAAGATCTCTGAGAAGTGACCAGAATGTCTCATCCAGAAGGAGTTTAGATCCAGAAAAAACAGGAAGGTGCTGTCTATTAGAGCTGTTGATAGAGTCCCCTGTAGGAAGAATTAGGGGGCTATCCTTGAATAACAGTATAGTACTAGTGAGTGTGCATCAATGGTTAATGTAAAGGATGCAGATATAGCCTGTTACCTATGCAGTCATGAGTAGTAAATTTACAGAATTATGACATCAAGGGAAGGCCTAGCAAAGATGGAACACACCATAGCCTGGATTTTATGTAAGTGTGCTGGGAGGATATCTCCCAGCGGGGATTGTCCTACTCAGGGAGTGAGGATGAACAAGATTATTTGGAGAATTTTTCTTTTTTGTCACTCTTACAACTAAATGATTTTTTTTTATCTTTCACTGTGGAAGACCAAATATGAGGATTTTGCTAGAAAATACAAGTAGAAATCATAGAAAAAAGGAAGAAAGGAAAGAAGGCTCTTGAAATGTGCTAGGTCTTTACTGTGTGGGTAGGAAAGGAGATCAGCTTAGGAAATAGATTAAACTGTGAGAAGCACAGCTATTTTTTTCTGAAAGGAGAAAGGGAATAGCAGAGGAAAATGCAACAACCAGGGCAGACCCCACTGCAGGGCACGTAATAACAGAGCAGAGAGTAATGGTCCTCAAAGTCTAGAAATGGCAAAAGCTAAGGAAAGCCACATCTTGAGGAGATATGGTAGAGTTTCTGTCCTTACTAGGTCCCTTGAAGCACAGATTCTAGACACTTAAAGAGTATATTCAGTTCTAGGATCTGCTAAGCATGGTTCTCCACTAGAAACAAATGCGAAGACAGGGAAAACTGTCCCCAGGAAGCAGGTTTGCCTGCCTAAGCCATTCCACAGTGAGAGAGAAAACTGAAGTACCACTGCAGCCCAGGACTAACTGTCCACCCACAGTTCTAACAGGATCTGGGAACTGTGCCCTTAAGAGCCTACACACAGCTTATGACAGAATGTTTGAAACAGAACTCAAAGGGTAATGGAAACTCAGAGATTATGGATATGCTGAAGGGAAAAGAAAGGTCTTACATAAGACTTACTACTTGAGACTGCCATTATGGCACATTTCTAAGAAGGTCTTGCTCCGAATGGTGATGTTTTTACCCTAGATGTGGAAAATAAATTGGGTCACAATTAAACCTGAAGTCTCCCAACTGAGCTTAAGCTTTAACTCTGGGCATTTGGCCTAGGTCTTGGGTTTCTGACTCCTGTGGGCTAACTCCATGGCTTTCTCTGTTTCCTCCTCAGAAACCATCAAGTTTCTGCTATAATCTTTGGGAACGTTACATACTAATTTCAGGAACCTAATTTTTCCTGGAGTAGCTGAGAGTGTTTTTGTTTCCTAAATATTGTGGGTGCAAAGATAGTACAATAGTAATTATATATGTCATATTGAATCTTTGGATTCTCTAAAAAGGTGACATTTATGAGAGACTTCTGGAGCTTGAAGAAGCAATAACCATCCCAATGAGAGGAAGTGGGTGATATCTATGGAACCAAACTTATTTTGTTTTGTTATTTTAAGGAATCAAGAACTCTCTGACTTCAATTTAATTTTGGACTTCAAACTCACAAGGGCAATATGATTTGTTTTAGAAGTTTGAGTCCTTTGGACTTTAATTTGCAAGAAGATTTAGTTTCTGCCTAAGAATTTGATAATCAAGGAACATTTTTATTATTGGAGTATCTTTATGTTGTCAACAAATCTGATTTCAGAACTTTTGATGGACTATATTGGACAACATATTTTCATATGAAAAAATAGAGTAGGGAGTGAGTTTTCAACCTTAGATTAATGAACTATTTGGATACTTGATTCATGCACTTGTTAGATCCATCTGCAAACCTTCTGGTGGCTAAATATGCACTGCCCACTTGTAGACTCAGGAGAATGCACAGGAACAGTGGTGGTTGGTATCAGGGAGGATCTCATAAAAGTGGAAACAGGACTGTTGACAGCATGCTGCTTTTCTTCTCTCCATGTGTCTATACTGGTAACATGCGTTCATGTGACATTCCAAGTTTCTCTCTGCCCTACGGAGCTGTGAAGTTGGGAACAGCCTTAGCTTGCTCCAGATTCTCTCTCTTGGGTTCTGTCTGCCTACAGAGAAGCTGTGTTCTGGTATTTATGCCCAACCACAAGGTAAGTGTAATGGGGTGGGGTCCTGTCATTGCAGAAATCACCATGTTGTCCACTATTACCCATGGCTGATGAGTTAGTTGAATTCAAGGATTCAGAATTAGTTGGCGAATTAACCAGACACTGGGACCACATCCTTCAATATAGCTTTTTATCAATGATCTCCATCTGTCTGACTTATGTGTCTATCTTTCTGTTCTCTTTCCTATAGAAAAGTCACAGTGTGTACATTGCGTGAATTACCCTTGAACACTTGACTATAATTCATCATAAGGAGAATATTAGGAAATTAGGGTAAGGGAGGCATTTCCAAGGTAGTAATTCCCAGTGGCTCTTGGTGGCAGTAGAGACAATCCTGATGAGTGCAAGAGATCCCGGACCCTTGTTCCAGAACCCTTACACGTAGGACATGTATCACAGGAAAGATGTGAACTGCTGAAGTGCTCCCCATGGTCCATGCTTGTTTCCTGTCCCACATGGGAGTGGAGATCTAGACCCCAGAAAGATATGGATGATCCAAGTATGGGCATATTCCTCTCTGCCTCACTTTACTTATTTACTTGCTTTTTTTTCCTATTGTATTTCCCTCCCTATATTTTCCACCCAGAAATTCTTCTTTAGTGATCCGTGCTACCTTGTACATGCCTCTTTTTCTACCCTGATGCTTTTTCTTTAAATATTAACCTTAGATCTCTAACAGATCTGTGATTTAAACGTAGAAAATATCTAGATTAATTTTCTTCTAATTTTACATAAGAAAATAAATTCTAGGATCCATTTTACACCTTTAGTAAGTAGTTTGGTTCCCTTATATTCTGTTTCTATGGGTAAAATTGTGGAAAGCAACTAATTTTCATTTCAACAAACATTTATTTTCATACCTCCTGAACACATTCCAGTATCTCACTGTCTTAGGTGCCAGAGATACTGAGATGAAAGACACAAGTCCTGTTGTCAGTGAGCTCATGGTCTAATGGGGGAGAGAGTAAAAAAGGGATTAGAGAACAGTAGAATGGTGTGATGGAGGTATAAATAGACTGTAACTTGTGTTTGGAAGAAAAGGAAGAAGTTGTCTAGCACAGGGAAGATATAATGAATCTGAATTGGTCCAGTTGGTTGAATTGTGTACAAGTGATCAAGGTTTACCTGCATATTCAGTTTTCACATTTTACTTACATCACAGTTTCAAATTTACCTCAGTGTTTAGGATCTAATGTCTTAACAGTTTAACTTGCTTAACATATAACGTCAAAGAGATGATTTTGGAGTACTCCCCTGGCCTCCCTTGGCTTTCTTTCTGTAGATACACAGTGGGCAGTGACTGCAGGCCTAAGGAGGCTTCATTGGCTCTGAGGTACTGAGAAGCTTCTTTCATCTCTTTCCACATATTCCTTCTGGAGAGATGGGGCAAGTGTTTCTTGTCAAGAATGAATGTTTCTTATCACATCTAAACTAGGGATTCTCAAACTTTAGTGCACTAACAAGTGACCTGGGTATCTTGTTAAAAGGCAGATTCTGGTGCTGTTAAGTCTGAGATTTTGCATTTCTAACACTTTTTCAGGTGATGTTAAGTTTGCTGGCCCTTAGCTCATAGCTCTACTTTACCCTAGTAGAGCTCTATGGTCCAATTATGAAGACTTTCCTCTGTATGTAGAAGGCTTTCTCGAGTAGGAGATGCGTGGCCTGAGCCTATACAGGGAATAACTAAAGACAGCCGCCCAGCACTCTTTTCTTCTCTTTAGACTCACCATGTCCCCTGTGCACTAGGCACCCAGGGGTCAAGGCGTGCGTATAGCACCTGCCACATTTCAAAATACCACTAATGCAGGGTACAAGGGTAGCTCAGTGGTAGAATTCTCATCTGCCATGCAGGAGACCTGGGTTTGATTCCTGGCCTATGCACTTCCCCAAAAAACAAACAGACAAGTAAACAAACAAAAAACCAACCAAACAAAAATTCAACTAATGCTGCTGCAATAACGGGGTACTCACTTGGAAAAAGAATGAAATGCGACCCCCACCACACACCATACACACACAAGAAAACACTAATGTTATCTCCTATGGTGATGAGGTTACTGGGGCACAGAGTGAAAGTTGATTACCCAGGTTACACCGTAAAGGACAAAATAAGATTTGAACCCAGGCAAACTGGTTCAAGGGTCCAGCACTGTGCTTTTCTGCCTCTCAACTATAATACTCTGACCACAGATGACTCAGCCAAGGTTTGACCTCTGTTTTAAAGAAGTGAGAAAAATTAAATTGAGCCCTGTGGGAAGGGTTATGTCATTCCTCTGAGGCCTGAGCTTTTTTATTTTATTTTTTGTGTTTTGCTTTTTTTAAATCTAGAATTAAATGAATTAAAATAAAAATTCTAAGGCCAAACTTCAAATCAATTCAGTATTATGTTCTATTTTCTCTCACCCCCCAAATAACTCTAATCATCCAAGGGGAAAAAAAGGAAGAAAATAAAAACAGTGTAGGTAGTCCCTCTGTATCTGTGTCCATGAAAGTTTATCTTTCTCAGAACAATCACCCTGTTACGCACAGGTTAGAAAAGGCATGCAGTGTGGGTGTTTCACATGTGATAAAGGGCAGCCTTGCAGGGCTTGGCAAGAATGCCCCCCTGCTCTAAAAACAGAGTGAGGCGAAGGCAGCACGTACATGTGTTGGGCAGTAAATAAAGTTTTACAGTGAGAAACAATTATTTGGAGTGGGCAAATGGAAATATATCTTCCTTCCTCCCAGATTCCAACCTTCTCTGTTTAGTAAAAGTTAAGATAGTCTAGCCTGAGGGCCCACATATTCTGTAAAGCAGTCTACACAAGAAATGAATGTTCTCTTAATCAGTTTTGCTGAAAGGAAGAATAGAGATTGGCATAAAAAACTGGATTTTGTGACACAATTAGAAAACAAAGAATTTGGTTCTATTTCACATGTATTTTGCACAAAATAAGAGGTGGGAGTAGGGGCTATTCCATTGTGTTTAGCCTGGAAACTCAGAGTCTAGAGACACCGTCATGGCAGCTCTGACATCACCTGGCCAATGGGTCTCTTTCCCAGGACTTTCTGGGATTGGAATTAGAAAATGGGGTAGTCTTTCTAATGACTGAAACCATAAAATGGAAAAATCAGGGGTGTGGGCTGCCATGTTGTTTGCTAATCTGTAGAGAGATGGAGTCAAGTGGAGAAACAGAACTAAGATGGAGGGTTAGGATAGTTTTTAGGTCCCTGGTCCAAGGGCTTCTGAATCCCAAGCACATTCCTGTCCATGGAGGACATGAGAAGACCCATTATCCTGATGATATATGCTTGTCTTTGCCTAAACTAATTTAAGCTGTTTTATTTTTTTTCCAATTAAAACTGTTTATGCCTCCTAACCAATACTACATAATAGGTTGGCTTAAACAACAATAATTTATTGTCTGACAGTTTTAGAGGCTAGAAGTCTAAAATCAAAGTTCAACAAGCTACGCTTTCTCCAAGAGTCTGTAGCATTCGGGTATTGGCTTGCCATAATCCTTGCGGCTCCTTGGCTTGCCTCTCCGCCTCCATCACATGGCTTCTCTTTTTGGTTTCTATTTCTCCTTCTCAGTCATCTGTACCTGTGTCTAGATTTCCTCTCCTTATAAGTATATTAGCCAAAATGATTAAAACTTACCCTGATTCAATTTGGCTTCATCTAAATAAGGTTTTCAAAGATCCTATGACTCCACACCTTAACCAATATTAGCATCTTCAATGGTTTTATTTACAAATGGGTTTATACCCACAGAAATGTTGATTAAGTCTAAACATGTCTTTTGTAGAGGACATGACTCAATCCCCAATAACAACCAAAGAAGTCTTTATTAACATAGTGTTGATAAATAAGGAGGTGTTTGCCAGTGAAGAAAATAGGAAAGCATATTCCCAAAGTGCAGAGGCACAGAGTAGCAAGGATGGTTGGAGTACCAGGTTTGGGGAACAGGTAGAAATAAGATGATCAGATTTGAATTTTGAAAAATAACACACCTCAGGAGGTAGATTGGGAGGGATTAAGTTAAAGTAGGATTCTACATTAGAAATAATGAAGCCTGAATGAAGAATCTGGCCATCCATAGGGAAATAGATAGATTCAAGCACACTTTTTTTAGGAAAGTAGAATCAACAGATTTTGGTAACCAATTGGTGCTCCATGGTGAGAGGGAGGGAAGAATTGATGAGAACTCCCAGGTCTCTCATTTATGTGATGGATAAATGTTGCTGCCTGTTGCAGAGACAGAAGTTACAGATGGAGGTATAGGTTTGAGAGGTAAATAAAATAAGCTCAGTTTTGCTCATGTGGTCCTAGAAGGGATTCAGGGACTGGAGCTGAGGAAGTATCCAATATGAAATATGGGACTGCAGCTAAGGAAAGAGTTCTAGGCTGCAGGGAAACTTTTGCTACAGATGGGACTGTCCGAAGGAAGGAGGAAGGAGAAAGGAGGACAAGAATGAGAAAGAGAAGACTTAAATGAGATTGAAAAGGAATGCTAGAGGGAGGAGATCAAATAAGAAACAGAAGTGTCAGTAGAGAGGGATTGTTCAACAGTGTCACTGACAACAAGAGAGCAAACCAGGTAACAGAGGAAGAGTTTTTATTGGCTATCATAGGGCCACTGGCCATCTTGGAAAGATAGATTCCTTTCAAGGGTGGTGAGGGCAGATACTGGGTTGTCATGATTGAGGAATGAATTGGAGGTGAGACAGCAGTGAGAGGGGATGTGGACAGCTCATATGGGAGGTTTGGCTGTTAAGTGAAGGGAAAAAATGGGTGTTGGAAAGGTGTTCATAATTTCAAAGAAGTGTTTGCGGTGTATAGGTGCAGATATGGGTTTTGTTTTCAAATGGAAAAGATTTGAGCATATTTATGTGGTGAGGGCATAAATTTTGTATAGAGACTGATGATGCAAGAGAAAGATAATGGTTGATTGATACATTCATTAAGAAATACTTATGGAGCACTTACTTAGAGAATCTAAGACAGGGTCTTGGGCTTCATAGAGCCTATATTTTAGCAGCCGAAAGTCAGAAGTGGAAAAGTAGATAGCAGAGGATGTAGGAGAAATTATAAGGCTGTACCAGAGGAGAAATACCCAGACCACCAAGATGAAGACAATGAAGGAATTGATGGATGGAGATACAAGTAACTTATAGGTGGAAGACCAGAAAGTTAATGGATCCTCTGTTTTTTGTAAAGTAGATAGTGACACAATCTGTTGACATGGAAGGAAGAAATAGTGGGCTGGAAAGTCTAAAAAACAGAGCTTAATGGGAGTGGGATAGAAGCTGAATAAAGAGACACACATGATTTGTCAGGGAGCATTGAGGATGCGGGTGGAACCAAAGACTATCAATTGGCAAAGATCCAATTCATGAGGTCATTTGGTTATCTCCCACAGAACTCAGCCATTTGGTACTGGCCCAGAGAAGGTGGACCACTGAATTGCTGCATGGGGCTTGGGTTACTAAGTTCACACATTGAAAGCACTACCTTTGATGGCTCAATTGTGGATGCCTAAAGCTTCACATTGAGGATACTGAGACTAAGTTCGGTCTCCAGAGGAAAAGCTGGTAGCTAAAGAACATCTCCAGGGTTCCTGGATTAGGGAGTAGAAGCACAAGTGACACAATTGTGCTGATGTAGCCAGAATTCTGCTCCAGGCTCAGAGTCTTGATGCAAGAAAGAATTCAAGGATGAGAAAGCAAGTAGCAGCAAGTAGTGAAGTTTATTGAAAGGTTAATACATGCTAGTGAAATTAGCATGGGCATGCTCAAGACAGGCATGCCTTCTGGAGAATCCCTTTTGTTGCTCAGATGTGGCCTCATTCTCTTTAAGCCCAACTCCACAAGTGAAATTGTTGCCCTCCCCCCTATGTGGGACATGAAAAACAGGGGTGAAAGTCTCCCTGGTGACATGGGAGATGACTCCCAGGGATGTAAGTCCAGCCCTGGCACCATGGGATCAACAATTCCATCCTGATCAAAAGGGGGAAAAGAAGTATAACTAATAAAGTATCAGTGGCAGAAAGAGTTCAAATAGAGTCGAGAGGCTACTCTGGAGGTTAGCAAGCTGCAGTTAGACATTGCTACCTATCATAACTTGCCAAACCCCAAGCAGGATCATTCCAGCTAATATTAAAGAACACCTAGGGCAATATGTAAGATTCCACAAGGGTTCCATGCACTAGAGTAACTGGAGTAACTTTCCAAAAACCTACAATCTCAGATGGGTCCCTGGGCCAGATAAGTCCTGAAACTTAGAGGCCCAGCCCCTCTAGAACATCAGATAGTTCCATCTCCTTACCCCATGTTATTGACAGGCCCTTCTAACATGAAAAAATTAGAATGACCATAGCCCAAACAGCCCTAAAGAGAGGGATAGAGAGATCAAAGGTGATGGTGGAGTTATAAAGAGAAGATAAGATTTGACAAATTAATATGATTGCTGAATCAGTACATTGATATGTCTTCTAGTCTCCAGTATTTTAGAACAACTAGAAGTAATTGTATGGAATTGTAACCCATGCCAAACTCTGAAATATGTTCTACATCTAATTGTGGTGCTGTGCTTTGAGATTTATTGCTTTTTTATATATATGTTATTTTTCACAAAAAAAAAAAAAGAAAAAAGTTGATTGTGATGATAAAAAAATACTTATTCCTTCTAGCCTCCTATATTCTGGAGCTGCTAGAAGGAAAAATATGAAAGGATCTTATGGTAGGCCATGACAAACTCTGGGGATCTGTCCTGTAACTACTTGTTGAAGAGTGTTTTGAAAAAGCAGAGAGAGAGAGAGAGAGGTATGCCCTGAGTGGCATGGGTTTAGCATGTTTTATAGGGAGGTTTTTCTAGCAGTGATTTTCCATTTCAGCCTTTGAACACCAGGTGTCTTCTTTGTTTCAGGAAGAGGTAACTATCAATGCTTGCAGTCTCCTGTCACATACTAAAATTTTGTTTGGGACACATAGTTTAACAATTTTTATGGCCCCAGGCTTTCTGTTATTAACTAAGAGTTCATTTAGGGTCCATGATTTTACAAGCTGTATGGTTTTGGGGGATTTCAGGACTTTAGGGGAAATTCTTGTTCTAGTGAGTTTGCAATTGTGCATTAATTCTTTTGGAGCTGCATAGGAAACCAGGGACCATAGCCTCAATGACCTATTCTATCCAGCCTCACTGACTTTAATCCAAATGACATCAACGCTCACCCAGCTGAGACCCTGTGATGCATGACTTAGTGTCATTGTAGATATTGATGCCTCATAAGGTTCCTATCCAAGCTGTGTAGATAATATATATATTTGGGGGGGAGAAGGGGGGGGTGCATGATCCAGGTATCGAACCCAGTTCTCCTGCATGGAAGGCGAGCACTCTACCACTGAATAACCCATGTGCCCTGTGAAGATAATATTTTGAGATATTAATCAATGGGTTGTTTTTTCTCACTCCATTGTTTCCTTCTTCCTTCTCCGCCTTGGGCTTACTGCGTTGGGGGCACATGTTTCAATAAGTAAACAAATAGCTAGCAGGTCTTTCTGCCTTTGCTTTCCAAAACCCCAAACCTTTGAGAGAAAGTTGGATTGACTTATAGAGACAAAGTGGCTTGACCAGAAGAAGGGTGGAAATTGGACCTCCCACCTTCCTCCCGTGTACTGACTGTTTTCCTAGCATTCCAGTAAAGGTGGCAATGAGACCCAAGACAGAAATGACTCAAATAGACATTCACTTTGAAAGACCAGAAGCCATGGAAGACCTGAGTGGCCATGCCAACAGGGCCACATCGGGGCCAATCTGTGTAGGCTGAGATGTATTCTCAATGCACCCTACCTCCATCCCCTAGATGCTCAGACACCTGGAAGATTTGGGGCAGTGGCACAAACACAGTGGGGTAAGGGTGCTTATCTGTAGTATAATAAAGAAATTGGTTGGTCTTTGTCCCCTGTTCAGGGAGATATCCTCTAAATCTTTGGAATTTCCTGTGATGGGAGTGTCTTGTTATTCATGGTGGGTTCCAGACCACACCTGAATAGTTAATGCTAATGAGCAGACTCAGGGTTAGGGCTTTGAGCCAGTCATATTAGTGCCACCTCCCCAGTCTGCAGAGAGGGCTTGGAGACTGGAGATTCAGTTCAGCTGCCTGTGTACTGACTTTATCAATCATGCCTATTTAATGAAACTCCATAAAAACTCTGGACACCTTCAGGTGAGCTTGCATGATTGATAATACACACTGATGTGCTGGGAGGCTTTGATGAATTCTGTTCTAGTTCCTGAAAGAACGTTCCTATATTTGTACAATTAACCCCAGTCATCATCCACAACAAAGTAAATGATGTTAAGCAGTCCCAGTTTCATCCTCTAGCTTTCCTTCTAGTGACATACATGACCTTAAGTTTCCTTCAGTCACAATCACACTTATAATTCAGCACTGTTGATTACATTCACAATAATTTGCTACCATTCCCTCTATCCATCTCAAAACATTTACAATCAACCTAATTAAAAATTCTGCACAAATTAAACACAGTTCCCCATTCTCTAACCTCATTCTATTTCCTGGTAACCTATTTTCTAGATTTTAACTCTATACATTTGCTTATTATAATTAGACCATATTAGTGGTCTAATATTTGTCCTTTTGTGGTCTGGCTTATGTCACTCAACATAATTGTCCTCAAGGACCATCCATGTCGTCACATGCATCAGTACTTCAGTCCTTTTCACAGCTAAATAATATTCCATCTAATGCATTTACCACATTTTGTTTATTCATTCATCTATTGATGGACACATGGGTTGCTGCCATCTTTTAGCAATTGTGAATAATGCTTCTATAAACAGCATTATGAAAATGTTTCTTTGTATCCCTGCTTTCAGTTCTTCTGGGTAGTGGGATGGTCAGATTATATGACAATTTTATACTTAAATTCCTGAGGAACCACCAAACTGTCTTTCACAGTGGCTGCACAATTTTACATTTCCACCAGCAGTGAATAAGTGTTCCTATTTCTCCACATCCTCTCCAACACTTGGAGTTTCCGATTTTTTTTTTTTTTGAATAATGGCCATTCTAGTAGGTATGAAATGATATCCCATTGTGATTTTGATTTGTATTTCCTTAATAGTGAGTGAAGTTGAGTATCTTTTCATGTGCTTTTTAGCCATTTGTATTTCCTCTTTGGAAAAATGTCTATTCAAGTCTTTTGCCAATTTTAAATTAGATTGTTTGTCTTTTCATTGTTGAGTTGGAGGATTTCTTTATACATTCTTCAAATTAAACTCTTGTCAGATACCTGTTTCCAAATATTTTCCCCCATTGAATAAGCTGCATTTTTCACTTTCTTGACAAAGTCCTTTGAAGCAGAAAAGTATTTAATTTTGAGGCACTCCCATTTATGTATATGTTTTTGTCTGTAACTTGTGCTTTGCGTGTAAAGTCTTAGAAACATTGCCTACCACAAGATCTTGAGGATGCGTAGTGATTTTTTTTTTTAATTAAAAAAAGAATTAACAAAACAATTAGAAATCATTCCAATCTACATGTACAATCAGTAATTCTTAATAACATCACAAAGTTGCAGATTCATCATTTCTTAGTACATTTGCATCGATTTAGAAAAAGAAATAAAAAGACAACAGAATAAGAATTAAAACAATAATAGAAAGAAAAAAAAACAAAAAAAACAAAAACAAAAAACCTATACCTCACATGCAGCTTCATTCAGTGTTTTAACATAATTGCATTACAATTGGGTAGTATTGTGCTGTCCATTTCTGAGTTTTTATATCCAGTCCCGTTGTACAGTCTGTATCCCTTCATCTCCAATTATCCCTTCTCTTTTTTTTTTTAATTAACAGAAAAAAAGAAATTAACCCAACATTTAGAGATCATACCATTCTACACATGCAATCATTAATTCTTAACATCATCACATAGCTGCATGATCATCATTTATTAGTACATTTGCATTGGTTTAGAAGAACTAGCAACATAACCGAAAAAGATATAGAATGTTAATATAGAGAAAAAAATAAAAGTAATAATAGTAAAATCAAAACAAAACAACACAAAACAAAACAAAAACCTATAGCTCAGATGCAGCTTCATTCAGTGTTTTAACATGATTACTTTACAATTAGGTATTATTGTGCTGTCCATTTTTGAGTTTTTGTATCTAGTCCTGTTGCACAGTCTGTATCCCTTCAGCTTCAATTACCCATTGTCTTACCCTGTTTCTAACCCCTGCTGAACTCTGTTACCAATGACATATTTCAAGTTTATTTTCGAATGTCCGTTCACATCAGTGGGACCATACAGTATTTGTCCTTTAGTTTTTGGCTGGATTCACTCAGCATAATATTCTCTAGGTCCATCCATGTTATTACATGCTTCATAAGTTTATCTTGTCTTAAAGCTGCATAATATTCCATCGTATGTATATACCACAGTTTGTTAAGCCACTCTTCTGTTGATGGAGATTTTGGCTGTTTCCATCTCTTTGCAATTGTAAATAATGCTGCTATAAACATTGGTGTGCAAATGTCCGTTTGTGTCTTTGCCCTTAAGTCCTTTGAGTAGATACCTAGCAATGGTATTGCTGGGTCGTATGGCAATTCTATATTCAGCTTTTTGAGGAACCGCCAAACTGCCTTCCACAGTGGTTGCACCCTTTGACATTCCCACCAACAGTGGATAAGTGTGCCTCTTTCTCCGCATCCTCTCCAGCACTTGTCATTTTCTGTTTTGTTGATAATGGCCATTCTGGTGGGTGTGAGATGATATCTCATGGTGGTTTTGATTTGCATTTCTCTAATGGCCAGGGACATTGAGCATCTCTTCATGTGCCTCTTGGCCATCCGTATTTCCTCTTCTGAGAGGTGTCTGTTCAAGTCTTTTTCCCATTTTGTAATTGGGTTGGCTGTCTTTTTGTTGTTGAGTTGAACAATCTCTTTATAAATTCTGGATACTAGACCTTTATCTGATATATCATTTCCAAATATTGTCTCCCATTGTGAAGGCTGTCTTTCTACTTTCTTGATGAAGTTCTTTGATGCACAAAAGTGTTTAATTTTGAGGAGTTCCCATTTATTTATTTCCTTCTTCAGTGTTCTTGCTTTAGGTTTAAGGTCCATAAAACCGCCTCCAGTTGTAAGATCCATAAGATATCTCCCAACATTTTCCTCTAACTGTTTTATGGTCTTAGACCTAATGTTTAGATCTTTGATCCATTTTGAGTTAACTTTTGTATAGGGTGTGAGAGATGGGTCTTCTTTCATTCTTTTGCATATGGATATCCAGTTCTCTAGGCACCATTTATTGAAGAGACTGCTCTGTCCCAGGTGAGTTGGCTTGACTGCCTTATCAAAGATCAAATGTCCATAGATGAGAGGGTCTATATCTGAGCACTCTATTCGATTCCATTGGTCGATATATCTATCTTTATGCCAATACCATGCTGTTTTGACCACTGTGGCTTCATAATATGCCTTAAAGTCAGGCAGCGCGAGACCTCCAGCTTCGTTTTTTTTCCTCAAGATGTTTTTAGCAATTCGGGGCACCCTGCCCTTCCAGATAAATTTGCTTATTGGTTTTTCTATTTCTGAAAAATAAGTTGTTGGGATTTTGATTGGTATTGCATTGAATCTGTAAATCAATTTAGGTAGGATTGACATCTTAACTATATTTAGTCTTCCAATCCATGAACACGGTATGCCCTTCCATCTATTTAGGTCTTCTGTGATTTCTTTTAGCAGTTTTTTGTAGTTTTCTTTATATAGGTTTTTTGTCTCTTTAGTTAAATTTATTCCTACGTATTTTATTCTTTTAGTTGCAATTGTAAATGGGATTCGTTTCTTGATTTCCCCCTCAGCTTGTTCATTACTAGTGTATAGAAATGCTACAGATTTTTGAATGTTGATCTTGTAACCTGCTACTTTGCTGTACTCATTTATTAGCTCTAGTAGTTTTGTTGTGGATTTTTCCGGGTTTTCGATGTATAGTATCATATCGTCTGCAAACAGTGATAGTTTTACTTCTTCCTTTCCAATTTTGATGCCTTGTATTTCTTTTTCTTGTCTAATTGCTCTGGCTAGAACCTCCAACACAATGTTGAATAATAGTGGTGATAGTGGACATCCTTGTCTTGTTCCTGATCTTAGGGGGAAAGTTTTCAATTTTTCCCCATTGAGGATGATATTAGCTGTGGGTTTTTCATATATTCCCTCTATCATTTTAAGGAAGTTCCCTTGTATTCCTATCTTTTGAAGTGTTTTCAACAGGAAAGGATGTTGAATCTTGTCGAATGCCTTCTCTGCATCAATTGAGATGATCATGTGATTTTTCTGCTTTGATTTGTTGATATGGTGTATTACATTAATTGATTTTCTTATGTTGAACCATCCTTGCATACCTGAGATGAATCCTACTTGGTCATGATGTATAATTCTTTTAATGTGTTGTTGGATACGATTTGCTAGAATTTTATTGAGGATTTTTGCACCTGTATTCATTAGAGAGATTGGTCTGTAGTTTTCTTTTTTTTGTAATATCTTTGCCTGGTTTTGGTATGAGGGTGATGTTGGCTTCATAGAATGAATTAGGTAGTTTTCCCTCCACTTTGATTTTTTTGAAGAGTTTGAAGAGAATTGGTACTAATTCTTTCTGGAACGTTTGGTAGAATTCACATGTGAAGCCATCTGGTCCTGGACTTTTCTTTTTAGGAAGCTTTTGAATGACTAATTCAATTTCTTTACTTGTGATTGGTTTGTTGAGGTCATCTATGTCTTCTTGAGCCAAAGTTGGTTGTTCATGTCTTTCCAGGAACCCGTCCATTTCCTCTAAATTGTTGTATTTATTAGTGTAAAGTTGTTCATAGTATTCTGTTATTACCTCCTTTATTTCTGTGAGGTCAGTAGTTATGTCTCCTCTTCCATTTCTGATCTTATTTATTTGCATCCTCTCTCTTCTTCTTTTTGTCAATCTTGCTAAGGGCCCATCAATCTTATTGATTTTCTCATAGAACCAACTTCTGGCCTTATTGATTTTCTCTATTGTTTTCATGTTTTCAATTTCATTTATTTGTGCTCTAATCTTTGTTATTTCTTTCCTTTTGCTTGCTTTGGGGTTAGCTTGCTGTTCTTTCTCCAGTTCTTCCAAATGGATAGTTAATTCCTGAATTTTTGCCTTTTCTTCTTTTCTGATATAGGCATTTAGAGCAATAAATTTCCCTCTTAGCACTGCCTTTGCTGCGTCCCATAAGTTTTGATATGTTGTGTTTTCATTTTCATTCACCTCGAGGTATTTGCTAATTTCTCTTGCAATTTCTTCTTTGACCCAGTCGTTGTTTAGGAGTGTGTTGTTGAGCCTCCACGTATTTGTGAATTTTCTGGCACTCTGCCTATTATTGATTTCCAACATCATTCCTTTTTGGTCCGAGAAAGTGTTGTGTAAGATTTCAATCTTTTTAAGTTTGTTGAGACTTGCTTTGTGACCCAGCATATGGTCTATCTTTGAGAATGATCCATGAGCACTTGAGAAAAAGGTGTATCCTGCTGTTGTGGGATGTAATGTCCTATAAATGTCTATTGAGTCTAGTTCATTTATAGTAATATTCAGATTCTCTATTTCTTTGTTGATCCTCTGTCTAGATGTTCTGTCCCTTGATGAGAGTGGTGAGTTGAAGTCTCCAACTATTATGGTATATGAGTCTATTTCCCTTTTCAGTGTTTGCAGTATATTCCTCACGTATTTTGGGGCATTCTGATTCGGTGCGTAAATATTTATGATTGTTATGTCTTCTTGTTTAATTGTTCCTTTTATTAGTATATAGTGTCCCTCTTTGTCTCTTTTAACTGTTTTACATTTGAAGTCTAATTTGTTGGATATTAGTATAGCCACTCCTGCTCTTTTCTGGTTGTTATTTGCATGAAATATCTTTTCCCAACCTTTCACTTTCAACCTATGTTTATCTTTGGGTCTAAGATGTGTTTCCTGTAGACAGCATATAGAAGGATCCTGTTTTTTAATCCATTGTGCCAGTCTATGTCTTTTGATTGGGGAATTCAGTCCATTGACATTTAGTGTTATTACTGTTTGGATAATATTTTCCTCTAACATTTTGCCTTTTGTATTATATATATCATATCTTATTTTCCTTCTTTCTACACTCTTTTCCATATCTCTCTCTTCTGTCTTTTTGTATCTGACTCTAGTGCTCCCTTTAGTATTTCTTGCAGAGCTGGTCTCTTGGTCACAAATTCTTTCAGTGACTTTTTGTCTGAGAATGTTTTAATTTCTCCCTCATTTTTGAAGGATAATTTTGCTGGATATAGGAGTCTTGGTTGGCAGTTTTTCTCTTTTAGTATTTTAAATATATCATCCCACTGTCTTCTAGCTTCCATGGTTTCTGCTGAGAAATCTACACAAAGTCTTATTGGGTTTCCCTTGTATGTAATGGATTGTTTTTCTCTTGCTGCTTTCAAGATCTTCTCTTTCTCTTTGACCTCTGACATTCTAACTAGTAAGTGTCTTGGAGAACGCCTATTTGGGTCTAATCTCTTTGGGGTGCGCTGCACTTCTTGGATCTGTAATTTTAGGTCTTTCATAAGAGTTGGGAAATTTTCAGTGATAATTTCTTCCATTAGTTTTTCTCCTCCTTTTCCCTTCTCTTCTCCTTCTGGGACACCCACAACACGTATATTTGTGCGGTTCATATTGTCCTTGAGTTCCCTGATACCCTGTTCAAATTTTTCCATTCTTTTCCCGATAGTTTCTGTTTCTTTTTGGAATTCAGATGTTCCATCCTCCAAATCACTAATTCTATCTTCTGTCTCTTTAAATCTATCATTGTAGCTATCCATTATTTTTTCTATGTTTGCTACTTTATCCTTCACTTCCATAAGTTCTGCGATTTGTTTTTTCAGTTTTTCTATTTCTTCTTTATGTTCAGCCCATGTCCTCTTCATGTCCTCCCTCAATTTATCGATTTCATTTTTGAAGAGGTTTTCCATTTCTGTTCGTATATTCAGCATTAGTTGTCTCAGCTCTTGTGTCTCATTTGAGCTATTGGTTCAATGAGACTGAGCCATATTCTCAATCTTTTGAGCATGGACAGTTATCTTCTGCTGCTGGCGTCTGGGCATTTATTCAGATTTCTCTTGGTGTTGGACCCAGCAAGGTTGTAATATTTTTCTGTGAAATCTCTGGGTTCTGTTTTTCTTATCCTGCCCAGTAGGTGGCGCTCGTGGCACACGTTTGTCTGCGGGTCCCACCAGTAAAAGGTGCTGTGGGTCCTTAAACTTTGGAAAACTCTCGCCGTCCTGGGGGTTCGCTAGCCGAAGCGGCTTGAGCCGGCCCGGGGTCCGAACGCAGGGAGGGTGTCCAAACGCAGGGAGGGTTGCTGGTCGCCGCAGCCAGGGAAAGAGCCCGTCCGAATTTCCTAGTCGGCCCTGGGCAACAAGCGTGGCGGGAGGGCGCCAGCGGCAGCGGCCCGCCCGAGAGAGTGCACGTTCCCCGGGAGTCACGGGGTCACCGTTCTCCGCGGCCTGGGGGTTTCCGATCCAATTCTCTCAGTTGGTCCGGGGGCTGCGCGTGGTGTGGGCGCCAGTCGCCTTGGTTTCAGGGGACCACCTCTCCAATTCTCCCAGCCGGCCCGGGAAGGGGGAAGGGAGTAACTCCGGCCGCTTGCCACCCCGCCCGGTAAGGCCCGCGCGCCTCGGCGATCTCACCCGAGCTGCTTCTCTCAGCCAGCCAGCCGTTCCAGGATGGGGTACGCTGTCTTTTTTATCTCTGTTGTGGCTTTGGGCGCTTTCTGTATCGTTTCTACTCCCCTAGTAGGTGTCCTGGAGAAGAAACTAAGATCCGCGCGTCTTACTAAGCCGCCATCTTCCCGTAGTGATTTTTGAGAGGAACAAATGCTGAACCCTGGTGAATAATTTGCCTGATCAAGTTATCTTCTTTTGACTTTTCTTCCCCTTTTTTAAAAAAATAAAATATTTTTTATTCAATATATGCCATTGAAAGAAGTAAAGAAAAAAACAATTCATAGGAAAGAATATGATTTTGTCATTGGCATAGGAATTGTGTTCAGAAAAGGAAAACCCACAGCAATTTTCTATAGTGAAAAGCAATTTCCTTTAAACATAAGTCACAACATTTAATCCTGTTCACAATTTTGCAACTTTCACATTTCCCTAGGAAAATAACCCCAATTTCTTGAACTTACTTTAAAAGTTCAGTTTGGGAGACCTGGCACTCAGCTCACCCACAGTCACTGAATTATGGAAGAAAACATCCTCCTGCAGCAAATTCAATAGCTGGAGATGCCCAATGTCCTGTTCTCAGCCTGGTTTATGTCTAAGTGGCTGTGTGATCTTAAAGGGGAAATCGACTTAAGGCCTCAGTTTGCTTATCTCTTCAGAGAACCGTACTTAAAAAAAAATGGTACACATTCTTTTTTTCCAGTTACTTATAAAATTTATAAAGAATGTCTAAAAGGGGAGCAGGACAGGGACTCAGAGAAGTCTTCTCTGAGGAAGGATCCTTCAGGCTGGGATCTGAAAGACAAGTAGTAGTCAACCAAGCTAAGTAGGGAAAGAGCATTCAAAACTGTGAGAGGGGCAGGGGCATGATGTCTATGAAAGACTGAAAGATGGCCAGAGCAGCCTGGGTGCAGAGGGCTGGATGGAAAGAGGCATGAGATGAGTCGGGAAGGGAAAAAGGCCAGCACAGGCACATGCAAGCCTTGTAGACCAGGAGAAATAATTGTTTTTATCTCAAACCAATGAATAGGAAGCCCAGGCTATGTGTCTGTGTGTGTGCACACGTGTGTATGTGTGTGTGTGTGTACATCAACTCCCTGGCAGTGGGTGCCGTATTAAAGTGACTCTCCAAATTCTTCTCTCAGAAGTCTGGAGGCAAAGAACTTCTCCATTCCATGAAGAGGGGAACATTTCAAGGGTAACAAAGAGATGGGAGGAGGCCCCTGCCAGGCGGAAGCAGAGCGGGTCTCAGAGGAGGTTTTGCTGAAACTGAGTTCTGAAAGATGGTTAAGAATTTGTTGCATAGATGGGGTGAGAGAGGGTACCATCTTGTAAGCTCAGCAGGGCTGGGACCATGTCTTCTTGTTCCTGGAGGCTGACCCATAGCTGGTGTTCAAATGCTGCTTGCTGAGTGGATGGGTAGGGGGTCCCTGAGACCAGGGACTTCAATATGTGCAAAAGCACGTGGACCAGACACAGCATGAGGTATTCGAAAAAATCCAAGTTGTCTGATACTGTTGGGGCTAAGGGTATATGTATATTTACAATGACAGGTGTGGTGC
Organism: Tamandua tetradactyla; assembly: GCF_023851605.1. Lineage (NCBI taxonomy): Eukaryota > Metazoa > Chordata > Mammalia > Pilosa > Myrmecophagidae > Tamandua > Tamandua tetradactyla. The sequence continues at coordinate 54,631,052 of NC_135345.1, forward strand.
TTTGAGTGACTTAGTTTCCCAAGGTTTTCATAACAAAGTAACACAGACTGGGTGACTTAAAAAAACAGAAATTGATTCGCTCATAGTTTTAGAGGCTACAAGTGTGTAGCCTCTAAAATCAAGGTGTCAGCAGGGCCATGCTGTCCCTAAAGAGTCCAGTAGAGGATCATCCCTTGCCTCTTTCTAGCTTCTGATAGCTGACACAAATCCATGGCATTCCATGGCTTGTAGCTACATCATTCCAGTCTCTGCCTCTGTCTTCACTTGGCCAGCTCCCCTCTATGTGTACCCATCATCATATGATATCTCCTGTGTCTACATCTATCTCTCTGCTCACCTCTCCTTCTTATATGAACATCAGTTAGATTGGATTAGGGGCCCACCCTAACCAGTATGACTTCATCTTCACTAATTACATCTGAAAAATGACCCTATTTCAAATAAGGCTACATTCTGTAGTATTGAGGGTTAGGACTTCAGTATATCTTTTGGTAGGACATAAACTCAACCCACCACAGAAGGGAAAGGGTGGAACACAAAACATGAAGAGGAAATAAGGAGCCAAATTATGCAAGGCTCTTGTATGGTCCACTTGGAAGTCTGCAGTTGGTGTTGTGGGCAATGGTTCTATCAGCTTTGCAGGCAGGTGGGGCAGGTGGTAGAATCAGGGTGGTAAACTAGGTCTTCGAATCTTGGCCCATGTTCCTTCCATTTCCATCCAATACCTTTCTCTTTATTCATTTTCATGAGTGACTTCATGGGGAGGTGCTAGCCTCAGAGGCCTGAGGGTAGACTCAGGCATGGAAGTACATCTGGGCAAGTTTTCCTCAGGCAGAGCTGTGACGGGGCATGCTGACTTCCCCTTTTTCACTCTTTTTAAGCCCAGTGTCCGCTCATACCCAGAGCTCACTTCCCCTGAAACAGTGCCACTGCCCTTGGAATGACACATGCCTGTTTGGAGTTTGATGGGTAGGAAACTGGAGAAGCTGTGGTAGGCCTGAGGTGGAGAGTTGAGCCCTGGGATGGACCTTCTCCTGTCCGTAGGGAGGTTGTATAGAGTTACAGGATGGAGAAGGAGCTGGTATTCCCAACCCCCGGAGCCAGTTGGGGGATGCTGAAGAATAATGTCCAGAGCTTGATTGACATTGGGAGATCATGAGAGGTTTGTGAGTCCTACAGGACCCTGATGAAGAGCAACACAGAAGATGGACTCTTGTCTGTTGGCCAGTGAGGATGGGGGAAACTTGAAAGGTGTTCTGAAGGATGGCGTTATGAATCGAATTGTGTCCCCTAAAAAGATATGTTGACGTCCTAGCTCCTGACACTTGTGAGCATGAAATTATTTGTAAATAGTGTCTTTGTAGAAGTAATCAATTTAAAATTAGATTGTACTGGATTAAGAGTACTGGATTGGAACTCCAGTAAGGCTGGTGTCTTTGTAAGCAGAGAAGAGGTGGATGTGGGCAGAGACTCAGGGAGAAGATGGCCGTGTGAAGATAGAGGCAGAGATTGGAATTTTGCTGCCACAGCCAAGGAATTTGGGGGCCACCAGAAGCTGTAAGAGACAAGGAAGGATTCTTCCCTAGAGCCTGTGGGATGGAGCATGGCTTTTATGACACCTTAGTTTCACAGTTCTAGCCTCCAGAGCTGAAAGGGAATAAATATCTGATGTTTTAAGCCACTTCTGTTGTTACAGCAGCCCTAGCAAACTAGTACAGATTACAGATGGCACCACACAGGTTTGTGAACACACACAGGTGTGTGGAAAAGAATTACTTGCCAGACTCTGTGCCACCTATACACACATGCACACATAACCACTCACACACCAGCCCCCATCCCATAGCCAGCTCCCACCTTTACTTTCTGATCCTTGAAGGGGAAAGACAGTCATGGAAGCTCCCACTATAAGTGCCCCGCACAGTGTGAAACCATCCCCCCCTACTGCGAAGCCATATGGTGCCTTGTGCAAACTACATAAATACACCTCTTCTTCAAAACACTTTATAGCCATCTTCTGTAAACAGTTTGCATATCCACACTTGCCTGCCCCATCAACAGTCTCTAACTCTGCCAATCTTCTTCCTTTAAGTTGCCTGCCCAAAAGAGACACTTTGAGAAGAGAATTCTGAGACAGAGAGATACAAGATTAAAATCATGAGCAGAAGCTTTTTTTAAAAAAAAAATTTATTAATGAAACCAGTCAACATACAACACGAACATTCTTTTTTTTTTTTTTATTAATTAAAAAAAGAATTAACAAAACAATTAGGAATCATTCCAATCTACATGTACAATCAGTAATTCTTAATAACATCACATAGTTGCATATTCATCATTTCTTAGTACATTTGCATCGATTTAGAAAAAGAAATAAAAAGACAACAGAAGGGCGGGCCGCGGTGGCTCAGCGGGCAAGAGTGCTTGCCTGCCGTGCCGGAGGACCCCGGTTCGATTCCCGGCCCCAGCCCATGTAAAAAACAAACAAACAAACAAAATATAATAAAACAAGAAAATGTTTAAAAATGTTTCCCTTTCTTCCTCCCTTCCTTCCTTCTCTGTCTTTCCTTCCTTTCCTCCCTTTAAAAAAAAAAAAAAAAAAAAAAAAGACAACAGAATAAGAATTAAAACAATAATAGAAAGAAAAAAAAACAAAAACAAAAAAACCTATACCTCACATGCAGCTTCATTCAGTGTTTTAACATAATTGCATTACAATTGGGTAGTATTGTGCTGTCCATTTCTGAGTTTTTATATCCAGTCCCGTTGTAGTGTCTGTATCCCTTCATCTCCAATTATCCCTTCTCTTTTTTCTTTTTTTTTTTTTTAATTAACGGAAAAAAAGAAATTAACCCAACATTTAGAGATCATACCATTCTACACATGCAATCATTAATTCTTAACATCATCACATAGATGCATGATCATCATTTCTTAGTACATTTGCATTGGTTTAGAAGAACTAGCAACATAACCGAAAAAGATATAGAATGTTAATATAGAGAAAAAAATAAAAGTAATAATAGTAAAATCAAAACAAAACAGAACAAAACAAAACAAAAACCTATAGCTCAGATGCAGCTTCATTCAGTGTTTTAACATGATTACTTTACAATTAGGTATTATTGTGCTGTCCATTTTGAGTTTTTGTATTTTTGTACCTGTTGGACAGTCTGTATCCCTTCAGGTTCAATTACCCATTGTCTTACCCTGTTTCTAACTCCTGCTGAACTCTGTTACCAATGACATATTTCAAGTTTATTCTCGAATGACCGTTCACATCAGTGGGACCATACAGTATTTGTCCTTTAGTTTTTGGCTGGATTCACTCAGCATAATATTCTCTAGGTCCATCCATGTTATTACATGCTTCATAAGTTTATCTTGTCTTAAAGCTGCATAATATTCCATCATATGTATATACCACAGTTTGTTTAGCCACTCTTCTGTTGATGGAGATTTTGGCTGTTTCCATCTCTTTGCAATTGTAAATAATGCTGCTATAAACATTGGTGTGCAAATGTCCGTTTGTGTCTTTGCCCTTAAGTCCTTTGAGTAGATACCTAGCAATGGTATTGCTGGGTCGTATGGCAATTCTATATTCAGCTTTTTGAGGAACCGCCAAACTGCCTACCACAGTGGTTGCACCCTTTGACATTCCCACCAACAGTGGATAAGTGTGCCTCTTTCTCCGCATCCTCTCCAGCACTTGTCATTTTCTGTTTTGTTGATAATGGCCATTCTGGTGGGTATGAGATGATATCTCATGGTGGTTTTGATTTGCATTTCTCTAATGGCCAGGGACATTGAGCATCTCTTCATGTGCCTCTTGGCCATCCGTATTTCCTCTTCTGAGAGGTGTCTGTTCAAGTCTTTTTCCCATTTTGTAATTGGGTTGGCTGTCTTTTTGTTGTTGAGATGAACAATCTCTTTATAAATTCTGGATACTAGACCTTTATCTGATATATCATTTCCAAATATTGTCTCCCATTGTGAAGGCTGTCTTTCTACTTTCTTGATGAAGTTCTTTGATGCACAAAAGTGTTTAATTTTGAGGAGTTCCCATTTATTTATTTCCTTCTTCAGTGCTCTTGCTTTAGGTTTAAGGTCCATAAAACCGCCTCCAGTTGTAAGATCCATAAGATATCTCCCTACATTTTCCTCTAACTGTTTTATGGTCTTAGACCTAATGTTTAGATCTTTGATCCATTTTGAGTTAACTTTTGTATAGGGTGTGAGAGATGGGTCTTCTTTCATTCTTTTGCATATGGATATCCAGTTCTCTAGGCACCATTTATTGAAGAGACTGCTCTGTCCCAGGTGAGTTGGCTTGACTGCCTTATCAAAGATCAAATGTCCATAGATGAGAGGGTCTATATCTGAGCACTCTATTCGATTCCATTGGTCGATATATCTATCTTTATGCCAATACCATGCTGTTTTGACCACTGTGGCTTCATAATATGCCTTAAAGTCAGGCAGCGCGAGACCTCCAGCTTCGTTTTTTTTCCTCAAGATGTTTTTAGCAATTCGGGGCACCCTGCCCTTCCAGATAAATTTGCTTATTGGTTTTTCTATTTCTGAAAAATAAGTTGTTGGGATTTTGATTGGTATTGCATTGAATCTGTAAATCAATTTAGGTAGGATTGACATCTTAACTATATTTAGTCTTCCAATCCATGAACACGGTATGCCCTTCCATCTATTTAGGTCTTCTGTGATTTCTTTTAGCAGTTTTTTGTAGTTTTCTTTATATAGGTTTTTTGTCTCTTTAGTTAAATTTATTCCTACGTATTTTATTCTTTTAGTTGCAATTGTAAATGGGATTCGTTTCTTGATTTCCCCCTCAGCTTGTTCATTACTAGTGTATAGAAATGCTACAGATTTTTGAATGTTGATCTTGTAACCTGCTACTTTGCTGTACTCATTTATTAGCTCTAGTAGTTTTGTTGTGGATTTTTCCGGGTTTTCGACGTATAGTATCATATCGTCTGCAAACAGTGATAGTTTTACTTCTTCCTTTCCAATTTTGATGCCTTGTATTTCTTTTTCTTGTCTAATTGCTCTGGCTAGAACCTCCAACACAATGTTGAATAATAGTGGTGATAGTGGACATCCTTGTCTTGTTCCTGATCTTAGGGGGAAAGTTTTCAATTTTTCCCCATTGAGGATGATATTAGCTGTGGGTTTTTCATATATTCCCTCTATCATTTTAAGGAAGTTCCCTTGTATTCCTATCTTTTGAAGTGTTTTCAACAGGAAAGGATGTTGAATCTTGTCTAATGCCTTCTCTGCATCAATTGAGATGATCATGTGATTTTTCTGCTTTGATTTGTTGATATGGTGTATTACATTAATTGATTTTCTTATGTTGAACCATCCTTGCATACCTGGGATGAATCCTACTTGGTCATGATGTATAATTCTTTTAATGTGTTGTTGGATACGATTTGCTAGAATTTTATTGAGGATTTTTGCATCTGTATTCATTAGAGAGATTGGTCTGTAGTTTTCTTTTTTTTGTAATATCTTTGCCTGGTTTTGGTATGAGGGTGATGTTGGCTTCATAGAATGAATTAGGTAGTTTTCCCTCCACTTTGATTTTTTTGAAGAGTTTGAAGAGAATTGGTACTAATTCTTTCTGGAATGTTTGGTAGAATTCACATGTGAAGCCATCTGGTCCTGGACTTTTCTTTTTAGGAAGCTTTTGAATGACTAATTCAATTTCTTTACTTGTGATTGGTTTGTTGAGGTCATCTATGTCTTCTTGAGCCAAAGTTGGTTGTTCATGTCTTTCCAGGAACCCGTCCATTTCCTCTAAATTGTTGTATTTATTAGCGTAAAGTTGTTCATAGTATCCTGTTATTACCTCCTTTATTTCTGTGAGGTCAGTAGTTATGTCTCCTCTTCCATTTCTGATCTTATTTATTTGCATCCTCTCTCTTCTTCTTTTTGTTAATCTTGCTAAGGGCCCATCAATCTTATTGATTTTCTCATAGAACCAACTTCTGGCCTTATTGATTTTCTCTATTGTTTTCATGTTTTCAATTTCATTTATTTGTGCTCTAATCTTTGTTATTTCTTTCCTTTTGCTTGCTTTGGGGTTAGCTTGCTGTTCTTTCTCCAGTTCTTCCAAATGGATAGTTAATTCCTGAATTTTTGCCTTTTCTTCTTTTCTGATATAGGCATTTAGAGCAATAAATTTCCCTCTTAGCACTGCCTTTGCTGCGTCCCATAAGTTTTGATATGTTGTGTTTTCATTTTCATTCGCCTCGAGGTATTTGCTAATTTCTCTTGCAGTTTCTTCTTTGACCCAGTCGTTGTTTAGGAGTGTGTTGTTGAGCCTCCACGTATTTGTGAATTTTCTGGCACTCTGCCTATTATTGATTTCCAACATCATTCCTTTATGGTCCGAGAAAGTGTTGTGTAAGATTTCAATCTTTTTAAATTTGTTAAGACTTGCTTTGTGACCCAGCATATGGTCTATCTTTGAGAATGATCCATGAGCACTTGAGAAAAAGGTGTATCCTGCTGTTGTGGGATGTAATGTCCTATAAATGTCTATTAAGTCTAGTTCATTTATAGTAATATTCAGATTCTCTATTTCTTTGTTGATCCTCTGTCTAGATGTTCTGTCCCTTGATGAGAGTGGTGAGTTGAAGTCTCCAACTATTATGGTATATGAGTCTATTTCCCTTTTCAGTGTTTGCAGTATATTCCTCACGTATTTTGGGGCATTCTGATTCGGTGCGTAAATATTTATGATTGTTATGTCTTCTTGTTTAATTGTTCCTTTTATTAGTATATAGTGTCCCTCTTTGTCTCTTTTAACTGTTTTACATTTGAAGTCTAATTTGTTGGATATTAGTATAGCCACTCCTGCTCTTTTCTGGTTGTTATTTGCATGAAATATCTTTTCCCAACCTTTCACTTTCAACCTATGTTTATCTTTGGGTCTAAGATGTGTTTCCTGTAGACAGCATATAGAAGGATCCTGTTTTTTAATCCATTGTGCCAGTCTATGTCTTTTGATTGGGGAATTCAGTCCATTGACATTTAGTGTTATTACTGTTTGGATAATATTTTCCTCTAACATTTTGCCTTTTGTATTATATATATCATATCTTATTTTCCTTCTTTCTACACTCTTTTCCATATCTCTCTCTTCTGTCTTTTTGTATCTGACTCTAGTGCTCCCTTTAGTATTTCTTGCAGAGCTGGTCTCTTGGTCACAAATTCTTTCAGTGACTTTTTGTCTGAGAATGTTTTAATTTCTCCCTCATTTTTGAAGGATAATTTTGCTGGATATAGGAGTCTTGGTTGGCAGTTTTTCTCTTTTAGTATTTTAAATATATCATCCCACTGTCTTCTAGCTTCCATGGTTTCTGCTGAGAAATCTACACAAAGTCTTATTGGGTTTCCCTTGTATGTAATGGATTGTTTTTCTCTTGCTGCTTTCAAGATCTTCTCTTTCTCTTTGACCTCTGACATTCTAACTAGTAAGTGTCTTGGAGAACGCCTATTTGGGTCTAATCTCTTTGGGGTGCGCTGCACTTCTTGGATCTGTAATTTTAGGTCTTTCATAAGAGTTGGGAAATTTTCAGTGATAATTTCTTCCATTAGTTTTTCTCCTCCTTTTCCCTTCTCTTCTCCTTCTGGGACACCCACAACACGTATATTTGTGCGGTTCATATTGTCCTTGAGTTCCCTGATACCCTGTTCAAATTTTTCCATTCTTTTCCCGATAGTTTCTGTTTCTTTTTGGAATTCAGATGTTCCATCCTCCAAATCACTAATTCTATCTTCTGTCTCTTTAAATCTATCATTGTAGCTATCCATTATTTTTTCTATGTTTGCTACTTTATCCTTCACTTCCATAAGTTCTACGATTTGTTTTTTCAGTTTTTCTATTTCTTCTTTATGTTCAGCCCATGTCCTCTTCATGTCCTCCCTCAATTTATCGATTTCATTTTTGAAGAGGTTTTCCATTTCTGTTCGTATATTCAGCATTAGTTGTCTCAGCTCTTGTGTCTCATTTGAGCTATTGGTTCAATGAGACTGAGCCATATTCTCAATCTTTTGAGCATGGACAGTTATCTTCTGCTGCTGGCGTCTGGGCATTTATTCAGATTTCTCTTGGTGTTGGACCCAGCAAGGTTGTAATATTTTTCTGTGAAATCTCTGGGTTCTGTTTTTCTTATCCTGCCCAGTAGGTGGCGCTCGTGGCACACGTTTGTCTGCGGGTCCCACCAGTAAAAGGTGCTGTGGGACCTTAAACTTTGGAAAACTCTCGCCGTCCTGGGGGTTCGCTAGCCGAAGCGGCTTGAGCCGGCCGGGGTCCTAACGCAGGGAGGGTTGCTGGTCGCCGCAGCCAGGGAAAGAGCCCATCCGAATTTCCTAGTCGGCCCTGGGCAACAAGCGTGGCGGGAGGGCGCCAGCGGCAGCGGCCCGCCCGAGAGAGTGCACGTTCCCCGGGAGTCACGGGTTTGGAAGGGGCCTCCCCCACCCGTCACCATTCTCCGCGGCCTGGGGGTTTCCGATCCAATTCTCTCAGTTGGTCCGGGGGCTGCACGTGGTGTGGGCGCCAGCCGCGGCGGTTTCAGGGGACCGCCTCTCCAATTCTCCCAGCCGGCCCGGGAAGGGGGAAGGGAGTAACTCCGGCCGCTTGCCACCCCGCCCGGTAAGGCCCGCGCGCCTCGGCGATCTCACCCGAGCTGCTTCTCTCAGTCAGCCAGCCGTTCCAGGATGGGGCACGCTGTCTTTTTTATCTCTGTTGTGGCTTTGGGCGCTTTCTGTATCGTTTCTACTCCCCTAGTAGGTGTCCTGGAGAAGAAACTAAGATCCGCGCGTCTTACTAAGCCGCCATCTTCCAGGAAGTCCCACGAACATTCTTAATGTATGAACATTTCATACTTGGTGTACCATCAGTGGCTCACAGTATCACCACATAATTGTATGTTCATCACTATGAGCATTTCTCAGAACATTTACATCACTTCAGAAAAAGAAATAAAAAGAAAAAACTCATACATACCATACCCTTTATCCCTCCCTGTCCTTGATCACTAGTATTTCCCTCTACCCAATTTATTTTAACATTTGTTCCCCCTATTATTTATTTATTTTTAATCCATATTTTTCACTCATTTGTCCATACCATAGATAAAAGGAGCATCAGAACAAGGTTTCCACAATCACACAGTCACTTTGCGAAAGCTATATCATTATACAATCATCTTAAATAAACATGGCTACTGGAACACAGCTCTACAGTTTCAGGCACTTCCCTCCAGCCTCTCTAATACACCTCAAACTAACAAAGAATTACCTATATAATGTGTAAGAATAACATCTAGACTCTATTTGAAATCTCTCAGCCATGGACACTTTATTTTGTCTCATTTCTCTCTTCCCCCTTTCAGTTGAGATTTTCTCAATCCCTTGATGCTGAGTCTCAGCTCATTCTAGGATTTCTGTCCCACATTGTCAGGGAGGTTTACACCCCTGGGAGTCATGTCCCACATAGAGAAGGGGAGGGCAGTGAGCTGAGCAGAAGCATTTTTAAAGTGCATTTTCAAGACTGCTTGTGGAGAAATTACAAATCGGAAAAAGACCAAATTCAAGATGCTATTACCAGTCTCTCTCTCATTCTCTTTCTCTCTCTCTTTCTTTCTGTTACAAGTCACCCAGATATCTCGAGTCTCAGGATGAGGCCCTGGCACTTCACTGGGACTCACCCTTTGCATGCTACAAGTCTTGCTTCATACATATTTCATCTGTTTGAGTGAATGTGGTTGGGGGCAAATAAAAACAAAGTGATTTTTTCATCTTTTAGATTTGCCTTCAATATTTAGAGAGAGTATTTACACAAAACCTCTGAGATATAAGTAAATGCAAACAATCCCCAGCTATACTCATTCAAGCTCTCTGCAGAGAGGGACTCGAGGTTGTGGATTCCCATTAGCAAATTGGCATCTCATTCCCTCATTACCCCAAAGGGGCCCCCTACAAAGCTGAAATGCCAAGTTATTTCCCCAGAGTAAATTTCCCTCCCATAGTGCATTTCACTCAGCCTTGTCACACATACCCAACTGTAACTGACTATCTCCCTACCAGCCTCTGTCTATGGTAACTGACATCAGATGGGCTCATCACATGCAGAAGTGTGGAAGCCATAAATCTTTCAAAAGATTAAAGGGAGGTACCGAATCCAGCACCAAAGTGGGGATTATAGAATATGGTGAATGACAAAGACAAAGGATGTTCAGATCTCCTGTAAGATTAAGAAATTATCAGAAATGGCCAGAAGTCCTGTAATCAGCATGGGTGTCTCTTATTCACATCTTCTGACAGTGCTTATCAGTCTCTTTTGGTCATCCAAGGAGATTTGAAAAAGAGCAGTTAAATAGAAATAGTCATTTCAAATATTATTTCCATATATATCTCCTCTGAAGAAGTCAGAGCTAATCATGTCACCTCTCTGCTTAAAATCTTCTGATGGCTCCTTCTGCTCACAGGAAAAAAAACCATGAATTTCTTATCATACAAGTCCCTTACAAACTGATTTCATCTTACTTTCCTCGTCTTCTTGCCTGCACTCATTTGTGCTCGACCACTCGAGACTCCCATGCATTTTAACACCATGTCTTTGCTTATAGTGTATACTGTTCCTTCTCGTAGAATGCCATTCCACACACTGTGGGCCTGACTTCTCCAACTCATCCTTTACATCCAGCTCCCCTAAGGAAAAAATTCCTGTGCAGGAGAATTAATGCTCACCCATTTGTTTCTACAACCTTTAAAATTCCTTTATTATAACATTGTCGGGTGAAATTATTATTTTTGTTCACACATCTCCTTTGCTGAGCTCTGAGCTCCAGTCTTGATAGCCGAGCATATTATTCTTTGTAATGCTTGCACACAGTAGGGATTCAATGCATGTTTGCCAGATTAAATTGAATGGGATTACATTTTGAAGAAACGATAGAATACCATTTCCATGAGTGATTGGTAAGACCTAATAGGATATCCTGTCGAAGCCTAAGGTGGTTTTACATAGATAGCAGTAAGTCTGAAGAAGACATAAACGGTGGAATTCTTGGAGAAGCAAAAATACGATGTTTCACTTGAACATTTACTTATATTATTCATTATCCAAATTACTAATTGAAGGTGGATTGTGTGGTAGGCATTGTTCTAAGCTCTCAGCAAATAAAACAGATTAAAAACTCATACCTTCGTGGAACTTATATTTTAGGACACAGTATAGTGATTAGCGTGGGCTCTAGGTTCAATTCCTGACTTCATCACTTTTTAACTGTGTTACCTTGGGAAAATTACTTAATATTCCTGTGCTTCAGTTTCCTTCTTGGTAAAATGGAGATAATAATACCTACCTTATAGGATTTTTGTAAAAATGAATAAGTTAATACATGTGAAGCACTTAGAGTAATGTCTGGCATATAGTAAACACTCAACAAACCTTAGCTATTATTATCTAATAGTTCATTTTCCAGTTGAGAGAACAGAGGTACAGACTCTACATCTGGCTGTTGTTCTAACTCACTTAGGGTGCCCCCAGAATTAAGTAACTCTTTAGATACTTGTGTGTTCTCTGCCTTTCCTTTGTATAGCTCTTCTGCCTGGAGCTCTAGCCTCCACTCCTCTCCTACTACTCATCCTTTGTTCACCCTTTTCCTTGATTAGCACTTGTCCTGAAAATCTTAGCTTAGAAACCATTTGTCTCAGGAAGCCCATGGATATAGGAATCAGAACTACTGGAATGAAATAAATTTGGGGTTTATTGCAGATTTTTATAATTAGAATGACATCATATATAGAGCCAAACTATTCAGATGGGTTCTCTACTTGGCATCAATCTCATCACTTAACGTCATGTCCAGAAAAAGCCAAAGGGAAATTAGTAGGAATGGAAATCATATCTCTTTACTACTCAATGCAGGCTCCTGTCATTTACTACTTGTGTGTCTTTGAAAATGTTATTTAGTCTCTCTGTGTCTTAGTTTTACCATAGGTAAAATGGGAGTTGAATATACAAATAATTGTCTCATTAAGTCATGGTGAAATTAAATGGGATAACTGGGCAAAGACTTTAAATGGGATAGCTATGTAAGCACTCAATAAATGACGGTTATTACTAATTATTATTTTTAGATAATTCTAGTTGTTGCATTGTCTAAGTACTTTACTTCACACTGTTGCACTATACTGCACTAACAAGTAATCTCAGCAACTTGAAACACCAAAAGTTTATTTCTCATTCATATTATATGCCCATCGAGGGCTGGCAGAGAGGTTCTACTTATTGAAATCACTCAGTGGTCCAGGAGCATGGGATAGACACTATCCGGAAAGTTGCTGATTACCATGACCAGAAAGAAAAGAAAGTTCTAGATGGTTTCAAACCAGTAATTCAATCCTGGAAGTGGCACAAATCATTTCTGCCACACTCATTGAGCAGACTCACCACATGACCCACCCAAGCCCAAGGGAGCTGGAAGTGCAATTCTTGGAAGAGGGTATAATGGGTTCAACCGTGGCTTCCAAAAGAATATAGCCATGTTTTAGCCTCTAAAACCCATGAATATGACCATAGTTGGTAAAAGGATCTTTGCAGATGTAATTAAGGTAAAGATGTCAAGATGAGATCATCCTGGAATTAAAATCGACCCTAATTCCAATGACATGTCCATATGAGAGGCAGAAGAGATAAGGACCCAAGCACAGTGGAGAAGGTCATGTGAAGACAAAGGTAGAGATTGAAGTCATGTAGTCACAAGTGAAGGAATGCCTGCAGCCACCAGAAGCTGAAAGACACAAGGAACAAAATCTCCCTAGAGACTTTGGAAGAAACATGACCCTACCAATACCTTAATTTCAGACTTTCGGCCCACAATACTATATGACAATGAATTGTTATTTGTTTAAGACACCCATTTTATGGTAGGAGACTAATGCACAGGGAGTACTGGCAATATTTGACTAGTATGACAGCCACAGACATCAACTATATTCAAAGCACTGTGCTAGGCATGGAGAAGACTATGTCACAGAAGCTATGATTTTGGTCTTCAGGTTACCTACAATCTGATAGGAGAGAATCAGGGATAGCAGAGGGAGAATAAAACAGATACCATTTCTGAACTTCTAGGAGCATTCTACTGAGCCTAAAGGATGAAGAGAGTGTTTAATTCCCATAGCACTTCTTTGGACACTGAAGAAATTAATTATCCAGGGCCTGGCAGGGAGAGTAAAGATGTTATTTGGAGATGAGAACCAAGGTAGTGATAGCTCATCATTTTTAAAGTTCTAATAAAATCTGTCATCATTGGCCCCATCATTTATTTAAACATCTATCTGTCCTTGTGATGAGTCAAGTGAGCAGCAGACATCATCTTGTATTTTGTGGAGAGCTGGGGAATTAGGGAGACACATGTAGATAGACCACGGCAAAGAGGGAGTCGCACTCCCATGAACAAACTTATACTTAATATTATTCATTTGGAGCATGTTTCTCCCCTTCAATCCATCACTCAACAGATGATGTGTCACCAGTGTGGTATAAGAGAATACGGAAGGCAACGCGGGGAAGCACAGAAAAATGAGGAAGGACTGGACCTAGTCTTTAAGAAACTTACAATATAGTCAGAAGGATAAGACAGCAGGTAGTTTGAAGCTGTATGTACCCCAGAAAAACATGTTTTTAAATCGAATTCATTCTTGTGGGTATAAACCCATTGTAAGTAAGGCCTTAACAGTTAAAGTGCCCTACTCAGTTAAGGTGTGGCTCAGCCCAATCAGAATGGGTCCTAATCCAATGACTGGAATCCTTTATAAGTGGAATTAAATTCAGACAGAATGAAATTCAGACAGAGAGAGAAAGCCACAGAAGCAAGAAGCTGAAATACAGTGAAACCTCCGAGAGAACAAAGAGAGCCAGGAGAGGCCACTATGTACATTGCCATGTGACAGAGGAGCCAAGGACGAAGTATTGCTAGCAGCCAGCCACAGAACACTAGTCTTCAGGGAAAAAGTATTGCCTCAATGATGGCTTGATTTGGACTTTCTTTTAGCCTCAAAACTATGAGCAATGAAATTCCCATTGTTTAAGCTGAACCATTGCATTGGGATTTGCTTGAGCAGCTAAGGAAACTAAAACAGATAGTGTCTTAGTTTTTAAAAGCTGCTATAACAAAATACTACACACTGTACAGCTTTAAACAACAGAAACTTATTGTCTCACAGCTCTGGAGACTAGGAATCTGAAATCAAGGTTTTGGAAGGGCCATGCTTTCTCCAATGTCTGTACGGAAGAATCTGTCCATGCTTCTCTCCTGGCTTCTGGTGGTAGCCAGCACTACTCGTCATTCCTTGGGTTGTGACATAACTCAGTCTCCACCTCCACTGTCACATGTCTGTCTTCTCTCTCTACATCTGTCTTTTTACATGGTCTTCTCCCCTCCTGTGTCTGTCTGTGTCAAATGTCCTCTTCTTATAATGAATTGTATTGGTTTAAGGGCCCACCCTTCTCCAGTAGGATCTCATTTTAACTTAACTAATTCTATTTGTAGTAACTAATTTCCAAATTAGATCACATTCACAGATACTGGGAATTAGGAGTTCGACATATCTTTTGGGGGGATACTATTCACCTCATAACACATGAAGTATAGGAGTATATCACCATCAAAATGTAGTGAAGATTAGTGCCTAAAGGAGTGATTCAGACACATCCTACAGCATCGGAGGACAGAAAGAAAGCTTCTCTAGCCAGAAAAGGCCAGGAATGAAATGAAGGAGGTAGACTCTCTTAAACCCTGAAGGTTGGGAACATTTTTAGTTGATGGAGAAAGGAGGTGGCATGTGCAAAGGTATTTATTAAGAGAAATGAAAAGTCCTAGTAGAGTTTAGCTAGAAGGGAGCTTTTGCTTTGGTGAATAGTAGTTAGAAAAGAATTCAGGTGAGAACTGCAATATAGAAAAAATTTCCAGTGTAGAATTTATTGAAGGGGCCATGAAGGTTCTTTGAAGCATCAACCACTTAAGGGCCAAGGCCTGTGTTAGATGCCTTACATATATTATCTTCATACCAACACTCATAAGTTGACAGGAGTAACATATTTATAGATAAGGAAACTGAGATAGGGAGGTCACCTGGTGTTTTGAATTGCTAAAGGTGCCAGAATGCAATATATAAGAAATGGAACAGCTTTTAAAAAGAGAATGTATTAAGTTGCTAGTTTAAAGTTCTGTGGCTATAAAAATGTCCAAACTAAGGCATCCATATAAAGATAATTTGACTCAAGAAAGGCCAATCTGGGAAGGCACATGGCTGGCATCTGCTGGTCCCTTGACTTCTTGTTTCAAACAGCTTTCCCTGAGGGTAGTTTCTTTCTGCATCTTCAAACATCTAGATCTTGTGTTGGCTTTGTCCCTTCTATCTGCTTTTTCCAAAATGATCCCCTCTTAAAGGATGACAGTAGGTGGATTAAAACTCACCTTGGCTGGGCAGTCACATCTCCATGGAAACCACATATTCAAAAGGTCCCACTCACAACGGGGTGGGTCACATCTCCATGGAAACAACTTAATCAAAAAGATCTGACCCAACAATATTGAATGAGGATAAAAGCATGGCTTTTCTGGGGTACACAACAGTTTCAAACCAGCACACGTGGTAATAAAGGGCATAACTGAGAGTCTTGCCCAGGACTGTCTGGCATTAAACTCCATGCCACTTCAATCACACCACATTGACTGTCCATCAAGGCTGTGTGATGGGCACAGGACATAGTCCCAATGACACATTAAGGAGATCAAGCAAGATGTGGCATAGAATATGGATGATTGAAGAGACACTGATGGCAGGGAGACTGGTAAGGAAGCAATTGTAAAAGTCCTGGTTTTGAGAAGGGCCTGAGATGATGATGAGGGAAATGGATGTTACCATGAACTATGGAGAAGTCGTAAGAAATTGCCAAACTGGGAAATGAGATAATGACTTTGATTGCAGATACACTGAGTTTGAAGAAAACAGCCAAATTGTTATTTGGCATTATGAGACCATATCAATGAAGTTGTAAATAAAAGAAACACAGGACTCTACAAACTTAGGCAAGCTACTTAATCTCCATAAGCCTCAGTTTCTCCTTCTGTAAGGATTGTAACAAAGATTAGATGAGGTAGTACATGCAAACTCCTCTTGAGTTTGTCCATTTGGAAATACACCTGCCATCCTGCACCCTGACCCTGTGATTGGGGAAGGAGTTGGCCATGTCTTGCGGCATGGGGAGTGTGGTATCTGTGAGTTTCCTGAAAAAAAGACAACTCTAGTACCCTCTTTACTAGTCCATCTATACTTACAGAGCTGCTAAGCTTCTTTTCTACATTACTAAATGTCTCTATTTTTATATGGAGTAATTGAATTTTCTATATGAAGTGAGAGTTTGAGAGAAGAGACACTCAGACCACAAAATCCCATCACCACAAGGTCACATAAACACTCCTTATTCTTATCATGCAGCAATATTATCTGGTGCAGCAGAATTTCATAAACAAACTTGGATGTGCAATAAAAAAGGTCCCCACACTAGGCGGGCAATCATATTTCTATATCTTAAAAGCCCCAATGAATTACATGCATAGTAACCAGATTTGTCCTCATAAAAGTCATTCTGCCATCCTCAAAGTCATCATAAAAGATCTATATTAAAAATCAGCATCATGATAACCATAAAAGATTGATGCAAAAATGTAACGTTGTGTCTGATTCTCCCAGGGCCTAAGGCAACCCTGGAAGTGAGACGGGCTTCCAAGAATGTCAGGGTAACTCTTTTGGGAAGGAAGAGTCCCAGTCAGCCAGTTATTTAATAAAGCCAAGTAGTATTGAAACCATCCACATATATAAAACTCTTTGGAAACCAACAAGCAATCAGCAAAGCCTAGATGAGGGTTTTATTGTTCTACTAACACTCTCTTCACTGACCACCCCAGCCCAACCTAAGCCCTGGAGGATCTAAGTATGACCAGCTTGATATTTGTCTTGTCCACCAAGTCCTGCATTATTTCTTCAAAATCACACATTAGTTGTTGGTCACATTTTCTGTTGTCACAATGGTGTTGCTCCCTCTTTCTCTTTCTCTGTTTGTCTCCTTCCTTAGAGCCAGATCATTTCACTATCTGTCCATGAGCCTGAGAGAAACCTTGCAATTTGGTAAATTGACATAAGTATCAAGGACATGGAAGGTGACCTCTTGACATCAGAACAGGTCCAACTTGAGGAGAGGTTCTGGGAAACTGATGTGAGACTCTCTGCCCCTCACAGTGGGGTATGGCATAACCTCATAGGATGTTATAACCAGGATTATGCAAACAAGTATGAGAAAAAATGATGATATGATGTGGTCTGTGAAGAAGTCTCAGTCTCATGGAATGCTGAAGCTATAATGTCACAGAGAGCTAGCTAGTGTAAACCCCCTTTTGTCCTTGTCCTGTTTTATTTAAAAAAAAAAGACAGAGATAATTCACATACTATACCATTTACTTCTTTAAAGTGTATAATTTGTTGATTTATAGTATAGTTATAGATATGTGCAATCATCACCACAGTTAATTTTAGAGCATTATCATGACCTCAGAAAGAAAGTCTGTACCCTTTAATTATCTGCCCCCTTCCTCCCCCACTCCTAGTTCTAAGTGAACACTAATTTACTTTCTGACTCTATATTCTCAGTTCTGGACATTTCATATAAAATGGAATCATATAATAGCTGGTCTTCTGTGTTTGACTTCTTTCACTTAGCGTAATGTTTTCAAAAGTCATTCATGCTCCAGCATGTTTCAGTACTTCATTCCTTTTCATTGCTGAGTAATATTTCATCATATGGGTATAACACATTTTTTTAATCCATTGGTCTTTTGTTGGCCATTTGGGTTGTTTCTACTTTTGGGCTCTTATGACTAATGCTGCTGTGAATATACAGCACATACAGCTGTGAACCTACATAACAAGTTTTCATCTGCCTATGTCTTCATTTCTCTTGGGTATACAGTTAGGAGTGGATGTAAACCCTTTTTTGAAAAATGAAGGAATTGGTGCCTAGAGAGTTACAATAACCTGTCAAACATCAAAACTCAACTTCTTACCAATACAATCTATAAAAAGTGGGAGTGAAATAAGGATGAAATAATATTACTTTGTAAACCCACTCAAAACACTCACAACAAATAAGGACAAATTCTTATTTTCAAGCATTGCCAGAACCTGCTTGCCTCTTTAGAGTGATGACAAAGTCACATATCTACACCAGTCCCCTGTTGCCTCCTCTTCTGGGTCATTCAAACCTGCTTGCCAACTCTCCTCATCTCTGTGCCCTTCTTCTCCTTGAAGGTGGTGGTAGAGATGTGTGGGTGGGAGAGTTTGGGTTAAGACTCAATGCTTTGCAGGAGTTAATGAGGCCTGGGCTGAATCCACTTGCACTTACTGGGTCCCACCAGTAATGATAAGAGAACTGGACATGCTACCGAGAGAGGAAAGGGTGAAGGGGAAGAAGGAAGTAGGGCTCCTAAGCACACACTCAGAGTTTGCCCCTTGAAGCCAAGGCCTCCTCAACCCTCCCCTCCCTATCTACCTCTATTGCACATTGTCTCCTAAAACCAAAGCCCCCTTCTTCCTCCTTCCAGCAGGGAAAGTAGACTTAGCAAGGCAAGAATGAGGTTCTGGGCTGGGAAAGGAAGAGGGCAGTTGAGGGAGGTGAGTGCTATTTTCCTTCAATGTTAGAGGCTAATGACAGCTTTCAGTGAACCTTATAGCACTAGAGAAAGAAGTTGGGTTGCCCTTTTTGATCAACAGAAAGGTGTTCTGACCGTTTTCCACCTCCTTCTTCCAAATAATTAGCAAATAATTCCAAATACTTTAATTAAATGCAAAACCAAGTGGGCATATTCACTTAATATTTAGGAATGACTTCTTTCCCAATGTGTAATGCCCTTGCCTGGCAATAATGTCACCACTTTAAAAAATCAGATTAAATATAGAAATATTCAAGTTCTAATAATCTTGTTCACTTCATTTTGCTTGCATTTGATATTTTGGGTTATTCCTGTAGCTATTAAAAGTACGCTAATATACACAATTTGGGAGTAAGTTGTCATCTCAGAAAACTTTAAATTGGGTATGTTCTTGCCTCTATCTCTATGAAAACATCAGGTTTCTTAAATGTCGTTTCCTGAACTTTAGCTATGCAAACTTAGAGTAAAACTCTAAAATGCAATGATTTCTTTTTACAGCCTTGATTAAGTTTGTCTAAATTATTTGGTCAGCTCAGTTGTATTAAAATCTTTAAAAAAAAGAAATGATAGAAACCAGAACATGCTATCTAAAGTATACATCCTTTCCTGTTGTTTTGGAAATCCAATGGCACATACTTCATGTGCAAAACTCCCATTCTCAAGACTGCTACATATGGATAATCACATTCTGGTTATGCATTTTTATATAAACTGGGTCTTCCATGGCTCAGCTGCTTTGCCAAGGCACAGTCCTGAGAAAAGTTGCCCAGATTTGCAGCCTAGCATAGCATTTGATTGATGGAGCACAGTATTCTTGTTCATATAAATATTTTAAGTTGGAAAAAACCCTTTTGTTATTTTTTTCTCTGCCTAAGAAATACTTCCAGTGAAGTTTTCCCCAAACAGAGCTGCTCTGTTCTGACTTCAGTAACCCTGCACCGGGTGACAAGGAAATAACTTCTTAGTATAGTTGGTTTTCCACAACTATTTTTTTTCCCACAACTATTTTAAAAACGGTGAGAGAAAAGGCAGAGCCACATCTTTTAGGCAAATAGATAAATTCTTGTCTCATATACACTGTTCATTCTTTCCCCTTCTCCGATCCGGATGTGGGAAACGTTAACAACAGCATGAATAAGGAAGCAAGTGTATGTATCACACTATTGTCCTCAGACAGTTCAGCTTCTTTGAAAGTTTCCAGTGTCCTTCTCATTAAACAGGATTTGTATCCAAGAATGGCTTCTAGGAAGTCTGCTGTGACTAACTCCAACCCACATGGTCTTGTCTTTCATTGTCTTCCTTCCTGTGGGGGTGGGGGAAGGTGGGGTGGGGGGGTGGAGGTGGGTGTGTCTATTACTTGGCCTTTTTCTTTACCCTTCTGTATTGTTTTCTATTTGCTCTGTTGAGATATTTTCTTCCCTTCATCCCTTTCATTAATTAACTATAAATTCATCTAGAGCAAGGATTACATCTTATTTTTCTTTTGTTTTCCATTTCAAATATCTAGCAAGGGGTTAGGCATGAAATAAGTCATTAATTAGTGCTCTTGGAATGTAGTTAAGGCAGGATCTGGGGTCTTACCACCCGCTCCTGACTATTATATTTTGCACTGAGATTTTTAGTCTCGGCTTTAATGGGGACCCATGAGCCCCTGTGAAAATGTACCAAAAATGGAGTGTGCGTGTGTGTGCATTCCCGTGTGTTTGTGTGTATGTGGGTGCACACACTTGCAGGCACACTTTCCTGGGGAGAAGGTCCTCAGCCTCTATCCGATTCCAAAGGGTCCAAGATCCACAAATCTTGGGAAATGTGCGCCCTCCTTCCCCCTTGGTGCTGGTAGATGGGCAGTGTAAGGACTCAGTGCTTTTCCAGAATCCGTCAAACGTCTTCCAGGCATGAGCAGGGTAGGAAGGTTCTGAGTTGGCCAGAAATCAAATACCAATTTCACTTGTAGACTTTGGGGTCTCCACTGTATGCACAGATTCCCCTCCATGGTTATCAAATATGACCCAAACATCCAGGGACCAGCATGCTTTGCAGTGGCTTCCTCCTCCCTCCTCATTCCCCCAGAATCTTGCCTCTGTTGATCCTGATAACAATGATTGCCTTAAAATGTCCTGGCCATTCACTGCTGATATGGAGGCAGACACACAGTAAACGACTGTATAGAGAAGGAAGGAGAGGAATGGGAAGAAGGGAAGAACAAAGAGAAAGATGCAAGAGCTTAAATTTAACAGAATGAAGCTGCCCCCCAAATATATAACAGATTATGCAATCAAATGGAGAGCTTCCTATGCAATTGAAAGGGATAACCATTTGCTACACTGGGGACAGAAAGAAGCGTGATGTTTAAGCGCATGCTTCAAATAAATTAACTTTGTTCATTAATACCAATATTTCTAGCAACCACTTAGACTAGTGTGAATCATTTTGTTGGCTCCATTAGGAAATCTACCGAGTGTGCAGTTTGGGAATATAGAGAGGGAAGTTGAGAGATCTGTGATTTAGAAGGTGGGCAGCTCTTCTCTGTTCGGTTTGAGTGTCCTCTAACTTCATAACAAGAGGGCCTCAGAAGCTCAGCTGTGGAGGCAGCGTAACCTCTGGTTAAGAGATGGGACGTTGAGCCCTTCACCTAGTGGCTGACTCATTGGAAATTTGCACTGATTGTTCACTCATTGCCATGGCAACCACTTGAATGCAGAGACATACATTTGTTATTTTTACAATTATTCTATTATTTATACTGAGGCATTTTGGAGAGGCTGATACATCTCTAGGCAAGAGCCAGAAAATATATCCCTTAGACAAAAGAGGCAATTAACCACAAGGTACTCCACATTGGACATACATTTGTTTGCTAATCACCGTAGCACTATTTCTTCCTACTTAGTCTTGAGGGAGAGCTCAGTGCCCGATGGGATTTTCTGCTCATCACAAAACAGAAATATGGACAGGACTTGCTTATCAAACTCAGTTCTCAGCAAGCCCAGATATTTCTTCTTTCCCAGTTCTTTTTCTATTTTAATTTAGAGCTGTCCCACAGTGCATGGTTCATTATACTTAATTACCTAGAATATGTTGCCACATGCAAAATTAAGGTGGCTTGTAAAAAAAAAATCACCTGAGAAAACTTCTTGTTTCGCCCTGAAAACATACTGCAAAATCTAGGCTTAGGATGGAAAGAATACTGTCTGTCCCAAAACTAGCAAAATAACTGAATAAATAAACAAGCAAATAAAGAAGCATAGCCACAAAATCTTTAATATTTAGTGTAGGTAATTTGGTAATCTTCTAAGTTTTGTTGGTTTGATTCCAGGGATTTAGAATAAAAGATGTAGGAATAAGGGAAGTTCTTGTGGGTAAATAGAAAGTGAGGAAAGTTTCCAATCAAGTGAACAGAAATATTTCTCAAA
Source organism: Tamandua tetradactyla (assembly GCF_023851605.1). Taxonomy (NCBI): domain Eukaryota; kingdom Metazoa; phylum Chordata; class Mammalia; order Pilosa; family Myrmecophagidae; genus Tamandua; species Tamandua tetradactyla. The sequence goes on from NC_135345.1 coordinate 54,653,274, forward strand.
GACGTTTCTCTAAGGAAACTGATTATTACATAGCAATAAATAATATAGAGAGAGGAACTGTATATAAATAATTTAATACATATATAAAATATATACCATATATACAACATATACACTAGAAATAACCTAAAAATCCAATAATAGGAGATTGGTTTATTATGATTTATATAAATAATGGGATACCCTGAAGCCATTAGCCAGTAAGAATGATGATGTAGGTAAAATTTGTTGACATGGAATAATGCCTGTGATATTTTGAGTTTTAAAAAACCACAAAAAGAAGAAAGAGAAAAAGGGCAGAGTGTAAACAATGTGTATATTATAATCACATTTTGCTTAAAAATAATCTTCTATTTCTGTATTTATAGGTCTACCAATATTTATATTTATAGAGAAAGAGAATCAGGAAGTAGAGTCACTGAAGAATTGTTAGTCATTATGTCTGGAAATGGGATTGTGTGTGATTTTTCCTTTAGTTTTTTTCTTCCTTCCATAGACTGTGAGCATATCACTATGATTCGGCTATAGATGGACTCTGCCTATCATTTATTAAACACCCATCACATGTCAGGCACTGGGTTATGTGCTGAACATATAATGGCATATGAAAAACCTGGCCCCTTTTCTCCTGGGTTTCATGCTTTAGGATTGTACATAACAGACAGGATTCTTAGTTGCAAACAACAGAAACCATTCTGCCTTGTATAAGCAGAAATGTAATTTATTAGAAGATTCTGGTAATTCCCCAATTTTAAGAGAGCTGCAGGGACAGATTCAAGGCTCAGTTTTCACAAGCAATAACCAAACCACATTGCAGAACTGACCTGAAGCAGCAACTACCTGTTGTCACTGTTGCCAAAAATGAGATGAAAGAAACGTGGCTTTACTGAAGCGTCTCCTGCTCCAGCACTCATGCAATTTCTGCACCAGGAACTAGTTATCCTGCTGGAAACATTGGCTGCCACTATATCAGGAAAGAAGGACGCTCCATGCACTCATAGAATGCTGTGTGTGGAAAATCAGATGACTGCCTGAGCCTGAATCACTTGTCTGCATCTAAGCTGAAGAGGAGGCCAGGAATTTGGGTTCTGCATTCTACATGGTGGGGCTGAATTCATAATGTGGGAATTTTCCTCACTAGAAAAAGACTATTTAAACTAAGGCTAACAGCTAAATTCTTGTAGGCCATTTATAGTAGTCAGAACATTTTTGATCACATGCAAAGGAAGCTCAACTCTAACTAGATTAAGGAAAATGTAACCAAAAAATTGGGATTAAGGGTTGATTCTGGTTACTAAATTATTGTGTAGATGTTCCTCTTTACTTTTTGATATATTAGAGTACACAGAGGGAAATACCTGAGGTCTTTGAATTGTATTCAAGCTGTCTCGATCTGTGATTATGATTGTATAAGCTTTCTCTTTGCCCTTGTGATTGTAGAAGCCTTGTGACTAACCTTCACTTGTACCCATTACAAGTGACAAGTCTTCTCACTGTTAAGGGAAGAATTGCTACAAATAATTTGTTCTTTTATCTTGTAAAAATAAGGAACTATTACAGTGCTTGAAAGGGATTTTCTATCCTGTTAGCTAAATTCATGTAAGTAAAATGTTAGTCATATATTTAGAAATCATATATAAATTCCTAAAGCCTTGGCAATGTTCTCACTGTCCATGTTATATCCTGATACTAATCCATATGATGTTAAATGGTGGCATGATGATTTTAATCATGGTTTTAGTTATTCTTGGAAAGCAGCTACAGACCATAGAAACAGTCAAATTTACTTGTCAGTCACATTGCTTTCCTCTAGTATTCTCTAAAAGTATATTCTCTAAAAGTATATTGTGGTCAGCTGTAAGTTAGAGCTTCATCTGCAACAAAAGGACACTTTCAAAGGAAGCCAGGACAAATATATAAATTCTATTTTATCTGTTATTTAATATAACTCGGGTAAATGTGTAAAAGTGAAACAGAATATAACCTCTGGATAGTCTGTCAATATAAGACAACTGTCAAATGCTTTTATTTCTGGAAGCAGCTTCATTTTATATGCTTATAAGAATATTAGGGCTTAGATTATAAACTTTAACAGTTATTTCTAAATTCTAAAATGCTTTGCTTTTTGTATAATCTGGTTGTTCCCTGGAGCTTTAAGTATTTGTGTAAGAGCTAAGACTCAGAGTGAAGTCTGCGGTTCAGAAAGTCAGAATTACTCCATACAGAAACTGTTTTAAGAAACTGAAAAGCAATCAGACTCCAATTAGAGATGTGATTGAAACTGATCTGGTTAAAATTAAGGTAAATAAAAATGCAGGGTAAAAAATATTAGCATCTGTGTTATTTTTGTGAGACCAAAAGAAAAATGTTTATTCTATCCAAAATTTAAATTTTCTATAGCACATTATCCAATATAATCTATCTGGTCAGTTTATTTAAACAACTGAATTCATCTTCATTTGATCTGTACAAGTTAATATTATATCTGCATGCATTTCAGAGTATTTTGAGCAAAAAAAGAGAAGGTATCTGCAAAGCCCCTTGAGGGACTGGAAAAAAAATGATGCTATTAAACTTCCTCACCTGGGGAATTCCCAATATTTTCTTAAGCAATAGAGCCTCCCAATTTAATAAACTAAGGCCTCAACCTTAGGACTTACCCTTAGGAAACTTATTTCTGTAATGGCAAAATTGAACCTACTTATAATTAATGCCTTAGAGTCATCCCTAGAGAACTTCTGCTTACTCAAATGTGGTCTCTCTCTAAGCCAAACTCTGACCTCCCCTCTCTGTGGGACATGATTTCCAGGGGTGTAAGCCTGGCTCTGGCATCATGGGACATGACTCCCAGGGATGAGCCTGGCCCTGGCATCATGGGATCAGTTAACCATAAGGGGGAAAAGAAATAGAGAATCAATGGCTCATAAATTTCAAATCGAGTAAGGTAGTTACTCTTATGCAGGTTTCAGCCAGACATTGCAAACTCTCACAATATGGCAAGCCTCAACAGTGTTCCTGGGAACACTAAGGGATACCCTGGGCTCTATAAAACTTTACTTATTAAGTTTGATTTTCAGAGACTTAAAACCTCCAGATTGTTTCCATTCCAGATAAGTTTTGAAACCCAGAAGTACCTGTCTCTCCAAGGACAACAACCAGTTTCATCCCTTTGTCCCTTAATAACAATGCCCTTTTTTTAGTCTTGAAGAAATTGGAAAAGTCCTCACCCAGATATCCTGTAAAATTGAGAGATAATTATCAAGTGAGAGAAAGGAATTGTAACCAAGAAATTGGGATTTAAGTAGGTGATTTTGATTACTGAATTACTATGTAGATGTTCCTTTGTACTTTCTGATATATTTGAGTACACAGAGGGAAACAACCAAAATCTTTGAATTGTAATCCAGCTGCCTTGAGGTCTGATCATGATTGTATTGCCTTTCTCTTGTGTCTTTGTGATTGTAAAAACCTTATGACTAAACTTCACTTGTACCCATTTATCCAGTTTTTCGATTTTAGAGTTTGTGATCACTAAGAACAGCTCCTAATGTTTATTAATTAAGGGTCCTGGATCAGCCCAGAGCTAACCTATCCCAAGTGCAAAGTTAGCTTGTTAGCCAAAACTAGATCTAACCGAGTAGAACACATGGAATAAAATAAATAATAGGGGGAACAAATGTTAAAATAAGTTTAGTTTCAAATGCTAGTGATCAATGAAAGGGAGGGGTAAGGGGTATGGTATGTATAATTTTTTTTTTCTGTTTTCATTTTATTTCTTTTTCTGAATAGATGCAAATGTTCCAAGAAATGATCATGATGATGAATGTACAACTATGGGATGATATTGTGAATTAATGATTATATATGTAGAATGGAATGATCAAAAAAAACCAAAAAACTAGATCTAACCAAAGTGGGCCTGCCTGACATGCATAGTCACTTAAGCTTTAACTGTAAGTGACCTATACCTCATTATAATACTAATACATGCACATCATCATATTAAGGCTACCATTTTCTTATATATATTCTGTGACTAAGTGTGAAATCGATCTGTGCATGCTCAATAATTAAATTGCCTCTAATTACATCATCTAGGGTCATCAAGCTCATTATCCTAAAATCTGCCCATCTTATAATGCTATAAAACTATCAGGATTACTGCAGTTTGAGGAGACAGATTTTTGAGTCAATAAACCATCTGATCTTCCGCTACATGCCTAGTAATAAACTTTTTCTCTCTTTGAAACCTCAGTGTCTCTGTTGGTCATTTGAGTGCGTTAGGCAAAAGAATCCACTGCCTTTATCCAGAAACAAAAAGAGGGAATTAATTGGTTCACAAAACTAAAAAGGCCAGGTTCATACTGGATTTTATTGTGGTTGCATCCAGGGACTGAACTGATGGCATAGGTATCAATCTCTGTTTCTTGTCAGGTTCTTTGTATGTGGAGAGCACAATTGCCCTTGACAACTACCTCTTAGAATCCTCAGCAGAAAGAAAACATATCTCCTTAGCAGGGATAGAAAAGCCTTAGAACAGACTTTGGTCTGGCTTGAGTCACATGCCCAACCTTGAGTCCATCATATGCCCAGCCTGTGGCAGGGAGGATAATGTGTCAGCTCCACTCCAAACACATACAGTAGGTTTCTCAGGAAAAAAAAATGCTGCATCTGGACTTGACCACTTCAACTAGCTACATCATCGAGATTAAGTCACTTGATTTCTCTGGGTCTCAGTTTTCTCACCTGTAAATGGGAATGGAAGGGTCTACTTCATAGGATTGTTTTGAGGTTTAAAACAATTCCTGTTTGTAAACCCTGAAGAAAAGTGTCTGTTGTGTAATTAGTGCTATGTAAGTGTTTACTGTTCTGTTAGTCAGAAGAGAGTAGAAGAATTGGCAGATGGGTAAAACTACCATATTTCTACTGCAGTTGAAAATGTGAATCTGAAGGTCTTGGCAGGTGTCTGGTGAATGCAGCAGTTCTCTCAAATACAGTGCTCAAAGGAGAGAGAGTGTGGAGCCTGACCCATCAATGGAGAAAATGTAAAGAGGGAGGAAGATGTTTTGGGGTAGAACATAATTCCGTAAGGGGATAAAGCTTACATTGATGTTTTTTCATATCTATTCAACAAAGATGTCATCTGCTGGTGTCACACATGCTCTTTTTCCTAAGTATCACATTCTTACCTCTTATATAAGTCCTTTATTGAGATTCTTTTAAATTCTGTAAGACTTCAGGGATTAAAAAAAAAAATTGCTGGTCACTTGAGCACGTTAAAATGAAAGATTTTGGGTGGGCCACAGTGGCTCAGTGGCAGAGTTCCCACCTGCCACGCCAGAGACCTGGGTTCGAGTCCCAATGCCTGACCATGCGAAAAAAAAAAAAAACCTCCTTGTTTTATGGATTAAAAATAAATAATTCGAGGAACAAATGTTAAAATAAATTGAAATTGGGTAGAGGGAAATACTAGTGGTCAATGAGAAGGAGGGGAAAGGGGTATGGTATGTATGCGTTTTTTCTTTTTTCTTTTTACTTTTTTTTCTGGAGTGATGTAAATGTTCTGAGAAATTATCATAGTGATGAATATACAACTATGTGATGATATTGTGAGCCAATGATTGCACACCAAGTATGGAATGTTCATACATTCAGAATGTTCATGTTGCATGTTGGTTGCTTTTATTAATAAGTTTTTTTTTTTAATTAAAGATTTTAGTTCACATAAAGCAAACTACAGATTAAGTTAACAGATGGTTGATAGACTGGTAATAGACGCAATGTCTGAAACTGATAGGAATTAGAGTATGAAGAAGTTCTAAAATTGAAAAAAGTAAATGATGTGAATAGGAAGCTCGCATCTTATCACAGAGTTACCCACAAACAGGTCCACAGCACAATCTATAAAAGTTGTTCCTTGAAGTGATGTAGAATAGCAGGAATTTGTAGGTAACCTAGATACTCACTGCTAGGGTTAGAGATACTGTAGAATTCTACAGCAAACAAAAACTATGAACTAGATGTACAAATAGCCACATGAATGGGCTCTGAAATAGTGTTGAGTGAAAAAGAAGAAACAAAACGAGATCCTTCAGTCGATACCTTTTGGTAAATTAAAACCACAAATATGCATAAAGTAATCCTACTTTTTAGTAAGGATACAAGCATGTTTAAAGACACAAGCACATTAGAACAGATGGCTTTGGGGGGGGATGGGAGATAGAAGAGGATTAAAAAGAAAATTAAATGGAGAAAGAAAAAGTCTTCCCTTCTTTCCATGATCTCCTCAAAGAGAGAGAGTATATGTATGAGAACTTGTCAAATTCCAACCAATTCAATGGCGGAAAATTCAGGGTGAGGCAATATTTTGGGGAGGCACAAAATAGTTTCATGACTGTGAGGCTTGGATTCTCATTTCACATGCAGTTAAGCAGCATATCCAGACTCTAACTACTTCTTTCCATCTCCACTGCTAACCCCTTTGTTCAGTTCCTCATCTTCTCTTGCTGGAATTAATGCAATTGTCTTGACAAATGTTCTCCTGCCCCCACCCCCACTCTCAGTCAAATCTCCAACAGCAGGGAAAGTGATCTTTTAACTACCTAGTTCAAATTGTGTCACTGTTCAACTAAAATTCCTTCAGTGCTCCCCCACCCCCCATCCCTGGCAGAATAAACCCTTGGAGCCCTAAATTTTCAAGGCTGTGTGTAATCAGATATCTGCCTCCACCCCCAGCATATCTCAAATCCTACCTCAGGGCCTCAGCCCTTGCCATTTCCTCTGCCTGCAACCTAAGCCCTGCTCAGATGTCAACTCATCAGAACATCTTCCCTGACCACCCCTTGTGCCGGTTTGAAAGGATGTACGTCCCCTAGAAAAGCCATGTTTTAATGAAAATCCCATTTCGTACAGTCAGAATAATCCCTATTCAATACTGTATGTAATTAGATCTTCTCCCTGGAGATGTAACCTAATCAAGAGTGGTTGTTTAACTGGATTAGGGGAGATGTGTCTCCACCCATTTGGATGGGTCTTGATTGGTTTACTGGGGTCCTATAAAAGAGGAAACATTTTGGTAAGTGAGAGATTCGGAGAGAGTAGAGAATGCTGCAGCACCACGAAGCAGAGAGTCCACTAGCCAGTGACCTTTGCAGATGAAGGAAAAATGCCTCCTGGGGAGATTCATGAAAGGAAGCCAGGAGAGAAAGCTAGCAGATGAGACCCCGTGTTCGCCATGTGCCCTCCAGCTGAGAGAGAAGCCCTGAACTTTATCGGCCTTCTTGAACCAAGGTATCTTTCCCTGGATGCCTTTGATTGGACATTTCTATAGACTTGTTTTAAATGGGACATTTTCTCAGCCTTAGAACTGTAAACTAGCAACTTATTAAATTCCCCTCTTTAAAAGCCATTCTGTTTCTCATATATTGCATTTCGGCAGCTCGCAAACTAGAACACCCCTCTAAAATAGCAACCTCCTTCTCCCAATCCAGATCTGTCCCTCTTTATCCTGCTTTCTTCTTCTTCATGGCTTCTATCACCACTCTACAGAGTATTTGTTTGCTGTTGTCTGCCCCTACCCTGCTAGAAAGTAAGTGCCTTAAGAATAGGGATGTCTTTTGGTGTCACCACTCTACTTTCAGCGCACTTAATAAACACTAGTTGAGAGAATAAACCAATGAATGAATGAAAGATCAGGGAGAGAAAGAGACTAAGACAGGCAGACAGAAAAAGAAAATCAGAGAACACCCAGGTGCTTTTGGAGCTACCTGCTTGAAACATTTTATTTTTGAAGAAAGACTGATTCTTTGAGATGGATAGCTCATTTTCTCTTCCCCCTCCAGACTCTGACCCTCCCTGACCTCGGGCTTTCTTTCAGGTATGAGATTGACCAAGAAGCAGCTGTGATATGGGGTGGAGGCTTATTCTACTCTGTTCGGGGACACCTCCCTGTGGCATGGAAAACATAAATATTTCCTTATTTTTACCAAAACTGTGAAGAACTTGTACAGTTAAGGAAGCCAAGTATTTTTCAGTCAGGTGTTGCCAGCTCCAAAGTTAGACATTAAACTGTTTAATTTTTTTTCCAATTTAAAAGCACATGTCCATAAACTAATATTAAGAAAACACAGAAAAGCAAAAATAGAAAATGCAAATATCCAGTGACTTCACTCACCAGAGATAACTTTGGATAACACTTTGGCTTATTCCATTACAGTTTGTTTTTCTGTGCATATTTAGTCCTACATGCACACAGCTACCTCAAAAAAAATAGAAAAATGGGATATTAAAAAATGGCACTTGATGAGAATGTCATTTTGCCTCTGTGGTCTTCCCCCCAAACAATCTAGTCATGAGAAAAACATCAGACAAATCTCAGTTGAGGGACATTCTGCAAAATACCTCACCAGCATCCTCAAAACTGTCAAAGTCATCAAAAACAAGGAAAGTATGAGAAATTGTCACAACTCATTGGCATCTAAGGTGACATGATGAGTAAATGTAATACAGTGCCGTGGATGGGATCCTGGAATAGAACAAGGACATTAGGGAACTACTGAGGAAATCTGATTAAAGCATGGACTACAATTAGTAGTAATATATCAATACTTTTTATTAATTGTAACAAATGTATCAACTAATAATATAAAATAATAGAATAAGTTGGGTGTGGGGGAGGGGTTGGGGTAAGTATATGGGAACTTAATCTTCACAGTTTTCTGTAAATCGAAAACTTTCTAAAATAAAGTTTATTTTTAAAATGGCATTTGAAACACTTCAAATATATTAGCATCCTACATGGAAAAAAAAAAGAGAGATATCTGTTGGAAACACCTCATTTTTAGTAGAACTTTCATCACAAGTCTATGTACCCCTCCTTCTCTCCACCATAACTGATGAAGGAGGCAGAGAGATGGAATTCATCATTTCTTTGAAGAACAATCCTGAGTTATCTAATTAATTCTGTATCAAACATAGCCTTAGAATATACATGTTTTCCTATGTTTAGGTTTCAACTTGGAGTTGATGGTGTTATTTTAAGAACCTTGATCTTTATAGGAAAGGAAAAGCATGGAAAACCCAATTATCATTAAAAAAGAAAAAAAACTACATGCCTAGCAAAAATGATTTGCATGGAAGTGAGCAACTAAACACGACTTGGCAGTCAGCAACCATCTGCAGAGAATGGCCTGCATAGCATTTCCTTGTTTTAAGAAAACCTTTTTACATATATATCTTAGTTTGCCATGGCTGCTATGACAAATACCACACACTGATTGACTTAAACAAGAATTAGTTGTCTTTCGCTTTGGGAGGCTAGAAGTCCAGCATGAAGGGATTGTCAGAGCTAACTTTTTCCTGGAGTATACGAGGTTCAGACAATTGTCTGTCTCATGGAGAACTCCCTCTCCTTTTGTTTGCTCCTCTGATTTCCTCTGAGTTCATGCTTCTGCTTTTGTGTCCAATTTCCTTTGCTTGTGAGAAGTAAAGCTGAGACCTTGATTCAATTTGGCTTCATCTAAATAATGTCTTTGAAGATCCTATTCACAAATGAGTCCACACCTAAACTAGTAATACTTGTTCAAAAGTCCTCTTTACAAATGAGTTCACTTCCACACTGACTCTCCTTAACAGAGTCAAAGATATAAAGGGATTCATACTCAAGGACGGGGATTAGGAACTTAACATGTCTTTTCTGGGGGAATAAGAGACTATGAAAATTTCTTACTATGAAAATAATATGTTCGAGGGATGGTCAGCTCTATTTCAAAGGGGCTGTTGAGGACAAATTGCCCTCGGCTCTTAACCCTGAGGACTCCCCTATTCCCCAGACTACCACCATTTTTCCCTACCTGCCCATTGTCTTTGGGGGGGGGGGGATTCTATTTGGAGTTCTCAAGTATCCTCTATTTAAAAAAGCAAATGCCTCCAGATAACTTCAAGGACTGTTACTAAATTAATAATAATTCTTATTAAAATAAGAGCCATAAGTCAGGCAATTTGCATGTGAAAAAAAATGGAAACCAGAATGCTCAATTTTTAGGACAAAAAAAAAGTCATAAATTTAAGGTGAGCGAACACTGATCAGGAACAATAGAAAAATGGCTACTTATTATGAAAAACAAGTGGCAAAATGTGTTGCTTAGAGTTAAAGATTTTAAAAGTGGGATAATAGACTCCACCTTGTTGGAAGAAGCTGCAAATTTACATTGCAAAGGACATATATGCAGAAAGACTGGAAAATTGGATCCATTGTGTATTCAATCCACTCCAAGGTATAATAAATAATGTTTGCATATTCTAAATGCATAGTTCTATATACATATATATGTATTTTTATGTTCTACATACACATTTGTTAGATCTCATTATGTTAGATCTCTCTCATATGGAAGTCTAACCACTTAATAAATAGCTATAAAATAAATATCGTGCCTTCATCACCCAGTTGAAAATAGAGAATATCTCAATGCATTTGAATCTTCCTGTGTATTCCTCTCTAATCGCATCCCTCACCTCTTCCCTGGAGGTAGCCATTATCCTGAATTTTATATTCCTTATTCCCTTGTTTTATTTAGTTATTACTACAGATATCTATAAATATATTTTTAGTTTTGCATGATTTTGAATTTATGTAAATAGACTTAGACTGAATGACTTCTGTGATTTTTTTTCCTCACTAACTATATGAGAATTTTAATTATATGCTAATTTTCTGCTTGTATTTCTTCTTCTTCAAATCATTTTATACCTTATATCTACTTTTCTATAGGGTTGTCATTTTCTTATTAAATTTTAGGATGTTTGAGATGTTTATATTCTGGATACTAATCATTTGTTAGTTATATATGTAGCAAGTATCTTGTCTTTGTAGTTTGTAGCTAATGTTTTAGCTTTCTTTGTGATCTTTTGAAAAGCTGAAGCTCCTAATTGTAAGTTACTCAAATTTATCAACATTTTTCTTTATAAATTGTACTTTTTGTGTCTAGGTTAAGAAATTCTTCCCAACTCCAAGGTCCTAAAGATAGTCTCTTTTATTTTCTTCTAAAAGTTTTAAATTTTTGAGATTCACATTCACATGTTTACTTGAACTACAAATGACTTTTGTATAACACATAAGAATAACCCCAATATCATTTTTTTCCATATGAATAAACAGCATTTATTGAAAACCGTTTTCAATTTCCAAAGCTTTAAAATAAATAGTGGGGATAACACTTGCACTCACTCTTCTTCTTTGAGTCTTGACTATCTCATATATACACCTTTGCTAGTCCATATAATTTTAGAATAAGCTTGTCAAATTCTATGAAAAATTCCACTAGGATTTTGGTTAGAATTGCATTGAATTTATACATTAATTGTATAAAAAAAATGAATATTTTATGATATGAGGTCATCTCATCCATGAGTGCAGCATCCTTCTTCATTCATTGACGTCTTCTTTACTTTGAGTAAAGTTACATATTTTCTCCATAAAGTTTTGGAATATCTTTCATTAGATATATTCTTAGGTACTCAATATTTCTGTGGCTGTTATACATGATATTTTCTTACAGTGTTTTGCTGGTAAACAGAAATACAATTGTCTTTTATATGTTGATTTTATATGCAACCACTTTTTTAAACTCTCCTAATTATGTAAATCCTTTTGGTTTTCTATGCAGGCAATTATATATTCTAAAATTATGAGAGTTTTGTCTCATCTTTTCCATATCATATACCTTTTTAATGTTCTTATCGCCTTATTGAATTAGCTATGACTTCTAGCACAATGTCTAACAGAGTCAGTGGTACTTGACATTTTGTTTCATTTTAGATTTTAAAGGGAATTTTTTAAGGGCTCAATCTTTTTTTTCTTTCAATTTTATTGAGGTATAGTCACACACCACACAAACCATCCAGAATACACAATCACTGGCTCATGGTATTATCACACAGTGGTGCATACATCCACATTATCAATTTTTTTCATCATCATGATAATTTTTAGAACATTTGCAACACTCCAGAAAAACAAATAAAAAACAAAAGAAAAAGTCCATACATCCCATACCCTTATGCCTCCTTCTCATTGACCATTGGTATTACAATCTACCCATTTTTAAACCCCTTATATCCCATTATTTATTTATTTTTGTCCTTATATTTTTACTAATCTGTCCATACCCTGGATAAAGGAAGCATCAGACACAAAGTTTCACGATCACATGGTCACATTGTGAAAGCTATATATTCATACAATTATCTTCAAGAATCAGGGCTACTGGAACATAGTTCAACAGTTTCAGGTACTTCCCTCTAGCCACTCTAATACATCATAAACTGAATAATAATATCTAGATAATGCATAAGAGTACCATCCAGGATAACCTCTCAGCTCTGTTTGAAATTTCTCAGCCACTGAAACTTTATTTTGTCTCATTTCTTTCTTCCCTTTTTTTGGTCAAGAAGGCTTTCTCAATCCTGTGATGTTGGGTCCTGGCTCATCCTTGTAAGTCATATCCCACATTGCCAGGGAGATTTACATCCCTGGGAATCATGTCCCACAAATGGGGGAGGGTAGTGAGTTCACCTGCTGAGTTGGCTCAGAAAAAGAGAGAGAGAGACCACATCTGAGCAACAAAAGAGGTTCTCTAGGGGTGACTCTTAGGCATAATTATAAGTAGGTTTAGTTTCTCCTTTACAGTAATAAGTTTCATAGGGGCAAACCCCAAGATCAAGGACTGAGCCTATTGAATTAGTTGTCCCCACTGCTTGCAAGAATATCAGGAATTCCCCAAATGGAAGAGTTTAATATTCCTTTCTTTCTCCCCACTCTCCCAAGGAGACTTTTTTATTCTCTGTCTAAATTACTCTGCAATGAATTGAAGCATCACACTAATCTGTACAGAACAGCAATATCTCACTCTCTACTCAAAATTCCATGTAATTATGGTGTTTGAATAGACTATGGTGCAATCTTAAGAGTGATATTTGCTGTAAGTTGTGTGCCTGTGTATAAGTGAGTTAAAACTATCAGATTAAGGAAGTTCTTTCTATTTTCTAGTTTGCTAAAGTTTTTAAAAATCATAAAATGGTATTGAATGCATTTCCAACAATATACCATTGAGAGTATTATAAGTTTCTCCTTTAATTGTTGTATATGATGAATTATATCCCTAGATTGTCTAATATTAAACTAAATTTGCATTAGTGAAAGAAACCCAATTTGGGCATTATACATTTTTTTTTTCCATTTTTGGATTCAGTTTGCCAGTATTTTGTTTAGTATTTTTAATCTATGCTCATTAGGAGAATAGTTTATAATTTCCTGTCTTTTACTATCCTTGACAGGCATTTATATCAAAGAGTTGGGAAACTGTTCATAATTTTCTATCCCAGGAATAGTATGCATAACTTTTCTGTTACTTATTCTTTGAATGTTTTGTAGTCTGTATCATTAAAACCATCTGGGCCTGGTGGTTTTTTTTCCTTTTTTCCTTTCCTTTCCTTTCCCTTCCCTTCCCTTTTTTTTACCATCTCTTCCTTTCCTTTCTTCATTATGTGACACTTTATTATGATATAGTGACTTTTCTTGTCTCTAATAGTAATTTGTGTTTAAAAGTATATTTTATGGGATGGTATGTAATTAAACCAGGTTTCTTTTGATTAGAAAAGAAACGTTTTACCTTTTAACTTCAACATTTCTCCTTCCTTATGTTCTAAGTATGTCTCTGTGAACAACCTAAGATGTATTTCTTTTTTTTTAATGCTGTACTGCAGAATCACATTTCATTCTCTTTCCATGTGAGTATCCTGTTATTGGAGCACCATTTTTTGAATATTTTGTTTGTTTTTGTTGGTTTCTTTGTTTGTTTGTTTGGGAAGTGCGTGGGCCAGGAATCAAACCCGGGTGTCCCACATGGCAGGTGAGAATTCTATCACTGAACTACCTTCACACTCCCTTAAGATGTAGTTCTTGTTAAACTCAATTTGATATTTTTTGCCTTTTAACAGGTGAGTTTAATCTATTAATATTTAATATACCTTTATTTTTACATTTATTGCTTCCATTTTATTGTGTATTTCTCTATATTCTGCTTTTTTCTCTTTTTTAAATTTTCTCTCTTGCCTTCTTTTAGATTGTTACCTTTGTTCATTTCTCATTCAATTTTCTCTGAGTTGGAAAATATATACTTTACTTGCATTATTTCGGGGTTACCCCAAAATTTGATATTGTTAACAATATTTAAAGGAAATCAATATCTTTACCTCCTCAAAAAAAACAAAAGAAGGAAAAGAAAAAGATCTCAGAATGCCTTAAACCAATTTGCCTTTCCTGACATGTATGATATTCATGATCAATATTAACTAACTTTTTCTAATCTATCAATTAGATGTTAATGTTATTATTTTTCTATTTTAATTTAAATCTTATTTTAAAATTGGGAAAACATTAAAATGATTCAAAATTCAAAAAGTATCAAAAGATACTATTTAAAGTCTCCACACCTCTGCCCTTCAGCTATCCAATTCCCTTACCTGGAGGCTGCCAATGTTATTTTCCTGTGTGTCCTCCCTACAATTTCTTAAACAGATGCAAGTAAATTGTCTTTTAAAAAATGTTAAAAAAAAATTACCTTTTTCTTTTTTTCCTCTGAGTTCCATGATTCCTTCTTTCATTCCTTTCTTTCTATTTAGAGAATTTCCTTTAGCCATTCTTTTAAGTTAAGTCTGTTGGTGACAAATCCTCTTTGTTTTCCTTCATCTGAGAATGTTTTATTTCCTCTTCATATTTTTGCTGGATGTAATTTCTGAATCGGTACTTTCTTTTAGCACTTGAAAAAATGTAATGCTACTTCTTTCTGTCCTCCATAACTTCTGATGAGAAATCCACTGTTGTTTGAATTATTTTTTCCCTATCACTATAGGTAATGTGTCATTTTTTTCTAGCTGTTTTTTAAAAATATTTTTATTGAGAAATACCCACACACTTACAGTCCAACCATATTATAAAATCAGTGATTCATAATATCATCACATAGTTGTGTATTCTTCACCATGATCATTTTAAGAACATTTGCATCATTCCAGAAAAAGAAATAAAAAGAAAAGAACTCATACAGACCCCTTGCACCTTCCTCTCACTGACCCATAGTATTTCAATCTACACAGTTTTTACCCTTTATCTCCCTCTATTATTTATTTTTTTATCCATTTTTTAAAAACTCATCTCTCTCTACCCTGGATAAAAGAAGCATTAGGCACAAGGTTTTCACAATCACAATTTTTCACATTGTGAAAGCTATATAGTTATACAGTCTTCAAGGCTACTGGAACACAGTTCAACAGTTTCAAGTTCTTCTCTCTATCCACTTCAATATACTTTAAACTGAAAAGGGTTATCTATATAATGTGTAAGAATAATCTCCAAGATAAATTCCCAACTGGGAAATCTTTCCGCCACTGAGGCTTTATTTTGTCTCATTTCTCTCTTCCCCCTTTTGGTCAAGAAGGTTTTCTCATTCCCATGATGCCAGGTCCTGGCTCATTCCCAGGAGTCAGGTCCCACATTGCCAGGGAGATTTACGCCCCTGGGAATCACATCCCATGTAGCGGGGAGGGCAGTGAGTTTACTTACCAAGCTGGCTTAGAGAGAGAGAGGCCGCATCTGAGCAAGAAAAGAGGTTCTCCACTGATGACTTGTGTGCATAATTATCAGTCAGCTTAGCCTCACCTTTACAGGAATAAACTTCATAGTGGCCAGCCCCAAGATTGAGGGCTCAGCCTATTAAATTGGTTGCCCCCGCTTGTGAGAATATCAGGAATTTTCCAGTTGGGGGAAGTTTAATATTTCCTCCTTTCTCCCCAGTTTCCCAAGGAGACTTGGCAAATACTTTTTTATTCTTGACCCAAATTACTCTGGGCTATATTGGGGCATTACACTAACCTGTACAAACTAAGAAGATCTCATGCCCTGTTCAAGATTCCATGTAATTATGGTGTTCAAGTAAACTGACCACACAAATTAAATTAGATAATGTGCTACTCAAAATATAAATTTTGCATCAAATAAATATCTCTCTCTTTGGTCTTGCCCAGAGGTTGAAGTTTGAAAATATGGGCCATATCATCCCTTACCCAGTATTCCAATTTACCTTAGTCCTATCCATATCAACTTCATTCATATCTCTAGATGACGTCTGATCACTTTTTCAGTTTTTTAAACAGTTGTCTAGCTGTTTTTTAAGAGTTTTTTCTTTGTCTTTAGTTTTCAGAAATTTGACTATGATGTGTCCTGGCACAGATTTCTTTGAGTTTATCCAGTTTTGGGCTCACTCAGCTTATTGAACATGTAAATTTCTGATTTTTGTCTCATTTTGGGAATTTTCAGCCATTGCTTCTTTGAATTATTTTTCAGTTCCACCTTCTTTCACCTCTCTTCTTGGCACTCTGATGACACAAATGTTAGATGGTTTGTTATAATTGCATATGTTCCGAGGCTATGTTCACTTTTTTTTAGTATGTTTTCTCTTTTGTTCACACTGGGTAGTTTTTATTGTTCTATCTTTAAGTTCGCTGTTTCATCCTCCATTCTGCTGAACCCATCCAATATGTTTTTAATTTTGTTTGTTTTATTTTTATTGTTTAACTTTCCATTTGGTTCTTCTTTATATCTTATATTTCTTTGCTGAGGTTTTCTATTTTATTTTCATTTATTTCAAATGTGTTCATAATTGTTCACAGAAGATTTTAATGATGGCTTTTGTAAAACCATTTTCAGAAGCTGCATCAATGTTATCTCAGTGCTGGCATTCTGTTGATTGTTCTTTCCCATTCAGATTCAGATCTCTCTATTCTTAGAATGGCAAGTAATTTTCAATTGAATCTAGACATGTTGGATATTATGTTAATGACTATGAATCCTATTTAATAATTCTATTTTAGCTGGCTTCTTCTAATACAGCTTCTTCTCATTATTACTGCCAGATAGGGGAGTTCAAGTTCTCCAGTTGGCTGCCATTGACACGCAGGTGTGTAGGTCTCTTTGTTATTCCTGGTGAAATTGGGAGTTCAAGCTCCCAATAGCTGGGAGGTACTCATCCCACATGGCCCTCACTGACAGCATGGGGGAGGTAAAGGGGGCCTAGTTATCACTGAGGGATGGTGGAAGCACTGATTCCCCACTATGCCTCATCTGTCACCACCTTAATAAGAAGTAGGAGAAACACCTCATTACCATGCAGTGGGGAGCTCTACCCAGTCTCCACTGATACAATGGCATATAAAATAACAATATTGAAGACGGAGTAGGTATACTTTTCCTTTTTCCTCTCACTAAATATGACCAAAACTCATGGGCACTATTCTAAAATAAATATAAGAGGACATTGGAAGATGGAGAGAAGAAAGCCAACTGCTCAATTCCCACTTGTTACCATATCGACAAGAATGAAAATCCCAACTTTTCACTTTGCCTTCAGTGACATCACTCTGGTGGTAGGTTGAGGATGAGTGTGGGTTTGTTTCAACCTGGAAAGGGTGAAAATTTAGATTCAACCCTTGGTCTTTTGTTGGCATGGGTGGGGATAAGATCAAGTTTTTTTCTGTGGTGTTTGGCTACCACAGAGTGCTTGTTATCTAAACGTTTTCTATCTTAATAGGCTGCCCTTTTTATGGTCCTTTGGCTAGAGAGAGCAGACTTTCCTTATAGCTTAGTATGTCTATGTGTCTGTCTGTAGTTACAGACATTTCCAAAATATCTATACCTCAAGTATTCAGTTTGGGAAATATGAGGCAAAAAGTAAATCTCAGGAAGTTGCCACCATGTTAAAACAGAAAACTCAACATTACCATGTATTGGCAGAGTTCCCAGAGACAAGATTTAGCTTCAATACTAAGTTACCTCTTTGAATTCATGCCTTTTTGTTAATTTTATCCTATAATGATTTCTTTTAATTTCTTCAACTCAGTGAAGCATTTTAAGTGATTATGAACATTTTATCCAGCATTATAAGGTGTCTTCCACTGGGGTTCCTTGGGACATCTACGGTACCAACATATTCCCAGAAATTCTAATGCTTTAAGTCTCGCCAGATTTATTGCCTGACATTGGTCCCTTTAAAATGGCTCCAAACTGTTTCTGAGAGATTCCCACTGAGGGGACTATCTGAGGTGCTCCTAGCATCAGATCTTTACACTCTTCAGTGGATTACTCTTCTGGCCATCACAACTGCTGCTCAACAGTTGATGGGTCTCATGAGTTCATCATTCTGCTTGGCAATACTCTCCTTCACTAGTGACCACCACTGATGTGACTACTTTTGTCCTTGGCATGAGGCACTGTTCTTCCTTTTCTTATTCTATTGCAAACATTGGACAGGTTCTTTCCCTCAAGTCTCTAAAACACAGTAGATTTGAGAGAGTGTGTTATAACATAGATATTGGCTTAGAAGTACTGCTCAGTGCTAGATCCGTACTTGGGACTTCTAATTCACCTTATCTCTCTGCTTTTTTCTTACCCTGCTGTTATGTGTCAATAGCTAGTTTGCATTCTTGCATTCCACCATCTATCCTCATGGATGGGCTTTGGAATCCAGACCAAAATTCACAGTCTTAAAGAGAGGAAGTTTCATTCTCTTCACCCCAGTTAAACCCTATCTTTCCAGTCTCCATTTTCATTTCCAGGACTGACTGTCCCCCATAGTCACTGACATGAGGGCTGTCCATTTCCTTTCACCTCACCCTGTGGACCCCACCTTCCGACACAATGGCCTGACATTAGTGTGTTTTTTATAGACTGTTTTTTCAGTCTTATATAATACCATGTGTAGGATTATGACAGTTCAATTTAGTTTAGACTTCACTGAACCTAGTCCCTTTATTTTTCTGATGCCCTATGAACAATGACTTAGAAAAGAAGAAATACAAACTTCCCCAAGAATGCATCATACTAAAGAGGCACAGAGCAATCTAAAGTCATACTTAAAATAACCAAAATAACCATTGCCTAAGGGAAAAAATAATCTACAGAGATCCAGCTCTCTAAAACATTTACCCAATTTACCTAAATAAAATGAACAATAAATTTTTGAATTCAGGTTACTTCATTGCATTGTTTAGACTTTACCCATGAACAGTGAGTGGTAGATTGCCTTAGATTTGCATAATAAGGGTCCCCAGAGTGGTGCTTTCTCCAGAAAATACAAACAAAAATAAGCTATAAAAGTGAACTCATCTCTATTTACTCCCCTTCCCCTTGTCATATAAACAGTTACAAAGCAAAGGATGGAATTTTTCAAATGGTACTTTATATAACTACTAAACTCATAAATTTCTTAATAAAAATTTTTGTTTCATCTAGGATGTGTTATATCTTTCTTAATATACCACAAAACCGCACCTTAGTTTTAGCAGATATTTGTTTAATGTGGGTTGATGTCTGTCTTAGTTTGCAGAACTACTATCACAGAAACCACACAATGGGTTGACTTAAACAATAGGAAATTATAGGCTCACAGTTTTGAGGCTAGCAGAATCCCAAGATCATGGCATCAGCAAGATGATGACATCACATGGTAGTGTCTATCTCCTTTCTTGCTTCTTTGAGTTCTCAGTCCTCTTTATAAGGCCAGTGATCTGGATTCAGACTCATCCTGATTCAGTTGGCCACACCTTAAGTAAAAATGAGATCTTCAAATGGTCCTATTGATCACCACAAGAAAAGGATTAAGATTGTGGAGTGAGTTGCTACATAGTACATCGTGGGAACACAGGCTCAACCACAATGGAAACTTTCAGCAAATGAGTACTATTACTTATACAGAACAAAGGGTGAAAAAGAACAGGGGAAGAGAGTCCATCATGGCTGGTCTCTCAGGGCGGCCAATTGCTAGGGTCAGGGCCAGTAGAGGGCAGCCCCACTTCATGTTGGAAAGGAGAGACCCTGTGATGTTTTAGATCTGAGAATTTATACAACCCTGGAGAAGGGGGCCCTGCCACTGACAGTTCCCAACATGATATGCATCTGGGGCTGCTTGTTCCTGGTTTATGGGTTTAGGGTCTGGTCAGGCCTTTTCATTAGACTTAACATCTTCCCTGGGCTATGGGATGGAACCAGATTAAAGGATCTGTGCAGAGCAGAAAAGGAAAAGGGCAGGTTGCCAAGGGCTTGGAGATAACTGCTGAGAGTGTATCTGTGACTTCCCCAGCAAAAATTAAATTATGAGGCACTTGAGACTTTTGAATCCCTGCTCTGTCAGATACTGTGTGACCTTGGGTAACTTATTTTCTCTGATCTTCAGTTTCTTTGTGAAAATATTGATATATTAATGGATTTAGCAAACTGTCGCAATGAATATTAACACCTTCCTCTTCCTCTTCTACCTCTCAGTCTCAAGATGCTAGAGGTCATTCTGTCTGGAAATGGCCAGACAAAGCTAATTCCAGTCCACTCATGCCCCACCCTTTGAGTTCTAGAGATCATCTGTAGTTTTATGGTGACATTCCCAGTTCAGACATTCTTCTTGAGCTCCCTGGTCATTTCAGACATTAGTGGGCGATTCCTAAAAACAAGAAAAGGGTCAGGAGAGGCTAAAACCCTGTAATCAGTGTTTTTCAAACTGTTAATTTTCACTCATTAGTGAATCTTGAAATTGATTTAATGGACAACCAGCAGTTAAAAATTTAAATAAAGAAAGAAATGTTCAGAGAAATTAAAGTTCTATGAAACTTTCATTTTCTGTGAAATGAATCACATTGTGTGTATCATGGATTCTTTACCATGGGTTGTAGTGAAAAAAAGTTTGAGAAACACTGTTTTAAGGGCTTCTGACAAATTCAATCTCCCACTTAATTCTACAAAAATATCACATACATGAATATTCCAAGATGAAGAATAAACAGCATGTCTCATGTGGTAGAATGATTACTTAATTAGTCCCAATTATTTGCTCTTCCTGTTTGTACCGGCTTCCCCAGGAAACTTTGTAGTGTATTCCCATTCTGATGTTGCATTCAGCTGTGTGACCTGATTTGGCCAATGAGATATTAACAAATGAGATGCAAGTACAGGCTTGAAAAGAAGCCTGTTAATTTGGCTTACTTTCTCTTTTGCCTTTTGCTATCACAGTGAGAACATGTCCAGGTTAGACTGATGGAACATGAAAATCACATGGAAAAGGGTGGAATTGCTCCAGTTTGCCTGCCAACGGTGTCTTAGACCTGTGTGGGTTAGCTAACACCACACATGTGATTGATGCTAGGGAAGAGCAGAACTGCCCAAATGAACACAGCCCAAATTGGTCAACCTGCCCACCCATGAGTTGAAAAAAAGTTTATTTCTGCATGCATTGGAGATTTTGTAGTTGTTTGTTATAGAGCATTATTACAGCAATAGAAAATTGATATAAACCATTAGGAGATATTAGTCATTAATAATATCCATGATGATATTAATCATTGCAATAAACTAATGCACCATTTTTTTTTTTAACATGGGGCAAGCACTGGGAATCGAACCCGGGTCCTCTGGCATCACAGGCAAGCATTCCTACCTGCTGAGCCACCGTGGCCCGCCCAATGCACCATTTTTTTCATTGACTTTCTCATTTGGTAATCTCAAAAAACACTTTTCAATCTTAAAGTTTCACCTTGTACTGGGGACCACAAAAGGGACTTTTACTCAAGAAGGGTCTTATTTAATTAATGTAATAAAAGGTTAGATGATAGAGGCAGTAGTTCTGCCCTAGATTAGTCAACAAGTTTCTGTCACCAAGAAACTTGGATTCAGTCACTTAACAATTCTCTTTACCAGAATTATCTGAAGGTTGTTGACCTTTCTCATCTAATAAAATGAAAACAGTGGTTCTGGCCCATTCTTCTGGATCTACCTCAATTTTCATAAAAGTTCCTGTGGGATGTCAGTTTGAATAATTAGAATTGACATTTTGCTTGCAAGGAGAATAGAGGCCTTTTCCTTAAGAAACCACAATGACATTATTATCCTCCAAGAGCATGCTGTCCTCCAAAACCAAATTTGTTTTTCCTAAATTTACATTTTGATATGATCATTAAAGATAAGTCTTTCTTTGTAACAGGAAACCTGTGATTCTCTTGACTGTATGTCTAGTTTGGCTTGTTGGTTATCATAGCAAGATCCTGGCACCACTTATTTACGGGGCATTCTTCCAGTGGTTACCAGTCATTTAATAAAAGTCTGTCTCTAAGAATGAGTGCTCAACACAACCAGAAGTGTCTCTGAAAGTTCCTGTTGGACGAGCTTGGCAGGGACAAAGTGATGTGGTAAGGAAACTTTAAGGTTGCTTTTATAAAGCTCATAACAATAGATTAAGAAGACGTTAACTGTTCATATTAATTAATTGTGTGTGCATTGAGTGGGTCAGGGAATAAAACACAGGAAAAAGTCTTTTCAAGCTGTCCATTGGCACCTGCAAATCTCCATCAGACAAACCTGATAATATTTTAATAAAAAAAATCCCAAATACCCTGCATCCTATTGATAATGGGAATAGTAGGCAGTATAGTCACATATGTCTCATATATATTTAAGTGCCCTGCAATGGTATATGATCCTGAAAGAAAGCAAATTTATTTGGGAACATGCTATGTGCTGAGTGGGGGGTAAATGTAGACAAATAAGACCCAACTTTGACATCAAGGAAGACTTAACCTGACATTGTTTCGTATGTTTGTCTCTGTGACACCAGGAAAGGGCTCAATATTTTGGTTCTCTGATAACATATTTCGATAGCCCAGTGGGGTTTCTGTTGCCTTTTGCAAATTTCTCTCTCTGCCTCCTTGACAGCTTGGTTATCTTTTGCATCTTCTGATGTTTTTACTTTGCCTTGTTTGGGGTTTTGCACTTAGTACAGATAGGTAGTCAATAAAAAATATTCATTAAATGAATATGGAAATAATGGTATTTTTAAGATACCTCAAAATGAGTGCTCAGTTAGCTTAACAGAATTCATAAAAGAGAGTACATGTGTTTGTATGTGTGCGCCCATTAAAATACTTACAAGAATCTGCTGACACATATTTTTAAGGACATAAGTACTTTTTCAGCTAAGTATCTTAGGTTGACTTCAATCAAAATTTGACTTACATTTCCTCTAGCGCTTAAAGCTTGGTTTGAAGCTTAATACTCACACTCAAAGTGTTCCAGTTTTTAAAGAAAATCCTTCAGATTCCATCAAAATAGTAGATTTAAGTGTACTTACACCAATCTCCTGCCTCAAAAAACGGGGCTGCAAATCTGTCTAATGAATGTTTTATATATGTCTTTTCTTGAGAAATGATTAGTAGGAAAGTTTAAGATAATCTAATTTAGTTGAAAAAGTAAAATATTTAAAATAAGATTTGTTTTATTAAGGATATTTTTCATTAACCTTGAAATCATGTAACTTATAGAGAAATGACATTGTTAAAAGAAGGTTTTATCCTGCTGCTGCAGTCAGTGTTTTTCTCTTGTATGTGTTAGTTATCATATCTGTCTGCATATTATTAATTTTTTATTTTTATGAAACAAGATGATTGATTACGACAAGAGAATTTATTATTTGGTGAAACATTATTAGATTATCACTAATATTTGCAATCACTGAGTTCTGAACACAGGTATTTACATTTTTGGTTAAGGTTAGATTCCTTTTACTCTAAGTGGCTAGAATTTATTTAATCTAATATAATTCATCAAGGATTTAAAAATAATTTTTATGAATATGTCTTAGATATAGATATAATTTGTCATCATGTGTTCTAAGATTGTCTTCTACTTTTGGGGAAACCGATGGTTTGAATGATCACGTAAAATAATGTAATTATCATTTTATAAAGCTAGAAAGAACCCAAAATAATCCAAGTCCTTTGCTTTTCATAGGAGATGACTTAGCTTATAAAGGTTAAGTGATTTGTTCCCCATTCTAACCTTATACACCAAGATAATGTCAGAAATGCTGAGCCTGGAAATGGCAGTCTGATTATCTGATATGGATTGTCACCAGTGAGTTCTTTTACCAACCACCCATCCTATTCCCAGAGTACAGTTCATAGGCAAAATGTTAAGCTGTGTACAGGAACTATGGTGGCTATTAAGGTTGATCTATAACCATGGGGCGTTCTCCATCACTCATGTAACACACAGAGCCCAGAGCTCACATCAGAAACCAAGCCAAAAGGAAAGTAATAACAAATAACTCTGCAGGGGAAAACATGCTGATTTTACTCTAGCAAATATTGACTTAGAAATCAAACTTTTTGGAAGAAATGATAGGAGATAGTTGTGCAAAGACAGAGGTTTCACAGTCCTGTGCCACCCAAACCCCATACAAGTCTAAGGTTGTTGGTCCCATTTCTAAGATGCATGAGCTGGAAAGAGCCCTAGCTCATAATCAGTTATGAGTACATTACAAAAGTTGCCTTTTAGAAGGATGGCAACTAGAAAAGGCTTCTTCAAGAGGAAATCCCTGTTGAAAATTACCAGCATTCATGTAACTAGGGCAAATTGGGTTTGAGGAGGCAATATAGAAGAGCAAACAGCCCAGGTTTTAGAGGGAAGCAAATTTTAGTGTTGAACCTTAGTACCACTGCATGGTGGCTGAGTGATGAGGGTAATGACACTGTTCTTGAAGCATGGTTTTAAAAATTAGATGCAAGATATGTGGTAGGTGCTCAGTGAGTGGTGGTGATTATTAATTTTCCCTTATCCATTTGAAGGACAACAGTAAAGGTATAATGACTTCCACTCTTGATCTTTCACCAGATGCCAGGCAAAACTTTATAAACATTCCCCATTAAATCCTCACGGTAACCCTGTGGAGCAGGTATTACTGGAATTATTTTTCATAAATAGGAAACCTGTACTCAGTAAAGTTGAGTAACATACCCAAAGTTGCTTGGAAAATAAGATGCAGAAGCAGGTTTCAAACCCAAGTCTCTCTGGCTTTAACCACTATCCTACACTCTCTCCCCAAATCCTTTGGAATCAAGAGGCTGATTCCACTCCAAGATAGCTCTTCTTTCTGATTCCATTTAAACTAAAAGAGAAGGCCCTGATTAATGAATAAATATGATTAAAAATTCAGAATGAACTCTTGATAATGTATGTGAGGGGGAAAAGCTCCAAATTTCTGCACTTTTAGACTGAGACAGTCAGGAACCAAGGTGAAACTAGAAGGCAGGGAGACAGATGTTTGACTTTTAGCTTAAACAGTGGAATTTTTAGTGCTCTGTGTTTGTTTTAGAACATATTTTATAGCAGTTGCTGTTAAAATGATGGGAAGATAGAAATCTCTTTTAGCATTTGGAAGCACATTTTTTTTTAAATTTTCATTTGAATTGGTGTTACAATTGGTTTCAGAAGATGAAGTTTTTAAGACTTTTATGCAAACTTCCTATGTTAGCTGATTTTCTTTGGCTCTGCTGTAATAAAATTCTGGTAAACATAATTTTACTCCATGCCTTCCATTAGTAAGGTCAAATGATTCAAACATACAAAGCCGTGTTCCTTTCAATCTGACAAAGCATTTATCTGGGATTTATACTGATTGCCTTGGAGTTTTCTTGCTTCTCAAAATTTATTCTAATTTCCTTAGATTAGTCTGTCTAGTGACTCTTTGTCACCTGGACTTGTAGCTGGAGGTGGTGGTTGAAGGGGAGACCAAAGTCTCTGACCTCTGTGCTGGGCTCTGCAGGTCTTGAGATGCTAAAAAAAACTCTGGGGAATGGTCTTGTGGCAAATTATCATAGCCCAATTTATATAGCTGAAAAATTATCTGTTACTTCACTGATTTGCCTCTTTCTCAGTATTACTATATTTGGAAAGGCAAATTATAACTAGGTAACCCATCAACAAGTATTTTAGGAATACCTAAGTGGTATCTACCACAATACAAACACTGCGGTGGTTACCAGGAAGTGTAGCAGGCTGGAATGAGTAAGTGGTCCTGGAGAAGAAAGTCCAAGGCTGATGGTAATGAAAATCATGATGATGATGGTGCAGGTGGTGGTAGTAACTATCAATTACTGAGCATCTTCCGTGTATCTGGATCAAGAATCTCTCTGTTTCTAAAATTCATACTCTTTCCAACATGCCCCATTTCTTCATGCTGCAGAAGCTATGGAGTGGTCGAAACTTTGTAGGTAATTTACTTGATTGAATGTCACATTGCTAGGAAGTGACAGAGTGAGGGCCACTGGAAATATGACATCTGAAATATGAATGAAAATTCTTCACTCTTTAAACCTAATTTTGTTGGGGCGTAATCATATCTATGAGGTATCAAAGGATTGTCTTAAGGACCAGGTAAAGGGCTATGTCAAGTTACATGGAAGATATTTCATAATTAGTAGTAGGAATAGTATATTGAAGAATTTTGTAGGAAATAATATAAAAGGAGATTAAACTCAGATTCCTAGTTGCAGATAGACAAGCAATAAAATTTTGCTTAAAAGTCTAATATGCTGACCATATACTAGTTGTTTTTTTATGTACGTCTAAACAAATATTTGCATCAGTCAGAAGACAACTTTGAATGTTAAACAGAAGCATTTAAAACAGAAAATTATGCATCTTAACTATTATCTTAGGGTTCTAATATGTATGTGCTTGCTAAGGATGAAGACAAACATGGATAAATAAATATACTTTAGAAGCACAGTCTGATGGTACTTAAATTCTCCTTTTTTTAAATGCTATTTAATACTGGCATTGAAATTTTTAAAAATATTAAGAATGAAAAGTATTTAAATAAAAGGTAAGGAAATGTATCCAAAATGTCATTATTACTACACACAGTCTTGACCTCTAGGACATTTCAGTGACATGGAAGACAGTCTTAAGAAGAATGTGATCAACAGTGACAAGTGCC
Organism: Tamandua tetradactyla; assembly: GCF_023851605.1. Taxonomy (NCBI): domain Eukaryota; kingdom Metazoa; phylum Chordata; class Mammalia; order Pilosa; family Myrmecophagidae; genus Tamandua; species Tamandua tetradactyla. Next base: position 54,680,144 of record NC_135345.1, read on the forward strand.
AGAGAGAAGCTAGAAGTTGAAGAGAGTAAGACCCAAGTAAATATTTCTTTGTTACCATGGATTCTTTGGAAATTATCTCAGATATCAGATAGATCATGAGACTGGGCCTGAGGAACTAACTGGAAAGTCCTTCTCCTCTTCCCTATGCATTCAGCAGGGAAATTATTTTTTACTACATTTCACTTTGAGCAGTGTTAAAACTGATTTCCTAAATTTCACCTCTCTGGTCCATTTATGTCCCTGGGACAGACTCAGATCCATTGTTCTCTTCATCCAGTTCTGCTGAAGCTGCTGTAACAGCTTCTCTTCTCCAGAGGAAAAAGGCTGATTGTGTTCCCAGGGAAGCTATACTCAGTCATAGCCTTGGGATTTGGAAGAAAAGACACTATAAATTTATCATCTACTTAAGGCCATATGTTCAAAGAGATTGAACTGATAAGAACTGTCTCCTTTGTCACTTGCTCAACTGCAATTGTTATGCATTTTGTTTTCTAGCTTGTTAATAGTTGAATGGAGAGGCAATAAAATGCTGATCCATTCTGCAGAGACAATTGCTCCAGCAAATTTCAGTACTTTCTTTGGTCATTGATCTTTTGATGCAACTTTAAATTATGTAAACAAAAATTTGCTTTCCTGAATATTTAAGGAAATACTTAAAAACATACTAATCCGTTAGTATGTTTTTCCTCTCTCATGTTCTAAATCTGAATGAGGACAGCACTAGATCTCAGAAGTTGTTTCACATGTCAATTAACTCTGCTAGAAAACCATCTTGGAGGAGAAGTTCATTGGTTGGCTGGTTAGTTGGCTGGTTTTGTAGGGTTAGGTGATACATGATTATATAAAGTCTTCAAACATGAGAAAAGGATAAATAATGAAAAGAAAGTCTCCTTTCCCTGGTCTTCCCTCCATTATTAAAAGCAAACTAGTGACATGATGTAATCTGATCTGATCACAGATGAAATTTGAAGTTTCATGCTATAAAAAAGATGAATATTCCCTACTTTACCAATACTGAATATCTACAACTACGTGTATCTTGAATTTACTGATAAGAAGTGACACCTGCATCTAAACATATCTACAACAACAACAACAAATGAAATAGAAAAAGGAGAGCGGGATATAAAAACAGAGAGAATTAAAGGTGGGTGAAGTACAAGACCAGAATCAAGGATCTGGCTTCCGAATCTTTATAGTTTCTAGGTTACCACATGGCCGCTTCCTGGAAGAACTTGCCAGGGAACTTCACGGTGAAATGTTAACATGAAAGTCAGATTCTGCCTCCATGTACCTTAAGGAAATCACCTCTTGTGACCTCCCCATGAGAATAATTCATAAAGGCAGCCAAAGGCTTCTATTCCTTCTCTGGAAATAAATTTCAAAATTTATTTAGAGGAAAACATAAAATCTACATGGTCATCTGGAATTCCAAAAAGCCTCTCCACTTTCTCTAGCGAGCCTGACAATCTTCTGTTATTTCCAAGCTTGAAACTATGAACAGACAAATCTGTTTATAATGCTTACCCTTAGGGGTTAATTCCAAATACCTATTTCTAGTCAAAGAAAAACAAAACAACTCCAGAAGTCCAAGGAAAGAGCATCAAAAGTACTTCTGTGGCCACAGGCTATTCTCAATTTTTTTTATTAGCCTTGGATCTACCCAGTTAGACACAAGTCAATTTTCTACTCATGGATTTTGTTTTTCTTTCACCTGCACAAGACTATTCTGATCAAGATGGTCACTGGAAGTTCAAATAATTAACCATATAAAAGATAACATTTCCAAATTTAAATATTTCATACATGGATCAGAAATTACGCATTTTACCACCACTCCCTTAATTCTCCCTAAATCCTCTGGGAATTAAAGCTCTTCTCCAGTAGAGTTAATAAGCCTACACATTGCAGACACATTTAATCATGGGCCAACCAGAACTAGGATTTAATATTTATTGATGAATTATTAACATAAATAATAATTTCTATTTTGATGACTATTCATCAATGGTAAATAGATAGTGCAGTGTGTATTGGTCAGTTCTGTTTGATTTTTCCTCCATTTTTTCTGCACTCACTTCTCTACAACCCAGCTATCCCATTTTCCCTATTCAATTCCTAAATTTACTTAAAATTATGTACCTCTCAATTCACATACAAAAATTGATTTATTCCAGAACAATTTACCTCTCCAGGAATTATGTAATTCCCTGGCATATACATTTTGTTTAAAGACTGATTCTAAGTTTCTTGAGGTCAGGGTGTGTTTTTTAGTGTTAATTTGCAGCCCCAAGAATGCTGTAAATTAACAATGAGGGATGAGTGGATGGATGGTGAAAGGATGGAGCCAGGGATGAATGGATGGGTAGATAAGGAGAACATTTTGAAAGTTGAATTTGCATATGAAATAAAAGGTTAAAAAATGTAGGTAGGGCAGTGCCGCGGTGGCTCAGTGGCAGAATTCTCTTCTGCTATGCTGTAGACATGGGTTCGATTCCCAGTGCCTGCCCATGCACACACAAAAAAGGCAATGTAGACAGGTCAAAGGAGCATGACTGACCATGAAGACAGAAATGATTAGAGCAACAGCCGAGATATAATGTAGACAGGCTTTTTAGAAAAGTGAAGATCATCACAATCATTAAAATTTTCCAATACTTTCTTTAAAGTTGGAGACTAAAACCATATATTGCTTCTTTCCAAAGTTCTCAGTTGTGAAAATTAGTCTACCTTCTGAATGTGCTTGGAATATGTGAGTCACCCGTCTGTCTCCTTGCCTTTTTTATTGAGGAAGATTATGCTCAGGGTCATTAGAAAAGTAATTCCCTCTTGATTTTTCAAGAAAATCCCAGATGTGACCTGCACATTGATAACAGAGATTTTAGCTTGCCAGCAAGAGCCAAATTGAATTTTGGTTGTATCTTTTAAGTAGAATTGTTAATACTTTTTTCCTTTTTTCAAGGACGATTTCAAATATCTTCTTTTCTCCTCTCTATGACAGTTGCTCTGACGGGAAATTCCACTAGAATAGAAATATTTTGAGGTGGTAAAAAACTCAATCAACAAATATTTTTTAAAAATCCACCTATGAGACCAAAATATGAAATTTAACTCTAAAACCTTATGCCTGGAAATATAATATCAGTCTTCTTGTCTTGTTCTCAAGAATATCACATGAGAGACACTAAGTGATTATGCAAATAAGATGCTTTTTTATTAAGTTATTTTGTTTAAAGTGACCAGTTGTTTAGGCGAACTTAAGCACTTGATCCCTGGCATTCTTTAAACACCAGACAGCTGATTGGTCGGTATAAGCTGTCAGTCACGGGCCACCCAACATCAGTTAATGTCACCCAGTTGACGCTTGGCTCTGAAGTAATGATAATAAATTAAAATTTGTTAATACAGATGATGGGCCTTATTTACTAAAGTAATTTGAGAGCGAGAGAAGGAAATTATTATGAAATATGCATTGTCACATAAATTTGCTCCATGTGGGAGTTGAGGATGATATTTGTAGATTCTCTTTAATTTGACTACAACTTGGGAAGCAAAAACTTTTGCCCAGGAGATAAAGTTCTGAAATAGCTCTCCAAGTAAATACAAAATGATGACCACAGTAACATGAAACAGGAATGTGTTAGCATTTAAATTTTTTTCTTCTGAAATATGTATATAATTCAAAGAAATTGACTACGTGGTAGGAACTTAAGAAAAACCAGGAAGGGATCTGTAAAAATGGAAATGGCCATGATGGGCTGGTAGGATTTTGGATGGGTTTTATTCTCTTTTATTCTCCACCAATTTTATGAATTGCAGTAATAACAGGAAAATAGCTCAGTTGTGCTCTTTGGTCTAGTGTTTGATTGATCAGGTCAAGAGTGCTCTGGGTATCTGTTTTCCCTGGATGGTCTACTGTTCTCAGAAGCTGTTTTTGAGTTTTTAATAAAACTTAGAAGAAAAGAAGAAAGGATATATGTATGTTTGTGTGTGTGAGCAGTTCTTTCTTGTAATGCTGTCCTTTTCTGCAGAGGGAAAGAGAGCATTTTCTTTGCACAAATCTTTCTCCCCTTTGATTGCCTCTTCTTTAGGACAACTTGTCGAAAACAAAAACTTAATAAAAGATTCCCTAAGTAATTATGTTTTCCTGTTCCATATCATTGTAAAAATGATCTTATATTCTGCAGAAATACATGATTGTCACACCATTCAGGAAACTTTCTAACCGGTGCCATTTTGGGTCATGAACACGAGTTAAGCATATCAGTAGGTTAAGATAATTTTTAAGTCAATTACAAAATGCAATAAAAAATACAGCACTTTGCATTTGTCATTCCAAGGTAAGAGATATGACTTTAATTTTAAAATGAAACTGAGATTATAGGTCCCCTGATGCAATTGCCCCCTCCCCCTAAAAAAAAAAAAATGAAACTGAGAAATAAAATAATATTGAATAGTGGATGAAGTAGATGGCTATGTCTCTTCAGGTTCTGACTCTGCCACGCCTAGTTTCTCAGCAGGTTTTAGGCTCAGCTTCCCCATCTTTGCAATGGACATAATGTTCTTATCCTGTCTTTTGAAAGTATTGATCTGAAATTGCTCTTTAAAAAAATTGGCTGTAATTCCTACTTTTGTGCATATCACTCTTTCTCACTTTTTTTTGTTCTCTCTGCAAACCAGAAAGAAAAATGTTCATCTGTTCTCTCCCAAGAGTCAATCCTCCTCAAAGTGTACAACTCATCAAACTGAACCTCCTGATTTTGTATAGCTACTCCAGCATATTTTGTAGCCTAGAAAACAGAATGTTTCATTGTTTCTAGTACTGGCATTTAAATGGCAGACATGGATCTACATGTAATCAGAGACCTCTTAGGCTGTCCAAAAATTTATTTTCAGTGAATTGTGATGCTTGTTGAAGCCAGAGGGACTAAAGCCACTGTCTCAGGCACTAAGTCTTTCCAAAAAAAAGGCTTCTTGCTGGCACCACGCTGAATCATTATGTTGCGATAATATTCCATATACCAAAATGTCTCTGGAGAACCTTTAGTTTACTGTCATCTGTGGAAAATAGGAAGCCTACATGAAGTTTTCTAAATTCTTAATGGATTTGGCAGGATCTTGAAACGAGTCATAGCTAAGGGCAGAACTAGTGGAAAATGAACCTCTGGCTGATTTACGAGATATGTGAGTTTGCAATTGCCTTGGTATCAAGCTTCTTTACGGTTTGTCTTTTAGATTTACCTTTTTTTTTTCCTTAAGCATTTTGATATGATTTTGTGGTTGTTGTTCACAATAAAAGATGGGGTTTCAGGGTATGACTTCCTTCCCTTCGGCAATATAACAGTAGAAACACGGAGAGTTCTTGGGCTACTCCTAAAACAGAGGAAATCTTCTAATCGTTTCTAAAATGTCAGGTGAGGAGGGGGAGGCAGGCATTTTGCCGTGGGAGCAAAATGATGAGCAGAAAGGAGGGCAGTGCACAGGGAGCCATGCACCTCCAGGAAGGATCTGTAAATAGGAGCTGAAGAAGAGTTGTTTATGTTTAAGGACCTCATGACACAAAGAGAAGCCTAGTACTGAACGCAGATTTGGTGCAGGGCTGGACTGAGCTTTGCTTAGCTTGGGGCAGGATTAAATTCCTGATGATCCCGTAGGATTGACTGGGTTGGGTGGGGGGGGACTGTTGTACCGTGTCTTTTCCATTTAAAGAAGGCAAAACAGATCCATTTTCTGCCTACATGAAGTATACAGGGGGTTAATCATGCAGATCTCTAATGATTATCAAATATAAGAAATCCCATGCATCAGAGAAAACTGCAGGGAGTTCAGAGAAATTAACTAGGAGGTTCTGTTCTAGTTGTGGGTCAGTTAGAGATTTCTTTGGAAGGAGACCTGGGGCCAATTATCAGTAGGATCTTCTGAGGTATTGGAGAATGAGAAACTTCTCTCAAGTGGGCTGTAGAGAAAGCTAGTGTCCTCAGGAGAGGACCTCAACATTCCATGAGTAGGACAGTGATGAAGAGGAGTTTGTCTGGCCTGTGGATTCCCGAGGAGAGAGTGGGAAGGTTTGGAAAGGAAGGAAAACGTGAGAGGCTGGGTGACCACCTCATCCGCTCATCCTTTAGCAAGGACTTCATGAAAGAATCCAGTCCCAGCATTTGCTGCATTGTTGCCAAATCTAATTTGGGATTTGTTAGTTCTTGACTCTTACCCAGCCTGATCTTCTGTGAGGAAGAAGTGGAAACCCTTAAGTGTAGCCTCAACTGCCTGGTGAGAATGAACCCTTCACACTGAATTGCTTGGGAACTTTGAAATTGAAAGAATCCATCCAAAAAGAGACTTAGATGATGTTGAGGAACAGGGGTTTGGATTCAGAGTAAATGCTGCATCTTTCTGCCAGAAGAGAGAATAAGTGACAGTTCATGCTCTGGGGCTAAAAAACCCGATAGCTTATAAATATGAATCCCAGATTGTCCCCGTGCATCCAGAAGGAAAGTTTCATCATTCTGGCAGTATGGAAGTTTTAGGCTTTGTCTTTTCAGAGAAGAGACTTATCTTGCTTTATCTAAAATGATAGTCACTGGCCACACGTGGCTACTGATTTTAAAATTCTGAATTAAGATGCACTGTGAGGGTAAAATACACACTGGATTTCAAAGACTTAGTATAGAAAAAGAATACAAACTATGTCATTAATAATTTCTTATTGATTATTTGGTGAAATGATACTATTTGGGGTATTTGGGGATTGACTACAACATTTCATTAACATTTATTTCTCCTCTTTGTTTTTCCTTTGCTTAGATGCAGCTACTAGAGAGCTTAAAATTTCAGATGTGGCTCACTTCTGTGCCTCACATATTTCCCGGGATCGGTATTGGTCTAGTTAAACTCCTCAACTCCACTTCATCTTTTCCCCTGAACATAGCAACCTGAGGATATCAGTTATGGGAGAGAAGAACCTCTTGATTCCCCTTTTCTGTTTTCATTTCTACACGCTACATTCTCCTCTCCTCAACAACATAAGACAGAGTGAAAAAACGTTCCATGGCCAGACCTTAGGGTTCGATATCTGCTTCCTTGAAATTACTGTCAATAGAGTATGGATTCGTTGCTTTTCTCCTTGGCTCCCCTGAGCTCTTCATCTGCCTGGCTTCCCACACACTTGTGCATTGAGAATTGTTCCTGCCAGTTCTGCCTTTCACAGATGTAGCCTTGGGGAAGGACCTGCAACAGTTCTCAAGGCACCAGGGAAGAAGGCGGCACTGGGCCAGGACTTTTTTCCTTCCAAATGCAGTGTTTACAAATGCAGCTGCAAAGCCTTCGCTTCCCCCCCTCAGCACAATGCCATACACTTGCCACCTCTGTTCTCCTTTAAATTGGAAGGCGCCTCTCCCAGGGGGAGCTGCATTTTAATATGGAATTCTTCAAAGTCCAAAAAGCCTGCAGTAGGCAAAGAAATGAGCCACTAATGAGGTAATTTCAAACTTAATGGCAGAGAGTGAGGACAATATTGCCACCTAGTCCTCTTTCTTGTCAAGTCAGCCCCAGAAAATGTCTTGAGTTACTCTCCAAATGACCTAATAGAGGAGAAAATGAAAGTCGTAGAGAGACGTGAAGGAGATCGTGACAAGCAATAGTACTTATTCAGCCCTTCTCTGGGCCTGGCCCATTGCAAACATTAATTCATTTAACCTTCATTATAGTCTTCCAGGGTGAATACAATTATTCCTCCCATTTTCCAGAAGCATGAACTGAGGTAAGGAATAGTTACATAAATTACTTCAAGTTACAGGTGGATAAACTGCCTATTACCTAATTCCAGGTGAAGAGCCTGCAAAAGAAGTGAGCAAGCTTGTTTTCATCTGTCTCTTAAAATCAGCAAGCTTTGTCTTCTCTCATATAAATTCCAAAACTTTATGGGGCTGCAGGCATTTTTCTCGCCTCTGAAACATTCACGATCTTTTTTATATTTTATGCAAGGGTTTGAGTACCTTGGCTTCCCTCAGTGCTGAGAGCATATTGGTGGTAGAGAAGTTCCTATATGTGACATTTTAAGCTTCCAGACACTGGGGCCCACTCAAATGTGAGTTTCTTGAGGGAGGGACTAGTTTATATTTGGTTTGGGGCCCCTGAGACAGGGTCTGGCGTGTGATTGGTGTTTATTCACTACAACCAACCTCTCCATCCAAGTCACATGTGAGTAGAGATGAATTAAGATCTAGGTTGAGATAGTTAATATAATTCCCTCTCCAAAGAACTAGGGAGGCAGTTACTCACTAGAAGATTATATTACTTATTATCTCTTATATAATCTTTTAAATTCTTTTTACCCCAGAAGCTTTAATTACCAATGGGCAAATGTTTCTCTAATTATTCGGACATAATTCCTATGTCACAGACAAATAATTGGACTTGTAAATTTTAACGAGAATAACTACAGGCAAGTAAACAAACTAAATAATGCAAACATTCTTATTTAACAGGCCTTCTTGGACTAAAAAGAAATATTTTTGGTAACTGATAATTTCAGAGAACCTATTATGTCCTATCCAGTGCATTTATCCCTTCTCAAAAAAAGTATAATACAAATGTTCGCTTTTGATGAGTCAAAATTGTAACATGTATAAATAATTGGTTTTCAATGATGCATGCAAATAATATCAGAATTTGTTTTAAATGTGGAAGCAATTGTGGAATATAATTACGGAGTGTGCAGTTCAGCAGCCTCTTGCTCATTAATATATATGGACCCTTTAATGGTTGTTCATTGTTCCTTAGAAATCAGATCTGATAGGTCAGATCAAAAAAGTCATTTTCCCTGATTGTCAAATAGATATTAGTCTCAAAAGCAAACCAATGGTCATATCTAAATCAACTGCAACATTTAGAATAGCAAGGCCCACTCAAAACCCAAACCCCAATGTGATTAGTACTCAGAAAGAAATGTTAATTATAGAGATAGAAAATACATTAAATAAAGCTTACCTCTTTTCATTTAACATTCCTCCCCCTCTTCTATTTTAGTGGATAGAGTAGGCAAAAGGGGCATTTTTGGTTTTAGTGATTGGGGATGGGTGAGAAAAGTGGCTTCCTGTATTTATATAACTCATGAATGTTTGTGTGTACCTACTTGCAATGATTCCTGGCATCTTTGCAAAATTCATAGTGATTTCTCAGTTTTGCAAATTTTGCAAACTTTGGCTTACTCGCATTTGTAATTCTAAATTGCAATTAAAATTCTGTGGCTTTGTGCCGTTTTCTTTAGAGCATTTTCTTTTGAATAACCCGGAAAACAAGAGAATGAGTGGATCCTTATAAACTTGATTTTAAGCTAGCAGATAGGCTTCATAAAGGTAGCTTAGGAAGTGAAGGTTTACAGATTTGAGAGCCCTTGGGTGCCATCTGCCATCTTGGTTCTATCATCCATTGCTGTGACAATCCCTGTCCCTATCCCTCAGCTAATGTAATACATAAGCTCATCTTAAAGTCTGAAAAGGCATTAGTCAGATGGAGAAGGGTAGGGTCGGGGAATGTGTTCCAGAGAGTGTGAACAGCCTGTGCAAATGTTCAAAAGTCAGAGAGAGATGGCACATTTAGAAGTCAAAAGTAGGTTGGAAACAATGGGGAATTCTTTGCATGAGGAGAGCTAGCTGGAAGAGCAGACAAGGGTGAGATTATCGAGAGCTGTGCATGACATGCTTTCAGAGTTTAAACTTTATTCTGAAAGCGATTGGTTGAATTTTTCAAAGTAACACAATTGAGAGTAACACAACTAGATTTCAGTTTAAGAAAAGACAATCTATCTATCTATCTATCTATCTATCTATCTATCTATCTATCTATCTATCACCTATCTATCTATCTATCCTGAAGATATGACAGTGGAGAGAGAGAAAGAAGGGGATAGATGGATAGATCTTGATGCAGTAGAATTTTCAGTCCTTGATGACTGCCTGGAGAAAGTAAACTTAGGATGACAGGCAAATTTCCAGGTCAGGTAACTGGAAGGATGATAGTGCCATTGATTAAAAAGATATTATTGGGTATTATGCATTATTGGGGAGCAAGTATGGGGGAGGGGATGGAGATTAAATAAAAGAAGAAAATAATGTAGATTTATAGAGATTTGCCTGTAGCATGAAGCTCTCTAATGTGCCCGGCTGAAAGACAAAAGACAATGAAGTGAAATTCTGGGGATATAAAACTGCATCTTCAAAATGAACAAAGGGACACTGAAGCCCCACCCCACCCACCACCTCCAGGTATTCTGATTTAATGTGTTAGGGTGGGGCAGGTCTTAGGTGTTTTTATAAAGCTCCCCGACATGATTCTAATGTGCATCCTAGGCTGCAAATCACTGGTCTAAATTATACTTTGCTTTGACCTATTGCCAATGGTTTCGTGTAGATATGAAAGTTCTTTTCAGTCAGGCTATTGTCTAACCACATCTATTGAGTGTCTATTCGGCATGGG